>NC_090925.1:611786185-613190352 GCF_040938575.1 Ambystoma mexicanum | reverse complement strand
TCTAAACCATCAATCGGCCCCACACCTCTAGTACAGCAGAAGGGATCCAAACAGATTGGAATAACCAGCAAATTATAAACCTCCTTGTCCAATTTTGATAACATGGACGGAACGGCAGGCTTATCTCCTAAAGGTCGTGGATCATTGGTTCGTTGAAACATAGCGAAAAGACAATTATTACCCAATGATAAAAGGAGTGTCCAGTCAAAGTTGTATTAAAAATATCTGCTTTATTTATTTAGTCTAAAAACACTACGAAATGCAAAAAAGGAATGCAGAGGACAGACAGTTTCAAAGAAGGAAAGGGGACGCACTCTGGATACTGACAGGAGGGTACCCAGTATGGTTAATAACCACCACAGTTTGTTAAGGTTTCTTGGCTTCAGCACAAAAGGGAAAAGAGGTCTTAAAATGTCTCTAGGGACCTTCTAGGAAGGACCAAAATTCACCTTGTGCTGTAGGTGTTTTTGGTGCTTGACAGGGTTGAGTCGGCTTCAGAGCACTTTGCAGGCTTCTATGACAGAGTTCAAGATGGGAGTCGGCTGCAGGTATCAGGCGGCAAGACGGTTTGGTGGGCGAAGCTGGACGAACGGCTACAGATTGGCCTACATGGAGGCTAGGGGTCAGAATTCGTTTTCTCAGTGTTGATCGGCACTGGTCGAGATGTCTTGGATATCTTTAAGTGACAGCGGCTTGACAACGGTCAGCGTTGCTGTCGATTGTGGATCGAGGAACTCGACTGGCTCAAAAATGTCCTTTAATGCAGATGTGGGCATGCTCGTCATGGCACTTCTCCCCGCTTCTTCAATGGGCTTGTGTCATCCTTTAAGGGGATGGGCCACAGCTGTAGAATGTGTTGCAGACAACTGCCTTCTCCTTGGTTGCAGATTCAGAGACCTTCTGGCACTTCCTATCCAGGAAACCTGCTGGACAGCCTAGCAGGGCACACTGTGCGCTTGCTGGGTACCGGTTCCGGAGTGACTGGAAGGTCCTCTGAGTTCTGTACCCCCCTCTGTTCCCTGGGAGATGTTTAGTGGAGGGATCTTGATTCCCTCTTTGGATATCATGGACTTCCTTCACTGGCTAAAGATATAAGGCAGACTGTACCTCCAGCCAAGGTCCAAAGTTGAATTCTACATACTGAGTTCTTGTGAAGTGTTCAGGTGATCTGCCAAAAGAGGGGCTTGGCCCTCTTTTAAAGCCACACGGAACACAGTGATTGGAGTAGGCTATGCCTACCTTAATACACCAATCCTGGGGTCTCAACCAACAATTTTCTCTGTGTGTGTGAGGTCATAACCAGAGTGCTTTGCAACAGGAAAGGGTAAAGGGGTTGAACAGGAACCAGGGGTGTTCCAGAACCAAGGTGGTGGAAACCTCCTCTCAACAGAAAGAGCTCTGGGCTCACTCCCTTGTGCTACTAGGTCCCAACCATCTGCCTGCCTGCTGTGATGAAAGAGTCTTTCTGGTTAATGGTTGCCCCTGTGTGGTCACTGTTAAAGCAGCAGGTCTCTCTTGAAGCTGTGGCAAGACCAGACGCTCTGGCTCCTGCAAACCACATTCTCATACCTTATGAATGGGGTCCTCCTAGCGGGGCGACCTACTATGAACAACAGGCCCAGACATGACCATTCACTGCCATCGAAACTGAGAGGCGGGAGCTGGCTTCAGGTTGACACAGTTGCATATGAAAGGTTCTTGGGTTCCCTTCCTCCTTTGTTATCCTCTGCAGCCAGACCCCACTGTGGGCTTGTTTGAAATGCCCACTGTTTTTATGATAATCGCTGTCACCAGCTGCAGAGACTAACAAAAGACCAGGACGGATCCATGGAGCCTTGGTCAGTTAATCAGGCTGACCATGGCAGGGGGAAGGTTGGTCCTCCCCCTTCCTGGGGATGAAATTATGCCCTCCTCGGCTTCCACATTGCAACTAAATATTTCAGGGGCAGACAGTGCCTGTAGGTATTGTCCAGCACAGAGTACACAGGTCTGTACTTTTGTCGTGGTGTGAATGTGTATGGATAAGCCCCACACATTTTCCTGAGGTTGGTCTACCATCATTCCATATAATCAAAAATTTTAAAAAGGCCATGCAAATGGACAGCCGCTATGCAGATGGTCGAACTCCTCACAGGGTGGCAAATAGAATTAGTTTGATCTCGGCTTCAGTGAGTTGAAGTTAAGTGATCTCTGTGGAGGGTAAGATTAATCTTTCAACCCAGACACTTCTCAATGAGTCCTGATGTCATCAGCATTTGTCTGGATGAGCACTAGCGGGGCATTTAAAATCTGAAACAGCGGCATTAGATATAAGGTGAAGAGTACTGGGACTAATCAGGCATTGAACAAGAGACGAACTGGACTTTTTGGGTTCTTTCAGTATCATGGAACGACCAGTCCAGGGTTAATTGATGGTTGGGTTACCAACAAAACGGTGTCACTCTTGCTGACAGTGACAAGGGGGTCATCCTTGAGCCTAACACATCGGCCCCTCTACCATCGCCCAGTTGGAAGCCTACCTGAATAGGCGAGAGAAGCGAAAATTCATGCAAAAAGATTGTAGTTGTCTCACTACTACCTTTTTCATGATTTTGGATGCCAGAACGAGGTTGGTGATAGGTCTTAACTGAATACCAGAGGGGCGTCGGGGCAGGGGTCTTTGGGTCGTAGGGAAACAATGCAGATTTCAAAGCAGAGGACACTGTCCCCGAGGAAAAATACAGATTAATCATATGTTAAATGCATGGTATGAAAAGCATCAAGTATTGCACAAATAGCCAGCCGGGGGCTGGATCAGCAGCCCTGCTATTTGGTTTCAATTGTTTAATCACGTTTTCTGTGGTGTCTGGTGTGGCCAGAGTAAGACAAAACTTGTGATAGGGAAGGCGGAGCCAGTAGAGGAGCTCAGGGCAGTGTGCTGATCTTTCTCCTCCATCTCTGTCTAATGTCTTTCATCTTTTTGACGAAGTAAGAATTGAAGTGTCGCCTAGAGATGCAGAGGTAAAGCATGCAGATCCGCTAGTTAGGCCGCTGACCAGTTTATATGAAGGGTAGATTTTGTTGGTAGCTGCAGGGATGTTGGTTGCCCCCCACACAATCCTCTACAATTTACTTTTGAACTAATTGTCAAGGCAACAAGATGTTGCACTTTACCTCATTAAAAAATCTCCAATTTGTAGCTGCACTCCAACAAGTGCAGTTAAAAATTAAAAACTGCCCACATATGTTTTAAAGGTTTCCATGGCAGGAGTTGCGCAGTCTCTACGAGGCTCGCGTTCCATCCCCTTTACCAGACAATGTACAAAAGAGTTTATTTGGACCCTTCTGTGAATTGTCCTGGTTCCATGTGATAATGTCCCCTGGGAAAAAGTCGCCAGGTAGGCGACTTATTTCCCTGCACCCCTAAAAGCCTCCCCCCACTTATTCTAGGACGGGGGACCTTTTCCCAGGAGACATTATCACTGGACACCACTATCTCCTGTTGTCCAGTAGCAGTATAGTCCACTGCAGTGCGCATTCCATTTGCACCCTTGAAGAATGGGTGGAAATAGATTTTTTTTTAAAATAACAATAAAAAATATGGATTTTCTAGAACTAACACATGGAATATTCTGGAAAATCCACTTAGGTCACCTTAGGTCACCACCCTACCAGTGACAATCCCATACTATCCCTGGAACCCAACTACTACAGAATGAGGTCATGGTAATTTCCTTCTCAGCATTACATTGTATTGTATAGACCTGGGGGAGCCAGGGACATTATGGGTAGGGGTGAGCCAGAGCCGCACCTGTCTGTCTGGCCTGGCTCTTAGGGTCAAGCACGAGCCGAGCTTGGGAAATAGCCATGCTATACAGGTGAGGGACCTGATTGGGGCAAGAAAAGGGGGGTGGGGCAAGACAATGAGGTAAAGGGGTTGGGGAGGCAACCAAAAGGGCTAAAGGGACAAGAAAAAAGGGCTAAATGGGACTGTGGATCAAGAAAAGGGGCAACACGGGCCTGGGGGCAGTTATAGGGGTTTAGGGGGAAACAAAATTGGCTAAATGGGCATGGGTCAAGGAAAGGGGTAAAACGGTTCTGCAGGTAGCTAAAAGAGTTAAGGAGCAGCTAAAGGGGTTAAATGGGACTGGGGGGGTCAAGAAAATGGACAGAAGAGACCCAGGGGCAGTTAATGGGGTTGAGAGGCAAGCAAAGGGGTGAAATGGGACTGGGGTCAAGAGAAAGGGCAAAACGGGTCTGGGGCAGCTAAAGCAGCTAAATGGGACTGGTTAGGTCAAGGAAAGGGGCAAAATGGGTCTGGGGCAGCTAAAATGGGTAAGGTGCAAAAAAAGGGCTACATCCGACCGGGAGTCAAGAGACGGGGCAAAACAGGTCTGGGGCAGCTAAAATAGTTAAAGGGAAACACTAGGGGCTAAATGGGACTGGGGAACAAGAGAAGGGGAAAAATGGGTCTGGGTAGCTAAAGGGGTTTAGGGGGAAACAAAAGAGGCTAAGTGGTTGGGGTCAAGGAAAGAGGTAACGCAGGTCTGGAGGCAGCTAAAAGAGTTAAGGAGCAGCTAAAGGGGTTAAATGGGACTGGGGGGTCAAGAAAAGGGACAGAACGGAGCCAGGGGCAGTTAAAGGGGTTGGGGAAACAAAAAGGTATAAAGAGTACTGGGAGGGGCAAGAAAAGGAGCTAGTGGGCAATAAAGGGGCTTGCTTACCTTTTTAAATTCGCTGCTGCCGCTGCCTCACAGCACTACCAGGAAGCGTTCCAGTCCTGCCACAGCCAATCAATGAGAGGCTAGGAGAGACAAAAAAAGACACGCTCCTTGTGTGCTGGTGGCACTTAGAGGGAGCATGTCTGCCTGACTTACTGTCGCGACTGCCTGACTTCCTATCCTGCCCCAGCCAATGAATGAGTGGCTGTGGAGGGACCGTCAGTCAGGCGGCCTGGGACTTCACACCGGCAAACGCGCCCGAGCCCCACCAGGCTCGCCCACCTCTAGTATTGTACCGCAGCTGTGTTACCCCTTACTTTACGCAAGCACTTTTCATCTTCCAACCAGGGATGGAAGTGATTTTTAAAACATAATAAAACAAATGCAACATGCATGTTTTCTTAAAAGCCTGGGTGCAGACTTTCGGGAAATCTGGTAAGTACTGCATGTGGTGATCCAGGGACAAGCGCCCAGGATGAGCGAGAAGCTATCATTAGATTCTGTCCTCTGCCCCGGATGTTGTTTTCTTTATTTCTGAAAAGTTACTTGCCTCTACCTGGTTCTGTGCATGATCCAATCAGCTATTTCATGGTAATGACATGCGTTCATCTGACTTTACACGACGACAGCACCACTGGCATTCTCTAAGAGAATGCTAGCGGCCAACAGTGAATGGTATCCATCATATGTTGGGAAACCTCACATGAAAGCAGTGGATGTGTATATAGTCTCCAGCTCCACCCTGCTGTGTATATATGTGTGTAGCGGACCAGACTCATGAAAGTAAGGCGAAGAGTAATGCACATTCTAAAAAACCGAACAGGTGTGCTATCACTCTCTCCTTGGCCTTCACACCCCAAGTTGGCCCTTTGCGGCATTCTGTGGCTGTTCTTGTGCTTTCTGCTTCATTATGATTGCATGATAGTTGAGGATTGGATTAAAAGAAAATCGGGTTTGCAAAGTGTCCTGGCGACGGGAATATAATTTCTCTTTGTGGCATGGGGGTGGGCAGGTCTTGGGTGAGGCTGGAATGGTCCATTGTTCACCCATGTCCACCATATGACCCTTTCCTCCCTGCACACTGCAGTACCTCGATTCTGCTAATATGATTGGTCCGAGGGGGCATAAGATACAGTCTAAAATCTTGGAGTGCATCTATTTCTTGTCCATGTAATACTTTATGAGTCATTGAATGTAATGCAAACGACTACTGCCATTATAGTGTCCACTTTGAGCATGGATCTGGAAAGAAGGGGAATGTTAGAGGTGGGGAGGAGAACTTGGCCCAGGTGGGGCGAACGTCTCTAGAGTGAGAGTATCATACACCCTGGTGATCAACAAGGGATTCCCGACGGGAATCGTGGTCTTGTCTTGTGTGCAGAGTAGCCTGGGTGTGGTAGAGTAGCCTGGTTGTGGTAGAGTAGCCTTGGTGTGGTAGAGTAGCCTGGGTGTGGCAGGAGTAGCCTGGGTGTGGCAGGAGTAGCCTGGGTGTGGCAGGAGTAGCCTGGGCGTGGCAGAGTAGCCTGGGCGTGACAGAGTAGCCTGAGTGTGGCAGGAGTAGCCTGGTTGTGGCAGAGTAGCCTGGGTGTGGTAGAGTAGCCTGGGTGTGGCAGGAGTAGCCTGGGTGTGGCAGGAGTAGCCTGGTTGTGGTAGAGTAGCCTGGGTGGGGCAGAGTAGCCTGGGTAGGGCAGAGTAGCCTGGTTGTGGCAGAATAGCCTGGGTGTGGCAGAGTAGCCTGGGTATGGCAGAGTAGCCTGGGGGTGGCAGAGTAGCCTGGGGGTGGCAGAGTAGCCTGGGTGTGTTAGAGTAGCCTGGGTGTGTTAGAGTAGCCTGGGTGTGGCAGAGTAGCCTGGGTGTGGCAGAGTAGCCTGGGTGTGGCAGGAGTAGCCTGGGTGTGGCAGGAGTAGCCTGGTTGTGGTAGAGTAGCCTGGGTGTGGTAGAGTAGCCTGGGTGTGGCAGGAGTAGCCTGGTTGTGGTAGAGTAGCCTGGGTGTGGTAGAGTAGCCTGGGTGTGGCAGAGTAGCTTGTGTGTGGCAGGAGTAGCCTGGGTGTGGCAGGAGTAGCATGGTTGTGGTAGAGTAGTCTGGGCGTGGTAGAGTAGCCTGAGTGTGGCAGGAGTAGCCTGGTTGTGGTAGAATAGCCTAGGTGTGGTAGAGTAGCCTGGGTGTGACAGGAGTAGCCTGGTTGTGGTAGAGTAGCCTGGTGTGTTAGAGTAGCCTGGGGGTGGCAGAGTAGCCTGGGGGTGGCAGAGTAGCCTGGGTGTGGTAGAGTAGCCTGGGTGTGGTAGAGTAGCCTGGGTGTGGCAGAATAGCCTTGGTGGGGCAGAGTAGCCTGGGTGTGTTAGAGTAACCTGGGTGTGGCAGAGTAGCCTGGGTGTGTTAAATTAGGCTAGGTGTGGCAGAGTAGCCTGGGTGTGGTACTCGGGAGGTTCTTTGTTAGTACTGAGAAGTAAGCCTGGGTTGGTGTTTTCTGTGGAAGCAGCGGGCCACGTTATAAGATGAAAGTGTAAGAGATGCACAACTGCTTAGGGTCTTCTGGGCCCATTCCACTGGTGGTGCAGGGGGTGAGTGAGAGAGGTTTGGATTCTGTGTTTGACTGGGAGCCAGCGATGGGTCTTCACCTTTTAATTCTCAGTAGCAGTCTGGGTGCTGAAATGTGTGCTCTCTGCAGAGAGTACAGCAAGTAATCTGGGGGTACTGGAAGAGCACAGTATTGGGAGTACTAGGGCAATGACTGCCTGGATTCATGTTTCGGGAAGGCCTGCTATTGGGGTACTAAATAAAGGGTGTCGCCAGAGCCCAGTCTTGAGAGTACTCGGGCAATGACCACCTGGGTTCTGTGTGGGGTTGGCTGGCATGGCATGATGGTACACATGGATTCTTAACTAAAAGGAGCAGTTTCTGAGTATTGCGTTTAACTTACGGTTATAGGGTGATGGAATCATCCATGCAAGGTTTTTCATTCTCCAAGTCAGGTGGGGATAGGTTACCATTTCTTTGGGCCAATGAATAGTTTTTGGGGGTGTCAATGATTTTTAGATATGGCATTGTAATAACAACTCCCAATCAATTTCAGTTTGTTCTGGAAATGTATAAGGATTTTTACTAAGTAGGGAATCTTAATTTATGGTAACAACATGTTTTCACTTAATTTTGGGGATTTTATAACTATTTACTTTGACCGTGTTATCCTGTTTCCATTGCCCGCAGGACATGGCCTGTAGCCATACCGGGGCACTGCGCCCCCATCTTCACTGTACACAAGGCATGGCCAGTGGCCATGATCTGTGGGATAGTGCTCTTGGCTGCACTGTGTGCAAGATGTGGCCTGATGCCATTCCTTGCAGGTACTACTAGGAATAGAGCATGGCCAGGCCATTTGCTCTGTACACCACACAGTGCCTGTGAGCATGGCTAAGGGTCATACTCACAGGCACTGAGTATGACAGACATACAGTACAACCTGCAGGATATTGTACTCAAAATATGGCTGTTGACCATGCCCCACTCGCAGTACCTAGTGGGTATGGGCTCAGCGTCTTCTACCACTGTGCATGCCTGGAATCAGTGCTGTTACCCACAGTGACTGGGTGCGGTCTCCCTAAATGCAGTGCCTGCTGGGCATGGTAAGAAGGCACTGTGCCACTGCATGGCCAAAGGTCTGAGATTAGTGCCCATACCTAAAGGCATGGATTTGTGGGCAATGCACACGGGACGTGACAGCCAGCTCAGGGGCACAAAGATGGGGATGACACAGAAAATTGAAGTCAAAGCTAAACCAATCGGATCCCGCCATTCAGATTTGAACTTTGTGTAAGTAAGTGTCATCAATTCAAATGTATACTTCTTTTTCAAATGTAACATTTCTTTCTGGGTGGATTCCGACCTCAAACAGCAACACCATTTCCGATTGGGCCACATCCTAGCTAACAATTGAAGTCTGAAGAGCATCTGTCCAGCCTACTCTGTAGCACTCGGGCAAGAATACCTATGTACATTTCAATGTGAAAAGCAAGCGTTGTTGTATGATCTTTGACTCCATTGATGGGATGGCACACAACCTTTCAAAGATATTCCGAGGTGACAGAATATATTTTTGAGAAATGGCACCCAGGTCTTTAGCATCTCTAAGAGCGCCCCCCGTAACAGTGACATCTGAGATGTAATGATCTGTTACAGGGGCTGCTGCGGCACCTGCCTGCAATGCCCTCCTCCTCCCTCACTCCCTATGTTTGGAGGGCTCCCTTTGCCTTTATCATCAGTCAATATCATGTGAACTTTCTGCGGTTCACAGTCATTAGCTGGTGAAGGACACATTTAATGAGCCACTGCCTTTGTGTTTCTAGTGCACCACTCCTGGGAGTTCTGGGCAGGTGGGAAGGAAACTGAATGCCCCCTTTCCTCCCCCTTCTCTCAATAGTTTCCCAACAAGCAGCTGGCTTTACCATTACAAAAAAAGCCCTGCTTATATGTGACCTACATTAACCAACAACCAACACGAGTTTGCCACGAAATCCAGACTACATGTGGGTGTATATTAAGGCATCACAGCCCTTGGGGAGTGGACTGTAACAGGAGTTATCGCCCACACACAAATGATGGGCCGATGCACAGCTGATGATGCATAAAGTGGGTAAGGAATCATAACACCTGTTACAGCCCTCTCTGCTGGGCTATGATAGCATTATAATATGGCAAACCACTAAAACAGCGAAGAAACAAAAAGAACTAGTAAGTTGGGTAGGGTCCGCAAAGCTTTGCAGTGAGCACCGCCCTGGTGGGATGATGTCTTAGTGGGGAGTTGAGCATTGAGATGGAATTCTCTGAGAGAAACGTCAAGAAGTATTGCCTGGGCTCCGGGCAATAATGCTGTTAGCGCCCCAGGCGGGGCCTGGTGCTGCAGGCAGGCCTGAATAGAAAAACAAGCACTGGCAATGCAAACAGTTTGGGGCTTTTGTGTAGGCATGGGAAAGGCACTTGCAAGGCACAGACGTTGTGGTATTTTGTTGGTAGCAGGTGCAAAATGGTACGACGACCTGGGCATCTAATTCCAGTGCTTGGGAAAAGCTTTAAAGTTATGGACAAGCCAAAAAATGTTGGCTTTGTCAATGCTTACTTTGAACAAGACTTCAGTGACTTTGGCAATGCTTGTTTTTAACTGGACTTCAGTGAAGGACAGAGTGCTTATAATTGGAGTGGCTGAAGGCAGGCCTGGTTGACCTTTACACCAGTAGCATGTTTACAACTCCAATTAAGTGATTTACTCTGAACACTGCTTTGAACAAACACTGGCAGGAACTTTGAATGGAAAGCCTGATGGTAAGGTTTGATTACAGTGAGTTCAAAGAATTCCCATGAGGAGGAGTTTTGGGCAGGCAGAGGCAGGAATGTGTGGGAATAGCCATAGGGATTAGCATGGCCATGGGCAGGGAAGGGGTGGGCTAATTACCAAACAATACCTAAACACTCTGTGTCCCTCCTCATTTGTCATTCCTATGTGTCCTTCGTCATATGCCCTCCTCCCTATCTGTACGAATCTGTACAAATGCAGTAGCCAAAACTACCAAGAAAACCCATTTTGGGAATGGCCATCAAGCAATTCACACTCTGCGGCCTGTTGGTAGCAGTCCGCTTTCGCTTTCAGTAGCAACCAGAGCAGGAGCGCTACACCTGCTGTGGATCAGGACTGGGAGGGGAGCAGAGGCGAGGGGGAAGGCGAGGTAAGCGGGGAGCAGGGATAGGGGTGGAATGGAGCGCAGAGTTTGGAACACAGAGGCAACAGGATGCATGGTTACACTGGTACATATTGAGGTAATATGCCCCGAGGTTGCAGGCCCACCCTGTAGGTAACACGGAGGGTTGCAGGCCATTACTTATACGGTGGGCCCATCACCGAGGGGCATATCGCCATTAGCACCCATGTAGATTCCCACACGGGTGCTATAGTTGTTTTTTTTTTTAAAAAAAGAAAGAAAACCTACCTTTCTCTCACTGCCCGATGATGCACAGTGCTGTCAGCCTGGAAGTCCGTTTAAAATGTTGATGACTGACATCATAAACACTGATGAGGGACTGCCTGGATGACAGAACTGTGCAGCATCAGGTGGTTAGAGAAAGGTAAGTATCCTTTTTTTAATTAAAAAAAAAGATAACACCGATAGTACCCATGTAGAGGGCTACACAGGTGCTAAGGTGAAGAGGAACGCGATGGGAAGCGCCTGACGCGAACAAAACTGCTTGGAACATGGGCTTTCCTAAGTGAATACAGCCCACGTCCCGAGCATTCTCATTAGTGGAAGGTGCCTCCCAGGATGCTAATATATTCTGATTGGCTCTCAGAAATCCAAAGTTCGTTCCAGGTTGCTAACGTTTACCACCATTTTCTCTAGAGATCTGCACTTGGAGGGGGTCTTGCATCAGGGGAGTATGACAGGTAGAATCGAATGTTTGGCAATGGTTACATGCATTAAGTGCAAGAGGCCGTACTGTACTCACAAAGGGATTTGAAGAGTTCTGTATACTTTAACAACTACTCGGCCTCAAGGTTTGCTCCTCTAAAGGGATTAAGGACGCATCAATGGCTTTCAATGTCTGGTAGCACATAGTAGAGGATGGGTCTGCAACCTCTGACTCTCTCCAGATGTTTTAGACTACAACCTCCCTCATTCTAGTTCGTGGTCACTTCCAAGGGACGATACTGCACTGGTAATCAAAGTCTCACGAATCATGAGTCAACAACACATTCCCCTTTTGCTGGCAGTGATTATGTCACCGGTTGACCACTCGAATGGCATCTGGACTTGAATTACTGACAAAACTCCCCAAAAAGTTACAAAGTTGCAGAGCTGAGCTACTCGACCCCCTTTTTTGGCCTGAACCAAAGGTTCTGCATCCCCTGTACCGTGAAGAGCCTCCGCTTGTTGCCAAAAAAAGAAACACATTGATTTTAGGATATTTTGCTTGACTCACAAATCCAGCCACTACTCGTCTGAGAGTTTACATCTTAGAAGCCAACCAGATGCCAAGATGACCATTACACAACTTGTGAGGTTCCCTAGCCCCCCAAGAGAGGGAGAGCTCTTCAGAGCCAAGACGCCTGCCTTTGGACCTCACCAGCGCTGCACCTATAACTTGATTCTCACCACAAGGCCCCACTTCTTCATTGCAGCCGATGGTGCTTGCAGTCTTTCTTCCCCCCTCGCATTCTCACAACGCACCCCTCTTCTATTCTTCTTTTTCTGCATAGTGGTACAGCGGCTATCATCCGATGGTCTTTAGTGCTATACAAAAAAACACAAATAAAAAAATGGAACACAAATGATTGTGCGCTCAACTGGAGTGGGGTGCTAGTGGACGATCTTTCCTTTCAAGGTAATGCCTCGCTGTGCCAACAGTAGCCAGGGCACTAAACCCAGAGATAGTATGACTGCTGGGCTGCCACATTCTGCATATACTGTAGGCAGAC
Source organism: Ambystoma mexicanum (assembly GCF_040938575.1). Classification (NCBI taxonomy): domain Eukaryota; kingdom Metazoa; phylum Chordata; class Amphibia; order Caudata; family Ambystomatidae; genus Ambystoma; species Ambystoma mexicanum. The sequence goes on along the minus strand of NC_090925.1, from coordinate 613,178,189 downwards.
TTATCAAGTACTGTCCTGGACGTGGATTGATGCTATTTGGATGGCCTATTTCGGGGGTCAGCAACTTTTGGCTGTGCCAAGTTTTGGACTATAACTCCCATCATCCCTAGCCATCATGGTTTTATGGTTAGTAACCATGTGTGGAAGTCGTAGTCCAAACCACCTGGAGAGCCAAAGGTGGCAGATCTCGGTTCTAGTTGCACATGCAATAATTGCCTGTCTGTGGCGTGGAAAGCTCAGAAATGGGCACATAGTTTGTAGTGTTGGAACATGCATGTCAGAAGGAAGGAGATAGATAGACTTCCCCGCATGTCTCCAACTCCTGAGCTATCCAGGGGTGGACTGGCCCATGGAACTCGGGGAACTCGGGGGATTTCCCAGAGGCGCTCTGCACCGTGGGCCTCTTGAGTGGGAAGACGGGAAGAATGTGTTACAAAGCTTCCACTATATGATAATAAGGGGCCACTCTGAAAAACCTTTCCAGGGTCACTTTTGGTTCCCAGTCTAGTCCTGAAGGTATCTTAGTGGGTTAATGCATGTGCTGCAGAGATCAGTGTGCAACCTGTAGGCCAGCTGGTTGAGTCCGGGGGCCGGTGAAGTTCGGCATCCGTTGCTTCCAAGTTTAGAAATGGTTATCATCTTAATGTTTGAAGGACACTCCTAACGTAGACTATGCATCCTTCCAATGATGGCGGCGCTGAATATGATATGGGAAGTGCTAGCTAACAGGCTCTCTACATGTGCGGAGCCTGAGTATGGGGTCTTCACCTTGATTCCGAATTGTAATTCAAAGTGTTTAGCAATAGTGCTACAAAGCTGCAAGCGTTGGCCGCAAGCGCTATAGACTCCCGGGTTATCATGGCCTCCCTGAGCGCTGCTCTGCTGCCGAGACTCTCCCTGGATGGCTCCCGGCAGCAGTCCTTGGGAGGGAGTATAGGCAGGGGCTATTAGCAGGCCGCCTGCCCTGGACACTTGCGAGCACACATCTTTCCGCGGCCCGCTGCTAGCGCCGCACTCTGGAAACGGCCCTGACTCGAGGCGCGCATAGAGAGCCCAGGCGCACTCCGCGCTCGGAGCAATCGCTGCATTCCCGTTGAATATTTTCCAAAGCCGGCCTTGATTTATTGAGCCCTTTTTTATTTTGAAGGGTGTCATAAATCATATATGGACTCTAGTTTTGGCTCACGCGGGAAATCATCCGGAATGCGGCATTGTCGCCCAGTGAACGATATCATCTCTTCCAGGCAGTGCCAGCTTCCCTCGGGGGCCAGTGATTCCGCGCGCACCCGCACATGTGCACAAGTGCGTGTATTCCCAGAAACAAACCTATGTTGAAGGGATGTGATAGTAACACTGCAAAACCACAAAAACACACTACCATGCGGCAGTATGAATCGCTCCCCAATATGCAGCGCTCGTGACTTCACACATGACATCGCAAGGGGCATCAGGAAAGAAATTGCATATGATTTCAGTCCTGACGTCACAAAACCTGCAATCTGGTCATGCTTTATGAATCCTTAACATACGGCTTAGCCAGCGGACCTACGTTCTGTTTGTGAAATCATACCTTTTCGCACCCGCATTGTCTGGGTATATTGGGTGTATTGGGTAATGGGAGATGCAAAAAGAAATCATGTTGCCACCAGGTTCTCTGCCCACCTCGGCCTCCCCAGCTCTCACCTCCGGAACTCCAGCCCTTTATTTGGTCCCCCCGGACCCGAAGTCATCAGAGCCTCCCCGCATCTCTCCCCCCTGTTCCGCCATCCTCCACTTCACATTCTCCTCCCCCTCCCTGACCAAACCCTCCCCACTTAACCTCCCCGCCCCCCACTCCTCCTCTGTTGGCCCGGTCCGGGCTCTCCCTTGCCACTCACCCTGTGTTCCAGAGGAGATGTGTGGCACTGGATTACATGCCAAACGTCCCTTTCGGAATGCATGGTGCAGGCCTACGCCGCAACCTTCCCACACACACAGTGCCTTCAGCCACAGTATGCCACGTGTATATTGCTTGCTGTGCCATCCTGATGCAATACATTCATGAGTGTATCATGGTCAACAGTTCCCTCTGGCCACTGCTCCTATGTGTATCTTACACATTCACTGAAAAACCTTAGTTGAAGGGGTGTCATGGCTGGGGCACAAAAAAAGACCTGCAGAAATGTGCCAGCTGTGACTCTCAAAACAAGCATCACTTCGCCACTGCCATGCACTGCTCACCATGTCACACACCAAGCTGACTGGAAATAGCTTCTTGAAACTAATCTTCATGGTCCATTTGGGATTTGTTTTGTGTTGGCCCTCAAATCAAAAGTCAACCTCAACGTAAGTAGTCTCTGGTACTGCAGTATTTCCTTAGCTGCTTGTGTTCCCAATGCCCAGTGGCAGTTGTATGTAATGCATTGTGGGCAAAGCCAATATTTGTGTGTTCTTGTGCTGCAATACTGCCATATAGCGGCCAAGCCAGTATTGCATGTCTTCTTACAGTGGCACTACTGGAATTATAGGCAATGGCAAATTTAATTTATTTTTTACATGTGACAGACACAGCATGGATATGTTTTCTTACAGTAGCACTACTGGCATTTTGGGCAAAACCTACATAAATTTGTAGTATAGGTAGTTTACTGCACCAGATTTTTTGCCGAATTCGATTTGATCGAATTTCTTCCATCGAATTTCACTGCATATAAATGTGGGGTGGGCAAGGTAATAATACATGTGGGGCAATATGGATAGGGATGTAACGGGTCTCCCCCCGCATATATATGCAGTGAAAGGAACTTAAAAAAAAAAATCTAATTGGGTTCGGCAAAAGAAATTCGATAAATTCACATAGATCTGAATTTGCTCTTGTGTGGCCTATATTGGCACAGCCAGACTGTACACATTTCCTTGCAGTGTCATTACTGGCATTATTGGGCACAGCCAGCATCGACATGTCTTCTTACCCTGTTAGAATACTTCCATATATTGTGGGCCCACTTTCATCTCCACCTCCTCAAAGGAAATCTTCCTTTCCTCACTTTCCCCCAGAATCTCAATGTCTCTGGAGCTCTGTTACTCTCTCGGCTGTACTACTGCAACAGCCTCTTCCTTAATCTACCCTCTTCCTCTCGACATCCCCTCCAGCTTATCCCGAATAGGGCTGCAAGACTTATATTTGGCCTAATGCATGGGGAGCGCATCTCTGCAGCCCTAAAATCTCTCCACTGGCCCTAAAATCTCTCCACTGGCTCCTGGTTGCTGCCAGGATCAAATTCAAATCCCTCTGCATCATCCGTAAGGCTGTCTGAGGCTAGGGATCATGCTATCTACAACTGGCTCTCACTAAATACTCTCCCTCTAGATCTTTACGATCCTCTGGTGCCAACTCTCTGCTTGTCAAGCACTTCTCCAAACAGCAAGCTGGTGGCCGATCTCTTTCCTCGGCTGCCCCCCCCCCCCGGAACATCCTCCCCCTTTCTCTCCATCTTGAGCCAGATCTCCTCGAATTCTGGCAGCTCCTCAAGGCTTTCCTTCTCACCTCCTCCTTCCTCTTCTCTCTCCTGCGCTTAACGCCACAGTTGCCGAGATTGGTGACCAGGGTCCTTATGTGTCCTACTGGGGCCTGCTCCCCCCCCAATAGCATTCAGCTTCCGTCCGCCCCCAGCACTTGCCGTTGGGCCCCCACTGGCCTTTGTGATCTCCCAGGCCCGCACTCTTACCACGCGATCTTTGCCAGGCACTTAACAGCCACTTACCCCCTAGCTCTTCCCTCTGTGGCACTCCTAGTACTAACTCCCCCTCATCCCCTCTCTCTCGCTTAGAATCAAATAAATAAAGGCACCAAATACAGCCTCTGAACACAAGGCATCCACCCACAGTGCTACAGACGACACTGGAATGGTTTCACACCAAAACATCAAACACAAATACTGAGAGTCACAAATCAACACATTCTTTTAATCGAATTTCACACAGTTCATCGACCAAATAGAGCGGGTGTGAGGCATTCCTTAAGGTGGGGTCTGTTGGGAGGCAGGGAGGCTGCCTGGGTCTACCCCCGCTTTTTTATTCGATGAACTGTGTAGAAATACGAAGACAAATAAATGGATGTTTTGTGCCTCGCAGTGAAACATTTGTTTTAATGTAGATCCCACTGAAACACTTCATTCAAACAGGCCAACATATCTCCTAACATGGTTCCTGCACACGAACCAAGCACATGTCCTGCATCAATGCATAATAATGTAAAATGGAGGAACCCAATGCAAACATGAACATAATTGGCTTTGCCACGGCCTGTTTAACATGTCGAGATGATTTTCATTTTGTATTTGCATATTTTGGGTGCAGATAAAACAGGTGCCTAAAACTTATGCGGGTTTCACACTCCCAATCCTGCAGTATTTACTGCATGGAGTATTTCCTGGAGTACCAAATGAGATAGCGCCTCATAGCCCATAATCAAGAAGGCTGTAAAAGCCTGCGGTATTTGAAACATCGCCCGCTTTTACCTTTACCACCACACTCATCATAAGGGCCTAAGTTGCGCTTCAACCATTGGCCTATGTTTAGAAGTCTGCACTGTGCCACTGATCCAGGAAAGAGTAAAGGGCACTACTACAATATTAAGGCCTTCCCTGTATTCCTCTGCAAAACAGAGAGATAGCTCGCCTTCTGCCTCTCCTTGATAGCCCGCTTCTTCCCCCAGTCACTGCCCCACCGCCCCAAGGCCGCCGAAAGCATGGATCAGATCTGACCACAGCTGGAGGCTATTTAGTTTGTGTTGCACAACCTATACATACACTTCAGTACCCCTGCAAACAGGCCATGATTTTCTCCTGTCGCTCCCTCCAGATGCCAGGGGAGTGAGACTCCTTTCAGTTCTGTCAATCATCGGTTCATGTAATCTCACCTGAATGGGGCTGTGGGTCTCTTATGAGGGCCTGCAGCATTGCTTGAGAATGAGAGGTGGCCCCCAATGCTTCCGGGGATGCAACGTGTGGCGTTTCAGTATTAAATAAGAATCAAGTTTAAGGTTGTGTTTTTTTGCATGAAGGACAGATGAAACCTACGTACCATGATTAGTATTGTTTTCCATGGACAGGTTCCCCATCTCTTGACTCCTTTATTTCTAATGGTTAGCATGTTTGTCCTGAATTCCCATAAGGAATCTGTGTAGGCTCCGCCCACTCCTGAAGTTCAGCGTTAAAGATTGACAGAGCCTTTTCCTATGGGACTGCACCATTAGAAAATGCTTCTGTGAATCGGGGCCTTTGCTTCTGCTGATGATCCCATCCCATCATCTGGGAAATTGACAACACACCTACCAAGTCCCCAGCATGAAACTCTGACTGTCGCGAGCAGAGACTGAGTCACTCGCTAGTAGACTGCAGTAGAGTCTCCAGACATTCCCTCTAGGACCACCCAGAAGATGCGCACATCATTACCCCTCCCCCCCAGGTATGTGGTAGGATTGTGTGGCGGTTTCCCCGTCTACTTTTAGGGCCTAACTCAGTTGGAATGAGGACTGCTAGTGGGGGCAAGTCTTCCTAAATATGGTGTCTGCCAGTTTACCAAATCTCGATGCATTACAATCGGATGCCCGTCAGCCACCCATGAAAGTCAAAGGCCCCAAAGAGCGACTGTAGGAGGGGATAGTCACAAGTTATCACAGTAACCATCGCTGTGTTCTTCCCCCTATGATTCTAAGTGCTCAGTTGCTTCCCAAACCTAGGTCCACACTCAATAAATACCTTAATAATAATCTATTAATAACTGTGGCACGACCAAGTTGCCGCACGGCAGGCGAGCCTGCCGTGCTGGCAAAGAGAAGTGTAGTGGGATGCCATGATATGCCACGAAAATATTTAAGAACGAAAATGGGAGACATGAGGGCTCTCCATGCATGCAGCGAACTAAAAAAAAAAGCAAGCAGAGCAAAAGGGGTGGTCCATGTGCAGCCCCTAACATGGGCACTGCGGCAAACAAGAGGAAGAAGAAAACGAGGCTGGGAGCTTCTACCAAGGAGCAGACTGGTGGATGCAGCAAAGCACTGTAGGAGGGCAGGGCTGAGGAAACAGCAGGAAGTGTGGGGCACCACGCACATTTGGGCAGGAGTGGCATAAGAGGAGCCAGAGTGACGAAAGTGTGGCGGTTATGTTATGCGATGTTAGCGGAATTTATAAAGCGCACGTTCACCCTAAGGCATCATGGCGGTCACCAAACAGAACGAGCAGGGCTGTGAGAGGTCCACCCATGTTAAAGGTCATTCCTGCAAGAAGACCCCGAACCCTAAAGAGCTACCTTCTCGACATCCAATGGTGTAATGTCCTTTCACCAATTACTTATTGCCAACTCTTCTGTTTGCAAGATAAATGGTGGATTGCGGTATAGTATAGCTGAATAATGTTAGATTGTGCGACCCGTGAGGAATGGCACAATGGAGGACAGAAATCTTGTTGCTGCCAATCACTGTTCACCTGTGTCCATGCCTCAGCCCTTTCACATTCTCTGAGGCTGCTCATCTGAGCTCCGTTGCTATGCTGGGGTATGGGGGCCTGTTTCGTACAGCTGTTGATCTGTGTCCAGAATCTACTCTACAGTCGGTATGCGCTCCTCATGGCCGCAGTGGTGTGTCCAGTCTGGGATGGCCCAAGTGGGGCACTGACTTATTCAGGGTTAGCATAAGGTACTAGCAGGGACAGCCTTAGGAGCACCAGCGCCCTAGTCAAATTGGCACCCCCCCCACTGTTCCTGCGCACGCCCCTGGTTAACAGGGGGGCGGGGCCAGGAAGTGCCACTTTATTTTTAAACCTCCTCGCTCATGATAGGAGGTAATGATATGAATAGGGTGCATCAGCCCCCTATCGTTATTAAATGTGCTCCACTGCCGCAGGCGCATATAATAACAATGAGGCACTTTTCACGCCTTCTGCCACTATGCCCTCTCTTGAAGTCCTTGAAAGACTCCCCTGCGCTGGCTTGGTGGGGGGCTAATGGCGCCTTTTGTTATTAAAGGCGCCCGCGGCAGAGGGGCGCATTTAATAATAATAGGGTGCTGAGCACCCTATTATTATTAAATGTGCCTGTCGCCGCAGGCACATTTAATAGCAACAGCCCGCATGCCGCTCCTTCTCCCACTACGCCAGCTCGGGGGAGCACTTGAAAGACTCCCCCGAGCTGGCGTGGAGGGGCTAATGGTGCTGTGGGGGGCGAGGTTCTCCGGGTGGTCGCCTGGCTCGCCCCCCCTAAGGCCGGACCTGGGTACGAGCGTACACACATATGATGATCATAGTTTAGGATAATGGGGTGGCCAATCAGATTTCAGGGGTAGCTTGTGCCCCTCCCCCGCCCCCAGCCCACTCCCTGGACACGACCCTGCATGGCTGCTATTGTTAAAAAGTGTTCTGTGCATGTGCCGAACCACAAGTACCCTGGTCATGGACTTTTGAAGTGGCCCTTGAAATGCCACCAGTTTATTCTTCTGGTTCCAGCCAGGATGAAGGGGGGAAGGGGATGTGAAGATCCAAATACCCGCGTTTATTCGGATCGATGCCAGGGCAGCAGATCTAGCTACGGGTTGTGATTGTGACCAGTCGGGTTCGGGGGTGAGGGAGGGAACAGAGATTATGGGTCTCTACATTTGTTTGGTTCCCGAGGAGCCCCAAATGTCCCCGTGCCCAGTGTCCTAAAATGCCTTCAGGTGGCCCTGTTGGCAGGGATGTGAGGACTAAGGGGAGAGGGGAAGAGAATACGTGTAGAGAGGAGTGTACAGTCCACGCGTAGAAAGGGAGAGAGGACTGGCGTCTGATGGATGAATTGGCACAAATGGGGCGGATGTATGTGGGGGAAGGGTGTGCCCCATATGGGACTAGTGAGTGCGGCTTACAGATGGCGGCTGTGGTGTGTGTGTGTGTGTTCCTGTGTGCTAGGACACACGTTTGGGCAGAGAGCTGGGTACTGAGCAGTTGAGCTTGCACATGTAAGCACTGAACCTGCCTTGATCTGGCTGCCCTACTTTCTGTGCCAGTGGAGCTGGGGTTCTTTCTTAATTAAGAAACAGAGACAGAAGGAGCTTGATCTAGCTAATGTGTGCCTCCGCCTCCCGCTTACCGCCCCCCCCTGGCGGTAACTGCTCATATCACAGATGGGCCTCCGGGTTTGGTAAACCATGCTGGGATGCGCCACTATTATCCGCCGAGAAAGCTCTCATTACTGCCGGGCTGCCTTAGCAAACCCGCAGCCCCGGGCCGCAGGTCCATCCAATGCGTGCAAAACACTACACCGCAAAGCCCAGCACTCAAGAACCACGCTGCCACGTCGTTCAGTATTACAGAAGGCGCCAAAGCAGAGCACAGCGAAGCGTGATGCATTTCAGACTCTTCCTTACAGTACACTGCGACCTTATAACTCCTAGACACACCATGAAAGGCAGTTCATGTTACACTATAGTAGTACATCGGAATAAATTAACGTATGTATACACGTTGCAATTTAAATCACAAATCGTCACAACACAATTTCACACATTTAACCACAAATCACCCCAACACAATGGGCCTCATTATAAGTCGGGTGGTGCGGTAAAATGTGGCAGTAATACTGTATAACACTGCATTACTGCTTTGTCCAACTATGAGTTTGGCAGTAAGTTGGTGGATTCCCCTCCAGCTATGAGCTGGTGGTAAATCCTCCACCTTTCCATCACATTTCTCCAGGATTGCCACCAGCGGGATAATCGCAGCAATCATTCTGCCAGAATCCCCCATGAAGTCCAATGGACTCTGATTAAATGGGTACTAACACTGCCACCACCAATAATACTGCCGGACCAAGTGGCGGTAGCACTATTACAGTTCAGTGGTATCAAAGCAGATTTACCACCAAGATAGTACTGAGCTCGTAAGGAGCCCCAATGAGGGAGTGGGTCCAATGATCACTTGGTGCGTTGGTAGGTCTACTAGTCACCATGTGGCGAGTCAGTCATTCGGTAACCTGCAGACACTCGTGGCCAGGATTCCTGCCATGATAATAATGCTTGCAGAAGGTGCAGGGAGTGAAGGAATAAATAGATGGGCTTGAGCCAGAGCGAGCCAGGGAGCCACATGCAAGCTGAGCCAAGAGAAGAGGTCATGCTAATCTGGCAATGGGATATTTTGCAAATGACTTAAATGGCCTGATTTAAGTTGTGGTAGATAGATGTCAATGTTTGCCCAACTGGATTTTCACTGAACCCCCCCCCCACCCCTACCAACCACTTTTGACACTATCCCCAGCAATCATGAACACATGAGGCGTGGTCGAAGCTTAATCCCAAAACTGTAACAGCAAAGCTCCTAACTACATATATAGATATATATATATATAGACTGATATCGGACAATTTAAGTCTGTGGTCGTTGGTGCAACTCTTGGACACCCTTACTAAACAGGGATGCAAAATGACCTCTGGGCATCAATTTCTCTGAAGTTGTGCAAGCCAGCTCATGTGGGGCGAGATAAGTGGGTCTTGTATAGGGCGACTTCCGCCATTTTTAAGTCCTCTTGGTGGTAGGGGTGAAACATCCCACATATTGCTTGCTTATACGCTGCACCTTCCACTGCACTGTATTCTCTTTCGCCAAGTCTTTCGCCAAGTCTGATCTGTGCCACCCTCCAGCGAGCCCATTGGGTTATTGCTTCATCTGACCCCGAGATCTAGTTGCTGCCCTTTAACCTCTCCTACCTTTTCCAAATCTGTACCTTTAGTCTACCCATCCCAAGAACTCTTGCTCTAGGCCCATCAACTACTTCATACTTCCGCCATGTATCTGCTTTTATCTTTATTACTAAACCCCTTGAGTGTGTTGTCTTTCTTCATCCCTCTGTCTTCCTTGGACTTTTTCCACCTCCTCCTAATGTACAGGAAGGGTTTAAGCCCTGTCACTCAGATTAAACCATGTCTTCTATGATTAAATACCTCACATCTGCAAGTCGTTCTGAACCTTACTCTCTTATTATCTTACTTAATTTTTCACGGCATGTGATACCAATGATCTCACTTCCCATGGTCTCCAAATTCTTTGTTTCAGGTGTGTCTCTGATTCTCATCTTCTTCCTACCTCTTTAGCTGGTCTGATGCTGATTCGTGGTCTGGGCACACTTCACCTCCTGTTGTGCTCAATTATGACGTCCTCAAGGTTCTGTATTTGTATATTTGTATTTATTTGTTATTTATATAGCGCCTTACACCAAGGTGCTGTCCAAAAACAATTTTACAGTACAATAAAAATGAGCAGGTGGATACAATAAAATAATTTAGATTACAGTACAACTCACAGTACAATTAAGGCAGATGTAAGAAGGTCTTTAGGGCAAAACGGAAGGTGGAGTAAGAATGAATAGACCAGAGGGACAGAGGGAGAGCATTCCAGTAAAGAGGAGCCAGAAGCGAAAAAAAACAGACACGAGAGGAAGCACAAGGGGGACGAGGAAACATTTAAAAGAAAGTGGGTTTGGGAATGAAGAGTACCGGAGGGGGACACAGAAGGAAACAAGAGAGGCAAGGACAGATAGGAGCAAGTCCATAAAGAGATGTAAATACTATGCAGAGAAAATTCAATTTAAGCTGAGAGTGAAAAGGTAGCAATCAGAGAGATGCCAATGAAGGGGAAATGCAGTCACAAATAGGTAGGGAATACAAGAGATGGATAGAGGAATTGAAAATAGATTTAAGGGGAGCTAGACGGGAGGTGGGAAGATAAAAAAAGAAGTACAGAACAGTAGAATAATCGAGAGAAAATTAAGGAAGAAATTAGAAGCTCCGTAGCACTGAAGGTATGAAGAGGTCTAACCTTCCGGATTTTAAAAAGATGAAAGCGGCAGGAGTGAGATGCAATTGAGATATGATGAGCAAAGGAAAGATTAGTATCAAAGTTGAGCACCATGGTTGCGGGCAGTCAGAGAAAAGGGGAGATGCAAAGGGGAAAAAAGAACAAATGGAGGGGAAACAGGAAGGGGGATAGTATTGTGGGAAAAAAGATAACTTCAGTCTTAGACGGATTAAGGACCAGAAAATGGTCTCACATCCACGTTCTGATCGTGGAAAGATGAGCAGAAAGATTTTAATGTATATCAGACGTGAAAGAAGAAAAGGATAGAAAAAGTTGTGTGTCATCGGCATAAAAGTGATTAGATACCATTATCTCTTCTTTTGGGTTGTCTCAAGGAGAAGTATAGAAAGAGAAAAGAAATGGACCAAGAACAGACCCTTATGGGACACCATGTAGAAGAGGAAAGGAATCAGAATTAACAGCAGCCCAGGATATTGAGTGGGTACGATTAGCAAGACAGGATTGAAACCATGAAATTACAGAGCCAGAAAAGCCAAAGGAGGAGAGAGAGAAATAATAAGTAATGTGTGATCCACTGTGTCAAAAGCAGCAGATAAGTCCAAAAGTATAAAAATAGAAGAGTATTTTGCATAGCGGGCAGAAAGGAGAGAGTTGCAAACAGATAAACGAGCAGTTTCCGTAGAAGGAAGAGTTTGAAAACCAGATTGAAAACGAGGTAGAATAGAATTAAGAGTAACAAAGGAAGAAACCTGAGAGTAGACAAGACGTTCCAGTAATTTAGAAAAGATAGGGAAGAAGAGAAATAGGACAGAAATTCGAAGGAATGGCAGGATCCAAAGCCGATTTTGTCTTTGGTCTTTTCTTAATTCTATCTTCGCTTTGTGCTCTCACCTATTTTATTGGTCTGTCCTGGCATTTCTATGAAGATGACTCTCATCTCTTTTTTTTCTTCGTTTACGCAATATCATCATGATTCCAGCTCTTCTTGTGTGTCTACAATTAACTTGGTCATGCTTTTAATGGCTGCAGATTCTAATCTACACAACTGGATAAGATCAGGGTTTTCTTCTTTGGAGTTTCCCAACTCAATGCTTTTTCCACTCTCCCCTTTGCTTCCCTGCCAAGGATCCACCAGTCTCCTCGCCAGTTCATAACCTCAGGAATGATCTTTTATCCCATCTCAGCCTTCATCTCATGCTTGGTCTTGCCAAAATCAATTTTGCAGCTTTTGCATAGCTGCAGAAACGTTCATTCTTAATCTTATTTTTTTATTTGCTATTTTGTAACATTTGCTTCTACAAAACTTAAGTAAAACATATAAATATGAATGCATCATGCTCACTTTATTTTCATATCCTCTAGCAGGGAGGTCTGGTCATGCCTGCCGGTCAGGCTGACGTCTCCCGGCCTAGTCTCTTTCCCCGCTTCCGTCTATGTGTTAGTCTACTTTGTAATTTTTAAACATCAAACTTCTACTCCAGTCACACTTTTGCTAATTTCTCTCCATTGGGTTTCCTAGCCTCTGTGACTAAGTCTGGGTCTCCAGGGTGAGAAGGAATGATGGAAGAGTGTGAAGGTAGAGGAGTGGGAGTGAAAGTGAGAGGGGGTAAATAATATACCTGTGTAGGAAGTGTCGGGAGGATAGCTCAGGAGCAACATGCTTACCTTGGAAGCAAGACGACACGGAGCACCACAGGTTTGATCCCCAGGTCTGCACTTAGAAACCTCTGGGTATTAAGCGTGTTATAAATAATCTTTCATATCATATCATATCATAGGAGGAATACAGAGGATGGAAAGGGATGTAGAAGGGACGGTGAGAGAGGAAAAGTAATCCAAGGATGTGGAGGGACACAGTGGAGCGGGAAAGGGAGAGAAGGGGAGTGCGAGAGGACACGCAATGTAAGGATGTGGGAGGAACATAGTGTCGAGGAAAGGGAAGAGAATGGGAGAGAGAGAGAAAACAAGTAATGTAAAGGTCTGGTAAGAGCATAATAGAGAGGAAAAGGAGAGTGGGAAAGGAAAAGTAACATAAGGATGTGGATGGACATGGTGGAGTGGAAAGGGAGAGTGAGAAAATAAAATAAATGTGTGGCTTTGGGAGGAACATAGAACAGAGGAATAGAGAGATGTGGTAGAGGGAAAGTAGTCTAAGGGCGTGGGAGGAATATAGTGTAGGGGAAAGAAGAGGTTCGGGAGAGGGAACGTAATGTAATGGTTGGGGAGGAATTTCGATCTGAGGAGTGGGAGAGGGAAGGTAATGTATGGGATGAACATAGTGAAGAGGAAGAAAAACGAGTGGGAGAGGGAAAGTAATCTAATGCTAGGGAAGGAACATGGTGGAGAGGAAAGGGAGGAGAAGAGGAAGTGGGAGAGGAAAGGTAATGTAACGCTATTGGAGGAGCATAGAGTAGAGGAGGGAGAGAGTGAAAGGGGCAGAGGGGATGTAATGTACGGATGTGAGGGGAACATAGAGGAGAGGAAAGGGACAAAGAAGGGAGTGGGGGAGAGGTCAGGTACTGTAAGAGTGTGGGAGGAACATAGTGAAGAGAGCAGGGGGAATGGGAGAGGAGAGGTCATGCAAGTGTGTGGGAGGAAAATAGTGTAGGGGAAAAGGAGAGAAGGGGTGGGAGAGGAAGAGGAATGCAGAACGTGCTCATTTTCGAGTATGTGCACATTATCTCAGTAATTTGAAAATGCTGCCTTACCACGGGAATGATTATTGCAGCAGAAAAAGCCCACATCATGCTGATTGCTGGTATATTACTGCCGGGAACGGCCAGGCTAAACTATTATGGAAATGAAAGAAGGGGATGGTGTGGGCCATGGTAGGGGTAATGTAAAGGACTACTAATGGGGAACCAAGACAAAGATGAGGGAGGACAGGAAAATGTAAGGGATTACTAATAGAGTACAAGGAAGAGGGAGATGGGGGTAATGGAGAGGATTACTAAAGAGCTACCTGGACGAGGAAGAGGGAGTAATCCAACAGACTACTAATGGGCTATCAGGATGAGGAAGAGTGAGGCGGGGTAATGCAATGAATTATTAATGTGGACTGGGATAATGAAGGCTCTCGTAACCGGGACTAATGTCCGACAGCGGGCTCCCAGGTCCCCTCTTGTTTTTTTGCATAATTTGAGTAACTTTGTGTTTCATCCTAAATTACTATGGGAATCCAGACATGGACTCCTTGCTCACTATTCTTAGAGAGGCACAGATCCACCCTACTGATGATGTCCAACCAGACTGAAACACTTGTCTGGGGTTGCTGTTGGTACTCTCGTTCAGAGGAGAATTGACTAGCATTTCGGTGTTGGACTGCCCCAGGACAGGACAAAGACTGATATGTTTTGGATATTTCTCTTCTGTGAAAGATAGTGAGCTAAAGACTCTGGGTAAGGCTCTCGTAACCGAGACCAATGTCTGGCAGAGGGACTCCCAGGACCCCCCGCCCCTTATTTTTTTACATAATGAAGAGTGAGGCAGGGATAATGGGTTACTGGGACGAGGAAGAGTGAATCGGGGCAATGGGGTATTGGCGCGAGAATGAGGGGGCAGAGGTAATGCAATGGATTACTAATGAAGGACTGGAATGAGGAAGAGGGAAGCAGAGGCAATAGAGTACTGAGACCTGGGAAGAGTGAGGCAAGGTAAGGAAGATACTGGGGTGAGGAAGAGTGAGGCGAGGTAAGGAACATACTGGGATAAGGAAGAGGAAGGTGAGGATAAAGTAATGGAATATTAACTGGATATCAGGACGAGGAAGAAGAAGGCAGGGTTAATGTAATAGATATCTAATGGTGTAACTGGACGCGGAAGTGGGAGACAGGGGCAATGTAAAGGAAAACAAAGTGGGTACCGGGACAAGGAAGAAGGAGGCCGGGGTAATGTATTCGATTTTCAATTGGGTACCATGACACAGAATAGGAAGAAAGGTAATCTAATGGTTAACTAATTGGGTCCTGGGACAAGGAAGAGGGAGGGGGGGCTAATGTAATTGTTTACTAAAGGAGTACTAACTAAGGTAGAGGGTGGTGGGTTGGATGGAGTACTAGAAAGAGGAAGAGGGAGGTGGGGATAATGGGTTACTGGGACGAGGAAAGTGAGGTGAGATAAGGAAGATACTGGTATGAGAAAGAGGGAGGCAGGGGAAATCCAACAGTTTACTAATGGGCTATTGGGATGAGGAAGAGTGAGGATGGGTAATGCAAAGAATTACCAATGGGGTACTGGGATGATGAAGAATAAGGCAGGGAAATGGATAATGGGATCAGAAAGATGGAGGCTGGGTTCATGCAACAGATTACTATTGCGGTATTGGAATGAGGAAGGGTGAGGCAGGAGTAATGGGGTACTGGGATGAGGATAATTTAGGAGAGGGTAATGCAATGGATTAGTAATGGGATACTGGGGCAAGGAAGAATGAGGTAGGGGTAATAAGGACATGGGACAAGGAAGAGTGAGTTGGGGTAATGAGTTACTGAGATGTAGAATAGGGAAGCAGGGTATTGTAACAGATCACTAAGGGGGTAGATTAATGGGGCATTGAGAGGAGGAAGTGTGAGGTGGAGTAATTGTGAACTAGGATGATGAATAGGAAGGCATTGGTATGTAAAAATTACTAATGGGGTACCCAGATGAGGAAGAGGGAGGGGGGCTAATGTAATGGATTACTAATTGGATACTGGGATGAGGGCGGAAGGGTTAATATAATGGTTATCTAATGGTGTACCTAAACGAAGAAGAGGAAGACAGGGATAATGTAATGGATAACAAATTGGGTACTCGGACAAGGAAGAGGGAGGCAGGGTAATGTATTGGATTTCTAGTGGGGTACCATGTCAGCGAAGAGGGAGAAAGGTAATCTAATGGTTCACTAATGGGGTACCAGGACAAGAAAGAAGAACGGGGGGGTTAACTTAATTGATTACTAAAGGGGTACCAGGATGAGGACGAAGGTGGTGGTTTAGATGGAGTACTGGGATGAGGAAGAGTAAGGCTGGGGTACTGCAACAGACTGCTGCTGATGGTGTGCTGGACCAGGGAGATTGCAGCAGTGTAATGGGGGTACTGGGACGGAGAAGAATGAAACAGTGGTAATGGGGTCCTGGGAGGAGGAACAGTGAGGCAATGTCATGAGATGCTGGGATTAGGAAGAGGGAGCTGAGAGCAATGCAACAGATCACTAGTGAGGTACAGGGATGAGGAAGAGTGAGGTGGGGCAATGGGGTACTGAACCAGGAAAAGTAATGTGGGCAGTAATTGGGTACTGGGATAAGGAAGAGGGAGGCAGGTGTAATGCAACAGATACTAATGGAGTACCAAGATGCGGAAGAAGGAGTTGGGTTTAATGGAATGGATTACTAATGCGGTACAGGAACAAGAAGAGGGAAACAGGTAAAGTGATGGATTACTAATGGGATACTGGGATGAGGAAGAGAGAGGCAGGATAATGTAATGGGTAACTAATGGGATACCTGGATAAGAAAGAGGGAGACAGGGTGATGTAATGGATTACTAATGGGGTATTGTAATGTGGAAGAGGGAGGTAGAGATAATGTAATGACTTTCTAATGGGGTACCCAGCCGAAGAAGAGGCAGGTATGTAATGGATTACTAATGGGGTTCAGGGACAAGGAGGAGGGAGGTGGAGATAACGTAATTAATTACTAATAGGATGCTGGTACAAGGAAAAGGGAGGTGGGATTAATATAATGCATTATTAATGGGGTGCCGGGTGGAGGAAGATAGAGCCAGCTGTAAGGTAATACATTACAAATGGGATAATATGACAAGGAAGTGTCAGGTGGTGGTGATGTAATGCTTTAATAATGGGGTACAGGGATGAGGAAGAGTGAGGTGGGGGTAACACCATGGATTACTAATGGGGTACTGGAATGAGGACGATTAAATTGAGGGTAATACAATGGAACACTAATAGAGTATTGGAATGAGGAAGAGCAAGGCAGGCTAATTAAATGGATTATTAATGGGGTACTGTGATGAGAAAGAGGGAAGTGGGAATAATGAGGCCCTCAGCTGAGGAAGAGGGAGGTGTAGGTCATGGGGTACTAGGACAAGGAAGAGTGAGATGGAGTAATTGGGTATTGTGACTAGGAAGAGGGAGGCAAGGGCAATGTGACAGAATATTAGTGTGATGTTGGAGCGAGGAAGAGGGAGACAGGGGTAAAGTAATATATTACTAATGGGGTACTAGGATGTGGAAGAGTGAGGCTGAGGTAATACAGTGGATTACTAATGGGGTACAGGGATTTGGACGAGTGAAACGGGGTAATAGGGTACTGGGACAAAGAAGAGTGGTGTGAGGTAATGGATTACTGGGACAAGGAAGAGGGAGACCAGGGTAATATCGCAGATTTCTAATGGAGTATTGGGATGAGGAAGAGTGAGGCATGGGTAATGGGGTACTGGGACAAGAAATGTTGAGTCTGTGTAATGGGGTATTGGGATGAGGAAGAGTGAGGCATGGGTAATGGGGTGCTGGGACAAGAAATGTTGAGTCTGTGTAATGGGGTATTGGGATGAGGAAGAGTGAGGCATCAGTAATGGGGTACTGGGACAAGAAATGTTGAGTCTGTGTAATGGGGTAGTGGGATGAGGAAGAATGAGGTGGGGTAATCGGTAAGTAGATGAGGAATAGTCAGGCATGGGTGATGCAAAAAAGATTAATTGTTACTGGGAGAAGGAAGAGTAATGTAGGGGTAATGTGATGGATTACTAATGGCATACTAGGATGAGGAAGACAAAGGCAGGGTTAATGCAACAGAATACTAATGTTGTACTGGGATAAGGAAGCGTGCGACTACGTACTGGGGTACTGGGATGAGGAAGAGTAAGGTGGGGTACTGGATTGAGAATAAGATAAACCAGGGTAAAGTAATAGATTACCAATAGGCTACTTGGACACTTGGACAAGAAAGAGTGAGGTGAGATAATGTTGCACTAGGATGAGCAAGAACGAGGCTGGGGTATTGCAACAGATTATAAATGAGGTTCTGGGACGAAGAAGCGTGAGGCAGAGGCAATGCCATGGATTACTAATGGGGTGCTGGGATGAGGAAGTGTGGGGTAGGGCAATTCAATAGATTATTAATGGGGTACAGGGGTGAGGAAGAGAGAATAGGGGTAATGCAACTGATGGCTAATGGGGTCCTCTGAATAGGACTAGGGGGGGCGGCCTAATACAATGGTTTACTATTGGGGTACTGGGATGAGGAAGAGGGAGGCGGGGGTAATGCAATTGATTACTATTTGGGTGCTGGCCAGAAAGAGGGTGATGGGGTGACCAAATGGATTACTACTGGGGTGCTGGGACAAGGAAGAGTGAGGGAGCTGCAATGGAGTACTGGGATGAGAAAGAGGGGGTAATTCAATGGATTACTAATGGGGTACTGGCACACGGAAGAATATAATGAATTACTAATGAAGTCATGTGGTTCTGAGATGATGAAGAGTGAGGCGGGGTAATGCAATGGATTACAAATGGGGTAATGGAGGAAGCGGGAGGCAGGGATAATGCATCCGATTGCTAATGGGGTACTCAGATGAGGAAGAGAGAGGGGGTAATGGAACAGATTACTAATGGGGTACTGGGACATGGAAGAATGAGGCGTTGTTAATGGGATACCAGGACTCGGGAGAGGGAACAGAGGTAATGAGATACTGGGATGATGAAAAGGGAGGTGGGGGTAATGGAACAGATTACTGATGGGGCATCAAATGAGGAAGAGGGAGGTGAGGGTAGTGCAATGGATTACTAATGGTGTACTGGAAAGAGAAGGATTGAGGTGGGGTAATGGCAAGCCGGGACAAGAGAGGGATGGGGGTAATGCAACATTTACCTAGTGAGGTACCAGCACAAGGAAGAGGGAGGCTATGGTAATGCAATGGATTAATAATGGGGTAATGAGATGACGAAGAGTGGGGTATCGGGATAAGGAAGAGTGAGATTGGGCAATGGGGTACTATGATGAGGAAGAGTGAGGCCTGTGCAATGGGGGACCAGGACGAAGAAGAGGGAGGCATTGGTAATGTGGGGTCTGCCCATGCCATTTCTTGACAAAGGCAAGGTTGCGTTCAAAAGAAAATTGGTAATATGTGCCAAATGAAATACCTGAAAGGGATTTTAAAGGGGACGATAATCACTACTTGCGTGGGCTGCTTCACTCCTTCGGATTAAACATGAAGATGGTTTGGTCCTTTGATGTGGAAGGCCTTGTTTCATGAGGCAAGGCCTCCCGAGTCACGAACCCTTCAGAAGACGCCCTATCACAGTGGCAGTTTCATCGGCTTCCTGAAACACACTGCCGCCTGCCACTTCACCCTCAGCCAGCCAATTATTTAGCATTTTAAAAATAACATACATTGACTGCAATATTTCCTGTACTCGTTCCCGTCAAAAGCAAATAGCGCAAATATCAAAGTTGGCATCGGAATTTTGCTTTTGAACATCACCTCCTTAGCTTCAAGCGATACATTATTGGAGACGCACAAGATTTTTGGTGCCGAAAGCAACCGCGTCTCTGTCAAATGCTTGAAGAAACGACCGGACCGATTGACATCCCACTACAAAAGAGCTATTTGCAACACGTCATGCCCAACCGGTTCCTTATTTGGCGCAAATCCATCGAGCGGTTTTGGCTGTGTGCCTGTTAAAAGGAAGCACGTTTTTCATCATGAGAAAATGAACGGGATCAGTAGAAAAACAGCTTTTATTCCACACTTAATCGTTTCGGAACCATTGGAGGAATGTGCTCCTACTTTTGCAGGAGCCCGTGCCTGGCAATTTTTCATTAGAATTTCATCCAGATCAGTCCAGTGGGTCAAAAAGGTTTAGAAATAGAATTTTATTTAAAGTAAAAGGTTCATAGGTTTCACCTATATAAGGCAACTACTGCCATTCTACAGGATATCGATCTTTTATATGTAAAGGCAACCTGTTCGACCAATCACAAACTAAACTGAACTTCAATGTCAGCCTATGGAGTGGTTGGGCTGTAGCAAAAAGGTTCAAAATGATGAAAGGGGCTGCTTGCTACCGTTTAGATGATCATCAGGTGATGGTTGATAGCAGGCAGAGTGACTACAAAAAGAAAAATAAATTAAAAAAAAAATGTTTTCCCCAAGTCCAAGGAGGCCCACTCCCAGGACATGTGGTGGCGGGGCTGCAGGGCCCAGGTTGTGCCAGTGGACAGAAGGGGGGGCTAGAGCAGGAGTAGCACAAAAGAGCAGGATGAACATATGTGTAGTATGGGGTAGATTAAGGAAAGGGAATGCATGTGTATTTGTGTTCTGTTTTTAGCAGGCAGTGTTTTCAGAAGCAACACTTACATGGTTGCAAACAGTATTCAGGGCATTCCTGCAGCCGGCTCCTTAAATCGAATCTATTTAATGAACAGTGATCAGATGACATTGGGGGTGAGGTAGGACATAAAATGATGTCAATACATAGAAAAAAAGGATGGAAGGAGGCGTATCGACAGGGAGAACGGACTATACAAACATTGAGGACAGGCATGAGAAACCGACCCGGGATCGCAGCAGTGGGACGGTGGCTAGAGGCGTAACTTTCATTATCTGAGCTCACACAAATCACTAACCAGAAATTCAGGGTAACAAATCAGATTGTCGCTCAGAAGTACCGTCTTAGCTCACCTTATACTAGCGCAGTCTGAGCTCAAAGCTTAACTCCACCAGAGACGTTGAGGGTACATAAATCAAAACGCACAGTTTTCTATAAAGTTAAAGAATAAAATATCAAGGGGTCAAGGCTAGAGAACTTGTACAAATAATAGGAATGTGTGTATGAAAACACTACACGTGAGAATCATCATGAATTAATTGCAGGTTTATGGGGCAATTGTTTGGCAGAGCACATGCCTCACAGACTGTTCTGCAGGAATAAAGGGGGCACAGGGGTCACGGAGCATTTCGTGGCAAGCCAAGGCAAGACATGTCATTGCGCTTGGCCGGTGGGAGGGGTACCCAGGGTACTCAGCAGTTGTGGTAGGTGGAGGTTGGTCATGGAATCTCCATCACGGCTGATAAGGGGTTGGGTGGCCAGAGAAACAAGGGTCAGGGGAACCAGTGGACAACTCAGGACAGCCCTGATTTCCTAAGGATATAATGCCAGCAGGTGCCAGAGTATCCAAACATTGTCACTGGTCCAAACAAATGAAGCAAATGGACTTGCCACCAATCCGTATTACCTAAAGATGTATGCACTTGGGGGAAATAAAGCAGTCTGATTTGTGAACTGTGTTGTCTGTGTGACATTCAAAGAAACAGATGTTGCCTCAAAGTCCAATCTTTCAAGTTTTTCATTCCTTACGTCTTAAATAGACAAAATGAAAAATCAGCTTGTGTGCTCCATTTTCTTGACTTGAATTGAATATGTTATGTAATGTTATTTTATTTTATACGTTAATGTGTTATAGTCAAATGCTTTACACATACAGAAAATAAAAGAATCAAGTCAAATAAAAGCCAAATACAGAATTAAGTATCAAATACTATACATGCCTATACATGCGACGCATACAATACATAAAATAAAATTTCAGACAAAATTTCGGCAGGATTTTTCACAGTTTGCAAACTATAGACATCCTAGAGCCCATTGAAAAAAAGAATTTCATAGTAAGAAGGACATTAAAATACATGACAGTTCCAGGCATCTGATCATTCCAGACAGGAACCTCAGACCTTCGACATTGACATCACTCAGCCAGTGGTTCTGAAAAACGTATACAAATTCGGCCATTCCTATGGCTCTCTGCAGACTCAATTTCAATTTCCTTTCAATTTCGTTTCCCCTATTTCCCCTCCACTTGCATCTTCCAGAATTTTCCCATTTTCCGCATTTTTTATTCATCAGCCCACAGATAACAGACACTTCTCTAGCTGACTCAATGAAGACTATTGCTCTACACATGTCAACAACTGCCCAAATGATAACCAGACACGATAGAGGGCCAACTGCAAGCTCGTATTGCCTGTATTCAAACAGCAGAGCCAAAAGGCACTCTCGCTGATCGAAGTCAGGTTATGAACACAATCGCCCAGGTTTGACATAATTGCTGGTGTCGTAGAAGGGCACTCCGTTAAGATGTGCTTTCCAGTTTTTGGACAACTGTGATTTTTGCAGGCACGGCAGAATCTTTTGCTGTGCTTCATTTTCTTAGCTGCCCCAGTGTTCGCTAATACTGGCAGTCTTTTTATTCGAAGGAGCAGTATGAACCTGCAAAGGTCTCTTGATGGGCATAGTATAAGATGGGCCTGCGCTTTCCATGGGGTATACAGCACATGTGATGTGAACTGGTATGTTTTCAGACTCTGAAGTTGTGAATGGTATTTTATCCTATCTCAATCCAGTATTTCTATCTTGAACTCCTTCCAGAGCTCCCAATAGCCACGTTCCCAATTGATTGAGATGAAAAGATTTGAGATGGACTTAACAAAGAATTTTCTGTTTTGATGTCCAAACCCAACAATCTTAAAAGAGCACACTGAGGGTTTGTTAAGGTCTTCATATATAATAGGCCGCTTTTCAACAGGAGCATGGTAGTCAATGAGCAGAAACCCAGTTCGAGTCGGATGACCTCCATAAGGACACAAGTATGTAGTCCCTATATTCAAAGCCAAAAATGTGCCTCTGTTCTGTCGACCCCGGATGTGTCCCCTAAGGTAAGAGATTCTCAGCCGTACAAGACAGCCAGGCAGAAACATTGTTTGTAGAGCTTCAGAATGCCTTTAAGGCTATACCATGGGGAATTCCTACTGAAGGCAGCAATGAATGCAGTTAATTGCATAACTTTCCTTTCTCTAGCGGCTTCACTTATTGGGTTAATCCTTTTGCTCTCCAGCTCTAACCCCAGGTACCTATAACTTTCAGTGTAGTCAAATCTAGTCCCCTCAATCAACAGTGCAGGGCGAGCCACTCGTTTTTGGTTGAATAACATTACCTGGGTCTTTTGCCTATTAATAACTAGTAGGTTCTCCATGGCATAGCTCCATAGTCCCTCTGTAAGATTTCTCATACCAGCGAAGGTCGCGTCCATAAGAACCAAATCGTTAGCATAGGCAAGATATTTAGCATGTACTGAGCCGATCCTAGGCAGACAAGATTCCAGCTTCTCTGGGTATTCTGGTAAATCGGCTAGGTACATGTTAAACAGAAAAGGAGCCAATCTACACCCCTGTTTGACCCCTCTAGAGTTCTCCATAGTCTGTGACAATATCCCCTTGTTGTCCAGCTTGACCTGCACAGTATTATCGGTGTGGAGCAGTTTTAAAAAGTGTAATAATACTGGTGGACAACCCTTAGCTGCGAGTTTTGCCTAGAGCCTCTCTCTGGGGACCAGATCAAAATCGGACGTAAAGTCCACAAAGAGCACATACAGACCAGGGCCAACCATGATTCTTGTACCCTCAATTAGCATATCCATGGTCACCAGATTGTGAATTGTGGAGGAGCCCCGGCGAAACTCCGTCTAAAAGCGATCCAAGATCTTATTGGAATACATTAGCTAGGGTTCTCTGAATGCCATCCGTATGTATTCCCACAGGGGGGGTTATAAAGACAGACAACCAATGAGGACGATTCAATTTCCCCAAGCTTAATGCTACTTCTGCCACCAAAAAGTAATACATGCAGTCAGTCGGGATAGTTCTATGCATTTTCAAAGGGTGTCTCACCCCAATCAGGAGGCCCCATATGGATGCTGATGTGTCCCTCTTTTAGTGAAAACCTGGCTAATTTCAAAGCCATCAACAAAGTAGGACTCCTGCAACCAAGTCTCTTGCAGCATAAATAAATGGTTATCGGCTAAGCATTTCATTGAGGCTATAGCCCCCATCAAGTGGGAAAATCCCCTGGTATTCGAGGAGGAGATAGACATCCTTCATTGGTCCTTAGTGGTTATTGCTGAAAGTGCTGCTGCTAACCATCACAGTACTCTCTGTATTTCATTAATGTTCACCTCTCCTTCCAGCCGACCTTCCCGCTTCTGCTTTGGTAGAAGGTTGTTGAGACAAGTTATGCTCCCTGGGATTGGGAGACCAGGCTCAGGGGTCTCAGGTTCGATGTCCAGTTCGATTGTACGTTTATACAGTCGGTTTTTGTAACTGCAGATCAGCAGGTTCGAGCCAGAGACCTTACAGTGCATTCGGGAGACATTTGCATCAGGGCATTTGAGAGGCTCGACAAAAGCAAAGTCTTCCAAAACTAATACTCTCAAAGAGGTTATTTAGTGTAGCACGATTAGAAGCTTGGATCAATTGACCCACTTATTTCTCTTCGGTTGGCAACTTCTTTTAATTGTGAAGGAAGATGTAGTCAATTCAATCTTTGCCCCTGGCTGTGCCATAGCAACAACCGGCATAGCAGGTGGACGTGGATCAGCACCTCGCTTTATTCCATCAGGGGTTGAGCAAGCATTCTGACTCCCTTGACCATTCCTGTACACAATTGGGGTTTCCACTTCAGCCACAGAATCAGCCTCTGAATCGTTGCTATCCATTGACTTGTCACTGGGCAGTATCTAGCTAGCTAAGGTTCCAGATCTTGTAACCAATCTACTTTTCTGACGAGCACGCTTCTTACGGGCTCTTTTGGATTTTTTCCCCTGATTACCCGTGTCCACTGGGGCAATACCAGCCTTTTTTGGCGCAGAGGTTTGTTTTTGAATGGCCTTCCTGGCCTGTCATTTCTCACTACGTGTCTGGTAAATTGGGGAGTGCACTGAACCCTCCCCACCATCGACAGCCCCCAAAAGGATCACTATCTCCTCCCCCATTACTGCTTTTTCAATCTCGGCCTGGCAGGCCCCTGCTTCTTTTGCGTTATCATTTATTTCACCACTATTCGGCAGGATTGTGGGGTGCAGAGGGAGAGAGGAAGGTCGAGCACTTGCAAGGACAGGACTCTCCGCTTCCTCCCTGGCCGGATTGCCACTTATCAGACCACACAGTTTAAGCACTATCTTCATTGCAAACTGGAGAGTCGACAAACATGACTGCATCTCTCAGTAAGCTGGTTAGCTTGAGCAGAATGGCTAGAGAAGGGCACAGAGGCATCCAAGTCAGGGTACATATTAGGTGAATTAGATAACCTAACAGCAGGGTCCCATTCCTTTGGATTGAATCTTTGAACAATGCCAGTGGGTCCTCTGAATTATTACAGGGTGATTTCAGCTTCCTGCCCCCCCCCCCTCCCAACAGGTTCTCCTGGAATGAAGAGCAAAGATCCAGGAGGGAATTATTATCTATATCGCCCAGATTGGAGTTGACTTCCTGCTCTATGATGTCAGTAGGACCCGGCAAGTCGGGGGCTTGCGCTCAATATTATTGATTTGTGCCAAGACTTCAGTCAGAGCTACTGGAAAAAAGGACGCTATTAACCCTGGAGGTGCTTCGTTTGATTGAGCCGGAAGATTGCTCCCTCTCCGAGCACATGCTAGTCTGCAGGCGCAAAGCATTATTTACCATTCTGTTGCTTTTCACCTTGCGCCCGGCAGCTACGCGCGCGCGCGTATTTACGGGCATCTCCAGAGTGTAATTTTACTTCAAAGTCCTGTTCTCGTCCTTGTAAGGAGGCAAGGCAACTTGCCCGCTCACAGGCCCAGCGAAACGTCCAAGCAGTAAACTACACTCTAGAGTTCACTCACTTTAAAAGCGCTGCTATATTTGTCCTCGTAGCCGCAGGATTTAAAGACAAAATTACGGACAGTTCCGCCCCTCCAGGGAGCCAGATATCAAGCCTTCCCAAAGTTAGGCAGTAGATAAGAAGACAAGAGGCACACCAGACGACTCTCATAACATTCCCAGCAAAAAAAGCTTGTTAGGCTCGCCGTTGTACTGTTGAGGCGCTTCTGGAGCAGGTCAAGAAGAGAAATGTCAATAACACCACCAAGGCCAACACTGTTCGCATCCTGTAGACTGCGGACTGCAGACTGCCACTTTCTGCCTCATGCGCGGCCCGCTTTGCGGGAAGAAGAGAACATTTAGATATCTTCAGTGAGGCGGCGGAGCTCCCAGCGAATCCACAGCCAAGGTAAAAAGACCAGCAGTTCAGGCAGCACAGTACAGGTAATACAGCAGACTGCTGCTTGTCTGCCTCACTTTGTATGTTATGTAATAGGGAACCAACTACATTTGGCGCAAACTTACTTGCTCTGTACCCTCTCCCGCTTTGCAGATGCATTGGGGAAAAGCATTTCATTCCATTGCAAACATCTTAATGTAGCATGGAGTGGGCAAAGCCTGTTTTTTCCCATTCCCTCATACACTAGCAGCAAAATTGGCACCAAGTGGATGGGCTAAATACTGAATTACTAGCATCAGGGTAAATGTTATCGCCCTGTGTCTCTGCCTTTTGTAGGGATCTTTGATCATAGGTAAAGTCCTAATTATGAGTGTTTGTGAAGGCAGCTCTGCTTTATTTGAAGGCTGTTCACTGCCATCACCCACACCTGCGGCCTCTTAGTAGGGTATCTGAATTTATGAAGTGCACATTCACCTTGAAAAGGCCACTTGGCACTATGAAGAAAAACAGCAAAGCCTGGGCCATGCCTACCACAAGGTACCTGCCTACCACAATGTAGCAAAGAGTCTTCAGGTACCTGCCTACCACAATGTACCAAAGAGTCTTCAGGTACCTGCCTACCACAATGTACCAAAGAGTCTTCAGGTACCTGCCTACCACAATGTACCAAAGAGTCTTCAGGTACCTATCTACTGCAATGTACCGAAGAGTCTTCAGGTACCTGCCTACCACAATGTACCACAGAGTCTTCAGGTACCTGCCTACCGCAATGTACCGAAGAGTCTTCAGGTACCTGCCTACCACAATGTACCAAAGAGTCTTCAGGTACCTATCTACCGCAATGTACTGAAGAGTCTTCAGGTACCTGCCTACCACAATGTACCAAATAGTCTTCAGGTACCTGCCTACCACAATGTACCAAAGAGTCTTCAGGTACCTGCCTACCACAATGTACCAAAGAGTCTTCAGGTACCTATCTACTGCAATGTACCGAAGAGTCTTCAGGTACCTGCCTACCACAATGTACCAGGTACCTGCCTACCACAATGTACCAAAGAGTCTTCGGGTACCTGCCTACCACAATGTACCAAAGATTCTTCAGGTACCTGCCTACCGCAATGTACCAAAGAGTCTTCAGGTACCTGCCTACCACAATGTACCAAAGAGTCTTCAGGTACCTGCCTACCACAATGTACCGAAGAGTCTTCAGGTACCTGCCTCCCACAATGTACCTGCCTACCACAATGTACCGAAGAGTCTTCAGGTACCTGACTACCACAATGTACCAAAGAGTCTTCAGGTACCTGCCTACCGCAATGTACTGAAGAGTCTTCAGGTACCTGCCTACCACAATGTACCAAAGAGTTTTCAGGTACCTATCTACCACAATGTACCAAAGAGTCTTCAGGTACCTGCCTACCACAATGTACTGAAGAGTCTTCAGGTACCTGCCTACTACACTGTACCGTAGAGTCTTCTTTCGGATCATTGCAACCAGGGGTTTCCGGGTGCAGTGATTCATTGGGAAGCTAATTGTTGGGGTCTGGGAATGAGCTTGAGGGCAAGTAGCAGCAGGTGCATCTCCTGTATGGCTCCCACACTTCAGACTCCTCCTACTGCCACACGACCACTCACCACGGCTGCAGGGATTACTTAGCACCAGCAATATTGCAGGACAGAAGCACCTCCTCCCGGGTCTATACCTCGGATCTCAACTGCCAGGGCTTGATGGCTCTCATGCCACCTCTCTAGTAAGTGTTGTCTGGTCCCCAGGGGATGGCATGTCACCCTGCTAATCTAGGGGGTGCAGCTGGCAGCTGTCCCGACTCTCCTACCGTCCGTGTACCTGATCTCTAGTCCAGAACGCGAGCACATCCGCTCTTAGCAGTGAGCTAGAAAGACGGGAAGTTCACGGTGGCATGGATGGCACCTATGCTGGAGTTGCCCTATACTATTGAAGTGCTTTCCGGTAGCCAATGGAGAACCTTCCACAGCCTGGAGAACATTCTCTTTATTTATTTTTTATGAGTGATAATGCATTTGTCAACTACCTTTTAACTTTGTTTAAAGGCCAGACAATCACAAAAGACACCCTCCCTGTTATCCAAACAGATATGAAGATCCTTAGTTCTCCTGTGTGTGTTCTATTTCTGGTTCCCCTACCCGAAATTACCCCCTCCTCCATCGGCTGCGAGACTCCCCATTGGGCTGGCCATGAGGCTCCGGATGACTGCCATTAGTGGTGTCAGGGACACAATGCAAACATGCTTTACTGGAAAGACTCATGGATTTGCAACTATTACCCAAGATGTGTGATTTTCTAACGCAGTACTATAGGTGCTTCCAGCTGACTTCTTATATTTCTGCTGGGTGAAAGGTTGTTATGTATTCTGCGTCTTTTCTGCTGCCTCTCCGTTTTCTCCCTATAACCCAAAAAATGGGTGGTTGCAAGGTTAACCGGGAGTATAGCTAAGGGGCAACATGCTTGCCTTGGAAGCAAGATGATCAGGTGGTTGCAAGGTTAACCGGAAGTATAGCTAAGGGGCAACATGCTTGCCTTGGAAGCAAGATGATCAGGTTCGATCCCCAGGTCTGCGCTCAGAAACCTCTGGGTATTAAGCGAATTATAAATAACCAATTACAATTATATGGTTATGAATTAATCTTAACCACTGGCCTTGCTCTTGGCAACCCTCCACACCACCATTTTTTGATCTTGTCTTCACCATTGCAGAGGGGGAACAGCTATATGCAAATCAGTCTTGGCCCTGCCACCAGTGGGGGCAGTCCAGTTCTCACTGCTTGGCCACTTCCCCCCTGCACCGAAAATGAGCAATCTCCACACATGTTTTGGCCGCATTGGGCCTCATCAGTGAGATGCAGCTTGGCTCCTTATGGTACAACGAGCAATGGGGCC
The DNA here is from genome assembly GCF_040938575.1 of Ambystoma mexicanum. Taxonomy (NCBI): domain Eukaryota; kingdom Metazoa; phylum Chordata; class Amphibia; order Caudata; family Ambystomatidae; genus Ambystoma; species Ambystoma mexicanum. The sequence goes on along the minus strand of NC_090925.1, from coordinate 613,149,385 downwards.
CATGTGTGGGTAGACCCTCTCTCACTTAGGGAGATAAACTATAACCACAAAATGCTATGGGGCGAAGGTTATGAATGCATCTTACAGAGAAGAGAGTGGGCACCACCATGTATTAAAAAATGTTCAGAATATTCAAGTAAAAATCAAATGTTTCAAAAAAGAATATACATCCAATTGAAAAGGAGCTGGCTGTGACAAGTCTGGAGACACCCGGACTTATAATTGCAACACACGCTGGAGACCAAGTAATAATACTGGGTCACACAACCGCTCTCATATGGGGCCCAAGATGGGCACGTATTTATATCTGATTCACGACAATATGTTCAAGTATCCATAATATACCATACTTCTTAGAGAAAGGAAGATGAGTCTTTCTGATTCATATCTAAAATGATTTATCCATAGTAGTTCAAACTAAGCTATCACTAATAATCCTTAGTGAGGAAGCAGTTGCCACAATCCACATGTATTACCCTTTATGGCAAGTAAAAGATGCCATGTAACTGTTAGAAAGTATATGGAGAATTCCACCACTAATATAGGCCAGTCTAGCCACGTAATAACAATGATAATGTTTGCTGTACCCTTCATGCCTGGTGAAAGATGGCATGCCACATTAAGAAGGTTTATACAGACTGGCACTTAAAGTGCCAGTCAGCACATACTATTTATTAATGGTGTGGCATTTTTTACTTGGAATCAAGGGTAAATCAAACATGCCCAGGGTTTTTATGTGGCTAGACTGGCCTAGACTGTATATAGGCTAGTCTAGCCATGTAATAACCCTGGTCATGTTTGATTTACCCTTGGTGCATCAAGGGGAAAACAAACATGATAAGTGTTATACAAAACAGAGGGGGTTCTGGGAAACTCTCTACCAGCACAAACATAGCCCATTGACTTGTTCTTAGGTGGATGGCCCCTGGGAGAGTCGCAACCAAGTATTTAGCTCACTGTTCTTTTCACAGAGAAGAAATGTCCCCGCATATCAGTCTTTGTCCTGCCCAGGGGCAGTCCAGTACCGAAATGCTAGGCAATTCTCCTCTGAACAAGAGTACCACAGCAACCCCATACACGTGTTTCAGCCTATTTGGGCATCATCAGTGAGGTGAAGCTGTGCCTCTCTAAGAGCAGTGATCAAGGGGTCCACGCCTGGATTCCCCTGGTAGCTTAGGGTGAGACCCAAAGTTACTTGGTATGCAAAACAGAGGGGGGTCTGGGAAACTCTCTACCAGCACGAACACAGCCCATTGACTTGTTCTTGGGTGGATGGCCCCTGGGAGAGTCTCAACCAAGCCTTTAGCTCACTCTTCTTTTCACAGAGAAGAATGTCTCTGCATATCGGTCTTTATCCTGCCCAGGGACAGTCCAGCACCGAAATGCTAGGCAATTCTACTCTGAACAAGAGTACCACAACAACCCCATACATGTGTTGCAGCCTAGTTGGGCATCATCAGTGAGGTGAAGCTGTGCCTCTCTAAGAGCAGTGAGCAAGGGGGCCACGTCTGGATTCCCCTGGTAACAGCCGGTATATTTACTGTCAATAAAATTAAAGGTAACATAAGTGTTATTTCATATCTAGACTGGCGTACACTGGATGTAGGCTAAACTGGCTGAATTGAATGTAGACCGGTCTAGCCATGTATAACACGTATTTTTGCTTTACCCTCGATCCACAGTACTCAAGGACAAAGCAAACATGATAATAGTTACTATGTTCATAGACTGGCCTACAATGTATGCCAGTCTCTACACATAAGAACACTTGTGTTTGGTTTACCCTTGATACACAGTAAAGTATCTGAAAGCACACAAAAAAGAATTCTATGCCCCCAACAGCTCCCACCACTAAATTCAGCGGCCCAGGAGGGCCACTACATTTTGTAGTGAGGAGGCACCCACACACACTCACATAAACACTTTCCTCATGCAGTTACACAACATTCAAACAACTCCTTGCATTCACTGATACATAAAAACAAAGACACCAACATGCGCACATTCATGCATATATGCATCCATAAACACACACATACACATTACATTAAAAAACCACGTATCTTTACTTGCTCGCAGCCTGTTCACGCTCCATGCAGCCACAAAGGACTGGATGGCCCTCCTCTCCTCTCTGCAAACTAAACACACTGACAGGAGAGCACTCTTCTGATGCCCCGCCACATCTCATTACCACACATTATGTTTGTCGTGGAGCCAAAAGGACTCAGCAGCAAACAAACAAAAACAATGCACAGAGAGGGGTGCACCGCTGCTTAGAGGTAGGCAGTACATTCACCCATGCAAATAAACCACACAGGTGGACAGTGATGCCTGCCACTCAGGTGAGGGGGCTGGTACCCCACACCCATAGTGGTGCGACCCCCATGGCTGAAATCCCATTTTCTCTGTTTGCTCTCCTTCTGTCACTCCAACTCGCATCTCTCACACTCCAGCCCGCACCTCTCTCACCACAGTCCTGCACCCCTCTCTCTGCTGCCCCCATGCCTTGCCTTACATTATAGCACCTTTACTTTTTACTTGCTCTCTCTTCCCTGCTGCAGCAGCCACCCGTCTGCTCGCAGCCTTTCACCATCTCACTCCAGCACCACAACCCTCTCACCCCCCAACCCTTCCCACCTTCCACTCATATATATATGATATGACATTTATAAATCAAGAAGTGCAGCCATCGGGCGTCTCATGAGTGCACCCCCATACACCTCTTGCACCCCATACAAGCCTAGCCCTTCTAGCCAGTCGCTCCAGGCCCACCCGCCTGCGTTTGCAGGCTTTCCCGCCTTTCACTCGAGCATCACACCCCTCTCACCCCAGCAGAGTTCAAGTCCTAAATTAAAGTGAGGGGACAATTTGTATTTCCCAGCTGAAAAAAAGTGCACAGAATGAATAAGGCTTTTGCCAAGACAACAGATTTCTCTAGAGCATTGATTGCTCAGTATAAAAGGAACACACCTTTATGTCTAAGAATCTGTAATAATACTTGCCCAGTATGAAAGAAATAGTGTGTCTGATCTCTCCCACCAAGTGACGGCTGTTTTTATTTTTGTTATTAATTGAAAACGCTGTGGTCCCTCGAATTGTGCCTTGCACAGCAGAATTCTCTCCTCTCACTCCAGTCTCACACACTCTTTCCTCGGCCCTTCCTTCATCTCTCTGCAGTCTCGCACTCCACCCCTTTGCAGACCTTCTCCCACCTCTGCTGAGGAAAAGCATCCTTTTGCCTCCAATCTCCCACCCCTTGCTCTCCCCCTCTGCCTTCCAGCCCCGTGGTAGGCCTGTTCCCGCTGCCTGTCAGATCCCCTTACCTGCCCCTTCCCCCATAGCTCCTCTGGGATGGACCGCTTGAAAGCATCCATCACCAGGCTGCTCACATCAACATACAATTCAATTAAGACAAATGTCAAGATTGCTCCTGTTGGAAGCGGTGTGCGCAGGCAGATACGCAGCGGCCTTGTCCCGCCTGTGCAGGGAAAGCCAGGTTCTCCCGCTGCACTCTTGGTACCCATTACGATAGGCTTAAAACTGGCTCTCCTGATGCACTCCTGTCACCCATTACGATAGGCTTAAAACTGACTCTCCTGATGCACTCCTGTCACCCATTATGATAAGCTTAAACCTGGCTCTCCTGATGCACTCCTGTCACCCATTACGATAAGCTTAAACCTGGCTCTCCTGATGCACTCCTGTCACCCCTGACGCTAGGCTTAAACCTGGCTCTCGAGTTGCACTCTTGGCACCCGTTACGATAGGCTTAAACCTGGCTCTCGAGTTGCACTGTTGGTACCCTTTATGATAGGCTTAAACCGGGCTCTCCTGATGCACTCCTGTCACCCCTCACGTTAGGCTTAAACCTGGCTGTCGAGTTGCATTCTTGGTACCCCTTAGGATAGGCTTAAACCTGGCTCTCCTGCTGCGCTCTTGTCACCCATTACGATAGGCTTAAACCTGGCTCTCGAGTTGCACAATTGGTACCCTTTATGATAGGCTTAAACCTGGCTCTCCTGATGCACTCCTGTCACCCCTGACGCTAGGCTTAAACCTGGCTCTCGAGTTGCACTCTTGGCACCCGTTACGATAGGCTTAAACCTGGCTCTCGAGTTGCACTCTTGGTACCCTTTATGATAGGCTTAAACCTGGCTCTCCTGATGCACTCCTGTCACCCCTCACGTTAGGCTTAAACCTGGCTGTCGAGTTGCATTCTTGGTACCCCTTAGGATAGGCTTAAACCTGGCTCTCGAGTTGCACTCTTGGCACCCATTACTATAGTTTTATACCTGGCTCTCCTGCTGCGCTCTTGTCACCCATTACGATAGGCTTAAGCTTGGCTCTCCTGATGCACTCCTGTCACCCCTTACGATAGGCTTAAACCTGGCTCTCCTGATGCACTCCTGTCACCCCTTACGATAGGCTTAAACCTGGCTCTCCTGCTGCACTCCTGTCACCCCTTACAATAGGCTTAAGCCTGGCTCTCCTGATGCACTCCTCTCACCCCTTACAATGGGCTTAAGCCTGGCTCTCCTGTTGCACTCCTGTCACCCCTTACGATAGGCTTAAGTCTGGCTCTCCTGATGCACTCCTCTCACCCCTAACAATAGGCTTAAACCTGGCTCTCAAGTTGCACTCTTGGCACCCATTACTATAGTCTTCTTAGTCCCAAGGCCAAGGGGGAGGTTCCATCTGATTTTGGACTTGAAACTGCTAAACACATTCATCAGCTTTCGGGTGGAGACATTGCAGAAGATCATTCTCCTGGTCAGGCAAGGGGGATTGGCTGGTCTCCTGGGATCTCCCAGATGCCTATTATCATGTGCCCATTCACCCATCACATCTACAGTTCCTCCAGTTCGCTGTAGGGGGGCCTTTATCAGTTCTGGGTCCTTCCCTTTGGATTGAAGTCAGCACTGAGGGTCTTCACTAAGGTGGTCGCACCATTGGTGGTGCATTTTCATCTGCAGGGGATCCAGCTATTCCCATACTAGGACAACTGGCCGGTCAAAGTGGACCTCGCTGCACTGTGCAATCTCATCTTCTTCTTGTCTGTCAGTCTCTCCAAGAGTGGGGCTTCCTAATCAACTGGGACAATTCTCATCTGGCCCCATTCCAGGACCTTGTGTTTATAGGGGCTCAGTTCTGTGCCAGAAGTGGGAAGGTCCTTCACTCCCAGGTCAAGGATCTCTGGCTCCAGTCACTCCTCTGCGATGTCCTTCAAAGTCCCTGGGCGTTGGCAAGAAAGCTACTGGTGGTGCAGGGGCACATGACTTCTTGTGTTTTTCTGGTCCACTGTGTCCGCCTTCATTTTCAGCCCCTGTTGGTACATCTACTACACCACTGGCCCCCCTCCTCCCTGTCCCTCGAGCAGCTGGTTCCGATTTCAAGCAGTCTGAGGGAAGCTCTGGGTTGGTGGTTGTGAAATGCCTCTCTGCAGAAGGGGGTGGAGTTGGATCCTCCTCCTTGGGTAGTTCTGACAACCGGCGCCAGCAGCTCCAGATTGGGGGCCTCCCTGGGGTCTCTGTCTGCACAGGGGCGGTGGGACCTAGTGGGGCTCTGTCAATCCTCAAATTGGAGGGAGTTGGCAGCCATCAATCAGTCTCTCCTGTGGTTTGCTCCCCTCCTGCAGTGGAGGGCTGTGTTGGTTTGGACTGACAATTAATCTGCCATGGCCTATGTCAACAATCACAGGGTTTCGGGGTCGAGGGTCCTGAATTCTCTGGCTGGGTGCATCGGCTTGTGGGACGAGCAGTATTTGCTGTCCCTGGAGGCGGTACATATTTGGGAGGTGGAGGATGTGGTAGCGGATCGTCTCAGCTGGGTATTCCCTGACTCCCCACAGTTGGTGTTGTCCAATCAGGTGTTTGTGAAAGTTTGTCGCTGGTTTGGGACTCCAGTGTTGGATCTTTTTGCATCCCCCTGCTCAGCCAATGTTCCCCTGTTTTGCTCCTGGTTTCCGTCAGTGTGAGCATGGGGGTTGCATGCCATGAATATTGATTGGCCTTGGGGTCTCCTGCATGCCTTCCCTCCTCTCACTCTTGTTCCCAGGGTGGTTTAGAAGATCTGCAGGTGTTCTTCTGTGGTGATCTTGGTGGTTCCCGTTTGCCCTTACAGGGGGTGGTTCCTGCTGCTCTTTAATCTATGGGAATGGGAAGTTTGTAGGATTCCCAGCTGACCTTGCCCTCTTCACAGGGGACAGGCGTCAGGGTTTCCTATGATCCGCTGGTCTACTTGGCTCCTGAGAGGGCAAGGTTGTTGACTTTGGGTTTCCCAGTGCCGGTTCTGGAGATCATTTTACATTCCATGAGGCGTAGTACCTTGAAGGCCTATGATAGGCATTGGGCCCACTTACTGTGATGGTGTGAGGGTGCTGGGCTTTCCCCGGGGGTTGTGGTGTCCCGGGGGTGTTACAGTTTATGCAGGAGGTTTCGATAAAGGGTTGGCAGTGGCCACTTTGCATGCTCAGTGGGCTGCATTTAAGACCCTGTTGGAGGGTTCCGACATTTAAGACCCCTGTTGGATCTGGGTCTGGTGGGCCCGTTCCTTAGGAGTTTGGCTTCTCTCGCCTGCCTTTGTGTTTAGCGCCCCCCCCCTCGGGGTTTGCCCCTGGTTTTGCAGTTTCTTCATTCTGAGCCGCTTGAAGTTGTTGATGTTCAGCGAGCTTACGCTCAAGGCGGCGGCTTCCCTGGTTGCCATCACCTCTGTGTGACGTCTGGGGGATATTGGGGATCTTCTTTGTCATCCTCCTTTTCTTCTCATCCTGCCTGACTGCCTTGTGTTGTCGTGTGATCCCTGGTTCTTGCCTAAAGTTGCCTCTTAGTTTCATTTGTTGCAAGAAGTGGTCCTCCCGGCCTTTTTTCCTGACCCTCTGAGTATCTGGCCAGGAGTGCACCTGTTCGGCGGTCTGACAGTCTTCTGGGCTATGGCTGCTTCCTGGGCGGATGCTCAGGCTGTTCCATTGCATGAGATTTGCAGGGCCGATACCTGAGCGGACCCCAATACATTTATTACACATTACCGGCTGAATGTGGGCAATTCTAGGGACGGTTCATTTGGTGTTGGGGTGCTGCCTGTGGCACAGCTGTGAGATTCGCTTGTTCTTTTGCACAATACACTTGAGTGTTTTGGCATTGATTCCTGGGTGGCCTCTTCTTTTCCTGCTTCCGTTGGGCCCTTCCACCTGTTTGGCTTTAGTATGCCTCATAGGTGAGCACTGGGACGAGGAACGTGGAGGCCATATCTGTATTACTTTCCGGTAATCTTCATTACTCCTAGTTCTAGTCTTACTCGTCACAATACTGCCACCCTCTGCACCCTCCCGTCCCGTGGTGTGGACGGCCCCACGATCTGTTCAGGCTTGCTACATACTGGTGGATTATGGGTAAGTGGGAGTTCTATACCTCCCAGAAAAAAAAAAGGAAAAAAGTTTCCTGTAGTGAAGGCGATTCCTCATAGATGAGTATTGTGACGAGGAAGAACAGGAATAGGAGTAATGGGGATCACGGTAAATACTGCAAAATGACTGTCATTTCTTGAGCATCACACGCAGAAGTTCACATTTCGGGCGTAGCGAGCCAGTAAGGCGCTTCGCTGCGTGCAAAGCGCAAGAGCCCCGCCCCCTCGAGAAGCAGCACACCCAAGCCCGCAGCTCTGCGGTATAATTTGGTTTTCTCTGCTTAGTCCACTCCAACGGTGGTTCGCTGATAATAGAGTGGCTACTGTGTTGTGCAATAAAAGAGAGATTAAAATAGCTTTTTGCCGGTTTATCAGCTGCTGACAAATCTGGCAAGCAGAAACCCAGACAGACATTCATTCCAAAAAACACGGTGAAATGCAAGATCTGGCGATCCGTGCCCGAGGCGCGTGAAGTACCGAGGAAGCGGCTAATGTGACTTTACTCATCCGAGGGAGAATCCGAGCTCGCATAATCCTCCGAGCGCGTGCGCACGAAATGCCAAAGCACAGCAATAATAATGAGCGTTGCATAGCGCGACCCGCAGGACATTGGCTTTTTAGCGCTTGAATAATACACTTTATTACTAACCGCAGGATGCGGACTAACACATTGGCCTTATTACATAAAAATACTGCAGGTTGGTAAAGTACTGCTCTGCCAAGATTACTTGTTCATTGGATGGAAATTCCAGTGCAATTGTTTTGCATTACCACAGGTGGTAAATAGGTCTGATGTTAATTACAGCCAGTTGTAAAAAATCTCGCCAGCAAAACCGATATTTTAAAGATTTTCAAGTTAAAGCAATACGAGTGGGGGTACAAATATAGCGCTGGCATTTAAAAGCATGCTGTCGGTAACATAGAATCATTTCAGGGCTAAGACCCATGGGATAGGAACTGCCCGCACACCAGTACCAGTATGTTTAGGAACAACACCTGGCCAAAACCTCTGTTAGAGGCAGGTGGATGGATTTTGCCCACAGCAGCTCAAAAGTCATCTATTTACAGGGGCAAATGCAACCGTTTTTAGGCTTTATTTTCTTTTGTAATTGGTTTACAAATGTAAAACAATTCCACCTGGTTATAACTCTAGCAATAGCGTTATTTGTTTTTTCCTTTCTGTAAAGGGTGGCACTGTCTCCAGAGCTCTGGTTCTCTCTAGGCTGGACTACTGCAACAGCCTCCTTCTAAATCTGCCTGCTTCTACTCTCCACACTGCAACTCATCCAAAACAGGACTGCAAGACTTGTCCTTGGCCTCAAGCCCAGGGATCGTATCTCTCCAGGACTGAAATCTCTGCACTGGTTCTGCACTGGCTCCCAGTGGCGACAAGGATTAAGTTCAAGACCCTCTGCATCGTCCACAAAGTCTTCTGGGGCCCCAATACCTTCAACTCTCTCTTCCTAAATATCTTCCTTCTCGAGCTCTTCGCTCATCCGCCTCCAACTCCCTCAGGATCCGTCGCTTCTCCAAGCAGCGAGTTGGTGGTACATTCCTTTTCTCTGCTGGCGCCTCCCTCTCGAACAGCCTCCCTGCCTCCCTGAAACTTGAGGAGAACCATCTCCGGTTCCGGACACCCCTCAAGACCTTCCTCTTTGCTTCTGATTTCTCTCCTCTACTCCCCTGCTGATCTCCTGGTTGAAACTGAAACTGCACTGGTTACCTGGCTACCCTCTGATCTCGGGCCCAGGTCCCCTCCCTGACAGTTGCACACCTGCACTGCCCCCCTGGCAACCCTTGCACTCGGGGATCTTTCTGTATCCCTACAGCCCCCTACCAGCACTTGACACCTGATGTCTGCACTTGCACTTGTCACCAGCTGGCCACAATTTTATTTATTGTCTTATTGTATTTATTGGCTTTATTTATTTTACTGCTGTCCTATGTACTGCACTGCTCCCTCCCCTTTCCCCCGCAATCCCCCGCCTCCCCTGCACTTGCGCGATCTCAATGCCACCTGGCCTAGTAACATCGTTGTCTGTCTTCACTCTGTTCCCCCCCCTTGCCGTGTCGCGCCTTGAACCACTTGTGTATAGGCGTGTTTCCTTCCCATGTGGGAAGGAGGAGAAAATGGATCGCGCTTCACCTCCTCCTCACAGGTGACAAAGAGGAGACATTCAACTCGCATCTCCTGGATCTTTCTCCACCTCCAACTCAAAGGAAGCAAGGAGTAGACACTCTGTCCACATCTCCTGTATCTATCTCCACTTCCACCTCAAAGAGGACAAGGAGAAGACACTCTGTCCACATATTCATGATTTCTTTCCACCTCCTCATCATGAGTGGCAAGCAGGAGACACTCTGCATGCCGCTCCTGAATTTCTCTCCACCTCCTCCTCCCATTTGGCAAGCAGGAGACACTCTGCCCACATCTTCTGGATCTCTTTCCATCTCCACCTCAAAAGCGGAAAGGGGGAGACACTCTGACCACATCTCCTGCTTCCCTCTCCTCCTACCCTTTTGCAAGGAGGAGATACTCTGCCCACATCTCCTGGACCTCTCTCCACCTCTGCCTCACAGGTGAAAAGTAGGAGACACTCTGTCCAAATCTCCCCGATCTCTGTCCACTTTCAACTGCTAGGTGGCAAGTAGGAAACAATCTTGCTTCTCCTGGCTATCTCTTTACATCATTCTCACAGGTGAGAAGAAGGAGTCCCTTTTCCCACATAGCATGGCTCTGTCTCAAGCTATTCCTCATAGGTGGTATGGAGGAAACACTGCCCCTATATCCTGGTTCTCTGTCCACCTTCTGCTCACAGTAGGACTACATGTAGCTGCGGTAATCTCCAATATAAGAAAAACAGCTGAATTGTTTTAATTCTTGCCCCCCCAGGCCCTCACCAAGTGCCCCACCAGGCCCTCACTAAGTGCCCCCCTCATCTGTGCCCGCTCCCCCCACTACCCAGATGGCCTCCTCACCTCCCCTGACCTCTTCCATTCCACCCACAACACACGCTGTTTCTGTGACGCAGTTTGTTTTGAGATGTTAGCTATTTGCGGATATAGCAGAGGTTACAGAAAAGCTTTGTGTTGCAAACTCGGTCTCTAGACCCCGTCCAACTCCCAAATTTCACTTGGTGTCCTTTAGTCACTGTGGTTTTGACTGTGCGGTCTGGCAAAAATGTACCCTGTTTGTCTATGGGAAAATGAATGGGATCTAGGCCGCAATTTTGATTTTATTTTTGTATTCTTAATTACTTTTTTATATTTTTAAGAAATCTTTACCAAAGTTTGTGGTCTAGGGGAGCCTGTGCGTCCCTAGTTAACTTATTTCGACCAAATCCATTACTCAAAACAAAAGTTATTAACAATAGACTTTTTCGAGGTTCCTATGGGAGTCCGACTCACCTTAACCATAGAGCGGCAACGGCCGCTCTATAATACATGCTATACCAAGTTGCCTATTTTATTTGAATGTTGAGGTCCGAGGAGCAACGCACTCAGCGAGCTGATTAAGTCCTTGAATATGACTGTGGGGAGTGCCATCCAAACACGAGCGAACCACTCGCAATCATAGGCACAAAAAAGCAAAGGAATCCAGATGGCACCCCGGGTTCTGTGATAATAAAGCCAATTTATTCATAAACAACACACTGGAGGGGGGAATCTCCCACTGATGACACGTTTCACCCATACAGGCTTCATCCAAGTCACATATATGTATATTCAGTGAAAAAACATTGTTAAAAAGGACATTATGGTTAAGTTGCACTAATAATAACCTATGAAATTCAGTGAAAAATCTGTATTAAAGGGACTTTATTGTTACAAGTGAAACCAAAGAATGCCAGAAATTCGCCAGTTATGGTAAGATAAGCAACCATAACTCATGCCACCACCATGCACTGCTAAGATTAACACCCAGGACATCAAAGATGACATCACAAATGTCATTGATGAGATCACTGATGACATCGATGATGACATCACACATTTATGCTACTTGTTTTTGATCACTGACATATCTAGGCCAGATGTTTTTGTTCACTGACAGTCAGAATATGAAAATTCAAAAGGTGCTATATATCTAGACGTTGACCTTGCTGTATGTTCTTAAAATGCGTTCCTTAGGGTTTGGTCAAAGGTCATGGTGCACATACATGGGGCAATAAGCAGACCTCAAACACACACAATTAAATTGTACACATAAAGATGAACTTTAATGTTATTGACATTTGCTGGTGATGTTGTTTCTTTCTTCCTTACTTTAGTTTCCCTGTATGTGCCTCTGATTTGTATGCATTGTGGGTATTCACATGTATTGTTTGTACTAACACAAGTGTATAGTAAGTCTTGAATTATATTCCATGTTTAACTTCACTCAAAACTCTGATAAAGTCGAATTATTTTTTTTTACTCTCCAAAATTACACAATTATACGTATAGTACTTCTATGGTGCATGCTGCAGCCATTGCCTATGTCTATGTATGGGTTCCTGTATTAACAACAGCACTCCAATATAATGTTTTGTTTAGATGAGTACATTCTTTAATACATTAAGTGGTTCATGACAGGTCTCCCGACCACCCCTGACATCTTGTTACCAACATTAAAAACACAACCACTTGTAAGGACTTTTCATCAAAATTAATTTCAGATGTGATGTCATGAATGACATTCGTGATGTCATCTTTGATGTCCTGTTCGTTTTAGCAGTGCACGGTGGTGGCGCGTGTTATGGTTGCTTAGCTTACCATAACTAGTGAATTTCTCAGGGTTTTCGGTTTTACTTGTAACCATAACGTCCATTTAACAAGGTTTTTCACTGAATTTCATAGGTTTTTATTAGTGCAGTTTAACCATAACATCCCTTTAACAACGTTTTTTTCTGTGAATTTCAAAGGTTTTTATGAGTGAAAATGTTTCATGATTTTACATCACTGTATATAAGTTAATAATAGTTCCTCTTTTAACATATGTGAAAGAACTGTAAACCTTATTTAACAAACATAGTTTTTGCACATCATACTGATGTGTGTCTTTATCAGCAGCCCATGATGGGGATGTAAGTCATGGTTGAATTCCCTAGGGCATGAGGCTCGACCATGAACCCAGCCTCACCGAAGCAGCCCCGTTATCTACTGCACCTACCCTGCATCCTTGTTCAGTGTCCACTACTCACTCACTATTCCCTCATAATGTGACCAATGACCAGTGCTCATGACTTACAGCCATGGCCAGTCTCCACAATCCACGAGGCATGGGCTTCGGTGGTACTTATTTTTTGTCACTTTCTAAAAAATAAAACACTGGACAGATTTGCAAAAGCAGCTTTCAGGTCCTTGCTGATGCTCTTCACGCAGGTTTGCTGCAATCCCATCCAGCACTTCTGGCTGCAGCTGCAAGCAGATTTCGTTTCTTCCATTTAAACCTAGGGCTTCGCCCATGCTGCGTGCCCCAATAAGTAAATCAGAGTAGACATTCGTCCTTGCTGAGGGCCAGGCCCACTGTCCATGCACCAAAGTGATATCACTATTTTTTTGTACTTTTGACAATTTGGAAGAATAAAACTCAAGACAGATTTGCAAAAGCATGCTTTCAGGTCCTTTCTTATGCTCTTCGTGCAGGTTTGTTGTAATCCAGTCCAGCACTTCAGGCTGTAGCCGCAAGCAGAATATTGTTTCCCATTCAAACCTAGGGCTTCGGCCATGCCGCATGCCCCAATAAGCATATCAGAGTACACATTTGTCCTTGCTCATATCCAGGCCCATTGCCCAGGCACCAAAGTTATATCACATTTGTTTGCACTTACATTTTGACACTTTAGAAAAAATAAAACACAAAACAGATTTGCAAACTCATGCTTTGAGGTACTTGCTGAAGCTCCTCGTGAATCTTTGCTGGAATCCTGTCCAGCACTTTGCGCTGTAGCCACAAGCAGAATTTATTTTCTCATTCAAACCTATCCCGATTTCGAAAAACCTTACCATATAGCCGGTGCCTGGTGGCCATGTCCACTTTAACCCCATTGCTGGTCCTTGTGGTCATGGCCAGTAGCCAGATTGTCCATGACCTGGATAATCTGCCAACTGCCCATGGCCACAGGCTATACCTCAGTCACCAAAGTGTATCACTATTATTTCTACCTACATTATGACACTTTTCAAAAATAAAACATGGACATATTTGCAAAACCATGCTTTTGGGTCCTTGCCAATGCTCCTTGCACGAATCTGATGTAAATCCATCCATGTTTTCCTTTTTGGAAAGTGCCAAAATATACATACAAAAAATAGCTATATCATTTAGCCCACACTTGGCAAAATCCATTCAGACTGTGCACAAACATTCAAGGTTCGGTCTACAATCTTTCTAAAAGCCTTTGTGCACATTTGTTGAACAGCAACAAAGTTATAAGCCATCTAAAAATGTTGAGAACCCCCCTCTAAGATTGCCCCCTCCTGACAAAATCCCACCGAACTTTGCAGAAACCTTCAAATCTGGGTCTAAAATCTTTTTGCAAACATTTGTGCAGATTCGTCAAACAGCACCAATCCCACTCTCATCACCCCTCACCTGCCCAGAGATTGTTTAATTAGTTTGACAAGTGCAATGTTTTGTTTTTCAATATGTTTTACTGCGATGTCCGCGGACTATGGGTGTAGTTCGTGAATCCAACTTGGCGTCCGTTTCAAACGTTTTGACGCACCTCACATTTTTAATTGACCAATCAGCGGACGCGTATGATGTCTATGAACATCACACTTCTCTCTGATTGATCCAGATGCGTTCACGGACCCCCAATCAGGAAATGGGTCTGTGGACTGGTCTCAGATAGCACTCTTTTTCTTAACCTACTTTTGGCCATTTTTAAAAAACTACTGGATGGACTTACACCAAGTTTTCAAAAGAACGCTTTCGGGACCAAGCCGCAGCTTCTTGTGCAAGTTTGGTACAAATCTGTCCAGCAGTTTGGACTGTAGGCTTGAGCCTACAGTCCATTGTGTCTGCAAGTATTTCAAACACTTTGGGACGCCTCCTACAACTTTGCCCCCCCTGGACGAAACCACGCCAAACTTCGCAAAATCATTCAGAGGAAGCCAAATACTTTGTTTGCAAAGTTTGGTGAGGAGTATTCAAACGGCACCAAAGTTATAAGCCATCCAAAAAGTGCTGTTTCTATGCGTTGAGCAACTTAACCATAACTACAGGGACGCTACCTCAGGCCCTGTAATACACACACACATAAAGATGATGCTATAGAAGAATTCTAAATACATTATAGAAGTTGATAACGTCAATGAGCAGTGACGAAATTGAAGGCTCTTAATTTTTATTATGTGGGTTAGAAGTGCAACTGTTATCCCACCTCTTTCAACTTCATCACTACAATGAGTTGAGTAACTCAGCCCGAGGGGCACGAGTTGGTAAATTTGTTTGTCCAAATCACATTAGAGGTGAACATGGACCTAGGATTTGAGCTTGCAAGTTGTGGGTGCAAGTTTATCGCATTGACCACTAAAGCCCATGATGCCCAGAGGTGTCATTATAGAGACAGCAGGAGAGTTAGCTGTGAAGAAAGGAAAAACTTCAGATGCAAGAGATCCCAGCGTGATCAGACTCTGCCACATCAAGTCCGGCCTCTTCCGGGTTTCATGCCAGCAATAGAACGATGGTGGTAAAGATGCAGGTGGCATCGTTCCTGCTTACCCCACAAACAGGGGGATCATGGGAAGATTTATAGATGGTGAGGGCAGGCGGGGGAAATATTTCCCTAAAGCAAGCCGTGCATTTACTCAACTACGTGTTGTAAATGGCAACTTATATCATGAGTTGCTTAGAAGTGATGTGACTCTGAAGTAGTGCCCTGCAGGATGGACACAACATTTGGAAATACGTGGTTCGTATTTACTCGTCACTTCTATCTTATAGATCACATAGGTGGTGGAACTATACAAGAGGGTAATGGTGGTTACAGTACTCACGGGTTACAGAATGGCAGTGGTCCTGATGAGGAGTGCAGTGTTAGTGCAGCAGGGACACAGACATCAATGGTTACAGCTCCTTAAAAGGGTCCACCAACCACATATTGGTAATCAGCTTGTTTCTTGGCCACCTGAGATCTTATGCTAGAGCTCGAAATTAAGGGTGTATAGTGTATATTCTGTACATCGACCAATCAGGGACACAAATCACATCTTGACACATGGCAATGGTGAACACAATCATAGTTCCTAAGGCTCTACATATAAATATCCTGTGAGTAATAAACCAGGCAGAAAATGAAGAGCTAGCAGCATCAGCAAAAGTGCAGGCAACAGTAAAAAAATAAATATATATTAAAACAACAAAAGGGTATTATTTTACTTGTTTTGTGAACAAAAAGTAATGGGCCTGATTTACCAAGTGCGGGATGGTAATTTATCTGAACCGATACCCACAAACAGGGAACTAAGCAGAGGTGTGTGCTCACCCCTGCGTTATTTAATCTTTAGATTTCAGATTTTAGTGAGGTGTTGATAAGAGCGCATACCTTCCTGCCGTAATTAGGCTCAGAGCATATACTTAGACTCTTCATGCTCAAAAGGACGGATAGCACACAGAATAGCGAAGCAAACCGAAACCAGTTCTGGCATCACAAACGGTCCTTACGTGACTAAGGCCCCACCAGACAGTCCCAAGGACATGATCATTCTATGTCCCCAGCAACAGGAATCAGCAAGCAATGGCAACTCCAACCCTGAAAACATGTCAGGAGCCCTGCAAACAATAGTGCTCCTTAATACTAGATCTCTGAATAACCATGCCTGCGATATTCACGACAGGATAGTTGATAGAATGTTGGATATTTTATGTCTTACTGAAACATGGATTAAGGACACTAGTGGGCCTGCAATCATCATAGCAGTACCCCCAAGTTATTCGTTTTTTTTACAAAAAATGGGGAATCCGGAGTAGGAGGTGGTGTGGCAATAATCGCAAAAAATAAATTAGGCCTGTTTGCATCCCCTATCTCTTGTCAGGACTGTGAAATTCTGCTTGTTAAAATGACTCCTAATCCCAATAGCTGCCTAAACATGGCCCTGATATACAGGCCACCATCAGCAATGCCCACCTTCAATGAGGAAATAACCCATGCCCTAGACTTTCTAGAGGGCCCAAATCGAGCCACTCATTTTCTTGGCGATATGAACTGCTGGTAGGGTGACAAATAAGACAGAAAGCTTTGAACAACTTAAACTTTCAAGTTATCAACGATAAACTCCCTACAGACAAAAATCACACCCTAGATTGGGTGTTCACCAGAAAACGTATGGCAAAGATTGATCAAATGCGATCATGTATTTGGTCCCACCATTACATCATCGACTTTCACATACAGCTTCCAGAGGGACATGTCAAATGACCTACTTTATCTAAATGAATTACCAGCCGGAACCTCAAAAAGAGACCCCAAGGATCTCTCATTATGTTTTAACCTCATTATGACAGAAACATCTAATAAGGACTCAGCTGAACATCTTTGCTAAATATATCAAAATAGGTTAACCTTTATGTTGGACGAGATAGCTCTATTGGAAACCAGACTGGTCAGAGATAACCCTGGCAATCAAAAAATGTTTAGTTTGGATTTGAGTGCTCTAAAAAGGAAAACGCAGAAGCTGGAATTTACCTGGATAAAGCAGCAATCTGAAGAAAACAAAGAGGCGTGGAAAAAGATAGATAACATCTACAAATATAAAGTTGTAGTTTGCAAGAAGAACCTCTACAACCTTGAAATAAAACAAAGCAGCTAACAGCTCCAGAAAACATTTTGAAACACTCAGACTTCTTGAAAAACCCAATGCGCATCAACTCTCTTTCTTGCTTGCAACTTGCGACACATTGGTAGTGCAGGCCACTTTTGAGAAAGAAAGTGTCAATGCTGGAGAGAAAATCAAAGAAGAAATGCAGTCTATAAATAACACATCTAAAACCCCTTTGCATATAGATAGCAAATCACCAAACCAACCCTCTTTTTCGCTCTCTGAAATATCTACATGCGAAATGGAAACAATTCTATTGTCCCTGAGACCTACAGAATGCTCAGAAAATGCACTGCCACCTAAAATTATTCTGGAACAGAAGGAGCTTTTTGTTCCATTTTTCACAAGCTTTGTGAATGCCTCCTTTAGAGATGGTAGGGTGCCCAAGTCTATTAAAACAGTCTCAGTTACCCCACTGCTAAAAAAAAAATCTCAATCCTAAAGACCCCAAAGATCTCAGACCAATTAACAACTGCAATTTTCTTCTTAAGATCCTAGACAAAGCAGCATATCTGTAATTTCAGTCCTTCGTAGAAATAAATAGTATTCTTCACTGTAGCCAGTCAGGCTTCCAACCCAACTACAGCACTGAGACGGCTCTAGTGGATTTTCAGTCATATATGCCCAAAATCACAGTAGAAGGGAAATTGGGACATCTGGCCCAATGGATATATCTGCAGCCTTCGATTTGGTAGATCATGGCCTTCTTCAGCAATCCCTTCAGCAGCTTGGTCACTGCTCTAATGAAGCGTTGACTGGTTTCTTTCCTTTCTAGCAGATCGTGATTCGAGAATCTAGTGGGGACAGGCTCGTTCACCCACTGCTGCTATCTGGTGCGGAATTCTGAAGGGGGCAAGCCTGTCACCCATACTGTTCAATATCTATATCTGGCCTCTTTACTCCCTTCTAAACAATCTGGGCGTGCTCTTTACCAACTACGGAGACGACAATCAGTTAGTCATAGAAACAACTGAGGACTACACAACTGACTGGGCAGCCCTTTCAACCATATATCAATAAATCAAAGCCTGGTTGTGAACTAACTGGCTCTGCCTTAATGGCAATAAGACAGAGTTACTGATTTTCGGATCAAAGGCTGCACGGGTGAAACTAAGCACTGATTATACAAGCTTCCAAATATGCATGAGTAGTACTCCCATTTAGAGCAAGGTGAAAACCCGGGGTATCCAGCTGGAGGTCTCTCTGAACTCTGATGCTTATGTCAATCATTTGGGAAAAAACTGCAACTACTCCCTCCACCTTCTTAAAAACATTTGCCCGTACATCACCAAAGACAACAGTGCGATCATTGCCCGACCGTCCTATCAAAGTTAGACTACTGTAACTCGTTACTGATTGAAGATTCAACCATCAACTTAAGAAAGTGTCAAGTGCCACAAAACAATGCTGTTCGCATTGTTAACAAACTATCCAGATGGGAACACATTTCAAACCACAGAAAAAACCTACACTGGATGCCAATTCAGGAATGCATTAACTTTAAAATAGGAACCACAGTCCATACATGTGTGTACGGAGCTGATCCGTCTATCTCAAAATACCAATACCACAGTACTGTCCAACCAGAGCACTACAATTCTCTAACAAAATGCAGGTCATATGCCAGAAGTACAAGCGTGCAAATGGACTGGGAAGATCCTTCCCAGTAAAAGTGGCAAAACTCTGGAACTCCCTTCCCACCAAATTGGCAGGGGAACAAGATTCAAGAATGTTCAGGAAATTCTTAAAAACACTGCTCTTTAAGAAATCCATTTCCTCCTGTAATACCATGAGCACGTCCGTTCCTATGTGTATGTGTTTTGTGCCCCGGTGCCCAAGGGCTTTCGGGGCACTATAAATAAATAAATAAATAAATAAATACTTTGGCTGAGTCATGCCGACAACATAGTGGTTTTAGACCAAATCCCAATAGGGATTCAAAATACTTTACTAGCACTCTCACCCTATTCAAAAGATATGACCTGAAGATTAAATCAACAAAAAACAAAAATCATGGCTTTTGAAAGGAAATGCGGTTTAAGCGCATCGACTTGGTATGTTGATGGCAGAAAAATTGAGCAAGTTACAGAGTTTAAATATGTAGGGGGGATTATCAGCACTGAAAAAATATCAACTATCATTCAACAAAGTACCAATAGTAGTGCAATGAGTATGTTTTCAGCTGTCAAACAATTCATAAGCACTCAGGGGGTAACTCTACAATATGGTTATTAAAGATGTACAATGCCGGTATCACACATGGAATTCGCTATGGCTTAGAGACCTATATGAGTTCAAAAAGTGATTGGTTGCGTCAATTAGAGGGGAGTTTATGGATACCTGCTCTAGGCCTAGGATTACCCATAGAGGCTATGATGCTTGAATTAGGGATCACATCTTTAAGTACTTTGGGGGAAATGAGGAAAAGCATATTATAGCTAAAGATATTACTTAGCGATAATCCAATTATGAACATCAGAAATCGTCTGAGACAAAATGCAAAGAATATGAGATTGCTTCGAAACTTTACACAAGACCGTGAGCAGTTCCACAATGTAATCTTAATTCAGATCTCATTATTTTTATCAAGGAATTAAACCTTAAAGCTTTGAGATGTGACTGGAGTAACAACATTGAATATCTTGCAACCAAGAGGACTTTTCTTGAATATACTAGACAAAGTTTTAAGCCTTGTATATCTCGAAGTATTTCCCTATGGTAAACTTTGCAGGTTTGTTATGCAGCTGCGATTGAACCAATTACCCTCCTTGATGATATGTGGATATGTGGAGCTAGATCTGACATCCCTACAGATAAACGCATATGTACGGTTTGTAAGTCTGGAGGGGTCTTGGAAACAACCAGGCATTTTCTCACTCAATGCCCTGCTTTGTGTGACAAGTATTATCCATCCCTGTACAGGTTCGTATATGAGATATAGAACATCCAGACTGATGCCTTCTGTGCGTACAGTGTCCCTGGATCCTCTCCATGATCTTATGGTCTGGGTTGAGTGATCAATAGACACATTTTACAGAAAATATGTTGACAACTTTGAAATAGGCAGGAATTGTGCAGAATGAATATATATATATATACTAGTGTACAAGCCCGTGTACATGGGCCAAAGTGCAGGTTTTCATTCATATCATAGGATCACTATATGTCCTAAGCCTACAGCGTCCTCTAGCGGTGACAACATGTGAAGCTATGCACATTGGACCATTGTATATTGAATGGCAACAGCTCCCTCTAGCAGAGCATTCTGTGGGTTCGAGCAGCCTCTACTGCGCATGAAAGCATCAGATAACCATACATCTGGCCTTTTATTATTGTTAGATATTTAAGAAGGTATTATCTATAGGGTGGGATGGATGTCAAAATGATCTGATTGAAAATATGTAATTTATTTATAAGGTAATTAATATGCATTTAATTGTATTGTATGTTAACTTTTAATAGTACACGTTTTAAAATTGTTTGTATGTTGTAGTGTAGAAAGTTATAAAACTATAGCACTTATAAATAAATAAATACATACATAAAAGTGTTTTACAATGGTTCAATCCCATTCAAAATTGCTTTGTAAATCACGCCTAATATGTCCATAGGTCTTGTTTCTATGATTAACTTTTGATAGTAGAATTGCGTGGGGGTCAGGAATCCTCTTGTACACCCCAGCTCACCTTAGTGGTTATTCATTTGTACTGGCCGAGTTCCACCCGTGAATATATGTTATAAAAATAGGGGCAACACCCCAGCTTCCGCATTTCCAAAGCACACCTCCAAATCTCTTCCCCTTCCTCGCCCACGGTATGTCATACTGCTCCCGGCCAGAAGTCTTTTTTTCACCTTTAATCGCTTTTAATATTGATGCTGATTTGGTTTTGCTTTCTTCCTTTTTCCCTTAGCTAATTTCACTAAATAATTTAACTTATTTTCAGTTTAATTTCTGTGGAGTTCATTTGCTGTGTTTCTTCCGTAAGCATGTGATTAAAAAGTCCTCGTTTAATAGCAAGTACAATATTCCATAAAGAGGACATAACAGCATTAGACAAAACAGTACACCTGATGCAATCTGCCAAGTTTACTATAGATTCAAATGTGCTTATAAACATATTGCATGGTTTATCAGATGCCTGTCAAGTGTCTTATATAAATATTACATTGCATAAGATTGCATCAGTCAAACTCTTCTCTGCCAGGCCCTCTGCAGCTTAGAGGGGACCCACGCAGCAAAATACTCATAGCACGGAGACTCATAACGCCACCTAGAGGCGATCTACCAAAACTGCAGTTTCTCATAGCGTTCTATTGTGAACAAAATATTGGGTTCCTCTAATCGTTTTTAAAATAAACACGCTGCCCCCTAAATGATAAAATCGAACTGTGCATATTAGTGATGTATCCAGAAAAAAAAGCATTCACCAGTGACCCCAATTTGAAAAAAGGAGCTGGATCAGCATCTGAAAAAGCAACAGCCTTCCACTTGATCTGCTCTTTCCAAAGTTGCCATTACTGATGAGAAAGTGGAAATAGACCATTTCAGCATGTTTCGGCAGGGGGCTGTGCTCAGCAGTCTGCTCCTGCGGGTGTCAAAATGAAATCAAGTGAGAGGGCGACTAGCGACAAGAACTATTCCGGCAAACCTTGGATAGAAATATAAACATATCTGTCTTGACAGATCTCGTTCCAGGTGTGGGCATAAACAAATAAATCTGCTTGATTGCATGTCTGGCTTCTCACCTTGTTCTCAATCTTTCACATGGCCTCCAGGTCTTCGTGCTCATGCATGCAGCTGTACGCCCCTACTTAAGTTCGTCCTCGGTCACCTTGAGGCCTAATGGTGCATTGAGTAATAAAATCACAGAAAGGCATCATTTTGAATTGATGTACTTTAACTGTTTACATGGTACTAAAGCAGGTCTGTGTTGCAGAAAATATGGAGATTTGCTGAAACAATTCGATACACATCAAAGTTCAACCTGGAGTCATGAGTCATGTTGCTTGTGTGGTAAGCTTGACCTTCTATGAAAATCCAATGGGTTGACTGAGTGCTTAGCATGCAACACACTCATGCATCATAACATGCAAGGTAGGGCAGGACCACAGAAGGCAGGCCCCACGTTTCAACTTGTCCACTGGGCACAGGATTCAGAGGCCCATTTTCTAAAACGAATTGCAAGGTCAGAGGACATGTATCACATAGTAATGGGGTTCAATAACAAGATATTTGCTAGACTTGCAAAATCACAGCATGCGCCCTGCTTTCTTTAGTGCGCTCTGTGCACTGATTCTGGCTGGGTAAATCCTTAGCAGCTGACCTTCTACTTTGAACTGACTTTCTGGACATCGTTTTATCATGTCATTGTGTCTCAGAGGCCTATGAGATTGAAAACTGGGTTAGATGCCCATACGTGGCAGATTGGGAATGTCGATTTTATCCCTTGATGAAAGGGTGGGTAGGCCTATCAGGGCTGCGTGCTACCAGACCAAGGCCAGTTTACTATTAATTTCCAGTAAAATACACGGTCGCCAGATTTCAGATATCAGTTCCAAATAATTGTGACTCTGTCATGGAATTAAGAAAATGGTAAAGACAATGTGGAGCAAGTGTCCAAAAAACTTAAACTAAAGCTAAATGTGTAGAGCAATTAAGTCCAGAAGTACAGTTCAGCAGGGCTAGGTAGTCTTAAAACAACTCCCAAAAGTCAAGAAAAACGCAGGAATTATATTTGAGAAAGACAAGAATATAAGTGATGCAAGTAGACACCAGGTGGAAGTCATCTATGAAAGCAGTGAGCATAGGTGGTGATGGCCTTTGTATATCCAAAAGGCTTGTAACCAATGTTTTTGGTCAATTAATGCAGACATTCGATTCTCTATTTTAGTCATGTAGGCAGGTCATGGAAACAGATATCACCATCTTGGTTAGGTTATTAATCCATGTGAACCGATAGATACACCTTGCATAAATTGGTAACCTTTATATTGATTATTGGGATTTGATTGTCGAATCAACAAATAGTGAAATTCATTTAGGATTTCAGCACATCTTCAATGAATAAGTTTGCTCATAATTTGTATATAATGAATTTCAGTCTATATTTTTTAAATATTTTAAGGTCCTTCTGAAAACTCAATTTTATTTAATTTTCTATGACTCACAAAGCTTAGTCCTGTTGGATATGTCATTAGAACATGTGCACATACACCTCCATTTTGAATGGCTGGTGAACATTGAACACAGAATCTTCAATTGTCTGTAGGTAGTTGAGATGGTGTATTAAAGGAATGGTTCGGTCAGAAATATTATTGGCCAAAACGATGGCCAATAATAAAACAAATACCTAAAATATATTTTATTTTAAGTCCCTATGCAAAGTTTCAAGCAAACGAAGCTCAAACTTTAAAATTGCAAGCACGAGGGGGCATCCGTTTTGTGATTTCAGGCAGCCTCCTCGGCTCTGCCTTTGCGGCACTAAACAAGCAGCAAAAGCCCCCTACTGGGAGCTTTTGCTTACTACAGCCTAAGCAGAGCTGAGGAGGCTGCCTTCACTTTCATTTTACGTTTTCTGTGCTCCCCAAGCCCAGGGAAGCACAGAAAACGTAAAATGAAGGCAAAAAGCCCAGGCACACCAATTAAAAATATAACGTTGGTGTATTTGTGATTGCCGTGGTTGGAAAACCACGGCGATCACAAATACAACAATGTTGTTATTCTGACAGCGGCAGCTTTGGCTGGGAGACTCCTGGGCTCCCCCAACCCTGAGGGAGTCCAGGAACTATCAGCGAAAGCTGCAGCATTCAGAATAACAACGTTTTTGGATTTGTAAATGCTGCGGCATTTACAATACAAAAACGTATTTCTAAACACTGCGGCACGGAAACACAAACGCATTGTGTTTCTCCCTACAGCAGCTTTCACTTTGGGGCTTACAGCAGCTTTCACTTTTTAGCTCTCTGGCTCCCCATGGGGAGCCCGAGAGCTGCAAAGTGAAAGCTGCTGTGGGCAGAAACACTGCGGCATTTCTAAACACCCGCGTTGTGTTTCTGCCTACAGCAGCTTTCACTTCGGAGCTCTCGGGCTCCCCACGGGGGAAAGCTGCTGTAGGCAGAAACACTCCCCCAGGGGAGCACCGGAGACCCAAAATGGTAGCCATGGCAGGCAGAAACACAATGCGGTTGTGTTTCAAAAACGCTACGGTTTTTCTTTCTAAGTTTCTCAGGCGCCTCCGGCTTGGAGGAGCGCGTGAAACTTAGAAAGAAAAACCGCAGCATTTTTTAAACACAACAACGTTGTATTTATGTTTGCGGCAACAATAATTATCCTGTTATAAGGAACACATGACATCTCTTTCAAAATCTACATTACATCACATGGAGCATTGTTCCATCACTGTCATCCTGTATGTATGTGTTGGGTTTTATTTATCATACCGCTAGCTCAGAAGGGAGCGACCCTGAATCTCAGCTTCTCTGCTCCCTCTTCTAAAACTAAACCCTCTCTATCAGACGAGCCACAGGAAAACATTTGGAGTGGCTAAAAAAATCCCTGTATGCATATGACAATGCTTTGGTCTTGAGTGGTCATTTTGAACGATTACCATCTGGTGAGGGTGGCCCAGCCTGAGCTTTTTTAATAATACAATGATGCACTTAATTCTCTTTCTGAAAGTGACATCTGCTAATTAGATATCACTTTCATAATCATTCATGCCAAAATGCATAATGTGCATGTGTAGCTTGTGTTGACTGTCTCATGCCATTCCCAGTAGATGGCCTGGGGAGGCAAGGGCAGGTTCAAAGGTCACATGTTCATTCCTGGACACAGTTTCTGCAACACAAAGTTCCAACATACAGAGGTGGCTTTTTAACCATCTGCACCAATGGTTCAAAATATAATTGCATAACCCAGACAGCCCGGTGGTAGTTATTAAACTAGAAATGTAAGCCATGTCTGGTTTTGTCATGGTAGCTCCTGAGATTACACAATTGTACAGCTGCAGGTTTTATATGGTTGTCGGCCTGGTGAGCAGTGGCTGATGCATGACAGGGATGGGTATGTATTAGGTTCCTGACCTCAGTGTACCTACAACAACCATGTGAGACCCAGCCCAAGAAGATTCTTCTTTGCCCCCCTCCCCCTGATGAAAGCTGGCACCTTCCTCCAGGGAACAGGAACCCTCCCTCAGAGGTCACCTGGGAACTGGTGCTTCAGAAACAGTCCTGTTATGACAATGGCCATCTCACACCAAGGTGCCAATTACTGGAGACCTTTAGAAATAGGCAGGCAGAGGAATGGGGCAGAGTTAGAGTGGCTCAGACAACAGAAGTGCCTCAAAATAGCGTATTTAATATGGATCCTCAGACTTCCTGTCCCAACTCCCCACTTCCTACAGACAAGTCACTCTGGGTATAACATCAGCAGCAAAAGGTCTTTGTACAACAGTATGGATTGGAACCTTGACAACACTGTTGTTCTGGACTAATCCACTGAAGCATTGTGCTTATTAGGGGTGTCACGGTATTAGTTTTATGACGGTACAATAACCTTCTTGCCAAATGACGGTATATCATGGTTATCGCGGTATAGCAGGTGGAGTTAACTAATCTTAACAAATATTTTCTAAAAGGTCATAAATTGTCAGATTTATCATCACAAACAAAACCATGCACCCAGGGCCAGAATTGGGCTTTTCAACATACTTTCCACTGAAATGCCACCCCTTGCTTGCACCAAACACAAACGCATGTGTGGAGAGGAGGGGGGGGGGAGCCCTGCTGCGACTGGCAAAGCAAACTGAATAGCTTTTCTTAAGTGGTCATTTAGGCTTTTAGCTCCCCCACTGGCTACTGGTGAAGATGAACATGTTGCCATTTTGATAATCTGCATGCCACAGATCAATGGAGTCTGATGGTAGTATACGCTTGTGCGCATACACACACACACGCACACGCACTCTCTCTTTACGTTACAGCCTTTAGTTTACTTCTGGGCCAAAAGGTGTTCAGTAATCACGGACATGTTACCCTTTGGTATGGCAGCAGGGAATACCCACAGAGATGATTAAATTTTGCAGTGTGACTTATTATATGTAAATTCAATGATAGAACCAGGGAAATCCGCCATTGTCATATGTTTAGAAAACATTATCCATTATAAATATATAAACCCCAAAGCCGCCAACCCAAAGTCCCGGGAGGATGGCTCAGCGGCAACGTGCGTGCCTTGGAAGCAAGACGACACGAAGCAACACAGGTTCGATCCCTGGGTCCGCGCTTAGAAACCTGTGGGTGTTTAAGCGCGTTATAAATACGCAACTAAGACAAAAACAATTACGCAACTAAATAAACAAAACCAATTTCTTTAACAGCGCCTCAATGCCGTGGGGCTGTGTGAGCGCTTTAAAAAAAAAATGTAAATAAAAAAAAGTAAACCCCTTTCCTTCTTGGCACTGTATTTATTCTTCCTATTGCTAACATGTTGATTTTGTGTCAGGCACGTGTGGTTTATGGAATGGCATTAAAAACTGCTCAAACTGAAACTACTTGGCAGACGGCACATCCAACAGTGCAAGACCAAGACTACGCAGAACTTGCTTACTGCAGCCTTTCCAAATCAGATTGAAAAGCACACTTAACCGTATGAACGGTATACCGGTATAAACAATGTGACGGTTATTATTGTTCAATTAAGTGGTTCACGGTATCTTTAACGGTATACCGTAATACCGTTACATCCCTAGTGCTTATATGTCTTTGGACCTCAGGACCAGAAGGATTCCACTGGAATTTTGTTTGGGGGGCACAGTCTATTCTGAAGACCTCTGCAATAGAGTTGAAGACAAGACATCCAAGCATGAGGCAGGCTCTTGGTCCCAACCATTCCCAGGGACTATGTGGGAGTGCCGGCTGGCTGAACAAGGCCTACTGCGACTGGGACATTGGTACCCATGGCCCTTCCACAGGAGGTGACAGAACCATGTAAGTGTGCTCCACTAACCTTCCTGAGACAAGCAGAAGCAGACTTACCTTGCTCCTGGGATCCTAGACTGGGTCTTCCAGTGACTGCAAAGCCCAAGAAGCAGCCCAATGTTCATCTTGAGACGCTTTTCAAGGCAGGTTGGCCATGCTTGGTTTACTTCATGCTGCTTCAGGACCACTGGTGCCTTTGGCACTTCAAGTACTTCAAACCACTTATGTGGTCTTGGAGCCATACAGACTCCAAATCGACCCATTGAAGTAGACTGCTGCCACTCGACCCGAGCAATGACTTAACCGCCATCTCGAACAGCGACTCAATCCACTGGGAACCCATGCTTCAAACTATCTCTATGTTGACTCGTTACTAGGAAAGCACACCTCAACTATCTGGACATCTGCTCGACTGCAGTAAAGCACAGAGAGCCCCTGCTTGACAACATTGAGCCGCAAAGACAAGACGTTAAAGGTCTGTGAAGAGGTCCTATCCCCCTGGTCTGTGCTAATAAAAATATAGTGACTTTTAAGCCACCACTTCTTTACCTTTTGAAAGACATATCCATAAAGTTAGACATTTTGCAAATAAATTCTTTGCTTGAGCAACCTGGTCTGCAAACCCAGAGTGCTCCTTTAATCTAAAGCAGGGATTTGGAAACCTGTGACTCTCCATTTGTTTTGGACTAGAACTACCACGATCGCTCACCAATGGCCGTGCTGGCTACGTCTAATGGGATTTGTAGTCCAAGCCATCTGGAGAGCCAAAAGTTGCAGACCCATGTTCTAATGTCTGCTTTCCCTGTGTTTTCCCTTACATGGTTATGGCAGTAGTATTTTCATTAGTTGTCTGCATTTCTGTTAGTTTCTATTTTTGATAGAACCGTGGTTGGACGTTCTTTTCATTTTGGTATCACCGTACTATTATTGTTTGGTCTGCTTCTGTACCAGCTCACGCCCCACCGGAAGCGCATACCCTGGCTTCGGCCCACGTTACCAAAAGGAGGTGTGTCTGTCGGCCCGTGTCTGTTTCGCCTTCATGCCTGGCATCACTGCTGTTTTAGTAGTAGTGTGAGGCTGTTTAGGCGCTTGGGCCACTACCCATCCCGGCACTCCTGCAGATCAGTAGTCATTTCGGCCCAGGCATCTTTGAGGCTGTTCCCCAAAAGGACATGGCATGTCGTTTTTGAGCTGCCCATTAAAAGCTTCTCTATAGACCTCCTGCGAGTGACTAAATATCCATGGATGGCTTGGCAGCAGCTGCTGAGAGTCTGTCCCCATTTCCAGCTCACTCCAAAGGCTTCTGTGACCTTAAAAAAGCGATGCAGAAAGGGAGCAATTCAACAGTGCGGCAATTTGTACAAGACGTGCTCACAAGGCGGAACACCACAATTCATTGGGTGGAGGGATTTCTGGCCCAGGAGAGGCTCTGCGTGGCTGCACGCCGGAACGTCGAATTGCAATGCAGAGGGGTGTGTTGTTCAGCCGCTGGGCAATGCTTTCGGGGCCCTATCGGGAAACCAGATCCGTGATGCATGTGCAGCCCATTTCACGCTACTTCTGCAATCCTGCAACTGGACATAGATACTCCAAGGCAAGGCACCACAATGTTTGCAGCAAAGAGGGATAACACGTCTCGCCTGCATCATGTTAAAACTCAACTGAATACATAGTGCTTGTGTCATATTTGAGTGGCTACGCTTAGTAACTTCCCCACCAGATTAATGTAATATTCCTTAATATATTTCTTTATATCAAATAAAAGGAAACATTTTCAATTAGCACCCTGGGAGGGGGTGCTGGCCAATCAGAAGGCTTGAAATGCAGGCTGTACTGTATGGTACAAGCCCGCGATCCGAGCTGCCGGGGCAGCCAGCGCCCTCTTCGCTTCCGCGCTACCCCAACACCCGCACCTCTTAGCACCCGTGTAGTTTCCTACACGGGTACTAAGATTGTGGTTTCCTCTCCACCCCAAAAAAAGAATGTTGCCTTTGCAGTGCGGCTCGGTGCCACATAGTGCTGTCATCCAGGCAGTCCCTCTTCAATGTTGATGACATCAGTACGTTTCTCTCTTTTTAATAAAAAAAACCAAACACCATTAGCACCTGTGTAGCGTGCCAATGGCGATATTAAACTCAGCGGCGGACGAACCTGACGGTTATGACATCACAGGGTTGGCACGCCGTCTCGTTTAACATTGCCCCATTAGAACCCTTGGAATGTTGAGGGGCCAATCAGGGTGAGTGGAACACGGCATTATCTACCAGGAGAAGCCTGCACTCTCTGCGTTTTTTCACCTTTGCCTTCCTACTGCCATGTTTCAGTCGCCCGCTCCTTAACTTAAGCTTGCCTTTAGGCCCCTCTGCGCCACACTCCCCATCTCTTAAGGTGACTCTGCCCACTGCAAGTCTTCCACTAACCTCCTGCTGCTCTGCCCCTCGCCTTTCTGACCCCACGCACACACCTCACATCCTGTGGTGTCATAGCCAACCTCCCCGCGCGTCACTGCTGGTGCTGCAGGAAACCATGCTGGTCCCACGGATCGTGCACGCGGACACCATTTTGTAAATGTTCTCTCGCGGTTTACTTTGCCTTTGTTGCTCACTACACCGGCTCCAATTGACCATAATGGCCCCAGTGATGGGCTGTACCATGTGGTTGCACCCCTTCTCCCCCAGTAATGACCTCCCTTCGCTTGGACCATTGCCTCGGGACAGCAAGAGATTGCCACATTCTACTGCTCTTCACTGACGCTGTCAAGGCATACATATCTATCCCTTGTCGAAATTACATTTTAAACTCAATCAGGAAACAACACATTCGATGATGTTATCACCATGAAAATTAGTTGGTTACACTCAGTGGCGTCACCCGGGTTGCAAAAGTAAACTCCCCCCGCCCCTTGCTGCAGCCTTTCTCAGTCACAGATGAATACATGGAATGGGGAGCAGAAGTTGTGACATCCAAAGGCCTCAGGCAGAAAATGTCACCTGGCAATGGCAGAAGCCAAACACATAGTTAGTACTTTCTCAGAATAATTCCCCTTTTACAAGCACTCCTCGGGTGTAGCTTTGTTTGGTGCGGCTGCCTAGAGTGGAAGGTTTCCTTGTGACCCTGAAGCTCACCCACTGCACACATCCCAACCACATAGCCCATAACTGTGAGATGCAGCAGCACCAAGCAACCCTTGCTCAGAATGGAGTTACTTTTCTCCCCAGTGAGACCTCCTGTCAAGGTGGAGGTACCTGGGAATTATTCATAGTTTGGCTACAATCTGTTAGAGGAGAGTCTTTTCCCCACCGTGGGCTTCTGAAGACCCCAGGCTCAGAGTGCCATGATACCCGAGACCCCTGTTCACTTCAGATGCCAGCATTGGCATATCATGGCATATAACTAAGGTCAAGCAGGTTCTGCTATAAGAGAGGGATCCTTTTGCCCCCCTCTGAACTTATGTAGGTCCCGTATCCAAGTGTCTAGCTGCGGGGGATCTAACATGAGGGGACGCTCTTCCATTTCTATGGCTGCCCAGGTTGGCACAATAGGGAACCAAGCAAAGGTCAAGCAGGTTCTAGTGAGGAGAACAGTGTTTTGCCCACTCCTAAATGTATTCAGGTCACAGGGCTCAAATGCCAGGGACATGGATCTTTGGCCAAGTTCTCTTTAGATACTGGACTGGCGCATCGCGGCAAAAAGCGGGAGGTCAAGCAGCACTGTGGAAGAATGATGACAACATCCTGCGGCCATGACAACAATGAGATACAAGACTGCCTAACCTTGAAAACAGGGCTTCACAACAAGGTTCAGACCATTGGCTATCAGCTACTACTTCCCCTGAAAGCTGGCAACATAGTGGCCAGAGCAGGCAGGGGTATGATCAGGGTGCAGATTACAGGCAAGACAAATGCCCTCAACTTTAGGCTAGGATTGCAAACAGACAGAAATATGTTGCAGAGCTTGGTCCATTCTGATGACAAATGTCACCCGTGGTAACCCGAGACCAGAACTTTGGCAGAATCCATGACTGGATCGGAGACTTCAGTAAAAAAAGATGGTCCAGGGATGTAAAGATTGCATGCTCTTTTATTCTGCATTGTTGACTCTGCCGTTTTGTTACCAGGGAAACAGTAGTTAAAGGAGATGTGAGGGTTGCCATCATAGCCCCACCCTCTGCCTGGCGATAACTCTTGTAATCCCCTGGCCTCCCCTTTTGACATGCGCTCAAATTGCATGCAGTCCCAGAGATGAGGTGAAGGTGACGTTGGGTGGCATGGTTAAGGTGGCATTTGTAGCTTGGTGTAAGCCCTGCTCCTCAGAAGGACATCAACCTTCACCCTCTGTTTCATGGTCGGCGCTGTGCTATTTGAGCAGGGCCTTTGAACAGAGGGGCTGAACTGAGCTAAACTGTGATAACATAGCAAGCACAAGCATGAACAAAGCGGGGAGTAGAGGGCTGGGCCATGATTGAATGCAAGGCTCAACCAGACTATCGTTATCCAATGGGATCCTGTGAAGAACATTTGTTATCCAATGACAAACTGTCAAGAACAATGGATTGGAAGATGAAATTACCATAGTCAATACTTGTCGTTCTACGGGGAGTTCAAGGTCCCTTAACCAACCAAGACTTACCAATGCTTGATCTTTAATTTGGTTACAATATTTTTTCTTGGATGAATAACCTATGTTGTGGAAATACATTCCAATGAAACCTCTAAAAAAACGTTGGGGCGTGTATTGCTTGGAGTAAAGAAGAGAAGAGAAGTAGGCAGAAAAAGCACACACATACACTCCCACCCCAGTTAGCCCTTCACCTTTGCATTCTACTATGAAAGTCAAACGCATGAAACTACCACAGGATCTTGGATTTGTAACTTTAAACGCATAAAGACCCTAAATATAGTGCCTGCATTAAACCAAGGGTCTGAAAGCTTTGTCTCACAGGATGTTTTGCACTACAACTCCCATTATCCCTGCCCAGCATAGTGCATCGGGAGGGATTATGAGAGTTGTAGTCCAAAACATCTGGAGAGGCACCGGTTGCAGGCCGCTGCATTAAACTGATGTGTATCCATCCTGTGGAGTTCAAAACAAGACTTAACGGTGTTGTGGCAAGTGGAGTGAATTTACTTGTAAAGAAATGTGGCCTTCCTTGTACTTGGCTGTAAGGCTTCCACGAACTCAAGTTAAATCATGCAGGCATATGTCAACGTTTAAAAAGCTATTTCTGCTTAAACAATTGAAAGCGTTTTGGCTGCCACCATGAATAGTACTATAAATATGCTTCCATTTTTTTTTAAATGATTTAACTAAATATTCCGGACAGATCAAGTTACATGAAATGTATGTTTATTCTTCATCTCTAGGAAAAGTATAAGAACTCTCTCTCTCTCTCTCTCTCTCTTTCTCTCTCTCTCACTCCCCCCTCTCTCTCTTTCTCCCTTTCTTCCTCTCTCTCTCTCTTCCTCTCTCTCTCTCTCTCGCCCTCCCTCTCTCCCTCTCTCTCTCTCTCCCTCTCCCCCCTCTCTCTCCCTTTCTCTCTCACTCCCCCCTCTCTCTCTTTCTCCCTTTCTTCCTCTCTCTCTTCCTCTTCCTCTCTCTCTCTCTCTCTCGCCCTCGCCCTCCCTCTCTCTCCCTCTCTCCCCTCTCTCTCTTTCTCTCTCTCTCACTCCCCCCTCTCTCTCTTTCTCCCTTTCTTCCTCTCTCTCTCTCTTCCTCTCTCTCTCTCTCTCGCCCTCCCTCTCTCCCTCTCTCTCTCTCTCCCTCTCCCCCCTCTCTCTCCCTTTCTCTCTCACTCCCCCTCTCTCTCTTTCTCCCTTTCTTCCTCTCTCTCTTCCTCTTCCTCTCTCTCTCTCTCTCTCGCCCTCCCTCTCTCCCTATCTCTCTCTCCCTCTCTCCCCTCTTTCTCTCTCTCACTCCCCCCCTCTCTCTCCTTCTCCCTTTCTTCCTCTCTCTCTCTCTTCCTCACTCTCTCTCTCTCGCTCTCTCTCTCTCTCTTCTCTCCTATATGTTTCTCTTCTAGGATAAGTATAAAGCCCCCCCACAGACACATACACTCTCTCTTATATATGTTTCTCTTCTAGTATAAGTATAAGATCACCCCTCCAACCTCCTCCCCCCACTCGCTCTTTCTCTCTCTCTCTCTCTCTCTCTCTCTCTCTCTCTCTCTCATATATGCTTCTCTTCTATGATAAGTATAAGATCACCTACACACGTACAAATAGACACACACAACACGTATCATTGAAAAACACGTTTTTTAAAAAGGGTTAAAATCAGTGCCGTTTAAAAAGTGGACATCTACAAAGGTTTGAATTTAAGAACCACTTGTACGTACACTGGCCCTGATTCATAGATTATTTGCGCCGAAAAAAACGGGATTTGTCTGCCATTTTGCCCACAAATCCCTATTTGTTAAACAGGGATTTGCGGGCAGAATGGCGCACAAATCACGTTTTTTTCCGGCGCAAATAATCCATGAATCAGGGCCAGAGTTCAAGTGAAGTATTTCCCTTATACAAAAAAGTCCACTTGTCTACAACGTAAACCTGAACTCACATTCCACCACGTCTTCACACAACTCAATGTAATCTATAGCATAGATCCATCTTCCTAATATTGAAAGTGTGTGTTCAAATATGGTGCCTTAGTGTGAGTTAAGGATGAATGTGTAGTGTGCTTGACTTGGCTTGCATTGTGGCAGTGTTTGCTCTCCCGCTGATTTCCTTATTTGTTTGTATTGTTATGCTTCACTGATTTGACTGATTTGGGATTTGTTTTTGATTTTTGCATTTGTATAGCGCATATCCCAAGGGAACTCAGCAGCAAGCTGCACCTAAGCGCAGATTTTAAGCAACAGTATAAATCCAGAAGCCAATCAATCAGAATACTATGCAAGCAGATAGGTTTTTTGGTATTTGATAGTTGACAAAGATCTATTGGCAACGAGTTCCAAGCTGGGGGATGTGCGACAGAAAAACTTCGGTCGCCCCAAGTGGTGGTTCTAGAAGGAGGAACCAACAGCAGACATGTGCCCCCTGAGCGTAATAGGCGAGAAGGTTCATACTTTCTAATCTTCGCCACTAGATAAGCCGGGGCGAGATCATGAACGCATTTAAACACCAGACACAGCAGTTTAAAGCGTACTTGATTCCTGTTCTTTCCGTACGTAAATATCTGTTTCCTTTTCATTTTTCGTGCCTCAGTTTGCATGTTACATGTCCATTGGCTACTCTAGGCTTGAGATGCAGGCGTACATTCAGTCTGAACATCAGGGGTGTGCATCTTACATAATGACAGTGTTGTTTCTCTTTGTGATCTATGCTCGCACTGATGTATGTTCGAATCGTGTTTGTGTATTATTTTCTCATGTATACACGGATTGGACGTTCCATGCTTGAAATCTGTGCTTACATTTATCCCAACCATCAGGTGAATGAGTATTGCATGTTATGTGTGGTCCATAGGTAATGTTTTCTGTGCGTATTGGTCATTGATGTTGTCCTGGCATGTTGGGCTTCATTTTATTCCCCCACTGTGAATATACACATTCAACGTGTATGGTATGTGCATGCTGTCTGTGCATGCATGTTGTCTGTGGCCATTGTGCGTTCTGTTATTCCGCTCTGAAAGTGTATCCATGCATTCGTTCTGAGCATGTGCTTCCTGCCTATTGTTGCCGCAGTATTCTGCGTAAATGTTGGGTGCAAATGTTTGTTGCACATGGGAAATTGATAGTGATAATCTCCGTGTGGGCATGTTTCATGTGCTGAGTGGACATTGGTCACTCCGGAGCCCCCCTACTCACTCCTCCCACCCTACACCACGACCCTCCCCACCATTTCCCACCGCTCTGTTCCCAATACCCTCTACATAAAACAATCGATTTTTACTCCCACAATGAAGTCTATCACAAAGTAACCTCCTACTTTGTCATTTCTGTTGATCAAACCATGGCATACAGTCCTGAAGGCATTTTTATTGTGTGGAGTATATGTAAAACCCAAGACCAGAAACAGCTTTCATACAACTTTTTTTTAACATTAAAATATGTGTTTGGCAAACTTGTACTGATGATGTTAAAAGTTATATATCTATATATGTACACATTTAGATATATAAAAGAAAATGCAAGGTCTACAATCAATAGAAATAGTGTTAAGGTACAAACAATCACTCCATATCACTACAAATCCAACCTTAACATGTAACAATGCAATGATAAAGCAAACATGATAAATGTTATTAAATGGCTAGACTGGCCTAATGTGGTGCAACCAGTCTGCCCATATACGTTTATTGTGCCATGGTGTTTTTACTGGGCAAACATGATGCGTTTTATTAAGTGGCTATACTGTCATATTTCTGTGCAACAAGTCTGGCCATATACTATTACTATGGCATGGCATTGTTTACTGGGCATAATGATAAAGCAAACATAACTGTTGTTTAGTGGATAGACTGGCCTAATTTAGTGCAGCCACTCTGGCCTTTAATAGTACCGGGCCCTGGCATTTTTTTTAAGAAGCATCAATGATAAAGCAAACATGTTAAGTGTTATTTCGTGGCTACACTGGCCTACTTTGGTGCAGCCAGACTGGCCATATATTATCACTGCAGCATGGCATTTTTACTGGGCATCGGTGGTAAAGCCAACATTATGAATGTTCCTATGTATCCAAAATGGCCTGCATTGGTACTTCCAGTCCGGACAATTTTTGCTACTGTGGCACGGCATATTTACTGGCAAAGCCAAGAAAAGTATGTTTTTACATGGGGAAACTGCTATATATTGGCAGAGCCAGCATGGACATGTGTTCTTATAGCATCATTACCAGCATTATGCACAAATCAAGCATGAGTATGTTTTTATATGCGAATATTGGCATATATGGATGCTTCCAGCATGGAAAAGTATGGGCAGAGCCAGCGTGTGCCGTTTGTTTGGCACTGACATCAATTGTGGAAAAAGACATGATGAAAATGCATTGGTAAATGCTCCTGTGCACAGTTTGTGTTGTGCAGTTATTGATTTATTTCATAAGTTACCCTACCAAACCGATAACAAACTGACTTTTTACCCAATCTTTTATAGAAAGATTACTGTAAAATGAACCGTATTAACCCATTCTATTAATTTTTTTTCGCATGTAGAGAACAATCCAGAACCTCCCTTGGTTTGTTTGGGCTCACTACATACACTCAGTGACTCCCTCATATGTGTAGGGAACCTTTATCTGGCAGCATAAAAAAAAAATTACTAGCCACCACTGGCGGATGTATCCAAAATGTTCTGTTGGAATTATTCAGATTTTTATATGGAAGAGTTCAAAAGTCATTAAGAAATGTTATTTTCTGGCAATTGTGCGTCATCAGGAATGAAACTCAGATGCAAGTTAGCCGTGTTTTTGGTTAAAGACTTTCCCTACCTAAACTTTGGATCTGTGCGTGTCAGGATGTCAAAATCAAACTGTCCTTGTTTTCAAAAGTTCTATTCTGACCCTCACACTAAAAACTAAACAAAAAGGTGAAAAGGGAAATGTGTTTAACCTTTGATGCCTTTTGAAAATAAAGTGTTCATAAATTAAAAACAAGTAGCTCTAACACAAATGTTCTCCAAGGATAAAGAGTCCCTGTTCCAGGGGGTGACTCCCTTCCATTGGATTGGTCTTTAATATAAACAGTTCTTTGTACAACAGTTCAGTATATCCTGTTGGGCACACAGTGGCAGTGTCAAACACAATGTTCTATGGCTCTATTCACCTCAGGGTTCTGTGGCCAGGATTTTGCTCCTGCTTGTCTGACCAACACAGTCCTAATATCCTTGCTTAGGACCTCTTGTTTCCACACATTTGCAAATTGCCTGGTATACTCTCCTGCCGGGGCTTCTTGAGTTTCTTTATTAATTGGATATTTGTAAGGCGCCTATACAACAAATGATGTTTCAAGGCGCCACAAGACAAAAAAGGGAGGGGACAAGGGAGAAAGATAACAATAATGGTCCTACTAGGCCTTGTGACAATCAGATCATGCAAGTACAGTAACAAGATGTGCGAGGGAGAGACGGTTTGGGAGAGTGCCCCTTGTGGTTGCCTGGTATACTCTCCTACCAGGACTTCCTATGTTCAGACACTCTAGGTTGCCTGGTATACTCTCCTGTCACGGCTTCTTATATTAATTCACTTGTCATTACCTGATATAATTTCCTGCTAGGACTTCTTATATTCATACACATGAGATTGCCTGGTATACTTTCCTGCCAGGGCTTCTTGTACTTCACACAGTAGAAACTGCCTGGTATACTCTCCATCCGGGGTTTCTTATATTCATCCACTTCCACAATTGTACATTTACTTGGTGGAATAATATAGATTGACCTCTTGATATATTATTATTTTCTGTGTTTCCGTGTATTTTCATTCCATGTATTCACATACTGGCAAGTACCATGGTTTCAATTCACTTTCCCTTCTTCCAATTAGTCTCTATGTTTACTCATATTCTTCAGTATGCTTTACTATTACTTGCATTTGGCATGCCTGTCGATATGCCCCAGGGACCCTACTATCCTTGGATAGGCTCACCAGCACTTGTTGGCATTCTCTGGCTTGTTCGTGGTCACTCGGTGAAGGTACTCTTCCTGCTTTCCCTTTGTGACTGTTTACTCAGGGTCATCCCATTTCCTGCGGCTTCCCTTCAGCATGCCAGTTTTGGCTTGGGCTCTTGCAGGTAAGGGTCTGCTTTCAGCAGTCGCTGTATGGCCAGGAGTCTGTTCCTTTCTCCCGGTGTCCCTGCAGCCCGACCCCTTCCCACAGCATTTCTCTTCTTCCGCTGCTCTGAGCCACATAGCTCTGCCACATCTGTTCGGCACCTCGAGCCCCGCAAAGCAGCTTTTGATACTGGGCTGCGGTCTTTAAACTTCCCTGGCATAGGTTTTTTCAGCCAACAGCAAGTGTGCTCACTGGGTTGGAAGCTTCTTTCCACTCTGCACTGCTCTTCTCCTCTTGAGTCCATTGTTGATGTTTGATGAAAAGAGCTTGGATAATCACTTTCAACATGCTTGTAAGGTAAAGCAGTTCTGGATGATGAATGAATAGAACTGATAGACGCACTCTTGTTACTTCCACAGGGTAGACCAAAGATGGGAGTTTGGTTTATATGCCTTGCTGAAGAACCTTTTCTATTCTTCCAAGGAGAAGTTGTAGAGGTATGGCAAAAGGACATGGGAGGAGGTCTCCGTCAGGGTATCAGCGAGGACTACATTGGATTAATCACAAAATCCATAGAAATTGTGACTTAACCCTAACTATGCCATGTGCTATCATGATAAGTATATATAATATGTACTATATATATCATATTTCTTTTATTTTATCCAATTTAGCAGAAAACAGGAAGCCACGTTTAGAGTGCATTTTACCTTTATATGGATTTTTCAGAGTAACCAAACACAGTGCACAGGAAGTGCTTTAAAATGTTCTTATACCTTCTGTTATCTAAATCAGCATTGTAAAGTCAGGTACTTCTTACTCAGCAATGCTACTTGTGTGTGTGCTGGTGCTTTCATGGTGGCTTTGTGTTGTGATTTGGCCATCTTGTTATCTGCGGTTATGGTCACCGTACTGAGCACCGCGGATGAAAAATGCCATATGAAGGACACTGTGCCCCCAATTAGTTTTCAGTCTTGTTGTGCAGAATCTATGAAAGAAGAACCCGCATGGAAACAGTGGTTGAGGAACAGCTGCCTGTTTTTGTGCCGGGAGCTGCTGAGAGCCTCTTGAAGAGAGCCAGATCAGCAATGCTGCTGCTTCCTTTGAAGACTTGAGGGAAAAAGGGGTCTGGCCTTTTCTAAGCATCTCACTATGAAGCTTCAAAGCAGCATGTTCAAGTAAGGTTTTTTTAGCACATTGAGAAATACTGCCACACACATGTGGACAGGACTCTAGACAGAAAATACACTCTGCTCATTTGTTAAGAGTGGTTTATGTTTCTTTTGGCATCAATTAAACTAGTTATGTTATGCTATTGTGCATTTGTATAGCGCCTTATATACCATTGGTATGAGCTCAAAGTGCTGTGCGATGAACGCCATCGGGGACAGTAGTCCAGGTCAGGGGAGAGAGTAGGGTACTATATAGTGCTTGGGTCCACTCAGTATGTGTGCAGCCAGTGTGGTGTGTAGCTGCATTCTAATGGTAGGCATGGTGCGGTAGCTGTGTGAGGTCAGTAGAATATGTGCACAAAGGTTGTTGACCTCGGGGTCTGCATTCTGGCGGTGGTGGAGCTTGTGCATGATATCGGTGCTGCTAGGCCGATTTTTATGTGGGGTATAGCTGCGTTTTAAAGACTGTCATGGTGTCCATGGAGGTGGGTAGGTATGTGTGCAGCTAGGCCGAATTGCTCGAGGGGTATAGCTGCATTCTATTGTTTGTTGGTGAAGAGGAGAGAGTGAGCATATTGGTACTTGCCAGTGTCTGTGTGGATTGTTTGGAGAACCCTGTTCCTGATTTCCTTCCAGTGTTCGCTGAGCTGACCATGTCTATTCTAGAGGATCATTGTTCTCCAGGAGACATTCTTTGTCAGATTCCTCACCTGTTTCAGAGCATCAGGTGGGAGTGAGTCAGTCTGCGCGGGTTAAAGCTCTAGTGGGCCCATTTGCCAGGTCCCTGGTAATAGCTTGTGGCGGGTGGATGGGTATCCCTGCCATAGTTTATGGTTTGAATTGTGGGTTAAATTACAGTGCATTTAAAGACTAACAGCACTGCAAATAGGTCTGGATATAGTTTTTGGTGGTAGTTTAAGAAGGTGAACATGGCAGCTTGTACAGAGCGGTTTGATTTCAGTGCACAGTCTGTGAGAGAGAAAGAAGGCTGTGTTTAGTTGTAATGTGGAGGGATTGGTGAGATAGTAGCAATGCCAGGACCCACACACTTCTGTGTCAAAATGCTCATGTGTGTGAAACCTGTAGACAGTCTATGGTACTCCTGTAGATTATTCATTTAGCGGTGGGTGAGCTAGAGAATTCATAGTGATCTTAGGCCCCTTTAACAACGTGCATGCAATGGATGGGTTCACACAGAATAACTCTGAGTCCAAATAACTTAAACAACTCAGGAAGATGGCAAAGTACTGTTTTATTAACAATTATCTAAAACAGTCAGTTACAACAAACATCAACTGACGTACGCTCAATTTCTCTCAACAATCTTTTCATAAAGTAAAAATATGTCAGAAGTGATGTCATACTACATGGCAAATAATGAAAAATCTATTAGGATAGGCTTAAGGGGAACATCTAAGTATATTATCTATAGGAACTAGGATTGCAATTGGCTGCCCACTGTCAGTAGGACAGCATATGTCTACCTCTAAAACATGTAATCTTCAGAAACATTAGATCCACAGTTTCTCATTGGTTTTCAAACAATAAGGTCCTTTGTTACATGGACCACTACAATTGGTTGGCACACCTGTGCCATATCTGGAACATTTGGTTCACTTAGCGGCACGTTAGCCCAGACCCAGGTGCAAGGAGATGGGCCTGACTCTACCTCCCCACCCAATTACCCGTGCATGTCTCATCATCCAGGCCTTCTGCCATGAAGATTGTCTTTGACCTTGGCCCTGCAAAGTATCCTAGTCTCTGGGAATACATGGGAGTGCGGGCACTCACTATCCTGTTCTTGGACTAAATTCAAACTCTATTTTCATCCTTGCCTGACGTGACCGGAGACCACAATTTGGTCCATTTTTCAGGTTTTAAATGTCTTAAATGAATGAAATGTGGCACTCTTGGTGTTCTTTATTTGCACCTTACCAAGAGATGATTAATTCTTGCATGTCCACTCCTGTTCAGAATAGATAAAACGACCATTGCTGCTTCAGTCTTGACTTCAGGCCAAACAACCTTGCCATGCAGCTCCACGATTCAGCTATTTCTTGCTGCAACACAATTTTCCCTTTCCTCTTCATGGGTCTTGGTTTACTAATAAATCCATGATACCAATATCAAGCTCCTATACAATGGCGGCTTTGTCTGCATTCTATTCACTATATATAGCCAGCTTCTATGATAACTCAGTCTACTTATGTTTCAGCATCAGTACAATTATTGAACTGTTGATTCTCTGCAACACTTTGTGCACGTGTAATCTTCATTTCTGTTTATGTAAACGCTCCCTTGAGTCTTTACTTAGTTATCAGTTTCTGTAAGATTCATACATCCTCTTCAGCCAGTATCCTGAGACGTCATTCATACTCTCTTATGACATCCAAGGCTTCTTTCTTTGCTCTTTTCTCATATTCCTTCAGGGAGTTCCTCCCTCATTTTGTTGTCCCTTTGGGGATACATTCCATAGGGTTGTCTCAATGGGTATCTTCTTTCAAACATATGTTGCGGTATTGGCACAACTGCTGATGTCACACACTGCACAATCTCAGGCTTCCAACATACGTGAGGTAGGGGGCGGGGTTTCCTTTAGAGGCATGCAGCTGCTCCTCTACATTAGGAAGAGCCACGCTGAGCCAGGGGGTCTGGTTTGGCACTTTGAGCCATACATGCGCCTCAGCACAAAGCACCATACCTTCCTTCCATATCTGCA
Organism: Ambystoma mexicanum; assembly: GCF_040938575.1. Lineage (NCBI taxonomy): Eukaryota > Metazoa > Chordata > Amphibia > Caudata > Ambystomatidae > Ambystoma > Ambystoma mexicanum. The sequence goes on along the minus strand of NC_090925.1, from coordinate 613,107,602 downwards.
CACAACCACATAGGATCCCTATCAGGTATCTTAAACCCCATCACTGATCACACAAGGCCTTTCCTGATGTCCTTCCTTAACAACCTCAACTGCAGAAGACCCCTGTCTGAGGACCTTCCTCCCCACTTGCTTGTCAAGCACACAGAATTTAACTTTAGAATCATGATCGAAAAATGAGTTTGTGGCTCATTTTGGTAACCTGATGTAGTTGTTATGTTTCTAGGCATGTTTCACTTCTCTTTCTAAAGGACCTGGACCATTTTGACAGTCTGCTTTCCCTGTTTTGTTTCAAGCCTCTTTATAAAATGGAAAGGTAAGTAGATATAGACTGGCTGATTGGGGAATTGGAAGTGTTACCACCAGGAGCTGACTCTTGTAGACTCTTCAAAGGTGAAACATAATGAAGAAATTAAATAAAAGCATGTTTAATAGGTGGGTCCATGTTTCTTTTACTTCTCCTTACTTTCAACACCAGTTCATCTTTATTAAAAGCACGCATTCCAGAGAAATATACATTAAAACACAAAAGATAGGGGCTATATGTATGAAATGAAATAGCCTACCAAAAGCCAGCGCTACTCTAAGTGTCATTGGGTGGGAATTAAAATCGTAATGTACACAACGGCCACACTTCAACCTCTTGCAAGGTGCACTTTAGATAAGGCAGAAGGTGGGGCCCTGCACGTCCCTGAAACTCATGAGCAAATGTATCAATGCCTTCCAACCACGCATGCACTCTCAAAGCACCAACTCGTGGCAGGCCATTCGCAAGTGGAAGAGGTCAATGGAGGCTGCCCCACTCTGGACAGGAAGCAGTACCCAGCATCAAGGCACAGGCAGTAATCCCTCCAGACTGCTGTCTGAGCGCCCCTCCCAATCCTCTTCACAATGTGCCACTTTATGAGGCCTTTTACCCAATGTTCCTCTAAAGGTCAGAGGTTAACAATGAAACAGTACTGCAGATGTAAAGGAAAATGTCCCTTGCCGACCTCAGTACGTGCATTTCGTTCGTGGGAGCAATATGGCAAAGGTACAACAGCCACCTCATTAATATTCATGAGGCGCACCTGATTCTACATAGCCCCTTTACCCTGCACACTCAGTATTTGCACATTGTGCAAAAGTCAAATGACTGGCCTTTTTGCAGCTCTACTTTACGATCAGGCCATGTGTACACTGGGGCTCAGATTTTGGGTACTCTGACCCAGCCACATGCAGCTCCCTCTCCACAGATTACAGAGTGGCCTATAGGAAAAAAGGGGGGCGTTCAGCTGGCGAGTCAAACTCATTTAAAGAGGTACGTTTTTTCGGTATTACGTTCTTTCATTGACGGGTGCAATTTTGATGGGTATTTTTACGAGTACATTTTACCGAAAAAACTCAAGGAAAAACATAGGGGGTGGGGGTTGGGAAAGTATACATAAGGGGAGGGGGGGTCGGGAATAGGTATGATATGATAGGTTATTTATAACATGCTTAATACCCAGAGGTTTCTAAGTGCGGACCCGGGGATCGAACCTGTGTTGCTCCGTGTCGTCTTGCTTCCAAGGTGAGCACGTTGCAGCTGAGCTATCCTCAAAAGACTGTTCCCAAGGTAAAAAACTATCGGGGATGGGGGGATGGAAAAGTATACATAATGTGTTGCGGGGGTCAGGAATAGGTTAAAAAAAACTAGAGGGATGGTGGGCAACCCCCAAAAATAAAACAGTTTCGATGAGGATTTTCGGTAAAATGTACTCGTAAAAAAAACATAAAAATTGCACCCGTCGATGAACTGACATAGAACCGTATTTTCTTCCCACAATCCCCGCTCTTATTGCCCCGTAGGAGGCAGAGCCTTGTTTGGAAATCTTTACATTTACCAGTTGATCAGCCTGCCTCTGTCTCCCTCTCCTATTATTTATTTATTTATTTATTTATTTATTTATTTATTATATAGCACTGAGGATGACAGCACAGACAGAACACAAAACGAAAAACAGAAACCAGAGGGCTATTCATCAATAAAAGAACAGACTGCGCATAGTCGGTCAGTAGAAAAGAATTGTCTTTAGACCACTTTTAAAGATCGCAAAAGGGTGACAGGCCATAAGATCGGGTAGTAGCGCATTCTAGCTTTCCGGTGCGGCATAGAGAAAGGACCCCCGAGAAACCATGGTCAGCTTGGCCTGGGGTACATGCAGAAGGAAGGAGTTATAAGATCTCAACACCCTCCGCTCAGGCTGCCAGCAAGGTCTACTAGATAAATACACTGGGCTAATGCCATATAAGCACCTGTGTGTGATGCAAAGGAAGCGAAAGGCGACTCTACAGGCAACAGGTAGCAATGAAGTGCTTTCCTGGCTTCAGAGATATGATCCCTCCTGCATAGGCTCCTCCACAGAACACACTGCATTATTTATGCACTGTCTTTAGTCAGACGATTTCTCCTTTGCCAATACCTTGCAACAGACTTAACTAGTCCGGTTGGGGCTCAATTATGGCCCTTGCAATGGTGGCGCAGTTATTGTGGTTCAAAAAAGATCTTAACTGAGCTAACAGTCTAAGATAATAGTAGGAAGATGAAATAAGGCTATTCATGTCCGCCTTCATGTTCATTTCTTGGTCCAAGATTATACCCAAAGTCTTCACTTTGGAAGTGTAGCAATGGCACAGCCCACTATTTGAAATTCACAGAACTCAGGCCTCAGCATTCTCAATTGGGCTGCTCTGCCAGTTATCATCAGCTTAGTTTTTGTGTCATTGAGGGCTAAGTCGCTATCCACTCTCCAGGTCTGTATAAGCAATTAAACTGAGTTGATTATTTCCGTATCTCTAGTATGATCGCCCGAGAGAGGCATAAGACGCTAGGTGTCATCAGCGTAATTTGTGTATATTACTTCATTGGTGTCAAGCAGTTCAAATAAGGGCTTGGTGAAGATGTTATATAACGTGGGAGACCAGCAGGACCTCTGAGGGACTCTGCAAGTCACCACAAAATCATCAGCCTTGATGTTGCCATGAAATACTCCTGCTGAAAGGTCTGACAGGAAGGCTCTGACCCATTTGGCCGCTGCTGGAGAAAGAAAAGAGGCAGAGTAATAGCCTTGAACCCCGCAGAGCATGATCAACTAAGTAAAACGCTGCAGACAGATCCAGGAGCATAAGGAGAGCAGTGCTGGTGTCCAGTTAAAGTACCTAATACAAAAGGATCAAATGCCAAAGGGTCGGCTCAATTTGACCTAAAACCAAAGGGTCGAATTTATTTTTTTAAATATATATTTATTTGGGTTTCCGTTTTTGAAAAAAAAGTGGTTTTACCACAAAAAAGGTGGTTTGGGGGGACCACCCCAAAAAGAAATAAATACATTTTAAAAAAAAAAATAAATAAATTCAACCCTTTGGTTTTAGGTCCTTTTCATTCAACCCTTTTGGCATTCGATCATATGCATTTGAAACTTTCACCTATAACCGAGCAGTACCATATCTCTCAAAGACCTTGAAGATGTATTCGCCTTCAAATCAAGTAGGGCTTATTCTGTCCCATGCACCATTTGAAAACCTGACTGCTGCTGGCCTAGGATGTCGCTTTTAGACAGAAAGTCCTGTACTTGAATATAGGCAGCCTGATCCAAGATCTTGAGTAGGAACCGGACGTTGGTGATAGGCCTAAAATGTCAAGGAACATTAGGATCAAGAGATGGTTTCTTGAGTAAGGGTAACATCCAGGCCTGTTTAATGCATGGCAGGACAAAGCTTTCACTAAAAGATGTATTAATGAATTTAGTGATTAATGGAATAAACTGAACAGCACATGCTTTCAGCACCATCGCAGGGCATACATATCCCTTGCAGTGGGTAGGTTTCAATTGTTGCAACAAATTAGTAACTCCAGGTTCCGTAACGATGCTAAACTCAAATGCAGGGATGGTGCTCGCATGTCAAAACATTCCTATGTTTGCCCTTGGGCTCTCTAGAGCAATACACTGATTTACAACGTCCACCTGAATTCTCCTGATCTTATTCATCAGTGCATCCTGGAGAGCCGTACACCAGCCTGTGTCTTTATCAACTAAAGGAGCAGATGGACAAGGGTCTTCAAGCTCCTTGAGAATTATAAAGAGTTCTTAAGAATCCAAACCTGCAGTTTCGATCCTCTGGTCATAGGTATGTTTTTTTTGCTTGGATGATTGAAGATTTGTGGGTCTTCGCTGCAAAATTATATTTGTTTCTATTTTCCTTTTTTTCCTGAAAAGATTTACGTTTAACAGCTTTTAGTTTGTGAATTTCAGGTTAATACCATACCTTAGAGTTCTTTTTCCGAACAAGCCAAGTTTTTTATGACACCACTATATTAACCACATTAAGCAACATATTTAGATATGCCTCAGCAAGTCCGCCTGCTAATGCACAATTGGCCATGTTGTTCAATGTTGTTTCTAAATGGGATGCCCTTGATTCAGCAGAGAGCCTGCGAACATTTCTTGTGGAAATGATAACCCTGTCTAAGGGTGGTAACATGATCAGATGCCACCTTAAGGTACAGAGTGTCACAACCCAACAGGCCTAGGATAGCAACTTCGTGTATCTATCTTCCCGAAGCCCCATGAATATTGACCACTCCTCCTCCTCGGCTTCATTTATAATCTGCTCTGAAAAACTTATAACCTGGGGGAACCACCAGAGAGAGCAAAGGGCTGGCTGAATAATGTAGCCATGTTTCTGTAACTGCAAAAATATCAATATGCTTAGTCGCTAAATAGTCAGAAAACCACAGTTGCATGTTTAATCAAGGATCGGGTGCTTAACAGTAGACAAGGGTTCTAATAGGGAGTTGACTGTCAGAAGGTATAACCTGAGCGTCACCCGACACGATCAGATTAATGTTTGGGATATCCAAGCCTGTAATCCCATTAGAATCTGAATCGGTGATTACTACAGTACTTGATGCATTGTCAGTAAAAGTGTTGCTCAGACATGCAGTCATATCACTAACGGAAGTGACATCAAGTGACTGACTCTGTGGCTGTGGGGCGATAGTAGAAAGGATGGAATTTAGTATGTTCAACATATCTTTACTGTCGGAAATGTCCAGATCATCCTGAGGGATATTGCAAGAGATAGTAGAAAGAGTTCCTGCATCATTGAGTTCAGAAGAGACTGACAAGCCAAACCACACCGAGGATCCCTACTAAGAGCATCATTAGAATTAAAACCTTGCAATTGTATGGCGTTAGCTCCATTTACGGAGTTATACAGCGAGAATACATTAGTAGCTGCGTTAGCAGCAATGGAATCCTGTGCTGCATTGGAAAGTAATATAGGGATAGCATCACGGTTAAGAACACTCTGACTTTGCACCGTCGGGTGAGTAGTAACCGCCATGGTCAGATCTACATCACCCGAGTTATTAGAAAGAGATGGAAAGATGTTCTCACATCATGGTTCACTGTACTAAGGTTCAAAAGCCATAGGAAGATATTGCTCCAAAATTGCAGCTGACCTAGTGGCTTTAAGAGCGGGAGCTATGCATGCATGAGACATGAGGCGTAACGGGTAAACGGGAGTATTACAGGGGACCAACTATAGACCATGCAATAAAGTCATGGATCAGCAGAACTTACTAGGATACTGGCTCTGAGTCGTCCAGCAAGCCCATAACAAGTCAGTCGTACACTGGCGCAAACACGCCTGGTCTCAAATTAAGTATTGCAACTGCTACTGGGAGATGTAGTCCAGCAACAGACTACAATCTACCTACTTTTCAACTCTAATTTCACTAGCGCTGATAGAAATGAGCGCGAGTAATTCAACAAATGTTTTCCTCCCCAATTACAATATGTTAACAATAGTAACATGCAATATATTTCTTATTCTCCGAATCACAAAAATTCAGCTGAACAAAAGCGCTCAGACACACGAATGCTTGCAGCCTATGTCAACACACAAAACAAGCACCCAAAGTCACACACTGGGGATATTTATGCTGTTTCTACCGGCGCAAACTGGCTTCAATGCGCTGCACTCAAATTAAGTACTGCAACTGCTGCTGGGAGATGTGGTCCAGCAACAGACTACAATCTGCCCACTTTTCAACTCTAATTTTACTCACGCTATCACTTGAGTAGGGTGATAACGTATCTATAGATTTCAACATTTTTAAAAAGAATTTATGCAATGGTTCCTGAAGCTGCTACACTTGTAAGATCCATTTCCCTTGTTGTTGACCAGGAAGACGACTTCCTGGTCAACAACAAGGAAAAGAGACTTTAAACACCAACACATAAATGTGGCGTCATACGTTTTTGTTAAATCTAAAGCGTCCTTAGCACCTGTGTGTAGCTATACAGGTCCTGGTGGGGGTGGGGCGTGTCAGGAAATGGGCAGTGTCTGCAGAGCTGCACATCTGCATAAAGGCTGCTTGCAACATGGGCTTATACCAGTGAATACAGCCTCCATTTCAAGTTTCCTGATTGGCTAACAACCCCTCCTTCGCTAAGGGTGCTAATGCAGTATTCACACCATCGCTGCTGATGTGTTTACTCCTCTGACTTACTGCAGTATGCACGCCATCTTGGTCGATCTATCTTATCAGGCTCTGCATCGGAAGACACACATGCATTACCTCCACGCCCACTCTTCCTCGTCCCAGTACTTACCTCATGAGGCACCCGCCTCCGACACAGGACCTTCTTTTATTTCTTCTTATTTCTATGACTCCTCCCCCACACCCACGTCACTTAGTTTAATTTTTCCTGCCTCCGGCAGGTTGGGCTTGTTTTTTCTTCCCGGCGCGGGGCGCTGGGGAGCTCTGAATTCTGGCCCCCTGGTGGGGCTGTGTGGCGGGGCCTTCGGCTCCTTCAGGTGTGGCAAGACTCCTGGGTTCCCTGCGGGGCTTGGGACCCGGTTGAGTCAGGCTGCCTTGCCTGGTTTCTGCTGGACTTTGGCCAGCGCAGGGCATCTTGGCCCGGGTTCTGGGAGAACGGACCCGGGTTAAGGTAAGGAGAAGGGGGGCATGTTTTTCCTGTTGCATGGCCATGCTGCATGGGCGGCTGTGCACGGATTGGCGGCTCCTTTTTCTTGTTTGAGCCACGTGCTCCGGAGGAGGGTGGGCTCCTCCTCTGGTGCTGCAGGCATGTTGCCATAGGAATTAATTGATGTTGTTCCTATTGGTGGTTGTTCTTTCTGGCCTCTATTTGAATGTGGGAGAGGCACGTTAGCAATTGTTTGTATGGGGAGCCTTGATTCGGTGTACAGGGGTCTTTGGTGAAGCAGGCTTTCTTGGTCACTGTTTTTGAGCTTACTCAACATGGGAAAACATTCTGCAAAGAGCAGGCGTCTGGTCCTGTCTTCTTCTTCTTCGTCTTCCTCTTCTCCTGATTTACACAGAAAGAGAAAGAAGAAGGCTAAGCGTTTTTCCCTGACCAGAAAGGAGTTGAAGAAGCTGCTTAAGCATCGTAGAGGGAGTCGCACACGTGCTCATGGACACAAGCGCAGGCGTCTGTCTTCCTCATCCTCCTCTTCTTCTGGCGCTGAGTCATCGGCCTCTTCTTGTTCCTCTTCGGCTGATGCTGAAGGGAGGTATCTGGACAGAGAGGGAGTGGAGGAGGTGCTGGCTAAAGTTGGGGATTGTATGGGATTTTCAGAGCCCCTGGTGCCGGTGGAGGGGGCCGACCCTTCTATTCACCAGTATAGGCATACACCTAGGAAGGGGTTGCCATTGGTTTCCGATATCTGGGAAAAAATCCTCCGGGAATGGCATGACCCGGAGAAGATTGCAATGCCCCGCTTCTTGTCCAAACTTTACCCTTTGAAGGGTGAGACTTTGCTGTCTGATCCAGTTGAGGTCGACGATATCCTCGCCAGCCTGGTGGGTCGCTCCTCTATGTCGGCCGAGGAGGCGGCCGTCCGGGATCCAGTGGACCGCCGAGTTAATTCCGGCCTTAAGAAGGTTCATGCAGGGGTGCATCTGGCCCTTCGAGCAAATATCTATGGTTCCTACACAGCTGAAACAGTGTTGAATGGTTTCAGGGAGTTGAAAAAGGCTGTCAATGAAGGCTCTGATTGTGCCCCTTTGCTTACAGACATGCAGAGACAGGTTGAGTTTTTGGCCGATCTGGCTTTTGATGGGGTGCGTGGTTCAGCCATGGCCATGGGGGCTGGTATATCTGCCCGGAGGCATTTGCACCTAAGGGACTGGAAGATTGATGGGTCTCAGAAGGGCGGCTGCCCTGAAACTTCCTTTCACTGGGTCCAGGCTTTTTGGTGATTGCCTTGAGGATAAGGTGCACAAAGTTTTTAGGGCGGACAAACATGCTGACAAACTTCGACGCAAACCTCCTTCAACGGCCAATAAATCTTCCTCTGGGGCTGGTCCAGTGACCAGCAGTTCTTTTCCTGGCTCCTCATCACATTCTTTTCGGAGAGCTAGGGGGGGTCGGGGTCCTCCACGCTCTTCACGTCCTGGGCCGGCACTTAAGTCCTGACGGTTTGGAATTGCCGGTGGGCGGGCGGCTCTGGCAGTTTTTTCCAGTATGGGAAAGGTGGTGTTCCGACTCATGGGTTCTGGACACAGTACATTGGGGGTATCGAGTGCATTTCCTGTCTCCTCCTGTCCAGCATTGCATGGTTCGGACTGTGGTTCCCAGGTCTCGGCTCAAGAGATTGGCCATGGACGCCGCGCTCTCCGAATTAGTGTTGAAGGCAGCCATCATGCCCGTTCCTCTCCCTGTGCAGGGTCAGGGGTTTTACTCACGGGTGTTCCTGGTCCCCAAACCTTCGGGGAAGTACCGTCTAATTCTGGACCTCAAAGCCCTGAACTGCTTCATCCAAAAGGAACACTTCAAGATGGAGACTTTACAGAACATTCTTCAGATGTTATTAAAGGGGGATTGGATGACATCTCTGGATCTCCAGGACGCTTATTACCATGTGGCTCTCCGTCCCTGGCACATGCAGTTCTTCCGCTTTGCAGTGGGATCCCGACATTTTCAGTTCAGGGTGCTCCCGTTCGGACTGCGAGCTGCCCCCAGAGTTTTCACCAAGCTGGTGGCTCCCCTGGTGGCGCACTTACATCTGCGGGGCATTCAGATATTTCCCTACCTGGATGATTGGTTGATCAAAGCGTCCTGCCGGCAGACTGTCATTTCTCATCTCCGATTGGTCTGCCAGGCATTGCAGGACTGGGGTTTCCTGGTGAACTGGCAGAAGTCCCAACTGGAGGCTTCTCAGGATCTAGTTTTCATTGGTGCACAGGTTTGCACCAGGATGGGGAAGGTGTTCCTGTCCCTGGAGAGGGTCCGTCGCTTGCTGACTGTTCTGGGCAAGGTTCTCGGGAGGCAGTATGTCCCGGCCCGCCTATTGCTGAAATTGCAGGGGCACATGGCTTCTTGCGTGTTTCTAGTTCCCTGGGCCCGTCTTCATCTACGCCCCCTGGTGTCCTACCTTCTCTCCCACTGGCTCCCTTCATCTCAAGCTTTCGAGGCTTTGATTCCGGTGTCTCTGGTGCTGCGGGTCTCCCTGCAGTGGTGGCTGAGGGTTCCGAAACTACGGGCTGGGGTGTCCCTGATCATTCCTCCTGTGACCACACTTACTACCGACGCCAGTGGAAGGGGCTGGGGAGCTACGTTGGGAGTCCTCTCTGCTCAGGGGTTGTGGGATCCGGAAGAGAGCCATCGGACATCCAATTGGTGAGAGTTGTGTGCCATTCTCCGGGCTCTGGTGTACTTCAGGAGGTTGCTGATGGGCCGGGCAGTTTTGGTCCGGACGGACAATACGACAGCTTTGGCTTACGTCAACCACCAAGGGGGTTCCGGCCGCTCCTTGAATGCCCTGGCAGCTCAGATAGGTGCTTGGGGGGAATCACATCTGGTGTCCCTGGTGGCTTCACATATCAGGGGGGTGGACAATGTTCGGGCGGATCTACTCAGCCGCCGGTTTCCCTCCTCGGTGGAACTGGTCCACTCGACCCAGGTTTTTGCAGAGATCTGTGTCAGGTTCAGGACCCCTATTCTGGACCTGTTTGCGTCTCCAGCCTCAGCAAATGTTCCCCTCTTCTGCTCTCGTTTTCAGACAGAGGGTGCGTGGGGGGTGGACACCCTCTCTGTGCAGTGGCATCAGGGTCTCCTTTATGCTTTTCCACCTATTCCTCTTCTGCCTCGGGTGGTTCAGCGCATCAGAATATCCAGGGTGACTGTATTGTTGTTCGCTCCGTACTGGCCCCCCCGGAGTTGGTTCCCCTCTCTGCTGGAGCTTCGGTGCCAGGAGCCTTGGCTGGTTCCGAAGTGGCCTTGTCCCCTTCTGGGGGAGCTACGGTTGGGGGTCCGCCAGATACAATGGGCAGTGTGGATATTGCACGGGCTAGGCTGATATCTCAGGGGTTTTCTGGTCCTGTGGTGGATTCCATAATGAATGCTCTTAGACCCTCCACTCTGAAGGCTTACGGCAGACATTGGAGCCATTTCCGGGACTGGTGTGGGCGGTCTGGGATTCCCCCCCTGCGTTCTGGCCTCCCCGCTATCCTTCAATTCCTCCGGGATGGGTTTGACAAGGGCCTGGCGGTTTCCACGCTTCGCTCTCAGTGGGCCTCCATAAAATTCCTTTTGGGGGACTCTGATGGGCACTTGGATGGGGAGGTGTTGGTGGGGAAGTTGCTCAGGGGTTTTTCTTCTTCCCGTCCTTGTACTTATAAGGGGCTTCCTCCTTGGGATCTCCCTCTTGTCTTAAAGTTTCTTCAAGGGCCTCCCTTTGAGCCCATTTCCGAAATTGATATGAAACATCTGACGCTGAAGACTGCTTTTCTGATTGCCATAACTTCTGCTCGTAGGCTTGGGGAGATTGGGGCTCCGTTATGTCACCCCCCTTTCCTGAGGGTTCTGCCGGACTCGGTGGTGCTGAGGTGTGATCCGAAGTTTCTCCCTAAAGTTGTTTCTCGTTTTCACACCTCTCAGGATCTGGTTCTCCCTGCCTTTTTTCAAAATCCGCAAACGCCAGAGGAAGTGGCTTGGCATAACATTGATGTGCGGCGGGCGGTGTTGGAGTACTTGGCTAGAACTGCCCCTTTCCGCCGCTCTGACAGTCTTCTGATTACTTTTGGCCCGGCTGGGGCTGGGCGTAAGGCATCTGTAGTGTCCATTAGCCGATGGATCCGTCTTGTGGTCTCCATGGCCTATGTGGCTTCGGGCCTGCCTGTGCCTGCGCACGTTCAGGGGCGGTCCACCAGAGGTTTGGCGGCCTCATGGGCCGATGCTAGGGGGGTTTCTCTACAGGAGATATGTAGAGCTGCCACTTGGGCTGATCAGAGCACCTTCATCAACCACTATAGGTTGAATGTCTCCCACTCGGGGGTTGGTTCCTTCGGGGTTGGAGTTTTGTCTGTGGGGATGTAAAATTGGAGTTATTAAAGGTGTGTGTTTCTGCACTGTTTTGACTCTGTGTCTCATTGGGACCTTTTTCCCCCGTTTGTTGCTTTGGTATACCTCATGAGGTAAGTACTGGGACGAGGAAGAGTGGACGTGGAGGTAATGTTCTGATTACTTACCGGTAATCTTCATTACTCCTAGTCCTACTCTTCCTCGTCACAGTACTGACGACCCTCCTCACCCTCCCTGCGGGGAAGGTCCCATGCTACGGCTTGGTAATATAAAACTAAGTGACGTGGGTGTGGGAGAGGAGTTATAGAAATAAGAAGAAATAGAAGAAGGTCCTGTGTCGGAGGCGGGTGCCTCATGAGCTAAGTACTGTGACGGGGAAGAGTAGGACTAGGAGTAATGAAGATTACCGGTAAGTAATCAGAACATTTGGCTAATGCGCTTTAAGAATAAGCCATTAATTGATGCATAATGCTTATGAGCACATCACGCTGGGAGCCCAGGTATGTGTTGGAATGTACTAGGGTTCTTTCTTTTTCGTGGGGTTTATTTCTGTACGTAGCAGCAAGGGTACTGGATTCTGTCCCTATGAGGAATTCGATCATCTGCACGGGGAGTGTGCACTCGTCTGGGTGGTTTTGATATTTTTTTAAGAAATGGAATGTTGGTAGATAAACCTCTGGGAAATGTGTGGGGCTAATCCGCACACATTTCCCAATGCTCACGGCACAACACATAGTCAAGTGTACTCTGGGGGAAACAGACTACCGGCACAGTCCTCCTGTCATGTTCAGCTGGACTGTGACAGCCACAGGTACATGAGAGCATCCCCAGAAGGAGGAAGGCAACAACTTCCTCTGTACATGGCCAGCCTAATTAAAATATGAAAGGCTCAATGGATCTGCCCTGCTTATTGTTAAGTTCTGTGTGGCGGCAGCACATAATGATGAGAGTTAATTGAAGCAGGCCTGTGAAGAGGCTGTTTACAGAACTAACAAAGGGCAGGAAACCCCAACACCTTTTTGTGTCAGCTTGAAGCTGGCTCCCACCCCTCTGTATGAAGGGCAGTGAATTTCATGTCTGGGACAACTGTTTACAGTAGGCAACCCCTGCAAGGGGACCCCCTTTCAGACAGAGTGAAGAAGAATGTGATTTTATGAGACAGAACATCTATTCTCACCACAAACTTCAAGGGAGACCTGCTCTTTTATCAGGAGCCACAGGGAGCTCATTTCACCATAGAGATACTTTGATCCACAACAGGCAGGAAGATGGGTGGGACCCCTTACCTTTCCTGTTGCAAAGCACTCTGGTTAGGAACTCACGCAGAACAGAAGATTGTTGGTGGGGGACCCAGGATTGGTTCAATAAGGTAGGCTTAACCTGCACCAATCACTGGGCTCCATTTGGCTTTAAAAGAGGGTTGAGCCCCTCTTTTGGAAGCTCATCCGATGACTTTGAAAGGAGTAAGAAGAAGGACTCGTTTGGACCCTGGCTGAAGGTACAGTCTGCCTTACAGCTTCCGCCAGTGAAGGAAGGCCAGGATTTCCAAGAGGGAAGCAAGATCCCTCCCTTAAACATCTCCCAGGGAACAGAGGGAGAGACCACACTCAGAGGACCCATCCAGCAGCTCCAGAACCGATACCCAGCCAGCACACAGCATACCCTGGTAGGTTCTGCCAGCAGGCTTTCTAGGTGGTAGGTGGGAAGGGCCAGAGAGTCTGAACAAAGGACAAGGCTGCTGCCTGCAAAAACTCTCCTGAGCTTTGAGCCGTCCACCTTAAAGGACACGAGCCCAGCGAATAAGCTAGGAGCAGTGCCACAACAAGCATCAACCAGGGTCCATCTTTTAAGGACATTTCTTTCAAGGCAGTCGAGCCCTCGGACCGTGACCGGTTGCACCACTGACTGTTGTCACGCAGTAGTCACTAAAGCCATCCGAGACGTCTCGACAAGCGTTCCAGATCCGACAACCAGCAGAGAGACAACAATTCTTGACCCTGAGCCACCATGTAGGCCAGTCTGCAGCCGACCGTCCAGCCTCGCTGTCATGATTCCTGCCCCTCATGTCACCAGCCCTCCAATATGTCAGGCTGGAGCCAGGCCATGATCACCTACATGGCCCTCAAGGGCCTCTCCATCCCTCCAAAGACCCACTTGGAGTCAGACTTGGCGCTTGTGGCACCAGACTCACTCACTCCCATAGGATAACATTGGGAATTGGACATGTAGTGCATTGATGGGGACAAGATGGATGCCCCCACATATTTCGGTTCCCAGAACTGCATGTGCTGTCTAGTCTTTTGGGTGTGGTTCAGCCCAGAGACACCTGGGATACCCAGAGACTATTTAAGCCACACCCAGGTTGAGAAACATGCTTTGCGTTTTCTGCACCTGCAGCGTGACACTCACTGTGTTCGGATCGGTCTCCAGTAGGCCTGCATCTTTCTTCTGCGCTCAGCACCTGCAAGAACAAGAACACCGTTAGGAACAGACTTACCTTGCGGCGCTTCTGCCCATCATTCATCACTCCTTCTGTTCTGCGGGCATTTTCAGCAGTGTCATTCCCATCCCGGCACGCCGCTTCCTAAGGAAAAGGGAAAAGAACAGAAAAACGGCATTAGTAAGCATTCTGCAAATATTTGCTTATGTTTAAATACTGTACGAGCTTCAAACGCTTATCTGAATCGCAGCGCTCTGGGGGAACTCTGTCTCCGATACTTTTCATCCATCTGCAAGAGGGAAAAGACACTCCAGGTTAGCGTGGAAACATCTAGAGGCACCGCATACCGCGCTTACCCACCGCATTTGTTCTTCATAACCTGCATCCATGCTGAAAACGTCGCAGCACCTAAAAGACACAGAAAAAGAACTCAGTTCAATGCAAATACGAAAGGGGTGCATCGCGCTCTCACTCACCTTCAGCGCTACTCATCTCAGCAGCACGCCACCATCCCCGGACGCCGGCCATCATCTAAGGAAGGAAAGGAACGAAGTTAGAGAACTGTTCAAAAGACTCATTATACTTACCTGTCGGACTCTTGCCAGTGAAGTAACTATGCAGCAACGAGCCTGCATCAATCAACGTGCCCCTGCGCTGATAGCAGGACGGAGAGCACACTATCCAAGAAAACAAGGTGAGCTGTGGATCAAAGGGAAGGGTTGGACCCCGGGGAAGAAGAGGTTCAAGCACACAGAGACAATAGGGAGAAAAACTCTACCAGTCCTGTGTTTCAGGCCCAATCTCCAGTCGAATAGCCTCCAGGGAAGGGTTCCAGGTCGTAAGAGGTCTGAACAGGCTGAGTGACGTCCCTGTGGATGCCAGGTGAGCGTTGCACTCACTTGCTGAACTGCCTGCTGCCTGATATCTGCAGCTGTCTCCCGTCTTGAACTCTGTCGTAGGTGCTGCAAAGCATCCTGGAACTGACTCGACGCTGTGAAGCATCAAGGTCATCTCAAGCACCAGGTACATTGTGGTTCTGTTCCGCTGTTCCTTCTCCGAAGGCCCCTAGTGACATTTACGACCCCTTGCTTCCTTGGTGCTGAAACCAAATAACCTTGAACATGTGAGACTGATTGCTTTACCGACTACCCTCCTCTCAGTATCCAGAGTGCATCTTTTTCCTTCATGAAACTGTCTATCCTCCGTGTTCCTTTACAGGGTAGGTCGTATTTTGTAGTGTGCTAGAACTGTCTTTTGTAATAATGATAAAGTAGATTTTTTTAAACAACCTTGACTGGACACTCCCTTTTATGAATGGGTATGAAAATTGTATTTTCGCTGTTTGCAACTAACCAATGATACACGACCTAGCGGAGATAAGCCTGACATTCCGTCCACGTTACCAAAATTGGACAAGGAGGTTTATAATTGACTTGTGTTTCCAATCTGTTCGGATCCCTTCTAGCGTACTAGAGATGTGGGGCTGGTTAATGGTTTAGAAACCGATATTCATGCCTGGACCACTGGTGCCCCAGAAGATGATTCGTCACATTCACTGTTCCCAATATCAGCACAGTGAAAGAACTGCATGAACGCTACCAGGGGTGAGCCTGACTTGGCAGGAAATTCAGTGCAGTGGTCTCCCTCACTGACCGTGCAAGACATTCACACCTCCCTGATTCCATGACCCGCCTATGTCACCCTCCCCATTGTTTTGTCATTCTTTTTCTGCTCCTCTTCCCTTGGTACGCCATCCATGCCCCTACCTTCCATCCTCCCAAGCAAGCGTCCCTTCCTTACTCCTCTCGTTACTTACTCCTTCTCTCGTCTGTCCTCTCCCTCCCTTCTCTGCCCCTCCTCCATCCTGTCCTATTCCATCCTCTCCCTCACTCTTCCCCCTCCCTCCTTCTCCCCTCCTTTTTCTTCTCCCCCTCTCTTCCTTCCTTCCCCCATACCTCTCATTTCCCTCCTCCCTCTCTTCCTTCCTGTCTTCTTCCCACTCGCGTCCTTTCTTACTCCCTTTCACTCTCCCCCTTATGCATTTGTTTAAGAACGCCTTGGGCGCAGACTGTCTGCACATGTTAGTAAATAAGAAATTGAAGAAGACAGCCTGTCTTCTGTCAGATTAAATCGGTTTCATTTTCTGTTTACTTGCATTAATGTATTTATTACTTTGTGCACGTTTGTTGGTGGCAATGCAGTATTTTAAACCGAGCCAGCCCCACAGAGTAATGCCTCTACCCCATCTCTCTATTTACCCGTTTCATCTCTTTCATCCTCGTTCTTTCGCATATTTTCTACTCCCACTTTCTTCGGTTCATTGTTGCTCTGACGCTCCTAATACCTCGCTCTCTCTACTGTTGAATGGAATGATACTTTGTTGGCATTAAGGGATTCTATGAATGTATTTCTTACTAAATGGTACTACAATTCTGAAACTTTCTTTTTCATACCTTCTTTCTTTCCTTCTTTTCTGTTTCTTTCTCTCCCTCTTCTATCTTTCTGTCGTTTTAGTCATTTTCTTTCAAACTTTCGTTCTTTGTCTTTTTCGCTTTCTTACTACCCTTCTTTTTTTGGTCTTTCTTTCTTCCTTCCTTCCCATTTTCTTTCCTTTTATTTGATTACTTCTTATCTTTCTTCATACATTTCCTATTAGTCGTTCTCTTTCTTTCTTTTATTCTTTTTTCTTTCAACCTTTCCCTCTTTCAACCTTTCCTTCTTTCTTTGGCCTTTTTTCTTTGTTTCTTTAGCCTTTTTCCTTGGTTTCTTTGTTTCTTTCTTTCTATTTGTCTTTCTTTTCTTTTTCATTCTTTCTTTCTTTCTTTCTTTCTTTCTATCACATTAGCCTTTCTTTTGTTCCTTCTTTCTTTCAATTTTCTTTCATTCTCCTTGTCTTTATCTTTAAGTCGTTCTCTTTCTTTCAACCTTTACTTCCCTCATCTTTCAATCATTCTTTCTCTGTCTTTTAGTATTTCTCTTACTGCCTTTCTTTTTATCTTTCCTTCTTTCTTTCACTTTTCTTTCAACTTGTCTTTCTTTCTCCTTTCTTAATTTCCTTCTGTCTTTCCTCTGTCTTCCACTTTCTTTCAAACTTTCTTACTTTTTTCTCTTTGTTTCTTTCTGTTTTTCTTTGTTTCTTTTTTCCTTTCCTTCTATCTTCTCCTTTTCTTTCGTTCCTTCTTGTTTTCCTTTTCCTTTCTTTCCTCTTATCTTTTTATACTTCGTATCTATGTCTTTCTCTTACTTTCTTTTTCTTTCAACATTTCCTCCTTCCTTTCCTCTTTCTTTCTGTCTTTCTTTATTTCAACCTTTCCTCCTTTCTTTCCCTTTCTTTATTTCTTCAAACCGTTTTTGTTTCTGTTTCTTTGATTCCTTCTTTCTTGTCTCCTTTCTTTCTTTGTGTATTCCTTTTGTCTTTCCTTTTAGTCTTTCTGCTTCATTATTTAATTCTTCCTTTTTTATTTCCTTCTTTGTTCTTTCCTTGTTTCTTTGCTTTTTCTTTCTTCTTATCTTTGTTTCTTATTTACTTATCTTATAGTTTTTTTCTTTACTTTCTTTTCCCTTTCTTATCTTTTAGTCATTTTCTTTCTTTTGTTCTTTCTTTATATGTTTATTTCGTTCTATCAGCGTGTCCTTCTTACTTACTTTTTCTTTAAATCGTTCATATATTTTAATCTTCCTCATTCTCTCATATGTTCCTTCTATCTGACTCTCTTTCTATTTTCTTCCTTTCGTTCTTCCCAATTTCTTTCTTTCCTTCTTGTTTTCTTTTTCCTTTCTTATCTGTCTTTTTATATTTCTTATCTGTTAGACTTTTTCTTTCTTTCTTTCTTTCTCTTTCTTTCTTTCTTTCTTTCTTTCTTTCTTTCTCTTTCTTTCTTCCTTCCCTCCAGTCTTTCCCTTTTATTTATTTCAACCTTTCATCATCTCTTTCTTCTTTCCTTCAATCTTTCTTAGTCTTTTTCTTGCCTTCGTTCTTTCTTTGTTTTCCTTCTAGTCTTTTTCTTTCTTTTGTTCTTTCTTTCATTCGTTCTTTCCAATGTCTGTCTTCTTACTTATTGTTCTTCTTATCGTTCTTTATTTGCTTTTCTTTTAGTGTCTTTCTTTACTTTATTTTCCCTTTGTTCTTATATTTTAGTCTTTTACTTTCTTTTTTCAACTATTCCTTCCTCTTTCTTCCTCTTTCTTTCCGCCTTTCTCTTTGTTGCTTTCTTTGTCTCCTTCAACCTTTCCTTCTTTCTTTTGCTTTTCTTTCCATTGTTCTTTCATATGTTTTAGTATTTTTCTTTCTTTCTTCCTTTCTGTCATACTTTCTTTCTTTCAATCTTTCCTTCTTTCTTTCTTCTGGTGATGAAAGTCCTCTCACAATTCCTTTTTCTCATTTTACTCACCACAGAGACAGATACCTTTCCATCTGCGGCCCTCGGGCTTGGAATGTATTGCCTATAGACCTTCGGAAAGTTAAGGCCCTGCCTTTATTTAGGAAGAAGCTAAAAACCTATCATTTTCCATAACTTATTTTTACTCATTATCAGCCCTTTCTGTTCGCTATATTACTGACACCTGTGCCAGGGTGCAGTTTCTGCTTGGTTCCCTCGGGGATATGCGCGTTACAAATACTCAAATCAAAGGAAATCTTTCCATAGTCTTTCAACATTTCTTTCATTCTTTCTTTCCCATTCCTTTCTTCCCCTTTTCTTTTTCTTTTTTTCTCTTTCAACTTTTCTTTATTGCCTCTATTTCTTTCTTCCTTTCCCTACACCTCTCTTTCACCTTTCTTTCTTGCCCTTTCCTTTCTTCCCCTTTTCTTTCTTTTTTCTTTCTTTCTCTTTCAACTTTTTCTTCTTTCATTCCTCTCTTCCTTCCTTTCCCCTTTCCTTCAACCTTTCCTTCTTTCAACCTTTCTTTCTTCGTCCTTTCTCATTCCCTTCATCGCTCTCTCCTTTGTCTTTCTAAATCGAACCTTCTCTCCTTTGCTTTCTCCCACTGGATAGCTGTCTCTAGTTGCATTGACTTTTCCAAGTGAAGGAACTGGGTCACCGTGTGTGCGTTTTTAGTGCAGCATTTGTGAGCCCACCCCCAGTGAGTTTTACAGGCAGCTGGGCGTGAAAGTTGACAGCTCACGTTGGAGCACGTACACGTCATTCATGAATGGCGCCGACGGGGTGTACTGTTCATTCGGGGTGTTCGGGAACACAGCAAATCCACGTGGGGAGAGCCAGGTAAATGCAGAGTTCCTGTGAGATGGCGGGTGCTCAATGACGCCGCTCGTTAAATATAGCCCTCGTTGGCCAAACCACAGTCCCATGGCCAGTTAGTATGTACATGAAGTGCCTGTTCCCAAAGGTGTTCTCCCACCCATCGTGCCTTCCATTTTACTAGAAAAGCACATGAATGTGTAAATTGCACCGCGGGGACCTCCGCCGTCGTATGTGCACGTTCATGCCTTCCATGCACTGTTCTACATTTGCACTACGAAGGCAGGAAATAAAATGTGTGTTAAACCGGGCAGATGCAGGTTGGGGCACATGTTTTGCACTTCGCAGTGCAAAGGAGTGCAAATGCATCGCACACTCAATGTACGCTTGCTGGAGGCATTTGCAACGCGTTGCTGTGGAATCCGCCTCTTTTTAGTGCAAAACGGAGGTGGCTTCTGTATGAGGCCGAAGGTTTTCCACCATCACTGACAATGCTGACATTCTGTTTTGCAGGCAGAGAGGGAAGGGTGGTCCATGTTATGTGAAAGGCGAGGTTTTAGTAATTCTTCCTGGTGTATGAAAGACCTAAACTTCTGAGTTTTTTACATTTCTTTAACATTTTAATCATAGAGATTTCGGAAATTCTTTGGTTCCTTCCTTCCTTCCTTCCCTTCCCTTTCCTTTCCTTTCCTTTCCTTTGCTTTCCTTCTTAATTCCCTTTCCTTTCTTTCTAGGTTCTTTGTCTCACTGGAAACTCTTTTAAATGATGAGCCATTCAATATGTTGCTTCTGTACAAACATAAGTTGGCATGATAAGCTCATTGGGGCCAAATGGCTCGCCATTCATCTTCAGTCTTGGCCAGCACAGTGTGCTTGAGGGTAAAAAGTTCCCGTCCTCGTTTCACTGTATGCGCCAAGCCCGCGTAGCCAATGGATGGCGGCCGCATCATTGCGCACCATACGTAAAACGCGCCCAGCATCGGTGCAGGCAGGGGTCACTCTAACTAGGGGCTGGGCACCCAGGCTCACTTTTGGCCTTTTTGGCGGGGGGTAAAACGGCCAGTGGGGAAACCATAGAGCTTAGGAAGTAGGAGTGGGGAGGCGTCCTCGTGAACGTTTAGTTGGGGTTACTGTGGGATTGTAGGGGTCTCTGTCCGGGTTGTGAGGAGGGGACTTTTCTTCTATTTTTACCATAATTGGGGAATGTTTTTATGAAATCACATGGTTTTTCTTATCCCGCTGCAGCTTGCCAATTAAAGACAGCGAGAGATGGCATTGGCCGTTGTTTGTGACAGGCCCGGCTGCTTCTCTGGTGCCTCTCTTCTTGGTGGAGTGGCGCCTTTGGGTGGCATGTCCCTGCAGATCCTCCTTGCTGTGCCACCCTCTCCCCAGTAAATGGTCTATGCCCCCCGGACTCCGGTCCCACTCTGTGGTGTTGCACATGTATCTTGCATGTGGAGCTGCAGGCTCTATTGGGCCAGTGACCGCCTGTCCAGGTCTTTTGCCGGTTGTGTGCGCAACGTGCTAGACCTACAAAACAGTTCACCCCTCACCCTGCCTGACCACTGACTGTCAAGCCCCCCATGCAGCCCCCCCCCACCAATCAATACCCTCTTAAACCTTCAATATGGCGGCAGCCAGTGCTGACCGGCCTCCGCCTTCGCACTGTCGATTCTCTATTTAAATGTTAATTCCAGGCTGGTGTCAACAGTGGTATGGTTGCCCAATAGAAATACCCATGACCAGTCAATCACCTGCTGTCTGCAGCTACCTGGATAACATGAGGCTACACGCACCACAGTCGATGTTCTTGTCTTTTCTCTTCTTCTATCCATATGGGCTCACCGCCTCACCCCTACGCCACCTCTCTGGTAAATCAAGGCTTTTTCCACTGCTCTAAAACCACTGACAGGAGGCCCCTCCTTGCGCCAACAAGCCTCATCCCTAACCAGGCTGCCCAGAGACCCCTGTGGCTGTGAGCAGGCCCCAATTCATGCTCTGCTGAGCTCAAGGCCAGAGATCCATGATATTTGCATTGTTTAACCTGCCCTGCCGCCCTAAAGGGTACCAGCATGGTGTGCATGGTGGGGTGCGGTCCCTGGATTTGAATCGGAACATAGGTGTGAAAAGGGGGTGCATGCACATCCTGCTCAAAGCTGTCAAAATAGCAGAGTCCTCTGATCCTGAGTGGGGACCAGAGCATTGCGGGGATGGAGGTACCCGGTACTTGAAGGTGCAGAGCTACTGGGCAGTCAACCAATGGCGGTGCTTGTGGAGAAAGCTTCCGACCAGTGCTCTCAGCCCTAACCCTAGCTTCAGGCTTAGTCATGGTTCAGAGCTTGGCTTTCACCTGCCCACACGCAGGTCCCATCCGTCCTGTACATGCAACACCTAAATGTCTAAGGAGGAATATGGCTATCCATCAGACTATGCGACTAGAACAGGTGACGGGTTTTATTTATTTATTTATTTATTTATTCATCCATTCATTGATTTATATGGGCATTTGTAGAGCGCACCAACCTCTGAGGCATCTAGGCGCGGATATTCTTTAGAGAGGTGCATTATTCCACGTGCACCCCTTTCTCGCATTCTTCTTTTTATTGCACGGAACTTTGGAGTATAGCTGAGTACTCCTATTCACAGATACTGCCCGGCCTCCAGAACCTCTCCTGATCCTGAGACGGCTGCCCCTTTGCTCAGGAAGAGATGCCCCTTCCACTGTGGTGACATCTCGTGGCAGCCTTGTCGGGAAACGTGCCAGTGAATCGCCTTCTTTGGGCAAAGGCCTGTCCTGCAGCGCTTCCTCCTTTCCCAGCTGTTTGGGATCATATGTCTGATTGTAGCGCCTTGAGGGCGAGAATCCCTCACTCCTTTTGCGAAAGCCTTATCTTGCAAGCTAGCCACTTTGGACGCTCCCTTTCCCTGCTGCCCCTCACTGCTCTCTTAGGTGAGCATATAGTGCTATGCAGTGCCGGGTTTCATCCAAGGGTGTCGGAAGGATAGCTCAGGGGCAACGCGCTCGAAGAGCAACACATGTTCGATCCCCGAATCCGCGCTTAGAAACCTCTGGGTATTAAGCGCGTTGTAAATAAACAATTACAAGGGTGGCTTGGAAACCTTGAGAACTGTTTGTATACTAAGAAGACTGTTACAGCATTCTGGGCAGCCATGCACAGCCCCACACTTCGTGTATATCACTGTGGATCCATTCACTAACGTGCGCCCGCATGACTGTGATGTCCTGCAGGACCCAGAGAGCACGGAAGTGAATGCCTGGCTTGTCCATTGATTGTCCTGTGGTACAGGCTGTCACCCACTGGAGATCTGGCGGGCCCTGTCATGGCCACATCACCATCGCTGCAGCCGGTACAATGTCCTTTTGCCACCAGGGTTTTTTTCGATGAGTTTTTAAACAAATGGTTAAGGTTATATGAAGGGTAAGGGTGGGGTTAGGGATAAGGATTAAGTATTATTTATTTTATTTTTAAAAGTGTTTACAGTTTACAATGAAACATTTTACACCAATTTCTTACCAAAGAAGACAATAACATTAATCATGACATTAATCATAAAAGTGAAAGGTTTTGTACAAAAAAGAGAGCAAACAAAATGAAAACAAGAAAATAAAGTAAAAGCAAAATAAAAAGTAGGAAGTAAAACGGAGCATATGACTGTGGCAGTTCAAATACTCGCAACAATGTTCAGTCTGCAATTAAACTCATTACGTGTGATGTTTTTTTTTATCAGTTTGGACCCTTCCTTCCTTATTGGTTACACTGAACTAGTAAAATACATATATCCAAGGTTCCCTTGAGCACCCTACAGTAATTACTCCGCCCAAATTGAGTGGCACTCTCACTCCCCCTGTTGCACTATCCTGTTCAGCTCCACAAACATTGTTCCCAATAATTTGGTAAATGCTAAAATCAGGGCCTGAGTGGACGTTAGCATCAGCCTGCCCCTTAAGCATGTTGAGTGGACAAACGAACCTAAGTGGGTATTCCCATCCTTCACAAAAGCAGGACATACCAATACTAGGTGAAAGAGGAATTCCACAGGGACCTGCCCACATGCACCTCACCCACGAAGTTCCTTGGGCTAATGACTTCTAGCGTTGGGAGGTCATTTAAAGGGATTTTCAGATACCACTCCCTATGTTTTTGGGACGAAAATCTGGAAAGAGGGAAGTAAAGAGCTTAGACTCTCCTTAAATAGGTTGAACGTCCCCAAATCTTCCAAATCCATCCTCTTATCCCAACGTGTTATCTTCCTTTTCTTTAGGTAATCGGACTCCGACATATCCAAAGGGGTCATTTCTTGGTAGATTAAGTAACATTTGTAAAATTTGCACAAAAAAGGATTCCAATCAGGCCTTTCTGTTAAGCAGTCATATAGATAGAAGCCCAGGATAGGTTTTTCTGACTGAGTTAGTTTATGTATTAAAGAGAAACTACTTTTTATGTATTGTGCCCACCGTGATGTCAGGCCCATTTCAAGTCTCTATCGGATCCCACTGATTGGGACTGCCTTAGGAAGGTCAAGAACTGTTTTCCAGATTTTTCCTTCCAGTCAGTCTAGAAAATTAAATAATAGAGAATAGGCATTTGGGGGGCAACCTCCTCCAAAATAAAAAAGAAACATTTTCGATGATTTTTTTCAATGAAAGGTTTTTATTAAAAATCCAACCAAAAAAAACCTGGCAGCAAAAGAACATAGAGCCATGTAACCACCGTTGAATCTGACCTTGCACATGGACTCTTATTAAGATCAAAGACTGTGCATTTCCTCTGGGTATCAGGGGAAGAAACCCAAGGCTCGAGTGTAGTGAGGAGGAGAGATTGTATTTTGCATTGTGTATTTTGCATTTAATTTATTTTATTGAGGGCAACAGGGTATTCACTCAGAAACATGCACAAAGCTATCAACAGTTAACAGGTAGAACACGTGCTGTGCATCAGCAGGATGGGGGTGATGAGCAATTGACCAGAGGATGGTGGAGAAGGTCAGAAGTGTAGAAAAGTGGTCCACCAATGTAAAAGGTGGCCATGAAATCAAGAAGAATAAGGAGTGTATGCACTAATGTGTAGATGTCCTATAGTTGGAGACGTGGGCATGTAGGGCCTCTGTAGAACAATGGCTGCAAATCCAAATGAGAGAGGGTTGCACAGAACATTGCACCCAAGGGAGGAGGAGATGTTATTGAAGATGTTGGAGGATTTCTAGACTAGTGGAAGAGGGGAGAACTAGGCCGATAGTTGGGTGGATTATTGGGGTTAGCTGAGGCTTTTGAGGATTGGCCGGATACGCTGCACGCTCCTCGGCAGTTTGATGGCTAACTGGGTCAGCAGAGGCACACGAGGGGCTGGTATTCCTAAGGATGGGTCGAAGTCATGGGCAGAAGTAGAGCTGAAGGATCATATACAGAAGTTAGAATGGCAAGGTAGAGGGGGACAAGAGAGTGGAGGGAGGAGTGGGAGGATGGCGAGAGTGTCTCGAAGTTTATAAATTATTTATGACAGGTAATGAGCAGTTAGCAGGTGGGGAAGACAGCATAGCAAAAAAGGGCGAGGGGGAGCCAGAATGGCTTGAAGTGGGGGGTAGAGTTCTTTGGGGGTGAGAAAGAGTGGAGATGTAGGAGGATTTGTTAGCATCATGACCCATGGTTAAGGAGTGCAGGCACTCTTGTATGCAAGAAGAAGCAAGCAGGTTCTGTCCTTGTGCCACCTTTGGGGGTGGTGTTGCATGGTACGGTTATGAAAGGGGTTGGGGCAGCAGGGGTGAATGGGTTAGAAGGCTAGTATAGTCCTAATGGGTAGCAAAATGGCAGGATGAAATCAGAAAAGACTACAGAGAAAATGGCCACCGGGTAAGGGAAAACTGAGTCCGTTTTCCCTTTCCATTGCGGTCATCGGGAGCGGACCCAATGGGAACAGTTCTGTTCCCAGCGCGTCCTCTCCAGAAAAAATAAAGATAAGAAGGTAAGTGGGGTTGGGAGGGCGGGGGTGAGGAGGAAGGGAGGGGGACATTTAAAAAAAATATAAACGGACCTGAGTCCCCGGCGGGGGACAATGGCAGCCTCCAGCCGTGTGTAGGTTCGGAGCAGGGATGGCACCGCTTCGAGCCTCCTCACTGGCTGAGGGGCTGCCACGCCCCCCGCCGTGGACAAAGCAGGGAAATCCCAGCCGAGGGATTCTCGGCCAGGTAATGACCCGGCGAGAGCCAATCAGAATGTGTTTTACATTCTGCTTGACTCTCGGCGGGTACTAATATATGTTTGTAGATTGCAAAGAATAGAGGGGCAAGCATAGGGGGTAGAGAGATGCAGAAGTGAAGAGCCGGGAGAATAGCTCAGGGGCAACTCGTTTGTCTTGGAAGACGACAATGCAGAGCAAGACAGGTTTGAATCCCGGCCCGCGCTTATAGACTTTTCTCTGGTATTAGACGCTTAATAAAAGATTAATTAATGTAAGGAATTAAGAAGTGGAGGATAGAGTGCCCAGAAGTGAGTGGGTCAATAGTGTGATCAGAAATGGGGAGGTTGGAGGAAAGGAAACAATATGGAGGGAGTTACCTTGGGATTGGGGTGTAGATTGTGAAGTGGTGTGAGAGAGCAGTCAGCAAACAGCAACCAAGCTGATGGGTGGGAGGGTTTATAGTGATAATATCGAAAACCAAAATCTCGAAAACCAAAATCTCGAATACAAAAGGCCGAAAAATAAAATATCAAATTTTTTTTTCAATGTTTTTTTTTTAAATGGGGGGGTTCCCCCCTAACCCCCCTTTTTTTTCATTTTTTTTTTATTTTACCCCTTTTTTTTACTTACCTGACCCCAAAAACATATATAAATAAATAAATAAAAAATTCGATATTTTTTTTTTCGATATTTTTTTTTTCGGTCTTTTTGTATTCGATATTTTGGTTTCGAGATTTTGACTGACTACCGGGTGGGAGATATATTAGGGAGTTTTAGGAAGAAGTCCAGGCCAGAAAAGGGGTTGAGCAGTCAAGGGTTTCGGTAAATCAGGATGGTGGGTGCAGTTAGGTCACGTCAATATGCATGAAAGAAGGTGGAAAGGGAATTCCTGTGCTAACACCCAATTTGATGGAAAAAAAACTCAGTGTGGACGTTTTGTTAGAATTGGGTGTTACCGTTTTGCTCGAATAAAAAAACGAACACGAGGAGCGGGAGCTGCGGGTGTGTCCCCTGCTTCCCATCTTTGGTATTTAGGGGGTTTCGGGGTTCAGGGATGTCCCTCACTTCCTTACTATTGGCTGCGGCGGACAAAAAAAATGAATGGTCAAAAGGGGGGCCGGAGCAGTTGCACTGTGGGCAGTCCACCCACGAACAAATCGTTCGCGATTAAACAACGCAGAACAGAATTCCTGTATTTTCAATTCTAAATACATTTGTTAGTTTATGGTGCCTTTTATTATCCATAGTTTGGAAAAAGAATAATCCTGTAAATGTTGTATATATATATATATATTTCTTTTTTTATAAAAACCTGCTGAAATTCTATTTATGGATATTGGATAGATGTGCTAAATTGCAATCCGAGCCTTTTACCGAGTGAAGCAGGTGAACGTGGTGTTCTAATAATTGCAGGGTTTAGCTTTAGAGCGGATTGTGTGGTGGGTGCTGCAGGAAAGACCTGCCTGGTCCGCCTGTATTGGGGCTAGCGGGGAAGGCTCTGTCATGTGTGCTTTGGAGATTGCTGGTGGTACTACAGTGCATGCGATGATGCTAGGGCTCTAGAGATGTTCAGAGGATGTTCAGTGGTTTGTAGCTACCCAGGTATTTACAGCTCTCTCTGGTGACCGTTCTGGAGACTGCAGGTACCAACATGACGATCCTAGAGCTCGATAAGTGCTGTGCAGTAACTACCCTGGAGATTGCAGGTGCCAACAGGATGATCCTACAGCTCGACAGGTGCTGTGCAGTAACTACCCTGGAGATTGCAGGTGCCAACAGGATGATCCTACAGCTCGTTAAGTGCTGTGAAGTAACTACCCTGGAGATTGCAGGTACCAACGGACAATCCTAGAGCCCGATAAGTGCTGTGCAGTAACTACCCTGGAGATTGCAGGTACCAACAGGACGATCCTACAGCTCGTTAAGTGCTGTGAAGTAACTACCCTGGAGATTGCAGGTACCAACAGGACGATCCTACAGCTCGTTAAGTGCTGTGAAGTAACTACCCTGGAGATTGAAGGTACCAACGAACGATCCTAGAGCTCGATAAGTGCTGTGCAGTAACTACCCTGGAGATTGGAGGTACCAACAGGACGATCCCAGTGCTCGATAAGACTACCCTGGAGATTGCAGGTACCAACAGGACAATCCCAGTGCTCGATAAGACTACCCTGGAGATTGCAGGTACCAACAGGACGATCCTACAGCTCGTTAAGTGCTGTGAAGTAACTACCCTGGAGATTGCAGGTGCCAACAGGACGATCCTAGAGGTCGTTACCTGCTGTGCAGTAACTACCCTGGAGATTGCAGGTGCCAACAGGATGATCCTACAGCTCGTTAAGTGCTGTGAAGTAACTACCCTGGAGATTGCAGGTACCAGCAGGACGATCCTACAGCTCGTTAAGTGCTGTGAAGAAACTACCCTTGAGATTGAAGGTACCAACGGACGATCCTAGAGCTCGATAAGTGCTGTGCAGTAACTACCCTGGAGATTGCAGGTACCAACAGGTTGATCTTAGTGCTCGATAAGACTACCCTGGAGATTGCTGGTACCAACAGGACGACCCTAGTGCTCGTCAAGTGCTCTGCGGTAACTACCCTGGAGATTACAGCTACCAACAGGACGATCCTAGTGCTCGATAACACTACCCTGGAGATTGCAGGTACCAACAGGACGATCCCAGTGCTCGATAAGACTACCCTGGAGATTGCAGGTACCAACAGGACGATCCTACAGCTCGTTAAGTGCTGTGAAGTAACTACCCTGGAGATTGCAGGTACCAACAGGACGATCCTAGAGGTCGTTAAGTGCTGTGCAGTAACTACCCTGGAGATTGGAGGTACCAACAGGACGATCCCAGTGCTCGATAAGACTACCCTGGAGATTGCAGGTACCAACAGGACGATCCCAGTGCTCGATAAGACTACCCTGGAGATTGCAGGTACCAACAGGACGATCCTACAGCTTGTTAAGTGCTGTGAAGTAACTACCCTGGAGATTGCAGGTGCCAACAGGACGATCCTACAGCTCGTTAAGTGCTGTGAAGTAACTACCCTGGAGATTGCAGGTGCCAACAGGACGATCCTAGAGGTCGTTACCTGCTGTGCAGTAACTACCCTGGAGATTGCAGGTGCCAACAGGATGATCCTACAGCTCGTTAAGTGCTGTGAAGTAACTACCCTGGAGATTGCAGGTACAAACAGGACGATCCTATAGCTCGTTAAGTGCTGTGAAGTAACTACCCTGGAGAATGCAGGTACCAACAGGACGATCCCAGTGCTCGATAAAACTACCCTGGTGATTGCAGTACCAACAGGACGATCCTACAGCTCGTTAAGTGCTGTGCAGTAACTACCTTGGAGATTGCAGGTACCAACAGGACGATCTTAGTGCTCAATAAGACTACCCTGGAGATTGCAGGTACCAACGGACGATCCCAGTGCTCTATAAGACTACCCTGGAGATTGCAGGTACCAAAAGGACGATCCTACAGCTCGTTAAGTGCTGTGAAGTAACTACCCTGGAGATTGCAGGTGCCAACAGGATGATCCTAGAGGTCGTTAAGTGCTGTGCAGTAACTACCCTGGAGATTGCAGGTACCAACAGGACAATCCCAGTGCTCGATAAGACTATCCTGGAGATTGCAGGTACCAACAGGACGATCCTACAGCTCGTTAAGTGCTGTGAAGTAACTACCCTGGAGATTGCAGGTACCAACAGGACGATCCTAGAGGTCGTTAAGTGCTGTGCAGTAACTACCCTGGAGATTGGAGGTACCAACAGGACGATCCTACAGCTCGTTAAGTGCTGTGAAGTAACTACCCTGGAGATTGCAGGTACCAACGGACAATCCTAGAGCTCGATAAGTGCTGTGCAGTAACTACCCTGGAGATTGCAGGTACCAACAGGACGATCCTACAGCTCGTTAAGTGCCGTGAAGTAACTACCCTGGAGATTGCAGGTGCCAACAGGACGATCCTAGAGGTCGTTACGTGCTGTGCAGTAACTACCCTGGAGATTGCAGGTGCCAACAGGATGATCCTACAGCTCGTTAAGTGCTGTGCAGTAACTACCTTGGAGATTGCAGGTACCAACAGGACGATCTTAGTGCTCGATAAGACTACCCTGGAGATTGCAGGTACCAACAGGACAACCCTAGTGCTCGTTAAGTGCTCTGCAGTAACTACCCTGGAGATTGCAGGTACCAACAGGACGATCCTAAAGCTTGTTAAGTACTGTGCAGTAACTAGTCTGGAGATTGCAGGTAGCAACAGGACGAGTCTAGAGCTCGTTATGTGCTGTGCATTAACTACACTGGAGATTGCGGGTACCAACAGGATGATCCTAGAACTCGTTAAGTGCTGTGCTGTAACTACCCTGGAGATTGCAGGTACCAACAGGATGATCCTAGAACTCGTTAAGTGCTGTGCATTAACTACCCTGGAGATTGGTTGTGTGGTGTCAGGATTTAACAGGGGTTCAGTGCGACCTGTGGAAATGTCAGTTCGCCCGTAGAAGATTACTGCACTATAAGGTGGTCCCAGAAACTGAATTTAATTTGTGACACCACCATTCATTGCCACGGGACCTTTGTGATTCCAGGGATAGTCTGTCCCCAATGGAGACTGTTTTTAAGATTTTTGGTGTACTACAGTGACACCTTGGTTCAGTGAATCTGTTGGAGATTGTTTTCGCTCTAACATCACCCCTGAGGTGGCCTCTGCGTCTTTCTAAAATGCCTTGTGCTCTATAATTACCCGCTGAAGAATTTCAACTGCTGAGGTTTGCAGATAGACGCCTGCTGCATGTTCCTCTGAGTTGCCATGGTGATGAGCATCGCCCCCTGAGACCTGTCTGCACTGACGGGTGGATGGTGCTCCGGTATTCCAGAGTGATGTTCAGTACGTGACACCTGTCCCTGGACTAATGAGTTTCAGCTCTGACCTATCACTGAACCTCTGACCCCTGACCCCTGCTTCTTACATAGACTGGAATTACTGTTACATGTTTTCGTTCAATTATACCTGAGTGATGGGAGAGGGGACCACCAGAGGGAGAAGTCTGGCCTGGTACAAAGCTGGCCCTTACAATGGACCATTTTGACACCTCGCCATCTTACAATGAGGATAATGTTGATATTTTTAGGACAACAAGCACCCTCTTCCCTCAAGTGCCCACCTGCTGGCTGTGTCTTATGCCATTGTGTATCAGTAGGCCTGTCTGT
This sequence comes from Ambystoma mexicanum, assembly GCF_040938575.1. Classification (NCBI taxonomy): domain Eukaryota; kingdom Metazoa; phylum Chordata; class Amphibia; order Caudata; family Ambystomatidae; genus Ambystoma; species Ambystoma mexicanum. The sequence goes on along the minus strand of NC_090925.1, from coordinate 613,077,191 downwards.
TGTGCATGTATGCTGCTGTGATATCAGTGTGGGATGTTGCTGTGGAATGTAGGTGTGTTAATTGAGTGAATGATCTTGGTTTGACAGCTGGAGTGAGGGCTGGCAGGGTGGGTGCAGATGGACTGGTGGGTGATCCCCAATGTCATCTTAGATGTACAAGTAACCGGATAGCAATAAACTGAAGTGCGTAGCATAAAAGGCCCTGGTCACTTTACTGGCAAGGAAGTCATCTGCAAAGTAAGTGGATCTTGACTTAAAGTTCTTTGGTGGGACAGGCAGCAAAGCTTAAACAGCCTCAGTTTGGGGAGTATCACACGGGGGATCATATCATGCATGGTGGCAAGTCGAGGCTATGATATGATAGGTTCTTTTTAACGCTCTTAATACCCAGAGGTTTCTAAGCGCAGACGCAATGGATCTCTCTGATTAATTGAGCCCTCTGTGGTTCCTGGTTAAAGCGGCAGGTCCCCCTTGAAGCTTTGTGAGACCAAACTTTCTGACTTCTGCAAACCACAATCTCGTACCTTCTGAATGGGGTCACCTTGCGGGCATGACTAATGTAAACAGCTGTCCCAGATATGACAGTTCACTGCCCTTGATACTAAGAGAGGGAGCTGGCTTCAGGTTGACACAGATGCATAAGAAAGGTTGTTTTCCTGTCTCCTTTGTTAGTCCTGCAGCCAGGCCCCATATGGGCCTGTTTGAATTAACTCTGATTAGAATGCAAAGCTGCCACGAGTAGAGCTAACAAAAAGACAGAGCGTATCCATGGAACCGGTGTTAGTTAATTAAGCTAGCCATGGCAGGAGGAAGGTTTTGCCCTCCCCCTTCTGAGATGCCTAGATGTTCCCTTGACTGTCATATCCCAACTAAATATGACAGGGGGGACAGCGCCTGTAAGCTGTGTCCACCCAGAGTACACAGGTGTATTTATTTATTTGTTTTTTAATAATGCACATGAGTTCGGTTTCTAAATGTGGATCCAGGATTTAGACCTCTTGTTCTGTGTGGTCTTGCTGCCAAGACCAGCACGTTGCCCCTGTGCTATCCTCCATTCTATGTGTATGTTGGAGTGTACCGAGGCGCCCGTTTGCTTGTCACCCTGGGGGGCATGGAGAGCCTCGTCCCCCGCGGTGGTTCTGGCGGCTGTGCGTGTGGACTAGTTCGGGGTCCCCAAGGCTGCAGCTGGTTACTGGTTAGGCTCTGTGCTGGGGGCCCTTGGCTGAAGGTGAGTGGTATAATGGGATCTAATGGCGAGGTGACGGCCAGGATCCAGCACAGCCCAGCTCGGCCGTTTATTTCTATATACCCCTCCAAATGAGCCAAGTAGTGGCTTTCTACAATATCTATTCAAAATAATCCATATTCAGGCATAGAAGCTGTCTTGCAAATCTGTTTCAAGCTCGCAGCGTCTCATTCCCACTCCCCTCTGCCCCCAGACACCACACTCCTCTCTCTCTCTCTCTCTTTTTATCAGTCACCTCTCTCATTCACCTTCTCTTGCTTCTGCACTTTTCCTTCTTTCTTTCCATCTCTTTTCCTATCAGGTTTTCGTTCTCTCTCTCTTCCACACCCGATCCGTCTCATTCTGCCCTTGCTCTCTCGCCCTTTTTCTCTCAACTCTCTCGTCTCCCTGATTTGCTTCTCTTCCTTCTTCTTCTGCTTTCTCTATTTCCCACCCCCCCTGGCCTGGGTCTCCTTCACCTCTCCCATCCTTCCTCCACTAATGCACCCTCCCTGTTACTCTTCCTGCCGCTCTCGATCCCACATAATCTATCAACTCTCTCGTGTTCTATGTCTTTCTCTTTCACCTTCACTTTTTCCTGCACTTCATATCTCCATCTCTCTCTCCCCCTCAGTCCCCCTTTCTCTCTCTGCTTCTCCTATCCTGCGGCGTCTGCACTCTCTCCCTCTCTCTGTCTCTCTCCCCCTCACTCTCACTCTCTTCTCCTTATCCCGCTTCTTATCTCTCTCTCTCTTCATCTGCCCCTCTCTATCCCCCTTCTCCCTCTCACCTTCTCCTTCCCTTGCTTCTTCTCTCTACCCCACTTCCTCACTCTCTGATTCTCTCGCCTCTTTTATTCACTCTCTACAACATACTCTGTCTCTTCCACTCCTGCACTCTCTTTTTCTATGTCTTTCTCTTTCACCTTTACTTTTTCCAGCACTTCATATCTCCCTCTGTCTCCTCCCTTTCTCTCTCCCTCTCCCCCTATCCTGCTTCTTCTCTATCTCCCTCTCCCCGTATCCTGCGTCTTCTCTCTCCTCCTCTCCCCCTATCCTGCGTCTTCTCTCTCTCCCTCTCCCCCTATCCTGCGTCTTCTCTCTCTCCCTCTCCCCCTATCCTGCGTCGTCTCTCCCTCTCCCCCTATCCTGCGTCTTCTCTCTCTCCCTCTCCCCCTATCCTGCGTCTTCTCTCTCTCCCTCTCCCCCTATCCTGCGTCGTCTCTCCCTCTCTCTTCCTCTTCCCCTGCCCCGTCGCTCTCTCACATTCTCCTTCCCTTGCTTCTTCTCTCTGCCCCACTTCCTCTTTCTCTGGTTCTCTCACCTCTTTCCTGGACTCACTGCAACATACTATCTCTGCCTCTTCTGCTCCTGCTCTCCTTTTCCCTTTCTCTCACACTTGTTCTTTCTCTTTCCCTCGCTCTCTTTACTCTCCGCTATCTATCTCTCGTCATCTCTATCTCTCTTCTCACCTCCCCTCTCTCTCTACCCCTCTCCCACGCGCTCTCTCTCTCTTTCTCTCTTTCTCTCTCCCTCTCATTCTTCCTCTCTCTGTGCCCCTCTCCCTCTCTCTCTGCCCCCCCCTCTCTCTCTCTCTCTCTCTCTCTCTCTGCCCCTCTCTCTCTGCCCCCTTCTCCCTGCCTCTCTCTCCCTCTCCTTCTTTCCCTCTCCCTCTCCCTCCCCCCCCTCTCTCTACCCCTCTCTCTCTGCCCCGCTCTCCCACTTTCTCCCTCTCTCTCTCTCTCTCGCCACTAGCACCGCGGCCCTCTGCTGGGCCTGCCTCCAGCTGCACGTCTGTAGCGGCAATGGGTAGAAATAGCCAGGGTGGAGTGGAATTGGCGGTAGTGAGATGATTGAAGATGAGGCAATCTACAGTTGTTTTCGCTATTTGAAAAAAGTCCAACCTCATACAAATATTCATTGCTGACCCAAAAAACGAAGCGTGAAGCATCGCTTTCTAAATATAACAGATATTGATAAATCTGTTTTGACAGAGACAAATTCAGCTGGAGACAGAAGCAGCGCAGGGGGAATTCTAGATGCAAGATCAGTGGATAAAGAATGAGGAAAATGGGGAGTCCAGGCACAGGTGGGGGTGAGGGAAGTGTACATAAAGGAGGGTGGAAGCGAGAAGGGGTGTGTGAGACTGGGAGCTTGCCCCTAAAACCCACAGAGGTTTAGGAAGACCCCTGGGACCCGAGTATGTGCAATTCTTCGAGAATACCCGATTCACCGTTTGGTAGCGAGGCTGAATGCTCAGACTGTACCATGATCAAGGTGGGGGGGGGGACAGGCACAGATTACAGAACAGCACGTCGTTGTCATGACAATAAATGAGTAGCAACTTTGCAGGCTATAACCCCTAAATATAGCAACGCCTAACAAAACGATCACAACATAATTAGCAAAGGTATGGTTCTCAAAGGCATAAATATAGCAGGCCCGTAACATGCATCACATCATTCACACATACGCGGTTTAGTACATCACTCCTACAATCTCCCCATGCTATGGTGGTTGTAAATAGTTTATCCTAAACATTCCAGGCAGTTATAAGTCTCTGCGAGGATATCCAGATGCTTTGGATTACAATACACACCATCCCGAGGCAGCATAGTCAATGCTGAGGCCTCTTAAGAATTGTAATCCAAAACATCTAGAGAACTTTGGGTTGCACACCCCAGCTCTTTTTGATATGAAATGCATCGATGTGCAAAGCGGGCAGACCAAAGTATATGTGGGCAAAAAATACAAAGAAAATACTATAAAACTCGAACTAGCGCCTAGATGCCTGCGGCTTTGTGTGCTACTATGAATGCACAAATAAATAAATAGAGAAGATATTATGTTTTATTCATGTATTTATTTGTATTCATTTATTTGGGCATTTATATGAGCGCACCAAGCTCCAGGGCATCTAGGCGCTGGTTACAATCAGATAAAATAGAGGAGGAAGAACGCGGAGTGGACACACAGGGAGGGGAGGAGAGAGACTTAGTTGAAGGGGAGGAGGTTCGAGCTTCTTTTAGAAGCTGTCAGGATGGTTCATCATGGAGGTGGCCAGGGAGCTCATTCAAGAGTGCGGGGGCACGAACTGGGAAGCTACCCCCCATTTTACGATTAAATCTGGGGGTGACGAGGCAGTAATTGCAGGGAGTGGGATGTGGCCTTGTTGTTGTGTGTCTTCAGATTATTGTTCCCAGGTAGGATGGGGCGTTGTTGGAGAGGGAGGGGTGCGTGATGGATAAGATCTTGAAGTTGATCCTGTCCTTGGCCCTATGCCAGTGAGCGGCTCTCCTGGCTTCAAGTATATGGTCCCGCTTTCCAATGTGACGTGCTGCTCTCAGTGCATTATTTTGGACTGATTGAAGATTGTAAAGATTTTTGGCAGCGGTGCCGCAGAATAGCGAGTTGCAATAGTCAAGTTTTGAGCAAATGAGTGCCCGAGCAACTTTGAGCCGTTTTCTTAGGACAGAAAAGGTCTGCTGGTGCTGATGACCATAGTGGCGTAACCTGACGTTGAGGCAATGTGGTTGGTTTGGTGTTGTATATTGAGGGTGGAATCAAGGTAGATGCCGAGGGTTTTGACAGCAGTGGCGATGGGGATGGTGTGGCCATTGATAGTGAAGGATTTGTAGGTCGGAGGAGGCTTTGCTAATCTTGCTGCAGGGCCCACGAGGAGAAGCTCCATCTTCTCATCCTTGAGGCAGAGGCAGTGTGTGGCCATTCAGGTTTGGATCGTTTCATAGAGGATGTTGATCTTCAGTGGATCCTGTTTGTAGTTGCGTGAATGGGGATGAGGATCTGGGTGTTGTCCGAATAGTTGGGGTATGAGACACCGAGGGAGTCATGGTAGTCGAAGAGAGGCTTGGTTTAACAGAACAGAAAGGATTTCTTCGCTTTACAAAAAGGTGGAAGATGATCAGTTTTGCACAAATGCTAAAGAGAGATCATTCTACAGTCTATCAAGTGTCTCAAAAATCTGAAGACTGAGGGAGCTCAAGGCAGCCTAGGCTCAGTCTTGGATTCTTCCACAGTGAGAAAAAAAGAAAAAAAAACACATTAGATGGACATTTTTGAGATGGAAAAATGTCGATGGAATGGCATTAGATGCAATGGTTTTAGATGAAATGACCATAAACACTAGTCCTCAAGACACAGTTTCCAATCCTGTGGCTATGGGTTGCAGCTCTCCGTCAAGAGGAGGGCTGTGATGCACGAGTTTGGTTTCTAAGCACTTTGCAGCAGTAGATCATAACCGGGGCTTTCTTGACACCAAGGACAGTGGCCCATGTAGGAGGATCAGCAAGAATACACGCGTGGCAAACGCCACAGTGAAAGAAGGTCCATTTTAGTGCTATGTGAGGACCCCAGGATTTCAAACAACATGATAGCAGTTTGCTTGGAAGGGTCAAATCTAGTTCATCTTAGGTTTATACAATAACAAGAAGAAATGGTGATAATGTATGCTCTAGGCCTAACATTACAATGCAGGACTTAGTTTATACAATGTAGTTAAGCAGGTGTTCTCATTCAATTATAGATCAGTTTTGGTGATACAGGTAATCCATTGCACACAGGTCAGCAGAAGGACAAGGTCTCAGCTCATGACCCTAACAAGTGGCCTGCAGGCAAGTTATACATTAGCTGTACAGAGGTCATGACAATCGAGTTCTGTTCTGCATGACATAGGCTACCATTTTAGCTCACATGGTCACTTTATAGAGCAAGAAAACCTAAAATGGCGGCTTGACCCAGAATGACAGTTTACATAGTTTCTAAGGTCAGGACCTTGCAATGCGAGTTTATTCACATGTAGTTTATAAGCAGCTTGTTAGCAGCTTGGCGTAGGCCAATATACATATATTCATAGCAATAGGAGGCACGATATAATTTCTAGTTTGACAACCCTTGAAAGCTCTCTCATGTCATGTCATACCCATTTATGAAAAAGGAGACAACCTATCGTCCGATTGCCTTAATGGACATTGATTCAAAAATGTTGGCTAGGTTGATTCTCGATCACATATTCTACTGGTGTTTCGATAAAGAGATCCTTGACCCCTTCCCAATCGGATTTAGGAAAAAGATGGGGACGGATTGTGGCGGTCTTCTGCTATGCTCCATGCAGCAACTAACTTGGAGTGGCAAGTTTCCCCCAATGTACGTCGCTGCAATGGACCTTTGACTAGGGTTTGATTTAGTGGATCGGAGAAAGCTTTGGCACAAACGGGATAAGATGGGTATGCCGTGGGCTTGTTTACCATTTTGATACATCTCCATGACAAATAATCCCTTCAAATAAGGTTAAACCAGGAAGGAATGTTATCTAGACCTATTGCCACTTCTAATAGACTTAGACCGGGTTGTATTTTGTCAGCCTGTCTATTTACTCTTTATGTGGCAGAGGTGGGCTTCGCCCTTGAGAAAGCATTGTTTGTACCCCCTAGAATTGGAGGCCTGAAGATCGCGTGGGCGGCATACGCAGATGATTTCATATTGTTCGATTACACCTCTATTGGTCTACAAAAGTTGCTAGAGGTCTTTAGTTAATACATTCAGATAAACAATCTGCGCATTAATCTGCAAAAATCCATAATCCTGGTTCTGAATAAGCATAAGAAAAAATGTATATTTTCATGGATTTTAAACCACTTTAAAATTAAACAGAAAAGGGATATGATTTATTTGGGGTTTCCTATTATTGGGTGTCAGTCTAAGCCCTTCTATATGACTTAAAGTGCCAGGCTATTATGCAAGTCTATGCAAAATGGACGAGCATGCTCGTCCTTGCCACTTAAGGGGTTAGACAAAAGTGATGAAGTTGGGCACTGAGATGAAGAAGATCGACATAAAATATGAGAAAGTCTCCTTGATGCATGTACTAAAACTTTACTTGGGAAAAGTGGTTCCACGTATATGTGTTCTGGTTTGAAACTCTTTCCACTGTGGGTGCTTTGAGAATTGAACCTCTATGAAGCAAGAATGTGGAGCGCATTAATGTACCGGACTCCCAAATGCGTGCCGATTAGTTATGAATTGGACTTACAGTCTATCTAGAGTAGGCTTGAATGGCGAAGACTGGTGCTCTTTAGGAGTACGTGAGCCCAGACAGAAAACCGCCTCTCTTATCTAATGCTTGATGAATTTATTTGCTCGCTCCATTCAGACTGCGTGATGTTCTTGGATAGTTCAGGTATTGCTCTGGATACTTCAATAGCGAAACCTCAGAAGGTCGAAAAGCTCTCAGAATATAAGGATTGGGCTGAAACAACGGATTTAGGGCTTAAGTCTCGTCTCTATTCACACACTGTATCGAAGCAAATGTTAGTGGGCACGGCTGAACCATATTTGAAGCGCTTTCTGAATACGCACTTGGGAAATGACTTAATGCGCTTCCGGTTAAATGTCCTGCCCACTAACCAAATGTTTAATATCAGGGGGGTGAGTTCGGGAGTCTCTCCACGATGTCGTTTTTGTAAGAATTTGGGTGAGAGAGAAACTCTAGTGCGTTTGATTCTGTACTGTCAGGCTTTGAGAACTGAGAGAATTGCATATTTTACTAAATGTGTTCCTTGTGTGAACTGCGTCTCTTGGGACCTGTTATCGCTAGAAATGATGCATAGTAGATCTGTGCCTCTAAATTTGACTGTTCTTAGATTTTTAAAACAGGTATGTAAATTGGTTCAGATGATTTGATAGGTACATTTGGTGCTTTGGGTTTTTCTAGAAATTGTGCATTTTTGTAATTATGTACTCAAAAGTAATCATGTTTTCTTATGTGTAATAGGTTTTAAGTATTGTGTAAACATTCTTGTTTTGAAGTTTATATTTATCTTTTTGTAAAGGTTTTACAAACCAAAAAATAATAATAAAAGAAGAAAGATAAATTGAGCATAGTAACATATTTTATTTATAGGTCTAGACAGTCACGCAAACTCTATTATTAAGCACTATTTTAAAACAAGTTATAATTATTTTGACAACCAAAGGCAGCGGGGGCAAAGCCCCAAAACATGTCTACCTGTGTAGAGGTGTATCCATGCTGGAGAGTCAAGAGGCCGCTGCTCCCGCACTTAAGTGAATGGACCCACACTGGTCCGTGTTGACAGGGTTGAGCAAATGTCAGCTCTACATAGTCAGAAAGTGAAATTCACTCAGACAAAACATCACAACACATCCCTTCCTGACATGAAATATTACATCATACTGAAGGATTTGTCAGGTAAGAAGATCCCCTACAATCATCATTCACCCTTCATTAACACCAGCAAACGATGGCCCTTCTCCTACCCTCTCCTCTACCCTATCCCCACCCCCCCCTTGTAAATAGTTCTACTTATTTTTCTAATTACCTGTTCATGCTTGTATATAGGTTTCTCTCACTTTTGTACCTGTTATATTGTAAAATGCTTTGGCTTAAAGCGCTATATAAATTCAATAAACATAAACATAACATAAACATAAACATAAGTGACCAGTGCGCCTGCTGACTTCTATGACATCAGTTAGACCAGTTGCTGCCAGACTCGTTTCTGTAAAACACTTGCTAACACCTTTCTAATAGTGCATATCATGTTGTCTTCACTTCAAGAGCTGATGAGGTGTGAACAATTCCCTTCAGATTTCTGTTCTGCACTGACCCGCCTCGTACTGAGCCACTGTGGGGAAAGTACAATGCCACACATTCACGCTAACTTAATAACCACAGATGTGTATGCCTTCTTAAAACAGAAAGCATGCATTTCAATGCTTTCTTTCAATGGAATTTCCCAGTTATAGAGGTAGTTGCATTTCAGATGCCATATCTTCACCATAACTCAAAATAAAGAGTATTATATAATTCGTTGCGTCTGTGCCTCCACCAAGCTATTAACATCTCTGACCATCTATATTTTCCAGACTGAAATTTTCATGGTTAACGCAGACAGTACTCAATCAGTTTATAAAGAAAAACGAATTGCACACAGCGTAACTTAGGCCACCCTGACACATACTGTTAACAGCTGTGCCTTGCATGTCTCCAGAGGTGGGTTGGTAGAGGGACCTGGGTATGCAATGTGGGGTGACTGGTGGCTCAGGAAGCCTGGTGGGGCACGCATCCTTATACAGGGGGACTGGATGCCTATCTGAGAGGTAACATTGAAGACTATGTTGCTGACTGCCCAAAAGGAGAAACTCTGAAAGCACATGGCACATGCCTTCCTTCTGACTGTGCTCCTTCCCTACCAGCCCGGCCCAACGCAATGTGCTGCTGGCACTCAATGCCCTTAAAATGATCCTAAACTTCTCTCTGTGTGAAAGAAATGCACTGCTTAGCGCACAGTGGCAGGCATCCAGAGAAATGGAACGTGTGCTGTCAGGGCGGAAGTGATGTCATCCAGGGTCGAAAAGCACTCACAGCTTCACAGGCATCCTTCAGCTACTTTGTTTGTATCGGGAGGATAGCTTGGGGGCAACGTTCTCGCCTTGGAAGCAAGATGACGCGGAGCAGCACAGGTTCGATCCCGAGGTCCGCGCATTAAGTGTGTTATAAATAACCTATCGTATCATGTGGATAATGCCAACGCAATCTTGGTGTAGCATTTTGGGCAAGGTGATGTAATTGTCGGTCAGATGGCGCAGTGAGCTTCGCGCTCGTTTCTGACATCGGTGCGCAGCCTGATGACGCAGTTTCGAATCTTGGTGGATCCAACTCAGCCTTTCATCTTTCCGAGGTAGATAATTTGAGAACCAGGCGGTGGGTAATGATATCCACTGTTATTGCAGCCCTTTGATGTCCTTGGGTGAGTTGGCACCATATAAAAACTGGTATTATTATTAATGTGTGAGAGAAGGAAGAGAGGTGTGCCAGCATGGCATGCAGATGATGAACGTGGGTAGTGGGAATTAGAAAGGCACAGAAGAGAACTGTCAGAAAGAGTATGTACAAGAAAGGTGGCAAACTGCATGGGAGGTGTGAGAGTAAATTGAAAGCAGGGCATTGGAACAATCATATGCAGAAACATTGGTGGCGGCAGTGGAGCACCTGTACACTCGTTGGTGGCGGCAGTGGAGCACCTGTACAGCAGAGTGTTACTTCTCATGGCATGAGATGGCAGAGGTATTGCTCCAAAGACTAAGCAGGGGATTGCATTGCAGAGAGCATACATTGCAGTAGGAGGATGTTAAACGTGCTCTGCTGCACACAGAACAGTGTGGTGTCTAGGGGTCAGCCAAGGGCAGTCGGATTGCAGAAACAAGGATGTGGTGAGAAACTGGGACCGCACCAGACTGCACAGGTGGTGGTGTTTTTTTGCATTCCTATATAAACATATTTACTCTTTGAGGCACAGGGTGATCGCTACACAATCTTTGGTCAAGTGCTGACAGTGTGCTTAATACACAGGTTTTAAGTTCACCTCGTGGGCTTTATAACCACTTGACCACATCCCCTCTGAGAACAGAAGCAGATGGGGAAAAGTGTGGGCAGAAGGAGAGAAAAATGCGGGATGAGAACGTGATACCTAGAGGTGGTTCTAGGAGGCGAGATGCAGGTGAACAGAGAGAGAGACAGTAGAGGGAGGGATGAAAACTAAATTAAAAGAGACAGGGGCTACAGAACCAAATGGAGGCGGCTGACCCATGAAACCTCAAGAACCCGACCACAGTCACTTCTGAGGCGAGCCTCTTTCCAAGGGTTTTTTGATGATTCGCTGCATGATGTGGTATATTAGACCTGGAAAAGAAGGGGGTACCCCAGGCTCCCATGCCTAATGAAGAATTGCGCGCTGAATCCGCTAGCATTTCTGCAAAATGCACATGCGATCGGTTTTGCTGTTTAAGTTTTAAAAAAAAACATGCATCCACCTGATCCCTATGGACGCTGCCTGCTGGTAGCACATGCTGGAGAGACGTCCTCATCGGAATACCCGAGGAGACACCGCGGCGAGGCTTTCGGATCATCTGAACAGGGCAGGGAAGAGCGGCGAGCTCCACAAAATGGTGCTGAGGCAGCAAAGCCTGCGAGAACGTGATTTCTGCAGGTTTGCATGGATCTGGCCTATTTTTCACCCTGATGCGAATATGGTCATTGGTTGGCTTACAAAAGAGAAATGTGCATACAGAATTAATATTGTGCATAGGTAGGGTTGGCAAAAAAACACGCTTCCCATATATGCTCTGCATCGGTATGTGGATTTGGCTCGCAGTCTGGCCCCCTCTGCCTTTTCACACAGTATTCAGCTTTTTGTGCAACATAGACCTCTCAGAATCTGGGAGGTATAAGATTTGCTGCCAATCAGATCACGCATATATCTTAGCCAATCAGAAGGCTGGAATGTTCTACGCTCCCCAGTTGGCTTTAATGTCGAGCCTGCCAATCACATACCCGGATCCTTCAGCATTACAGCGATTCATGACTCAGCTTTGGCCTACAAGCCCCTGGTGAAAATCAGAGCAATTCCAAGAACTATCAGGGGATGCGAGTTGCTGGACATATAATCTGCCGCTTTCACACTGCCGGTGAACATTTCACCCGCCTCTAATTCTGTAAATATCTTCCGGAATCTTAGGCACATTATGGTGCGCAGTATGCAGGGACATAATTTCACCAAAATGCCAGAGGTAGTGGACGTGACATCACATGACCCTTGACCCCCTGATGACATCACAGGAAGTGAGGTCATTTGACCCCACCCTAAAGTGATATTGCAGGAAGTGATGGAACACGACCTTTCACCCATTGACAAAACAGGAAGTGGCATCACATAGCATTGTACACTACGAAAAATATGGTTAGGATATCACTATAATGTGATGTACATTCGATACAAGAATGGATCGCCATATGTATTGTTAAGATAAGTGTGTATATGCCCATATTACTAAATTACTGTGAATGCAAGCAGACGTCCATGACCAAATGATAATGATGTGTTATTATATAGCACTTACGCTTAAGTGCTTTACATAGAAAAATTATACACCCAATGTCACCCAACCTGTGTTGGTAGTCATTTATCGATCTCAGAAGGTTGAAAGGCTGAGTTGAGGCATTTAAGAACAGACTAAATCAGTGACTCACCCCCTGAAGTGTGCCTGAAATAAACCTTTAATGAGTGTAGCAATTATGGTATAGATTACCCGAAAGACACATTATTTGGTATTTATATTCTCTCTTATTTAGGGTCAGTGCTGAAAGTGTTAGACTTGTGGCACTCCTGTTCTTATTTGTCTTCTTTTTTTTTAGGGGCCTGAACAAGAAAGCCAGCCACCCCAGAAGTAAAGAGCCACATGGTGCTGGCGACAGCCCAGGAGCTTGCATTTAAAAAAAAAAAGAAAGTTTTAATTTTTTCTTTCTTTTTTTTTTTTAGAGGTCGCAAGGGAGATCTCAGTGGTCGCAGTTGCGACCTCTGGCGACCCCTAAATGACATCCCTGGCAGTATGAACCATCATCATATACCAATGTATGTTTTTCGCTCAGCTTGGAACAGCTGACAGTCAGTGCCTTAAGTGGGTGCTGAATCTAGGGGCCTGTCGTTAGGGGTCGTGGCTTAGGAGGCACTGCCCCCTAACAAGACCCTCCCTCACCCAAAGGGGGGGTGAGGGGGCTGCTTACAACATGGTGGCTGGGGAGCACTGGCATTATTACCTTTGGCGAGCCCAGCCCCACCTTTTAAATAAAAGGTATAGGGGCATCAAAGGTGTGAGACCAGTGCACCCCAGCTCTCACACACAGCAGGCCACCCTTTCATTCAAGGAGTTGCGTGGTTGAAGGGAACCCTTTAATCATGTGGCTCCTTGAGTGAAAGGGCTGCCTGCTGACAGTTATTTACCATCTTGCCTGAGCACATCAGCGAAAAGTTTGCTGCGAGTGTTCGCGGATATCCGCCGCAGCGGCGGAGTGCACACTCAAGTCACAGCTGAGCTCACAGAACTCGGCCCTGAGCCTGCTTCCCAGGACAGTAAGGTGCTAATTTGATAAACACCTTATTTTAATGCACATTTTCCTTCAGGGACTGCTTTTATCAAGAGGGGAGGAAAGGGCGTAAGGTAAAGCGGCAAAGAGTCAAACGAGCAAAGGACAGACCGGCCCGTGGAACTCCTTGCTCAGCACCCTGAAACTAGAACTCAACCACCTACAATGTAGGAGATACTCAAAAACGCTCGTATTCAAGAACCCCCCCCCCCCCCCCGTTGCAGAGAAGCGAAATTCCAACGTATATACGGTTAAGAGGGGAGAACAAGTGAGAGCTCAGCAAAGGAATGTGGATGGACTGCCTGGGGCAGTAGAGGGAATGTTTGTGTGGGGGAGGGGGTCGAGAAGAGGAGATAAATGAGGAGAAGGGGGAAGAGGGAGATAGTGAAGGGAACTGGAGGAGGGAGGGAAAATAAATGGGAGACATAATGAGATTCGAGCGAGTGAAATGAGGCGGGGAAAAGAACACAAGCCCGGAGGGGTGGGAGGTGGAGGCCCAACACAAGGGGTGGGTAGGGTTGGAGATAGGGGAGAGCGCAGGTGATATGAGAAGGGGGCGAGGAGTTGGGAAAGGTGAACGAGACGGAGCCGTGCTGCATGGATGGGGTGCGGGGAGAGAGCAGAGGGGGATATACGGTGTCCTTCGCCGGGCAGAGGGAGGGGGGCGCGAGGTAGACGAGGAACTCACTCGAGCAGGCGGCCTCTCAGTCTTTAACAGGATTGATTAACTCACCACAGAGATGTTCCGTGTGAGGACGATAAGATAAGCGTCGCGTTCCGGGGCGGCTCCTACACACCGGGGTGTGCGGATTACAGCCTCCCCGCCGCGCTAATGAAAGTGTCTGCGGTGACAGTGCCTCCTCACGGCTGCCACGCGGGCACCCTCCCGCCGCTGACGGGGGAAATGTCGGCCATTTTCTGTACACGCCGTGCCGGTCCCATGGCCGCCGTCAATCTTCCTCTCTCTGCTCTGAGCCCGCCGTGTCCTCACCTGCGGGCGGCCCGGGGGGAATCCTATTAATATCCGCCGCACCGACCCAGGGCTGCTCCATTTCACAGGCCTGGGGGGTAGCGGAAGAGGGACAGTGTGTGGGGGCAGATCCTAGTTGGGAAAGTGAACGTGGGGAGACTGGAGGGACACGGGCTTGTGGGGAAGGCAGGACACACCCAATCCTGCCTTTGCTCCCCTTTATGGCTCAAGTGCACATCAAATAGCTAAATCAAAGTCCTTTCTGCGGCCATGTTTTATTCTTGGACCATCACAACTAGTCTGCAACCTAGGGCTGTCCACTGGATGCAGTGACAGCGCACACACACCTGCCGGCACAACCAGTAATCTGGACAGACCATCAGGCTCTCCCTTTTCCTGTAACTAAAGGTAATGTTACACACATAATGAACTCACTCTGGGGTGGCCAGAGATCTTTCCCCAAAACCTCCCCGAGCAACTCTGAACGTGACCTCCTGAACGCAGCAGATCAACCTCTTACTGGGCCAATCCTACACCAGATCTCAGTAAAGCCTCGGATGTCGCCGCACCACTGCAGACTTTTAAACAGAAAACCTCCTCTGAGAAATCCCAGCCTTGGTACACGCCTGCCCGCCCGTGGTGGGTTATCTTCTGAAACAACTCATGAATAACTCTAAGAGAACACATGTACATGCAAAAAACGTATAAATGCCTAGTTTTGACTGTCATACATAGCCTGGCCTACACTCCACATGCGCCACACCTGTACACCCATGCCATATCTTATATTTGTCACAGTATATCCAATGGGTGTCTCACGTGACGTCCTCTGCCACTTTCTACACCTGTGAAAGAAACGGATCTGTGGGCAGGATGTGGAGAAAGCCGGCCAAGGTCAAAAGGTTGTAGTCTCATGGGGGCAAAAGACGGCCTTTATAGGAAGGATGTTTAACACAAGGCCATTGGAAGCAAGATCACACAGAGCAACAGAGGTTCAAATCCCAGATCCGCGCTTAGACCAAGCTCAGCTACGGGATTAGGCGCGTTATAAAAACCAATAAAAATTAATAGCCCGGCAGTGGAGCATCAGTGTTACATCCACACAAAGACGTATTCATTTGATCGAGGGGGCTATCAAACGGGTACCAAGCTGTCCATCATCTGCAGGACTAGAGGGATCCCAGCGCATTCAAAGCTGTGAGCCTGTTTACTGCTGGTGCTGTATTCTCTGGCTGGCTCGGCTCAAGCTTCTGTGGACCGCGCCCGCGCGCAAGAACATGAATGAGAATCCCTGTCGCCTTGTTATATGGCGGTGGTTGGTCCAAGCTGCGGCACGCTTCACAGATACAGGAAATGAAGTCCTCTATTACTCCGGGTTCTTAGGCTCCTCTCCGCCTGTGGTGGCGCATGAATTGAAGGTCTCCATTCTTTCCTAGGACTCAGCTGCACAAAATTATTTCTATCCCTTCAAATCTAAGCTTAGAGCTCCAGTGCAGAAGAGCTGATGGATCAAATGGTCAATCTACCAGGAACGCTTGCAAAAATGTATCTTCTCCCATGTCAGTATCAACCGGCAACAAAGCAGACTTTTTGCCTTTGTAACATACACATTGCCCGTGTTTACTATTGCCTCTGCCCTTAAGCTTGTCCAAGCTTCAAGCGTTTCAAGCTTAGAGCCTTAGCTTAGAGCGTTCCACTAGGCCCAAGTTCTAAACATTTGGGTGCAGTTCATTACGCTACCCTATAGTAGCGCCTCCTGCCTCATCTTGGGGCTTCTTCAAATGTCACTGTTGCAGATAAACCTTGGGGTCTCTGAGTAGACCTATGGAGGCCACCCTAAGAGCTCACACTGGGGGTTCCCACAGAAGGAGAGTGGGATCAAATGCAAGCGGGATTCCAGGTTACTGGCAAACCCATCCCTTCTATTCCCTGAAAGTAGGCCAGTACCCCCAACAAAGATAACTAGGGAGTAATCAGTTCTCCGGGGTCTGACCGTCATGCCATCTATACTGCTCAGGTGATATAGCGCATGCAGCACCTTCCACACAGAGGACCGCTGCTGCAGCTCTCCCTGAGGAGAAGATGGCCTGCGTAAGTGGGGTTCCATGTGAAAATGTCGCCAGGAAAAGGTTGCCAGTGAGGCGTTCATTTCATTTTTCCTGATCCTTAAAAAGCCTTCCTCAACATATTCTAGCACTGGTGTTGTTTTCTATTTTAAACTCCAGTCATATAATATTTGGGCAGCACGCTTGATATTCAAGGTGCACATTTGGTTAAATTGCATTTTCCTTGGTGACAATCTCACTGGATACTGTAAAAAATGCTTCTTTTCAATTACATGAATTTGACATGCCTAAAAATATGCTAGTCAGGAATATATATATATATATATATATATATATATATATATATATATATATATATATGGTAGCAGCCGGGTAGTTATGGTTAAGTTGCTAAACTCATAGGAAGAGAGGAAGAGCACTTTTTCGGCGGTTTATAACTTTGCTGAATTTCTGAGCTATCCTCCCGGCCCTGAATGAGAACTGCATTTTTACTTGCTACAATCCCTTTGCTTCCAAGATCCCAAAATAAGGGGTCAAATATTTTGACCTCAAATTCATCCTTGGAGCCCCG
Source organism: Ambystoma mexicanum (assembly GCF_040938575.1). NCBI lineage: Eukaryota > Metazoa > Chordata > Amphibia > Caudata > Ambystomatidae > Ambystoma > Ambystoma mexicanum. The sequence goes on along the minus strand of NC_090925.1, from coordinate 613,060,401 downwards.
CATGCAGGTATATTGGTCCTGCGTATGGGAGACAGTGGAGCATAGGAACGGGCCTCTACAGAAGTACAGTGCCGTCCATTTCTGATAAATGGTATGGCAGTCAGTACATGGGGAGGGTGGACAATGTGGCACTACTTGATCACTGTTTTCAGGGGTTCCAGTTTGCCGTGCAAGGCTGTCTTGAACAGATTGGTTTCCTGAACAGCAGGTTTGGTTGTGTTCATGTGGCAGGTTTTTGTGTAGCCAAACTCTACTGCCCCATAGTGAGGGCCTGATGCTCTGGACACCCTCAACTTAGCCGGAGGCCTCTATGATAGCTCAGTGAGTTCAGGGCTCTTTGTGCAACCTGCAGCCCTAGCATTAAATCAAGGTATGCCCCATCCCTTCATCCTTGTGAAGTCACTAAACTGAGCACCTTTGCATTTGATATCAACAGCTGTAATTAAGGCGCTGAGACGGGAATCCAGCAGGAAGCACTGCAAATAAAACCTTAATATTATTTTATTTACTTTCACAGGCCAATCACGGTGTTTTTGCTGCTTAAACTGCAGTTGGCGAACTGTCCACCAATCACTCGAGCTTAAGTTCGTGATTGGTGAATAGGATCAAGGGTCGGGTGGCTTTTGCAAGTGCCACAGGGACTTGCTGCAGAAGACCGTGCTTATTCCCATTAGCGATTTTGGATTGAATCCTATACTCCACTGGGAACCAATGGGTTAGAGTTTCTGTGTTTCCGCATTTTCAAGCCCATGCAGGCTGTTTATGAACTTTTATTAGAAACCAGCTTGGTGCCAGCCCAGATGATGCACGAGAAGGGCCTGGCAGGCCGCACACAGTGATTGGTTTCTAGGAGCAGTGACGTGCTCTGGAGTTTAGTGCCAGCCCATATGATGCACGAGAAGGACCTGGCAGGCCCCACAGAGTGATTGGTTTATAGGAGCAGTGACGTGCTCTGGAGCTTGGTGCCAGGACCCACGCAGCGATTGGTTTACAGGAGCAGTATCATGTTCTGGAGCTGGTGCCAGCCCAGAGAAGGACCTGGCAGGCCCCACACAGTGATTGGTTTCTAGGAGCAGTGACGTGCTCTGGAGCTTGGTGCCAGGACCCACGCAGCGATTGGTTTATAGGAGCAGTGTCATGTTCTGGAGCGGGTGCCAGCCCAGAGAAGGACCTGGCAGTCCCCACACCAGTGATTGGTTTCTAGGAGCAGTGGCGTGCTCTGGAGCTTGGTGCCAGGACCCACGCAGCGATTGGTTTATAGGAGCAGTGTCATGTTCTGGAGCTGGTGCCAGCCCAGAGAAGGACCTGGTAGGTGCCACACAGCGATGGGTTTATAGGAGCAGTGACATGTTCTGGGTCTTTTTTCCAGCCCAGATGATGCACTAGAACGACCTGGCAGGCCCCACAGAGTGATTGGTTTATAGGAGCAGTGTCATGTTCTGGAGCTGGTGCCAGCCCAGAGAAGGACCTGGCAGACCCCACACAGCGATGGGTTTCTAGGAGCAGTGACGTGCTCTGGAGCTTGGTGAAGGACCTGGCAGGCCCCACACAGTGATTGGTGTATAGGAGCAGTGACATGTTCTGGGTCTTGGTGCCAGCCAGATGATGCACGAGAAGGACCTGGCAGGTGCCACACAGCAGACTTGATCCAGACGAGTTATGGGGTCTTAGTCTGGATCTCCGGTTCACTATCTGGGAGTGTCCAGCATACAGGTGTCGATGAAGCTGTTGGATTCTGTATTTTGAAGGCGTGCCTTGGGGACGGATGCACATTGATGAGTCCTCCTTTCATCATTAGGGTCACATAGTGAGGACATTACGGGCCAGTGGTGGAGTCACCTGAACTTGACTCCGGTTCTAAGGAGGGCTCCTGCATGGCAGTTGGGTGGGTTTGAAGGTGCAGAATTTTGGCTGGCGATTTTCTACCCTGGAGATGGCACAGCCCTGGGATAGCTGGCCCATGGGAGGGTCTAATGGTTGACAGCAGATATTGTATGAATCCCACGGCATGAGTTATGCGATCTCTAGGGATCTCTGAGAACACTTTTATCCAGCGGGTGACTAAGGTATTCTTAAGTTAAAGCGCCTAGATACCGCTGGGTTTTGTGCGCTATATAAGTGTCAAAGAAATAAAGGATAACTACTATATAACGGATCACATGATTTTATTGTATTACTACTTTTTTAAAATGTATTTACTGCCTTCCTCTTCCCATGCTGCAGGTGCCTCTTTGAGAAGGGTCTGCTTTTCTTTAGCTGGCATTATAATTACAGTGGTCCTATGCGTCTTTTCCACTCACATTAATTTCCATCCAGACCGCAAATGTACCATTTGGTCTTCTCCAAATATACTATCTGCAGTGGTAGAAGTATACCGAAAGAAAATAGTGGGACGGTGTTCTTGGCAGAGAAGAGGGTAGGCGGAAGCATAGTGAAACATGTGACACTTGCACAGAGACATGAATGGACAAATCCTCTATTTAGAATGGTGAATATGGTAGTAAAACGTAGAGGAATGGTAAACAGAAAAAATAAAAGTAGTGGTACACCACTCCCGACCCCTCCCGCTTACTTCAATCACTATCTGTACCTATTCAACCATCATATATAGTGGATGAGTTTCTTCGCATGATTGTTCTGGACTGAAACATGTTTGCGGGGAATATTCTGCAGTGAAATCACCTGGTAACAGTATGGTGTGTTATAGCCCTATGTGACTGATTCAAAGTGGTGCACGTCACTTTCAGCACCGAGGAAATGTTAAGTGGGGCAGCTTGATTGCTATGTTATGTTGAATTTGTCAGGGGTTAGTGGATACCAGAGGTGCGCGCGGGGTGCGGTCGTGCCCTTCCCTAGTAGTAGAAGGAAAGAGCATGTGCATAAGAGGGCATGAGAAGTCTTGAGGAAAGTTTCATTTTTCATGTCATCTATATAGAGAGAGAGGCACCATGCCACTATGCCTGTGAACGCTGGTGCCCCACTAACCTTCACCCTTGGATGATCGCAGGGAGGGGTCAATATTCTCATCAGATATTGCTCACATTTGGGCTCAGAACAGAAGCTGATTAAATAGTTAGGGGTACAGGGGAGGACTAGTCTTACAGGGACCGGGCCCTCCTCGACCAGTCCTCCCCAGCACCCCTAACCAGCACTTGCCCTCGGCACGCTTCCCTGACTAGCCTGATTCTGTTCCACCCCGCCCTCTCACTAGCTGACCTTTACCCCGGGCTTCCCCCTGGCACTTGCCCTCCTTGGGCCCCCCTGCACTTGCCCAGCCCCTGGGTCCCCCCTGCACTTGCCCGGCCCCTGGGGCCCCGTCATCCCGAACTTGCCTCCTCCACCCCTTCCCTTGTCCCAGCCCCACCGCGCCTGACCTTCCCCCTCCCCCGCACTTATTGGTTTCACTGTACTTGTAGTGTACGAATGTCACACGGCCTAGTAGACCCGTGTTACTGTTTTCGTTGTTGTACCGCCTTATGCCCCGCCCCCCAGGCTTCCTTTCCTGCCTTGTGGCGCCTGGAAACACTTGTGTTTATGCGCCTTACAAATGTCTACTGCATAAATAGATACAAATGAATTATGGAGGCACTATAGACTAGCAAACATTGAAACTCATGGACTTATGGTGACTCTTTGTGTGTTCTCAGGTGATGGAAACCCCAAAGAAAGCAGTCCCTTTATTAACAGCACTGACTTGGAGACGGGGAAGGAGTACGATGGCAAGAACATGGCCCTGTTTGAGGTAAGACTCGGAAGCGAGGGCATGGTTTGGGAAGTGAGGAGAGTGTGAGAGGGAAAGTGAAAGTTGTATGAAGCATGGGGAGTTCAAAAGCAAATGCTGGCACAGAGCATAGTATGATTGAAGAGGAAAGGACATTGAAAATAGAGACTATGGTTGGAATGCTGATGCGGGGTGGAGTGTGGTGAGAGTGAAGTCAAAAGAGACATTGAAAATAGAGACTATAGTTGGAGTCCTGGTGCGGGGTGGAGTATGGTGAGAGTGAAGTCAAGAGACATTGAAAAAGTCAAAAGAGACATTGAAAATAAAGACTATAGTTGGAATGCTGGTGCGGGGTGGAGTATGGTGAGAGCGAAATAAAAAGAGACATTGAAAATAGAGACTGTAGTTGGAGTGCTGGTGCGGAGTGGAGTATGAAGAGAGTGAAGTCGAAAGAGACATTGAAAATAGAGACTATAGTTGGAATGCTGGTGTGGGGTGGAGTGTGGTGAGTGAAGTCGAAAGAGACATTGAAAATAGAGACTGTAGTTGGAGTCCTGGTGCAGAGTGAAGTATGGTGAGAGTGAAGTCAAGAGACGTTGAAAAAGTCAAAAGAGACATTGAAAATAGAGACTATAGTTGGAATGCTGGTGTGGGGTGGAGTGTGGTGAGAGTGAAGTCGAAAGAGACATTGAAAATAGAGACTGTAGTTGGAATGCTGGTGAAAGGTGGAGTATGGTGAGAGTGAAATCAAAAGGGATATTTAAAATAGAGTCAATAGATTGAATAATGAGCTTTTGGGAGTGTTCTGATAATGTAACCATAATACTACTAATGGATGTTACGATTATTTTAGAGAGTGCCAAGAAGGACATTGCACTAAAGAGAAGAGTGTGAAAGCTAGGAGGAGACATAGTAATCAAGGGGATGTACTTTTGAGAAATATTATGTTATATGGCATTTGTGTAGCGCCTACTGTCATTGGTATGGCCTTGAAGCGCTGTGGGGATGAATGCCCTTTGGCAGACCATAGAGATGTGAGATGTGAAGAAAGGATTTCTAAAATGTGTGTGTGCATTTTTAGCGACCATGAAGGTGGGGAGGAAGTGGCTAGGCCCCTAACCGCATCCCATAGTTATCACGTGAGATCATGAGTGCAGTGAAAAAATTGTCAAGGGTGTGGGATAGTCAGAAAGGTCAGATTATGCGACCTGCTTGTCCGAATTTTTTGTGTGTTACAGCTGTATTCTATTGGAGGTGGTGATGCGTGTTTTGGGTGTGTGTAATCAAGTAGTGTTTATTGAGAGGTGTGCAGGTGAGTGGGCCGTGTCCTCGTGGGATACAGTTACGTTTTGTTGTGATCGCATGCTTGACATTAAGTTGAAGAGAGACTGACACCTGGTTGGGAAAGATCTTGCGTAGGGAAGAAAGTCAAGTCAAATATGGCAGTGGAAGACCAGCAAAGGCAGTTGGGAAACACACACCGTGGATCCTAAGGGAAGAAAATCACGTAAGGGCTTGTGTCCATATGTCCAACTTGTGTAACTCAATTCCAAATGAGAAGGTTCAAAGGCAGAAAATGAGTCCATCTGACTCGGTATTGTAGTCGTGAAGGACCCTCATGAGGTCCAAGCTATGCAACCTCTACTCAAGTGTGGAGGAGGAAAGAACACCGGAAGCTTGGATTATTTTGAAAATTCCCTTTTAACATTCCATAATGATGTCTTCACCCAAGAGTGGACTTTCCTTCCACAAAGATGGTTTAAGACCGGTCATGCGGCAGAGACTCGCTTAATCGCTTGGCAGATGAGATTGTGAAAAGAGAAAAATAATATGAGGCCGGGAAACCCAAAGGAAACACACCAAACACAGGTTACAAAGGAACATACAAAGTACTTTATTTTAAGGACAAGCAATGACAAAGTCAAATGACAAATCAGATAGCTATCGGCCCTCAGTACAACACAACAAACTTCAACGGTGTTCGATGTATTCAGTAAGAGACTGTACATTGGGACATTCAGGCTTTTATACATTTCTCCAGCCTGTTGTCCAACCCCTTCGCGGGTTAACCATTCCATGAATGTATTACTGGTCTTGGGTCTCTGCCAGGTCAATCTTCTAATACATACATCAGTATGCGCATAGATCAGTTCCGTTGATACAGGTAATCCATTTACATGCAGGTCAACAGAAGGACAAGGTCTCAGTTCACAACCCTAAAAAGTGGCTTGCAGGCAAGTTATACAGTAGCTGTACGGAGATCATGTCGACCAGATTCTGTTCGGCATGGCATTGTCCACCATTTTGATGTACAGGGTGACTTTTACACAGCAAGAGAACCTAAAATGGCGGTTTGATTCAAGATGACGGCCTACATCAATTTCTAAGGTCAAGACCTTGCCATAGAGAGTTATTCGTGTAAAGTTTTAAGCAACTTGGCGTAGGCCAATATACATACAATCGTTTGCAATAGGAGCCATAATTTAATATCCAGTTAGACAAGATGGCCAGCTAAAATGCAGTCCTCAGGGTGAGAAACCTGCTGTGCATAGGCTTGAAGGGAGGAGTGATCAGCTGAACCAAGGCCAGATTAAGATCCCACTGCACCTGTAAGTAAGGAGCGACCAGCACCTCCATGGGAATCACAAGGAGACAGCCCTGTTCAAGGTAAATGACTACTGATGTGGCAGCCCGGTTAACTCCACCCGGCCCTGCCCTCAGTGGAGACCTGCAGAGTTCCTTCACCAGCAGCAGAGCACCCTGGCTAGCTAACTGCCAAGGATTGCATCACTTGTAAAACGGTAGCCATCTTCTCACAAAGCTTGTCGTCTACCCTCTTTTCCAGAGCTTCTGGAAATACATCCCTGAACCTCAGATGTCCTGGAGCAAGGCATAAAGCTGGAGGTTCTTAGTTCCAAAAGAACTAGGTTTCCTCGACTCCAGCATCAGCAGATCAGGAAACTGCACAAACCAACATCTTCCTTGGACGACAGTGTGTGCAAGGGCACACAGAGCAAACCCTCTGCCGCCATCAGGATTAGACACTGCACGGTGTCTTCATTTCCTCCCCACCCACCCAAGTGAATGGATACAGAGGTGCCCAACCTTTTGTGGGTAATAAACATGTATCAAATAAACTGGTGAGCAACAGCCGTACCCCCAACGGAACATATTGGGGTTAAGTACGAGGCAAAATGATTGAAACACAAATAAACTTGATATTACAAATAAAACACGGTAATGTGCAGTGTTGAACATAGGCTAGGGTGAAATCTAGTCCAGGTAATTGACATGAGAATTGGGTGCCACATGGCATATTTATGTGCCAGGCCTTGAAAGGGCATAATATCCCACTAGACCAGCAGGGTAAATGCCTTAATTCGCATATTCGCGTAAGATAAATTCACTCGCCCAACGGTGATGGGTGACAAAATATTTACTAGTGTTTTCTTAAAAATGGTACATGGCCTACACATACATAAATAAATAAATAAATAAATGGCACCATGTGCACACTTCAGATTTGGCGTAATGCTGCCACCCAATGGTCAACCACGCACAGTGAAACTCATTTGCCAATTACTGCAAAAAGTTTGACCAGTGCCCCCAAAACAGATGCGCTAAGGTACGAAAAGCAAAAAGGATTTACTTGCCTTCAAAAGTTATCCATGGAATCCCAGACTTTGCATATTCGATTCCTGTCCTGTCAATTGACGGAAAGCTGCCAAAAATTAAAATAAAGCTTTACGGTGACTTAGTCCCATTGTGCACTTCATTTTTTTGCAAAAAGCCCAATTACACTGCACTGAGTGCAGCAGGGGGGGGTGGATTCTGGAGTGACAGTAGGTATGCCGCAGGCTCCAAGTGGTGCAGGAACAGCATGACAGAGTCAGCTGGACATGCAGACTGGTTTTTCAATGCAGACACTACAGCAATAGGCTGGTCTTCAAATCTCCCATCATACCCCATTGCCACCTCAGTGAGTCTATGCACATTGCACACTTGAAGCCTGGGTGCACTAGTAGATCGATCTTCCGATTTTAACAGTAGTGCCATATACAAAGGGCTCCTCGGAAACCACCAATGCTCCCAGTGTGTAGTGAAAAACCATTTGACCTACCATTGCGATTGAGTATACACATACTATTGCGATATAATCTTGCATAACTAATAGTATACCATTCGAGCGTCACAGCAAGCTGATAGGCCAGCTTTAAAACACTATACTAACTCTGGTTACACGATGTGCATTCTTAGCCCCGCAGCCCTTCATTCGCTCTTGAACTCCAAACTTTGGTCCAAAACTGGAGAGCAACATGTTATGTAGCGCAAGACACTGGTGCTGATGTACATCATGGACACATGCCGCAGGATCAGCAAGGCATTGCCGATTACTCCACACTAGTGGAGGCTCTGGAATAGAAAGCGTGGCACTTCCAGCTGGTCTGAGCTTCGAACAAGTCCACTTGTCGGATTCCCCCCACCCACACCTTAAAGGCACCGTCCACCACTCACTGGCGCAGACACCATTTGTGCAACCAACTGCTCTTGCGAAGAACAAGTTATTTACCTGTATCTCCTGTTCTCCAGCGTTGGTATCTTTAATGGATTCACATGCCCCTAATGTGGTGAGAAGAGCAATGTCACATTCGGCAAAAGAGGAGGATGATGTGGAGAAAAGGAGTGCCGTCAAGAGAAACGCTTGGTGATTGGGCGATCAACAGAGCATCCTGGTGGGTAAAAGATGTCATTAGTGGTGAATAGAGTAAAGATGAGGAAAATTAGGGATGCTTGATAGAAGATACAGAGAAGGGGATGTGTGATAGGCAGAAGAATAAACAGGTGATGAGAAGATGGAAGTGTGGCAATCTTTAGGTGGAAAATGTAGTGGCAGGAAGAAGAAGGTGTTTAGAAATTGGAACGTTTGTGGTACAACGAGAATGAACTGATTAGAGAAGAGCGTGGTGATGGAGAGGAAATAATGTTATGTTATGTTATGGTTACTTGTAAAGCACACGGTCGCCCATAGGCATCATGGCGCTAGAAAGGCAGCTAGCTAAAACAGAACACCACAATAGGGCCAGGAATGCTGAGATGTCAGAAAAGATGAGTTTTTAAAGCTTTCCGAAAGATCAGATGATTAGACAGCGATTTTATAGATAGTGGGAGGGTATTCCACAACTGCGCTGCTGCAATCGAGAAAGGCCGACCCCCCCACCCGAGTGAGGCAAAAAGAAGACACGCATAGCATTCCAGCAGCCAGCAGCAGCTGACCGCAGGGGGCGGTTAGGGACATAGTACACAAACGTAGCACACAGATACTCAGCTCCCTGATCATGAAGAGCACGGTGACTGGGGGAAATATGAGCCCCATAGGAGGTACCTGTTGACACCCAGGCCGCCAGATTCTGGCATCAGCAAAAAGGAGCGAAGACGATGATGGTAGGGAAGAGAAGTCAATAGTGACGAGATGAGCAGGGCAAAGATTAGAAGAGGATGTATTCAGGGCAAGAGGGAACTGGTTGGTAAACGCAATCATGGTATTAAAATGAGGATGCGGATCTGCTGAAACGGCTTGGATGAGCGGGTTGTGATGCTTAAGATTGTGGTGATGGGTGAAATGCTACAGACTAGTGGGAAATTCAAAGAAGACGATGATGCCGAAAGGAAAAGGAAAGTGGTATAGGAAAAAGAAGTTGGGGGCAGCATGGGATGGTTTGGTAGAAGAGAAACAATAGTGATTGGTGAAGAGGATGGAGAAGTTACTGAGAACGTTGGGTATCGGATGCTGGACATTCAGCATGGAGATAGAAATATGCATTGTGGGAAGGATGTAGTGATGGTTAAGAGATGACTGATAAGTAGTTATGGATGGTCATGGGGAATGCGTGTTTGCTGTGGTGATATGGCAATGCTGCTGTGGATAAAATATGTGCAGAGTAAGTGTGTGCTTTTTGACAGAACACAATAGAGATGAATAGGATAGGATTTTGTTCAAGACCATTGCATGCTGTGGAGAGGAGAGGGTGGAAATGAAGCAGGAAGTGTTGTACTGAGAAGAATGTAAAGATGGTGGGGTGAAGGTATGGTAGTCTGTAGATGCAGGTGCTTTATGTTGATTGAAAAGGGCATCGGAGACCACAATATGTTGGGAAATTTATGGGGATGGAATGGCCATAAGAAGAAGGTGAAGGGAAAAGATGATGGAAATCAGGAAATAGAAAAAGTAGAGAAGAAATGAGGTAGTGGTTGAAAGAAAAAGGGGTGCTACGAAATGAAAACAGTATGATGCGAACTGGGGTGTACTAAATCAAGACGATTATAGTGAAGAGAAAAGAACAGTGGAGAGAAGACTTGTCTGGGGTAAAAGAGGATGGTGGCTGGAAGAACAGATCATTGGTTTGAAGAGGACAGCTCTGAGAAGATGGGGCGATGTAGGACAAAGCAGATGGTGTGAGCAGAAGAGGATTCTGGGGAGCAAGGGTGGTAATATAGAGTCAAAGAAGGACTTGGAGAAAGGATTGTGGTGGCTGTAAGGGAGCTGTAGTAGGCTGAGAAGATGGTGGAGGGGCACGTTTGGTCATCAGAAAAGAGAGTGGCTGGAGAGGCAACAGGAAAAGGAATGACTATGAGAGAATAGGATGGTGTCAATTGTAAACACGTCAGGCAGTTGTGGAAAGGCGGAGTTTCAGGGAGTGAGGCGAATGGCATGATAGAAGGTTTAGCGGGATGGTCGGGGGAGAAGTGCACCGTTGAGAGGAGTAGAGGATTGGGCCTTGGTGGTGGTGCGAAGAATTAGATGATGTTTACGAAATGTGATTTTGTATCATGAGGACGGGCCAGTGAGAAGAAAATGACAGGAGAGAAAACAAATGAAAATAACATTTTTACAGAAGGAAGGAGAGAGGTGGAAGAAGGGAATGGTGATATACAAATAATGGTGCTTGTAGGGGGAGAGTGGTGGCCAAGACAAGAGAATAATGTTTGGGAGGAGATAATGCGACTAGACTGACGTGATGCCGAGGATTTTTGGTACACAATAGACAGTGTCATGGAGATGAAGATTTTTGCTGGTAGAAAGAAGTGATGAAGTGAGGAGGGAAAAAGTGTGTTGGTGTGAGAAGATTATAGGAATAAAGTGGTTGATGTGGAAAGAAAATTCCATGTGGAAAAGTATGTGGGGGTGCAGAGGACATTGGTGGCTAGACAGCTATAGGGTAGAAAGGATTGTGCTTTTGGGAAAACATAGAATAATGTGTAGAAAGGATGACGATTATAAATACACCATGGTTGAAAATGGGGATACATTGCTAAAGTGGACAATGGTGAAAGGAAAGAGATCATGTGCCAGGGAAAGGAAAGTTTGTTGAGAAAATATGAATGGGAGAAAGGTATGATGATTTAGAGAGCAAGATGTGATGGAGGACTAGCGGAGGAATGAGAGACATATATAGGGGCTCTGGAGTGTGCATGGGAGCTCAGGGGAGTAGATAAGAACATGGTAGGGTGATATTAAATTAAAAGGCCTGGCGGTGGGGTACACATAGATCCTGATGGAGAGAATAAGGCGAGGGATGCCAGATAAACTGGTGGTGCAAGACGAGGATAGTGATGCAGAGTGTATTTGTGGCAAACAGAAACACATTGGGCAAAGGAAAGGCTGCTCCAAAATGGGGAACGGTAGAAAAAGGAGGATGTGCTAGAAAAGAAAGATGATGGCTATGTGGAAGAAAATTTTGACGAGGAAAAGATTAGTAAAAAACATATTAATATTTTGCAATAAACTAGTTGTTTTGGCAGAGGGTTCCTGTTAAGAGACTTTGATAATGGTAGGAAAAGAGAAGGGTTTGGAATGATAGGGATTTGTGGGGTAAGAAGGAAGTGGAAATGAAAAGATGGGTTCAGAAGAATGGGGAGTGTGGGAGCACGGACAGCAGACTGGTGCCTATAAATATAAAGATACGGGTGGGGAGCCGATGGTTCTATGGGTACGAGGATTGCAGGAGCATGGACAGCAGATTGATGACTTTCAATGTAAAGATACTGATGAGGAGCAAATGGTTCTAGAAGTACGGAGAGTGTGGGAGCGTCAACAGCAGAATGCTGTCCATCAATGTTAAGGCACTGATGAGCAAAGGTTTCTATGCGTAGTGTGGGAGCACTGACCGCAGACTGGTGTCTATAAACATAAAGATAATGATGAGAAGCAAATGCTTCCAGAAGTTTGAGGAGTGTGGGAGCATGGACAGCAGACTGATGCCTATAAACGTAAAGATACTGAAGAGGAGCAGGTGGTTCTGGAAGTATAAAGAGTTCAGAAGCATGGACAACGTAAAGATGCTGAAGAGGAACAGATGGTTCTGGAAGCATGGGGAGTGTGGGAGCAGGGAAGGGACAGCTGGCTGATACCTATAAACGCAAAGACACTCATGAGGAGCAGTTGGTTCTAGAAATATCAGGAGTGCAGGAGCTTGGACAGACTAAAGATACTGATGAGGAGTTGATGGTTCTTGGAATGTGAGGAGTGCAGGAGCATGGTCAGCAGACTGATGTATATAAACAAAGTTACCCATGAGGAGCAAATGGTTCTAGAAGTATGAGGAGGTTGGGACCATGGATTGCAGACTGATGTCTATAATCATAAAGGTACAGATGAGGAGCAGATGGTTAGAGAAGTATGAGGAGTGCTGGAGCATGGCCAGTCGAAAGATACTGATAGGAATCAGTGTTTCTAGAAGTATGAGGAGTGTGGAAGTGTGGATAGCAGACTGATGCCTATAATCAAAGATACTGGTGAGGAGAAGGTGGCGCCCAATGTATGAGGATATGAGGAGTGTAGGAGCATGGACAGCAGACATGCCTACAATCATATAGATACTATATATATATATATATATATATATATATATATATATATATATATATATATATATATATATAGTATGTCCCCAAAGATACAGATGAAGAGCAGGTGGTTCTAGAAGTATGAGGAGGTTGGGACCATGGATTGCAGACGGATGTCTATAATCATAAAGATGCAGATGAGGAGCAGATGGTTAGAGAAGTATGAGGAGTGCTGGAGCATGGCCAGTCGAAAGATACTGATAGGAATCAGATGTTTCTAGAAGTATGAGGAGTGTGGAAGTGTGGATAGCAGACTGATGCCTATAATCAAAGATACTGGTGAGGAGAAGGTGGCGCCCAATGTATGAGGATATGAGGAGTGTAGGAGCATGGACAGCAGACATGCCTACAATCATATAGATACTATATATGCCCCCAAAGATACAGATGAAGAGCAGATGGTTCTAGAAGTATGAGGAGTGTGGGAGCTTGGACAGCAGACGCCTACAAACGTAAAGATACTGATGAGGAGCAGATGGCCCAAGAAGTATGTGGAGTGTGGTAGTATGGACAGTGGACTTGTGCTTCTAAACGCAAATATTCTGATGTGGAGCACATCGTTTTAGAAGTATGAGGCATGTAGGAGCATGGGCAGCAGAATTCTACCTATAACCATAAAGATACGGATGAGGAGCAGATGGTTCTACATGTATGAGGTGTGCGGGAGCATGGGCATAAAGATACTGAGGAGCAGATGCTTCCGGAAGTAAAGTGAGGAGTGTGGGAGTATGCACAGCAGACAGATGCCTATAAATGCAGTGGGTGTATGCTGTGAAAGGGATGGTGTGGTGAAGATGTAGATTGTGGAATGGATAACAAAATGTGTAATGTGTCTTTGGATGATGTGACACTCACGTTTTAACACATTGGTCCAGGGTGAACAGTTGGGTTATGTGCGTTGCTTTCTGAATTGTGCTTCCAGTGTGCAAATCAGGGTGTCTATGGGTATTGCAAGGATGGGGGTGATGTGGAAAATATGATTTATGTACGAAACAGATGTTAGTGGGAGTTGGGAATAATAACAAAAGTAGAGCAAACTATGATTGTGGTGATGCTGTGTCAGAAGGGAGAAGGGGACACAGGGGAGGGGATGAAAAGTATGGTTGAGGGGCGAAGAGATCGACATTAGGGGGTATGATGGGGGTACAAAGGACGATTAGTTACATACAAATAGTGAAAACAGTGATATAAAGATACCACACACGGGAGGCTGCATTAAGATCGGGATGAGGGATTGGTGGCGAGAGAGTAGGAAGGTAAGACTGCCAAAAGGAAACAGTTATGCACATTAAAAGTCGCATGTGGCTAGGAATGTCTGGTGGAGATGTAAGAAGTCTGGGAAGGGACAATGAGGCAGGTGGGGCGAATGCTTCCTGGAGTAGAACATAACGACCATTATAAATGCCAGAGAGCGAGTCCTGAAAAGAGACTCCCGCAGAGGTCATTTCAGAAGCAGTGGGAAGAACGCTGGGGTTTTGGGAGCTGGGCTTAGGGAGCACTGTGACATCTGAGGTTCTAGTGTCTGCAGCGAGTGAAGATGTGTTGAGAGAGTGTGGGCTTTCTGGACGGTGTTTAATGCTGACATCCTTCTGTGCCATGTGAAAAGAGGCTCACCCTATCATCTCCCGTTTCCTAAATGTGCAGGAAGAGATGGACACCAGTCCCATGGTCTCTTCACTCATTGGAGGCCTGGCCAACTACACCAACCTGACCCAAGGGGTGCGGGAGCACGAGGAAGCCGAAAACAATGAAGGGGTCAAGAAGAAACCTGTGCAGGTATGTGGGGTGAATACCCAGCCCAGATTTGAGTAGAGCCAGAATCATAGATTTCTTTGTTTACGGTATGTCCTACTGCTGGGAAACTATAAATGTGACAATGTACTCGCTATCATTATAATAGGCAATGAGTGTGTGGGTGAGTAAGTGCATCAGTCCGTGTGAAACGCGCGAAATCTATCGTTTGGAATATTGCTGGGGACACTATGTCCCAGTCTTGAGTTTTGATTCAGCACATTAGTGCATTCTGGGAGTTGTAGTCTTCATTCACAAACGAACTAATTTGATTAAAGTACCAGAAAACCGCGTTTTAAAGGGAAAGAACACTCCAAGTGTGAGACTTTGGCTCGCTATAGTTCTAGCTAAAGGCTGAATGCATTGTACAGATGGCAGCTCACCACCAACAAACCTCTGTGGGCTTGAGAATTAAATGTGAGATCATTTTAATCCCATGAGTAGAAGAGGACACTTGTTACCATAAACTCAGTTTAAGGGTCGGAGGCAAGATGCTCCTCTCCTTAAAGGCAAATCTGGAACCTTTAGTCTCGGGCATAGAGAGGATGTTTTAACAGGATCGGGGAACGATTGCTGCGGGCTTTAGGACCCAGCGGCATGATCTCAGATTAGCTACTTTCCCAGCTCTGGGCATTCAGTGTAAACACGATCCGCTTCGAAAGTCAAATGGCAGAAAAGCGTGAGACCCACCCAAATGCACTCCTTTCCCCAGTGGCGACCTCAGGTCTACCAGCACCCTGCAAAATTGCACTCTCAGGGCGAGCCACTGCTGTTCGACCAGCACAGCGTGATTGTTGAATAAGCAAAGGTGCTGCGCCTCTGTCACTCACTAATAGAACGTCATTGACTTGGCATTTTACGTGTCATCTAAAGTGTCAGTCAATGTCTTTCTATTAGTGAGTGACAGTGTTATGTAAAAGCAGTGCTTTAAGTGGGGTAAGAAATAAAGGGGGCAGGGGTCCTCGTTTGGGGGCGTGGCTTTCATTGTGGGCGTGGCCTAAAGTGCACACATCATAATAAGGTGCGCAAACAAATATATAAATGTATGTGAGCATTTATATGTTTGTATGCGTACTACTATGGTTTGTGTACTTTTCAAGCCATCTTTTATAAACGTAGCAATGTTCCATATTTCTATGTTTATAAAAGGTGGCTTGAAAAGTGCACAAACCATAGTAAATTACGGCCACTTGTGTTACCTTACTATGGTTTGTGTACTTTTCAAGCCACCTTTTATAAACAGACATTTATAACATATCTCTATGTTTCTAAAACATGGTTTGACACGTAAACAATTCAAGGCATCTTTTATAAAGCGTTGATGACGGACAAAACCCAAGGTGGCTTTGTTCGTCGACAAATCTTTATAAAAGATGCCTTGAATTGTGTATGTTTCAAGCTGTCTTTTATAAACATAGAAATATTTCTACGTTTATAAAAGACGCCTTGAAACGTACACAATTCAAGGCATCTTTTATAAAGCTTTGCCAACAGATAGACGCCTCGGAGATCACTGAGCCCGAGGCGCCTTTCACCCTCTGCGAACCCGCAGGCTCCGTGATCTAATCTGCATATTAGATCACAGAGCCCGCAGGTTCGTGAGGGTCAGTGACCAGGGGAGGGCAAACAAAGGGACAGTAACTTCCTCTGATGACCCTAGTGAGGGGTCATCAGAGGAAGTTACACTGACTGACAGAAGTGCCGCCTGCCTCAGCGTCGCTGTGGCTAGCTGGCACTTCTGTCAGCTTGCCCAACATAATGACGGGCGCATCTCCCGTTGCGGCTGCGGCGGGATAATGCGTCCGCCAATGCTGCGTGGGACCGGGGGCCTCGACAGGGCCTCGGCTCAGCCCCACTTTCTGGAGACTGCCAGGGCCCGGCCCCGGCAGGCCCCGACCCACTTAAAGCACTGTGTAAGGCGTCACTTGAGACATTGTGTGAACGGACTGCGTCCTTTAGCGCTGCAGCGCCCCTGTGAGACTGCACCACTGATCGCACCTTGAGCTGGCTCTGCCTTTCCCTAGTTACTCTAAAGTGAAACCATTACTTCATGACCGAGGGGGTCTCTGTCTTTCCCATATCCAGAGGCAAGTATAACTAAGGATTGGCCCCTGACACCCACTAGTTCATGTAGAGGGAGCAAAGACTGTTACTTTCCACGCTTCCAGCCCTTCAACCAAAAGTTACTTTGCCATGATTGCCTCAGTATGCAATTATTTTATTTTTATCTAGGGCGTTTTTTTGATATTGATTAAAATATCTGACATATATATATATGTCAAGAATGAAAGGAAATAAGTATGGCTTGAAGGTTTTGAATTATTCATGAGCAAGTAATTGCTCTGGGCAACCCTCCACGTCATCATTTACAGCCGGTCAAGCATTTTCAGAAGGGGAAAGACAATGTGAAAACCAGACGTCTCCCCATTCTAAAGGGGGCAGTCCACAGAAAACTGTTACGTCATATGCCTTCTGCATAAGAACCCCACACCTGTGTTGGGCTCATTGGGCATCGTCAGTGACGTGTAGCTTGGGGCTCCGGGCCCCACAGGCTCGTGACCCACTTTATGGGTACACCTATCTTGCTCAGGGTGAGTTAAGCAAAACATGAGATTGATAGCTGGGAGATCTTCCCAACCATAGACATGTCTCTGCGTACCCCCTCTAGAACCCCCAAACCACCAACTTTCAGCCTGCCAAGGCATTATTAGATGGGGGAAAATCATATGCACATCTGGCTTAGTCCCACCCACAAGAGGGTAGTACAGCCCAAACTGCAAGTATGTGGCCTAGCAGTTCAGGCTGGACTGCTTTCATTGTAGGCAGGACCAAGACTCATTTCTATATGGCTGGTCCCCTTTTGCAATGACACAGACTGGATGACAAATGAGGGTGTAAGGTTTCCCTGACCAATTCCAGTGGTTAAGATGAATTCGTTATCTTTCACTCAAAACATTTCTTGATTATAGTTTGTCTCCCTAAGAGAGAGACGATATGAGGTGTGCTGTGCCTATTGTACTTAACACAATTGTATTCATCTATGCTTTCAAAAGGATGCTGTTGCATGGAAGATATGTGTTATCATTCATACGCTAGCCCAAATCCTTCAATAGTGTATAACACTGGCCCTGAGCTTGACACAATGGCCGAGCGGGGCATGATCGGAAAGTGTAACTAGACCCACTTAGTCGTTAATGAATCGATCGGATGTGCTGGTCTATTGAGTGCAAATGCTTGTAATACTGGATAGAAACCCACAGGCATAGTGTGGCGAGTCTTAAAACCCCAGTTCCCAAGAGTACACCAGAGGATTCCGCAGACTCAGTTTGCCAGGCCCTGGCTGTTGCCAGCTGTGCCATGCACGCATCACAGTGCGTCTGATCAACCTCTAGCCAAGGTGGAGAGTGAGCTTTGCTTTCCCCATGGAATTAGTAGAGGGGGATGTCCCTCTTGAAAACAGAGGGGGTGAATGGCGTCGCCATCACAGCTTTCAACGTTTCATTTAGATTCAAATTCCTCAGAGCCCCGATTGTCATCTGAAGTATGCTACCAGACAATGGGCCTCATTCCGAGTACGGCGCTAACCAATGGCGCTATTAACGCCTTGGTTGACACCGTACCCGGACCGGCAGCGCCTTGGTGGATGGCGGAATCACCGCCCCATTCCAAGGTTGGCGGGGCGGTAATTCCCCATTCACCAGGGCTCTTTCCCATTCCCAAATGAGCCCCCATAGGGCACAATGGGAATGGGGAACATACAAATAACGGTGACCGTTCATTACGGTCACCGTTATTGGCTTGCACGCCCCTTTGCGCCCTCGACTTTAACACCTGCTCAAAGCAGGCGTTAAGAGCGAGGGCGCAGAGGGAACTCGGAGTATGGCGGTAAGGGATTACCACCACCGGTCTCGTTAACGGTGGCCGCTATCCCTTACCGCCATACTCGGAATGAGGCCCAATATCTTGTATAGAAAGTAGGCTGAGGAATTATAGGCAGCGAGACAGTGTCCCTCAATGTGAAGCCACCTAGGGCAGTGGGAAGCTCAGCAAGAGAACTGTGGAGGGGCAGTGGGAGGAGGAATAGAGGCAGGGGTTACTGGGAAGTCTCCAGAAATGAGAGCGGACGGTGGGGGAGGGGGACTGAGGTTCCACAGGTGTCCCCTGAAGTTTCAGCGAAGGGAAGGAGAGGAGCCAAAGGACCCATTGCAGGAAGAAGGTCCAAGCACAGCAGAGTTCCAAAAAGAATGAAGCATAATGGGAGTTCTGGAAAAGGATCAATCACAAACGGGAGTCCCGAAAAGAATCAATCACAATGGGAGTTCCAAAATGAACGAAGCACAATGGGAGTTCTGAAAAGGTTCAAGCACAACGGGAGTTCTGAAAATAATGAAGCACAATGGAAGTTCCGAAAGGAATCAAGCACAACGGGAGTTCCGAAAAAGGATCCATTACAACTGGAGTCCCGAAAAGAATCAATCACAATGGGAGTTCAGTCAACTACCATTTGACACTGAAAAACCAGGGAACAGCATGACCACTACCAATGCCCTCCGACAAGGAAGGCCGATGCCAACACCTGGGAGTCCAGGAAATTGCCTGTGGTGTGGAGGACAGCGACACAAAGAAGAACCATGCCCGTCATTAGGGACCACGTGTCACAAACATAGGAAATTGAACCATTTTTCAGCAGTGTGGTTGAGCTCCCAAGATCTGAAAGAACAACAGACGCCTGACAATACCAAGAAAGAGAGAAGTGACACACGCCAGAGACACACTCAGGCATACCGACCCTGCCAACAAGAAACCCGAACACACAAACAAACCACATGGCCACACCTCAAACCGAGAGAACAAGCATGAGCAGTAGAGGCTACAGATGACTAAAGCAACAGTGAGGAGGGCAATCAGTCAAGCAGAGACTCATCCCCAGACCAGATACTCCGACACAGGAGATCGAGGAAAGAAAAGATACACATGATCTCAGCAATAAAACCACTACGAGAAAAAGGCACACGGAGCACAAAGTCACACCGCACCTACATAAGCACGACACATGAAAGACCAGTGAAAATGATAATAGACACAGGAGCCATAGTGAATGTCATGCCAGCTAGCAAATATGGAGAATTTCACCCACGCCTGAATGTACAACGGAAGTAACTGCAGCTATTCGCCTATGGGTGAAAGAAACCACTACCTGTAAGGGGCTCCTTCAAAACAAGTCTTAGATATGGGGAAGAAAGCTGCTGAACGTGAGTATATGTAGTAGATGCAGGAATTGAAACCCTACTCAGCTGCCCAATGGCAGAGAAACTGAAGCTCATTCACTTCACCATTGCAGTACAAACACGTGAAATTGATTGCATGCTGGAAAAACAAGAGAAACTATTCCAGGGAATTGGATGCCTGAAAGGAGACATGGTGAAGCTTTGCATTCACCCACATGGAACCAAGATCTGTCAGACACCGAAGAGTGTCATTCCACATGAGGGCAGCTGAAGAGGCCGAGCCCCGGGTGCCCTGTCCATCACAGCAGGGTTCACTGCTTCTAAGTATTAATGAATCTGGCTTTGGGGTTTATCTAGTCCCTGTTGCATAATGAAACATAACTCTAGGGGGTTCTTTAGTGCTGTTCTATTATTGAGTTAAGCACTAACAGTTTCTCTAGTGCTGTTTTGCAGTAATTGTCATCATTGCATAGTTCATCTTTACTGGTGTATTAGTGAATCTAGCATAATGGGTTCTCTAGTCTCTGTTGCATAATGGAGATTAACTCTAGAGGGTTCTGTAGTACTGTTCTGTCACAGAGTTTAGCACTAAGCGTTTCCCTAGCGCTGTTTTGCAGTGGTTGTCGGCACTGCAGGGTTCACATTTACTAGTGTATTAATTAATTTAGTATTGGGGGTTCTCTAATCTCGGTTTCATGATGGATCTTAACTTTAGGGGGTTCTTTAGTGCTATTCCATTACAGAGTTTAATGTTAACGTCAAAAGGAATTTGTATCGCACATTGTCACCAATGGAATTGGTCCCAAGGCGCTCTGGTGGATTTGCAAGAAAAAAAAGGAGGGGTGGGGAGTTTAGTAGAGTGAAGCGGGAGTAGGAAAGCTGCCGTTTTGTTTTCACCATGCGCTGAGCTTGGGTGCGATTATCCGATCGATGCAGGTCCTCATGTGCTGTTGGTGTGAGTTATGTGTTGTATGTTTGTTGTTGCGGTGTGATGAAATGTGTGCAGTTTTCTGTGCGGAGAATGGTTGTGTGGGTTTTGTCTGAAAGATGTATGGGCAAAGTTGAGTTTGGGGTTAGTGGGTTATTTCTTGCCTCTTACTCTTTGCATTTCTTTGTTCCACATCTATGATTGTCCTTTGCGATTGGTATTGTAGTTTGTCCATCTATTTGGCAAGTTTCCATCTGAGGTATTTCTGAGGTTTGTCTACCAGGTTGAGGCTTGCATTGTCCCCTGCCCTGGTATTGGTGCTGTATATTTTACAGAAATCAGTTCCCTTCCTACCTATATCCCAGTTGATGATCCTTAGCTGCCTATGTTTCCTCCGTCAACTAAAGGTGTGTTGACATGTCATCCTTACCCTTCCCTCCTAATCTCTCTATCTTCATTCCTTAGTGTGATCCTGACCTACATAGTTTTCATTTTGGTATTGTGATATGACATAAATTGTTCCTCCCTCTGCCTCTGTTTATGGATTCTAGGCTAGGAAGATAGAGAGGTTTGGTTCCCTCGCTGAGTATTGTTTCCGCTATGTATGTTCCCCCATATGCATTCCTTCTAGTTATGGGGAGAAGAGCCAGGTTTTGAGTCGTTTTCTAAATAGTAGGTGAACTCTCATGTTAGGTATGTTTTTGTAGTTCATTCCAGGTTTTCGGTGCAAGGTGAGAGAATGAGGATCCTCTGAATTTTCTTTTGCTCCATGGTTTTGGTTCCATGCGGATTTCGCTGCTTGATCTGAGTGGTCTTATTGGGTGGTAGACATTTATTTTCTCTTTTAGGAACTCTGCTCCTTGGCCATGGATTGCTCTGTGCGTTCTGCACATTGATTTGAACTTTAGTCGCTGTTTTATTGGCAGCCAGTGTAGCGTTCTCAGTGCTGGTGTGATGTGTTCTCTTTGAGGTAGTTTGAGCAGGAGTCTGGCCGCAGCGTTTTGGATGCGTTTGAGTTTAAAAAAAAATTGCTATGGCATTCCTAGGTATATGCTGTTGGCATAGTCTACTCTGGACGTGACGCGAGTGATGATGGTAAGCGTTTTGTGGGCGAATGAAAGGAATGGTTGAATCCTTTCTGCTGCAGGTAGGAGGAAGGAGCATTTCTGGATAAAAGCGTTTACTTGTGGCTCTAGAGTTAGTTTGTTGTCCATCAAGACTCCCACAGTTTTAGCTATCGTCGATGGGGCTGGCTCTGTACCAAGTTCTGTTGGCCAAGGGATGTATTGATTGTTTTCTCCGTTTTTGGAGATGATCATTAGTTCTGTTTTGCCTGGGAGGAGTTTGAGTGAGGCCGGGTTCATCCAGCTGTAGATTTCATGAAGGCAGCTCTCTAGTCTTGTGATTTCTTCTTGTGTGTTTAGCACTAAGGTTTTTCCTAGTTCTGTTTCACAGTGGTTGTCAGCTCTGCAGGGTTCATCTTTACTGGTGTATTAGGGAATCTAGCATTGGGGAATCCCTATTCTCTGTTGCATAATGGAGCTTAACTCTATGGTGTTCTTTAGTGCTGTCTTGTTACAGAGTTTAGTAATAAGGTTTCCCTTAGCGCTGTCTTGCAGTGGTTGTTGGCACTGCAATGTTCACATTTACTGGTGTATTAATAAATCTAGGATTGGGGGTTCTCTAGTCTCTGTTGCATAATGGAGCTTAACTCTAGGGGTTTATTTGGTGCTGTTTTGTGACAGAGTTTAGCAGTGAGGGTTTTCCTAGTCCTGTTTGCCGTGGTTGTCAGCACTTCAGGGTTCACCTTTACCGGTGTATTAATGAATCTAGTATTCATGGTTCTCTAGCCTGTGTTGCATAATGGAACTTAACTCTTATGCTGTTTTGTGACAGAGTTTAACAATAATGGTTTCCATAGTGTTGTTTTGCAGTGGCTTTCAGCAATGCAGGGTGCACGTTGACTGATGTATTACTGAATCTAGTATTGTGGATTCTGTAGTCTCTGTTGTGTAATGGAGATTAACTCTAGGGCAGAGGTATTCAAATTGTGGGGCATTAACACTGGGGGGCCACAGGCTCATGGCCAGGGAGTTGTGCACCCACAGTCTGAATTTTAAAAAATCTAGAATCTAGACAAAAATAAATAAATCTGGTCTTCAGCTCGCAACGAATATTGTGTTTAATGTTACCATTTACCCGCATACGGCTATGCTTAGATTACATTTATTTCGGTCTAGATTCCGGACAGAAAGACATTTAGTGTAATGATAGCCATATGCAGGTAAATGGTACCATTGCACACGATATTCATTGCACACTGAAGACCAGATTTAGCATATGGTATAATGGGAAAGCCATGACATACCGTACAGTAGCTCTCTACAGTATCAAACCCTCCTGAAGCTAATAGAGAGAGAATGAAATACGAGTGATGGGAAGGGCTGTAATGGTATGTAATGTATAAAATAAGGTGACAGTAACGTAAACCTCAATAAGTATCAAACGCTTCCGATGCCAATAGAGAGAGAAGAGGTGGATACCTTCACAATTGATGATAAGAAAAAGCATAGGGCTGACATAGTGAACAATGATGGTGGTCAAATTATTGCCCTAAACGGGACCTAAACTGTGGCTCAAGCTAAGATTTCATCAAATCTTATACAAAAATGCTATTTTTTGGCTAATAAAGACTATTGTTCTACTAAGGTTTAATTGCAAATAGTACATATAAAATTATGATTCTTTGTGATGTTCACTCACCAATGTCTTCTGCACCTTCTGACCCCTCTCAAAAGCAGTTGCAATTCCTAACTGTTTTTAGGCTAAGAATGAAACTCTCGGAGAACATATTCATTTTCACACCCCACACACAGATGTGAATACTATTTTTTAAACCACCATTGTTGGTGCTTAGATCCTGCTTTGTGACTTCAAACATGTAATCCACTGATTTTTCTAAAATCCTTCACATATGCCACCGTTCACGCTCTCCGAGCGTCACTTGCTCAGCTGCAAAGTGCAAACAGAGATATGTTTGTGAACCGATTCTCAAGATGCAGCTGAGACTCGGACAGTATTACGGCTATCTGTTAAGCAATGTGACTTGATGGCACTGCATACCTTGTTTTCCTGAAGGTTAAGCTTTTGACGCCAGACAGTGCAGTATAGTGAAGTAAGCTTAATGCGAGAAACCAACCCAGGGTCCACCAGGGTGCGACTCGGGAATCCTCAATCTGCTCCCCACGCCACGGGACGGTTCTGCCCAGGATTTACGTGGTGCAGGAACAGTGCAAGCAGTGACTGACTGGGATGTCCCGGCTGTGGCTTTCTGTCCAATATCTCTGGATGGACCGTAGATGAAAGGCAGGGACTTCAGGAAAATGGTGAGGTCCAGATGGAGTCCCAGCCGAAAGAAGATGAAACCAGCAGGGTTCCAAGGACCAGGATGGGTTGGCAAGGAACAGATTAAGGCTGGAGGCGGAAACGGGGCGAAGGAGAGGGAAGCCAAGAAGGCAGGGGAGGACCAAGGAGGCAGGGAGCAGCAGGGCAGGTCCTAAATGAAGGGAGAAGGGGGCAGGACAAGAGCACCAGGCAAGGGGCACAAGGCAAGGGGCACAAGGCAAGGGGCACAAGATTCAAGGAGCGTAACAAGGGACGTGAGACGTAAATATAGCGCCCGACACCAGAACGAGGCTTGGACCGCAAGCCGTCATTGCCAAGCACAAAAAACACTGCACATGCATGCAGCGATGATCCTGGCTGTCTGTGCATGCGCAATTCACCCAAAATGGCTGTGCCCATAGAGTATTGTGACACCAAGAAGCGGAGCCGAGGGAAGCGCCAGCGCCAATAGAGGCGCCATACACCAGCCAAGAAGCGGGAGATAGAAGATCCCCTGAGGCAAGTGTTCCTGGGCGGGAGGCTCCTCGCAGGGCGAGTGGTGTAACACTAGCACCTACGCAACCTGCAGTGTTTGGATTCAGCAGCCCGCATTGGATTCTTGATATTCCAAACCCTACTAAATAGCTGTGGCTGTTTAAAAAGTATATTCAATACTGTTATTTTTGGGTAAAAGGGTCATCATACCCTGCACCCTTGTGACATACTGAAACGTTCCATTCTGCTTCTTTAAGTTCTAATAATATTGGGAATTGTTTCTTAGCATACTGCATGTTAGTGGCATTCTCTGTTTTTAGAACATAAATACATCATAGAGAAATTCAGCAGCTGTGATTGATGTCTGGTAAAAAATTCCATGCCTCCCTGTTGGGCCCCCCAGTGCCAATTACAAATTGTTTGGCTTTTTATCAAATCGTTTTGTTAAAGTGTGTTCTACAATGCAGCATTTTAGCCCATAATTTAAAAAAATGTCTGTGAGGAAACCCCCCCCCTCCGCTGAACTCCCCTCCATTGGTTTGAGCTCCCTTGTTCTGCCCGCTCGCTACGGCATATCTGGGAGACATATTATACCCCTCCACTTAAGAAATTGACCAGCTGCCACTGGCTCTGGGACTGTGCTGGGAGCAGGGGGTGGGGGTAGCCCACGGACTTTGGTGGGAGCAGGATGGTGAGAAGCCATGGGGTAGTGGTGGGGGGGGGGAGCCCAGGGACTTTGGTGGGAGCAGGATGGTGAGAAGCCGTGGGGTAGTGGTGGGGGGGAGCCCAGGGACTTTGGTGGGAGCAGGGTGGGTAGACCCAGGGTCTGTGGTGGGGTGGGGAGAGCCTAGGGCCTGGACTAGGAGTAGGATGAGGGAGTGCAGAGAATTTCATGGGAACAGGTGGTGGAGTCCAGGGACTATACTGGGAGGAGAGTGCAGGGGCGGCACACAATAGTTCATTACCATTTGGACTTACTGTCCATTTGGCATTTTTGGAAGGTCCCGGTCTGCCCACATTTTGATCAGGGGGCCCAGGCCAAAAATGCTTGAGGACCATTGCTCCAGGGTGTTCTTTAGTGCTGTTCTATTGCACAGTTTAGCACTAAAGGTTTCCCTAGCACTGTTTTCCGTGGTTTCGGCACTGCTGGGATCATCTTTACTGGTGAAGTAATGAATCTAGTATTGGGGGTTCTCTAGTCTTTGTTGCATAATGGAACTTCACTCTGAGATTTCTTAAGTGCTATTTTGTCACAGAGTTTAGCACTAAGGGTTTTCCTAGCGCTGTTTCGCAGTGGTTCTCGGCACTGCAGGGTTCACCTTTGCTGATGTATTAGTGAATCCAGTATTGTGGGTTCCCTAATCTCGTTTGCATAATGGAACCTAACTCTTGGGAGTTCTTTAGTGCTGTTCTGTTACAGAGTTTATCACTAAAGGGTTTTCCTAGTGCTGTTTCACAGTGGTTGTCACCACTGCAGGGTTCACCTTTACTGGTGTATTCGTGCACATAGCATTGGGGGTTGTCTAGTCTCTGTTGCATAATGGAGCTTAACTCTAGGGGGTTCTTTAGTGCTGTTTTGCGACAGAGTTTAGCAGTGAGGGTTTCTCCACTGCTATTTTGTTGTGGAATTTTGCACAGAAAAGCAGGGGGTCTTGGTGCTGTCTTATTAAATGGTTTTGCGCTATGTTTTTTCTTTCTAGTGCTATCATTACATAACGTTTATCAGGGATGGTTAGGCGGTCTCGTTTTTGTCTTGGGGGTTTTCACATTAAGTTTATTTTGGTTAGTTATGTCCTAATACGGGGTTTAGCCCGAAGGGTTTCTCTAGTGCATTTCTATTCTGCATTTTAGCACTGAGGAGTAAAGGGGCTCTAGTATTGCCTTTTTATGGGGTTCAGCACTGAGTAGGGTGACCAGATTTTCAAAGTAAAAAAATGGGACAGGCCACTGACATAGAAGTAAGACTCCGGTGTTAGCGGGAATAAACACAAAAGAAGGACTACAATACAAACAGGAAGATAATGAAATTGTAGTCCTACTTCTATGTTGGTGGTCTGTCCCTGTGCATGTTAAAGGCACAGAACACTGATTGCAGGAGAGAAGATCTGGAGGAAGGGAGAAAGTATGGTTGAGGGGTGAAAAGCAAGTGGGGAGAACCGTAGCCGGCCGCATGTCAGGATTTTTCAATCGGTCTGGCAAAAAATAGGGACAGTATCCACCCAACCCCCAAATCCAGGGCTGAGGTTTTTAAACTTTGAAAAGTCTCAGGACACTGGATTCGGAGAGGGGCAAATACCGGGACAGTCCCGGCAAAAGAGCTGTTTTAATACAACATTCACATTTACGAGTTTTTACTGAGGATTTCCGTACTGCAGCCTGAAAATAGAGTAGAACGCTGAAGGGTGGGGCATCTTACATGCTGTCTTATTATGGAGTTGAGCACTGATCGTTCTCGAATCTGAGTGTTATGGAATTTGCTGTTCTGCACACATTTTAAGCATCTCGCCCTTTATCCAGATGTCCCAAAGCTAGGCGATTCTACGTTTACTGTTGTGCCGCCAATTGGACGTGTCTCTCTTTATCCAGGTGTCTCAAATCTAGGTGTTTCTGTTTCTACACTCACCGCCCAGACCCAGCCCCCTACTCTCACACCTGACCCGAGTTGCACCGTCCATACGTATCTGATCTCCCAATTAAGGATACCTCCTATGCACAAGATAGACACCATCCCACACACCGCCCAAATCAGAGCCACACACTAGCACACCAGTATGCTAATGATACCAACCACACCCAACCCTACCCTCTCCAATGCACACAACCCAACCTACCAAGCCTCCACCTCATCTCATAGGCCCCCTCACCTTCCAAAACACCAAGGTATACACCCTTCCCGTACCCTTCCTAAACCCCCCCTTAACCCCCTTTCTCCAACCTCCATGTAGATCTCGCTCCGCACAAGCCAGAACGGCACGATGGAGAGTGAGAGTTGAAAACATGAACCCAGTGAGCATCCTGTATTTCCCATCTACCCAGTCAAGCCAACCATTCTACTCCATCCTCCGTTACCTCCTCACCTGCGCCCTCACCTCTCACAAACAAAATGGCCCTCCCCTCCCCCCCAACTCATTCCTCCCTTCTCTTAGCACAGCAAGAGCAGCCCAGGCCAAATACCTGACCTCCACAGCCCCCCTAAACTCTCACCCACACCACATGAGCTGCCCGAAAGATAAGAAAAGGCCCAGACTTCAGCCACCACAGGCCCCAATTAGCATCACCCATGCTCCAACCCAGATCCCAATCCTTGACACATCGCTATAGTGCCCAACCTCCCCTCCGGCATCCAGCCCAGCCTTAGCACTATTCCCCTCTGGCCCCCTTCCCCCATGTCCACCTCCACGCCCTGCTCTGACCACACCTTTCCCACAACCCACTGCAACCACCCCCCATCCTCCCATGCCCTCCCCTGTCCACACCCTCCCTCATCCCAGAGCCACCACCCCCTCCTCCACTCTCTCTCCTCCAACAATCCCTGCCTTCGCCCATCCAGGACTTACAAACAAACCTCACCAAATCTCTGGCATCCTCTTCATTGCCAGGTCAGTCTCTAAAAACAAATGTAACATCTTTGACTTTATCTCAGAAGAAAACCCAGACATCCTTTTCATCACAGAGACATGGTTTTCTGACGATTACGAACCCATTGCACACAACCCGGCTACAAGATTGTTCAGAACAGATCAGGAAGAGGTGGGGGACTCGCGATCCTACACAAACACACATTTCCTCTTCTTATCAAGGACACCTCAGCTAGCACCAGAGAATATGAATCCCTTCTTGTAAACCTCCAACTCTCACGCTTCACCTCACACAGCTTCCTACTCATTTACAGACCCCTGGCTACAACAAAACCTTTACAGGCACACTCAGCAATGTCCTGACAACCACCTTCAACCTACAACCAGCACTCACCATCTTAGGTGATTTCAACATCTGGTTTGACTCACCTTCAAACCCTATGACCCGATCTCTCACAGACAACCCAGAAGCCTTCAACCTGACAACGCACCTCTACGCCCACCCACACTGAAGGCCACACCCTTGATGCAGTCTTTAGCACCACAAACATTATATCCACACTGCCTCCATGTCCCCCAACATGGACAGTTCACTCAGCAATCTTCTTCTCCGTACCACTCTCAACTGTGGCCCATGCCCAAGGCCATGCTGGCATCACAACTCTCCACAGCTCACACCCCACTCTGGAACAAAGTTGTTATCACCCTGGATCCAGCCAACTCCCTCCTCAATTCACTTCCAGCACTCACCATCCAGGAAGACCCCCCCATCAAACTCTTCGACCACTGGCTCTCTAACACCCTCTCAGTCCTCACCCCAGCAAAACAGCCCTCTGAGAGATCAGGGCCCATACCCAGGTAGTTATACTGGCAACCTCAAATTGCTAAAAACCCTCAAGCACCGTCTGGAACGACCTGAGAAGCAACCCAACCACTGAAAACAAAACCACCCTAGCAAGCCTAACAAGGGCCTACAGATTGGAAATCATAAAACAAAGAAAACATCCTATGGGAACAGAATCTTGAACTATCGCAACCCAAGCAAGGAACTGCATAGAATCATTTCTGAATTCAATTCTTCAGGCTGCTCTTCCCCCCGCCACCCAACTCCCAATCCCTATGTGATACCTTATCAGAACACTTTCACAACACCTCTATCAACAGACACTCTGCCATCATCTCTATATGAGAAATAATGCCCCCGCCAATTACCCGCCCACTGCCCATTCCCCGTGCAAACTCCCTCCCGATACAAATCTTTGCCTCTTTCTCTCCAATCTCAAACCAGGAGTTCCTCTCACTCCTAGCACAAAGCCACCAGTCAGGTTCTCCTGAAGACATTTGTCCGCCCACACTCCTCAAAAAACATCCTAACCTCAACCTGTGCAGGCAGTATGGCACGCTCTATCATTAACCACTGCCTAATATCGGGAACTTTCCTGGAAGCCTTAAAAACCTCCTACATCAAGCCCCTCCTCAAAAACATACACTTCTCCCCCAGAACTACCGGCCTATTTCCTACACCCACTTCATGGCCAAACTCATGGACCGCACAACATACAAGCAACTCAGCCATTTCACTGAAGCCAGCAACCTCCTTGACCATGCCCAATCTGGCTTCAGACCGCTCAGAGGAATGGAGTCCTCCCTAGTACCCATTTGGGATGACCTAAAAAGAGCACGGACACGGGAGAGTGTGCTGTACTCATTCTCCTTGATCTCTCTGCCGCCTTTGATTCCATTCACTACACCATTCTAATAGACAGGCTACACTCTTTAGGAATCAAAGACACTGCCCTCATTTGGATCTCCTTTTTCATCTCCTTTTTCATCTCTAAATGCTCACAAATCATACCCTTTCACCTCTACACCCCGAGCAGTACAAAAGGGGTCCTACTGGCGGGCATCCATATCTCCCCTACTCTTCAACATCTATCTGAACCCATTCCCCGGACTCATCCGCTCCCATATCCTCACCTGCTACAACTATGCAGATGATACCCAGATCATCCTTAAAATCCCAAAATCGCTGGGTTCTAACCATCCAGATCTGTAATCATACCTTTCGGATATTGACTACTAGATGACGACCAACCACCTCATCCTCAATCCTATGGAAACAGAAATACAACTCTGTGGGAAAACAGTGATCTTTTCCCAACCTATTCCCTGGCCTCACTCCTTAGCTGCTCCCCCCAAACCCCGGCAAACTCTGCCTTGTGAAAAACCTTGGATGCCCACTAAACACAGATGTATCCCTCTCCCAACACATCAACTCCAAATCCAGAACCTGTTTCTTCCACCTGCGTATCCTCATGATCATCTTCCCATACCTCATCTATCCTCACAGTTTCGCTGCCATCATCTCCATCATTCTCTCCCACTTAGACTTTGTGAACTGCCTTTATCTAAGCATACCAGTGTTTCAGCTAGGGAAACTGTAAATAATCCCAAATGCTGCGGCCTGCCTGCTCATTAGCCACCCTCCCAGAGAACGCATCAGTCCTACACTAAGAGTCTCCATTGGCTTCCTGTTAGTAAAGCCATGTGCATCACTCACCGTGCCATCGACAACACCAGCCCGAAATTCCTCCAAGACAAACTCACTCGCTACCACCCCTGAAGGGCACTCACATCCGGCACAGCATCTCTCCTAGTTGCCCCGCGTTACAACTGCACCAGACTGGGCAGATCCTCCTCCTCCGTCCAAGCGCAGATCATCTGGAAATCTCTGCCCCTGCACATACGCAACATTGATAATCACTCAGCATTCAGAAAGGCCCTTAAAACCTGGCTCTTGCCTGCCCCCTCTTGCAACCTTTTCACACTCTATACTGTTGATGCATGCACAGAAACACTGGCTCAAACCCTAAAAAACACCTATCCACCCAAACCTCCATGGATGCTGGCAGCATTTGCAGCTGCACACTGTGATACATTCATCCCCCACTCATCCACAGATGATTGTACATCACTCCCCCAATCCTTCTGGCCACTCTCCAACTGTTCAGGACCTCAATCTAGGGAGAGCACAACTGGCGAGGCCAGTCAATCGCGTTGCACATAGAAAAAATGACATTGAAGATGAACTCCATCTGAGTTTAAGGTATCTGTACCTTGCACCACGTCTGTGGTCACAGGCTGCAGGCACAGCCACCCATCCATGAACTACAGAATGCAGCTATGGCTGTGCAAATCTGGTCTCGCAGCTTGCAAAGCCGTCCACACTGAAACCCCTGACGAACCTCAACACTTCTGCCATTAGTGTACAGCGACAACCTATGAAAAATCTTGGTTTAGCTGGGCACACGTCGAGTCTCCACCACCAGCACACTGTCCTAAACCACCGAAAGCACCTGCCCACTTGCCTGGCCTCCGGGCTGCTTACTGGAGCCTAGCCAGCCCACCCAAGTCCTAACCTAGCAACATGCACACACGCATCTTAAGAAGTAACTCTTAGAATCTCCCAAACAAGTTAGTCGGTCCTTGAGGGTATTCCAACCACAAAGCGCATTGAGGTCATACAAATGGGGACAGGGCCCTATATAAATGAAGAATACAATACAATATTTACTGGTTTATTGTGGAGTCTTCATCCAATGGTTTTTCCTCTGCTGATTTATGTATGAGCACAGCACTACAGGTATAATATTAAATGGTATGAGGCACTGCAAGTTTATCTAGTGATATTTTAGGATGGAGTTTAGCTTTCACATTTACTCGCGTATTAATGAGTGCTGCAGTAGAGGTTTCTCTAGTGCTCGATTATGATGGATTTTAGCAGTGCAGGATTTCCCAGTAATATGCAATGATGGCGTTTGGGGCTGCAGGAGTTTCTAGTGCTGTTTCATCATCATGTTTGCCACCACATTTTCCACCTTTATCTGTTTATTATGGGTTGTTCTACTAAAGGGTTCTCTAGTGCTGTTTTGTGGTGAAGTTTAACACAACAGGACTCCCCACTGCTATTTTATGATGGTATTTAGAACTGCAGGATTCCCTAGTGCTGTGTCATGAGATTTAGCACTGCAGGATTCCACAGTGCTATTTTATGATGGTATTTAGGACTGCAGGATTCGCAAGTGCCGTTTCATGATGAAGCTTAGCACTACGGATTCCACAGTGCTATTTTATGATGGAATTTAAGACTGCAGGATTCCCTAGTGCTCTTTCATGAGGAGGTTTATCACTGCCGGATTGAGAAGTGCCATTGAATGATGGTATTGAAGACCGCAAGATTCCCAAGTGCTGTTTCATTATGAGGTTTCACGCTGCGTTGTTCCCAATTTCTCGATTCTTATGGAGTGTTGTACAAACGGGTTCTCTAGTGGTATTTTCTGACGGAGTCTAGCCTTCCGGTTCCCTTTCTCTGGTCTATTATGGAGACTGGCACTAAGAATGTGCCTGGTGATCCTTTATAATGGAGTTTAGCACTGAGCATTTCTCTGTTGCTCTTGTATAAGGGAATTCAGCACTGCGGGCCTCACATATACTGGCGCATTGTGGAGTGTAGACACTGCGGCCAGAGACAGTGAACCAGGTGGAGATGCCATCTTGCGGATGGGCGGCTCTGTGGAGACCGCGATGAGTTAGTCACACTCAATCGCATATGATTAGCCTTGTCGCAAGTGAACATGGGCATTTCTCTTCCGAGATGATCTGACAAAGCGCTTTCATGTTCCCTTGTCATGGCGGCTAATGCCACGGTGCGGTGGAATCTCCGTCACCGCTCCCACTGCGCCTCCGACGCTTTCAATTTACATGGAAATCAGTTTATTGATGGAGCAGAAAGAGTTCTGCTCACTGAGAGGAATCCCCCTCCCAGCTTTCTCCGGGAAAACATCATAAAACGGAAGGTCCCCAACCGTCTCCCTCATGAGGAGGGTGATCATGCTTTGCACAGACGCAGGAAATTGCCAATCAGAGAATCAATTCTGGATCCTCCTGGTGCCGGCAAAACCGCTCACTGTGATCCTGCTACGATCTTTTGGGAAGAAGCAAGAAACAATGAGCCTAGCTGGCGGCATGGAGTTAAGGATTTTAACATATCCTTTCTCAGTGTAAAAATGACTGTTCACATCCCTCTGTGAAAATTGAGCTTTTCCCCTCTGTCTCAGACACGGAGTTACCATCCCGGCATCTAACACGGTGCATCGTCTCAAGAACCCAGATTGAGGTGTTATTCCACATTCGCGCATGGGTGCACGCAATCTCTAAATCACTCTTTTGGTGCTATCAGTCTCGGGAGGATAGCTCAGGGGCCACATGCTCGCCTTGGAAGCAAGACGACACGGAGCACCACAGGTTCGTAGAAATTGAATGCCCATTTCTATGTTTGGGATTGAGCATTATATGGGTGAAAGATCTTGATTAGCTTTACAAAAAATTCAAATGACATGTCATTAAATATGAATACACATAAAGGGAATGTAGTGATTTAAAACATTGGTATCATGCATCATTTAAAAACAACCTGAAGATATTATTAGTGGCATCTTGGAAAATATCAATGAACTATATGCACATACGTGAATTACCCTTCAAATGGGAATTCAAATTGACACCTGGGGGAGCATTTTAGAATGAGTCTTTGCTACTCTGCATCATATGTTACAAGAATGGATAGTGAATGGAAACCGGATATTGTTCAGCTGAGGCTGTCTGAAAGTAAATAAAGGACCACATTGTATATCACTGCTGTGCAGTAGCACCTGAAGCGTTCCAAGTGTCGGATGGGATTACCAAATAAAGGATCTCAGGCCCAGATAACCAGACAGACTCAAAGAATATGGCAAAATACTACTTTATTTATCAGTGTAATAAAGTAAGGAAGCCTGGTGAACAACAGATTGAAGCTCACACACTCTCGAAGCATTTTAATTACACAAACAACTTTATACCTCAATGTACATCAGCTATGACGTCATCCTATGTGGCAAATAGTAAAACCTATCGGGCGGAGGGATTGGTTAAGGGAACATATATAACTATATCTCATGTGTTAGTATCATCACTGGCTGCCTCTTATCTGGTAGGCACGCCTTAAACAACCTCAAATTACATAAAACAGAGATAATAGCATAATACCAGCAGCGGATAGGCTTCTGCAACAATGCATAGTTCATGATCACTTAGGCCTTTATCATTAGTTGGCACTCTTTTCCAATCTTGGACATTCGGCTTGTTAGCAGCATGTAAGCAACAAAACCTAGGTGCAGGAGAACAAGTCAGACAGCTTCCTTTCTTTGCTAATTAGTCTACCACCTCTCATCAGTTAGGCCCTAAACCAAGGCTTTTTCTTTGTAGTTGACCTTACTTACCATTCGCTTTCTCACTTTGAACTTTAAAAGGGAGTGAAGGCACATTGCTATCTTCGTCTGGAGCCTTATGAATAGGCCTCGTTTCCTTGTCTTACACCACTTGTGAGGAGACCATGATTTTGCCCATTCTGTCCTTTTATTTAGTGCTATTTGATTCAATTACGTTGAGTGTTATTCCTCCTCATGGCCTTTGGAGACTTGGTTGTTCCATCTTGCATATGCTTTCTGCATCTTTGATTGTTCAATACTTGTCACTTGCAATTATTCACTCCTTTACCTAATCTAAGAGAAATATGTCTTAGGTACATAACTTATCCACTTGGACTCCTTTTATTCCTTGCAATTGCTTCTTGCTGTGGCACTCTTGATCCTGGGCCAAACAAATAACCTTTGTTCCTCGCATGAAGCTGTATTTCAGCACCTGTCAGCTCTGCAGCCTTGGTCTTTCTCTTGGAGGTTCCTTGCTTACTATTATACAATGCCGACATCCATTTACTCAACATGGCTGCTTTAGTCACGTTGTATTTCCTATTTTAGCAAGCTTCTATGTTGTCTTATCTACCTTGCATTTCTGCGTATATACTTCTATGACATCTCTTGTCACTCATCTTCTAAGTATATATGGTTTTCTTCATATTAGCATGCATATTTACTTTGTTGCTTCAATTACATCTTCATTCTTTGATCATTCATACGTTAGATATAGTGCATCTATATATCTTCTCCCTTTGTGACATCACTTCTCTTCTGTCAGACTTTTATTTATAGTTCTTCTATGTCCAGTGGTGTCTGCAAGCTCATGTCTACCACCTCAGTTCTAGGGTACATTCGATACGGTTGTCTGAGCGCATAGCGTCTCTCATATCTTTGATGTGGTATTGGGACGATACCAGGTGTCATGCACAGTGCTCTCTTGCTATTCTTCCAGCATAACAGAGGTGAGGGGGCGGGCTCTATAGATGACGTGTACATCTGTCTCTCTTTAGTGCATTTCACAGTAAACAATAGAACTGTATACTAAATGTCAAGTTAGCTCTCTTGTGCGCTCTTGCATGGTCACTCTTGTTTTCTCACTCTCTTGCTCTCTCTCTGGAGGTGTGTGTGTCTGTCTGCACATGGTCTATTGTGTGAGCACATGTAGGGAGTTGTGTAATGAGTTTTGCATATGTCAACGTGTGTGTGCTTTATTGTGAGCTTGTATGCATAGGAGAATGACTGTGTGCATTCGGAAATGTGAGTGCATGTGCAGGTGTGTGTATGTTTGTGTGTATGTGTGTGTGTGTATCTGTGTATGTTTGGAGAGAATGTCTGGTGGTGTGTTCACACATGAAGCTTTGTGAGCATTAGCAGGTATGTGAACGTGCACAGTGGCAGGTGGGTATGTGAGCACATGCCAGTGTGTGATAGCACACTAAGGTGCTTGTGCACATCTGTCAGTGCCCACATGTAAGCATCTGAAGTATGTGTGCACATGTGAGCACATGTGATGAAGTGGGTTTGCATTGGCAAGGTGGATGCATGAACAGGTGCAGGAGAATTCATGCATGTGGGTGAGTGGGGCATGCATGCCAGAGGGTGAGTGTGTTTGGGCAGGTGTGTGGAAATATGTGGAGAAGTCTGCAAGTACATTCACAGGAACGTGTGCACAGGGATAGGCACAGGGGTGTGGGCATGCATGCGTTCAGTGGCAGTGGAGCATATGCAGGAGAGTGTGTAGACAAATTGTGTGTGGGGGGTTTGGGGGTGGCGCTGCATGCATGAGTGTACATAGTTGTGTGCACATGCATTTGTGTAACAAAACATGTAGAGGTTGTGACATGTATTTGTGTATGTTGTAATGTGGCTCATATTTGTAATTGTGTGTGCATATGTTTATGTTTGGAATTGTGTGTATGTAGTTGTACATAAACCTGTGCATGGGCACACATATTTGCTCTCAGGTGCATACACAGAGCTGTGTGCACAAATACACACGCCCTTCCATGTGCACAACACACCTGAAGCCACATCCCTGTACGCAAACTTTCATATTATGAACACACACGTGCATACATGTTCATGTACCTGCACAGATCAGCCTGCTCTCACACTGTTTGCACAAGCACACAACTGTTGTCTGCACACAACTCTATGTGTGCCCACACATATCCATCTCTGGAAAGACATCTATGCACTTGAATACACACGTCTATATACACCCAAATGTGAATTCCAGTCTCTGAGTGTATGTTTCTGAGTTCACATCTCTGAGTCTGCATACCTCAGCATGCACATCTACACACATAAGTGTTCACACAAACGTGCCCATGTGTGCAGATGTCTCCACAAATGCTCACACTGCAGTGTATTCTCATACACCTCTCCATGCACTCACACACATGCACAGATACTTAATACCTCCACAGATGCTCACACATCTCTATGTGTGCACTCACAGAACACTGCCTGCGTGCAAGCACGCCCCAGCATTCCCCCTCACTCATCTGCATTCACACACTCACATACACACACATAGACAGAAACACACACCACACACACACACAGACCTCCAGATAGAGAAAGAAAGAGGATTAGATAGAAATATAATTTTCATTTACATTTTCTACTGTGTAGTGCAGTCCTAGAATTTGGTCTCGTGTTTACTGCCAGAAAGGAGATAGCCTCAACAGAATACTGTCAAGCTTTCAGTCATCAGCCTTTTGTTTTCATTTGTTACAGAGTGGCCTAGATTAATTGTAAAACGGCTCCTCACAGCTTCCCACAAGCAGGAGTCTTTTTGAGGGCTCATTTCTGGGGCTAATTTGCATAGAAAGATATCGTTTATTGCTATTCTCCAATTTATCACTTGCGATTGCTTGTATGTTTAAAAATAATGCTGCACGATATCACACCATTAAACATTGAAGAAATGGTCACTTCATGCGATTGCTCAGGCTGGACGAAAGACTCTAATTATTTTCATCCTAGAGTTTTCAGTTTGAAGGCAAGCAGTCTTCATAGGTGAGGAGCCTTCAAGTATCAACATTAATCTCATTGAAGCAATGATGTCCAATAGCAATAGAATCACCAAACTCTCCCGGGGGCATCATCTGTTCTGACTGCTCTAATGAGTCACTAATTGCCCTATTTAATTATGACACTGACCCTATGGTGACGGGTGAATGCTTCATACAAAAGGATGCTGCCCCTTCTTGACTACTGTTAGAGTGTTCTGTAGTTACTGATGTTTTGTTGTGCTGTTTTGATGTAAGTTATGAGGTAGACTCTTGCCACACTGCATATTTATTCAGGTATTTATTTGTTTAAAAGCTAACATTGTGCATACTTCAAATGTAATTGTAACTGGGCACTAGGAGCAGAGAGAGAAATGGAAAAGGGCAGACTAGGCAGTAGAAGCTTTTTCAAGGGAATTGGGATCACAGACAAGCCGGCCGGACCATTGCTGAGAAGAAAGGGTGCCATGAGAAGAAGAGGAAGAGGCGAAATAGGCAGATAACGAAGTAGGAAAAGGACCAGAAGATCTGAAGACCGACAGAAAACAAGGATCCTTGTAGCTTGGTATCAGTCCATTAGGCCGACGAGGCAGTTCCAGTCCTGGAAGTCCAGGCCCCGAGGAGATTGAGCAGGAGGGTGTAGAGGAGGTCCCAAACATGGCCTGCACCCCATCCCCTCAGTTCAAGGTACAAGGAACGTACTCGCCAAGGTATGTGACGTATGAGGAGCAAATGAATCAACAAAGAGCTGCACTGGGACTCTGCCCAGTATACATCAGAAGATCCTTACCTGTTGAAGCGCCCATAACCAGACAACCCTGGGTAGCACGGTACCCTATCAGACAGCCGTACCAGCCACTGATACGAAAGAAGAGTACCTACAGACGGTCCATGAAGAGACCCAAAGAGCCCTAATGGAAGTCCAGTGGAAATGACACAAGGGCCTGAACAGACTCGTGAATGAACAAAAGCGGCTATCGAAGATAGCACGCCTGTGCGAGTAACTACGAAAATAAATGTAATGGACACGGAGAAGAGACAATGTTAAAACGTAAGGAAACGTTGCTACGAGACAAGATGGAAGCAACCAACCAGTTAAATGTGTGTAAATAGGCTTGGAACGCAAGAGGCTAAAGAAACGATACTGCTTGCAATGCTTAGTAGAAGATTAGAGCGGCAAGTGCCAACTATATATCTACCTCAATAAGACGCATTATGCAAGTGCGACTCCATTTGGTAAAAGCAGAAACGTACCCAGGCTGCCAGAGGCCTGACAGGCCAAGTTTCATAACCCAGCCAGAGGCAAGAGAAGGAGTGGAATCGAAACTCAACAAAGAGTGGCTCATGCCTAGGAAATCGAAGTCAACCAGAGAAAGGGAGGAGAGCGTCAGCTAACAAGACTCAAACTTCAGAGTATACCAGCCTGCCCCATGAAGGTCAAGATAAGGGGGGGCCCATGCAGGTGGCGAGGCTGAAACAGAATTAAATGCACTAAAAGCTGGAAAGTGAAGCAGATTCTTGGTGAACTAACATGTGACCAGCCAGGCGCGAAGCGGTACCACCGCCTGATGTCATCCAGGACCCGAGGATGCCATACATTTTCTCGATAAGAGGCTACAGTTTCGAGGCTATACCCAGACAACTAATTGACATATATCCCTAAGATACTGATTGATGGAAGGGAGGCAGGGTGAAACTTGGGACACCAGGCACATGGGAGTCCATTCTGCATGCCGCTAATTAAAATGGGGATTTATGTCTAGGGATGTAACCTGCCCAATCACAATGGACCAAGTTATCTGGAGTTCTATAGATAGAAGAACCAATAAGATGTCGTACTTTTAGTGACATCAATCACGTGAGATGTAGTGGGATGGGCATAGACGCCCACCCGATAAGAGTTATCCAATCCGCATGCCCTATTATCATATACAGATATAGCACTTATACTTAAGTTACCTTTCCTAACCAATTGTATTGCATGTCGAGTTTTTGTAGAATTAGACGTCAGTGACGATGAGATTTGCCTATAACTATTGCTGCTCGACTGAAGTTCAAGGAAGTCGGAGCGAGATGGGTGGTCGCAACAATGCTGATTCCTAACTGCTTCCCTGTTTGATGTACTTGTCATTAAACAGACTTCCCTTTGCCAAATTACTGAGTCCTCATTATTGAGTCGTGTTGGAGTAAGTGAATCCTGCATGCCCAGTCCTCACATGGTGCAGCTATCTTGTCTTACAGGTACTAGAGGGTGTGCACTGATCTATGATAATATCTATGATATTTGTCAGTGAAACCCCGCTCCTCTGTACAAGGGCAAGACAAAAGGACCAGAATATACATCACAGTCTCTGGTCTAGAAGATAAGAGATCAGATTATTCTGGGGACAGTAGGCAAAAGGTAGAGTGAGTGTGTGAAGTAGGGTTGGAAGACCAGAATCCATTCCAAGATGTCTGCCGGACAGGTGATGGAAAGCAACCCTCTGGGAAAGAAATGACTTGGCGTCTTTATGCCTGTGAAGCACACTCATTGTGGCATAAGGGCGATGCCTGGTAGTGAGCAGTTAAAAACACAGGAAATATGGATCCAGACTCCAAAATGAAATCACCAGAGTACACCTTTTCTAATGCCAATGGGGCCCATTCACAGCACACAGCATGATTCCCTAGGTCTCCAGCAGGCACCATGGCCTGCACTCAGAAGGGGTCCATAAGAGGTAGGAGGTGCAGTGGCAGAATGTCCAGTGATTGGGACCCATCCGACAGGTGCATCAGTGGTAGACACAAGACGGCTTGGCCAGAGAAATGTGAGGCCGATCTCAAGGGGCTTACAGGCGAGGTG
Source organism: Ambystoma mexicanum (assembly GCF_040938575.1). Lineage (NCBI taxonomy): Eukaryota > Metazoa > Chordata > Amphibia > Caudata > Ambystomatidae > Ambystoma > Ambystoma mexicanum. The sequence goes on along the minus strand of NC_090925.1, from coordinate 613,020,217 downwards.
GTCTATGGTCACCAAAAGGTGAGGAGTCAAAAAAGCAGCAGCAACTGGCACAAAGGGGATGGGGCTGCAATGAGGGTAAAGACAAAATGGGAGTGGAGAGGGAAAAGGGAGACTAGGAGAAAGGAGGAGGTAGTGCAGTGAAGCAACTGCTAACCATCTGCCATTTTGCTACAAAAGTCTCGATTGAAGAGATTATATTCATGTATCAAATTTTGGTTGGGGAATTCATTGTTACTATTCATCTCTCTTTGTTAAGAGATCCTTGTCAGGAAGGGAAGGTGAGGACATTCTGGGTGCTATCGCCTCCACAACCCCTCCATTGAATCTACCCTGGGTTCGGTGGGAAGCTGAGATTAGGCCGTACGACTCGATCATTTACTTCTTTTGGATGCCCCTCCTCTTGGCTGAAATTGTTTGACGGTCGTTGCAGAGATCATGCTGGTTTAGGATATTTTGACAAGGCTTACTGCTAACATTACTTGCTTATTGATTTATTATGGTAAATTGCACCCCAGTAGGCATGCAACGGTTAATTGCCTCTTTTTTGAGTAGGTAAAAGTCAATTCTCTAAAGATTAATGCAAAAAAAACTAAAGTTTTGCCCTTAATGGCAAGGAGAGGAAACTCTATTGGGCGATTCCTTGGAAAGAGTTGAAAACCTAATTTACATGGTATTCCCAATAACTAGACTACAGTGAACCTGAGGGATAGTCCTGAAAAGGTCAAGCGGGTGCTCTTCCAATATGACTGGTGCTTGACTGTGGACAAATATCATGGGTTCGCATCTTTAAAGCATCTTAGACATGAGCATAAAGGTCTAGGTTCCTTGACGCCCCACTTAATGATCTTTCCGAGTTCTAAAGCAAGGTCGGATTACATGCGGTTCAGATGGAATTTATTTCCAACTAGGTAAATCCTTCCGAGGCGAAAGGAAATTGACCTACAGGATGCATATTGTTGATTCTGTAAAAATATGAATGAACTGGAAACTCTGAAGCACCGGCTAATCTCCTGTCCACAATGGTTATGAAGTCGGGTATTATGTGTCAACTCACATAAGAATTATTGTGGAATAGTTGAGACTCAAGAATCTAATATCCTCACACAGACATGGACCTTAGAATACCTCACACACCTAAGCATCTGGTATCCTCACCCAAACATTGACCCTAGAATACCGCTCTCAATGAAGAATCTAGTATCTCTCATACAAACATGGACCCTAGCATATTTGATTGTTTAAAGCGCAAACCTGGCCCATAGGCAGCTGAGCACTTTGCAACGTTCGGGAACCAGAGGCTAGAGTTGAGCTAGCATTTTTAACAGTAACACAGTACTGTGGGGGGTTGTCATGGTTTCAGTCCTGGGACAGGAAGCAATAAAAGAGCCATGTCTTCATGGTTTTCCTGAATTGCATGATGGAAGGGGCAGAACAAGCCTCTAGGGGGAGTGAGTTCCAGAGGGATGGAGCACAGCAGGCTTTCTGGTCCTTTCCTTACGGGTTAGGCGTGGACTCTAAATATTTGATGCTCGAGCTACGGGAGGTGTGGGTAACTCCTGAGATATGGAGTTTGGCTGTCAGGTAAAATGGGGTTCCATTGGAGACCGCTTTATATGTGATGCACACGGTTTTAAAGAGGATCCTTGCAGGGAGGGGGAAACCAGTGAGATCACGTAGGATGTGGGTGATATGGTTGAATCTACAGGCACTCACGATAAGATTGGCTTTGCCATGGTGGGCAGCTTTGAGGGGATCCAGTTATGTGGATAGGAGCCCAGTGTGGACAAGTTACACCCGTCAATGTGTGGGATGACCAGTGCCTGGACCACTGTACAGAAATTAGTGGGGGGATGAAGGGTTTGATTTTTCTAAGTGTGAAGCTTTGGAGCCAGGCAGTTTGGGCTTCCTTGACCACATGTTTTTTGGATGGAGAGACCACTATCGACAATGAAGCCTAAGGATTTGGCTGTGTCGGTCAGCTTGTGGGTGAGTCCATCAAAGTTCATGTTGTCGAGCCAGTTTTGGATGATATGTTGTTTGGAGGGGGGTGATAAGGATGAACTCAGTTTTAGTGGGGTTGAGTTTTAGTTAGGCAGATGACATCCAGGTCTGGGGTGTGTCCAAGCAGCAGAGGAGACGAGTGATGTCTAGAGGGCCAGTAACCTTAAGGTACAGCTGCGTGCCATCAGCATGCTCATGGATGGAGATTCTGGGGTCATTTAAGAGGTTTCCCAGCTGTTTGAGGTGAGGGAATGGAGCCCTGCGGCACACAGCAAGATACCGGTAGGCATTTGTATACATCTACAAATCTAGTATCTCTCATACACACATAGACCCTAGCATACCTCTCACACACAAGAATCTAATATCCTCATACAAAAGAAGATCCTAGCATACCTCTTGCATTCAAGAAACTTGCATCTCTCATTAAATCATGGACCTCTTGCACCTGAGAATGGTCTCTCTACATACATACATGGACCTTAGTATACCTCTCACACCTAAGAATCTAGCATCTTTAATACGAACCCGGATCCTAGCATAGCTCTTGCACCTAAGAATCTAGTAGCTCTCATACAAACATGGAACCTAGCAAACCATACCATCGATAAGAGGGCAAATAATGCAAGCGATTCAAGGACTGCCGCATCTATAGATATGTTGAAATTGCTTATGGTTTTTCTGTTGCCTTTGCGTTTATCATATGATTCTATGCACTAATATTTGTAATTCTGATGCACCAAAGACCTCTGGCCAAAGCCTGTTCAATAAATAAAATTAAAAAAAAAATACAGTGCTGGAAATGGAAAACATTTGCTCTGGGAACCCCCCTCCTTGCTGGGGGAAGGGGTATGCAGGGGAGGCTGAGGGGTGTTGGACCAGCCCCATCCCCAACACCCTATCTTTTCAAGGAACCCACGCCTGGTGATATGCATAAAAGGAAAGAGCCTTTTTGGGAACCTCGGAATGCCCACAATTGTACATTTGAAATATGTCTGTGATAGTGGTTCAACACAAACACTTTTGAGCAAGTATTAGAAGTTGGGCTCCCCGTTCCTTGGGATGGAATGTAGTGCTGGGAAGACAACCTTTGCCAGAGCTGTGTTCTGTCCCATTTCATACCCTGCTCCTGTACAACACAGCACATCATGTGCATTTGTACATGGCTAGTTGTCAGCACTGGAAATGGCTCCACCGAGAGGTCCTGGGTGACATCCCAGACAAGGGAAGTGAAGTTTGCGTGATCTGGGATGTCACTCAAATCCCTAAGGTGAAGATCACACCTCTGTGAATGTCTAACCAGCTACAATTCTATGGTGTATACCAGGGTTCTCCAACTCCATGCCTCGTGGGCTGGAAACCTGTCAAATGTTCATGAGAACAAACATTGATATTAATGAGATAGATTTGCCTGCCATGATTCTGAATGTATGACTTTTTTCTCTCTTGAACATTAATGAGGGATATTATGAAAACCTGTCAGGATTCAGCCCCTCAAGGCCTGGAGTTGGACAAGCCTGGTGCCACCCTTGCCTGATATGTATCTTGTCCTGCCTTCCTGATCTTTCCCCTTCAGCAGTGCAGATGGCACTGAGTTATGAGGTGAACTCATAGCGCTGAGTTATGAGGTGAAACCATATAAAATATGAACAAAAACGATCTTTTGTTCTGTCACTCTCTTACCTGCCGCAGTCCCTTCCTCTCTTTGCCACATTTTTACCAAAAGTGGACCGAGTTTACCACAATACAGGGCCTCTCGCACCCATTATCCACCCTCACAAGAACTCCCATCTTGACACAAATAATCCGTTGCTGCCTGAGGTGCACCCACGGTGCACACATTAGGTCACCACAATCTTCCTTAACACATTAAAACACCTTGCCCTGCTACACTCTCCCACAGCCCTCAGATCCCTCGCCCTCTGAGTGCTGTGCTGCTCAGGCAGAGCGGAAGCACCAGGCATGTCAAAAAGACAGGCCTACAGCTCTTGTCTGTCACGCAGCAGTGCCATTCTTGGCAGCAGGCCAGTCCCTCTGACACGACAATGCTCCCGTTGACTGAGAAGAGCAGGAGGCCCGTGGAGGCAAAGAGAAGTAATGCTTCATTGCTGTGGTGTCACAACAATCAACAACCTATTGTTGTTCACTAGAGTAGCTCACAGCAGCCAACAGCCGATACATTGTGTAGAATGGCTTTCAATGAAAGCTACGCTTAGGGGATAATCACCTCAGGGGCAGGCTTAAACCTCTGGCAACGTCCCGCCAGCCCAAAGTAAGCGAGGGCCATAACTCAGAGCTGCAGTGCCATTGGCAGCTGGCACGGCCTGTCTCTCAGGTGATTAGCACATGTTTCGTTGGCAAAGAGGTTTGTTCAAGGGACTAAGACCTGGTTACTCCAAAAAATGTATAGCTACAAAATAAAGATGGCTGCCGTGAAAAGGGAACACTGCAGCAGACCCTTTCTCCCTTTTCATGTCAGAGGAAGGCGCCGCTGCCAGAATAACTCATTGCATTTCATTAAAGTGTATTGTGGGGGCACGGTGGTGCGTGGAAGTCAGGAGCTCGAGGAGCCAAAGACTGCTTGCTTGGAGCACGTGCCTGTATTGGTAGATGCTCCCTGTGACCCCAGGAAGCAGATGATCAGCGCACCTGCTCCCAATTCTAACAAAACGAGGAACTGACCTATCCTACTCATGTCTTCGCCATGCTGCCAGCATCCCTCCACTTACAACTGGCAGCCTCTTCATTTCCTGCGTGCCACCCCATCCTTCCTGTTGCTCCTTTGCATGTGAGGGAGTGATTGGAGAATGAGTGAGCCCTATATGCTGAGTTATCTGTCACTAATCAATAGATGCTTGGAGAAAGGAAGGCATAGAGCAGCCTTATGCCAACAGGAGGCGTATTAGTCATGCCCTTAGTACCAGATAATGGCTTCCAGTCTAAGTCTCAGGAGGACTTGAGCCCGGGTTACAGCAGCGTGCAATCTACAAATATGGCGTCTATCCATGAGAGGCTAAACCTGAGTGTGGTCAATAGTACCAAACTCGTTGATGCCAAGAATCTCACTTTTGTAGCGATTTAGCTTGTTTTGGGCCACTAGTCGTATTTAATCAAATTTTCTCCCAAAAATGTAAGCGCCTAGAAGTTAGGTCCTTCTTTTCTATCAGACCATTTTGAATCTCATCCCTATTTACATCATACTTCCGGTTCTGCCAGCTGCCTCTCAAACCATCTTGAATCAGAGAGAGGCAGCGTTTGCATTGAGGGCAGTGCTGGAAATAGCCCTCCAAAAAGGGACACGCTGTAGATATTGAATAATATTGGTAAAAGTGGGCAGCCCAGAAGCACCCCAAAATGACAGTCGACCAGGAGGGCATAACTACATATTCTAAAACCGAGAGATATCCACACCTGGCTCTACTTGATCACACCCAGGGTCAAGGGAATGTGGTTCCCCTGCTGAAGGATCTGGCTTCCCCCTTCCCTTCCTGGTCCCTGGTTCCTCCGCCACCTGGTTCTGGAAATACTGGGGTCCTGCACACTCAACAACGTGCACTAGGCTTCATGACCCTTTAAAATGAAGGCCCCCTGTGGCATGGGTTTTATGGGAGGTGGTCCTCAGCATTCAAGGTTCATGCAGACTTTCTATGCTCAAGTCCCACACTACACACTAGGGTTCCTTTGTCGCATAGTGCAGCGGGAGCTACCTGCTTTCCTTGGAGTGCAGGATTGACAATATCACCCAATTCCTCCCGCACTGTGTTCCATTTGGGATTTGAGCACTCTCTGAGAACAAATTGCAACCTTTCATGCTTTCGGAGAACCCTCGCGGTCGGAGCCATCAACAAACCTCTTTTTTGAGACTCCTCAGGAGTTTTTCCCAATCACGACACTGGTTCCGATCTTGGATTTCCCCCAGTTCTTAGGTCTCTCCTGGCCAAAGTCTATATCAAATTCTTCATGATGTAAATGTTAATGCTTGAAGCAATAACATCAGAAAGTGTGGGGCTTGGATGTACATGATTATTTTGAATACGTACATTACGAAGACGAAAATCTTGCATTCTAAATTTTCGTATTTGAAATAAGCACCCCACTACTACATGGCCTTTCTACACCCTGCTCCCCCACCCTCTTACCTTTTGGCGGCACACTTCGCTGGAGGCCGCCGAGTCCCTGCAGCACCAGTTCCCTTCACTTCCGTGAATGGGAACCAGAGCTGCATGGTTCTTTTCTTTTTTTTACTTTTTTTTCTCCAAAACTTTGTTTTGGATGCAGGGGGCACCCCTGATTCCATTATAGCAAACATGGGTGTGGGGGCAATCCCTGCTTCGCTGGTTTGCTTTAATGAAAACAGAATGGTTAAAATGTTTGGCATTTTCTGCAGCACGTTATTTTGGTACAGCCGAAGTCTGAGCATTACAATCATTTGGTTTTTTTATATACAATATTTTTGTGTGATACCGTGGGGCTCTCCCCCTCAGTGGTAATGAGTCTTGAGGCCAGTGGTCTCCATTGTTCCACATATCACAGATGATTGTCCTCTCTTTCGTCCTAGCATTTCCCGCCCACGGACATGGAGAGTTTCCCCAAGTCCCTTGATGTCAGATGGGTCTTGCTGACATACATGGAAAGGACAGGTCACTTCAGGTCCTTCACCGTTGGAACATCTGGCAGGGGCAGGAACACTAACCCTTTCTCCATCAGCAAATGGCAAAGAGAGGCCATCTCTCCACCTTACACCCCACCCAGAATTCCCCTCCTAGGGGCGCTCAAGCGAGGACTACTAGGAGTATGACGGCTTCCTAGGGGATGCAGCCACCCCTTATAATTTCATGCACCACTGTTGGCTCCACAACACTGAGTCAACCAACCATTGTCTTGGGGCACCCGTCCTGCAAGCTGTCCTCTCTTTGGCAATAAGTATTGCGCTACCCCTTCTACTTTCATGCACCACTACTGGCTCCACATTCTGAATTCAACTGACTGTTGGTTCAGTGCAGAGCCCCTCCAATCTGCAATCTCTTGAGCACTAAGCGTTGCAAAAAAGCTTCATTGGGTTTCGCAGTACGTGCTGGTCAGCAATCCTTTCAGTCTATGAGGGTCTGAATGTCTCTTATACACTTCATAAGCGCGTACTGGGACAAGGAAGAGGGTTGTGGGGGTAATGCTTTAATTACCTGCAATCTTCATCACTCCTGGTCATACTCTTCCTCGTCACTGTACTTGTGCCTTCATTTCCCTTCTCTTGCGAATGTACAGATGACCCCCCCTTGTAAAACAAAACCAATTTTCATTATCTTTTCCCAAAATTCGATTGCTAATAACTTGATTCACTGGACAGATTTGGCTGACATTCTCCAAACGGAATGTCTGGCACATGCTACCTCGAACTTGAAAGTTTGGCTAAAAGTTAATAAATTGTTCTAAAGTTATTAAGCAAACAATAAAAGCAGTTTCAGCCTGTTCCCATTCAATTTCCAACAGAAACAATGGTGCTTCAATTGAACGCTAACACCACAAATACTTTCTCAAATAAGAAATAAGTTTGGCACAAAGCATTTTTTGTTTTGGGTAAATCTGTCCAGTTGTTTGTTTTTGAAGTTGCCCGAGAAAGGGTTGCCACCCAGGTAAAAAGGTTTATATTTCTCCCATGGGGCATTGCAACACTGAGGCATTTCAGAAATGAAAGCAGGTATTTTTGGGTCATATGCAAGTGATTCCTGCACAAATCCTGTGGGAAGCCAAAAAAGAATGGCTCAAAAAGATATTTGGGAGAGGGAAAGGTGTAGGATCTCATCAGGGTAGGGGTGTGAAGAGGGAAAGAAGATCAGATATGTATGTGGCTACTTTAAGAAAGGCGAAAAAGCCTATTTTGACTCAGATCATTTGTTTTAGCACGGGAATCGATTGCAAGATGCGCTCAGAAAGAAAAGTGTGTCACAGGCAAGATCAGGGAAAAGAGGATAATAGGGAGGCTAAAGGAGGCAGGTTTACACTGTGGTGGGAAGTAGAGGACCTAACAAGGTTTAGGGGTGCGCATGGAGAGTGGCAGTGGGGTTTACCCATTAACGCTGTTGTTGAAATTTTGGCAGTGGCCATTATTAGTGAGGGGGATATGGGCCACAGCCATGAGCAGTGGCCTACGGCCATGGGTTAATCTGGTTATTTACATGGGATCTGGTTATTTACCAGGGATGGCAATACGGATCAGACCACTGGGCACAGCCCTTCATACATTTCGTCTATTAGGTGGCGCTAAGTGCTTCATATCAACTGAAACGAATGCATTAGAGTATGGCTAGGGAGAAATGACATATGAAGAGGGACACAAAGCTTGTAGGTGTTGTTTGGTTATTTACCTACCTATTGACTGCCCATGGCCATGCTAATCCATGGCTATTCCCACTCACTTCCTGCCCCTTCCCGCCCAAACCACATCCTGCTAGGATCTCTTTGAGCTAGCTTTACCAAGCCCTGGCATCAAACTTTGAGCTCAAGGTTCCTGCCAGTGTCTTTTCAAAGCAGTCTTCTGAGAGTTAATGACTTACTTGGAGCTGTAAACATGCTACGGATGTAATAAAAATGCGTTAACCTTGTTTGCCTTCAGCCACTCAATTTATAAGCACTATGCATGTCCTTCACTGAAGCATTGGCAAAGCCAACAGCGTTGACTTGTATTCAAGTTTTAGGCATTTGCCAGACATTGCTATTATATACCCAGGTACTCGCAACATTTTGCAGCTGCTACCATTGATGGCTGTTGGTGAGGTCTGGTATGCCAGAGGTCTGGGGGTTACTATGAGCTCACCCATTTAGCTCTCAGGGCCCAACAACCCTTCACCCGCAATAAACTGAGCACTCAGCCAAGGGCAAGTTAGACTGTTATTTATTACAAAAACCGACAGGGATCATACACAACATTATAAAATCTCCAGAGTCACCACTCCCAAACGCGTGTCAAGCTTTTTTGTTGCAGAGTGTCATCGAAACATTAAAACCTATCCCACTTTCTGGTTGGGTGATCGGAGTGGTATACAGTATAGATTTCCCCTATAGATCTAAGTGAAGTGGTCCTCTCATGTCAGGTTGCTGGCCTGCTTCTTCCCCAAGAAACGATTACATTGTTGCAGGGTTGCAGGATTACCATTGGCCCTTGTCCTCTGCCATCCACCCCTGGATTTCTGTCCACTGATTGGCTGGAACTGGTCTCCCCAGGCCTGAGACCCAGCTCTGTTCTCAGCGCTCTGTGCACCTCCTCAAGGTGATGAGAATGACTATGGGTTCCCAATGTATCTGTTAGAATTACCACTTTTGTCTGTGAGAGTGCTCTCCACGTTGCAACATTGTTAACTTGTTCATGCTTCACTTCATGTCTGTGGTGCTGAGAACTGTTTGTCTTCCCACCGCGGCTGAATAACCATCGTTTAGCTCAGCTGCATCACATGGTCGAGAACCACGAAATCAAGCTCTTCTGCTCTGCAATTTATGAGGATTTATTCTATATTTCTGCAAATGGCCCCTTGTCATTTTAGGTTTGGAAGGTGCTGCTTGTCTCTGATCTTGGCTGTGAGCCTTAGCTTGCTGTCCTGTGCAGCCTGGTTCTGCTTCCCCTCTTCTCTCGTCCTGCGGCTTGTGGCCTTATGTGATCCTCCTTATACTTATACTATGATTTCTACACTTCTATATTGTGCTATGTTTCCTATAGGTTAGAAGTATTTGGTCCTGCCAGGCTCCTTATGTGATCCTGTAGTTCCATAGGGTTAGTTGCCATGAGCATCTGCAAGCTTGCGCTGCATCTCTTCGCTGCCTTGCATTCAGCATTTCTGCACTTGGTTGATGAGAAAAATAAAAAGCTTTTGATAGTTTGTATATGCATCTGTCCTCTATCTACCGAACTGTTTAAGCATGTTCTTCATGTACACGAGTGTGTGCTTGTGTAACAGTGTACATGGTTGCAAGTATACTTCATGACTAACGTGGCTATGTCATGGTGTCACTAATATGTCAGCACAGTGGTTTCTCTGCATTAGTCAGCATCATCCATCAAGTCATTTGGGTTCATGACCAACGTTGAAGCACCTGTGGCTGTATAGACATTCACTGGATAAGGTTTGAATCGCTGTCTGAGAGAATATCTTTCCATATACGTGTCAGTCACTGGTCCTCCTGGGGTCTGGCCAAATAGTGAGTGCCTTTGTGTGTTTTTGACTCTTCGGCCCATCATATTCCTGAGGGCGAAGAGGGGCATTCCAGGGACCCTCTCCCCATGGCCTGTTAATTTCACTACGGCAGACCCTGGCAAATGCCTTTCCCATGTCTACACAAAAGCAAAAGCTGTTGACATTGCCAATGCTTGTGTTCATTGTTTCAACATGGACAGTGGCCATGGACAGAGGTTATCACCAGGGGGATCTGGTTATTTAGTGAGGTGATATACTGATGGAGATATAAACCGCGGGCATAGACTATGGGCCACTGGTGATGGTGCCAAGAAGCCCATGGTCCTTTTTCCTACGTGTTGCATTGTGGAGAGTGGCCTTAGGCAAATGACATGATCGGTGGTCACGAGAGAAGATGCAGCATAACAATAACGAAAGCCTTGAAATCCAGTGAAAAACATTTTGTTGAGACAGAGTTAAGATGATATAATTTATCATGACAAAACCCATGAAATTCGGTGAATGTGGAAAGTGAGAACAATCTTAACTCAGCGTCAGCCCCGTTGCTCGGCCCATGAACACATGCAAGAGATCACAGGAGGGACCATCAATAAGACAACAAATAACATCATGGGTGATCTCTACGGGGGGGTCCTTCCCTCTCTCTCTCCGCCTCAGTTCTCTCAGTTCTCCCTGCTCACAGCGCATTCTCTTCTCATGACAGGCCGAGATTGGCTCCCTGCAGCAATGTGACGTGAATGAATATTGAGGGCATTCATTCTGGGGATGTGCCACTGCGCTCCATTCAGGCCCTGTGCCTGGTGTTACTGCCTCTCTGCTCTCTGCAGTACCGCCTGCTGGTCTTTTCTCTCCCCCGCCCTATTAGTTCAATGCCTGTTCCCTACGCCCCCGCGTCTGTGCACGCAGATGTAACAAAGACCTGTACCCATTACCATCACACTCTGTTCTTCTCTTCCTGTGGTTTTTCATTTTGTTTTCCTGCCTCCATCGAAAACGCTGTCCTTTCCCTTCATTTCTGTAGCCCAATGTTATCTGAACCTTTCTGTCACAGGTATTATCAGAGCCATGAGATAATTAATTTGTGGTGAGTGCTATACGAGTAGTCAATATTTTACTGTTATATAGTCGTAGTATTTGCAACCCTCTCTTCTAATTTCTTCACCTGCTATCAATATCCCCCTCTGCAGCTCTCTCATCCATTTCCCACAAGTTTCTTCTGCAGGATCGCTGCTGTTGGGAATCATATGCATGCAAACCCAATCTTTCTACAAACACACAGTCCTTTTAAAAAAAGAAAGATATCCATGTATATGGTCACCATCTAATCGGACAATTTCATCAGTTTGCAACAGTCCAATATCTCTGTTATACAATGAATAATCCTGCAGATTCCATTTTGCATACCTCATTTGGGAAGCATCCTTATATCACACACTGTTCAATGCTGATATCCTCTCTCTCTCTCTCTCTCTCCCTCCATCTCCCTCCATCTCTCTCCCTCCCTCTTTCTCTCTCTCGCTCTCTCTCTGTATTTCAGTTGAGTGTGAAATGCGTTGTGTGTGGGTCGCGCTTACAGGCGTCCTGCCTCTTTTTTCTACTGCCTTCCAGCCGTATTTTCTTTTTATGTCCTTTTTTTGTATGACATATTAAACAACTTCCAGACCTACATTTTGCTGTGAGCTGTGCTTCTTTTTCTTTTTTCTATGACCATGGCCTTCTAATCGGCCGCGGAGAGTGCGGTTCATCTTTCCTCTTTCTCCTTTGTGTATATATATATATATATATATATATATATATATATATAATCATCTTCATTTCACAAGCACACACTCCCCCACTCATACATACTCTCAGATGGGCACTCTTTTCTTTTTCTGCCTCATACATAATCCTATTCTGAAAAACCCTCCCAGACTAACAAGAAACTTCCGGGAGGGGCCCGCTCTATTCTTTCGATAATTATTTCTTGGAGCCTCTCTTCGTTCACACTTGATTTCCCATGCAACCAGGATACCTTCTAGGGTTTTACTAATTAATCGTGACTCCTTGTTTCTGTTAGTTCTCCAACTAGTTTCGACCTCAGGGGCTACAATTCATTTTGGCACCTGATCTTCAGGGTATTCAAGCACGTGCGGGGAGGTAGCAGAGAGGTGCACGTTATCTCACTTGGACTGGGTGTTTATAACAATAGGCCTTGACACGAAATGAAGTAGTTCTTGCTCTAACTTTGTCAGGTGTATAATTTAATATAAGAATCTAACAATTCATTTTAAGGCAATGCTATACTTTCCTTTTACTAAACTCAAACAAGCGTGGTGTCTCACGAGTTGAATTTTTCCATTTTTAGGGCTTCGAACAAGACAATAGATCCGTCTTGGCAAATATGTGAATATTTATGTTTTATTAATTCATTATAATAATATAAAGAAAATCACAGACCAATTATACAATATATATACAATGGACAAAAACTTTCTATAAACAACCTTCACTATAAACATCAATATCAGATACATAAATTGAATGTTGTGCAAAACCACACATAGAAAGTGCAAATATTCTTCAAAGTACAAACCAACTAACGCCACATTCTATTTAGAAAATATTAAAGGCTACAATATTCTATGTTATTGCAAACACCCCTATCTATGAAAATTGTAAAAGATTTTTCATAAAAACACCATTCTTTACAGTCGTCTACTAGAGGTTTTTCAGAGTGGCAAACCACTCCTCGCTATTCAGTGTAGAACTTCCTTATTCTAGTTTCGACGGATAAATATTTAGAATTATAATAGAACGTATGTCAGTCTTCTTCTGGACCAGGCTGTTACGCGGGAAGGTGCCTGATCTCCTTCTCCTTTTTATAAACCTTCTCGAATTTTACAGATGACCAAATCCAGTTCCGCATGTTTAATTCATTCTGGCGGGGGAGGACATTCATCAAAAAAATCCTTAGAATCTTTTTCCTTCTTATTTCAGACCGAAGCAATAATTCACTCGGTCTGCAAAAACGTATTGTATCTAATTCTTTGTCGCACTCTCATAACCGCGAACCCAGTACCAGCAGACAGAGTGAATTATCTCTTCTCCCTAGAACCCTCGCCTAATCACACCTTGCCTGCCATGCTCCTGGTTCTCTGCCCCACTGTTCCTTCCTTCTATCTCTCATGGCTTCTGCCCACCCCTCCCTTCCCTCCTCTCCCCCAGCTCCTCCTTCACGGTCTCCCCATCCCTATTATTCACTCACCTACCAAACCCCACTCAGGCTGCTCCTCTCTCCCATCCCACCTAGAATACTGTTATAGGATTCTTTCGAGCACTAATAGAGTTCAAGGACTGAATGGCTCCAGCAAAGAAATCTGCAGCGGAGGAAGGGAGGGTTCCGGGAGCATTAAACATGAAGTGTGATGCTAATAATGGTGAGCTCTTTTGAGTATAATTCCTCGCCAGGAGAATGAACAAAGGCATATCTAGAGGTGAGGTAAAACTGGGAACCTAGAATTATTCCCAGAGAGGGGTACCACTCCCATTTGCAACAAGGTTAGGAGCATTCTGCTGGCTGTAAGGGACCATGGGCACAGGGAATTTCAGTGCCTTGTGCAGGTAGGTGTAATTCAACCCATCGAATCAGCCGAGTGCATAATCCTATTTTTTGTGCCACGTAAAACGATGACAACCAGGATGTCTTTACCCTCAAACAACTTAAATAACAATATAATAGTAGACAAACTATGGAAACGTTGAATTGTGTGCATACGGGTGACCCGTTTACGACACTTGACCTATCTTCTGCAAACAAGCAGATAGCCTTTGCAGAGCATTCGGAACATTTGTGGTTGTTCAATACACCCTTTGGACTTCACGACTACTGTGGAATGTCCCCTGAACTGGTGTATACAGAAGCTGTCTTCTACAGGATGTTGGCACACCTCCTCAGGGGTGTCCCAGGGACATTACTGCATCAGGATGATGTTCTAATGTATGGCACTGGGAGGAAATAACATGATGCCAGGTTAGATGTGATATTGATCAGGATTAGAACTAAAGCCAAGGCAGGTGAAGCAAGTACATGGAAATTCCATGACTGTAAAATTGAGTACTTGGACCATCTCATCAATAGTAATAGGGATAAACTAAATGAAGGCCCCATGCTGGTCAATAAGAGATGCCTCAATGTTTACAAACAAGAGGATTGTTTTTTCCTGGGCCTCCCTGAGTTTTGTAACAAAGGTCTTCAGCATTTTGAGAGCCAACGTCCTGGAGAAAGCTTTTGGTTAGAAAATACACTGAATGGTTGAGTTTAGTGCCCTCAGAGACATCGAGGGAGCAAAAGAGATTTATATTCCGAATGTCCCGGACAATCAGTGATGCTGAATTCTGTTACTCTGTCATAGAAAGCGACATTTTAGCTTGTATATGGGGTAGGGAATTTTTCAGATGGTACTTATGGGGCAAAACATTCCCTATCCACACAGTGGTTACTGAAATGTTAAGCGCCACTCCTAGAATTTTCAATTAAATTGACATTACAGGAATATCATTATCAAGTGAAGTATGACGAAAGAGTGCAAAATAAAGTAGACGATTTTCTCATGATCAATGTTCCGAGTGAACTGAATGAGGAGTTGGTTGTAGCGATAACCAAGAAGGAATGCATGGAAGAGATGAGGAAGGATTCTGTTTTAGGCAAAGAAATAGAATGGACACGGAATGGGTGGCCAAAAAAGGATGTGCGAAATGATGATCTTGTAGCATTTTGGAACGAGAGAGGAGCTATCAAGGGAAGGGGTGTGTTTTAATGAGGGTACAAATTAGTACCCTCACATTCTTTCCATTCAAGGTTGATGCAGGCCACACTTGGCACACAAACCGGCCTCTTGCTGATCCAGTCTTGGATGTCCAGTGCATACTTGAAACTCAACCCCTCCAAGACCGAATTCCTACTTCTTACCAACAACACCGAACACCCTGACATACAGACCTGGCTATCAACCATGACCTCTAAGGGCTTCGCACTCAAGCTCACCTCCTGCGCCATGTCCCTCGAGTTCCACATCGACAAACACCTCTACTTCAAGACACACATAGCTAAGAAAGCTCAGACAGCTTGGCATTGGCTCTCCCTCCTGTGAAAAGTCAAGCCCTTACTCCCTCACGATAGCTTTAGATCCACCATTCAAGCACTGGTCCTATGGAACCTGAATGGGAGCAATGCACTCCTTGAATGCCTCTCGTCGTCCTCTGGTGTGCCCCTGAGAAGTATCCCTGGCTGCACGTCTCATCAAGGCTCTAAGCAGATACGAAAACATTCCCACGGCCCTCATCGACCTTCATTGGCTCCCACTGCACGCACAAATCACCTTCATGTCTTGTTGCATCATCTATAAGGCAGTCACCCTCAAGTCACCCAGCTACGTCTCCAAGAAACTCAGCATCTCCAGCAGACAGCACACCACCAGAAGCCAGGACTCATGCAGACTTGAAATCTTCCACTACAAGAAGAAAAGGACTAGAAAACAAGCCATCTCTGCTTATGCCCCAAGACTATGGAACCTCCTTCTCGTCAGCAACAGACTCTCCACCATGCTCCTAAAATTCAGAAAAGAACTCAAGAACCACCTCTTCAAGGTGTCTATCCTCCTCAAACCCTAAGCCATCACATCTAAACTTATGCCACCTGACTCGCTAGACGCCACCTGCGACTCTCCTCCCCGGCACCGCTCCAGTTGTACCCCTTCTCTGTGTCCCTCTGTATCCTACCCTGTTGTATAGCTGTTCTGTTTTTACCTCTGTGAAGCAATACGTTATTTATCTGTATTGTTGTATACCTCTGTAAAGCTCTCCGTTGCTTCTCGAAGTCAGGTACGCACTCAATAAATACCATAATAATAATAACAAAAATAATAATAACAACTCGGAGACCAAAGAGGAATCACTCCAGGGAGAATATTGGTGACTAAGGGTGGACTCATATGTAGAGTGCATAATGACAGAGCACTGGGGTTGCTTGAACTCTAACGTGTGCATTAAAACACAGACAACCATTTTGCAGCATCCCTGGGCTGGAGGGAGAATGGAGATGCCTGTGACTAGGTGTAGTAGGACTGTATCCATTATTCAGACTTAGGAAGAGATATGTGATAGTCATGGTAGATTGTTTTTCCAAATGGCCTGAGATCAACATAGTAGTAGGGGCCAACACTGAAGATATTATGTTTCCTGAAAAATATTTTCGAAGGGAAGGTTACCCTTAGGAGAATATAAGTGAAACTTTCCACAATTCAGAATTATCTAAGTAGCTAAGTACATGAAGGAGACATGAATTAAGTGGGTGTTTATGAGTGTGTACTATCCAGGACAGAATGGGTTAGTGGAAAGGTTCAATCAGTTGGTCACAGGGGCTGTGGGACAATAATAATATGGCTGTCTCTAATTCTGTTAGGCCGATGCTGTGGAGTGTGAGTGCAGTAACCAATGTGGTGACATGAGTGGGAATGGGATGTGAACTCCAATTTGAACCAAGAGCACACATTGATGGCACAAGAAAGGTACACATTGACATAAGTTAAGCATACAGCCGCACAGGGCAAATAGATGGTTGAGAAGGGAGACAATGTTACTGTTTGGTTTTTGTTTGCTGGGGGAGAAGTGTGTAGTATCCTAGGCATTCAATGTTCTGTTATTATATGTATATTTTAACTGCCTTATGTTCATTTCTCTGTCTATCTTTTTGGGGCATGGAATGTTTCACCCTTTCTGACTCTAGATTGTATGAGGAACCCGGATTTGTTGAATGGCTGTTGCGTCAATTGGCAGATCTGCTTCAGCGCAGAGGCTGTACGAGGGTTCCTTCTTTGAATAAAGGATTATAATTTCTACTTCAAGAAGTCTGGAGTAGTTACTGCACAGATCCCCCAGTACAATAGTAGTGGTGGTGGTCTCAGGCTTTGAGGATATGGCCAAACAGCTGGATAGCATTGGTACAGAAACCAAGTATGAGCCGTAGGTCCCGTTTGAAGGAATGGCTCTCATCAAAGATGGAGTCAGTGACACTGCAAGCGAAGGCGCTGGATCATGACTTTGGATCTGATGTTAATTAATTAGCGGGCACTTCAGGCACAACACAGAAGGACAGGTCTGTATACCTGCCCCTCATGAGGTTGGACCCGCAGTGCTGTGGAACCTGTGGAGCATTTGTGGTGTCAGGATCAGGAAATGGGTCTAGCAGCAGCAAGCTCCAACTGGCCCTTCAAAACAGATCTTGACATGCAGCCATGGGTGCTATCCCCATGCTGAGTTGCCACCCGCGGGTGCTTAAGGTGGTTGGGTTCGCTGAGGCAAGTGGCCACTCCCAAATGTTCAATGCTCTTCTTGGGCTTAGAGTGTTCACTGCTGGTTTCCGGTACTGTTCCTTGATGAGGTTGCATGGATCTATCCTTTGTACATGCAGTTTGGTGGCTTCAGAGCTTGGCGTTCTAGCGGTTGGGCCCCCATTTGCTTTTTGTCCACTTCTTCCATTAGCCAGGCAGGTAGGCTCAGGATTTAATGGCCAGTGATGCTGGAAAAGAGATGAGCCACATGGCAGGGTTCCTCCTGACATGGCCCTATTCTGAGGTATAGCGGATCTCGATCACTGTTCAAAGTGCTAACTTCAGAGCTCCAGTACTTGCGGGGGTAAATGGGGTTTGGAAAGTGTTCCCAGCCCTAATCACAGTTAAGCAGTCATTATGCTTGAAGGTCTTGGCCACATAGGGCCAAACACATCTCATTCAAACTCTGCGAGGAACCATGTATGGGCCTCTTAGCATCAGGCCTACAAAACCAGAGGGACAATTGATAGCTTCATATATGACCTGTGAGAAATCTGACCATGTGAACATTCTCCTATGTATTCTGTGTATAGAACCATGGTCTGGCTATTACAGCTACTGGGATTTTAGTGGCGGGTCAAAAAGATATCCCCAACTAGGACAGCATTCCAAGCTGCACCTTAAATACTAGTAGCCGCCACCAGTGAGATGGTCTACATGTGTCTAATTATTTATTTTATTCATTTATTTATTGTATTTGTTGGTAGCGTCCAAACCCAGAGGTATCACGGCACTAAAGATAAAATGGAAAGACAATGTTTTTAGCTTGCAAAGAAAAGACGGGTACTTTGGGCGATTCCAGCCCAACAGAAGCCTATGACTTCTGGGATGCACCAGAACTGCCACTTTGGTAGGTCTCTGGGGCACAGAATCAGTTGAGTAAAAGCGTGGAAATTGGTCAATCAAGAGGGGGGAAATGGGCAACTGAGTAACGGTAAGGAATTTTTGCTGATGATTGGCTGAAAAGGCTGTCATTCATATTTGGCTCAACCCTCTGGACCAGAATCTTCAACTCTAACAGCAGAAGATACTCTTCAGAGATTAGTTGGCCCCTGAAAAGGGCAAAACTGGCTACGTTAAAGCAGCGGAGGGAATATGGATCACATGATCTGGGATAGTTGCAGGGCCTGGACTCCTTAGGATGAAATAAATACCAGACTTAATATGCTACAGGGCGCAGGGGTTATGTAGAGTGGAGCCTACGAATTGTGGGAGGAGAGTGTTCCTCCTAAGTTCACAATGAACGGACCAGCAGATCCTTCTATGTCTTTGGTGATACTCCAAAAACGAAAGATGATTGAGTCGTAGTCCAAAAAGTCTGGAGAGCCGCAGGTTGCAGACCCCATGCTTCGTTAGACCCCAGTGTTGTGACTTACACGATCATAACCTGATGATGGAAACAAGGCATTTCACTCGGTTTCCAACATCTTGAATTCAGGGTGTGACGCCCTCTGTACTCTGGCTCTCTGTGGTTCTCTTCCCTCTACCCTTATGTGTTATCATGTGCTATGGAGGTCTAACTGCTTAGCAAATCATGAACAACCGGGGCCTTCAGGACATGCCTTTCTCTTTGCCAAGGAACACCTCACCCGCCGCTGTTACCAGGATAATCCTTCTAAACATCTTTGCATTTGTTCCAAAATATCTGTCTCGCCACTACAACTGAATTCATCCAGAACACTAAATAGCCCACTTTCTGCACTAATTCGAGCGCGTGCCGTTCCAAGGATTAAATGGTGCCCGCTTTCTGGTTCATATGTCGGGGGAGCGCCATGCGTCCTTGGACCTGGGACAGATCACTTCTAGTCCCAGCTGCCACACTCAGCTCCCTGGCACCATTGCACAACCTGGCCCCCGTGTGGTTTGTGTGAAAGGGCACAGAGATACATGGGGAGGTGGTTCACTGGCAGGGACAGCTTTTTTATCATTACTTTTTAATGTGTGTTTATTAAAAAACTTAAAATAGCACAGAGGTAACCCCAAGAGGTAAGGGGCCTATCAAGGCAGTACAAATAAGAGCCCTGTGAGATGCAAACAAGCAAGATAGGGTTAGTACTGTACTAGCAAATATAAAAACACGGTTAAATAAACATTTAATCCTTAACATAGCTGAAAAGAAAAAGTGCAGAGACGGTAGCAGTGAAAAATGGCAAAACGGAGTAATGTAAAATGTGGTATTTAAGATCAGAGTGGAAAAATGAACAGGTCGGCGAGGTGATGCAGCAAAGATGGTTGGCCGCATGCATTTGGGAAATGTCAATCTCAAAATGGAGGCGCTACTGGAGCAGCGAGAAGATGCATGAAGGGGCAGTTTTGCAACCCTATATGTGGGCTGCTGGAGGATAAGTGCCTTGAAAGTAACGACGCAGAGTTTAAACTGAATTTGAAAAGCAAAGAGGTTCACCCACGCGTTCAGTAATTAAGAAGAAGAAGAAGAAAAGAAAAGGAGGAAAGCGAGAACGAGGGGAAGGAAGGAAGGAAGGAAGGAAGGGAGGGTTAGGGAGAATTCTCTGTTTAGGCTGAATTTCCTAACCTAGTGAGTCCCCCAGCAGCTTTGCTGGATTTCTGGAGTTTGTTTTTTTCCATCCTGCCAAGAGTGAGACTCTTTTTCTCCCACTCTTGGGCATGAATGTGTGTAATTCCTTTGAATATCAATGTGTTCTATGGGCTATGGGGTCCTTTACTCCATAGGGTCTCATATGTTTTGCTATGTGTGTTACACCGCACCCTCCGTGCCGTAACACTGGGGCGTCCTAGCGGACCTCCATCATAGACTCCATACCCGGGGACTGACTACTGTCTCCCCGGGCATGTAAAGTCACCATTGGCTTTACTAGACTTAAATTTACTAACAGAACTAGTATAAACCATCCTATTGTGGACGTACTAGTAGGGGTAATTCGATTACTCCTGGGTATGTTATTCGAGGGGGCACTGTCCCGTCCCCCCTCGTCGAGTTTTGGCTGGTGGCACTGGAAACTACTTGTTATATTCAACCCCGAATATAACCCTATGGGATTCTTCCCATTGTTGGAGATTGATACTTTTCCTCGTTAGTCTCTAACATACCACCGGTCTACTTATCTTAAATAAGTCTATCGGATGGTATTTTCTGCCAGAACTCCGTTTTTAAAATGGCGTCTGTGTTCGTCTCTGTGACTCCTAAACCAAAGGTCGAGCGCTTTGTTCCACTTTTGGCGGGCTTCTGTACAGAGACCCTCCAAAGTGGTGCCATTCTGTCTGGGTTACCACAGGGGTGTGGGAGGGGTTTAGGCACCCTGGACCGAGTTGCCTTGCCAACTCCGGTCGCACTCTGGTGTGATTGGCCCAAGTGGTGAGCCTCCCCGCTCACCACTTAGCGTGTGTTGATTGACAGCTAGACTGAATGAATGGGGGTTTTCTGCATAAAAGCAGGGCTTTTGGGACTGGATCTTCAGAAGTCGCCACAGGACCTAAGAATCCGACGAGGGTAAAGCTGAGCCGACCTGCAACGACCACACCTCCGGTGGAGCCCTGCTGAACCGACTCACCACTTCCCGACGACAGAGGAGATCTCCCTGCCGGAGAGTCTCTTCCCCTGACTGTTGGGAACAACCAGTCCCCTTTTGCTTTTTCTTCGCCTCAGGACGCAGTGGTCGAATTGCCCGTGCAGAGCACCTTGGCAACCGGATAGCCACTACCCCTGTACCGCGACCAAAAGGTGGTGCCTTGTGACGGAGCACTCCGCGGCTGGTCTCTTCCCTGGTGGTGCAACGATCTTCAACTTTCCTTCGACAACAAGATCATCTCTTCTCTTGGCAAAGACCGGACGTGCACCCACCACCAGGAACAACTGCCCCCGCCGGAGCTGTCTCTCCACAATCAAGGTACTGTGTCCGCCTGACTTCCCTTGTTGCCGGATAGAGTGAGAGTGAGGTGTCTTAATCCTCGCCTCTCCATAGGGTCGCCTCCAAGCTTTCTCTAGCGTGTTGTTCTGAAGTGGTCCAATCTGCCGATAACAATTTGCTACAAATACTCGAACGCATTTCCACTAAGATACTTTTTAGGACAAATCACCTCGCCTCTCTCCGAGTGGGCCGGGCCTCTGAACTTTATGATCTACCGTGGTTCTTGTCTTCTTGCCTTGCAATTGTCCGTTAAGTATTGGAACCGTGTTGATTTCGTAACCTGCTTATTTTTCTCTCCCGTCCTAACAAATACTAGAGTGCCATCTAGTTTGAAGCATACACCTCTGCCTGCAAATAAGTGATGCTGGTAAAACCTAGACTTGTCGAACTATTGTTAGGGGGATTGATCTTTTCCTTCGTAGAGTAATTGTAATTGAAGTGTTTGCCGTAATAGTGCCAGAGTGTTTTCTATAGATGTAGCAGTGGTACAGACTGCTACCAAGTGGGTTTACTGCCAAACACCTGTAATCCTAAATCTTTTGCAGTGGTCCCAGAGGGAACTGCACAGGTTTTACCAGCATCACTTATTTGCAGACAGAGGTGTATGCTTCAACCTAGATGGCACTCTACTATTCGTTAGGACGGGAGAGAAAAATAAGCAGGTTACGAAATCAACACGGTTCCAATACTTAACAGACAATTGCAAGGCAAAAGAACCACGGTAGATCATAAAGTTCAGAGGCCCGGCCCACTCGGAGAGAGGCGAGGCGATATGTCCCAAAAAGTATCTTAGTGGAAATGCGTTCGAGTCTTTGTAGCAAATTGTTATCGCCAGATTGGACCAGTTCAGAACAACACGCTAGAGAAAGCTTGGACGCGACCCTATGGAGAGGCGATGATTTAGACACCTCACTCTATCCGGCAACAAGGGAAGCCAGGCGGACACAGTACCTTGATTGTGGAGAGACAGCTCCGGCGGGGGCAGGTGTTCCTGGTGGTGGGTGCACGTCTGGTCTTTGCCAAGAGAAGAGATGATCTCGTCGTCGAAGGAAAGTTGAAGATCGTTGCACCACCAGGGAAGAGACCAGCCGCGGAGTGCTCTGTCACAAGGCACCACCTTTTGGTCGCGGTACAGGGGTAGTGGCTATCCGGTTGCCGAGATGCTCTGCACGGGCAATTCGACCACTGCGTCCTGAGGCGAAGAAAAAGCAAAAGGGGACTGGTTGTTCCCACCAGTCAGGGGAAGAGACTCTCCGGCAGGGAGATCTCCTCTGTCGTTGGGAAGTGGTGAGTCGGTTCAGCAGGGCTCCACCGGAGGTGTCGTCATTGCAGGTCGGCTCAGCTTTACCCTCGTCGGATTCTTAGGTCCTGTGGCGACTTTTGAAGATCCAGTCCCAAAAGCCCTGCTTCTATGCAGAAAACCCCCATTCATTCAGCCTAGCTGTCAATCAACACACGCTAAGTGGTGAGCGGGGAGGCTCACCACTTGGGCCAATCACACCAGAGTGCGACCGGAGTTGGCAAGGCAACTCGGTCCAGGATGCCTAAACCCCCTCCCACACCCCTGTGGTAACCCAGACAGAATGGCACCACTTTGGAGGGTCTCTGTACAGAAGCCCGCCAAAAGTGGAACAAAGGGCTCGACCTTTGGTTTAGGAGTCACAGAGACGAACACAGACGCCATTTTAAAAACCGAGTTCTGGCAGAAAATACCATCCGATAGTCTCTAACATACCACCGATCTACTTATCTTAAATAAGTCTAACGAGGAAAAGTATCAATCTCCAACAATGGGAAGAATCCCATAGGGTTATATTCGGGGTTGAATATAACAAGTAGTTTCCATTGCCACCAGCCAAAACTCGACGAGGGGGGACGGGACAGTGCCCCCTCGAATAACAGACCCAGGAGTAATCGAATTACCCCTACTAGTACGTCCACAATAGAATGGTTTGTACTAGTTCTGTTAGTAAATTTAGGTCTAGTAAAGCCAATGGTGACTTTACATGCCCGGGGAGACAGTAGTCAGTCCCCGGGTATGGAGTCTATGATGGAGGTCTGCTAGGACGCCCCAGTGTTACGGCACGGAGGGTGCAGTGTAACACACATAGCAAAACATATGAGACCCTATGGAGTAAAGGACCCCATAGCCCATAGAACACATTGATATTCAAAGGAATTACACACATTCATGCCCAAGAGTGGGAGAAAAAGAGTCTCACTCTTGGCGGGATGGAAAAAAACAAACTCCAGAAATCCAGCAAAGCTGCTGGGGGACTCACTAGGTTACGAAATTCAGCCTAAACAGAGAATTCTCCCTAACAATCACCCCCCCCCCAGACTAACGGACAGGAGGATTTAATCCTCTCCTGGATGTATCTCATACCT
Source organism: Ambystoma mexicanum (assembly GCF_040938575.1). Classification (NCBI taxonomy): domain Eukaryota; kingdom Metazoa; phylum Chordata; class Amphibia; order Caudata; family Ambystomatidae; genus Ambystoma; species Ambystoma mexicanum. The sequence continues at coordinate 612,996,388 of NC_090925.1, read as the reverse complement.
CTAGTCGATGACATACATCCTAGAGAGACCATCAGCATTTTGGTGGCGACACCCTGACCTGTGTTCAATGGTGAAATCAAACCCTTGCAGGCAGATCGACCATCTCAGTAGTTTTGGGTTTTCCCCTTTCATTTGCATTAACCATCTCAAGGGTTGGTGGTCAGTCTGAATGACAAAAGTAGAACCATACAAGTATGGCCTAAACTTCTTCAGAGCCCACACCATAGCAAAGCACTCTCTTTCGATTGTTGCCCACCTTGTTTCAGGATCCTTCAGCTTGCGGCTGATGAAGCAAACGGGGTGCTCCCTACCTTTCCCATCCAGTTGACTGAGTACGGCACCTATTCCTACATTTGAAGCATCTGTCTGCACAATGAAGTGTTGGCGGTAATCAGGAGCTCTGAGTACTGGGGCTTGGCAAAGAGCCTTTTTCAGGTTTTCAAAAGCCTGATGGCACTCCTCGTTCCATCTAACCTTTTTAGGGAATTTGGGCGAGGAGATGACATTCAGTGGAGAAGCTATGGTCCCGTAGTTCTCTATGAAATTCCTGTAGTACCCAGTGAGGCCTAGGAAGGCTCCCACTTAGGTTTGAGTAGTAGGTGTTGTCCAATTTTGCACAGCTTCAATCTTACTGAGCAAAGGCCTTATTTCTCCACCTCCTACCTCATGTCCAAGATAGACTACCTTACTCTGTCCAATTTGGCATTTACTTGCCTTTATGGTCGGATTGGCTCGTCCAAGAGCCTGCAAAACATCTCTCAGGTGGGTTACATGTTCTTCACAGGAATTGCTGAACACTGCGATGTCATCCAAGTATGCCATGCAGAAGTCCTCCATCCCATTCAGAACCTGGTTTACCATCCGTTGAAATGTAGCAGGTGCATTCTTCAATTCGAAAGGCATTACCTTAAACTGGTATAAGCCAACGGGGTAGAAAATGCAGTTTTCTCCTTGGCATGGTCTGTCAGGGCTATTTGCCAATAGCCTGACGTCAAGTCAAATGTGCTGAGGAACTTGGCGGCGCCAAGTTTATCCACCAACTCATCTGTTCTTGGCAAAGGGGGGGCATCAGTCTTGGTGACTGCATTAAGAGCTCTATAATCCACGCAGAATCTAAGTTCTTTAGATCCGGCCTTTGGTACTAACACAACTGGGCTATACCATGGACTAGTAGAGGGCTCTATTACCCCGAGATCGAGCATCTTGCTGACCTCACCTTTGATGTGGGTTTGTACGTTTTCTGACATTCTGTATCCTCTGCTTTTGACCGGCAGACAGTCACCAGTGAGTATGTCGTGCTGGCCCCAAGGGGTCAAGCCTGGTGAAAGCGAGAACAGAGAGGCAAACTGATTCAACATAGATTTGCACTCTTCTTGTTGCTCGGGTGTCAGATTGGAGGAGAGATTTACTCCTTCAATTTTTTCATCTAAAGGTAAGCCTCTGAGGAGATCCGGAAGAGCTTCACTCTCTTCTTCTTCCTCGGATGATGCTAGAAACAACGCTCCTACATCGGGTCTTGAGACGTACGCTTTGAGTCGGTTGGTGTGAAAGACTGTCGGAGTCTCCTTGGGATTGCCCAAGTCCACCAGATAGTTGACCTCTCCGAGTTTACCCACAACTCGGAATGGTCCCATCCATTTGTCTTGCAAATGTTGGGATCATAACGAGAACGAGCTGGTCTTGAGCAAACTCAACCATGTTAGCCTTTTGATCGTGCCAGTGCTTGACCAATGCTTGTCCAGCTTTCAAGTTATCGCTTGCTTCCGTCATCATGTGCGACATTCTCCTCTAGAGACCTATCACATAGTCAGTCACTCTGACTGGTTTGGGGGAAGGAGCACTCTCCAACCCCTCCTTAATAAGGGTCAATGGACCTCTGACGGGATGACCATAGAGAAGCTCGAAGGGAGAGTAACCTACTCCCTCCTGAGGGACTTCTCTATAAGCAAAGAGAAGGCATGGGAGTAGAAGGTCCCACTTACGCTTAAGGGGTTCTTCTAAAGCACCTATCATGCTCTTCATGGTTCGGTTGAACCGTTCTACCAACCCATTGGTTTGTGGGTGGTAAGCTGTTGAGAACTTGTAAGTAACTCCACAGGTTTTCCACATGGCTTTCATGTAGTGGGACATAAAGTTTGCCCCCTGTCAGAGATTACTTCCTTAGGAAACCCGACCCTAGTAAAAATACCAAGGAGGGCCTTAGCCGGAGCTGTACCAGTCCTCATAGGAATTGCCTCAGGATACCTAGTAGCATGGTCTACTACAACAAGTATAAACCTGTTGCCTGAGGAGGTTGGAGGATCAAGGGGACCAACAATGTCAATCCCTACTCTCTCAAATGGGACTCCCACAACTGGGAGAGGCACTAAAGGTGCCACATTCTTGGAGCCCACCTTACCAGAGGTCTGGCAGGTGTGGCAGCTCCTGCAGTGTTTTCCACTTCGGCCCCCATCTTCGGCCAATGGAAGTAGAGAGAAAGCCTTTCCTTAGTCTTCTTGAAACTCAAGTGACCAGCCAAAGGAATCTCGTAGGCTAACTGCAAGAACTGTGGTCTGTTCTCTTGGGGTACTACAAGTCGTTTGTAGTCTCCAGATGCAGACTCGGTCGGTTCACTGTAGAAGAGGCCATCTTCCCAGTGCAACCTGTATTTCCCAGGCTCTTGCCCTTCAGCCTGAGCTTCTGCCTGGTGGCGAAGACCTTCCAGAGTTGGACATTCTCTCTGTCCCTTACTGAAGTCTGCCCTGCTGGGTCTACCTTCTGCCAGTAAAGACTGCAGCTCAGGATGGTCAACAGGATCCAGATCTCCAATGAGTTCCTGGCCTTCCATTAGCTCTTCCTCAGAGTCTAATTCTACCACACAGGGTTGTACCTCCCTCTCAGCCTCAGCCGGAGGTGGAGTTACGGGTGTAACTTTGGACAACCACGGGGAAGTCCGTGTTGGCTGCACTGTAATGCCGGCTGCTGGTTTCGGGGCAGAAGTCTTAGGTTTCCCTTTCGCTTCTGTTTTCTTCGAGACAGCGGCCGACGATTCCAGTGGAGCAGGAGTGATTCCTTTCTTCATCATCTCCTGGAGAGTACCGCGCATGGTCCTCTCTCTTGCGGGTCTTGTTAGCTCCTGCAACCGTTTACTAGGAGGTCTGGGAGTATGCGATACAACTCCGAGAGTTTTCAAATCGTTACCCAACAGTACGCGTCCTGGTACCTCACTCTGTATGCTGGCAGGTATCTTCACAGTCATGTCGTTACACTGGATGAGAATTGGTATTTGGGGAAGCATCTGCACAGGCCCTCCACCTAACTTGGTGAGGCGTTTGGGTGCCTTAGCAACATCCTCAGCCCGAAAAAAAAATGTATCCACCACAGTTATGCTGGCCCTAGTGTCCCTAATGGCAGGAGTCTCCTGACCATTCACTTGGACACTGTCCTTATAATACTCTTTAGTATTATAGGGGATAGAATTATAGACATCTAAATTCTGTTGTTCCCACAACCCCAGAGATACTAAAGAAATGATGGCTGAGACTCCAATGGGTTCGTCAGCTAGCAGTAGAAAGTTTCCACTCCTCTGGAGTGAAGGCTAAGGAGACAAGCTGGACCCTTGAAGTTTTACCCTTACATCTGGTATCTCCTTTCACGTGGTCAGTCGAGCCACAAACAAAGCATTTACCGAATGCTTTCTGGAATGCTGGCTTCTTCTGGCCTCCTTCTGGTTTGGCACCAGAAGACACACTATTCTGCTGTGGTTTTCCTTGTGGCTTACCCTTCTGGTTTTGTTTGGGGCCCTCTTTGGGATTTGAGTTATTCGAATTCTCTTTTGAGTCTTTTTTAGGCTGTTTTCCCTCATCCTTTTTCTGAGTTGCCCCAGAATCCTTATGAGTAGCCCTGTTGGCGACCCATAAGTCAGCAGCCTTAGCTAGCTTCCGGGAATCCAATTCCTTCGAATCAACCAAGTGCTGTCTGAGCTCAGGAGAACAGGCATCATAAATAGACTCCAACATAAAAAGATTCTTCATACCCTCATAAGTGTTCACTTTGTAACCTTTAATCCATCCCTCTAAGTTTTTCAACCCTTCACTCACCCAGGTAGCCTAAGGGGTACCATCATGCTTTTTGAGGGTTCTAAACCTCTTAAGAAACTGGGAAGGGGTCTTCCCGAAACTAGCTATCAAAGCTAGTTTCACACTTTCGTAATCCGTTTTATCCGCCTCCCCCAATTCCATTACCACATCAGTCGCAACAGGAGGGAGCCTAGAGAACAACTAGGGAAGTAGATCATCCCCGGTGATGTCCTGGAGCCCATGATTGTACTCAAACAGTTTTAACCAATCCAACACATCCAATCTCGGTTCATACATACCCACTAATTCCTTCGGCATACGGGGTCTTTTGGGACTGGAGCTCCTAGAGGAAGCAGAGGAGAGAGAAGCATTTTCCATAGACAACTTTTTCATCTCTAACTCGTGATTAAGTTCTATTTCCCTGAGTCTTAACTCAGCTTGCTTCTGCTCAGCCTGGGCATTCATCCGTCTGAACTCGAGCTCTTGGTTTCGTTCAGATTGAGCCAAGAACCGTTTGTATTCTAATTCGAGCTTCATTTTTTCAAGTTCAAAATAAGCGGGGTTACATGTGGGACCTGGTATGGGCCCCGTAGGTACAGCTGGTAAGGCAGGTAGAGGAGCAGGGGAGACAGTTTCGTTAGCCTCTCCTTCCTCTTCAGCCTCTTCATCGCTATAATCAGAATTACGATTCAGATCAACACCATCACTGTTCTCTACATTTGCTGGAGAAATTGGTTCCTCTGAACCAGAACCCAGACTTTGGTTCGCCAGCAATCTCTCTATTAGTTCTAACTTCTTGCCCCTTACAGAAAGATTCCCTTGCCGACAGAGAGCTCGCAAACTCTCAGTATTTTCACCTGATAAGGACTCTTGACTGTAAGCTTCCATAGTAGACATGTTTTTTGAAAGTTGCTTTTTAGTGCTAAGCTTTGTGGTTAGTTATCCTAAAGTGTCGAAAGCACTCTAAACTGTATACTCGATACAAATCCCACCGCTGCCACCAGTGTTAGGCGGAAACCTGTGCAGTTCCCTCTGGGACCACTGCAAAAGATTTGTAATTGAAGTGTTTGCCGTAATAGTGCCAGAGTGTTTTCTATAGATGTGTCGTTATAAATAAATACCCTTATATCTTTACACTGAAGCCTTGTTGCGTGTTTGCTTGTCTTACTGTGAAGAATTGCCCTATGTTGTATACTCCACATACTGCCTAACTCTTCTTGAGGGAAGTCTGACTGCTCAGCCACAGCTACCAAGTGAATCTGTGTGGTACAGACTGCTACCAAGTGGGTTTACTGCCAAACACCTGTAGTCCTAAATCTTTTGCAGTGGCCCCAGAGGGAACTGCACAGGTTTCCGCCTAACAGGAAGGAAGGAAGGGCTACATTATTCAATTTGTAACAACACATTAGTAATTCATCATTCACCAATTGTGATTAACGTTGTATAGGTTCAATAGTATTCCAAAAAAAGGCATATACATACCATCATCAAGGATATACAGTGCTTTGTGTTCAGAAATAAGGTGGAAAAGAAAGAAAGAGAATAGCGACACTAGTGTCAATTCATTTGTATATGTGCATAAATCCCGCGATTACCCCACATTTTGCAAAACCATAATTAAAAGGTTATTGCGTTTGTACCTCAGCCTTTATGTTGATCGTCTTCCTCGCCTTCAACGTATCATGTACGGTGTAAAAAACTGCCTGCAACAGTGATAACAGTATATGTTACTAAACGCGTATCCGCGTGGGATTCCTTTCTACGGAAACTTGACTCAGCACAGTCCTCACCTGGAGCGTGGGTCCATGTCGTACCTCTCTAGCAGGCCGCTGCGTTCGCAGTGCACGCGACCTACTGCTTTTGAGGGTTGCCATGGTGACCACCGAGAATCGACTGCTGACAGCCCATCACACTCACTCAATATTTACGCATCAAATCCTTCAACAAAGACAGTAACACCGGTGGTGGGGGGTTTTCATGGTGGCGTACTTTTGGGTAGCTTGGCTGAGCTGAAGAATACCTAACTACACCAAAGGACTGTTGAGGGTACTCATCAAAGAATCACATTACAATACAGGAGAGAAATAATGTGTGTCCCAAACAAATATACTTATGAAATGAGTGCGCATCTGTCACTCGTTACCACCCATTAGTACCCGACACGGCACGGGCAGCGCACCGGGAATACAGTGTGGTGATTGGCTCATTTCCAAGCCATACCACACAGTATTCCCGTGTTCGCTCCCGATGGCCACCGTAGAAAGGGAAAACGGACTACGTTTTCCCTTTCCCGGCGGCCATCTTTTTTCAACTTTTTTTTTTTTTCTGTTTTGAAACGCAGCAGCGTTTCAAAACAGAAAAAAATGCAATTAGTACCCCGGTCTAACGGGCCGGGGTACTAATGGCAATAAGACCCGAGGCGGCGGGCCAATACCGCCCACGGTAATGCCCCCGGGGCTTCGTTAAGCCATACCACACGGTATTCCCGTGTACGTTTGTGCGTGCCGGGTACTCTGTTCCCGGCGAGGAGCGTGGCAGCCCCTTAGCCAATGAGGAGGCTCGAAACGGGGCAATCCCCGCTCGAGCCTCCCCATGGCTGGAGGCTGCCTTCGTCCCCCACCGGGGACTCAGGTAAGTTATTTTTTTTCCTCCACCCGCCTCCCCCGCAATCTATCTGCTCCCCACCGTCCCAACCCCTACTTACCTTCTTTTTTCTTCTTTTCTTGGAGTGAACGCGCTGGAAACACTTGTGTTCCCAGCACGTCTGCTCCCGATGGCCGCCGTAGAAAGGGAAAACGGACTACGTTTTCCCTTTCCCGACGGCCATCTTTTTTCAACTTTTTTTTTTTTTTCTGCTTCGAAACGCGGCAGCGTTTCAAGACAGAAAAAAATGCAATTAGTACCCCGGTCTAAGGGCCGGGGTACTAATGGCAATAAGACCTTGCTACGCTCGGGCCTGTAACTACGGCCCCGGGGGCATTACCTAGGGCGGTATTGGCCCGCCGCCTCGGATCTTATTGCCACAAAATATCAGGGATGGAAATTAGTGAAATCAGAATAAAAAAGAAAAGAAATATTTCTGTAAAAAATGAACAGCCATCAAAAATATGTTTGCGATTCGATACCCCTACAACTTGTTTGCTAGAAAACCAAATGCAAAAAAGGTGTCATGAAAAACAGCCTGTAAAACATCTGTGTTGCACAGAATGCCTTAACAAGCGAGGATAGAACACCTGGGTGTAAGCCAGCAAGGAACGGGCTGACTGAAAGCAAAGGCCGCGCTGAGGCGGCACTTTCTTCTAGAGGGTGAATACTCTCTTGAGTTTGCATTTAGAAAGTGCAAGACTGAACTTCTTCTGTACAGATGTTACCCCTCTCACCAGGCCAGGCAGATTTTACAACCACAAAGGTTACACATACTCGGGTGTCTGGCAGCCCAGACATGTAAGGACGCAGCGAAGCTAGGCCGCTCCTCCTTACCAAGAGACAGGGAAACCTCCCAGCAGGCATTTCAAAGTGTAGCGTTCCAGCTGTGCGTTATATTGCAAATTCCAGAATTTGTGATTGGTAGCATTTATATCCAAACTCACTTTCTAATAGTCTTAGCCGGCATGTCTTTCAAAAAGTAGCACTCCAGCTCTGCATTATGGTATCGCATAGTTTCATACCCAAGTTTTTTTTTGATGTAATTTAAAAAAAAAAACTCATCGAAATATATGGGGGTAAGGGGTTTCAACGGGTGGGAAGGGGATCGGGTAAGGTTTATAATTAAGGGAGAGGGGAAGCTTGGGGGAAACACTCAAATCAAAAATAAATACATTTCAATTGTTTTAAAAAAAAATATTTCTTCGAAAAAAAATATTTTTAAAAACTCAGGTTGATGTAGGGACATAGAGCCTGCATTATATTGGGAAATTCCAGCTGTTTGATTGGTAAGATTTATATCCAAACTCACTAGCCAATAGTCTTCCCAGCAGGTCTTTTAAAGAGTAGCACTCCTGCCTTGGATTATATTTGCAATTCCAGCTGTGACTGGTAAGATTTATATCCAAACGCACTAGCCAATAGCTAGTGACCACAGGTTTTCAGTACAGTGGGGACTGGCAGCCAGGGACGTGATTTCACCAAAATGCCAGGGGTAGCGGAAGTGACATCACACAACCCTTGACCTGTGATGACTCCACAGGAAGTGATGTCATGTGACCCCACCCCGAAGTGATATCATAGAAACAATGGAACACAACCTTTCACCCCTTGGCAAAGCAGGAAGTGGCATTGTTTCTAAGTACACTACGAAAAATATGATTTCGATATCACTATAATGTGATATACATTTCATACAAGAATGGATCGCCATAAGTATTGTTTTTTATTTTTATTTTTTTGAAACTTTATTTTAGGATTTCAGTATGTACAATAATAAGCATCCAGAAGAAAAAACAAATTCCAAAACAATTCATAGTGCACAACCTGTACATATTTACAAAACCATTCCCCCCCACCCACACCCAAGGTTCACATCTATCAACAATTTGTAGTCAGTACATACTGAGGAATTTCCCCCAAATCTTATCAAATAATGAAAGTTTCTTGTTTCTTTGAAAAAATAACCCTTTCCATCTCCGCTAAACCATGCATTTCATCAATCCACACTTCAATTAGGACTGGGTTCGTCGTCTTCCACATTCTCAAGATAATCCTTTTTACCCACCATCGCAACTCGATAGATCCATTTCTTCTGACTCATTGAAAGATCCTCCAGGAAAAGGTCACAACTGAGTATTAAAGTTTTAAAATCAAAGGGTATTTTTTCATTCAATACAGCATCACAGATCCTACCAAATTCAAACCAAAAATCTTTTACTCTGGCACATGTCCAGAGCATATGTTCAAAAGTACCGGCATCATAAACACATGACCAGCCATCAGAGCTATCAATCATACTTCGACGAAATAGCCTTTCAGGAGTCCAGTAGACCCTGTTGATTATTTTAATCTGTCGCGACCTTTCCACCAAACTTAAGCAGCACATTCTTGTATTTGCGCACATTCATGACCAATGATCATCCTCAATATTGGCCCCTAACCTTCTACTCCATTCCTCACTTAACACATCATTGCCGTCAAATTTCCCTGTAATCAAACCATACACTTGACTCACATTGCCTCCCTCACCCACATTATGTTTCTTCCGTAAACTGTCAGCACTGGACTTTCCTCCAAATCAATGTTACCAACAGCTTTTCGAAGTTTACGGTAATCACTCAGATTGAAATGTGATATGTTATATTTAGATTGTAAATCTTTAGCAGTCAACCAATTCCCATTCTCAAAGAGGTCACCCAACCACTGAACACCCGCCAGAAACCATTCAGACCAAAACAGGGTCTTCCCATCACATTCAACACCATGGTTCAACAAAATTGAGGCTTTAGGATCACGCAAAGCATCATACCCCAAACAAACATTCAGACTCAACCATGAATTGAACAGGCATTTAGTCAGTGGGTCATTTACACTCTGTATTTTTCTGTATAGTTGTCAACAAAGCTCTAGGCCGCAAAGGACCAAAATGACTATTCTCTGCACACAGCCATTCATCTGGATTTGGTTCCAAAAATTCCAATAAAGTCAGTGACATAAACGCCAAATCATATGATCTATAACTAGGTACACCTAAACCACCCTTTTCCAGTGGCAATTGTAATTTACTTAGCTTTAACCTTGGTTGTTTATGGTCCCACAAAACATCTTGAGTAAGTCCATCAAATTCCTGTCAAATATTCTTCACAATATCCAACGGAATCATACTAAGCACGTAATTGATCCTTGGTGTAGAGTCCATTTTCAGCGCATTAACTTTACCCCATAAGGACAAACGCAAAGCACTCCATCTCTCTAAATCCATCTTATATGCTGCACAGACCATTTTCAAGTTTTCTATTACGTAATCATTAATATCCGGTAAAATGCAAACTCCCAAATACAACAGCTTTCTTGTACACCATTTAAACCCCTAATGTGTAACAAAATCCTTGTCACAAGACGGTACCAAGGGAAGAACTTCTGACTTGGACCAATTTATTTTATAACCTGAGAGGTGACCAAAGGCCGACAAAGCCTCCATGAGAGCTGGAATTGAAATTCAAAGATCTTCTAGTACCAGAAGCAAATCGTCAGCATAAAACCACACCTTTTGTTGCATGCCCCAACAACTCCCACCTTTCAGATCCCCTTCCATTCTCAGCGCCATTGCCAGAGGTTCAATACCTATGACGAAAAGTAAAGGAGACAAGGGACATCCCTGTCTTGTTCCTCTCTCCAAATCAAAAAATTCAGATCTTAAACCATTGGTATTCACATCAGCTGTCGGTTTGATGTAAAGTAAGGTAATCCAAGAAATGTAGTTCAAACCAAAACCGATCTTTTCCAGGACTCTGAACAAGAATTGCCAGTTTACCCTGTCAAAGGCTTTTTCAGCATCCAAAGAAAGAACTGCTGAATCCGCCGTGGACTCAGCAGCTACAGAAATAGTGTGCAGCAGCTTCTTAATGTTACTGGCAGTGCTTCTCCCCTTTACAAAGCCTGACTGGTCAGGATGAATCAAGCTAGGCAACAAATCTTCCATTTGCATAGCAAGTACTTTCGCCAGTATCTTGTTATCAACGTTAAGCAGACTAATCGGTCTACTGGAAGCTAAAGTCTCATCCTTCCCCTTTTTCAAGAAAACTGATAACATGCATGACGTGTAGTAGATGGAAGCAAACCACCCAAGTGGGATGATTTATACATGTCCAACAAGAGGGTCAACGCAGAATTAGGTAGCCACTTGTAAAATTGAACAGGTAGACCATCAGGTCCACGAGACCTCCCCGTATTCAATTTACCAATCACTCTCTTCAACTCATCCAGTGTTATATTCTCCTCTAAAGGATCTGATTCCGCCCCTGAGATCTTTGGTAGCTGTAATCCTGGCAGGAATCCTCCATCATCATCCGAAATATATGTTTCATTTTTGTATAAATCGGAGTAGAAATTTTGAAAAACTTTGTTAATCTCTTTTGGTTTAAAAGTGATACAGTTGTCCTGTCCCTAAATCGAGGTAATAGTCCTTTCTGACTCTCTTTTCCTCAGTCGAAATGCTAACCAACGATCACATTTTTCCCCTTTCTCAAAATATGTACATCTCTGTTGGAAGAACTTTTTATCCTCTCTATCAGAAATCAAATTTCTCAATTCCAGTTGCAAGTGTTTAAGTTTCTGAATCCCAGTTGAGTTCCCAGGGTTAGACCCCAAATCATTTGTGACTGCTTTAATACTCGACTCCAGTTCCCGCTGTCTATGATCAGATCTTTTCTTCAAACTGCTCGCCAAACTGATGAGCATACCAAGTACTGTACATTTAAAAGCTTCCCAAACTGTGCCAGGACAAACTTCCCCAGTACAGTTTTCCTGCACAAAGTAATCTATTTCTGTGGCAATCTTCTCCATGTCATTTTCATTGTCTAATATCCTAGTGTTCAATCTCCATGTATAAGTCTTGTTCAAAGCAAAATCAAGTTTCATATCCATGAGCATGGTCCGACAATACTATGTTTCCAATGTTGGATGTTAAATAATTTTCGGAAATCCTTCCTGCTGTCAGCAACATATCCAACCTCGAATAGGTCATATGCACCCCTGAAAAAAAGGTGTATTCTTTGGCCATCGAATTCTCCATTCTCCATCCATCTTTTAAATTATGTTCTTCCAAAAGATCTTTCAAAGCTCTGGAGTGCAGATCGGTAGTTCTGCCAAATATTGAACCTGACCTATCCATATCCTGGTCCAGAACTGTATTAAAATCCCCACCCAAAACAATATTTCCTGACCCCAAATCTTGGATAACTTCAGCCACCCTCCTGAAATAGAAGCCATCATCTACTGTAGGAGGATATACATTACAACAAATTACCCCATTCCTTGAATATTCTTCAGAATGGCAACAATTCTATCATCAACATCATTAAATGTTTTCAGAACTTTGATAGGGGCATTTTTTCTAATCAAAATCACCACACCCCTCGACCTTGAGTTGAAAGCTGATCCATACACTCGACCAACCCATCCTTTCCTTAATACATCAGTATCTTTCTTAACAAGATGCGTCTCTTTCAGGAGACACACATCACCCTTCAGATCATTCAGGTAAGACATGACTTTCTTCCTCTTATGTACATTATTGAAACCATTTACACTCCAAGTGATCACTCTCAAATGCCCGTCCATATTGCACATTAGACTGTGTACAGGTATCAAACACTGCAATGGCACACCACTCAACACTAAGACCACAAAAAGATAGTTAGACTTGAACCCCAGCCACCCAACCCCAAAGTAGAAGCAAACCACAAAGAGCACTTTAAAGTAAAAGTTTATATACCACATAGCAACCATACTGAACTGATAAACCAAAAGCTAACTATGAGTAAATAAAATAAATATTCAAAACCTAAGTCTAAAACATTTTCTTAAAAACCCATATCACCACTTGAACTTATTCAAATCCTAACACCCATCCTCAAAAGGGCCCCGAATCGACACATTCAAAGGCAATTCAATGATGACAAAAAGAAAAAGCCTTAGGAAGCTGCATAGTATCATTTCTTTAAGAATTTCAATGGAATGACCAAAGCTTTAGGCCATAATAAAGTTCCAACAGATCAAGAAGACAGAAAAGATAGGACACATAAGCAAGGCACCATAGTAAAAGAAAATTTGACTCTACTATTTTTCAAAGCCACCGTCCACCCAATTCCCCTAAACACAAACCTCATAAGTGAATGTTATTACCCCAAGACCAAACCCATCAACCCTAAGTGTGTTTTGGTGCCTCACTAATCATAAAACCAACCGTAAAAATAACTAACATGCCTGGAGAAAAGGAATGAAAATTAGTGTTGAAAGTGGTGCATTGTCCTCCACATGAAAAATATCATACATCAAAGCTATAGTCACCAATTTACCCCATATATTGCGCTCAACCAGCAAAGACATTCAAAGGCTATAAGCATATATATCCATCCATAAATTGATTCTTTGAATGCACCTTGCCCTCCATGTCACACTCCGCACCTGGCTGTTATATTAAAAGGTGTAATAAAAAATGAGACAAAGTCCATCAATTGTGATGAGAGTTTAAAAAGAGGAGCTTTGTAACATAAACATAAAGCCCCAAAATATCCCATAAATGCCATTATCCAGATCCAGCCTGAAAAACAGGTCAGATCATATTCCACTCATATACTATTGCAAGAAAAAACAGTCTCGGAGTGCGACCCAGTGCCCAAAATGCATTCAATCCTCAGTTAAAAAGTAGTTTACTGATACACAGGAAGCAATAGGGAAAACATACACCCTTTCAAAAAACAATGAAAAAGAAATAACTTCCACAAAGTTGTCTAAACATTACCAGGAAGAATAAAAGAAATTGCTGGTAAGAATAAGCTCCAAAATATGCAAATAGGCATTTAAGGGCTTAAAATACATTCAGGAAGTGATCAGCAGAAAGTGAGCCTATGAACAAACTGTCAAATGCCAAATGTTGAGGAGGCTCTAGCAGGGATGTCACATGCCAGCATCATCATATCCCAAAGAAGCCTTCCCCCTACCACACCATATGGTAATAAAAGCCATGAGTTGATCAAAACGCACGGAAACACAATTCGAACAAAAGACAACGCCACACCTCCTCCATGTTCATGGATGTGAAGAAAGTGGAAATGATGAGTCAACGGGTGTCTTTAGTGCAGCAGTGAGTCCTGAGGGTAAGATGTTGAAGGGTTAATAGAGACCATCTCTAAATCGCAGCGCAGACTGCACTACTGGGGTCTTCTTTACCAAGTCTGTACATGAAGCACCTACTGGCAGATCACAATGACTAAAATATAGCAACCTGGTTGCCCTCACACGTTGGCTTAGAAAAATATGATGATGAACAAAAAACACAATGGCATTTGCGTTAATGAGTGTTCAATGTGATTGGACATGCAGAAAACACATCTGCACTCTGCAATGTTTTCAGTAACCCATACCCCACAATTCCGCTGCAACAATTCTCGACAGGAAAGTGGGGAAAGACGAAACCGCTGACCTTTACAAAGTTATGGCATGTCTTGAGCAGCCGCAGCAGTCTTTGGGCCACATGTCCTCTGAGGCCCGTCTGACAACTCTCGCTCCATAGGCTTATTTTAAGCGTCCCTGCAAAAGTAAAAATATAAAAGTTGCCCCCAGTGTACCTTCACATCTCTGCTCCATTGTCCGATGTGAGACTGCAGACCCTGCCGCACAATCGCGGCGTTGATCTTGACTTTGTATCATGCCGCCTTCCCACAGCAGGACTTATCCGCCCCTAGACGCATAGCAGGATCTAAACTGATTGAGGAGCGCTAATACGAACACTGCAAAGTCAGCTGATCACCTTCACGCTGACGCTCACGTGATCCATGCCGGGTCCTTGACTCCAGGCCCCTGAGCCTCCGGAACGAAGCAGTATGGAAGTATGGAACGGAGATGAAAGTAAGAGTTTTTTTAAAAAAAGGCTTGTTTAACTACAATGTTGACTCGGTGCCATTTTGATGCATACAAAATAAAGGCTCAATATATATTTAAGCAAAAAATAAGAAAAAGTTTAAAATAAAGTTAAGCCACAATCACATGGAAGAAATCAAAAGAGGGTTAGACCATTGCATTAGAGGTTTTATGCAGTGCATTCAACCACTTCATGGCTTCTGAGGGGTCTAATGTGGACTTTACACCCTCTGGAAACATCAAAGTCAGCAGGTTCATCCTGTTCAAGAAAGACCTTATCCCGAGAGATTTTGCCCGGTCCTTAGGGCCCTTAAAGGTTTTCCAGAATTCCAATACCTCCTTGGGGTAATCCGGGTATACAGAGACCTTATTGCCTCTAAGAAAGGCAGATTCTTTACCCCTAGCAGCCCTCAGTACATCCTCCTTGCTCCTAGTATTCATAAAAGAAACGAGAATCTGTTTGGCTTTGGGCCCAGATTTTCTTCCAACGCTGTAAGTATTGTCAATGTCCATGGAGGTAATATTGTCACACTTATAGGTAGTCTTCAACATTTCCATCACAGTATGGACCACATTCTCATCTGTTGACTCATCAATGCCCACTATCCGCAGATTTTTGTTTCTAATCTTGAGATCAATCTCCATAGTCTTCATAGATCCTTTATGGAAGTCATCTCTCAAGCTCCTGTATTCCCTGTAGCTGCTAGATATTTCAGAGTTCATAGAGGCTGTACCACTTTCCATGGCAGTAACTGGACCATCAATCTGGGATACCTTCATGGTGAGATCCTCCATTGATGCCTTGACATCTCCAACATCTGGTGCCACTTTACTCAAGTCCTGCGCCATCTTTAAAAGGAGAGTATATATATCTTGTTGGCTAGGTACCTCAGTCATCTCTGGAGTTGATTTAGGCTTTTTAGAAATGGGGTTATCACCAACCTCTATCTTCTTTTTATTTGAGTTCATATCTTTCATAATCCATATAGGAGAGGGCCAGGAGTTGCTGGATTATGCTGCTGCCTCTGTCGTCTGCATTCCAGAATCCACGCCTTATCTATTGTTAAGATCAGTGTGTATAGGCCATATTACCGAATTACTGTGAATTTAAGCAGACGTCCATGGCCAAATGATAATGATACAGCACTTACGCTTAAGTGCTTTAAATAGAACCTGTGTTGGTACTCATTTATCGACCTCAGAAGGATAAAAGGCTGAGATGAGGTGTTTAAGAACAGACTAAATCAGTGACTCACCCCCTGAAGTGTGCCTGAAACAAACCCTTAATGAGTCTAGCAATTATTGTATAGAATTCAAGAAAGACAAATTATTTGATATTCCTATTCTTTCTTATTTAGGGTCACTGCTGAAAGTATTAGACTTGTGGAACCCCTGTTCTTTTTTTTAAAGAGGCCTGAACAAGAAAGCCAGCCACTCCAGAAGCAAAGAGCCACATGGCGATGGCCACAGCCTAGGAGCTTACATTTAAAAGCTTGCATTAAAATATATATATATATATATTGATTTTATTATTAACTAATTTAATAGCACTCTATTGACTCCAGAAGGTCAAAGGGTTTAGTCGGGGCAAAAGTCAGTGAACAAGTGTGATCGGAGAAGACTCCAGTAGAAATAGTCCTCTCCTCTCATGCTAAACTGTTGGTGACTTCCTGTTATCCCGCCCTTTCACCCTACTTAAGCAGCCCTCCCACCTCTTTCCTTTGCAGTTGGTGAGCAGGTGCAAGTGGATCTAGGTCACCTGGCTAAGCCCCGCCCACCTGTCAATCCCCTTAACCAGTTGGGGCGTTCTGGTTTTCCTACCCTTTTTCCCTACTTAAGCAGCCCTCTAGCCTCTTGCAGTTGGGTAGCAGTTGGGTAGCAGGTGCAAGTGGATCTCAGTCACCTGGCCTAAGCCCCATCCACCTTCTTAGCACTGCCTCTTCCTTTCTGCTCTTAACTCTTAGATCAAGGGCAGATGAAGAAATGGGCAATTCCTGTTTGGACCTGTTCAGACTGCCAGGAGTCAGGGCCGAACCCCTGCTCAAACAACAGATAAGCACGTGCCGACATGTGATTTCTTCCTCTGTCCCCACAGGCCATCCCCACCATCAACAGGCAACATCAACAGCATTGCCCCTTCTCTAAGCATGGACTTCGCAACCCCATCAACACCCCTTCACCATCCACAACACAGAAGTTGATGCTCGCCAACATCCTCTCAGCTATCACACATTCAGCAGACATTGCCGACTTCATCACTACACACAAACTTGATACCATCTTCATCATCGAGACCTACCTCCACCCACATCCTAGGCGTCCATGTCCACGATGGCTACAGGATCCAACACAGAGACCGGCCAAACAAGACAGGTGGAGGCCTTGCAGTCATACATAAGATCTCGTGGCCTGGCATCAGACTTGGCATCAACAACATTGGCTCCTTCAAAGTCCTCTCTTGCCACTTCCCGCTCTCCCCAACGGACACACTCACCTTCCATCTCATCTACCGACCACACACACCCACCACTGCCTTCATTGGAGACTTCACTGACCTGATCACCACCATGTCCCTCCCACAAGCAAACCAAATCTTCCTAGGAGACTTAAACCCACAGGCAGCAAGGCCACCGAACCGATGAAGGAAGCTCTCCTCAGCCTTCTCGACACCTTCAGCCTCACACAACATGCGAAAGACCCAACACACAAGAAAGGTAACATCCTCGACCTAATCATCACTGCATTGTCTTCCCTCGACTACAGCTCTCCTCTCCCGCTTGACTATTCTGATCACCTAGCCGTGTCTTTCAACATCCTGTACACCACCTCAGTCAAGCACTCCCAGTTGAAACCCATCAGATAAACCTTCAGGTCCTTCAAGAACTTCCCGGTGTAAGCCCTCACAGAAGACCTCACTGACCTACACCTTACTTGGACCAAACACCCCCAATGGAACTGTGAATCTATTGGAAGCAATCAACGCAACCCTTTCAGCATCCATCGACCAACATACACATCTGAAACAACGCGCCTGCAAACCGAAATCGTTAGCACCCTGGTACACTTAATAACTTAACCTCAGCAAAAGAGTCATCAAGGCACAAGCGAAAACCTGGCACTGCTCCAGGACTGCCTCTGACCTGGCGCTCTTTAAGGAAGTCCGAGCAACCCACCGATAACTAATCAACACAGCCAAGGCCTGCTACTATCAGAATACCATAGCAGAAGCAAAACAAAAAAAGCAGAGCCCTATTCAAAGCAGTCAAGCATTGCATCAACCCGCTACCCAATCCTTCCATACCACACTCCATCAGAAAATGCACTGCCATCAACATCTTATTCATCAACAAAATCAGCAAGATTCATCAGCACATAGATGCCAGCTCTGCATCCATAGACCCGCCTCAGGTCCCTCCACCCCGAATCTCCACTCCCTGGACAACATCCAAGACACTCTCAACAGAGGACCTCAAAGCCACATCGTATACAGATGACATCCTCCCAGAATCCATCCTCAATACCCTCCTAGCAGAAACTCTCCTTCCCTACGTGGAGATCATCAAAAGCTCCCTAACGCAAGGCACCTTCTCATCAACCCTAAAAACAGGACATATCCTCTCTCTACTACAAAAAAAACACTCTGGATTCCGACAACATAGATAACTATCGCCCCATCATCCATTTCCCCTTCCTAGGTAAGGTAATCGAGAAAGTGGTAGCTGCACAACTGCCGCAACACATCAACAATAACAATCTCCTCCAAACCTACCAATCCGGACTTAGACCCAGATGCAGCACTGAGACAGCAACCATACAGGTGGTCGACAATGTCCTCAACATCCTTGATGACGACCACCCCGGCCTTCTGGTTCTGTGCAGTTGCACCTGGAGTATTCCAAGTGCCAGATGGAATTACCAATAAACGATCTCAGAACCAAATAAATGGACAGACTCAAAGAATATGTCAAAATACTACTTTATTATCACCGCAAATAAAGTAGGGAAATTCACTCTTGAATACATTTCCATTGCACAAAAGCTTTATACCTCGATGTACGTCAGCTATGACATCATCCTACGTGGTAAACAGTAAAAACCTATTGAAAGGAGGGATAGGTTAGGCGAACATATAGACCTATATTTCGTTTAGGTGTTAGTAACACAATTAGCTGCATCATATCTGGTAGGCACGCCTGGAACTACCTCTAACTATGTATAATGCAGATTAACGGCCGAATATGAGCAGCGGATTGGCTTCTGCAACAATGTATGGTTCATCGCTACATAGGCCCTCATGATTAGTTGGCATTCTCTTCCAACCGTTGACGTTCGACTTGATAGCAGCATGCAAGCAAAACGAATCCCAGGTGTGGGGAACAACATCAGACCACTGCCAACATGGCCAGTTAGCCTTACCATCTCTCATCAGTTAGGCCCTTATCAAGGCTTCTTCTTTGTAGTTGACCTTCCTGACGTATCTCTTCCTCTGGACTTTTAAGGGAGTGAAGGTATATTGCTATCTTTGTCTGGAGCTTAATGAAAAGGCCTTGGTTTCTGGTCTTGCACCATATGTGAGGAGACCACTATTTTGTTCATTCCAACCTTTAATTTAGTGCTATTTGATTAAATTATACTGGGTGATATTACTCCTCTTGGCCTCTGGAGACTTGGTTGCTCCATCTTCCATATGCTTTCTGCATCTTTGATTGTTCAATGCTTGGCACTTGCAAATGTTCACTCCTTTACTTAATCTAAGAGAAATATGTTGTGCATATGTAACTTATCCTCTTTGACCCCTCTTGTGCCTTGCAATTACTTCTTGATGTGGCATCCTTGATCCCAAGCCAAACAGATATTCTTTGTTCCTTCCATGAGGCTGTTTTCCAGCGCCTGTCAGCTCTGCAGCCTTTGTCTCTCTCTCCTTCAGGCTTCTTGCTTAATAGTCGACACCATTTTTTCATCATGGCTGCTTTACCCGTGTTATACTTTCTACTGCAGCAAGCTTCTATATCTCTCATCTACCTTGCATTTCTGCATATGTTCATTTACTGCATCTCCTCTCACTTAACTTCTCAGTTTGTATGAATTCTTTATATTCGCATAAATGTTTATTTCAGTCACACCTTTATTCTTTAAGTATTCTTATATCATTTTAGTGTGTCCTTGAATCTTCTCTTCATGACACCACTTTACTCTTTTCAGATTTCACTTATAGCTCTTCTATGTTCAATGGTGTATGCAGACATCCTTCTACTATGTCAGTGCAAGCGTACATTCGATGTGGTTGTCTGAGCGTATAAAGTCTCTCTTATCTTCAGTGCAGTATTGGGATGATACCTGGTGTTACGCACAGTGTCTTCCTGTTCTTCCACTGTGATGGTGGTGAGGGGGCGGGCACTATTGATGATGTGTACATCTGTCTCTCTACAGTTCTACTCGACCTCTAAGCCGCATTCAACACAGTAGACCACTAGGTGCATGGGGATCAGCAACCTTGTTCTACGCTGGTTCAAGTGCTACTTTGCCAACTGCAAGCTGTTTGTTCAGATGGACTCCTAGATCGACAATACTACCCGTTCCATCTTCTCCCCAGTGACCTTCAATCTATACATGGGGCCACTGGGAGGCCTCCTAGCCATACACAACATCTGCATCCACCATTACTCCAATGACATAGCTATACATCAAGATTGACTCCATCAAGGACATCCATAGGCTCTAAACCTGCCTTTCACTAATCCCGTCTTGGATGTCCAGTGCATACTGACTGGAAGCTCAACCACTCCAAGACCAAATTCCTACTCCTCACCAATAACAACGAACACCCAGACATACAGACCTGGCTATGAACCATGAACTCTGAGGCCATGACACCCGAGCTCACCTCCTGCGCCAAGTCCCTCGGGCTCCACATCATCAAACCATTCTCTTTCAAGACACACATAGGTAAGAAAACTCACACAGCTTGGTATCAGCTCTCCCCCCTGTGAAAAAACCAAGCCCTTCCTCCCTCTGGACATCTATAGATCCACCATCCAAGCACTGATCCTATCCCACCTTGACGGGGGCTATGCACTCCTCGACTGCCTCCCGTCATCCTCCCTTGTACCCCGGAGAAGTGTCCTCCACGCAGCGCATGCCCCATCCAGGGTCTAAGCAGATACGTCCACATCCCCCCGACCCTCATTGACCTTCGCTGGCTCCCACTGCACGCATAATTCACCTTCAAGTCTTGCTGCATCATCTATAAGCAGTTGCCCTCAAGTCATCCAGCTTCCACGCAGAGAAACTTTGCATCTCCGGCAGACAGTGCACCACCAGAAGCCATGACACGTGCAAACTGGAAATCCACTGCTGCAAAAAGGAAAGGACCAGAAAACAAGCCTTCTGTGCCTATGGCCAAAGACTGTGGCACCTCCTCCCCATCGGCATCAGACTCGCCCCATGCTCCATGCTGTAAATTCCCCATTCCCCAAAAAGAAACATTAAATGAAGGGGAAATAATGCCCATTCCCAGTAAAGGGCAATGTGAATGTATGACATATAACCCTTAAGACCCTCCATTTTTCAAACAGTGCATTGATTTTGTAAGCGTGTCAACCTCATTTTCAGCATCCAGTGTGACATTCAAAATTCAACATGGTCACCTTTAAATTCACGATACCGTAAAATCATAAACCTTAAAGGACTACGGCTGAACGATTCAAATGTCTCTGCATTTGCCATTGCAAAACCCTGGTTCGCAAAGTGTCATTCTCAATCAGCATTGCAGATCAATCCTCTTATTGAGCCCACTTCCTATAGCAAAGGAGCGAAAACCAGGCGTTTCTTCCAAACTTGCGACTTGCAATGGTTTGCGGCCACTCTGGCTGCTCCATGCCAATGAATGATTCCAGCGGTAGCTATTTGGGAAGTGTATTCAGTCCATGGAATGCTGCTTACAATGTTAATTCATTCGCAGAAACCCACAAGGGTTCAGGCAGTGGACTCCTGAGACGCTACCCCCTCCCCGAAAGTTTTTTGTCACCTACAGGCTTTTTTAAGGCCTTGTGACCTGTTTCCCCTTAAGGGACAACAGTAGCATGTGGTGTGGTTCCTTTAAGGCGCAATGATGGGGTACGTCATTGCGCAGTGTTAATAAATACGGCCCGCCTCGGCACACTTGGCAGTGCAAGAGCGGGGACCAAAGACTGCACATTGAGTGTCCGCATCTCTGTTTAGGGTGGGGTGGGCATCCATGCAACCCAGACCCGCTAGTCCTATCGGGACACCACAAATGGTTATGAGGAGGCCCAGCAGTTCAGCAGTCTGAAATATGGACCCGCGCAAGCGCCTTCTATTCCGGAGATTGCCTACATCGCCACCTGGGTGTAGCAGTTCACCGACAATCTCGCTGTGGAGGCACCCGCCACCCATGTACAACGTGCTGCGTTCCTCCAACAGCCTGAGTGATACGGCGGCCATTTCCATCACTGTCGCGTATCCTGCCAGAAAGGAGGTGAGAGTTGTGGCTCCCCAGGTGACGCATGGCCACACATTTTTCTTTTTAAACTGAGGCACAGTGCCTACCTTCCCCCATGAGATTGCTGTGAGGTCTTCCTGGGGCCTACAAAATCCGAACTGTTGATTGTTTTTCTTTTTGGGAATTTCCCTCAGGGGATTTGCTGTTGGGCCTTCCTTGGGAATACAAGTTTGAAACTGCCTATTTTTCCTCATTCTCTCTGTCTCCCCCGTGGTGGATGTTGGGAAATGTTTTTCTCTTTTCAACTGTGTTGAGCAAGTGTGCTGGGCCCTGGGGTCCTAAGCCTATACTGGGTTCTGGCTCTCCCAGGAGAGTGCTTGTGCTCCCTGTTGGAAGCAGACAGTTTGCTTCAGCGATGCGTGTGCCTGATTGGGGTTGAAGCTCCAGTGTGAGTGCTTGTGCGCCCTGGAGTATTGGTGTGTCGCCGCAGCCAAGGCCTCTTCATCTGGGACATTGTCATTGGGACATCTACCAATTCTTCGCATCTAGCTTGCTCTGGTGTGGCATCATGTGAGGTGATCAGGCGAGGGCACTGCCAAGAGGCAGACT
This sequence comes from Ambystoma mexicanum, assembly GCF_040938575.1. NCBI lineage: Eukaryota > Metazoa > Chordata > Amphibia > Caudata > Ambystomatidae > Ambystoma > Ambystoma mexicanum. Next base: position 612,973,690 of record NC_090925.1, on the reverse strand, counting down.
GCCTCAACAGCAGGTGTTGTTGGTGCCCCCAACTGAGTTTGATGTGGATGGATCCCCCATGAGTTTGGGCCCGAGGTGGAGTCTCTGGTTTGAACGCCCTGACATGTACTTTGACACCACGGGAGAACTAGAAGATCGGTCCAAGATATCCATGCCAATTTATTTGGCTGACACCACTGTTCACAAGATCTTTAAGACACTAAGACTGGTTGATAACTCCTAGGCTACCCCTGAAACTGCGCTAAATCAGTATTTTGCCCCTATTGTGAATGCGGTCTATGAGAGACTTGTCATGAGATTGATCACAGAGAAGGCCAGTGAGAGTCTTGACACTTTCCACTTCAACTGTGCCAACTTGCGTCTGCGTGGGCCAATGAAGATGAGGAGCTGCTGCAACAACTCATTCAGGGTTGCCTGTCTTTCAAGATGAGGTGTAAAATCCTCCGGGAGCCTGGCATTTCTCTGGCACGCATTTTGGAGATTGATTGTTTACATGAACTGGCGGATCTGAGGGTGTCCAAGATGGAATCAGCCCTCAAGTCGATAAAGCAGGAAGAAGTATGTGTGGTAGGCAAGCAGCCTGCCGGAGAGGGGGTAGGAAGCCAGGCGGGCAGAATAAGGAGTCTCGGTCTGATCCCAGTGCTGTGTGCCCTCAGTTGAGGTAAACTCAGTTGTGGCTATGATTTACCTCATGCAAGTGAGTGCCCAAGGGACACACATGTGGTTGGTGTGGCATTCAGAATCATTTTGTACGTGTGTGCAGAGCGCCTGGACCGGCCAATCATTCAAGTGGAAGAGAATGCCCGAGGGTGCCAATCCAGAAGCAGACTTCCCAGGTGGCGACCGTCGAGCCGGCGGTTTGTCAAGGTGACCCTTTACTGAGTGAAGTTGATGAGGAAGATGTGTTTTTCCTATCAACTGTGATGAACATTGGTGGTAAAACGAAGCGCCAACCAAGGTGTATGGTGAACATTTTAAACACAACACTCCGTTGCTCATTGACACTGGCACATCTGTCAATTTGAGACACACTATATGGCTCTGCAACAGCCTCTGCCACTGCATAACACCAATGTGTGGACATTCACCTTTGGGGATAAGTGTGAGGAATTCGACCATCCGCACAGGGAGTGTGCGCTTGTCTGGGCTTTTTTTGAAGTTTCATAATGAAAACGAATGCTGGGAGATCGACCTCAGAAAATGTGTGGGGCTAATCTGCACAAATTTTCTTTTGCTCACCACACAGCAAACACATAGTCATGTGTTCTCCGGGGGGACACAGCCTACAGGAGCAGTACTCCCTGTCACATTTAGCTGGAATGTGACAGCCATGGGTAAATCAAAGCATCTCAGAAAGGGGGAAGTCAACACCTTCCTCTGGCCATGTCCAGCCTAATGAAAATATCAAAGGCTCCTTGGATCTGCCCTCTCTATTGTCCGAGTTCTGCTGGTGGTAGCGCATACTGATGAGAGTTAATTGAAACAGGCCAGCGATAGGCCTGATCGCAGAACTGACAAAAAAGGACAGGAAACCCAACACCTCTTTGCTATGCAATGTGTCAACTTGAAGCTTGCTCCCACCCCTCTGTATGAGGGCAGTGAATGGCATGTCTGGGACAACTGTTTACAGTAGGCAACCCCTGCAGTGAGACCACCTTTCAGAGGGAAGAAGTATGTGAATAGATGGAGACAGAAAGTCTGTTCTCTCCACAAACTTCAAAGGAGACCTGCGCTTTGATCAGGAGCCACAGAGAGCTCAATTAACTAGAGAGATACTTTGATCCACACCAGACAGGAAGATGGGTGAGACCTAGAAGTACATGTTGTCATCCCTTACCTTTCCTACTGCAAAGAACTCTGGTTATGACCTCCCGTATAACAGAAGATTGTTGGTGGGACCCAGGATTGGCTCATTAAGGTAGGTTTAGCCTGCACCAGTCACTGGGGCCCATTCGGCTTTAATAGAGGGCGGATCCCCTCACTTAGCAGATCATCCAATGACATTGAAAGAAGAAGGACTCAATTGGACCCTGGCTGAAGGTACAGTATGCCTTACAGCTTCCACCAGTGAAAAAAGGCCACGATTTCCAAGACGGAAGCAAGATCCATCCCCTAAACATCTCCTAGGGAACAGAGGTAGATACCGGACTCAGAGGTCATATCCAGCAGCTCCAGAACTGGTACCCAGTCAGCACACAGCATGCCCTGCTAGGTTCTGTCAGAAAGCTTCCTAGGTGGGACATGCCAGAGTGTCTCTGAATAAAGGACAAGGCCACTGCTTGCAAACACTCTCCTCAGCTATGGGCCATCCGCCATGTAGGATGACACAAGCCCTGCAAACAAGCTAGGAGGAGTGCCACAACAAGCATCCACCAGCGTCGATCTTTTAAGGCCTTTTTCGAGGCAGTCGAGCCCTCGAACCGCGACTGGCTGCACCACTGACTGTTTTCAGGCTGCAGTCTCTAAAGCCATCCGCGATGCCTCAACAAGCGTTCTTCGTCCGCCAACCAACACAGAGACAATGATTCTTGACCTCTAACTGCTGTGTTGGCAATCCTGCAGCCGTCTGTCAACCCCCACTTGCCAAACTGCCTGCTGTCTGATACCCGCAGCTGTCTCCCATCTCGAACCCTGTCGCAGGAGCTACAAAGCATTATGGAACCGACTCAATGCTGTCGAGCATCAAGACCATCTCAAGCACAAGGTACATTGTGGTTCTGGCCCTCTGGTGCTTCTCTGAAGGCCACTAGTGACATTTACGACCCCTTGCTCCCTCGGTGCTGAAACCAAAAAACCTTGAACAGTTAACACTGATTGCTTTACCGACTACCCTCCTGTCAGTATCCAGAGTGCATCCCTTTCCTTCGTAAAACTGTTTGTTCTCTGTTTTCCATTACAGGGTGGGTTGTATTTTGTAGTGTGCTAGAACTGTCTGCTGTAATAATAATAAATTAGATATCTGTGTACAATCTTGACTGGACAATCCATTTTATAATTGGGTAATAATTGTATTTTTGCTGTGTTGCAACTAACCAATGATCCAAGACCTTGCATAGAAAAGCCCACGCTTTGGTAACGTGGTAACATCCACGTTACCAAAATTGGTCAAGGAGGTTTATAATTTACTTGTATATCCAATCTGTACGGATCCATTCTGGTGTACCAGAGATGTGGGGCTGATTGATGGTTTAGAAACCACTATTCATCCCTGGACCAATGGTGTCCTGGAAGTTGATTCGTCAAATTGGTGGCAAGCGGTCAGATCAGTTGGAGTCTTGCGCTAAGTTTAGTCACCCAACGATAAAAGGACTGTTGCAGGCAACATTTAATCACTGCTAGGTATTAGTAATAGTCATGGATCTTGACATGAGGACTGTAAAAGGCAGGACCAAGTATGTCATGCACGTCTTATGTCCAGAGAGGAGCCTTTCTCACAGCACTAAGGTTAATAAACCTGGGTTTATTAACCAAGCTTGTGTAGAAGCGATGGTGGTTGGGAAAGAGACCCCAGGGGATGGGCAAGGCCCCATGTACCCGAACGGACAAGACCTTCCGGAGGGGGAAAATGACGAGGATGAACGCAGGAGCAGTGTTTCTCACCAATCACCCCGCCGGGGGGGCAAGTGTGGTTTCTCAACACTCAAGAGTGTCAGTGAGGACAGGGGCTAGTGCGGCATCCCACAGGTCCCACTTCACAGCACAGTCTCTAAGTGGCTCAGTTATTGTTCCAGCTGTTAATGAGGTAGCGGCTAGAAAGCTTGTGCTCGAGCAGAGACTAGCGCTAAAGGAACAGAAACAGCAGGACAAGGTCACCATAGAGCTGCGTAAACTGGCGCTTGAAGAGAAGAAGGAGGCCAACAAATAAACCTCGAGCAAAAGCAGCAGTAGAAGCTCAAACCAGAGTGCCCGGGATAAGCCCAGGCAGCACATCCCCAAAGGCTTAGTGAAGTGGGGAAGGATATTGTTGACTGGTTTGAAGCACTTGAGCTAGATTTCCAGCTGCAGGAGGTGGATGAGGTAATGTGGGGTGCAACCCTGATGAGTCGGTTACCGACACAAGGGATTGGTGCAATTCTTCAGCAAACTCCTAAAGAACGGCCCATTTTTGAAAACATGAAAGCAGCCCTCCTCAGGAAGTTCTATAAAACCCCAGAACAGTATCTCAAGAGCTTCAGAGAGCTTGGAAAGAAAAGTGGGAAGACATTTGAAGCTTTCACACACTTGTCGTTGAAATATCTGAGCGGGTAGGTGGCTGGTAACAAAGTTGACACATTTAAAGATATGTAAAATTTGATTGCATGTGAGCATTTATTGGAGAATTGTGAGGTTGACCTACACAAAGGCTGCTGACAGGTTTGTGAGTACTCGAGTCCAGAAAAAGGCTCAGGCAAGCACACCCAAACCGGAAGAGAAATCAGTGGATAAAAAAGTAAACAAGCCTGAGAAGGACAAATGTCCAAACCAATCCTATTTGAAGTCAGGTCCCCAAAAGAACAAAGGGAAATCCCAAATCTCTAGTTCAGCTGTGTACACCAAAAAGACACTGGAACACCTGCGTTCTCACCACGCAAAGGTTGTTTCGTGTGTAAGGGCTGGGCTATGGGAAAGGGGATCCTGCTTCCAAGGGCTGACCCAAGAAAGCCATAGTGAATGTTGCACTTGTGGAAGAGGCCATCATAAGCGTGGGCCTCTTAGAAGAGGACTTGCTACTAGGCCCGGGAGTGGCCGAATGTGGATGGTTACACTGAGAGGTACAGTAACAAGTCTCCAGAAGAGACCCCAGTTCCCAATAATACTCAATTCTATCTACAACATGTGTATTCAATGGACACAAAACCCCTGTGGTCCCAGACACCGCAGCTAGCGTCACTACTGTCACCCGGCAGTTAGTACAAGCAGGCCAGTATATTGATGGGCCTGATTTGTGCATCAGTGGATTTGACGGAATGAGCAACTGCCCCTTAGTGACAGTAGAGTCCGGCTGGTGAGGTGAAATGACCCAACACCGTCTAGCGATGAAAGGCTCCATCCCTATCCCATGTCTGTTGGGTAATGATCTGCCTGGTCCCGAAACAGTCGCAGCAGCTACCTGATCGAGGTCGAAAGAGAAGGCCAGATTGAACAATCTGAGAGCCTTAGGGCCTGTAGTGCTTCCAGAGGGCTTGTTGGAAGGACCGACAGCATGGCTGGTAGCCCCTAGTCCAGTTCCACAGACTACTGAGTCGTCTACTTCTGCTGGAGAGGGGCTAGTAGCCACTGAGGACCCTCCTTTGGTCGCAGGGGGCTCAGTGACTTCAGAGTTGCCTGGCACAGTGCAGGAACCTGAGGTGGAGGACCAGGTGGGTGCAGATCAGAAGGGCCAGCTGGATGAGTTTGCATCAGCTGGGGGCCCAGGTCAGACTGACTTCTTCACAGCCCAGAAAGAGTGTCCCACTCTGGCGGGTCTGTGGAAGCAGGTGGAGGACCAGGCTAAGGTTGAGGCCTCTGGACTGTTCAAAGTGTACTTGGAGGATGGACTCCTGTACAGTGAGCCAAAAGATTCTGAGGGCGAGGGCACCACGTTGGTGATTCCCCAATGCCACAGAAAGTTCCTTTTGGATTTGGCTCACCAAATTCCTTTAGTCGGTCACTTGGGAGTGACTAAGACATCAGACTGGTTGTCGGCGCACTTTTACTATCCGCAGTTTGGCGTAAACGTTAAGGCATTTTTCCGGTCCTGCCAGACTTGTCAAGCTTCTGGTAAGTCATGTGGTACGACAAAGGCACCCTTAATTCCACTACCCATAGCTTGGTGGCCTTTCGAGAGAATAGGCATGGATATTGTGGGTCCTTTGGATCCTCAAACCAGCTCAGGGAACAGACATATCTTGGTGGCGGTAGCCCACTCCACAAGATACCCTGAGGCTGTCCCTCTGAGAAGCATCAAAGCCCCCGTGGTTGTGAACGCTCTGAATGGGATATTCTCCCATGTTGGATTCCCCAAGGAAGTCGTTTCTGACAAGGGATCAAACTTCATATCAGCATATATGAAGGCTATGTAGGAGGAGTGTGGAGTCACCTACCTGTTCTCTACATCCTTCCATCCAGAAACCAATGGGCTTCCTGAGCAGTTCAACAAGACCCTAAAAAGGCATGATAGGTGGCTTGGAAGAGCGCCCTGAGGAGAAAATGGGATATTCTCCTGCCATGCCTTCTGTTCGCCTACAGAGAGGTGCCAAAGAACAGAGTTGGGTTTAGCCCCTTTTTTGCTTCTGTTTGGACAGCTTGTATGAGGTCCCCTCAGTCTAGTGAAATAGGGATGGGAAAGCAAACCCTCATTCCCTACACGAGATGTAGTGGACTATGTACTCGGCCTCCGGTCTAGAATTGCAAAGTACATGGAACAGTCAACAAAGAACCTAAAGGCCAGTCAGGAGCTGATCAAGCACTGGCACGACCAGAAGGCCTAAACATATGTGTAGGGTCTTTCACGTCAACCGGCTAAAACCCCTGCCGTTCCGTCCACATTATCAAAATTAGACAAGGATGTTTATAATGTACTTGTATTTCCAACCTGTTCGGATCCCTTCTGGTGTACTAGAGGTGTGGGGCTGATTGATGGTTTAGAAACCGATATTCATCCCTTGACCACTGATGCCCCAGAAGTTGATTTGTCACAGTAAGTCCCTGCTGCCTCTGGAAGGAGTGTTTGTGGCATCAGTCCAGAACTAGAAGTAAAGTTAGAGAAGTTGGTAAAGGCATGCGTATGGTGCCACATGGCTGCGCCGTAGCACAAGGAGCCCAGAATTTTGTGCGTAGCCCAGAGTGAAACGGCATGGGAGTGCGTGCACATGGACTTTGGGTCTACTCACTGTGACTCTCACTTCATGGTAATTGTGGACAAGTGGCCTCATTATCCAGAGGTGGAGTTTGTTCTATCAACCGCACTCCATGATGTGATTCCGGCAATGGAGAAATTCTTCACCACACACGGTTTCCCCAAAGTTGTGTGTTCAGACAATGGCCCTCATTTTTAAAGTGCAGCGTACTCAGAGTTCCTGCAGGAGCAGGGAGTGCACCACCGGAAGATCGCCCCTGTGTGGCCTCGAGCAAATGGCAGGGTGGAACGCTTTATGCGCATGTTGAACAAGGTTTTCCAGATAGTGCATGGCCAGGGACTGTGTGAGAGAAGGGCACTGTTTCAATTCCTTTCAGAATACCGCATGACACCTCACTGCTCCACTGCAGTGGCTCTGGCGGCGGCCCTGTTTCAAAGATGTCCACGGGGCGTCATCCCCGATTATGAGGAGAGAGTGCCAAGGATGATTGTTAACGATGAGGTGTGCGAGGGATGTAAAAGGGCAATTGAACACGGGAACCGGCACAGAGGCCTCCAGGACTACCCGTTGGCACTAGAAAAGGCCGTGCTGGTACGATCAAGCTATCCTACCGGGAAGATGTCTCTTACCTACAAGCCAAGGGTACTTGAGGTGGTTGATGTCAAGGGGTCCATGGTGATAGCATCAGATGGACAAGGAACAATTACCCTGGGGAAGACAGGGTCCATTGAAGGGAGGACAGACAAATGCAGAGTTTGGAGATGCGAGACAGCAATGAAGAAGATGGTGACCAGAGGTGGTTGATGCAAAGCAAGACTGGAAGTGAGAGCACTGGCTCTGAGAGGCAGGAGGGAGCACCCCAAGAACTGCTGAGCGATAGGAGGTATTCCGCTCGTAAGTCCAGGTGCTGGCCGGCAGACCTGGAAGACTATGTGGTAGATGTCTGACGGTAGTGGGATGTCAGTGTCAGAAGCATAACTGTTGGTGTGTGTAATGTTCTATGCACATTCATGTTCGTCTTATGGTTATGCTCTTACAGAATTTTTGTATGTTATGAAAAAGGAGGAGTGTGGTGTGGTTCCTTTAAGGCGCGATGACGGGGTACGTCATTGTGCCGTGTTAATAAATACAGCCCTGCCTCGGCACGCAGGGCAGTGCACGAGCGGGGACTGAAGAATGCACACGTAGTGGCCGTGTCTCTGTTGGGGCGGAGAGGGCATCTGTGCACCCCAGGCCCGCTGCCCCATTGGGACACGGCATAGCACAGTCTGATTTTCAAAACCAAATGTAGAGGCGGAAGCCTGTTGTCCCTCGTAAGTCTCTGACTCTGTATTTGCTACTGTGCACAACGAGGCGCACGCGCTAAAACGACCTAATTAATATTCATGAGGTGGCCTGTGAGTGCCTCCCTGCGCCCAGACGTCTTGACTTCCGTATGATGTTTACATGAGGCGCAGAGCACAGTTTTGGCTGAGCGGAGCAGCAATTTGCTTTCAAAGTGCTGCACAGCGGCCCGGGCAAATAGTACCACGCGCGGCTCCTGGTATTTTGCTGTTCTTTGTGATTAGACATTCAAAGGCAATAATAGGAAAACTCATATAAAACATATTAGTCGATTATATTCCATAAATGCATGAGATAAGAAGGCAGCGTTATGACAAATTGATATTCATACAATAACTTATTTTTCATTTATGCTTTACTATTTTGTAACTTGTATTTCGTAAATAAAAGGTGTTGCCAATATCCCACTTATTGATAGCAATTAATATATTAATGTTCTCATCTCAGAATAGTTCTGACGAGTGTATATTGTGGAGATTAATTATATCAAATCTTTTGGGAAAGAACTTGGCGGCAGAGCTTTCCACAGTGGTGGTACACATCAGTTTGCCACCAAAATGGCGAAAAGGCAGAGGATATGAGAGACCTGATAGGTGTATATCGAGCGGACTCCATGTGTGGAGTATTTGGTGCATTAAGCAAGGGATCCTCAACTCGTATTTTACAATGTCGAGATCATATAGGGCAGCGGTCTGTAACCTTCAGCTCTGCTTATGTCTCGGACTACAACAACCATTAGACCAGTCCAGCATAGTCAATGGTGTGGCATCAATGAGCCGTAGCCAAAAACATCAGTCGGGCCGCAGGTGGCAGATCCCCGGTGGTACATGGTCCTGGTATCTTAGACTAATGGCTGCGGCTGATTGATAGTGGAGCCGACACAGATGCAACCGTTATAGAGTTTAATTCTAAACAAAAAATTTTACAGTCATTTAGCAACGATAACGTGGGCCACACACCAGTGAGTTGACCGAACATTGACTAAACGTCACAATATTTTTTTTTAAAGGAAACTATACCTGGCGTAAGGATTTTCTCAAACAAACACAGGTCTTTGGGATAAAGGCAAGAAGGGTAGCCCGTGGCTTGCAAATGTTTGCCTCTAAGGGGTAAGCAATTCTTGGATCCATCTCGAAATTCTAATAATCCTAATCAGGAACTATTTAGCCCACTAAGTTGTGGAAGGAAGTCCACTCTTCATTCATGCCCACCCAGACTCTCAGTCTTGGTCAAGTCCGCTATGCCGATAAACTTGGGAGATGGCACAGGATCCTCTGGTTTATCTCAGTGTTGGATGACCTGCCACTGGATGGCTTCCAGGAACCTACTCCTGTTACGTCCAAGAAAAAGTATATGGCCTCCAGGATATCCCCAAGAATTTGCCAGCCTGTAGCAACAATATCTTGCCAAAGCATATGCCTCAGCAACACACACCTCAAAAAGTGAACCTTGCATTGCGAGTTACCTCAGGAGCCTGCTCATGGTCTTGTTACTTGTGCTATTTCTCTCTTCGTGTCCTTTGTGTCAGAACTTAGTGTTTGCGCTTTGAATACACTGATCAATTGCTCTCAGCCATCTTCCTCCAGCCGAACGCTGGAGCCATCTCTGAGAGGTATTCCACAATCACCACTTCAGCGCCTCTTGTCTCTAATCTATCATCTTCACAAGTCGTGTACTTCTGAGCCGCATCCATTATCCCGCTGATATGCTGCTGCTGTTGTATTTGCCTGCGACACATCCATATCCAGTATTTTCAAGGCAGAAACAAGGGAGGTGTCGCAACTGTACAAATGTTTCTCGATGCTTGACATGGGCTTCAGAATCATGAGAGCAATCAGAGGTTGATTGAGCTTCGCTCAGTATCCACGTCATGTCCTGGATTATTATCTGAATTGCGCGCTTTAGTCGGCACTCCGTCTCGGGGTCGCCAACTTGTTTCGGTGATTACAGAGATCTTCATTTGTGGCATTCCTCTGATGAAGCTTTCTCAGAAAGACACGACTTACCTACGCATAGAGGCATGCGTTGTATAGCTTATGCCGGGGCGCAGCCTCTACAGAGATGGCGGCGACATCTCTCTTAATCAGGCACGGTGCATGTACGGCAGAGAGTACTATGAGCAGCTCAGCCCGGGGACTTTACGACCCACTCCTGCGGCGAATTTATCCCTCCATCTGTGCATGTCAGAGACTTTGTGCAATGGCCACGCGAGTTCGGACATAGCCTTCCCATTACGATGGACATAGTACAATGAATCGAAGACCAAATAGTTGAGTGATAAGGGGGCACAGATTGACCCTGAGGTGGAGGCCATGCTTGTCTGTACACGTGTTTTGACCAATAATGTTCATCCGATCTCATTATAATTGCACACGAGGTGTGATTTGCTTTGGTCTCATTCACCAGTGCAATACGGTCACCTCAATCACAGCCTCACAGCCATGCCGCGGGAGGATAGCTCAGGAGCAACTTGCTCGTCTTGGAAGCAAGACAACACAGAGCAACACAGGTTCGATCCCCGGGTCCGTGCATAGAAACCTCTGGGTATTAAGCGCATTATAAATAACCTATCATTCATTCAATACAACTTCAATTGTTGGTTTGTAGTCTGCTTTTCAACATCCCCAAAGGCAGGTTTATTTTGTTGAAAGAGTGGCTAAACGTGCTGAGAAGTGGCAGAATTTGTAGAAGCTTGCAAAAGGCCCCCCTTCATTCTCCAGTAGAAACGCTGACTCAATCGACGGTCGACAGCTCAGGATTTGGATGCCAATCTCTTTAATCGCTCCTGCTGTCCTCTCTGCAGCTGGGCCTTTTGACCCCCCCCCCTGCCTTTTTTTTGCCGATACCACGGTTGGAAATCGAGGATCGTACTCGTCCAGCTTATCTGATGCTACCAGTAACCTGCCATGAATGGGGTTTTGCTACTGGGTTTTACAGAAACCCTGCAAATATTGCAACACACATTCCTTCCCTCTCTCCCACCCGCTTACCCTTGAAAAACACACACACATTCATCATGTTTAAAACATCCTTAAAACATGTCTGCAGCTTAAAGCAAATCGGGTTCTCGGGTGGATTCTCTGCCAGCGTCAGCGCTTCTTGTAGGTAGGAAGATCTCCACATAAGAGTGATGGTTTTAGAAAAAGCTTTAATTTCGATTAATAGTGATGGCCATATAGATAATATATGTACACTATCTTGCACGCCCTGGGAAGAGGGTGAGGGGGGTGGGGGGGCAAAGTCTTCCCTCCAAAGGCTCCCCATCCGTGGGTTTGTCAGTGGGCAGATTACACGTCCAGGAAGTGAAGTGAAACCGCCTCGCCTTATTCGGCCATGCACAGGCGAGGCGCCGCTGCATTTCACTGGGGGCTGTGCCATTTGTCAGACCGTCTAACCTCCAAAATCTTACACATTTTATTTAAATCAAAGCTCTCAACATTCCTTCAAGCTCTAAAAAAAAAAAAAAAAGAAAATCACTTTTATCTGTCCTTTAAGCAGTTCCCCATCCAAATGAGACCCTTTGATGGCAATGTTACCAAATCCCGGAACTGCCGCCCCTTTGTGCATGGCCAGATGTCCATATAATAACCCCCTTAGGTTACTCATATGTGGGTCCACCTGCACACTGTACCCATTAGCGCCATGTCTAGTCCTAACTTGAATAAAGTGCTTCGCGATGTTACTTTCCACAGCTCTCATCACACCCAGGACAGCTCTCATCACACCCAGGCCATTGAGATAAGCACTCTCTTGCATACAATAACTTTGGGGTTATTTGCATCCTGCAAGCTCATTTTATGGAGTTTAGTCTTTTGGAGACATGTCATTTATAAACAAATCTGTTGGCTGTGCATGTAGCATCCCAGACAGTTCAGGATCTCCCTCGCTCTCTCTCACTCTCACTATCTCTGTCTTTCTCTTTCTCTGTCTCTCGCTCTTTCCATCTACGCTCGCTTTCTTTCTCTGTCTCTCTGCGGGCATGGCTCGCATTGTCATGCTGGCTCTCACTGTGCCCTGTTTCTGTCAGTGTGATCTGGTGAGTTCTCACTGTCTCTCCCTTTCAGAGTGCGCGGTTATTCCCTGTCTCTCTGTGTCTGTGCAGTCCGTCTCTCGCTTTCTCTTTCTCTCCCTCTACTTCTGTTAATGTGGTCTTGCGGCCAGTTCTCGCCGGCTCTGTGTGTCAGTTTAGTGTGCTACATGCGTGCTCACCCTGTCAGTATGGTCTGGGTTTCGCTCTCAATCTCTTCCTCTCGCGCTCTTCCCGTGTGTGTGTCTCACCTTCCCTCTCTCGGTCTCACCTAATCTCTCCCACCATCTTACCCTCTGTGTGCATACACCCCTCGCTCTCTCTCTCTCTCTCTCTCTCTCTCTCACTCTCTCACTCTCTCTCGCTTTCTCTCTCTCTCTTTCCCTCTCTCTCTCCCTCCTCTCTCTCCCCCTCTCTCTCTCTCTCTCTCTCTCTCAAGCCATCTCTATATCTCAACATCTCTTTTTTTCTCCATCTCTTTCTCCCATCTTGTCTGTCTCCCTCTCTCGATTTCACTCTCTTCTTCCCACTTCCTCCCTCTACTGCCCCTCCATCTCCCCTCCTCTCCATCTCTTTCTCTATTTATTCAGAGCCTGGTCTCCTCGAACCACCTTTCCACCTCTCCCTCTCCCTCTCTCTTCCTCTCTCTCTATCTCTCTCTCTCTCTCCCTCTCACTCGCTCTCCCCTTCTCCCCCCTCTCTCTCTCTTTCTCTTTCTCACCCCTCTCTGCCTCTCTCACTCTTTCGCTCCCTCTGACTCTCCCTCTTTCTCTTTTTTCTCCCTCTCCCCCTCTATCTCTCCCTCGCTCTAGCCCTTTCCCTCTCCACCTCTCTCCTTCTCTCCCCTCTCTCTCTCGCTCATCCCCTCTCGCCCCTCTCTCCCTCTCTCTTTCACTGCCTCTCTCTCCCTCTCTTTCTCCTGCTGCTTCTCTCTCCCTCCCTTTCTCTCTCTCTCTGTCTCTCTCTGGCTCTCCCTCTCTCCATCTCCGCCTCTCTCTCTCTCTCTCTCTCTCTCTCTCTCTCTACCCCCCTCTCTCTCGCTCACCCCCTCTCTCCCCTCTTTCTCTCTCTCCCTTTCTCTCGCTCTCCCTCTCTCTCACTCTACCTCTCTCTCTCTCTCTCCATATCTCTCCCTCTCCCTCTGTGTGTTATTTAGTGTGTCCTCAGTGAGATCCTTGCCCCTTCCTGAAGGCCCACTGGGGTGAGAGGGAAGAGGCTGGGGAGCAGAGATGAAGCCGTCCAGGGAACCTTGATGTGTTTGGCAATTGTTTGTGGTGTGGCACGAGCAGTAAGGGGTGTCTGAGAGGGGAAGTCTGTGTGGGATATGCAGTGTGACCAGAGTTTCAGGAACTCTGAATATGCTCCAAGCCCGCTAGACACGTGAACACATTCTCGCTATTCTTATTTGAGCTGCTAGTCATTTGCTACCCTGGCAGTCGAGTCTGGGCCCAGGCTTACATTTCCACAGCATAAAAGTCTCAATGGATTGGATCAAATCAACTCTGCCCCAAGTTCTAGAACCAAGGATGCAGCGAGCGGCTGAGACTCCATGTCCGGGTATGGTTCCTTCCTCGGAAGCCACCGGGTGTTGGGAATAAATAACGCGACTGATGGGCAGCGTTGATAAAAAATACTCTACGGATGGTCAGCCGAGGGCATGGTGGAAATAGTCTCCACATTCGATCAGGCTGCCGGGATCCAGTTAAGGAAGGACAGTCAATGCCAGAGAATCCGATTATTAGGAGGTTAATACCTCTGCTCTGACATAAAGAGTTTTATGAACCTGGTCTTTCATTGTGAACCCCTGGATCTCTGTCCCTGCAGCTCGAGTGAGTAATTCTCTTATATGCGCCTCATGAGCGTTGCATGCAGCACATGGCATAAACACACATTCTTGTGGTTCGGAAAATAAATGGTGCACTCAGAATGTGTATGAATACAGCCCTGGGTTATTTGGGCCTCCTTTGGGTTTAAGAAGCTGTTGTATTGTCCGGTCTGATTCTGGCTCCACTGAGTGAGTGATAAAGAGTGTGATATGTGTGAATACTCTGCTTGGGAAGGACTTCTGGCATTCTTCAGAAACATGTTCGAGCAATATGCTCCAGCGGTCTTTGCTCTATACATTGCCTGAAATTTATTCCAGTGCTCTGCATACAATGGGGGGTCATTTCAGGCAACCTGTACATGCATTGGGAGAAGTTTAAAGCATGCACTGAGAGGGGCTGTAAACTTTCCTGCTGGAGTCGGCGGAGCCTACAATGATTTCCTGTGGGAATTCAGGACCAACATAGATGCGTGGTATATCCACATTTTTCCATAGAAAAAGGGTTGGGCTTGCTGGAAATGTGGCCTCTTTTGGTTCCCAGTCCATCCCTGCTTAGAGTGGTCTAAATCAGTCTTTTGTATATCCTCATAATGCTTGGGCCGCGTTTGAGGCAGTCTTGCATACACTGGGAGTGATTTGAGGCAGTCTCTGCATATGCTCAGAGTGGTTTCAGGGAACCAGTTCATACACTGGGAGTGATTTCAGGCAGTCTCTGCATACACTGGGAGTGGTTTCGGCAGTCTCTGCATATCCTCAGAGTGGTTTCAGGGAATCAGTTATTACACTGGGAATGGTTTCAGGCAGCTTTTGCATACACTGGGAGTGACTTCAGACCACCTGTGCATACAAAGACAGTGGTTTATGTCAGTCTGTTCCTACACTCGCAGTGGTTTCATGCAGCCTGTACGCACACTGGGAGTTGGTTAAGGCATGCTATGCCTACACTGGGAGTTGGTTAAAGCATGCTATGCCTACACTGGGAGTTGGTTAAGGCAAGCTGTGCCTACACTGGGAGTTGGTTAATGCATGCTGTGCCTACACTGGGAGTTGGTTAAGGCATGCTGTGCCTACACGGAGTTGGTTAAGACATGCTGTGCCTACACTGGGAGTTGGTTAAGGCATGCTGTGCCTACACTGGGAGTTGGTTAAGGCATGCTGTGCCTACACTGGGAGTTGGTTAAGGCATGCTGTGCCTACACTGGGAGTTGGTTAAGGCATGCTGTGCCTACACTGGGAGTTGGTTAAGGCATGCTGTGCCTACACTGTGAGTTGGTTAAGACATGCTGTGCCTAGGCATGCTGTGCCTACACTGGGAGTTGGTTAAGGCATGCTGTGCCTACACTGGGAGTTGGTTAAGGCATGCTGTGCCTACATGGAGTTGGTTAAGGCATGCTATGCCTACACCGGGAGTTGGTTAAGGCATGCTGTGCCTACACTGGGAGTTGGTTAAGGCATGCTATGCCTACACCGGGAGTTGGTTAAGGCATGCTGTGCCTACACTGGGAGTTGGTTGAGGCATGCTGTGCCTACACTGGGAGTTGGTTAAGGCATGCTGTGCCTACACTGGAAGTTGGTTAAGGCATGCTGTGCCTACACTGGGAGTTGGTTAAGGCATGCTGTGCCTACACTGGGAGTTGGTTAAGGCATGCTGTGCCTACACTGGGAGTTGGTTAAGGCATGCTATGCCTACACTGGAAGTTGGTTAAGGCATGCTATGCCTACACTGGGAGTTGGTTAAGGCATGCTATGCCTACACTGGGAGTTGGTTAAGGCATGCTGTGCCTACACTGGGGGTTGGTTAAGGCAAGCTGTGCCTACACTGGGAGTTGGTTAAGGCATGCTGTGCCTACACGGAGTTGGTTAAGGCATGCTGTGCCTACACTGGGAGTTGGTTAAGGCATGCTGTGCCTACACTGGGAGTTGGTTAAGGCATGCTGTGCCTACACTGGGAGTTGGTTAAGGCATGCTGTGCCTACACTGGGAGTTGGTTAAAGCATGCTGTGCCTACACTGGGAGTTGGTTAAGGCAAGCTGTGCCTACACTGGGAGTTGGTTAAGGCATGCTGTGCCTACACGGAGTTGGTTAAGGCATGCTGTGCCTACACGGAGTTGGTTAAGGCATGCTGTGCCTACACTGGGAGTTGGTTAAGGCATGCTATGCCTACACTGGGAGTTGGTTAAGGCATGCTGTGCCTACACGGAGTTGGTTAAGGCGGAGTTGGTTAAGGCATGCTATGCCTACACTGGGAGTTGGTTAAGGCATGCTATGCCTACACTGGGAGTTGGTTAAGGCATGCTATGCCTACACTGGAGGTGCTTTCAAGCTGTCTTTGCATACATAGATCGGTTTAAGACAGGCTTTGCATAAAGTGACAGTGGTTCACGGCAATCTTTGCATACACTGGTAGCGGTTTATGAGCTCAGAGTGGTTTCAGGCAGCTCACAGACACACTGGGAGTGGTTTAAGGCTGTATGTGTAGACACTCACATCAAGGGATTTCAGTCAGTCATGACATACGCTGGGGGGCGGATGTAAGGCAGTCTGTGAATACGCGGATTACCAGTGATGTCCGACAACGGGGGCATCCATTGTACGGAGGTTTTTTAGGCAGTCCGTGCATGCGTTGCTTGGGAGAGCTTGGGGGCTTCGTAGTCATACTTTGCTTGGGAGTGATTGCAGAGAGCCTGTGCACACCCTGTCTGGGAGTGTTACCTGGTATCCTGTCTATGCTCCCTCTGGAAGTGATTTCTGGTTGCATGCAAACTGCCCAGAAGTGGTTGCAGGAAGTCTGTGTGGTCATTCACTGTCTGGCAGTGACTTCTAGTAACCCACATATACACAGCTAGGCTGTCCCTGCATACTCTGTCTGCGGGTATTGAGAGTCTGGCTGGGCATATATTGCCAGCATGCAATTTAGGGCAGCCTCCCCTTACACTGCCTGGCAGTGATTGGAAGTAGTCTGTTCATGTGACGTCTGGCAACCCATACATACACTCTCCCGACAATCTATTCGCACCATGTCTGGTTGTGATTTCAGGCAGCCTGCAGATGCAGTCTGTTTGTGTGATTTATGGCAACCTGTACATACACTCTCCCGGCAGTCTGTTCGCACTCTGCCCGGGATTAATTCGAGGCTGGCTGGCTGGGTTTATATTGTCTGGCTGTCATTTCAAGCAGCCTGCAGGTGCACGGGAAGTACTTTCAGGCAGTCTACACTGCCCGGGAGTGAGTAGAGCCAGTCTGTTCGTGTGATTTATGGCAACTTGCACATGCGCATCCAAGGCAGTCTGCTCATGCTCTGCCTGGGGGTAATTCGGGACGGGTTGTGCATACATTGGGCCCGATTTATGGAATTATTTGCACGGGAAAGAGGAAACTTGCACGCCAAACTGCGTGTGAAATCCTGTTTGTAGATTTATGGAATCGAATGCACAGGACTTTTCCAGGACTCGCGTGGTTTGCGCCGGCTTGACACGTCTCTGCGAGCCATAGAGCGCCTTGCACGAGACATCACGCAGAGCGTGGGCGTGGCTTGCGCAGAGGGCTGGGAAGGTGGCGGAACACATAAAATGTCTGTTTATGCTTTGCGGGGGGGGGGGGGGGCGTGTTGGGGGTATTTCAGGCACGATTCACGAATACGGTTACTTTGCGCAGTAAATTCCATGAATACTCGTAGTGCGCATTTTTTATTCGGCATGCAGGCTCACAAAGTATCGTTCTCGGCACATGGCAATTGCAGGAGAAATGTGCACTTTTCCATGAATCGGGCCCATTGTCTGGCTGTGATATCAGGCAGTGTGGACATGCACTGCCTGAGAGTGATAAGAGGTCAGCCTGTTCATATACTGTCGAGAATGGGCTCATTCGCCAAACATTCGGCCTGCCGGTGATTGCAGGCAGTCTATACATAAAGTCTGGGAGTGATTTCCAGTAGTCTGCCCAACCGCCAATCGCAGGCCTGTAACTGCTGTGCTGCAGTGACACTTCATGGGAACGTTCTGCTGTGGTCTCACTAGTGCCTTGCTGCCTAGCAGCAGGCTTCAGGGATCCTGCACACCTGTATGCTGCTCTCCCAGACACAGTGCTATACAGCACTATAAGGGCAACGAGGTGCAGGCACCCCAAATCTCACTGCAATTTTTGGAAGTGACCCAGAACTGGCCTCAAAACAGATGTGTGTCAGCTAGTGAACTCTTTTTAGTAGTAATAGTAAAATATATTTTTAAGCACAATCTCATTACCAGAAAAAACAGTTTCAAGGCGCTATACAGGCATACATACACAGCAACACGAATAAACAAGAACAGATTTGACAGTACAATATAAAGAAACAGAAAGTCCAGCCCCACTTTCAAGTGGATGGAGCATAAGGAACCTTTCCGAATTGGGTCTCGTGGACGAGCGCAGTGAGCCAGCTGGCCTACTCTGAAAGGAAACAGTCGCAACCGTGCCCTGCGCGGCCCAACTGCTTGAACACCTTGGAAAAAAGCCATAGGATTCACAGGCAGTTAGAAGGGGAGTGCTCTCAACATTGTGAGCGTTCTGGGGCGATGTCTGAACAGTACGTAGAAAGGAATTATCTGCAGGAAACCATGTAAGTGCACACCAGAACATCTGGCTGCCAATCGGCACACTGGATGGGCAACGGGTGCATATGTGTGCCAGAGCACTGAAGGAGAGTCTCATGCATGTAACCAGCGGCCAGACGCCTCCGGGTTGGGTGTGCTTCACAAATGACTAAATAAATAAATAAATAAATAAATAAATAAATAAATAAATAAATACATACATATATACATACATACATACATACATACATACATACAGAGTCTGGCCGCATTGCGACACATGCCAAAGACGCGCAGCACAGATTCCACAGCTCTGAAATATTGTCCCAGGTGATAGAATGACCCCAGGATTCTGTATGCCGCCAGGATTTTATTACACGCCCTCCCTCCTGTGCCAGTTCACAAAATGCAATCAGAATTGCCAGAAATAAACTCTAATCAGAAATGCCAGATGCCTAAGTGTTGCTCAAATAATACAGCGCTCTGTCAATCATTGCAGGGTGATACTCGGATGTGCCCCGGTGCTGCTAATGATAGAACGCTCAATGTGCCAGCCTGCCAAGCTTCTGCTCCAGCATGCCAAGGTGCAGCTTAATATGCCAGCCTGCCTGTTGAAAAATGCTCATGCCAATATTCTCATTGCCAACCCACTCTCCAACTGCCCAGAGAATCATACATTGAAATGCAGGCCATTCCACTTTTACTCCCTTAAAGAAAAATATGTCCAAAACCATATTCACTTGTGCTCAACCCTTAAAGCCTATTCAGCCTTTTAGCCCTCCAGTGGGTGTCCAGTAATCACCAGAGCCAAGTGGGGATTCACCTATTGGCGTGCGCTTAATAAATGGTCAGAGTGACTCAATCACTCCCTCACTTTTTACATTTCCCCCAGAAAATAACCTTGCCACATTCACAATGCCGCAGGGAAATTGTCAGTACAGTTTCTCCATGACCCGCCCACAACATTATCAATGCAGTTTTCTATTTTCTCCTGAAAGTGATGTAATGAGTTTTAATTGGGCCATGCCAATTTAGCAAATAGACATGCTAGTTTCCACATTTCCCCTGAAAACGACCATGCCACTTCTTCATTGCCTTCATAATATTATAATTGTAAGGTGATCATCTTTTCTTCTACTTTCCACGTTGCCGCCAGAAAATGACTTAGCCATTTTTAGATTGCCTCCAGAACATTGTCAACCAGTTTTAACAAGCTTAACTGTTTTGCCTCAACTGACAAATTGTCATGAACGTGTTTATATTGTTCCCAGTAACTGGTCATACCACTTCCATAGAACCTTGCCCCATTTGCCCCGGCATATTGCTCAGTGTCGTTTTCACATTGCCTTAGAGCAATGCCTATGCCAAATGCACATTGCCCCATATTGCTCCCAATGTCACATTGACCTTGGAATATTGGCACATGGACTACCTAATTTGCCCAAAACCATGGACATGCCACGTTCACATTACCCCCAGAGATTTGCCACATCTGAATTGAAAATTATCCCCGTTAATATTGTTTCAACTATTTGCACATTGCCCCAGAACATTACTCCATGTCATTTTCACATTCCCCAAATCACTTT
The DNA here is from genome assembly GCF_040938575.1 of Ambystoma mexicanum. Taxonomy (NCBI): domain Eukaryota; kingdom Metazoa; phylum Chordata; class Amphibia; order Caudata; family Ambystomatidae; genus Ambystoma; species Ambystoma mexicanum. The sequence goes on along the minus strand of NC_090925.1, from coordinate 612,953,519 downwards.
TACATGGCCCACAGAATATTCTGCCATGCCACTTTCACATTACTCCCAGAATAGGCACAATGACACTTTCCCATTACTCCCAGAATAGGCACAATGACACTTTTCCATTACTCCCAGAATAGGCACAATGACACTTTCCCATTGCCACAGAACATTGCCCCGTGCCACTTTCACATCCTCATTCCAGTTTTATCGTGCCTGGGGTATATAGACCCAAGACACTTTTGCATTGCCAAGAACATTGCCCTTATGTCACTTTCTCATAAGCACCAAAACATTGCCCGCCCTGCTTGCAAATACCCTTCCCACCCACCCACATACACAGAGACACATACATGTTTTACCCACCTTGTGGGGACTATGTGTGGAAACCAGCCTTGTTGGGACTACCTTTTCCCAATGTGAAATGCCTTAAAAGTATGCTAGTCTCAGAAATATGTTCAGGAGAAATTCATAATATAGGATTCAGATTCAAATTTGCAAAAATACTCATCTTTAATTGCGTGTACGGTCCCATCATTGTGGGGACCCGCACATGTGTTACCATCCTTATGGGGACTTACTTCATTGTTCTGGTTCGGAGTGTATTTATTTATTTGTTGATCATTTGTAAGGCGCTTTAAACAACAGAATTGTGTTTCCAGGCAACACAAGTCTAAATGGGAAGGGAACAGGTGAACTAATAACAGTGGCAAGAAACACATTCATTCACCTACTTCTAAATACGTGTACCTGCTCACATCCTAGTGATGTACAACATATGGTTCATAATGATAATTCATATCACATGTACTATTCACTTAACTATGGCACTAAACCCTATTATAATTGCTGCAAATGTGTCAGAATAGAGAACTGGGGAAGAGAATGAAGGCGTTACTCCAGATCACACATTGTGGCAGAGGGAGGAAGCAGGGGTTTGAATGCATGTATGCATGGTTCGCAGTCACCATCTTACCCATAGTTCCTCATATCTTCTCCAGGATTAGTGTGATGATAAAGCTGTTACTCTCTGCTTTGGCACTGTGTGTTATGATAGTGAAGTTAATTCTTTAATGGGGATGGTGCATGATTATGATAAAGGGAAAATCCCCAAAGATTGTGCTATATTAGTACCCGGCGAGAGCGAAGCAGAATGCAACACGCATTCTGATTGGCTCTCGCCAGGTCCCTACCCGGCAGGGAATCCCTCCGTCGGGATTCCACGGCCTTTGTCCCCAAAGGGGGCGTGGCAACCCCTCAGCCAATGAGGAGGCTCGAAGCAGGGCCATCCCCGCTCCGAGCCTCCCTGTGGCTGAGAGGCTGCCTTCGCCTCCCGCCGGGGACTCGGGAAAGTCTTTTTTTTTTTTTTATTCCCTTCCCTCCCTCCCACCCGCCCCCCCAACTTACCTTCTTGGTCCTGCGTCCCCGGCAGGGGACGAGGGAAGCCTCCAGCTGTGTGGAGACTCGGAGCGGGGCCATCCCTGCTCTGCGCCTCCACAAGGCTGGGGGCTTCCCTCGTCCCCCGCCAGGGACGCAGGTACGTATTTTTTTTCCCCTTCTTCCCCCGTCCCACTCCCGCCCTCCCAACCCCACTTACCTTCTTTTTGATCCTTTTTTGGGAGCGGACGCGCTGGGAACACTTGTGTTCCCAGCGCGTCCACTCCCGAACCGCCATGGAAAGGGAAAATGGACTCCGTTTTCCCTTTCCATGGCGGTGGCCATTTTCTTTTTTTTTTTTCCTCAGGACAAAAAAAAGCTTTTAGTGCCCCCCCCACGCAACTTTTGCGGGCCGGGGTACTAATAACAATAGAACCCTTGCATTGGGGGCATTACCGACTCAGGGACTGCCCCGGGCCCTTCGGTAAGGCCCTCGCATCGCTCGGGTCCTTACCTATGGGCCCTGGGGCATTACCTGAGTCAGTAATGCCCCCGACGCTCGGGTTCTATTGCTTAAATAATGTTTTTGTAGTCCCTGCAGAGATGGTGTGTGATGCCAATGATATTAAAGATCTCACAGATATGTTGTGTGATAATGGAGATGTTAGATTCACCTCCAGAGATAGTGGGTGAAAACTATGGCATCCCTAAACAGGTGTCTTTGTGTGTGATGATGAAGATGGTGATTGGGAAGCTGCCAGAGAGATGGTGTGTAATTATAATGATGAAAATGTCTGCACAGAGGTGGTGGACGAGAACAGTGACCTCAAAGTCCCTCACATATATAGAGAGTGATGATGACGTTAAGACACTCATAGAGGTAGTGTGCGATGATGATGTGAAAGATCCCACAGTATGATTATAATAATGTGAAGTCCGCAACGAGATGCTTACCATGATGAATTCCCCTTAGAATGTATTTGTGATGTTAAGACCCCACAGAGATGGTGTGTGATAATAATGATGTCAAAGTCCCCACGGGTGGTGTGTGATGGCAATGCTGTCAAAGTCCCCACAGAGGTGGCGTGTGATTGCAATAAAGTAAAAGTGCTCATAGAGGTGGTGCGTGTTAATAATGATGTTACAGTCCCCACAGAGATGCTTGCAAATACCCCCCAAGGCCCTCGCCCACACACACACACACGGCCCCTAATGGAGGTGCTTTGTGTTGCTACTCCTTGTGCCCCAGCTCCAGGTACAAGGGCAACATACAGGATTATTGCATTAAAAGATTGTATACTTTTGAAGCAAATGTGAAGAGTGTTGTGGTCTTACCCGACCTGTGACACTTTGTTCTTGGGATGCTCTCCCTGCCCGTAAGTGCTGCACCCACTTTCCAATTTGATGTAAGTAGTCCCAGTACTGGATATCATAGCTGAGTGAACGTGAAAACAAGCAATCCCATAGCAATGAAACAGGTCAAGTTGCAGAAAAGGTCGCATAGATATCTATGAAAGCAATACACTGCTTAATTCCCATGGTGTTTCCAATTGCTGGCTTACTCTGTTTTCCATGTGGAGGGCGAGGACTGTCATGTAGCGAGATCTGCCAACCTTCATTTAGCCTGGGAAAAGAATAAAACAATAATGTTTTTTTCTGAGGGGAGCAGCATATTTCTTTTAAAAGAAGGGAAGATTGAGATTTTGAGTTCAGAAATAAGTTACTTGCCTACCTCTCAGGCATGCAATATGCTCCAATTTCTTTGCAATTAGAGAGAAGGTTCCCGACTAAATGATTTGTGTAACTGATGCATTCCGTACTACTGCTAAATTTATATGAATTAGGGGAGAGTTGTTTCTGTCAATCATGCGCAGCTCATTATAGAATTTATTCAATGAGAAAATGATTGGTTCTCTCACAAGGAAAGGATTAAATGTTTTAATCAGTTTATTTGTAGTCTCCCATTTGGGATGGTCATGCTCAATTTTACCCTAGCCAAAACGCTATTCGACCGTGCCGGTCTTTTTCGAAGGCTATCTTAATTCTCTGAGTGAATATCTCAAGGAAGATATACGGCTCCTTAATCTTGAATTGTCCTGCTCAGTCTCATAGTCTATACATTGTTGGTTCAGGTCTTGTAGAAGTGCCCAACCCCCTTTGCTTGGCTTCATATATAATAGGTTGGGGCATAACCAAAGTTTCTGTTACCCAAGCAGCAGCTCCTAAGAACGTATTGACAGGTAGTGGCACGGACAAAACTTGACATTGTGATTTAAATGGTAAACCGGAATGCCCGATCATCCTTCATTGCCCCTCTAGTACTGGCCTTAGCACCGGAGGGATAATCCCATACTCAAGAAGGCACTGGGGATATGTCCTCGGGAGGATAGCTCAGCGGCAACGTGCTCGACTTGGAAGCAAGACGACACGCAGCAACACAGGTTCGATACCCGGGTCTGCGCTTAGAAACCTGTGGGTATTAATCCTGTTATAAATAACCCGTCATATCATATCATGATACCAAGGCACACAAAAATAGTTCATGCCAGAAAATTATACAGAATTAATTTAAATACATTTCATCACTCTTCATATAATTCATAAGCTATTTCTGCATCTGCACATGTACAAAACATGACTTTGAGCAAATCAAATTATTGTATTCCGTATAATGTCTTTTTTCATTATCTCATTAGTAAAGAGGTTAATCATGGTTTTCACAAATAGTCCAAGGCAATAATCCACAGTAGTGGAAAAAGACCATACAAAAATTAGGATAGAATATTGAACACTAGTACAACCTACACTTAACAGACAAATAAATTCAACAGAGTGCATTACAGTATCTGGCAATCCTTATTGCAAGATATCCCAGGGTCAACGCTGAAAATGCGTTTCGGCGAACAAAGTGATTTGTACAGCCTTCCCCAGGCTCGCACACCCTATTCTTATTGACTTCCTAAACCCAGATATGCAGTGAAATCCATGAATGAATGAATCTCTCTTCAAAGTATCTGCCTCCCTGTTTCAAGCATACATCTCCCCATCCAAATAGTGAGATATATTTAATTCTTGTTGATACTCACATAGGGAATATTGGGTGAATCAGTCATTACTCGCTGAAAAAAATGGGCTTCCAATCTCCCTTCTTATTCACTTTAAGTCCATCATATTACTACGAAGACCAGTTCCGGATTCCAATTAGGGTTCCACAGGAAGGCTGTAAAAACAACTTTGTTTGCCGAAACGCATTTTCAAAGTCAACCCTGGGATATTTAGCAATTAGGATTGCTAGATATTTTAATGCACTCTGTTGAATTATGCATGGGTTAAGTGTAGGTTGTACTAATGTAAGATATTTAGTCCTAATTTTTTTATGGTCTTTTTCTGTGCATTCTCCACCATTCGTAAGGAGCAGACTCCGCGGACCACCTCAGTATATACTAGAATCTCTATCCCTATAGGTTTTTGAGAGGGCACAATCTAAATGCAGCCTTCAATCCTCGTCTCATTAAAAGGATCATGTTGATTGGCTTTTTCCTCGAAGGTAATTTGATTGAAATGTTGGTGCTTCTTAGTCCTACGGCTTGGCGCGGTAAACCTGACTCTTTTGTCTCTAATCCCAAGAAAAAGATTCTACTTTATTGAGAAAATATCAGAGAAACTGAAGGCTCTATGGAACATATCAGCACTCTAAAAAATTCATAGGCAAAGAGTATCGCCTCAACCGTCTAAAATTTGTCAGCCATTGCAACCATAATGGGAAAATCATTTGCCGAAAGTAGATCATCTTGAAGAGCACTGTGCATGCTTTTTTTCTTCTCACTTTTTTGCCGTGGGTACTCCTTTTTTCTTTAACCCCTTAACTGCCAGGCTATTATGCAATTCTATGCAAAAAGGACAAGCATACTCATCCTTGGCACGTGAATAAAAAGAAACTGCTGGTACAGAGTCTTAAATCCTGCGCTTTTCTGCAGTGTAGACCGGAACTTTTCTGTCTGTGCCTTTTCGCTGATCCCATGACCTGCCTCGCTGTGCAGATTTTTTAAACTCACACTATGAAAATGGACAAAGCCATATGTCTGGATGTTCAAATGTGAAACTGCACACTTTTCCCATTGCTGTCACAAATTATGCACAGTTCTGTATTTACTATGCCCATATGTTGGTCAGACAGGAACACACATTGCATATTTTGCTTTAATGATTTTGAAAAAAAGAAAATATCGAAGCACGTGAAATGTGTACATTTTGAATTAAGCTATATATGGTGTAACTGTGTGGATTGCTATGCTGAATACTCAGGAAAACCATAAGCTCTGGACCAGGGTATTACCATAACAATGTATGCTGAAAATATATTCAGAGAACTCAAGTCAAAGACTACGTATCAAAAATATTTATTTAGCTTGATACAAAATTAGTAAATGATAATTAATCATGTATAAATCACCACCATAAATCGCATGTAGGTTGCGGGTAAAAGTTACATTTAAAACAGTGCCGATGACCAAATGAAGACGTGGATAAAATAATCCAACACGTCAAAACCGGTCAGAAACTGATATTTGTTGGAGATGCGATCAAGCAAATTGCAATTATTATTAAGATCCATTCCAAAATCTGACTACAAATTTTCTCCAATTTGTGAAATATTATGAAATTTCTCCTATGTCGTTTCTTGAACATTATCCAAAAATTAATTTGAAAGCACTTTTTTCATGTGTATGTTTGTATGAGGATGTGTGTGGAATGAATGATTGAGTTGTCCAGTGCAGAAATGAGTTTTGGTCATCTGCACTGTTTTAAATGTAACTTTGACCAGAAACCTAATTGTGATTGATAGTGGTGATTTATACATGACTCATTGTCATTTATTAATTTTGTATCAAGCTAAATAAATATTTTTGATACATATTCTTTGAATTGAGTTCTCTGGATATATTTTCAGCATACATTGTAACTGTGTGGATGTCACTTAATTAGTGTGCAGATGTTTTTATGGAGTTGTGTTATCCCTGAAGAAAGGTTTTTTGACTTTTGGCATACTCACTGAAAGAATACAATACGATATTGTGTGAGGAAAAAAGCCTTGCGCTTAACAGAAAGGGCCTCTGACAGAAATGGTTTCCCTGTCATGCGGCCCATAATGCTACACGTTTCTGAAAACTAGACCTGAAAAAACATTCGTAACTGAATTAATTTTGCCCGGTGATGCTTGAATTTTGGGAACACTTTGGAAAGAGATCCTTAGGTGAGGGATACATGGCACCCCCCAAACCCTATCTGAATTCCAGGAGAACATACATTATTTGCCAGTCCTTTTTGCAATATCTGATAATACCGTAACAGTCCCAAGTGCTCTTTCAAGGGTTTACATTTTAAAAAAGGACAAGAGACATTAGGTTATCTGGGAAGTTAAAACATGTTTCTCACTAAATCATTTATCTTTCAAAAAGATTGTATTTTAACGGTTGGTCCAGAAAATACTGTTGCTCTGTGACTATCCAACAGTAGTTGTCTTTGCTACACGAACATATAGCGGTTCTTTATCTGCCATAATAGCACTCTCGTTGATCATCATTGCCAATATCTGACAGTCAGAAGCATGATCTCCATGATAAGAAACGCGAGGTCTTACACAGGTGAGCCTGACACACAGCAGGGAAGGTTCCGGAAGGTCAAGCACCGGACCTGGAAACGATGCAAGCCTCAATGTATCTAAGCACATTGCGTTTTATGCCTTTTCTACTCTCATTTCTCAAATACATTTTGGAATATTTCATAGGGAACGAAGCAGTATATGAACTGTACTTAAAGATAAAAATCAATACCTCAGAAGTGGATATACATTTAGACAATTAGAAATACTGTAGTTTACTCATGAAATTTACACATAATATTAGCCTGAACAATGGCGATTGCAGTGGAATTTACCAAAATGTGGGTGCTCTGTCTTATACCGAGGGATAAAGGAGAGACTTAAATCAGGGAGAAAGAGAGAATGCGAGAGGTTAGGTCAAAAACAAAGGACTCTTAAAGCATTGAAGCCGAGATACCTCGGGGGATCCCAAGAAATGATGAAGCAGAGCTCATCTCCTTTGGTCACCTAAAGTGAAAGCTGCAGAGCTCCATTCCGACTTCAACGAGGCTGCGCTTCCTTTGAAGGGATTGTGAAGAAGCGCGGCTGATCGCTTCTTATAGTCGTGGGGATTTGGCATCAGCAGCGCCACTCAAAGACTTTTGCTTCTGAATCATCTACATCTTGAGCCACTTACAGCACTTTGTGCACAGGGCTACGTGCGCTGCCTAAATCTGAAATTCGAAAAATTTGCAAAGGACCCAAAACAAAATCGCCTTTTTGCCGCAAACTTTAATTTTTTTACAAAAATGCGGCAAATGGTGCAATTTAATATAATTTGGATCAATAACATTGGTCAACACTAACAGTTTCACCGCAAATTCATTAATCGAACTGTCACACAACAGTGGCCCACTCTTGCCAGGTGGGCTGGTCCAGCGGACATTGCCCTGTTCCCAGTGGGTCATTCCCTGACTGTTGAGATGTGTGCCCATGCATCGCCTATATACATCTGAGATGTGTGCCGCATGCACTGCCTGTATACATCCGAGATATGTGGGGATGGGCCATTAATCACCTTAACTCAAAACAGGTCCACCACTTAAGAAGCGAGTACACGGTTGTACATAAAGCAAGTTTATTGTACAAAAGCTCGGGGAGCGGTTAGATGGCATTGTAGGACCGAAACTAACCGAAATCTCAACAATACATCACCAGTTGGCAGTTTATATACCATTTTCAACAAGCTAAAACACTACCAGATACATTATTGTCATCCACCCCCCAAATATGATTGGACAAAACTTCTTCAAAGAAATCCCATCCTTTCCAATTCTTCAATTTTATTGGTCAGGCTTATCTTCATTATCATCTTCAGACCATATTCAAAACACACCTCTTCTTGGGATTTGTTGTAGTAGGTCATAACGTCAGTACATGGTTAAACATTGGTAATGAAACCAAATTCATTGCTAGTAATAACTGGCCTAAGGCCTTTAACTTTAAGTATGATTGTTCTGGCATATTTTTGCAAATAGAGGACGGGCTTCATAAACAGCATTTTCTTTGAACTACAGATTGCGATCTCCATTCCACAGATTCCTGGTGCTTAACAAAGACTTTCTAATTTATGTGGCCACATGCAGCCTCTGATGACCTAGAAAAACACATAACCGTCGGACCCTGGCCTTGGGCCTCATGTTTATTACCACCAAACAAATGACTAACCCCCTCTAAAGATTTTAATACAAAGGGAGAGATAACATCAGTTCCCTTGCAAGGACTGTAAACCTTTCCCTTTCCGCACTACCATCTTACTAGGTAACTAATTCTCTTTTCTATCAAGAATGTTCCTGCTACTTAGAATGCATGTGTAACAGCTAACCGTGGAGAAAATTACCTCATTGTGTGGAGTTGTGTTCATATTGCATTTGCAGTTTTAATATTGTTTCTTTCTACGTGCGTGAAGATCTAATATGTATACATTCTAAATGATTGTAACACTAAAAGTAACATATCATTAATTCCATTTGCTTCATATGGATTTGCAGCACTATCCGAGTTTTCTGCCATCCCCCCGTCCTCAATATGGTGTGCGCAACATGAATCCCTCGTAATAAACGGGACCCTCCTTGAACACACAGACAGATGTGTGCCACATGCACCGCCTACATACATCTGAGATGTGTGCCACATGCACCTCCTACATACATCTGAGATGTGTGCCACATGCACCGCCTACATACATCTGAGATGTGTGCCACATGCACCGCATATATACATCTGAGATTTGTGCCATATGCATTGCCTATATACATTTAAGATGTGTGCCACATGCACCACCTATATACATCTGTGTGCCAAATTCACTCCCTATATCTCTGACGGGTGATGGCAGCAACAATGTCATGCGATGCTGATCAGCCCTGTATGAAGAACCTTTTACTGCAATCTAGCAATCCATTGCTACAAAAGTATCCTTATGTTGCTTTTTTGCATGTTTGCAAGAGAAGCCATCGCCTCCTGTGGTGGCACTTTAAATGGTGTAGGCATCAGCATGAGAGGGAGGGGAAGAATGGCTCTGGACATCGAGGGCCTGCCCGGGTTGGTGGAGGACCCTAGCTAGGGATGTGCAGAGGTGTGTAGGTCAAGCTTCTACATTGGAGCTGATAATGCACCTCTTTGCCAAACAACTGGCGGTAGGGGGGGCTCTGTCCTGAGTTTCCTCCTGCCCCCCTATGGGAACTGTTGCTTCCCCAGTAGATGGGGAGGAAGGTGCGCCCTTGAATCGTTTCCCAGTCTCAACTCAATTTATGGCAATTCTAGGGCCTGTCTCCTTGGCGCGGTGAGATCATCAGACTCAGATCTGACGTGAAATCTGTCTTCCAGCAGAGCTCTGAGAACACCCCATATAAGAGGTCCCTTCCAGAACTTTATTTCCATATTTTTGTGCCAGGGTCAGCGTGTCTAGAATACCTGGGGCTCGCTCCTATGGCAAAAGACCGCTGACCTTAGAGACAGCAGAGAGAGCTTGGCCTGGCAGTGAAGTTTTGTGTGGCTGGTGCGGTTAGAATCAGGGTGTTGTTAGAGATGAGAAAGCTACTGTTTTGTGTCTGCGAGTTCCTGAAGTATCCTTGTGACAGGCTAGCATCACACTCTGTGGGACCCGTTATTGTTCCTGTATGAGATGGAGGTATATAATCTCAGTGGTGGATGTGTGATCCAAATGGCCTGTAATCAACACTGTGTTCGGAATCTTCAGCTTTTTGCTCACTACTTTTCACAAAGGAGGAATAGCCATTTGCATTTCAGTCCACAGAACAGGTGATCATGCCATGTTATTTCTGGAGTGGGCCGCCTGCTACCTTTTTTGTATTTTTGCAAGGAACTTGGGGTTGGTCACCCTAAATTACCTGGGGGAATCCAGATGTTGACCCCTTGCTCACTGTGCTCAGAGAGGCACAGCTCCACCTCACTAATGAGGCCCAACAAGGCTGACACACGTGTATGGGGTTGCTGTTGGTACTCTTGTTCAAAGGAGGTTTGTCTGGCATTTCGGTGCTGGACCTCCCTTCTGGGCGGGAAAAAGACTGATATCCAAATGGATATTCCTCCTTTGTGAAAAGTAGAGTGATCTAAAAGCGATGGCTGCGGACTCTCGCAGTGAGTAAAAACCACAGAGCAGGTTATCATGCCATCTTCTTTCGAGAGAGTGGTGCCTGCTACCTTTTTTGTAGTGGATGGGAAGGGCCATACGGATTAGGATAGCCATGGGCAGTAAATGGGTGGGTAAATATTAAAACAACAGCCACAAGCTACATGTCCCTCCTCACATCCCATCTCCCCATACTTCAATGGAATAGTTTCGGCTTATAGGTGGCACAAAAGCACCACCTAACAGCAAAAACTAAAAAGTCAGTCATAAAATAACAAAGGTTTGCTCCAGAGTAAATGCGGCCCAGTAGTTAACTTTACTTTAACAATATTTATTAAGTTAGCCTTCATCTAGAGGACCAACTTACCGGAAGCGGAAGGGCCACTTAGATTTGTGTCCCTGGCCTCCATCCTCAGCTGGAAGGTGGGGAAGACGGGGGTGTTCTGGGGTTGCACGGTCCTCCACAATCATTACGCTCTTCTTCAGCCTGAGCGTCAAAACGCGGTTGCATCCGATGTGAAAATAATATTTATTTTATGTTTGGAGCTAGTTTCCAGGGGTCTCTGATGTCTCTCGGGCTAGGGTAAACTGGCACATGGATTGGTTCAGCACCCATCCTCATGCTTGATGCATGCCCCGGGAATGCAGCTTGTGAATGGCCAGGTGTGTGTGTGTGTGGTATGCCAGTTCTTTCTCTGGCAGTAACAGTGTGGGTCTTCTCTTTCCACAGGCTCCACGGATGGGCACCTTCATGGGCGTCTACCTGCCCTGCCTGCAGAACATCTTCGGGGTCATCCTCTTCCTGAGGCTCACCTGGGTGGTGGGCATCTCCGGCGTCATGGAATCCTTCTGCATGGTCTTCATGTGCTGCTCCTGCGTGAGTATGGGCGACGCCCCTGCGAGGGGTCCAAGCTTGGGCACTCATGCTGATATTGCCTGGGCGTACACTGGAGGGGGAGATTGGAGAAACAAGCTATGCGGCAGGGCCGGCCTTTGCTCTGGCAACGCCCGCGGTGAAACCAGTGCTGGTCATTGGGCCGGCTCTCGACGGATCCGAAATCCGGCACAAGATATGGAGCCAGATCTCGGGATCCGGCCAGAGTCAGCCGCCCAAGACCATAAACCGCGCTGGAACACTTAAAAATAAATAAATAAATGAAGGAGAAAGAAAAGCGCCGCGACGACAGCATTGCCTTTTACCGCAGCTTTGGCACTGGTGTGTAGTAATGCACAATGCTCGCTACATGTACAACCGATTCCTTTCAGTTGTACATGTAGCGAGCATTGTGCATTACACACCAGTGCCAAAGCCAGCGGAAAAAGACAATGCTGCCACCATGGGCGGTTTTTTTTTGTTTGTATTCCACCATTGCTGGATGTTCACTACGAACCCTGCATCCTCTAGACCACGCCCCCTCGAGCACCGCCCCTCCCTAACTCCTCTTCCACCCCGGCCCTTGTGTTGTGGTATCCCGCACCACATTTTTTCCATTTCCACCACTGGGTGAAACAATATTTGGGACCCCTACCACAAAAAATCTTCACGCCCAAACCCATCTGTATGCAACATTGTAAGGCAACACCACTGTTTCTCTGCGCTTGCCGCCCGATGGTGTATTTCATACCAAAAACCTGCAAGTCTCACCTTAGGATAAAGAGTGCAAGCCAAATGTATTAAAATGGGGAATAACACTGCAAATATGTTCAGAAAGAACATGTCTGTAAAATACAATAGACCCCTTAAACGAGCTTGAGGAATTACCGCCAAACTCGGTTACCGTTAATGTCGCGCCATCCATCAGATTTTATGAGTGGTGGTAGTAGCGCAGTGTTATTTCCCATTTTTATGTCTCCTTAGTGATTTTGGTGGATTTACTGCAGGTTGCAATCCCATTGTGGGAAATCCACCGATTATTGGCCTTGATATGGAGCATCTTGCTGGAGGTAAATACTCCCCTTTAAGGCTCCACTTTAAAACCAAAGATCTAATTCTCTGGTGCAGTAAAAGTGGCGGTAACAGAATGAATGCCAATTCTTCAATTCTTAACTACACTGCTGGCCTTTTAATGAGCCCAATACAATATTTTACAAAATGCATGTTGAAGGTGCATGAAAGGAGCACGTATATCTGTGCTTTGCATTTCATGATCAAAGTGCAAATGTTACAAGTTGCAACAAATACTTTTGTGATTGTGCGTAAGATGGTGTCTATTTATTTTCTGCCATTTGTACAGGTTACTTGATTATCAAATAAAGTGCATGTGAGAAACTGGACCCAGTAGAAGCCAATTGAGATATACCGTCTTTTCTGTAATTGACCACTGCATTCTCATAGGTTTTATCCACTGGATCAATCTGCTTATGGGTGTGGTTTTACATCTGCTAAATTTCTATCAAGAAAGTTGCAGGAGTGATTGTATTTCATCAGGTGAATCCCATCATTAAAACCCATATGTTACACCTGGATCCAGTAGAATCCATGTCTTTGATGTAGATTGGAAGCTTCACTAGCAGGAGCTACTGACAACTGACGTGGTACTGCTTGGGATAGCCTGTGCCGCAACCAGCATTTGCCATCTCAGGTGTTTCACTTTAAGGTAGGGTGTCCTTGTAGATGCTCCACTTGACTATTTCCGAGTAGTTTCTACTGCATACAGTTGCTGAAATATGGGTTTTTGGATATCTCCTAAACTGATATGAAGAAACTTTGAGTTTTTTGCCCATCCCTTTGCACTAACTACATCACCCTCCATCTCCCTGTCTGTACATCCGCAGACAGTGCTCCCTCTCTTACACTCGCTAATCACCACCCTCTTTTCCTCATCACCCCTCTTTCTGTTGCCCCACTTTCCCTCATTTCTCACCATTGGAGATTCCTCTCCTCCTCACAAACCGTCTTTGCAATGACTAAAAGCAAAAACTATTGGCATTGCCAATGCTTGTTTAGTTTTTATATAGAATTAATAACGGTGTGCACTTGTTCAAGCACACTCAGTTTTGTCCCTCAAACAGACGACCAATGAGCGGAATTCATACAGGAAATAATCTCTATCTACTAACCAAAATGAACACTAAGATCCAGCAATGACATCCGCCTCGAACCAAAGCAATACTCAAAACTGAAATATGGCCTATCAGCGTTCTCTTGCATCTCAGCAAAACTATGGAACGCACTCCCGAAGGCATTACAACAGAAGAAAAACAAAAATTCAGAAAACGACTAAAAACCTGTCTCTTTAATTCGCTCCTAAACAGGAAGCGCTACTGAGAAAAAAACCTGAGCGTGAACATAGGAAAGGCACCACAAACCATTGTAAAACCAAATCGAGCCAAAAACGAATTAGGCTGGCCCAATGAAAGGAAAGCATAATATCAACAAACCGCAATTTAAGTAATTCAACCTAACCGAAACGATTCAACTTACAAGAATGCACAAACATCCCTCACCACTAACCCTACTGAAAACCTCCAACTTTCCTACAAACTCACGACTCAACCGCCAAATACAACACACACATACTCCTACCACAGCACAAATTGGAAATCACTAAGCAAACAGCAGACTCCCTCTGTGCTCTGACTGAACACAATACACTGGGCCTCATTACGAGGCTGGCGGTAGCCGTGCCTGTAATATAGACATGGCTGCTGCCGGTATTTGTTTTTTTCTGGCGCCCAGGAATGGGCAATTACCGGGTCACTACGGCCTTGCCCATTCCTGTGCGCCAGAAAATATCCTTCCCCATTCCCATTTGAGCCCCGTAGGGCACCGTTATGAACGGTGCCAGTGCATCGAACATGCTCTGCTCGTGGGTTCTGGTACGGCCGCCACGCCAGTCCTGACGGATGCAATGGCATCCGCAAGCAGAACTCGTGGTTTGCCGGTTTGGAACTACGGTAACGGCATGCTTACCGCTACCGTAGTTCCCGGACCGACAATCGTATAATGAGGCCCACTATCTCCATCACTACACCACAGAACCACAAAACAATCCCATATAGGCCCGCACACCAACACAACACCTAAACGATACCATCTAGAAGCAAACCTAAGACACATTGACCGTTTTTTCCAAACTGAAGCTACCAACAGCACAGCAAAAAGCTCTCTTGCGCTATCCCTCTCCATCCCACTAACCCTCCTCAACCCTCCATCTTTTCAGATCTGGAGACCATTTACATGGCAGTGGTGCGCAGGATAAATCTGAATAACATAACATAACTCCAGGGGCTGAGCTAAAGAGCGAAGGTGACATGGTGAGGATCATACACACATTGGCAACGTGCGGAACCCCACTCCCCGGCTTCAAAATTATACAACTGCACATACAACAGTTTGAGCCGAATATGAATTGTAAAAAAAAATATATATACTATCAAGGAAACTTACCAGTCCTTTTCCCAAATATGTGTTATACAGTATGCAGAAAGGATTAGCATAACTTTGTTTCACCTCGGGAATGCAACATACCTGCCATCTCTTTTATCTTTCAGAGACCCCTCCCACTTGGAATCTTCCCACCCACCAAATGGAGGGGTCACTTCATTTGTTGGGATTCTGAATCAAAGAACCGGACTCATAAGGGCCCCTGACAAAGCAGGAATTGAGACACATGTTAGACAAATCAAGCATGACTGACTTTTAGAGGAGGAATGAGGTCAAGACAAAATGCATGCATCCAAAAGGCAGTGCAGTAAAATAGTTGGATTAAAGTGCCCAGTGCCCACTACAAGGCTGTCAGGTGTGAAAAGCAAAACAATCGACACCTGAAGTGGAAGAGACGGCTCAGTGTGCAACAGCTTGGCGGTAGACACAAGAGACTGCTCAGCGACTTAAGGGAGACAGATCAGCGAGTCATAGGGCCTCATTACGACCCTGGCGGTACAGTGACAACGGAGCCGGTAAGCTTACCGGCACCGTTGTCACCGTACTGCCATACTACAAGTTGTGCTCGTGGGTCTCGCTCTGCCCGTCAGGTCCGACCTAGCGGGCAGTGCAGCACACGTGAGTACAACTCGTGGATGCACCACTATGAACGGTGCCGGTGCATCCGAGCTCCCCATTCCCATTCTGCCCTATGGGGCCGAATGGGGATGGGGAGTCCCCTATTGCCGGCACCCACGAATGGGCAATTACCGGGTCCACCGACCTCGGCATGACCCGGTACTTGACCATTCGAGGGTGCCGGTAAAATCACGGGTTTGTTGGCAGCCATGCCTTTGTTACAGGCACGGCTACCGTCAAACCCGTAATGAGGCCCATAGTCTGGTGGAGAGGGGGAGAGAGAGAGAGAGAGAGAGAGATAGAGAGAGACAGAGAGAGAGAGAGAGAGAGAGATGCTTCAGCCTGAGGGAGACAGCTTGATGTGCGACCCCTGGTAGGAACCCTAGTTTGGGAATGCACAATAGAGGCATTGCAGCGATGCATAGCCTTGTGGCATAAAAGAGAGCTCAGAGTGCCACAGCCTGAAACTACACAGCCCGCGGGTAGACACCAGAGACAGTTCAGCCAGCCACAGTCTTGAGCGACACAAGAGAAACATTGAAGAGAGTCAAAACATGTGTATCAACGAAAGGCTGTGGACCATTGTCAGACCTGACCACCTTTGGCACTCTGTAAACTGGAAATATCTTGTCAAAGGCAGGTATGACAGCGGACACAGCTGTGTATATCAGCTGAACTTCAGGGTCTCTGAATGCTCCTTCACTGCCACCCAAATGTAAGTGCCCGATGGCAGAGGCCCAACGAAGTCAATAGCAACCTGTGTGCATATAGCTTGAGGCTATTTGAAGGTACTCCTGAGTAGTGTGTGGAGTCACGGCGTGACCGGTGGCACATCTTTTGAGTGTGCCTTCGACCACAGAGTCCATTCTGCGGAACCAGACCTTTTGCCATAACAATCGTTTAGTGGAAAGTATTCCCCTATATCCTCCAACGATTGTGTGTCCTTTCAATAGTATGGTAGAACTAAATAGGAACAGTGCATCTTTCACTAGCAGTAGTTTGGCGAGCTTAGGTAGATCCCCAACCTTTTGTTGCCTCGTCATTTCCTGGCATGTTTCCACTTTCCAGAATGGAGGCATTCAATGATGGAGGAGAGGATTAGATCTTGCTCTGACTTCCAGGGAAAAATGTATAGGCTTTGCGTGGCATACCATGCAGTTATTATCACAATCAGCAATGGAAATCCTAGTGTGTGGTGATTGTAGAGGATGACGTCATATGAAATCAGGTGGGACGGCATCCTCACCTGGCTTGTGCACAAGTTGAAAGCTGTCGCCCTGCAGGCAGAGGCCCCGCCTGGCAATTCTGGCGGGAATGTGCGCTTTTGGGTTACCATATATAGTGATGAGTAAATATCACTTGTCAGCGATCAGCGTGCATGGTTTCACGTCTAAAAACATGCCCACGCTACTGCCAAACATGCCTTTTCATCCTCGGCATATGATACGATGCACCTGCAAGCTTCAGGACTGCGATCATGTTTCTACAGAATGGCACCTAGACCCACTGGGCTCACATGAACAGTTACTTCAGTATGTAGAGTGGAATAAAAATATGACATGCACACAGAGGATGCAGGTGGATGGCATGCAGTATCAAAGGCCTTGTCAGTCTAGAAATACGTATACCTCTACTTTGAGACAGCAAACGCATTTCGGTGGCCGTGGGCCAACCGTCTCATGCACGATATGACAAAATATCGGTTTTCGAGTTTGCCAATGAACGGCCATTTTGAAACAAGAATCGCAATTTTGTTTTCTAACCATTGCTCATTGCTTTCTGTTCCTATTGCTTCGCAGTATATTTTCCGCTTACACTGCTCGACTGTGAAACATTGTTGTCTGTATGTGAAAAGGACAAGGCCGCAGGGCCATGAGGATAACAAGAGTTCGCTGAAACACAAACGTAGGCAGCGCCAGGAAGAATGCCCGGCTCCCTCCCGAATGTAGCCTTGAAGCAGAGCTGCAGGGCATCTAATCATTGCACAGCTGCCAGCCAGTCTCGTTATATGGTAGAATATGTTAGAATAATACCGCTAAAGGCTTGAATTATGCTTTTCTTACGGCCCCCCTTTGCTGAGCCCGCTAGAGCATGTCGGCTCCCAGGGCGCAAATAGCACCTGATAGATAGCAAGGTCCGGAATGCAACTCCCCCCGTATGTAGTTCGCTTCCAAGAACAGAAGCGCTGTGTTCTATTCAACAACTGAAAGATGCCTTCGCACTCACAAATTGCAAATTGTTACTAGAATAGATGTTTGAAGGTGTCATAGTGGTCGGAGATGTCCATCATCACACCAAGTTCAAAGAAACCCAATAAAGGGGGGTGTTAAACATGTCATAGCTGATTGTTTGATATGCATTTTGTATATATGTAACTGATGTATGTAATTCACTCTCTTGCGTCCCTCGAGGTCTAGAGATACACGTCGCGGGGCGTGAGACCGAGTTGGCCAACTGAGACTTTTGCTTTGCAATAAACCCTAGCTTTGGGAATACAACCTTGTGTCTGGCGTATCTATCGTGTGTGGTGACTCGCCTTGTTTCCATAGACGTCAGGGTCCCCTAGGGCCCCTTTCAAGATGGTGCCCGAATAGGGACCCTCCCCCACTTGTTCCATTGCGTAACGTTGTAATTGAGTAAGGCAGAGAACGGCGAGGACGGGACGATCGAGCCGGGATCATGAGGTGTTCGGTGCGCCCTGTAGAAATTATGAGAGACTCCTTTGCAGATCTGCACACATCTGATCCCTGATCGACGTGCCTGGCTAGAGAACAAGGAGGCGAGGGTCCGGAAACGAGGCGGAAGCCAAGAAACGCAGACACGACATCCTTTGGTGCGTCAGTATACAGACGACTTGATTTATCAGGTGAGTCATTCCCCGATTCAAAGTATCCTGATATTGGTTGAGAGTTGACTTTGCAAAATCAAACGCCCTAGGTAAGGTTGATTAACCAGGGGGAAGGTTGAAACACGCCTGGGGTATTGTCCACCCTAGCGGGGTTTTTCCGCTGTGGTAGACAATCTTTGGAAGATGGCCAAATTGTACCACCTGGTGGAACGCCGGCGTATGAGATGTATGTGAAGTATGGAGTGGGTGCGATAATATTCTGTGAGACTTGGCATAGGCAAACCAGAAAGTAACAAGACCATCAGTGGCCGATTAAGAGATAGCGAGGATAGACAACCTGGAAAGGGTTTTGATAAGAAAGAAAGCGCGTACTGCAGCATTTGAGACTATTAAAGACTGGAGAAAGGAAGCAATGCTCCGATTTAAAAGCAGAGCAAAGCATGCGCGCAGGCATAAATCGAAAGGTGAAGTAGCGGACGAGAAAGAAGAGGAGGAGTGGACTGAGAGTCTAAGAAGGGCAGGCAGGTGAGACCAGTTGAATATAGAAAAGATATACCCACAACGAGAATTAAACATAACAGATGAATTGATAGAAAATATATTGACCCATACAAAACAAGGCCCAAGATCAGAAGTAAGACCAGACACGTCAGTAGCTATTTCCCAGACCCCGCCCGTAGCTCAAGCTCCCCCTCCGGTAGCTCAAGCCCCCCGGCAGCCACAAACCGTGCGCGTAACACTTCCTATTAGCCAATCAGGCCCACAACAGACACTCCATGTTCCCATTGTCCCATCCGCAACTCCCGCCTCAGGCACAGACTCAGTACCGTCCGTTCCTCCCGGGGTTGAAGTTGAAACCGCGGGGGCAAGAGGCGGGACTGACCAACGGGGGTGCACGAGGGTAACCCGCAGCGCAATCAGCAAAGAAAGGAAGGTGGAATTGCAGCAACAGGCAGAGATGTATATAGACGGGAATGATGGGACGGCAGCAGTGCCTTCAATATATGACTTCCGTAGAAGCAACGAAAGACAGGTAGTGTTGGAATGCATGGGTGAATATTTGGTGGAGAAATGGAAACAGCTAATTGGGAAATTACCACTGCAGCGATTGTTAGATTTGAATGCATTAGCATGCTGTAGGAAGAGGGATGAAGAATTGAGAGAACATGTATATAGACTTTTTGAGCTTAAAGATGAATTAGATAATGATTATGCCGAAATGTTTGCTACACCTGGGTACAGGAGTAGGGATATCGGGAGAAATAGGAAGGAAATTGTAGAGCCATATATACAACAACGACATTCAATGTCGTCAATACAAAGGGGCGATAAGTTAAAAGTATGTATACGAGAAGCGTTTAGATGGATGTCGGATCCTAGTATCCCCACAATGGAGATACACGAGATATTTGATGAATATTCCATGCCCATGAAAAGAAAAGCACTGCAGTCGATGGCTGAA
Source organism: Ambystoma mexicanum (assembly GCF_040938575.1). NCBI lineage: Eukaryota > Metazoa > Chordata > Amphibia > Caudata > Ambystomatidae > Ambystoma > Ambystoma mexicanum. The sequence continues at coordinate 612,933,609 of NC_090925.1, read as the reverse complement.
CATTTATTAGACAAAGATATAAACAATGATAAGGCCAGCCCACCCGAAATAATGGCAGTACATAGAAGAGCACTAGAGCGAGGGACAGGAGAAACAGCCCTATCATTGGATCTGGGAATATTGTTACATCTAAGAGAAGGGGGTGGATGGTAAGTGGGGCATTTCCTATGAGAGAGGTCCCACCTACCTTTGTGCCCAAAGTGGAGGTTCCCGCAGTGGGCGGTGCAGCGGCGCAGGTGACACCAGCCCATTACACCGCCCAATATGTGCATGTCCCCTTTTCCAGACAGGAGGTGAACAACATTAAGCAGACGATTCCTGATATAAGAAAGAATCCTGCAGGGTTTTACAAGGAAGTAGAGTCCTGCCTACAATCATCCGTGCTTACCATGGGTGATATAGACCTAATATTCCCGGTGATCCTGCCAGCAGACAAATGGAAACAAATAAGGAAGGTAGATGACCCAACAGCCTTTGGCGCCACATGGGCAGACTTGATAATAGAAGATAGAAATAAAGCGGTTGGAGGGACACCAGGAGCGAACCTGGCGGCGTTACCAGCACGTATAGTACAGAAGTTAAAAACAATTGTCCCAGAGAAAAGAATTCAATGGGACAAATTGACTGCATGTGTACAAGGCAAGGATGAGTTGGCTACAGAGTATTTAATAGATTTGAAGAAGTATTCACAGACTTCAGTGGGCAGGATGTGGGTTCGGAAGCAGGAAAGAGGTTATTTGTTGACAAATATGTGAGGGGGTTAAAACTTCCAATTCAGGATCTAATAATGACATCAGAGAGTGCATGGCAAGCAAAAACGTTGGGCGAAGTACTGCATATGGCCCAATATTATGAGCGCAGAGTGACTGCAGAAAAAGAAAAAGAAGAGAGGAATAGGGTAAATCTAAAGACACGAGTATTAATGCAGCAAGTAGTAGGACATAATAGAGGGCGAGGGAACGCACAAGGAAGGAGTAATTCAAATATGCATGGGGGAACAGTGGGACCGAATCAGTGTGCATATTGTAAAGAGGAAGGACATTGGCGAGCGCAATGTCCGCATCTACAGAATAGAAATGGGTCTGGTCAGAGGAGACAGCATAGAGGACACCCAGGAGCAAATGGACCAAATAGGAATAGTATGCAGCAGCATCATAATAACGGAGGTAATCAAAACCAAGGCCAAAACCAAAATGCTCCAAAGCAGAGTCAGGGACAGCAAAATCAACAATATGGAAATCAGAGTGGGGGAAATAGAGGGAAGAGTGGAAATGTTTTCGATACACAGCCAAACACGTATTACAGTAATAGTAATGATTACACATTGGACGACGTGTTATTTCCCCAATAGGACAGCCCAGGACAGGGGTCGGAACCAGTGTCTATTCCCGTGAATCAGAGAGGACCCTACGTAGAAATGAGAGTCGGGAATGAGGAGCACCGCTTTCTTGTAGATACAGGAGCACAGAAGTGTTCAATAGACCATCACTTGGTTCCGGATATACCACTGTCAGGGCGAAAGAATATTTCCGTAGGGTTCGCAGGTACACCAGTCATAAAACCAGTGTCCAAACCAGTCCCAGTTACCATATGACCATTTACTGAACATTGTCCTTTCCTTCTAACAGAAAATTGTGGAGAAAATTTGTTGGGATTAAACCTGTTGAAAAAACTAGGTTCTGTTATACATTGCACGGCAGACGGAGTGTTTCTGACGATATGGCCACACGATGCCCCTGTGTCAGAATTCATGTCCGAAGCGTTACCAGGGGAACTAAGTAAAGTACCAACCTGTATATGGGCAATGCATGACAACAATGTAGGATGTTTAAAGATAGAGCCAGTAAAGATTATTTTGAAAGAAGGTGTTACCCTACCGCGAATACCCCAATACAAAATGTTGGTTGAAGGTGAGAAAGGATTGAAGAGTATTGTTACAGATTTGGTGAAATTAGGGGTAATCGAGGAAATCACAGGCAGTACATGCAACAGCCCGATTCTTCCGATTTATAAAAAAGGAGGTAATGAGGTACCATACCGTTTCATAATTGATCTATGCGCATTGAATAAGGTAGTAGATCCGCAATTTCCTCTAGTGCCAGACGTTACTACAATATTGACAATGATACCTGTTTCAGCAGAATATTTTAGTGTAGTAGATTTGAAAAACGCATTCTTTAGTATTCCAGTGGACAAGGACCGTAGATATTTGTTCGGGTTCACATTAGGAGGACGATCATTTACATTTACGCGGATTCCGCAAGGTTACACAGAAAGTCCAAGTATTTACAGTAGAGCATTAAAAGAGCAGCTAGACATGCTGGAATTACCTGTGGGTTGTGCACTTTTGCAATACATAGACGATCTATTGCTAGCTGAAGACACAGAGGAGATTTGTAAAGAAAGCACTGTATTACTACTGTCACACCTAGCGGCACATGGCCATAAAGCTAGTTTGAAGAAATTTCAGTATAATCGAAAGGAGGTGGCTTATTTGGGCTACCTACTTTCGAAACGACGTAGAAGACTAACGCCAGAACGCATAGAAAGTATTTCTTGTATGCCTATTCCAAAGACACAAAAAGGAGTCAGAGCCATAATAGGCATGGCTTCATATTGCCGACAATGGATTGGTAATTTTGCGTTAATTGTGAAACCATTAGTGAATTTAACTAGAAAGGATGCGGTTATGCCTTTGCAGTGGAATGAGGAATGTCAGAAAGCATTTGATGGATTGAAAACTGCATTATGCTCGGCTCCAGTTTTGGGTACGCCGAACTATGAGAACATTTTTAGACTATTTGTGTGTGAAAGTGAAGGATGTGCATTGGTGGTTTTGACACAGGAACAAGGTGGAAGAAATAGGCCGTGCGGCTATTTTTCTTCTGCGATGGACCGTGTAGCGCGCGCACTACCACGATGTTTGCGAACTGTCGCGGCGGATGCTGCGTCAGTGAAACAAACGGAAGGAATGGTATTGGGGCACACTTTAATTCTGATGGAGCCAAATGCCATAGACGTTCTATTAAATAGGACACAGACGCAACACCTCACCTCTGCTAGATTGGCAAGATATGAGATTATCTTGATCACGCCCCATATCCAAATTATGAGGTGTAGTGCTTTGAATCCTGCAGAATTAATGCCACTAACCATAAAAGAAATTGGGAAGAATGAATCAGCCCCCCGACGATTGCTTAATGGTCACTGAGGAAGAAACCAAGGGAAGAGTTGATTTAAGTGATATTCCACAGAAAGAGCCGGATGGAGAGTTATTTTGTGACGGCTCATGTTTTAAATTACCAGATGGCACGACAACTGCCGCATACGCTATCACTACTCTAGCGAGTGTTGTAGAAAGTAAAAGAATCCCCTATAATTCAGCACAAGCCGCTGGAATAATAGCATTGACCAGAGCCTGCGAGATTTCTGAAAATTTGAATGTGAATATATATACTGCTGGTCAGTATGCTTTTGGAGTAGTTCATAATTTTGGTCGACTCTGGGCTGAGAGAGGGTTTCTGACATCACATGGCGCCAGAATTCAACATGGCCCTTTGATTGTACGATTGCTGTCTGCACTCACGTTTCCAAAGCGCCTAGCAATAGTGAAATGCGAGGCACATAGAAAAGTAACATGCAAAGTAGGAGAGGGAAACGCGTTTGCAGACAGAATTGCGAAACAAACTGCCACTGATTTGAATACCAGAATGATGACGGTTCAGACAGAGGAAGTACCCTGTATGATAGAAGATGGAGTTGCCACTGTCAAAGAAATGCAGGCCGAGGCTACGGCCGATGAAATACAGGGGTGGGCAGAGGGACCTGCTGAGTTGGATCTGGGGGGTTGTTGGGTGGAAAAGGGAACTAGAAACTGGATGTTGCCAAATTCGTATGTGACTGCAATGGTCACAATGGCCCACAGCCCTACGCACATCTGTGCGAAGAAAATAATACAGTACCTTTCTACAGTTTGGCAGAATGTAAACATAAAAAAGAATGCAGAGAGGTTGGTGCAGAACTGTATCACATGTTTGCAACACAATGTAGGGAATGGAACAGTGACTCCAACAGGAAGTTTTGGCCCGCCCTCCATGCCATTTGAGGTAATTCATTTTGATTTCATAGAGATGGAGAGGTGCCAAAACTTAAAATACGTCTTGGTGGCGATCTGTGCATTCAGTAAGTGGGTGGAGGCATATCCTTTGAAAGACTGCACAGCAATGAGTACGGCAAAAGTAATGTTGAAGGAGTACATTTCCAGATTTGGCTTGCCCCGAGTCCTATGGTCTGATAATGGACCGCATTTTGTGGGTGCAGTGGTATTACAGATATGTGCTGGTCTCCAGATTGATAAGAGATTCCATAGTTCAAGGCATCCGAGTTCTGCCGGTCTTGTGGAGAGGCACAACGGGATTCTTAAATCAAAGATTAGCAAGATTTGTGCGGGAAGCAAGTTGAGTTGGGTGGATGCATTACCAATAGCACTATTATGCATGCGTACGTCTGTACAGGCTAAAACTGGGCTCTCCCCATACGAGATTGTAATGGGGAGGCCGGCAAATGTTTGGTGCGCACCTCAGCCAAAGCGACTAAGTGAGATAGAACATCCTGTGCTTAGTACTTATTGTGGCCTTTTAATGCAGAAATTGCGTTTGATTCATCAGCAGGTGCAGGAGGCATTACCAGTGAGATACACCGGTTCCGGGGCACGCGCTCGAGCCAGGAGACTGGGTGCTGCTAAAAAACTTTGAAAGAAAGTCATCATTAGCACCCAGGTGGCGCGGGCCCTATCAAGTACTTTTGGCAACGCAGACGGCAATACGGGTAGATGGAAGGAAATCGTGGATCCATGCCACCCATGCCAAGAAGATTCCAACTGCACTGAAAGACTTGCCTGACACTGATGACCGGAAAGAGACAGCGGTCCCAGAAACAAAAGAAACTGTTGCCAGTGAGCAGCCACCTAATCTGCCAAAACGAGAAGTGAAACTCGAAACAAAGCCTGAGACGATTTCCAAAGAGGGGGAAGGGCAAAAAATGCCCCAACGTTGCCCAGCAGAATTGACATCACTGCTGACCGACGCGAAATCTGCCTTGCAAATACCAGCAAAACCAAATTGTGTACCCCTTTGGCTCCCACCAGCACTTGCCAGCACGCCAAAGAATGGATCTGCATCATTGGCGCGGCGCTCACCAGCACCTGCAGTAGCGCCACAGGCTGACTTCGAGCCTGAATCTGGAAGTGCACCGGCACTGTTCACGGATCATACGATACCAGGAGCAAGGCGATACAACCTGCGGCCTCGGAAGACAAAGAGATCCGCAGTTCTTTTTGGTGTTTATGTCAACCTCTGGTTCAGCTCATGAACGGAGAAGGAACCGGAGGTGTAGAGGAGAGAAGCGTGAGAATTCTGCAAGTCGGACAATTCAAGACTCGCGGCTCCTCGGTGCGATCATAAAAAGTACATGTGTCCTGAACCAGAGCGGACAAGCTGGGCGCACATAATACTAAGGCGATAAGATAACTGATCGAAGGACCTCTGAGCAGTATAAGAGGGGACAAGTGATCTCGCCTAAAATTGAATAATCGAATCCAGGCTAAAAAAGAGACAGGCAGAACTGAACTGTGACAATTCCATTGAACTTATTAACATCAGAGCAAGCGTGACGTAGAGAGATATCCACAACAAACTGTGATAAAAAAGAAGAAGGACGACGAGAAACATGCCGGGACCGGTTCCAGCCTCCTCCTGCACCACCACCTCTGAGAATGAGTCAATTATAAAGACTATAAGCTTAAGAAAAACGCATGGTAAAACAAATTGTATGCTGGTACTAACGATAATAATGTGCTTTATGAGCGTGGTAGCACCAATATCGACAGCCCTAATATTATGGTGGGTAGAAACAATACACCCATTAGAAATGTTTTTACCAATAAGTGATATATACACTACTGAAAGCCTGGTTCAGGTGATCACTTATACCCTACCCCCAATGGAAGAAAAACACAGGGAAGGTTTTGGAAATAACACCTTATTGCTGATAATGAACATGACACATGCAATCCTGAAGAAAACAAACTGCTGGGTATGTGCCCATTTACCACAGCATGCCAGGAAAGGAATAGGGTGGTATCTGCAGCCATTACCATTAAGTTCTGCATGTAGTGCATCTTTAGGTGCAATGTTCTATGGGAAATGGAATGAGAGTAATACAGGTCAATTAGACAGAACCAACATGAATGAGTTTGAGGAGATAATAATGAAGCCTGTGGGTTGTTCCATTTTCCATAAAGCACAAGTAATAGCCCCAGAGCCTACGAGGAAAAATGCACAAAAGATAACACGACAAAATAGACGAGATAGATTATCCCCACCAGAAAAAACATCTGAATTGACATTTCGTGTAAGAACAGAAGGGGACAAAGATGCAATTCCCCCATCTTACACGGTGAATTATAGCCCAAGAACTGTCCCTTTTTGTCTAAAAAAGAAAGGCTCTTTTTTAGTCAGAACATATGCTGGTTGTATGAATACAGTGGTACTAAAATGGAAAATAGAACCATTATACGTAGGTGATCCAGTTTATTTTATATGCGGAGAGAAAGCATACCCTTGGTTGCCCAGAAACCGGGGAGGTACATGTTACCTAGGGCTACTGTTCCCAGGAGTATTCCTCTTAGAAACAGCAGCCATGGCCAGATTATCCAGAACTAGAGTGAAAAGGACTGACAAAGGTGTTTTAATAGCAACTGATGTAGCAAAATCATTCATTCCATTCTTAGGGCAGATAGTGAACTCCTATAATATAAGGCAACTCTCCAGAATCCTTAAGAATACAATAAACACAACAACAGATATATTATTTAACATGACGTTGGAAGAAAGAGGAATCAGGTTAATGACGCTGCAAAACAGAATGGCTCTCGATGTGATCCTGGTTGATCGTGGGGGAATTTGCAAAATAGTGGGATCAGCATGTTGCGTTTATGTCGATGACTATTCCCCCACGATCTTTGAAGCAATAAAGAAAATGCACGTCCTAAGCTCTGAACTCCCTACTGGAGAAGGGAGCTGGGGAATAGGATCTTGGTTTTGGGGAATACTACGATCTTGGGGATGGAAGTTGATCTCAATATTAGTAGTGGTGTTTGGAATATTCCTAACATGCTGTTGTTGTATACATTGTTTACCCATAGTTTGCGTTGAGGTAACTGAGGGATGTACGGAAGGATGTATGCATATGATAACAAAGGAAAAACAACCTCATGATCGAACTGACCCAGACCCAAATGAGATGAGAGCAGTAAAAGAGATGATGGCAATAGATATTGATGGAGACAATGATGTCCACGATAGCATGCAATACTCAGACATAAGTACTTCAGATTCATCATCACTAGAGGAGGTTTCAATAAATAGATGAGACGTTTGGCACACGGCCAAAGGAGGGTTTGTCAGTCTAGAAATACGCATACCTCTACTTTGAGACCGCAAACGCATTTTGGTGGCCGTGGGCCAACCGTCTCATGCACGATATGACAAAATATAGGTTTTAGAGTTTGCCAATGAACGGCCATTTTGATGTAACAAGAATCGCCATTTTGTTTTCTAACCATTGCTCATTGCTTTCTGTTCCTATTGCATCGCAGTATATTTTCCACTTACACTGCTCGACTGTGAAACATTGTTGTCTGTATGTGAAAAGGACAAGGCCGCAGGGCCATGAGGATAATAAGAGTTCGCTGAAACACAAACGTAGACAGCGCCAGGAAGAATGCCCGGCTCCCTCCTGAATGTAGCCTTGAAGCAGAGCTGCAGGGCATCTAATCATTGCACAGCTGCCAGCCAGTCTCGTTATATGGTAGAATATGTTAGAATAATACCGCTAAAGGCTTGAATTATGCTTTTCTTACGGTCCCTCTTTGCTGAGCCCGCTAGAGCATGTCGAATAGCACCTGATAGATAGCTAGGTCCGGGATGCAACTCCCCCCATATGTAGTTCACTTCCAAGAACAGAAGCGCTGTGTTCTATTCAACAACTGAAAGATGCCTTCGCACTCACAAATTGCAAATTGTTACTAGAATAGATGTTTGAAGGTGTCATAGTGGTCGGAGATGTCCATCATCACACCAACTTCAAAGAAACCCAATAAAGGGGGGTGTTAAACATGTCATAGCTGATTGTTTGATATGCATTTTGTATATATGTAACTGATGGACGTAATTCACTCTCTTGCGTCCCTCGAGGTCTAGAGATACACATCGCGGGGCGTGAGACCGAGTTGGCCAACTGAGACCTTTGCTTTGCAATAAACCCTAGCTTTGGGAATACAACCTCGTGCCTGGTGTATCTATCGTGTGTGGTGACTCGCCTTGTTTCCATAGTCGTCAGGGTCCCCTAGGGCCCCTTTCAGCCTCTTGACAATCATGAGCCAAGGTGAGAGCACTATTCTGTTTGTTCAAAAGCCAAAGAGGGAGGGGGGCACTGATTGCCTCAAAGTCTTGGAAATGCCTAGTGCAGCAGCTGGCTAAACGAAGGAATGGTTGAAGTGCAGAGAGATTCTGTGACTGGGAGGTGGTTGTTATAGCCGGCCCCTTTTCAGGGTCTAGTTCAATACTTTCTTCCGATGAAATGTGGCTGAAAAGCAGGCCTTTACTGACTGCGTGTTTGTCCTGATTCCGTGTTAGAGGAGCATCCTCCACAGCCATGCAGACTCAATGTAGCACATCTTCATGTCATTCTTGTATCGTGCTAAACATGAGAATACCATTGCTCTAATTTATGCAATTGGGAATATGACAAATGACTTTGTGAATCTCCTCCTACTGCTAGCCAGTGTTATTTGCAGTCTCCACCGATTTCTAAACAGAGTTGGGTCGACCATTTTTCCAAATTGTTTGGAAAAATTGAGAATGCAGACTTCAGTGGTACGACGAAAAAATAGGGCCAAATAGTGACTAGTATTCTCTATTGAGGACACTACAGCCATCATCAACAAATGTGAATCCTCCAGGGCTCCCGGGCTGGACGGCCTTATAAATTGGACATTTAAATCACACCCTGAATGTTGGGCCTCAGTATTGGTAGCCTTGTTTCAGAATATTATTGACGAACAACATATCACGAGTTCATGGAAGTGTGCTAACATAATTCTAGTGTTCAAAAAGGGAGATCGATGAAATCCCCCAATTACAGACCTATCTCTCTCTTGGATGCATCCAGTAAAGTTGTCTCTGCAGTTCTTCAAAAGAGTTACAGACTTGGGGTATTGAGTTAGGAGTAATGGACAGGAACCAATCAGGGTTGAATAAGGGGGTGGGAACATCCCTGAACCGCTTCATTTACAACTCTTGTCTCAGCAGGCGAGATTGGTCAAACATCCATTATATGTTGCATTTCTGGATCTAACAGAAGCTTTTGATCAAGTAAACACCAGAAACTTTGGGCCAAGTTGCAGCCGAAAAGGTTGCCGCAGCTCTTTATTAAATATTCTAGTAGTTTTGCACTATGAAACTAGGGTTAAAGTTCGACTTAACCAGGAAGGAAACTATTCCCGTTTTATAAATACATATCGAGGTCTTCGGCAAGGATGTGTTCCAGCACCCTTTTTATTGAATTTTTATATAGCTGATTTGTACCGCTCTTTGCCCACAGCAAACAGTTGTCTGCCTCAATTAGGTTTGTTGCCAATCCAGTTGTGACTTATGCTGATGAAGTAGTGCTGTTTGACCAGACCCTATTTGTCTTCAGAGGTCATTAAGCAACTTGGCAATATGTTTAGGAGACCTGGACTTGGAGATTAATGTCAAAGACAAAAATTCTCGTCTTGAAACTGGCTATGCAGAAAAATATACCATAATTTAATTGGCACTTAGAGGGGCAAAAGATCGAAATAGTACCTGGGAATTCACATTTTTCCCAATCAAGGTGATAATCAGGTTTACAAGCTCTTGCAGCCTGTAATTAGTGCCTATACAGTCCAAATGAAATTGGTGGATAAGAGATTTGCCTACTTTTCTATCCTCCTGCTAATTAGCTTATATAAATCTAAACATTTACTGGGCTTAATTTATGAAGCAGAATCTTTGTCTTCAAATTTAAATAGGGGAAAATGTGAGGCCCTGCTATGGTGGAAATGCTAGACTAAGTAGATCCCAAAAGCTCATTTGCCAAGTCAATAGTCTCTGGTCGTCACCAACAATATGCTCGTTCTTTCACTACCACCTTTATGCAATAACGTCTGTATTGACGACCTCGACCTATGCAGTGCCCACCGACTAGTTTACCTCATCACTGAAACCCAGAAGTGTATCCCTACAATCCTGCAAACATTACAGGAAAGCTGCACAGTGTATCGTAACAAACACTTTACACTTAGGGTTCATCTAGTGCCCCCTACAACCTTACACCTATCCTCCCCCTATCCACATCAACTAAGATCTGCCTCTTCAGGCACCTAACAAGTCGCTACACACACTAATTACCAGATAGTCCTCCAGACCTTAGATAGCTCACTTAGCAGCCACCATCTTGAACATGAATCCCTTCCACAATGCAGATGAGTGCACATATTGCACAGGAGGTGCTTACACCCTGCTGGGCAATGGCCTGGAAATACTTGACTGTCCGCACCATCACCCACTCACTTGTCCCACCCCCTTCTTGTCCAAAACTACACCATTCCCACAGCACCCACTCTATGCGACCCAACGGAGCCCACTCAAGAACCACAACTATAATGTTAATAAAAAAAAAATAACCCCAACAATAGCGCCATGGCTAACAATTCCAACAGTATTCCTTGCACTGGACTACATCGTACTACACGACTGTGCTTCCGATCACCACCACCTACTGTAATGGATATGAGCCCCATACTAGGAAACGACAGAAACACAAGATTAGCTTCACGCTTTAACTATAGCCATGCCAGAATCACTACTTTTGTAGAAACTCATAATTTGACAGAGCAGAGGACATACAAACCTACACAACCCCAGGCGGCCCTACCCGAACCTGAGCAAGAGGAGGCCCTTAACCTAAAAGTGCACTCCTCACTGTATGTGCCCTAGGAGCACATGCCATAGAAGTTCACAACCTCATCATAGACCAAGATCTAGACTTCCTGATGGTCACTGAGACATGGCTGCATCAAGCGTCTGGCCCATTACTTATGTTAAATACAAATGACTCAGAATCAGAGGCTTCCTTAACCTGTCTTTGCCTGACGGCTTTTTAACACCATTTAGACAGAAACAATTTATTCAAATTACTTAATCTTATGGTCTGAGTCCTTATGTCTAACTAAATATCCCTATATTCTCTAATTGGCTCTCTACAGTTAAGGGGCTAGCCTTCGGTGGTTACTAATATTAAACCTGTCAAGGGTACACAAATGGAGGTGAAGTCTATCCCTATCCTTGCTCACTACTTTCCTGTCTGCTAAAATGTTGCACACATCATCAAGGTCGATATTTTTACTTTATTGTCATCTGCTTGGATCTGTGTGGCTTACAGTACTCAAAGCCTTGATTTTACTAATCAAGGAATTTCTGAAACCAAAAAACAGCTACCAATCTTGTTGGGGCTGCTTATCTTAAAAAGATGCTACTATGTCTGTGCTGTGTCTACCACTTCCGTTTGTATCGAACACAGGATCTAGGTCATCACTCCTGGATCTGTTGTCTACCGGTTTCAGCGGTATCTCATTATTTCCCGCTTTCTTCAGGACATATACGTTACTGGTCTCAATTATTAATAACAGAACAGCAGAGCAGAAAAACAACAACAACAAGAATGGTGACTATTCTTGTCCTGTGTGGCCACATTTATAGCTTGTGGATCCTTTCCCCCAACTTTCTGTAGGCCGTGGCATTCTGTTCACTTGCCCTAAAGGGGAAGAGAAAGAGAAAAGGGGGGCAGGGGTTTGTTTGTTTTAATCTAGTGTATGTAAATTAATACCACATATGGTTGCGTATCAGGGAGGATTTCTCACCTGTCTTCTATTTTGTACAGATGATCTTATGTGTGCTTTTCCGAAACGTGTAATTCAGGTATCTGTAAAACATTCATATATCTGTTTTATGTTTATTTTTTATACAGGAATATCCTTTTTGTCTCACCACTGCTTACATGGTGTGTACCTGTATCTTCCACGGTCTGTAATTTTCTATTCTCCAGTTCTTTTCATCTCCCCGTGTGCGTTGTTATGGATAATATAAGCCAGGCTACTGCCTTCTCATCGTGCTTTCCACTGACTAGAGACAAGGGAGAAACACATTGTTTCTATTATGTGTATGCTCAGATTCTGCACATAATATTAACACCAGTTCTATATTTATACACTATTCTTACAGCCTGTGCCCAGTCCCGCTATATTAAACTTATGTTGCTCTTACCTAGCGTTCAAGTTCCACAGGCACTGCTCTGCTGTCTCTGGTGCGGCCGCCATTTTAGAAAAGCTCCTATTTATATACACAGTGGTCACGTGATCGCGGGTCATTCCGTGTTTTGTATCGCTATGAATCTAGGTAATTTGTTCTCTCAAGTAATGCCTCTGATTCCTACTTCTAAAAGTTTGACTTCTACAGCACGTAGTCCTGTTTTTAGCCTCGTTTGCGGTGTTCGTGTCAGCTAGGCTTATGAACTACTGCTGACTCTAGGTGTCATGGGAAATGTAGTTTTTGGCAATGTCTATTTCGTTTTTTATCTGTTAGTGCCAAGGATCTCCTCTTCGCTACTTGGTGCAATGCCGACACTTGAAAGCCCCCATGCTTAATTTTCATCACGTTGTCCTGTTTTTTGCCTCATTTGCGGTGTTCGTGTCAGCTAGACTTATGAACTACTGCTGACTCTAGGTTTCATGGGAAATGTAGTTTTTGGCAATGGTTATTTCGTTTTTTTTTTATCTGTTAGTGCCAAGGATCTCCTCTTAGCTACTTGGTGCAATTCCAACACTTAAAAGCCCCCATGCTTAATTTTCATCATGTTGTCCTGTTTTTCACCTCATTTGCGGTGTTCGTGTCAGGTAGAGTTATGAACTACTGCTGACTCTAGGTGTCATGGGAAATGTAGTTTTTGGCAATGGCTATTTCATTTTTTATCTGTTAGTGCCAAGGATCTCCTCTTCGCTACTTGGTGCAATTCCGACACTTGAAAGCCCCCATGCTTAATTTTCATCAAGTTGTCCTGTTTTTCGCCTCATTTGCGGTGTTCGTGTCAGCTAGACTTATGAACTACTGCTGACTCTAGGTGTCATGGGAAATGTAGTATTTGGCAATGGCTATTTCATTTTTTTATCTGTTAGTGCCAAGGATCTCCTCTTAGCTACTTGGTACAATTCCAACACTTAAAAGTCCCCATTCTTAATTTACATCACGTTGTCCTGTTTTTCACTTTGTGTGCGGTGTTCGTGTCAGCTAGACTTATGAACTACTGCTGACTCTAGGTGTCATGTGAAATGTAGTTTTTGTCAATCGCTATTTCGTTTTCTGTCTATTCGTGCCAAGGATCTCCTCTTAGCTACTTGGTGCAATTCCAACACTTAAAAACCTCCATTTTTAATTTTCTACCTGCTTGTTGGTTTTACATGCAAATTTGCCTTTGACCTACCCCCGACTCACGGCATGTTGAAAAATTTAGTTTACTGGCTGGCGTATATTTTGTCTAAGACTGATGATGTATCATAATCATACTTATGCTAGTTGGTTCCACTGTTCTATAGTCATGGAACTTGTGTTGTGGTGTGACTTATAGTGATAGCCTTCATTTCTGCTACACTTTTACCATTATTCTTCGGGCTGGTTTCTAAGTGGCTGGGGCTCAGAATCTACTACAACTAATCTCAGGGAGTGCATGGAGGGGGTGTGTTATTATCTCTTATTTGTCCGAGTGTCTGCTTCCAGGCAGGTTTCTCAAAACTAATTTCCTGGGGTACACCTTTATAGTACTGCTAGTGCTTGCCAGCAAATTTCTTCGTTTAGGCCTTCCATGTGGCTTTTTAGTCTATAAATCCACATTTGCTCACGTTTTAATAACAAGGCTGGTGCATTTCCACCTCTCTTCGGTACTAATGCTTTTTCCAAGACTGTCCACTCAAGATCATTCTCTGAGTGTTTATTTTGGATGAAGTGTTCAACTAATGGAGTTGTGATGCGTTTTGTTCTTATGTTGGGCCTGTGTTCACAGATTCGCGTTCTCACTGCTCTGGTAGTCATTACGACATACCTTTTGGCACATGGACAATGGATGAGATATACTACATTGGTGGTATTGCAGTTAGTAAGGGATCTATTTTCCCACGGTTTTTCCCAACCAATGTCTATCGATGTAGTGTTGCTCGTATATTGGCACACTATGCAGTTTCCACATGGTGTGTCCTGTGGCTTTTGGTGCATTTCATAGTCTAGTTTGTACTACTTCTTTCCTCTTTTCTTTGTAGGTGTGTACCAAACCGTCCCGGATGTTTTTCCTTCTTTTATTGCAAACAGAGGGGTCTTCAACTGGTTTTCTCCTGTGTTCAATATGTACCAAGCGTTTTTTATATCTTTTTTGAGTCGATTAATGACTGGTGATTGGCTAAATACCTCCGTTATTATATTTTCTTCCCGATCCCTTTTTCAATGTTGCATCAATGTTATCCCTCTCAGGATATTTCTAGCTCTCTTGCGGGCATGTTTGATCATCTTTTCTGGATAGTTTCGCTCTCTGACATTTTCTGTGAGCCTCTCTGCTTGTTTGTCATATTCCCCTCTCGTAGTACATTCCTTCGATACCGGAGGAATTGTGCGAAATGGAAGATTCTCTTTGAGTGACTTTTGATGGAAACTGTTGTACTCCAGTAGTGAGTTTCTATCTGTGGTTTTTTGGTACACAGTGGTTTCCAAATGTTGCCCATTTCTACTGATCCTTAAATCCAGGAAGGTTGCTTCCTTCTTACTTGCTTCATAGGTAAATCGTAAAAATGGGTTATGGTTGTTCAACCAGGAGATAAATTCTGTGAGTATAATTTCTGTTCCTTTAAATAGCATGAGTACATCGTCGATATATCGACGCCAACTTAGGATGGTATTAGAGAAAGGGTTGCTTTGTTGGTATATATGTTTCTCTTCAAAATCAGCCACGTATAGATTTGCCAATGTTGGGGCAAAGGTGGCTGCACTCGATGCGACAATGAAGGAGTTCAAATAGTTCAATTCCAACAAAAAAATAATGAAATTAAAAAAAGACATAGTAGCTTTTTCACATGAAAATAAATACCTGTACACAACCAACGAATATTATGAAGAAATAGAGAAGACCAATAATCAAAATATGGGCAATGGTCCACTGAGAGGGAGGCAATATCAACAGAGAAGTAGACCCAAGAATAATAACTGGACCTTCTCAAGTGGAAGCTCAGATGAGGACGTTGGAAGAACCAACAAGAATCTCCACTTCGAGGATATAGAACAAAACAGAAGTGGGAACAGCTGGGGTTTTCAGGCGCCAAGAGGACGAGGCAGACCAAGAGACTGGTGGCAGGAACCATCCCCCAGAGTGACCAGGAACCGAGGGAGGGGGTTGTATGAGCCTAATGCCCCACAACAATAAGGGAAGAAAAACAGCAAAAACACAGGGAAAGGAAAGGACAGTCACTAGTAGTCAATTTATCGGACACCATATTGACACAAGACCATCTAAGTGTGTTACAAAAAGGCCTGTCCTTTGTCCCCACAGCCAAACACTATCCTTTTCAAACAAGAATCAAATTAACACAACTCATGAGAAAAATCTGCTTAAAACAACACTTTGTGAAGAGTACGCATGAAGGAGCACAGGATGTAACTAACCTACATAAGAAGTCATCTTATTACCCACCGTCCCATGCAGTCACAGCAGAATCAACAACATTCGAGAATTTTATGCTGAAAAAACTGGCTGAGATAGAGAAAGAAGAAAGAAGAGCCTTCTCTAATATGAACAGAGGTGAATCTACAGCTCTAAAAGAATTACAAAACAATGAAGCATTAGTTATAAAACGTGCGGATAAAGGTGGAGCGATAGTCCTTATGAACACCAAGGACTACCAGAATATGGTGAACACTCGAATACAAGACAGAAATACATACCAGAGTTTAGGTTCAGATCCAACAGAAAAATTGAGAAACCTTATCAATCCGATCATTGAAGAAGCTGAGTGAGAAGGCTATATTAGTCAGAAGGAGGTGGATTTCCTGTGCCCGAAATACCCGAGATGCCCGGCATTTTATTCCCTCCCTAATATACACAAGGGGGTTCTTCCCCCACAGGGACGCCCTATCGTGTTGGGGCTAGGATCGATATTGCAACCACTTTCCCAGTTTGTGGATTTCTTCTTGAAGGACGAAGTGCCACGTATGAAATCTTACACCACGGACACCACAGCAGTACTAATATACATGGACAGTGTTGTCATGGATAGTGAGGACATCCTGATTGTCACCATGGATATTGAATCCCTTTACTCGAAAATACCACGGATAGAAACTCTGAGAGTTATAGAGAATCTGCTGCTCAATAAACCACAACCGACAGAGATATTAACAGCTTTCATAATGCAACTGGCAGAAATTGCATTAACTAAGAATTTCTTCATGGTAGAAGAGAACTACTATGAGCAAATAGCAGGAACAGCGATGGGGGCCACCTTTGCCCAGCATTGGCAAATCTATACGTGGCCGATTTTGAAGAGAAACATATATACCAACAAAGCAACCCTTTTTCTAATAACATCCTAAATTGGCGTCAATATATCGATGATGTACTTATGCTATTTAAAGGAACAGAAATTATACTTGCAGAATTTATCTCCTGGTTGAACAACCTTAACCCATTTTTACGATTTACCTATGAAGAAAGTAAGAAGGAAGCAACCTTCCTGGATTTAAGAATCAGTAGAAATGGACAACATTTGGAAACCACTGTGTACCAAAAAACCACAGATAGAAACTCACTACTGGAGTACAACAGTTTCCATCAAAAGTCACTCAAAGAGATTCTACCTTTCGGACAATTCCTCCGGTATCGAAGGAACTGTACTACGAGGGGGGAATATGACAAACAAGCAGAGAGGCTCACAGAAAATCTCTGAGAGAGAAATTATCCAGAAAAGACGATCAAACATGCCCGCAAGAGAGCTAGAAATATCCTGAGAGAGATAACATTGATGCAACATGGAAAAAGGGATCGGGAAGAAAATATAATAATGACGATATTTAGCCATTCACCGGTCATTAATCGACTCAAAAAAGAGATAAAAAAAGCTTGGTACATATTGAACACAGGAGAAAACCAGTTGAAGACCCCTCTGTTTGTAATAAATAAAAGGAAAAACATCCGGGACGGTTTGGTACACACCTACAAAGAAAAGAGGAAAGAAGTAGTACAAACTAGACTGTGGAATGCACCAAAAGCCACAGGGGACACACCATGTGGAAACTGCACAGTTTGCTAATATACGAGGCGCACTACATCGATAGACATTGGTTGGGAAAAACCGTGGGAACAGAGATCCCTTACTAACTGCAATACCACCAATGTAGTATGTCTCATCCATTGTACATGTGCCAAAAGATATGTCGAAATGACGACCAGAGCAGTGAGAATGCAAATCTGTGAACACAGGTCCAACATAAGAACAAAACGCATCACAGCTCCATTAGTTGAACACTTCATCCAAAATAACCACTCAGAGAATGATCTTGAGTGGACAGTCTTGGAAAAGGTATTAGTACCGAAGAGAGGTGGAAATGCACCAGCCTTGTTGTCAAAACATGAGCAAATGTGGATTTATTGACTAAAAAGCCACATAGAGGGACTAAACGAAGAAATGTGCTGGCAAGCACTAGCAGTACTATAAAGGTGTATCCCATGAAATGAGTTTTGAGCAACCTGCCTGTGAAGCAGACACTCAGACAAATAAGAGATAATAACACACCCCCTCCATGCACTCACAGAGATTAGAGGTAGTAGATTCTGAGCCCCAGCCACCTAGAAACCGGCCCAAAGAATAATGGTAAAAGTGTAGCAGAAATTAAGGCTATCACTATAAGTCACCCCACAACACAAGTTCCATGACTAAAGAACAGTGGAACCAACTAGCATAAGTATGATTATGATATACATCATCAGCCTTAGACAAAATATACGGCAGCCAGTAAACTACATTTTTCAACATACCGTGAGTCGGAGGTAGGTCAAAGGCAAATTTGCATGTCAAACCAACAAGCAGGTAGAAAATTAAGCATGGAGGTTTTTAAGTGTTGGAATTGCACCAAGTAGCTAAGAGAAGATCCTTGGCACTAACAGATAAAAAACGAAATAGCCATTGCCAAAAACTACATTTCCCATGACACCTAGAGTCAGCAGTAGTTCATAAGTCTAGCTGACACGAACACGACAAACGAGGCGAAAAACAGAACAATGTGATGAAAATTAAGCATGGGGGCTTTTCAGAGTTGGAATTGCACCAAGTAACTAAGAGGAGATACTTGGCGCTTACAGATAAAAAACAAAATAGCCATTGCCAAAAACTACATTTCCGATGACACCTAGAGTCAGCAGTAGGTCATAAGCCTAGCTGACACGAACACCGCAATCGAGGCGAAAAACAGGACAATGTGATGTAGAAGTCAAACTTTTAGACGTATGAATCAGAGGCATTACTTGAGAGAACAAATGACCTAGATTCAAAGCAATACAAAACACAGAATGACCCGCGATCACGTGACCACTGTGTATATAAATAGGCGCTTTTCCAAAATGGTGGCCGCACCAGAGACAGCAGAGCAGTGCCTGTGGAACTTGAACGCTAGGTAAGAGCAACAGAAGTTAAATATCACGTGACTGGGCACAGGCTATAAGAATAGTGGATAAATATAGAACTGGCGCTAATATTATATGCAGAATCCGGGCATACACATTATAGAAACAATGTGTTTCTTCCTTGTCTCTTGTCAGTGGGAAGCACAGCGCGAAGGCAGTAGCCTGGCTTATCCATAACCACGCACACAGGGGGGGAGATGAAAAGAACTGGACAATAGGAAATTACATACCCTGGAAGATACAGGTACACACCATGTAAGCACTGGTGAGGCAAAAAGGATATTCCTATATAAAAAATAAATATAAAACAAATATATGAATGTTTTACAGATACCTGAATTACACGTTTGGGAAAAGCAGACATAAGATCATCTGTACAAAAGAGAAGACAGGTGAGAAATCCTCCCTGATATGCATCCATATGTGGTATTAATTCACATACACTCGATTAAAACAAACAAACACCCCCCCCTTTTCTCTTTCTCTTCCCCTTTAGGGCACGTGACCAGAATGCCACGGCCTACAGAAAATTGGGGAAAAGGATCCACAACCTATAAATGTGGCCACACAGGACAAGAATAGTCACCATTCTTGTTGTTGTTGTTTTTCTGATCTGCTGTTCTGTTATTAATAATTGAGACCAGTACCGTGAAAATCAGTATATGTCCTGAAGAAAGCGGGAAGTAATTAGATACCGCTGAAACCGGTAGACAACAGATCCAGGAGTGATGACCTAGATCCCGTGTTCAATACAAACGGAAGTGGTAGACACGGCACAGACATAGTAGCATCTTTTTAAGATAAGCAGCCCCAACAAGATTGGTAGCTGTTTTTTGGTTTTAGAAATTCCATTACTTATGTTAGCCATCCCCCGGACTATAACCTATTCAGGGCTGTTCGCCAGAATTCAACAGGAGGAGGTGTAGCTATTATTGCAAAAACTAATCTTCAACTCAGGCCTTGCCCATTAGACACCCTGGAAGGATATGAAATGCTTCTCATTAAAATGACAATGGACCCCAAATCTATCACCAACCTGCTCATTATATATGGAGCTCCTAACCACAACCACCAACCGGAATATGACATTCCCATCCTAATCACACCACGTATTAAGCTCAATACGACATTCATCATTCTAGGAGACCTCAATCTAGGTTTCAATGACACACAAGACCACAAAGCCATCCACACTACAATGACGGACATGAACTTTACACAGTTAGTAACCACTCCCACCCATGAAAAAGGTAGAATACTAGATTGGATACTGACACTTAATGTCCACATCACCATTGACTCCAATACACCAATTAACTGGTCAGACCATCATTTAATCAGCTTTATACTCAGCACCCAAAGTAAACTCACCCCCACCCCACTAAGTTCAGACCTATAGAAATAAGAAACATCTGAAACCTCACGGCCGAAAACCTTACCCCAGTGTGGTAAGAGGCCCTTGCAGCTCAATCCTATACCAACCCTACCCCTACCAGCCTCGCCAATATCTACAATAACTGCCTCAAAACCACCATTGACCTCTTAGCTCCACTCAGAACTAAAACTCCAAAGTCAGCCAAACAGTCTAATTTCTGGTTCAATGAGGAACTTGTAGCACTTCGGCAAAATAAAAGATCTCTGGAACCCATTCACAGAAAATCCCCAACCGCCGTTTCAGCCAATACCTTGCTATCAGCAGACAAACTCTATAAATCTACCATTATAGCACATAAAGACAACGCCTTTAACATGTGTATACTTAATGCAGCCATAAATTCCAAAGAACTCTTTACCATCGTCAAAGAACTGGAAAACCCCATCCCCGTGACCACTTCCACTATTGCGAGCAAAGACTGGTGCACCACCATACAAAATGTTCTAGCCTCTAAAATAACCATGGTCAAGACAAAATCTCAGCTAAGAGATCAATGCTAGAGAGCAAAAGCTCACCTCCCGCTCTCTTGAACACTGATCAGGATAACACAGCATCACAATTCAAATGTTCACAGGTTAGCCAGGACCAGGTGCTAGATACCATAGCTAAGCTAAAACCTTCCAATTGCAAGGGAGATTTTTTCCCCGCCCACCTCATCAGACTCTGCGCACCAACTTTAAAGCCTATCATTACCGATTTTGACAAGGCATCATTTCTCACCAATACTGTTCCAGCCAACATCAAAGAAGCATGGATCACCCCCTTCTCAAAAAACCATCATTGGACCCCACTGTACCCACTAATTACCGGCCCATAACGACAGTTCTGTTCTTATTGAAAATAATGGATACAATTGCTTACACCCAAATACAAAACCATTTCGACCAAAACCAACTCCTAGGTGCTAGACAATCTGGCTTCCGGCCTAGTCAAAGCACTGAAATGGCACTGCTAGACCTTAAAATCCAAATGGATTCAATAAGAGATTCTGGGAACATGTGCATCCTACTATTATTAGACCTTTCAACTGCTTTTGATTTGGTCGACCATGACAAATTATGCAGCACTCTATCCAACAACGTTAAATTCTCCCATGATGCCACCCGCTGGGTCAAATCCTTTGTCTCTGAATGGACCTCAAGAGTTGCCATAGGTAAGGAAGCAGTGGACCCCATTCTGGTCCCCATAGGTGTACCACAAGGGTCATGTCTCTGGCCCACCCTATACAATGCCTACACAAAGCTGCTATTTGCCGGCTTGGACGCTATGGGTGTCATTTATGTATTTTAATTTTATTTTTTACATTTGTATAGCACACACACAGCCCTTGGGCATCGTGGCACTGTTACTTGAGGGGAACTTAGTTACAGGGAAAGTTACAAGTGGGTTATGCGTTTACATGTTGTACATTAATACACTTTGAGACTTTGAGCATAAACACATTTTGCAAGTTAGCAGCAAATGCAATGGGGAGTCACATGAGGGGAGTGTGGTGTTCATCAAGCGAAGAGCATGGTTTTCATGGCCTTGCGGAAGTCCATGAGTGATACCTCAGCTCGAAGAGTTGTAGGTAGGGCATTCCAGTGTAGGGGAGCAAGGTAAGGGAGGCTAGCGCGTCCTGCTCTGGCTCTTTTTACCATGGGCATGGTAAGCATGTTTGTGTAAGGTATTCTTGTTGGCCTAGAGGAGGTAGACGGTGGTATGGGTAAGTGTCAATGCTTTGAATATAATCCTTTCTTTTATTGGGAGCCTGGATTTCGCGGCTGACACGCAGATACGTATCCCCATCACTGGTAACCACGAACAAGGCACGATAAATGTAAACAAAATGTAGGCCATAATCCAAAATTGGATGGCCAACAACAGTCTTGTCTTAATGACGAAAAGACAGAGATTCGTATTGTGGGCTCTCCAGCCAAAATAAAATCTCTACCTTCTTATTATGCCTCCATCACCATCGATGGCATGCCCATCCCTATCCTTAATCAAGTAAAAACGGTGGGCGTCTATCTAGACACCAACCTCACAATGAATAAACATGTTAATGCACTAGCAGCAGCTGCGTCATATACATCCAAACATATTGCGCTCAGCCGACAATTCCTGACCCCACAAAACTGCACCACACTTGCACGCGAGTGATGATAATGCCACACAGATTGTTTTTTGCATTCTGGGGAGCACCTTCTTTACTGGTCTTTTTGTGATGACTACATGGTTACCTCGAGGCTGAACGTTCATTCCCTGGGAGATGGATTGGCCGGGCCTCAAAGTTCTAGAGGTCTGTAATATCCCCTCAAGTGGTCCTCTCTCCCGCAGGAAGTACAAGATTGGGCTAACGCTGGACAGAAGCAATCGTGTGGGAATTCATACCCACGCCTGTAGCAGAGTCTGTCCACTTGTTTTGCTGGCACTGGAGTCATTTACACCTGGTGGAGGGGGGAGGGAATTGCCGCACTCAGACTGATCTTATATTCAATTACTATAACTGTACGCACCAGGGTCTGTATTTCCCCCAATGTGTACGATTTTTGTAGTAGCTTCTTCTGAAATATTGACAGCTGGGGGTGGGGGTTTTAACACTTCTACATTTGAGCATAGGTGAAAACAGCAATGCTTACCGCTTACTGGAAGTGGCATCGCAAAGTTGTCCATTGTTTTACCTCTTGTCTGCCTGGTGTTATGGAATAAATGGCGTTCATAGTCAACATTGTCATGTGGTTTTTGAAACAAGAGGGATGGCGTCCTGCCACTTACTTTTAGTCTCTTTACATATATAGTTTAGTAAAGGCTAGGTTATTCAGCATGCTTAATATGGCAAAAGCTATTTCATTAAGCTGTCATGTGGAGCAAAACAGCCATTTAAATACTGTTTGAGATCATCCAACGTGGTGACATTTTCATCAGGCAGCTTGTGTATTGTGTCAACATTTTGATAGCATTACAATGCTCCTTTTGCATTTGTCATCGTTTGGTTCTACTGCATCAACATACACATCAAAGTCATGCATCCATCTTGTCTTTCTGGGTCCCAAGTTGCTAGTGTCAGTCAAATCAAATGGAAGAGGCATCTGCAACACCAGCGCGTAAGATGCTCATATGGGGCTTGACTGGCAGGTATTGCTGATGATATTTCGTCCTCCTGCACATCACTGTGTGAGTGTGCATGGCTGGCCCTCCAAGGCATATGAGATGCTCCAGCAGATGTAGCTTCACTGACATACATAAGCCCCAGGGCTCTCCACTCCTTTTGAGGTGGATGTTGGGCGGGTCCTTCTGTGTGGTGGCGTGGTGCTCCTAAAAGCGCAGGGAACCGCAGGAGGAGAAATGTGGCAGGGTTTCTCTTTCAACATCTGCCACTTCCTTCCTCTGCGTCACTTCCCTTTACCCATGTTGTGTCACCCCTCCACATAACAATATGGGAGGGCACTACGTGCAGCTCAGTAAACCACAGCACAGGGTTAGACAAGAGGGACCGGTCAGTGAAGCGCAACCTGGTACACAAGAGAGGAAACTCAGTGAGCTGCGGCCTGTGGATACACAAGATAGAGAGGTCAGTGAGCTGCAGCCAAGAAGTACAGAAGGGAGAGAGCTCATTGTGCCTCCGCCTGAGGGGTATGCAAGAGATCTAGCTCATGAACTGCAGCCGAGGATGGACTGGCCTACATGGAGACAGCTCATTGTGTTACAGCCTGAGGGGTATGCAAGAGACCTAGCTCAATGAACTGTAGATGAGGATGGACTGGCCTACAGGGAGACAGCTCAGTGCGCCTCAGCCTGAGGGGTATGCAAGAGATCTAGCTCATGAACTGCAGCCGAGGATGGACTGGCCTACATGGAGGCAGCTGATTGTGTCACAGCCTGAGGGGTATGCCAGAGACCTAGATCAATGAACTGTAGACGAGGATGGACTGGCCTACAGGGAGACAGCTCATTGTGCCTCAGCCCGAGGGGTATGCAAGAGATCTAGCTCATGAACTACAGCCGAGGATGGACTGGCCTACAGGGAGACAGCTCATTGTGTCACAGCCTGAGGGGTATGCAAGAGACCTAGCTCAATGAACTGTAGCCGAGGATGGACTGGCCTAAAGGGAACTGTAGACATTTGCTGATGGGCCTCTGCACCAATTGCCTCTTTTGTGTGGGTATCTTGGTTTTCTGCTTCTTTAACCCCCTCTCCCATGCACCTCCAACCCCTTCCAAGCATCCAGGGCCCAATTCGAGGGCGCACGTAGATGGACGGAGTCCCCCCACTTTGTTCAGAGGTCACCTTGATATGCTAATTTCTGGTGACACCACATTCAATTTCTATGTTGATGAGTGCCCCCCTCTTTTAGGACTTGACCCCTGCTTGCATCTCTCCTTATCCACCATACCCCTGTGAAGTAAAGCGTTAACCTTTTAATCCTTCTATACAGGGGCAAATGTGCTAAAAGAAATCAATAATTGGGCCAATTGTTGATAATGTTTCTTGTGGGAGAACTCCCCAACCCCACTTAGAGCAGTTGGGCTGGCCCCCACAGAGTAATATTTAGACACTTTGAAAAACCTTTCCTTGACTGCTTCCGGTTCGCAGCTGACCCTTAGATGCCTCCTGAGGATGCACAAGACCGACAAATCCAAGAGGTGCGACTTGGTGGTACACAAGAGAGACCGCTCTGAGAGCCACAGCCTGGGGGGTAACACCGAAGACAGCTGAGAGAACCACAACCTGGCATTTTGTAAGAGGGACAGTTCAAGGAGTCAAAGAGTGGCGGGACACAAGAGATACCCCTCAGAGGGTCACTCACATCCTGGCAGAGAACCCAATACAGCTCAGAGAGTCACAAGAAAGATGGCTGGGAGCTCCCGACCTTCAGGGCTCCTCCACTTGAATTATGCGAGACACCATCGTCCCTCTCGCTCTTCCCATTGCATAGTGCAACTTCCTGACGCCCCTCTAATCCCAATGTACTTAATCCTCCACCCAAACCTCTCCCTCACATTACCTTCAACCTTCCACTGTGCCACCTTTAGCCCCTCCCCCACCCATCACCTCCCACTCCTTTCCCGTCTTTCCCTTACACTTGCATCATTCCATGCCCTTTTCCGCTCCTCGCACTTCCCTGGGTGACACTATGCCTTTCCTCCTCCTGTCCTCTCCCCGTACCTCCCTTCCTTCCCATTGAGGCCCCTTCTGGGTCGCTCCCCTTACCAGTAGTCTTAATAGGAGGGCAAAGGGGGCTCGTGCCCAAGACCCCCACGGAGCCACATGGCTGCCTGCTTCAAAGAAGTCAGTACCCATTATTTACCAAACATGCCTGGATGATTTACAGTGCTCTGCTGAAGCTGCAAACCTGCTGCCAGGATGATGTCCACAGCTGCATTCTGTTCCGGTAAAGCTTTCTGCCTTCACTGTAGAACACGCAGTGGTCCAGATTCTCAAACCTTCTTTTGGCTCTAGTGATGAAATGCGCGAACGCACCTTATTGGTTCCGCAAAAGAAGTTGCACCGAAATCCACAAAGTGTGGACAGTAGATGCTCGCATTCGGATGCCCTTTTTTACTCTCTTTGTCTATTTATACAAATAAGGGGACTTTTTTCACATTTGAAAGCACATCTCGAATCCACAAAGGGGTTGCGCTTTCGAATGCGCAAAAATAAAAGATGTTCTATTGCGCCTGTTTGGACCAGGCGCAGGGGAGTGGCCAGTGCAGGATAGACTGATTTCAGAACCTTTCATGCGTTTTCTATGAGGTGGGAGAGCAGCAGTGTTAACAACTGCTCTCTCACTTGCATTTCTATCCTTCAAATGCATTTTTATTTTTGACCGCATTTCACAATGACAGGAGGGCCTGTCACTCTGAAATACGCTCCAAGCGCCCACGTGGGTCCTGGGAGCCTGTAACACATTAGTGATGGAAGAAGGCTCCCGACACTGATGTATTTGAAGGGGCTGGGGAGGAGCATACCTTTGCGCTACTGTTCAGCCACCCTTCAAATGGGCAAGTCACCTTTGAGAGTAAGATGACCCGCTCATTTTTTAAATGAGGGCAAATGAAACACGTTTTTTTCTTAATTTGCACTCAATTGGAGAATCTGCCCAGGTTATACGTTCACTATAACACAACTCCTCACGCTTCTGTGTGGAATATATTGACCACGTACGATCACTTAACCCCTTAAGTGCAAAGGAGGAGTAAACTCGTCTTTTTTGCATAGACTTGCATTATAACCTGGCACTTAGGTTTGCATTCATATGCTAGAGAACAGCCCCAGATTCCTGCAAGCTAGACTCAGCCTTTCCATTGTCGCGGGTTGATAAACGTGTGTGTATATATGCCTTTGTGATAGTAACACCTGCTGCGCTACAGAACAATGTGCCTCGTCAGACAGCAAGCTGTAAGAAGTGAGGTTGTAGAAACCAGCAGCCGCCTCATTAAAGATCACAAAGTGTTAGTTGGGAAAGATGATTGGGTAGTCATATTCGGCGAGGATAGCTCAGCAGCAATGTGTTTGCCTTGGAAGCAAGACGACACGAAGGAACACAGGTTCGATCCCCAGGTTCGCGCTTAGAAACCTCTGGGTACTTAAGCACATTATAAATACGCAACTAAGAAATAAACAAACAATTCCTATAACAGCGCCTTGATGCCTGCAGGCTGTGTGAGCGCTTTAAAAATGAAAAATAAAATAAATAAAAAATATTCACGAGTGTGGAACCAAAGTGTTGAAGCTCATATCCTGGCTTTTCCAGCAGACGATACAGTGATCCTGGACAAACCACTGTATCTCATTGCAAAGTACTCTGCTGCCTTCCGTGTGAAGGCTTGCCTTCTGACATATTAGTGCCATTGTATAGCCCATTGCCTGCTATTTCTTTTTATGTATGCCATTTGAGTGTGTGGGTCATATGCAGAAGCCAGCTGACCAAATGTCATGTGCCTCTGGCGTGAATATTTTCAGGTGTGCATATGTAGCACAATAAATTGGTTGCTTTCTTATACAATTTCAAAGGAAATTCTGCACATCATGCTTACCAGTTAACAGGTCTGTGTGTTTGGTGTATTTAAATCTTTACGATAGAAAACTCCACATTGAATCTTTTAAATTGAAATTCTGGTGCTTGAATGCTCACTGATGAAGGAGAACATGAAGCTGGAATCACTCCTCTTTTGCATAGCATGCTTTTATAAAGGTTTGTTTTTAAACATTGTCAATTTAGGTTATGTGAGTAGTGTACTTTCCAAGTCAGTTCTTCAAAACAGGGTATTATTTTAGTATATGATAGTCAAACATTCACAAATAATTGTACCTTGCCCTATGATAAGAACTGGGTAACAATGTGTCAAGTGCAGAAATTGTAGATTGGCTCAAATTCCAGCTTCACCCCTGAATCAATGTTTGTGATCCTGGGTAATTCATTTAATCTTCTGGTATTTCACCTGTCAAATGTGTCATTCTCAAAATAAATTCAAGCTGTCAGCCCTTAAAAGTGAGTTAGTTCTAAGGATACGCTCTTTAAAAAGGGTATCACTCACGGTTTAACTAGCTATAGTGTTGCTTCATTTTTAATTATAGTGGCCTTGATATATTTCACTCCACAAAGGCATTTGTTTTGTCACTAATATCAATACAGCTTGAAAACCATAGCTCTCTTCTAATCTCAGTCTATGTTAGCATACATGCACCCTTCTGGTATCTTCTAACTTATATTGGCTATCTCTTCTATGCGATGGCATGTGTACCTTTCATACTGCTTCAAATCTGACTGCATGCTTAGACACTTATACATTCTGCAAATATGAGTCCTCTGTCCATGCTAGGGTATGTGTACATTTTTGATACGGCTATGGATCAGTGTCCTGCATTTAAAACGACACCCTCCCTGTGGCTGCTATTTTAAATTTTGGCCATTAGGTATCGCAAAAGCGATACCTATAAGCCGAAACTATTGTATCGGCGTGTAGCAAAAAGGGAGATGGGATGTGAGGAGAGTTGCACAGCCTGTAGGTGTTGTTTGGTTATTTACCCACCCGTTGACTACCCTTGGCCAGGCTAATCCCCACCCACTAACGACCCCTCTCTGCCTAGGATCCTGTTCAAGCTGTAACACCAAACTTTGGCCTCCAGTGTTCTTTCTAAACAGTCTTAAGAGAGTTAATGGCTTAATTGCAGTTGTAAATGTGTTACTGGTGCAATAAACCTTTCCGACCATGTGTGCCTTGAGCCACTTGATTTATAATTTATAAGCAGTTTGTCAAAGGCAACAGTTTTGGCTTATGTATCGTTATGAAGTAGGCATTTTCCAGGAAGAGTTGTCATATACCTAGGTGGTCACACCATTTCCCTGCCGTTGCACCATTTTCCAGCTTTTGCCATCTTATGGGCATGTGGTACCATTATGACAGTGTGTGATAAATGCCTATCTCCTACCCACACAAAAGCCCAAACTCTTAACTTTGCCAATAATTGTTCAAATGTGTCTTGTACCCTTGTGGACTGCTAATGTTGCCATTTAGAGGCCACATGTTTATTATTCTGATTCCAGCAAGTATGAAGAGGGTAAGGGGACTGGAAGGGAATACCCACGCATATTTTGATTGGACAGCATTACCTTGCACACACATGTTTATTATCTGTACCGCTGCCCATACTCTCGCCCACACATATGGTCCATTATCTGTACCCCATCCAACCCACGCCTCTTTCATTTCCTCCATCCATCCGCTGCGCTCCCTTCCTTTCATGACCTTCAGTCCCACTCTCTCCCTTCACTACCTCCCACTCACTCATCCCACTCACACCTTTAATTGATGCCACTCGCTCCCTCTTGGCCTCTTATTTCATATCCTCTGTTTTCGTGTCCAATTTCCATCAACGAGCTTCATTGCCACTGCCGCCCTCAGCATCCCCTCGCTGTCACCCACTCCTCTACTCTCTCCCCCTCGCTCCCTTTCTGCTTTATCTTCGTCTTACTTTCTATGTCCTTCACAACCCTTTTCTTTTTTGCATGCCCCCTTCTTCACTTCAACCTCAGTTTATTCTCCCCAAATCTTTCTTTCCCTAATCGTCTTTCTTTTTCTCGCTTCATGGTCCCTTTCCTCTTTTCTTGCATACGTTTTTAGCTCGTCTCCCGGAGACCGGTCTCTAAGCACGGACCGGGATTCGAACCTGGGTTGCTCTGCGTTGTCTTGCTTCCAAGACAAACGTGTTGCCCCAAGCTTTCCTCCCCCCCTCCCCATCCACATTTGTTTCCTCACACTGTCACTCCTTCTCGGCCAGAAAGTGTTATTTCGGCCTCATTCCTCACGGGTCTAAACGCTGTAATAGGGTTATTGCAACCCAGTGGAACTGTACCCATTTGATCAACTTTAGAAGGAGTAAGGGCTGAGTAGGACCCACCAGGATTCGAATTTGTGAACTGCAGGCTTGCCCCATGTCTGAGGTGAGCTCGTAATTTGCTGAGCTATCCTCACTGACTCCGCCTCCTTTACACGTGCTTGTCCTTTCCCATGTTTCCCGTTGTCCCTCTCACTACACCTGATCTCTTTCTACTTCTCGCTCACATATTTCGCTCACTCCTTACTTCTCTCACCTCTTGTTTCCACCCCTCCCCATTCCCTTCACCATTTTTCGCTTCCCTTTGTTTATTATTCCACTCTCTCATGCCGCCCTTAATCCCTCCATCTCCTAAAAGCCCCCTTCCAACATATCCCCTCGCCCACGCCCCTGCATCTATCGCACCTCATGGCCTTTCAATTTCTGGTCCCATTAACCAACAAGAATGGGATTTTAATTGAGTTAATTTCACTTTATTATGGGTACTTTAAATTGTTTTTGTAATGTTCGGAATGAGGCATGCACTAATCTTTGCTTTCATTTGTGCAGCTCTCGTTTCTATGTGGTTTCCACAGAAGACATGGGATTGGTGCAGCTTCCTAAACTGGTCTGCGATTGGTGTATTTATTGCTGCTCCGCAACTTCTCTCGTTGGGGCATTCCTAATTCTCCTGTAGTGAAAAGGCATTCTAAGTTGGGGGTGATGGCTATGCTCCTATCAAAGCGGGAGGGCATCCTTAGCTAGACCATCACTGGTGCATGCCTTAAAGCCAAAGAGAATCCTAACCTGGGCCATCACTGGTGCATGCCTTAAAATCAAAGAGAATCCTAACCTGGGCCATCACCGGTGCATGTCTTACAGGCAAAGATAATCCTAACCTGGGCCATCACTGGTGCATGTCTTACAGGCAAAGATAATCCTAACCTGGGCCATCACTGGTGCATGTCTTACAGGCAAAGAGAATCCTAACCTGGGCCATCACCGGTACATGTCTTACAGTGAAAGGGAATCCTAACCTGGGCCATCACTGGTGCATTTTTACAGGCAAAGGGAATCCTAACCTGGGCCATCACCGATGCATGTCTAACAGCCAAAGAGAATCCTAACCTGTACCATCACTGGTGCATGTCTTACAGGCAAAGGGAATCCTAACCTGGGCCATCACTGGTGCATTCCTAAGAGTCATCGAGTCCCCAAACTGTGACATGAGTGGTACATCCCTCAGAGACGGATAGCACCCTAAGCTGATCCATGTTTAAAGCCTCTGTAAGGGCTGAAGGGCGTCCCCTAACCTGAGCCATGACTTCTGCATCTCTCAGAGCTGACGGCCATCCTAAACTGGACCAGGGCTTCTGCCACTTCTAGTGCCCAAGTGGCAATGACGGATGGCTCTCTCGGCACAGTAGAACCTCCCAAAACGAATCCATGATTGGTGTATCTCTTAGTGCTGCACAGCTTCCTAAACAGGCCATTTTTGACAGGCCGCGTCCGTTGGAATTTAGTATGCTGTGCCACGATTGCGGCAACTCTTAGACAGACCCTTAGGCTAGACCATGAATCTTGCATCTCTTGGAAACACACAACTATCACACACACCCTTAGGCTAGACCATGAATCTTGCATCTCTTGGAAACACACAGCTCCTTAGTCTGGGCCATGATTGCTGCATCCCTTAGAGGCACACAGCTCCTTACACTAGACTATGATTGTTGAACCCCTTAGAGTTACACAGCTGCCAATGCTAGACGATGATCGTTGCATCTCTTAGAAACACACAACACCCTGGGCTACAATGATTGCTGCATCGCATAGAGTCACACAGATCCTTAGTCAAGATCAGTATTGCTCCATCTCTTAGAGTCATGGCGCCCTATGCCAGACAAAGTGTGGTGCATTTCTTAGAAACACTTATCTCTTTAGGCTGGTCCATGAATGCTGAATCTCCTGGAGTCACACAGATCCTTACACTATAGCATGATTATTGCAACTATTAGAGTCACACAGCTCCCTGTGCTACAACATGAATGCTGCATCTCTTAGAAACCAACAGCTCCATAGGCTACCGCATGAATGCTGCATCTCCTGGAGTCACACAGCTCTCGACCCTAAACCAACAATGTTGCATCTCTTAGATTCACACAATCAATTTAAAATATCTCACAACTCTTAGCATTACACAGCTCTCTACTCTAGATCATGATTGCTGCATCTCTCAGAGTCACATTGCCCGCTAAGCATTTGTGTGTAGGGGTTTTGAATTGGTGTTTTACGATGATTACGTTGTCAGAAAGGTGTGTTAGGTGGATATGTGTGTGGTTGTTACGGAGAATTCTCAAAATGTGCTAATTTCCCTTACCTTTTGAGACCCCGAGCAACTTTGCTGGATTTCTAGGATATGATTTTTCTACCTGGGAAGTGTGTGAGCCTTTTTTCCCACTGTTCCATGTATTTTGATGTGTGTTTTACTTTTGTGTTCTTTGATTATGGCGTTTTAAAACAACTCCATAGGTATCATCTTTTTCTGTGTGTCACAGAGCACCTTCAGTGCAGTGGCACAGGGATGTCTTTCAGACTTCCCAAGGTTTAAATACCTTCTCTGGACTGACTACTGTCTCCCAGAGCCTGTAAAGTTAAATTGGCTTTACTAGTCTCTTTACATTTACTTACCCAGCACACACTATCTTCCTATAGAGTGCTGGAGCGGTTGCCCAGGTCAGCCATGTCTTTCAATATGATTCCCAAGACCTATCTGTAAAAACAGAATCCGGTCGACTTTTTTCTCCATTTCTTTTAGGAAAGGTCCTTCTTGTGTTTGTCTCTGCACGTCAAACCAGGTTTGGTCCCTTTGTTAGTTGGCTTTTGGCGGGCTTCAGTGCTGAAGCCCTCCTCTGGCACCTGAGTGTCTGGGGTGGACAGGATGTGAGGAAGGTGCCTGAAACTGCCTGTGCTTAGTCTCCTAGGAGACCTGAATGCACTCTGGCGTGATTGGCTGGCTGGCTGTCCGGCAAGGACAGCCACCCTGCTGTGTGAGTGACAGCCAGGCTGGAATGAATGGGGGAAAACTGTTTAAAAGCAGGTCTCTGGGACTTGGAAAGCAGAGTCGACCACTGGAACGAAAGAACGAAGACGAGCTGAAGGAAGAGGACTGCTGCAACTCCTGGACGACCGGTGAAGCCCTGCTGCAGGTCTGAATTGCCGGAAACTCCATTGAAAGAGAAGCCCTTCAAGGTTAACTTCTTCCCTTAAGTTTGGTGGGAACAACCAACTCGCAAGCCACCTGTACACCGTCCCCATCTGGTCGAATTTTCATCAGAGTGTGGTTGAAAACCCAATAGCCTGAGGGAAGGAAACCAGCTCATGGACTTTAAGGCACTCACACCTTAAACCGACCTCTTTCTAAAGCTTTTGGCCTCATCCCTGGGCAGTGCAGGAACCTCCCGACATCCTCCTTCTTGTCCCTATGACTGAAGCTTAGGAACCGCGAGATCTGCTCGAACTGCCAGAAAAAACTGCCTCAGCTACAGCTCTTTTTCACTAACATGGTACTGTGCAAACGCGGTCCGGAAATCTCTTTGGTCATCGTGAAAGTT
Source organism: Ambystoma mexicanum (assembly GCF_040938575.1). Lineage (NCBI taxonomy): Eukaryota > Metazoa > Chordata > Amphibia > Caudata > Ambystomatidae > Ambystoma > Ambystoma mexicanum. Next base: position 612,900,410 of record NC_090925.1, on the reverse strand, counting down.
TGTGGAACTTTCATCAACTTCGAAGGCTTGTCCTTCCCTAAACATTCGTCAAACTTTTCACCTAGCCAAATTCTTCTACGCTCTGTGGCAAAGACTTAACCGTTTACTACCAGAACTGTGCTATCCTATACAAACACAAGGACTCTGAACCATTGACTTTGGCCCAGACCTACGAACTGAATTGCTGGTTGTAGTTTACTGAAACCCTTTGCCCTGCCTATGCACGTATTTGTGCTGTCTTTTCATATAACCTGGTCTTTTTACCCCTTTATTAAGATCTGAAGTGCTATTTTGCTCCCACTTCAGGGGAGCTGAACTTGTTCATTTACTTATCGGTTGTATAATTGTGGTTTATTATTGTGTGATATTGAGCGCTCTTGCTAGTGTAATGTTTTCAGACTGACTGTGTAAATAAATGTATGTATATTCTTTGACCAAGAAACCTTGAGTAAGTGTTTGTTTGAATCACTGTAATTATTGGTCCTTTGTGTAACTTGTTCTACTGCTCACTTTACTCTTGAGATAAGTCTGGCTGCTCAGCCATCGCTACCACTTTACTGTGTAGTACAGATTGTACCAAAGGTGAAATTGTACTTACACTTGTAGTCTTAATTGTGTGTAGTGTTCCCAAAGGGTACTGCACATGAATCTGCCTAACAGTGGTAGTGATAGATGTGTCTGTAAAATAGCAGATTCAAGTTTGGTAGACTGTAAAGAAATGACTACTGCTCTGCAGGAGTGCAGGGATGTGTAGCGTTTAAAACGTCTACTCCGCCCCACACTACTACTAAACCAGGGTATTACCCAAATGGTTTGAAAAAATGTGAATTCGGTCACTACCATTAGTTTGAATTTTTTTGAACAATTTGGGTTAGACAATACCGAACATGAGGAGCAAGGGTTGCGGAGGTGTCCCCCGCTCTCCATGTTCGGTATCTGCAGCCTCGAAGGGTCCGGGGGTGTCCCTCGCATTGTTAACAATGGATGGCCCCCATTTTCGATAAGTGGTCAAAACAGGGGAGGGGTCTGAGCAGTCTGCCCGCGAACAAAAACACAGATCACTCAGATCCCTAAACCAGCAGTGATACCTATCATAAAGGTGGAATACGCACAGCCAGGCAGGTATACTTTTCACCTCCTTTGAGGACATGGGCAGAGGGCAAGTAATACTCTTCAGGAGGAGTGCGAGCTGACACACCAGCAATAATAGTACGGTGGTACCCAAATAAAAGAATGTCCAAACCAAGTTCTGTAAAAATAGGATAATTGTGTAAACTAACAAAATGAACAGAAATGCACACAACTAATAAAAGCACTATTGGCCCACCCCTAAAAGGGAATACAGAGAGAAAGCACTCTTTAAACTAAATGGGCACTCTCGGTTGATAGTCAGTGGTGCTCAGGTAAAACATTTCAGTAGCAAATGTCAATGTTCAAGCGTATGTCGTTCAAAAGGTAAAGAAGGGCGTGTAAAATCACTTGAGTCCTTTAAGGTGGACAAGGGGACAGGGCATTTCCAAATACCTTATGTTCTTATTTTTGTGCCTTAACAGCATTGAGCCAGGCTTTTCAGCATCAAACTAAGAGTCTGGGTGATTTGACACTTGCAGGTTGAAGACGCTGGGAATGGCAGGTGATGTTGCATTGGCGGCACTACAAGAGTGGGTGGCCTTGGATGCAGACAAGCAGAGAATGGCCTTCAGAACTGAGCGTGCTCAGCTGGCTCAACACAACATTGATGTATTGCGTCGCCAATGGCTTGGAGCTTGAAGAAGCTGCTAACCAAGAAGCAGTGTCGAGTTAGGGACACTAGAAGACTCCGCGGGTCTCAGTTGCTGAGAGGTTGTATCTCTGGTGTAGGTGTAGAGAGAAACTCTGTGATATGGAGGTGGTTGAGTATCGAGGTCAGACATGACTCCAGCAGTTCCCCGTGCAGCAGCTTAGATGGTATTAAAGGTACCCAAACCGGTGTCTCTGCAGTTTGGGAATGCTGGGAGAGCCAGAGGTTGCTTCCTTGTTTCTGTGATAGCTGAGAGATTCAGTCGAGTGTCTCTGGGGAAGAATGAGTTCTTTCTTCTGTCCTTCCCAATTAGGAAGGTGTGTATCGGGCCCTTGTAGGGGTTCTGTTACCTCAGTGGCAGTGTCTTGAGTAGCAGTGCTTCAGTTGTAGTAGGCCTTGTCCACGCTGTAGTTTCTTCCCAAATGTGTCCTTGGAATGGGGAGGGAGAAGATATTTCCACCTCCTTGGAGCCCTCTAGGGCAGAGAACTTTAGAATAGTCTGTATACCAACAGAGTTCCAGGTGAATCCTTTTTGTCTTGAAGTTCAAAAATGAATCCCAGAAGTGGAGGTTTTCTCCCCTTATAAAAGCACCCTGGTGTGGGAGGGACGTTGCCATGGTGGGTCTGTCTTTGAAGCACTGGTTCTCATGGACCATCCCAGAGAGGGTTTTGCCTCCATCCTGGGGAATTTAAAGTGAAGCATCCTGGGCACAGACCAATATGATTGTTGTGGGTACACCCATGCCAGATAACCAAGATACACCCAGCACTGTCACAAATTAGTCACCTCAACAAGCTGGCAATAATATGACATCTAAATGCTTGAGGCTTTATAAATGTGTTATCCCAATAGCCACCATGACAGAACCAGACATTGATTATATTTAGATAGTGGCATACCAGCAGACTGCTGGAGTATGCACTTTTAAGAATTCTACCCAGAGATGCATAGGGTTAAAAAGACATCTCTGGTTGTTGGAACTTTGTGTTCAGATAGCTGTGCCCATGTGTGCAGATGTTAGTTTTGGGCATGCCCCCTCCTGCAGTACGTGCAGGGGAGGGGGAGGGTGTGTGTGTGTGTGTGTATGTGTGTGCGCGCGTGCGCATTCAAGCATAGTATTGCTGTATGAGCATGTGGAGTGATAGATGCGTAAGTAAAGTACTGTTTTTGGTAGCTGTGTATGCTGAGTGGTCGAGCATAGTAGATTGTGGAGAATGTATCCGTAGTGGCACAAACCTATGCATGGGTTTGTGGATTTGTGTATATGTTGGTATTTTGTGTGCTGAACGGCAGATTTGCGGGTAACATCGTCAATGTGTGGGTAAAGGTTGGCGGATTTCTACAAAGGTAGGTAGATTTGTTTTCACCAAGATTCATTTGTGGGTAAGGTTGGTATATTTGTGTGTAGGGTGGGAGGTTGGAAGTTGAATCATAGAGAAGATTGATGCATGTTACATGTGGCTAAGGGTGGTAGCTGCATGTAGGCTTGTGGATTGTGAGAGGGTGCTGGGTGCTAGATGGTAGATTTGCATGCTGCATTGTCGAGTTGCATGAACTGAGATGGATTTGTGGGTAGGCGTGGAAGATATGTCAGATTTTTATATCAAGTGATAGATTTTATTTGTATGGTGGCTGGTAGAGTAACATGTAGCGAGTTGGATTTGTCAGTTGGGTGGTAGATGTGTGTGTAGTCTTGTGGTTCTGTTATATGTGATGCCAGATGTGTATGCTAAATGGTAGAGTTGTGTGTAGCATATAGAATGTGTAGGTACAGGTGGTGATGTGTGTAGGGTGGTAGATTTGTGGCTGGGGATGGTAGATTTCTGGGTGTGAGTGATAGATTTGCGGTGTGTGTGGTAGATGTGTGAGTGGTTGATTTGTGGTTAGGGATTGCACATGTGTTGGTATGGGTGCTGGATGTGTGGGTGGGTGGTAGATTTGCGGTTAGGGGTGGTAGATTTGTGGGTATGGGTGCTAGATGTGTGGGTGGGTGGTAGATTTGTGGTGAGAGTGGTAGATTTGTGGGTATGAGTGCTAAATGGATGTGTGGGTGGGTGGTGGATTTGCAGTTAGGGGTGTTAGATGTGTGGATATGAGTGCTAGATGGATGTGTGGGTGGGTGGTAGATTTGCGGTTAGGGGTGGTAGATTTGTGGGTGTGGGTGCTAGATGTGTGGGTGGGTGGCTTATTTGCGGTTAGGTTCAGTAGATTTGTGAGTATGGGTGGGTGGTAGATTTGCAGTTAGGGGTGGTAGATTTGTGGGTATGGGTCCTAGATGGATGTGTGGATGGGTGGTAGATTTGCAGCTACGGGTGGTAGATGTGTGGGTATGGGTGCTATATGTATGGGTGGGTGGTAGATTTGCGGTTACAGGTGGTAGATTTGTGAGTATGGGTGCTAGATGTGCGGGTGGGTGGCAGATTTGCGGTGAGAGTGCTAGATTTGTGGGTATGGGTGCTAGATGGATGTGTGGGTGGGTGGTAGATTTGCTGTTAGGGGTGGTAGATGTCTGGGTATGGGTGCCAGATGTGTGGGTGGGTGGCTTATTTGCAGTTAGGTGCGGTAGATTTGTGAGTATGGGTGCTAGATGTGTGGGTGGGAGGGTGGGTGGTAGATTTGCAGTTACGGGTGGTAGATGTGTGGGTATGGGTGCTAGATGGATGATGGGTGGGTGGGTGGTAGATTTGCGGTTACGGGTGGCAGATGTGTGGGTATGGGTGCTAGATGGATGTGTGGGTGGGTGGTAGATTTGCGGTTATGGGTGGTAGATTTGTGGGTATGGGTGCCAGATGTGTGGGTGGGTGGCTTATTTGCAGTTAGGTGCGGTAGATTTGTGAGTATGGGTGCTAGATGTGTGGGTGGGAGGGTGGGTGGTAGATTTGCAGTTACGGGTGGTAGATGTGTGGGTATGGGTGCTAGATGGATGATGTGTGGGTGGGTGGTAGATTTGCGGTTACGGGTGGCATATGTGTGGGCATGGGTGCTAGATGTATGGGTGGGTGGTAGATTTTCGGCGAGGGTAGTAGATTTGTTTGAGAGGGTGAGAGATCTCTCTGAAGGTTCGTGGAATTCTACACATGGTGTTGGATTTGGATTATGGTTAGGTTGGCAGTGGTAAGAGGCCGAGCTGAGATCAGTCTAGGTCTTCAGCTCCTTTGGTGGCAGGAGCGCGGCCTTCAGAGGGCATTTGTCACCCGCCCTGAAGCACTCATTAAAAGGGCCTGTACAGAGATCTTTGAAGTGGGTCTAGCCTCGGATCTGCGCGCTGAATCACTCGGTGGTGAGCCAGAATTTAATTAGCGGCCTCAGAATTACTGTCCCTAACTCTTCCCTGGGTTTATTCAAAGCACACCTGGTTAAGTGGCGCGAGATTCTGGAGAGAGGGAGAGGGGAGACGCTTCCCCAGGGCTTTTAATTAATGAACGCCATGACAACAAGAAGAGTTTGTCATACTAATTCATATCGCCAAGACAGAAGGGGCTCATGGTCCACTGACTCTGCCCACCCCCTTTCCTCCTTGGGCGCTGTGGTGCTAAGTGCTCCCAGGAGAGAGTGTGTTTAATGACATTCTCCGGTGCCTCCGTGCACACTGATTAGATTATTTATGCTCAGATGAGCAGAGCTGCCACAAATGCCCATGAACCCGGTGCCCCAACCACGCTGGCATGCTCTGGCCCGCTACTAAAGCCACTTTGGCCAATGTACTCTTTGTGATCATCCAGAGAGAGTGTCCCAGCATAGAGTGGGACTTGTCAAGGCTGAACATGAATACTCCACAGGAAGGCTATCAGAGGGAAATGGTGGCCCATCCCAAAGACCCCGACTGTGAACGCTGTCCTGCAGATACAACCACCCGGCCGAGCGGTGTCACGCCACATCCAACCATTGCTCCAATCAAAAGGATAAAGTGATCCAACTTGGTGTGGGCCTAGTTCGTGCCATGCGGTAGGTAACCTGATCGTGAGGATTCGGTGGCCAAGCCTGGCGTGTAACTCGTCCATCACCCACGGGAATGCTCTCGAGCGTTGAAGCAGCCAAGTGGATGAGCAGTCCATTCCTCGGTGGATTGCTCTCATAAGCATAGGGGGGCTCACTTTGGTGTGTGCCTAAGAGTGCTCTAATGGCTTCAACGCAACTAAGACCGAAGGCAGTGATGCTCTTCTATAACGGATGCCATCATACTACAGCAGGCCAACAAACTGCATGCACGATCAAGGCCTCTACTCTGATTGTAAGGATACAGTAACCCAACTTAGTGTCCGTCTACTGAAGTCCTTTAATCTTTTCGTGGGTATATGAGATGATATGATATGGCATTTAGAACGTGCCTATACATGGATAAATGGATCATGGTTGATGTTGTGGTGGGGAAGTCCTTTACTTAGATTGTGATGATACAGGGACCCAACTTGGCGTCGGGCTAGTGAATTCCTTTACACCAATCTTTAGGATACAGTAATCCTAACCCGGTGCTTGACTAGTCAGTGTCTTGTATTGCAGTAATGATCATGCGACTTCGACGCAACCAAGTGTGCGACTCGTAAGGTCCTTATTTGATTGCTACCATCTGCATGCAGTGGCTCGACAATGTGTCTGCCTACTGGAGCTTTTACATCACTCCAATCGTAAGGATATAGTGGTTGACCAGAATGAAGTCCTGCTGAAGGCCTTGAAAGAATGTTCTTAAAACTTCGAAGCAACCAAGTGTGGGAATAGTTAAGCGCTCACATCATTCATATGGTGAAAATGGAGAGGCCGTTTGTAGAGTGTAGGCATTCAAGCCTTAACATGAACGGTATTGCAAGGATACAGTGTCCCAAAGGAGTGTGTAATTGATCAAGCCCTTGCATAAGTGATGCATAAGTAGAATAAGAAGACAATGACGCTTCCTAGACGGCTGCTTGTCGGGTCCTCACAGAAATCCTAGCATAAGGAGACAGTGCCCGTTGGTTGCCTGACTAATCAAGTCATTTCACTAATGCTTTCCTATATAGACAGGTGACCCAAACTAATTAACGACTGGCCACGTATTCACGTGAATGCCATTGTATGGCTCAAGTGGCTCACACTCATGTTGGTATGAAAGCCAGTGGGCAAACAAAGTCTGTAAGCAGCCTGTGTCCAACACAGTACAACATTAGCAAACAGTACCAGGTATCCACGTGGATTTGCCTCTGCGTCGTGGTACGCAAGCAGGCCACCTATCATCGGCATTCTAGAACACTGAGAAGCTCACCCTGAACTGCAGTCTGCCCATTCCTACAACATTGGTATGACGACCCAGTCTTTTTTTTTCTAATTCTGTTCCCACTGAGATTTAAACAATATCTACAATGACTAACATTTGCATGTAAGCAGCGGCAACCTTAATGCTCGCTTGTATGTGAACATAGCGACCAATGCATGGGATTTCCAATGGGCGTTGTGGGGCTGCTGTGGTACATGCATGAACAAATATCTTGCACAAGCTAGATCAAGTAGATCAGGGGCCTGCAGCCTTTTGGGTCTCCAGATTTTTTGCACTACGACTCCCATCAGTCTGGCCACCAAAGTTAATGGTAAAGGATCATGGGTGTCATAGTCCAAAATATCTGGCGAGCCACAGGTTGCAGACCCCTGAACTAGATGCATTCCATTGGAAGTGTAGCTCTCTACAGATGGCAAATAATTGTAGCAAAGATAAATAGAATTAAAAACACTACACGCATTGTTACACTCACTGCAGTTTTTAATCCAGTGTATCAGGGCCATTGTTCTTGCAGTCCTTGTATCTCTGTCCTGCTTTGACCATGAAGGTATCGGTTTCCTCAGCGCTGATTTTCAAAGTGGACTGGTTTAGAATGCCCGAAGTTGTCTCAACTACAGTTTGCAGTGTTTATTCGACAAAAAGCGAATTTAGCATCTTCTGTGCAATCCAATTTCGCAGCTCCAAAAACAGCAAGCACAGCGCAGGCCTCCTGACAAACACCACCCTGGCCTCCAGACGGGCATGAGCCGCTCCAATGGACATCAAGGACAGACTGGCTTTTAAGACCAGAGACTGTGGAAGGGCAGACTGCAGTCCTGGTTGTATGTCTGTATGTCATAATATCCTGCGAATAACAACATGATCTAAAAACGTAGTGATACAAATGAATTTTACGTAGAAAGTAGTGTAAACATTAAATGTGAAAGCATTTTAAATGAAGAAAGTAAAAATACTAAATGTATCGCTTAAAAAAAGAATTCTGTCCGAATTCATGTATTTTATTTGATCCATCCAGCTTCCTACATTTGCACTTACCTATAGTCATCTGTGAAAGTATACTTTCCTTTTTCATTAATCTATTTTATGCTTTATTAGCACCCGGGGCGGGAGAGGCAACCAATCATGTACTGACAGGAGGGTAGTTGGTAAAGCAATCAGTTTTAACTGTGCAAGGTTATTTGGTTTCAGCACCAAGGGAGCAAGGGATTGTAAATGTCACTAGGGGCCTTCGGAGAAGAACCAGGGGAACAGAACCACAATGTACCTGGTGCATGTAATGATCTTGATGCTCGACAGCGTCAAGTCGGTTCCAGGATGCTTTGCAGCTCTTGCGACAGAGTTCAAGGCTGTAGACAGCTGTGGGTATCAGGCGGCAGGGAGTCAGCCGAGCGAGGCTGCATGGACAGCTGCAGGCTGGCCTACACAGCAGCTGGTCAAGAATCGCTGTCTCTGTACTGGTTGACGGATCTGGAACACTGGTCGAGGTGCCTTGGATGGCTTTAGTGGCTGCGGTGTGACAACTGTCAGTGTTGCAGTCAGTCGCGGCTTCGAGATCTCAACTGCCTCGAAAATTTCTTTAAAAGATGGATGCTGATTGATGCTTGTTGTGGCACTCATCCTAGCTTCTTCGCTGGGCTAGTGTCATCCTTTAAGGTGGACAGCCCAAAGCTGAGGAGAGTGTTTGCAGGCAACGGCCTTTTCCTTTATTCAGAGACTCTCTGGCACTTCCCACCTAGGAAGATTGCTGGCAGAACCTCTGTTCCCGGGGAGAAGCTGTAAGGCAGACTGTACCTTCAGCCAGGGTCCAAATAAGTCCTCCTTCTTACTCCTTTCAAAGTCGTCAGATGCTCTCTAAGTGAGGGTTCAGCCCTCTTTTAAAGCCAAATGGGCCCCAGTGATTGGAGCAGGCTACGACTACCTTAATGAACCAATCCTTGGCCCCACCAACAATCTTCTGTTAGGCTTGAAGTCATAACCAGAGTGCTTTGCAACAGGAAAGGTAAGGGGTGACAACATATACTACTAAGTCACACCCATCTTCTGAGGTTGATCTCCCATCATTCAATTTCTTACAAAAAAATGTTTAAAAGCCTAGTGGAGTGCACCCTCCCTGTGCGGATTCTCGAATTCCTCCCTCTGCCGTATCAGGCGCTTTAGCGATTTTTTATAATCTTTTATTAGGTTCAATAACAAGTTACAAAGTGCAAAAATAGGGATGTGAACTTCTAGGCCAATTCCAAACACAGAAGCCTAGATTCTATGAATTTACAGATTTACATGACACAGTTGAAACACATGGGCAGACCCATTATTTGTATGTGGCGTTATGGATTCGCCAAGGGGAAACTGCCTGTAGCACACTGTCTTTTATATCTAACTTTTGGGGACTCAAAACATACACATGGACGATGGCGGGGCACAGAGGAATGGGGTGCATGTTATGGGTGCGTTTAAGTTCACTATTAGTGCCACTCTTGAGGGGGGGGGTTTCTCAGCCTATTCCCATGCGACTTGATCCTTGTGTTTATTTAGGTCCTGCCAGTTGCTTTTCCAGAGTAATACGGATAAACCCACTCCGTTGCTGAAAGATTCGTTTTGTATACTAAGGATGGCCAGACAATATGTAGATTTGTTATATTCCTTATTTTATTTTTATCATTTTACTCTGGTCCTTCTAGGTTTAAGGGCCAAAGTAAAATGAAAGAAATAAAATAGGTTCACAGTTAGTCTCATTGTGAGGAGAGGATTCTTTGTAACTCTGAGGCTCAGGGGGGGGCGTGGCAATGCAAAACAGGGAGGAGTCAGATGCTGCACTGCCCACGAAGAGGAGCAGCGCGCAGAGGTTTGTGCCCCTCGCCACTATCATGCAGCAATACAGCTGTGTCCACGCTGGATGTGCCCATCTTGACAAGCCCACATACGGAACCCAACGTATGTCCCCAGCCTCCCGCAGCACCATGACTTTTTGCTAATTCGTATGCCAGCCAGAGCATTTGCCACCCTTTCAGGTACCTTTCCAATATGAAGTGATGGGCCTGAACCCCAGTCCTGAACCCCAGTCCCACCGGGCAGAGACGGCCTTAGGGCAGGGCGGGCCGGGCGACCGTCTGGGACGCCATAGTCCCCTAGGGCGCCATTAGCCCCCTACGGCGTCAGCTCGGGTGAGCCTTTCAGGGGTTACCCGTGGGTGGCGTGGGTGGAGAAGTGTAATTTTGAAATTAAATGCACGCGCAGAAGCGGGCACATTTAACAGCAACTGGGTGCTGGCACCTATTGAGATAATTACATGCCTGCTGCAACGCGGGAGCGGGCGATAATCATCTTAATAGGGTGCCTCCGCACCTTACTGTTGTTAAATGCGCCGGCTCCCCCAATTGACCAGGGGCGCAGTGGGAGAGGGGTGCCAAATTGTTCTTTTTCCGCCCGAGGCGCTGCTGCCACTAAGGCTGGCACTGCCACCAGGATATGATATATTCCCCCACCTCCCGACTTGATAGTCCCAAGTTACCCAGAATCAGGTTTTCCCATTACAGATTTAGGACGAAAAAGCTCGTCCCTGTGACATATTTGCAGACTGCCTTCCTAAAGTCCTGCACTCTACGACACCCAACTAGTGTCTGTAGGCTGACCAGGGATGAGTCACACATCCAGCAGTCCCCTAATTTGGCACTGCGCATCTGTGCAGGTGTCCGGAGAGCTCTCTTCATTGTAAAGTACTGTGACTGTGCGCACACAGCTGAGGTTGTTAGATAGTAACTTCTTTTCCAAAATAAGCACCAGGCCTCTATTTCAAGTGTAACACTCATCTCTTCCTCCCGCGCTGCCATGAACGTAGATGTTTTGGTCCTCCCTAGACTTGCAATTGGCATCCTAAACACCTGAGACACCAACGTGTCTCTAAATCGCCTGGACCCTGCAGCATCCTCCCATGTGTTAGCTAACTGCTTGCACTTTCCCTTTTTTCTTTTCCTAAACAGTAACCTGTACCTAATTCCTAGTTCCCCAGAGATTACTAACGATAGCCCAAATGCATTGTTGGAGGCAACTGAGCCAGCTTAGAGCTTTCCAGAATGCTCCAGAGCAGGATTCTGGGGATGCTTGTGGCCTTGTGCAGAAGGGATGTGACCAAGCAGTTTGGGCTGGACTGCCCCTTCTAGGGTGGGGCCAAGCCTGATTTGCATATGATCCTTCCCCTTTTGTAATGACTTGGCAGGCAAAGAATCAATGGTTGCCCAGAGCAATGCCAGAGGTTAAGATTAATTCTAAAACTTCCAGCCATCCCCTCTTTTATTTAGCCAGAGCAGGATTCCGGCAACTTTTTTAGTAATTTCTCCAATCTGAGTGAGGTGTCTTGTTAGCATCATATTGCGAAGTCTAAACACTTTAGCCGTTTTTGATTAAGCAGTAATGGCGGGACTGGTGATGGAAACTCCTATTCAACCACCGCCTGTAGTGGTCGCTCGTACATCTCTCCTAGGACAGAGCAATGAGCTAGTACATTAGACGAAATGCTTTGCGATATAGACGCAGGTTGGGAAAGCGATCACCACTGTTATCACCCTCCATCTTTAATTGCAATCCTTGCTCTTTTCCCTGCCCAAACAACTCTAACCAGCTGCTTATCAACAATTTTGAAAAAAGTGGCAGGGGAAGCGAGAGGGCATTACGTCCCTGTGTACAAGATTCCAGGGACCACCATCATTATTCTTCTTGTCTCGCGAGGATATCTCAGGGGCAACGTGCTCGCCTCTGAAGCAAGATGACACGGAGCCCTGGGTCTGCGCTTAGAAACTTCTGGGTGTAAGCGCGTTATAAATAACCAATTACAAATTCATCTCTCCAATCATCCCCTGCAGCTCAACCTTAGCGGGGTCGACCCTTCCAGCAATTTCTTCACCATTACTAGGCAACATTTCACCACCTCAGCCATGAGAACTGCATCTGTTTTCCAAAATGTAATGCCAAACTGCTGTAATCAGTCGCTTGTCCAACTCAGGCTGTACTTTAGAAATGAACCTTTGTCACAGTTGCCTGTCAGAGAGGAAAGCTTTGACTTGTCATTACTCGAGAGATCAACAAGCAACTATAGATTGTTTCCGGAAGCAACTACAAACTCCTCATTTGATTTGAGGCAACCAGTAGAAGGGCCATCTGATCATGCAGATAGTTTGACCTTTACACCCCAAACCTACCATTATTCAATGCTATTTCTCCAGAAAATCTCCAACAGCGGGTTTAAGGTCAAAACAAACAGCATTGCTGATGTACACTCCCCTCCCTAACACAAAGAACCCACAGTGGCATTAGAAGCTGAGAAGCACTCTGATCTACCATGTCACTTCATGTCCCTCCATAGACAGAACCATTCAATGCTGTCGAAGGCTTTTTCCACATCCAGGGCCCGAGCCGCCCACACTTCATCGCTTCGTTCCATCATATTGATCAGCAGCGTACAGTTAGATGAGCCTAACCATCCTCCCATAAGACCTAGCTGATAGCTGTGGATCAGTCCCGGCAGGATACGCTCAAGGAGGCCAGACCGCATCTTAGCAAAGAACGTGAACTCCTATTCAGAGTTTAGGCAGTAGTTTCTGTTAGTGTTTGATCCCTTTGGAATTAGGACACTCTTTGGCTAGGCAAACGTTCACCATCTGTCTGATACAGCTTTCTGTAGCTTAAACCCCTTCTGAAACCGTGCACGCTCTCTTTTAAAGGAATCTACGTTGTTTGTCATCCTCTGGGGGTCATTCTTACTCCCGGCAATTCAGTCGGCTGGGTGGGTGTCTTACCATCAAGACTCCTCCTCCCTTGAGGAATTTACATTGAAAAAATGTACATCCATTCTCGCTAAAATTAGCTGCACACGAGTAAAGCTTATCGTTGAATTAAAAAAATTCTTACATGATGCCAAAAGATTTATAAGCGTGCCATCCACGTCCTTAACGGTATCAATTGTGTAAGGATGGCGCACGAAAATTCCCAGCCGTGTTCCCTTCAACATAAAACTTCAAGCTACTGTAACTTTGAGCATCAATGGTCGCAACACTGCAGCCATTTTGGATTTAATGGAAATTTGAGCTTGCATGTCTTCTCTAACATCTTTCCACATCCCTTGGCTGAATACTCTATCTAACGCTTTTCGATTATGGATAATAGCTTTACGTTCTCAGAACCCTTTATTTTATTTTTGGCGCATGCATAATGAATGACTTTCCCACGCAAGGTTGCCTCCAACCCATCCCACATTACTGAAGCGGAGATAGCCGGCATATTAATGGCCTCAAGAAACGCTTGGTCCAGTGAACAAAAATCGGAGTCTGAATGAACACCCAGGTCTAGCCTACAAACATTGCCCCACTCCCGAGACACCATGGACCAAAGAAATGGGTACATCGTCTGAGAATGCGACGGCACCATTATCTGCAATCAGGTAGTGGTCTACTTATGAAGGAGGTAGTCTGTCAGAGATTCCTTCTGCCCTCTGTGTTCCCCCAGGATGCTTAGGCCGCAAAAGACTTCCTGTAGCTTCTTCTGTTTCTGATATGATAGGTTATTTATAACATGCTTAATACCCAGAGGTTTCTAAGCACGGACCGGGATTTGAATCTGTGTTGCTCCTTGTCGTCTTGCCGAGCACGTTGCTGCTGAGCTATCCTCCCGAGACAGGCACTTCTGTAACATGGCAATGGCGTGTCTGTAACATGACTTCAGAGCCCGAAATAGTGAGTAGATGAAAGCTGATTTTAATGAAGTCATTTAACCATAGGCTTACAAGTCACTGTAGTTACTGGCAAAGGTTGCTAAATAGGCATAGAAAGGTGGGAGCACTGGTCACTTCATAGCTATCTCTGTTCATGTGGTGTGGAAAGCGCCATCGTTCCCCACTTCAAACAAATTGGTGAATACGGACTCATCTTTATTTTCCTGGTGGCAGCAGCTACGAATTCTCTTCTCTTTACGAGTATGTCTTGAACTTTGCCAATGTTAACAGAGGGAAGGCACCATTTTGGGTACCATTTGGATATTCCGGTGGGCCTCATCAAAAACTCTCTGACCCCACAATGCAAGGCTCAATTCCAGGGTACACGCGAGTGGACGGTGCCCACTTTTTTCAGACTCCGTCACCCCAGGTATTTTAGACGTCTGTGTGTAAAACAAGAAACATTGACTACCATTTTGTCATGTTTACAGCGCCCTCCGGACTAGAAGCTCGGTAGCTAGGTTTGCAGGACAGGCCCTCACCCCACTGCACCATATAAGCTGATGAAATACAACGCACAAGTGAAGGTGGAATGGTTTATTTCGGGCCTGTTTGTTGCAGGGAACACATTGGTATTGTTTCTTGGAGTTTTAAACATGCACACTTTTTAGGGAGCTCTTCTACCAGCTCTTTCCCTGTAGCGTTAGCACCGCGTTTTATATCAGGCAATGTAAGCACGGCCTGTCGGTTCTGAGATGAGATCGCTGGGGTTGTTTAGATGTCAGTATCTACCTGAGGTATTTGCATTTCCGTTGTCCTTTCTGCAGGATATGCTTGCAAGATCACAGTGTTCTTTGGCGATTGAGTTTCATTCGAGAATGCCGTAACCCTCTTCTTCTTAAACGTAACCCTGTGTTCAGGATTTATAATTACATGGCGGGACGGATGAGCTTTTAAGTGATATGGTGTTGCTTGTGTGCATGGCAGTCCCAATGAATAGAATGGCCGTGACATCCAGAGTATGAATAATTTCAGGATAATGACTGGAGGGGCATGAGCGTGCTGAGGTCTAGTTGGCCTTTTGTGTCTTGCAAGATATCTTTTAAATACAAAAGTCGAGGTATCCTGCGCTATGTGTGGGATTTGGCTCTTGAAGTTAAGCACACCGAGCTGGGCATTGTGTTGGAGACGGAGACTGTGGTGGGCAGGGTGCTAACATCTATATGCATGGCAAGTTATTGGTTTAGAGGGTTGCTGGCATGGCTCAAGTCGAGTGTGTAAAATGCGAAACATTGCCAGTCTTGTTTACTCCGACCTTGGGACTCGAACGGCAATTGGCAAGGTCGCAGGCTGAGAACTTCACCACTGCACCAATGAAATATAACAAGACTAAACGTAAGATGTCACATTTCGGGACTGCATGTCCCTGGGAAAACATCATTCCTGGTTCCGGGAGTTGAAAACATGTACACATTTGAAAATTTTCAAAAGACTATTAGAAGAAAATATTGTCCCTTGCTATTTTTGTGTATGTTGTGTATGAAAGGCAAATTGCCATTCGCCCTGTGCCCTCTGTATGGGTATGCACAGCTAACTGAATGAAATTTGCATATTTCACATTAATATGCTAATTTCTGGTGACACCACATCTCACTGCGTATGTTAATGAGCCCCCTACTTTTATTTTAGGACTTGACTCCTGCCAAAATGTGACATCTCTTGAGCAGCCAATCCTCAACAAGGAGTCACGTGGACAGGGAGTAAAAACGAAACTCTGTCTAGTGGGTGGCAGGTTCGCTTTGAATCTGCATGCCTCTGTTCTCTAACTAACTTCTGGAGCGCCTTGCTTGTCTCACCCTCTTCAAATGCACCCATGACATCTGATCTAAGAAAGGGGCTGCTAGCAGGTTTTACTCGCCTCCGAGCACGGCATAACCATCCATGTAATTCATAACATTCCGATAATTCCTAGGTTTTGCACCTGGGCCTCACGGGACGCACATGTTAATCATATGAAGTGATTGTGCATTAATGTCTACTTCTACAGTGACCCAAACTCCAATGCTGACTTTAGCATTCAAGGGCTATATGGCACCTGTCTTTTCTTGTCGACCTATTGAGCACAACGGCGAATGCCCCTTGCCGACCCCAGCCCCACTGAACATGTTTGCCCCAATGGTGGAGAGGTATTGCTCCTGCAATAGATCATTTATATATAACTCTAATCTTTAAGCTGGGACAGTATCAAATTATTTTCTTGCTGGGTGGCTCACTCCCTTGACATTCTAAGGTATGAAATGTGTTGCCGTTATCCACAGTCTAACTTTTCTATCTGGCTACTGAAGTTGACCCCTCTCCCCAACCCAAGCCCTGGCTGACCCAGCTCATCAGTTACCCAGCCACACAGGAACCTTATTTTAACCAGGCCACAGTAGTTGAGTTTGCACTGGTGTTCAGCCACCAGTGTCACAAGAGGAAAAAGTATAACTTGAAGGATTTTGTACAAGAGGGGTGGGATCAAAGATAACATGAGTGGCAAACAGTTTTGAAATAGATAAGTCATTAGGGTGGGATAGAGTCTCACCAGTCAGCACATTAATAGCAGGCAAAAGGAACTCTGAATGGGTGCTGTGGACAGATTTGCCAACATGCTCCTCATTTCTTGAAAATCAATGATCCTATAGGTCACTGTTCTGATTGGCTAATTGCTTGATGTGCCTTGCACTCTGAAGTAAACTGTACTGAGAATGGGCGTGTGTGGCTGGCTGACAAACCCCAGAGCAGACGTTGGGGGGCGGAGGGGAGTGAGAGTTGGTGTGCTGCTGCATACTGGGACCTACTCCCCACTTATTGCCTCGCCCCGGCATGGTGCAGATCGTTTTGGTGCATTGCAGTGCAAATGTGCCAGTAACCGTGCATTTTAGGGTTGAGGACAGGTCATCGGGCACCTAGAAGCACATACTGTTATTTCTGGTGATCCTTAAGGCTATTGCATTCCTAGATTGCTTGTATATCCATGGAAGACTTGAATTAGACACAATAATTAGACGCAATCGCTCTGGTAGGGCTCATTCTGCTTCTGATATGCTGGGCCTCGTTACATTGGCTGCGTGGCGTGGCTCTGGCCAAGCCATATTTCCTGGCATCAGACCAGCAAGTCTCCTGTGTTATCAATGGATAGAGCGTGTGCAGGGAATGCCGGCAATGGCAAAAACGAGCCTGAATCCATCACAGAACGCAGGGGGCAGATGGTTAGACTGGGACTTTTATTTCTCCAAACCAGTCCTCCAGGTACCTGGGTATCCCACAGAGTTCTTCACTTCCCACAATCTCTGTCCACTTTGATAGCTCTCGGCAGCCAGCGGCAAGTATTAGAAAGTACATCAGGGCAACAGGACCTATGCTCATGAGCCACAGATGGAGAAAGACAGAAAGAGATCCTCCACTCCGTGAATGTCTTAAATGGGGAGGCCCCTCAAGACGATCCCTCTGTTGGGCCCAGAAACTCTGATGCAATCACCACTAAAGGTAGTGGGATTCTGGTCTGACCTTGATCTCTCCATCCTAAAAGAGATATCACAGGTTAGCAAGGCTTGAGACTATCTCCCTTTTTGAGTCAAAATAATAATTCTATATCTGAGCATTCCAGGTAGATCACCTGATTGGTCAGGCCTATCAACCTGTAGTTGGTTGGATATGGTCTCTTTCTGTAGAGCGGCTGATCACTACGCTCCATCACCCTGGTCCAAAAACTACAGACTAGAGCTCTGCGAGAATCATTTGTAACTTGGGAGCTCGACACCTCACCACATTGGCTATAGTAAAACTCCAGTGCCTGCTGGAAGTTATACATAGGAACTTGGCTATCTTGAAGACGGTGCAATAAGCGATATTGGTCATAAGCCTGGCTTACATTCGGAAGGCACACTCTAGCTGCACTGCTGGCCGCTCTCTGCGGTCATCTAGGTTTCCGGCTATAGGATCCTTGACCTTTAAGCGGCTTCTAAGACTCTAAGTGCCTGATTCACAGAGCGTTTCCCTATGGGATTGCACCATTATAAATCACTTCTGTGAATCAGGCCCTAAGACTGTAATCACCTTAGAGGAGGGCGAATCTGCAGGGCCCACCCGGGCGTACTTAGGGACGGAGAAAGCCATCTCAGTTTTACGAAGCAGCTTAAACATGAACTCTGTCTGGTATCCCGCGGCTCGTGTGGTGGAGGAAGATAAGTGCGGCTGCATGACAGTACATCACGTCTAAAAGACCCAAGCACTATGAAGTGGCCCTCGGGATGCAAACAGCGGAAATCTATAAGCGCCCTTGGAGTGCAATATAAGTGGAAACAGAGACCACAGTAACGGTTTAAGTCTAGCTCTTTTGCTTAATTTATTGAATTGGAAATAAACTGCTACTTCCCTAATTGACTTCCACCATTTTACGACAGACACTTTACTGCACTGGTTCAATCAATAAACCGCAGGCACAGTGGCTCGCCCTACGTTTTAGCGTGCAGTCTTTCCTGTACACAGAGAGCTCATATACAAGCATTGGCAATGCCAACAGTGTGGGCTTTTGTGTAGGCATGGGAAAGGCACTTACCAGGCACTGCCGTTTTGGTACTAACTGACCATTGATGGTAGCAGGTGCAAAATGGTGCAAATACCTGGGCATCTAAAAGCAATGCCTGGCAAATTCCTAAAATGTATCCTAAAGGAAAAACTGTTGGCTTTGCCAATGCTTGTTTTTAACAGGACTTCAGTGAAGGACACGCATAGCGCTTATAAATCGAGTGGCTGAAGGCAGACCTGGGTAAGACATTTTTTCTTATACCAGTAGCATGTTTACAGCTCCAATTAAGTGATTGACACTCCGATGACTGCTTTGAAAAAACACTGGCAGGCACTTTGAGGGCAAGGTTTGATGGTAAAGCTTCATTAACGCAAGCTCCAAGAGTTCCCGTGAGTTGGTGTTTTGGGTGTGAAGGGGCTGGAGCTGGACGGGAATGGACATGGCCATATGTTCTTTAAGGCGGACGTGGGCAAATAACCAAACAACACCTACAGGCTGTGTGTCTTTCCTTCCTATGTGTACTCTAATGCAATAGTTTCAGTTTATAGGTGGAGCAAGCAACACCTAAAAGTGGTCTTCTCTCTCTCCCCTCTCTCTCTCTCGCGCTCTCTCTCTTATAAAGTCTGATTTATGTCTCAAAAAAGCTGCCTAATTCCCCACCCCCAACCCCATATTACCGAACTCTGCCATCCAGTGCAGGCAAAGTACGCTGTCATTTCAGGGAAGGGAGGGGATCCCCCGACAAGCCAGAGCCCCTGGAAGAATTGTAGAAGAAGCAGCCGTCACGGGGAAGGCCTATCGTCCCGTCAGAGGTACCGGCCAGTCCCGTTGTCCCCGTAGGCCAGTGCGCCTCCAAATACAAGTCACTTTCTGCCTCCGATGGCGAATGCCGGCGACTGCCTGGATATCGCCCATTAATCTCCTGGGCTGCGGGCGGAATATGCTGCGTGACGGTACAGTAATCTCTCCTCATAGCTTTTACCTGCCACGCGATCCATCACTTCCGCTGCTGTGCGCTGTGCTTTTTCAGCAGGTTATCTGACAGGGAAGGGATCAGACGCAATCACCGCGCTACAAGACCGACCAATCCGAGGCCTTCGACAAGAGAAGCCTGAGATCCACTGCTGCAATTGACCTACCCCCACTACTTTCGGATTACTTCACATGTAGCTTCCCGCGTCATCTGTGTCTCGAGAGGATAGCACAGGGGCAATGTGCTCGCCTTCGA
The DNA here is from genome assembly GCF_040938575.1 of Ambystoma mexicanum. Taxonomy (NCBI): domain Eukaryota; kingdom Metazoa; phylum Chordata; class Amphibia; order Caudata; family Ambystomatidae; genus Ambystoma; species Ambystoma mexicanum. Next base: position 612,880,883 of record NC_090925.1, on the reverse strand, counting down.
GGACAGAGACACAAAGCAACACAGGTTCGATCCCCGGGTCGGTGCTTAGAACCCTCTGGCTATTAAGCACATTATAAATAAATTAACATAATTGTTAATGGACCGTTTATATCGCACAACCAGAGGTCAAAATGGTCGGGTACAAAAGGTACTTTAAGTTTTCGTTAGGCAAAGGTTTGTTTTGTGCTGCGCTCACTGGGGATTCGAGTCTCTGCTCTGCTGTATCCGCCATAATGTAACATCAGGTTGAGCTGCCTTCCAGCCACTGGCTTGCTGTTGTTTATTTCAGTAGTCTGCTTGGGGCATGAAACCCATTCCAGAGGCCTCTCATATCCCTACTCCCGAATTGATCAGTGATCAGTGTTTTACTTCTGCATTTAAGCAACTGTTTAACATGAAATGGCTGCACCTGTGTGTTTAGGTAATAGGTGTGTGACAAATCAACTTCTGGGGCACCAGTGGTCCAGGGATGAATATCGGTTTCTAAATCATCAATCAGCCCCACACCTCTAGTACACCAGAAGGGAACCAAACAGAAAAGAAACAAAAGCAAATTATAAACCACCTTGTCCAATTTTGGTAACGTTGCCGGAGCGGCAGGCTTATCTCCGCAAGGTCATGGATCGTTGGTTAGTTGCAACAATTATTACTCAATAAAAGGGGACTGTCCAGTCAAGGTTCTATCAAAAATATCTACTTTATTTATATCATAACAGACATTTCTAGTAACACTACGAAATACAAACCACCCTGTAAAGGAATGCAGCGGATAGTTTCAAAGAAAGAAAAGAGATGCACTCTGGATACTGACAGGAGGGTAGTCGATATCAGGGCTGTCAGAAGATGTGGTGAGGCCCGGGACAAAACATTTGGTGAGGCCCCCTTAGAATTTTTCGCACTCAGCAGCGGCGGCACATCCGCAAACTGGAGACTCGAGAAATCAACCTTTGAGTTTGTGTGCAGGATCCTAAATATGGTTTATTAATACAACTCCAAATCACCTACAGCAAAGTTAGATTTCTCCACTGAAGAAAGGTTTATGCCGGACTGACTTTTGTATCATATGCATAAATATCCAAGTAAAGAGTTGAGGGCAGATCTCTTTCTTTGGCTGGGGCCTCCCTCTGAAAACAGCCTCCCTGCCTCTCTGAAACTTGAGCAGAACCGTCTCCGGTTGCGGAAGCAACTCAAGACCTGTCTCTTTGCTTCTGCCTTCTCTCTTCCTCGCTCTTGCTGATCACCTGCCTGATCCATGCACTGGTCACCTGGTCAAGCTCTGAATTCGGGCCCAGGTCCCTGCCTGTCCTGTTGCAATCCTGCACTGCCTCTTGGCTCCCCTGCACTCGTGGTCTGTACCTGTAACCCTACAGTCCCTCTCTTGCACTTATTCTCCACCCGTTAGCTGCACTTATGAGTACCCGCACTAGCCACCCGTTGGCTGCACTCTTCTTTCTCCTTTGTTCTGCATCCTACCCCACCCTCGGCACTTCTTCCCTCCCCCTTCCCTGCTCTTGCGCGATCTGAATGACACAAGACCTAGTAAGATCTCTGTTCTGTCCTACTCTTTTGTTTCCCCCTCCTTGCCTTGTCGCGCCTAGAAACACTTGTGTACCGGTACGTTATAAATGCCATATCATATCATTAAGAAGCACACTGCCCCTGTGTGCACATTAAAACACACATCATACACAGTGACAAATGATGTATAGTGGAGGCTGGTACATTTCTGAACTTAAGAGGCTTAAATGTGTGTGCCAATTAGGCAGGATCAACAGAGCACACAGTGAGGGAGCCCAAACCAAATAAGGGTTGCTGGAGGTGTGGTTCTCACTCCCAAGAAAATGTTTGAAACATTGGGTTAAAATTATGCATTTTACAGCACTTTCTTTGCAAAATTGGGTAGAAATCCATACAGTTTGCAATTGGTTTTGTATAGAATCACATGGAAAATCCCAATAGTTGCAAAGCACAAACCGTGCACAGGAACATTTTTCAATATATTTCATGCTGCCTTTCCACGCAAGATATGCTTTTATAAAAATATATTCATGCTGGTTGTTCTCATGTATGTCCATGCAGGCTGCATCAATATATGCCATTGTTACCATGTACGGACTCCCAGCCAGTAAAAATGCCATGCCACAGAAAGTATATCCAGGCTGACTGTGTACCATAAGTGTTATTACTGGCTAGATAGGCCTACATTCAACGTGGGGCAATTTAGCCAAGTAGTATGTTTGCTTTAACCTTGATGCATAGTCCTGTGCATCAATGGTAAAGCAAAAAGAGCATTGGCAATGCTAACAGTTTGGGCATTCGTGTAGGCATGGGAAAGGCACTTCTGTATTGGTATTAGCTGGTCATTTATAGTGCCAGTGCAAAATGGTTTGAGTACCTGAGCAGCTAATAGCAGTGCCTGTCGAATGCCTAATACTTATACACAAGCCAAAGCTGTTGACGTTGCCAATGCTTGTTTTTAACAGGACTTCAGCGAAGGACACGCAGGGTGTTTTTAAATCGAGTGGCCAAAGGCAGACCTGATTAAGACATTTTTATTACACCAGTTCCGTGTTTACAACTCCATTGAAGTCATGAACTCTCAGAAGACTCCTTTGAGAAAAAAACTCAGACACTTTGAGGGCAAGGTTTGATGGCAAGGCCTTGATTAAAGCTAGCTCAAAGAGTTCCAGTGAGGAGGTGTTTTGTGTGGGGAGGGCAGGAACTGGGTGACAATTGACATAGCGATTAGCATGGCCATGAGAAGTCAATGGATGGGCAAATAACTAAACAACAACAGGGATTTAAACCATGGCCGCTAGGTTCCAAAAGTGAGACACTTCCCCACAAGACCACTTGAGGGTCTGAGCGGGAGCCCTGTGAAATCCCTTGTCAATGTTGCACTGTATTGGAAATATTGATGTGCATTTTTTAGGTTTAAATGGGTGCAGATTTAGAAGTTTGCTGACGATAAATCCTCTGAGTGGAAAAGGCAAATGTTCATGGGGTGACTAAAATACCTGCTCTACACCCTCCTAATCCTCCCGTCGCTGGACCCAGCCCCTTTCACTGCAGTAGGAGGGATGCCCCAGAAAAAAAGTCTATTTCCACCACTGTCTGTTCGCTAAAGCAATAGTTTTGGCTTATTGGTGGCACACCTAATAACCCAAACAAAAAGAATGCCATGCAGTGGCGCAAAACCATTGAGCAGAACGGGCTCTAGCCCCTTCCTGAAATGTTGGGCTTTGTTGACTGGACCTGGCTCCATGGGCGGCGTCAGCCCCTGGCCACTTTGAGGCAGAAGGCCTCTTTCGATGTGTCACCAGCCCGTAGCACTCGTTAAGGAACAGCATCAGCATCAAACACGCAGAGCACAAAAACCTATCCATGCAATATCAACAGACTCACTTTGATAAAGCCAAAGTCTTAACTTCTGGTCTGAGCTTTTAGATGGCCCATCTCTCCCGAGATTAGCATAGCATTATGAAAGTAAACAGCCTCTGAATTGGGGTTAAAGGTACAACTAGTGGCCAAAGGGAAGGTGAAATAACTTTTCAGCTTCCTAGCTGGGCTCAGGGAATTCAGAGGGAAATGGGAGCACGGATGGCTAAAGATGTGTCAGGGCTGGTGGGGTCCCATTTCTTTTTGATGCTTGGGGCACCCCTTACTGATTGGAACAATGGTCCAAGGCACCTGTGGAGTGCTTAAATCAATGGGGAAGTCAAAGTCATGCAGCAAGGAGGTTCACATCTGCATTATCAGTAGGTTTCTGTGTCATAAAACTGCCAACATGGGGTCAGCTACTTGGGAGCCCATTTCAACTGTAAAAGGTGAAAGTCCCAGATGCCATCCCTCAGGGGGGAGACCGAAAGTGAAATGGGTTTATTGCCCCCACTCACTATCCGCTTTGAAAACTGTCTTCCAGCCCCTGCCGGGTTGACCGACAGAGCTGTGGTCAGACCGAACAGAACACAAACGTTAAATGGTGCCTTGGCTTTGCTGTTAACAAAGGCGTTGCAATTACTAACATAAAACATTTTACTGTTAGCACCTGCATTCATATGCATAAATTTTTTAGGTAATTGAATTTGAGATGTGGTGTTAGCACTTGCATGCCAGGGGAGTGATTAGAAAGGAAGTGGTGACATGAGACATCTCATTCTCACAGCAGTCCTTAAGTGTGATGTTTCAGAAATATAAGGCGAGAGGTAGCTGCTTGTAACATTTAAGCTTCACCAGAATAGTCTAATTTGAATGTGAAAAAATGTTAGATGCCCCCACACAAGGAGGTTTGCCCCTCCCTCACAGCCTCTGATTTTAGCGCCTCTCCCAACATTTGAAGTGTCAGTACCCCCCACATTTTAGCCTAGGTGCACCTCTGATGCCACAAACCCACCCCTTAATGAAGTGCTCCCAGGGTGGCTATATTTAGGGGTGGGGCTGAACACACAGACACATAAAACAGTTTCACCCATGCATTCATCAATCTGTTGCACAACTCCATACATACATGCATGCATACATAAAAACAAACTCAGCATTGACACAAACACCAACATGCACTCATACATACACATACCGATTTAATTTAAATACACATATATACATACACATGCAATTTAAAATAGAAAAACACTTACCTTACCTACATGCACTCTTCAAAAGCATCCACGCAGCCGACATGTAGACATGTTGCCTAACAGGAGAGAACTCCTCTCCCATCAGTCAGCGTGGTCATGCTGAGCAACCTGAACACACTGACTGACAGGAGAGGAGTCCTCTCTTGTCATTCAGCATGTCCACGTTGTCAGCTGAATAACGGGAGGCAGCAGGGCTAACTTCTGAGCCCTGCTGCCTCCCATTATTTTGCTGTTTGTTGCGCAGCGAAACGGCTTTGCAACAAACAGCAAAATCATTGCACGGGCAGCACAGTCCCCCGTGTGAATAAAGGACACAGGAGACTGTGTTGCCTTCTCCTTAGGCGAGGGGGCTGCGAGGCCCCCCGCAAGTGCGAGGCCCAGGGCAGTTTGCCCTTCCTGCACCCCCCTTGTGATGGCCCTGGTCGATATGGCTAATGACCACAACAGTTTACGGTTACTTGGCTTCAGCACAAAGGGGGCAGTGGGTCTTAATATGGATGGAGGGGCCTTTTGGGAAAGACCAGGTGGTCAGAACCACAATGTACCCTGTGGTGTAGGTGTTCTTGGTGCTCAACAGAGTTCAGGCGGGTTCAGGGCAATTTGCAGGATTCTGCAACAGAGTTCAAGATGAGAGTCAGTTGCGGGTATCAGGCGGCAGGACGGTTCAGCGAGCGAAGAAGGATGAAAGGCTGCAGGCTGGCCTACTCAGCAGCTCAGGGTCAGAATGTAAAAATTAGAAATCGCCTCACTGCTGGTTGGCGGTTCTGAAGACATATCCGACAGCTTTAACGGCTGCGGCTTAACAACAGTGAGCGGTGCAGTCGGTTGCAACTCGATGGGCTCGACTGGCTCGAAAATGTTCTTTAAGGCGGACGTCGGCAGATGCTCATCGATGCACTTCTCCTGGCTTCTTCACTGGGCTCGTGTCAGCCTTTAAGGCGGGCGGCCCAAAGCTGAGGAGAGTGTTGCAGGCACCTGCCTTGTCCTTGGTTTCTGGTTCAGAAACTCTCTGGCACTTCCCACTTAGGAAGCTTGTTGTAGTGCCTAGCAGGACACGCTGTGTGCTGGCTGGGTACCGGTTCTGGAGCTGCTGGATGGTCCTGTGGATTCGGAATCTCCCTCTGTTCCCTGGGAGATGTTTAGGGGAGGAATCTTGCTTCTCTCTTGGAGGTCCTGTCCTTCCTTCACTGGCGGCAGATGTAAGGCAGACTGTACTTCCAGCCGGGGTCCCAGTGAGTTCTTCTTGCTACTCCTTATGAAGTCTGCATATGATCTGCCAAAAGAGGGACCTGACCCACTTTTAAAGCCAAATGGACCACAGTGATTGGTGTAGGCTAAGCCTACCTTTTTGAACAAATCATGGAGACCCTACAACAATCTCCTGTATGCAGGAGGTCATAACCACAGCGATTTGCAACAGGAAAGGTAAAGGGCCGAAAACATGTCATACTAAATCTCACCCATCTTCCTGTCTGTTGTGGATCAAAGAGTCTATCTGTTTAATGTATCTCTCTGGGGTTACTGATTAAAGCGGCAGGTCTCCCTTGAAGCTGTAGCAAGACCAGACTCTTTGGCTCTTGCAAACCACATTCTTGTACCTTATGAATGGGGTCCCCCTGTGGGGAGAACTGCTGTATACACGCAGTCCCAGACATGACAGCTCACTGTCAATTGATATGGAGGGTGGGAACTGGCTTCAGGTTGACACAGTTTAATATGAAAGGTTGTTGCAGTTTCCTGTCTCCTTTGTTATCGTCTGCAGCCACGCCCCATGCAGGCCTGTTTCAAGTACACTCTATTTGTATGTTAATAATGTTAATCGCTGCCACCAGCTCCAGGGCCCAACAAAACCACAGGGCGGATCCATGCAGCCTTTGTTAGTTTATTAGGCTGGCCATGGCAGGGGGAAGGTTTGGTCCCCCCCCCCTTTCTGGAGATGCATTGTGTACTCCTCCTGTCATATCCCAAATAAATATGACCGGGGGACTGCCCCTACAGGCTGTGTCCACCCAGAGTACACAGGTCAATACGTATGTCGTGCAGTGAACATAGGAAAATGTGTACAGATTAGCCCCACACATTTTCCGGTGGTTGATCTACCATCATTCAATTTCATTTAAAAAGTTCAAAAAAGCCCAGGCGAGGACTTCACTGTGCATATGGTCGAATTCCTCACAGGTTGGGTTGGAGTGGTCACTTTAGTTTTTGGCATGTCGCTTAAGAGGTGTGAATAGTGGGTGATTGGAAAGAGGGGGGTTTAAGAAGCTGCATGCTTTGGGGGGGCAATGACTGAAAGTAATGCTGGTCGTTTAAGGTGGATTTTCTTTTAGTCTTTGTAGTACAATTGTAAAACAGAGTGGCAAGGGGTAGAGTAAAGGAAAGGCAGGACCCAGGCATGGCGTTTGTATTGGGGGGTTTGTCAAAGAGCGTTGGTTATGAGGTCGAGTGGTGGGTGAAGTCGGGCAATCGGGTCGGGCCAGCACGGAACATTGTCCCACTACCTTTTTTTGTACACTTCGACCCCTGCTCAAAACTATGTATCCAACGACATAGCTCAGCGAGCTAATGAATCTCTTGCACAATTTGTGTGCAACGTTTAGGGGACCGCAGGGGCAGCACTAGCCCCTGGTTTGGGATGGTTTAAGCCCTCCCAAATGGGGAAAGCTTCAGACAGAAGGCATCACTCTTCAGTGACACTCAGCCCAGGACTCTGAGTTGAAAGTGCTGCTACGGCAAGAGTCTGTCAAATTTCACCGCTTGGAGAGAGGGCCCCTTGGAGAGAGTTATGTTGAAACAGTCATTAGGTACAGTGCTAGAGGACACCAATGAACCCTCTATGATGAGCTGCTGGGCTCAGCTTTTAGATGGTCCATGCGTCCAATGATGAGCATCTCTGTCTGAAACTAAAGATCCCCTGAGATTGGGTGAAGGATGCATCTAATGGGCCAATAGAAGGCGGAATAGCTATTCAGCGCCTGGGTTCAGAGGAAAGAGGGGGAGTCACAGTTCATTGGGCTGATGGCCCCACTCACGACCAGCTTACAAAACTGTCATCCCTCCCATCAACATTTTGGGGCTGGATCTTCCTCTGGGAAACCGTATTGAATACTTGGTGGGATGACTTAGCATTATATGTTCCCCCACTGTCATCGCTTCACATATTTGTAAGCGCCTCCTGCCACCAGTGTTCTCCCATCATAGTGGGAACCCCCTACAAACAGTGGAGAACGCCTTGGTTGTCTTATTGTTTGCAGAGCCTTTAGCCTACTCACTGCCAATACTGCTCCCCACTCGGATGAGAGCCCATTGACATGCTGAGCGCCCAAATGGTTGTCTCCTACCAGAAGTGCCCCCATCTTGACGTAACTCTCCTGCCATAAACGCATCCCATCCCGATGAGAACCCACTGCTGTAAGTGTTCCCTTTACCCTGGTAAGAGCCCCCGATATAAGTCACCCCCACCATCATGAGAGCTCACTGATGTAGGTGTCCCCCACCCTGATCAGAGCCCCACTGCCATCAGTGCCCCTGATCCTTAAAGGTGGAGAGCTTGGGCAGTAATGAAAAAGGCAGTACCCAGGCCACTCCTAGACACTGGTGTAGCGGGGGCCCCCACAACCCCTGCAGTTTTGGGGGCCCTGCTGCCACATGTCCTGGGAGGGGGGCCACTTGGACTTCAGAAATAAATAGTTTCTTTTTGAAGTCACTCTGCCTTAATGAAGAGAGGCAGTGTGAATTCAGAAAGAAACTATTTCTTTTTGAATTTCGATTATCCCCACCCCATGACATGGAAGCCTCCATGCTGGAGGCCTCCATGTCATGGAGTGGGGGAGCTCTATGACTTCGAAAAGAAAAGAGTTTCCTTTTTCCGTTTGGAAATAATGTCTTTATGAAGGCAGAGTAACTTCAAAAAGTGACTATTTCCTTTTGCAGTCATAGCCTCCACCCCATGACATGGAGGTCTCCAGCTCCTCTGCAATGACAGGAGCAAGCTTCTTGCTCCAGGGAGCATAAGGCCTCATTCCCCGGACCAACGGATTAAAAAAGGTAAGAACATAGATTTTTTTTAAATGTGTGTGCATGTAAGTGTGTGTATATGTATATGTGTGTGTGTATATGTATATAATGTAATGTGTGTGAATGCATGATGCATGGGTGGGTGGGTGCCTGGGTGTGTGTGTGTGAGAGTGTATGGTGAATCGTGTGTGTGCTTTTGTTTGGCTGGAATATTTATTGGTAATCTTCATTACTCCTAGTCCTACTCTTTGCCTCTTACACAAGTACTGGGATGAGGTAGAGGGACATTGTGGTAATGCCTGGCTTATGTACATGTAATTTTCATTACCCATAGTTCCACTCTTCCTCGTCCCAGTACTTACCTATGATGCAAGGTACCTCATACGTAAGCACTGGGACAAGGAAGAGGGACATGAAGGTAATTCTGGGCGTGGTAGTCTAGGTAGGCCCAGAGTGTGGCGCGACCCATGAAATGTTGCCGAAATGGGGTGGGGGGCCCTGGCTCAAAGGGTGGACCCCTCGGCATGGCTCACAGGGGAACCCCCGGATTTTGTGCTACGCCACCGCTCGGTGTCCGGTCAAAGGATTGAATGCAAAAGGATTGAATGCAATAGGGTCGAGTCGATGGGACCTAAAACAAAAGGGTTGAATTTTATTTTTTAAATGTATATTTTTTGGGGGGTTTCCATATAGAAAAAAAGGTGAATTTTACACCAAAAACAGGGGTTTGGGGGGGGGGGCCCCCAAAATAAATAAAGAAATAAAGAAATTCAACCCTTTTGTTTTCTGTCCTTTTGATTTGACCCTATTGTATTTAGATCCTTTTGATTCGATCCTTTGACCTACAACCCCACCGCTCCTAGATAAACATCTTCGCATCTTTCACCTTATACGGAAACTGTACTTGGGAGTTGGAAGTCATCACGGATGAGCCATGAGACTACAAAGGGCTAAACCGATCTACCCCAAAACACATTACTAAAGTTACGCACAACACACCCATTACCCGGTGGTCAGAAAGTGCCCCTAGAATTGAAAACATTTGACCAAGTCTGGCTGGTGAAGAAACACTCTCTTGGATGCTAGTGGAATTCAGGGTCATTGTCAAATTCCTGTCCAACCTGTAGAGAGATGTCTGTGGCAGAAGCACAGGGCGCATCAAAATCCTGTAGCAATCCATTGAGGGACTTCGATCCAGCAAATCCTTCACCATTGTCCAGACACAATGGAAGGTGTACACTCACTGTGTAGAGCTCACTGTTTTTATTGATCAATTAAAACAAGCAGTACCCCTGGCAAGGCATTGTCTCCGTTCAACCCAAGGAACAGCCACAGAAACTGCAGAGTCCTGAACCAGGCAAACAGAACTGAAGAAGTTGGATTGGGATCAAAGGGGATCGACCACATCACTGTGCCTTACACTGGGTTTCAGGATTAAGTGGAAAGGAAAGGTATCCTGCACACGGCCTGCCCTTTCTAAGGTATGAGATCCGCCACCCTTTGAGGTGTGGGCAGTGTGAATATCGGGGCACCATCACCAAGTGTGCCAGTCAGCGATGCAAAGGTTCTTGTTCCCCACTGCTGGGCTATAACCAGACCCTGGTGCTATGGTACACACCTTCTAGAATTCTAGGGTAGAGGCACTGTCAATTATAATACACAGTTTTCATTTAGTGTGTCATACTGGATTGCCTCCACCACCAGGTACTAACAGAACAATCGAAATGTGCCTCTCATGAACGAGGCACTCCCCGCCAACTACGGCAGATCAGACTCTGGTGGGTTTGTCTCCTCATCACCTCTAAATAGCATCAGACAAACTTCCCCACGCAATTGGAAGAGAATAGCACACAAGGTACAGGCAAAGAAGGACGGGAGACTGGACTCGTTCAGATCAGCCCCCCTGGCTCCTTGAACGGAACCAGAACATCAAGAACCATCACTAACAGAGCCAATAACCAAAGACTTTACCAACAACGGAGCAACAGCCGCATACCAGAAATAAACCCTCTCACCTTACCACTTCCCTTGCTCTCCTCCAAACAAATCCCTTCGTCATCTCTCTCCACCTCACACTGCTCTCACAATCGACCCTCAAACATGACAGCAACTGTGAACAAACACCGCGCGGTAACGGAGCCACACTACCGTTCATGTCTCTAGCACGATCACACCCCTCACATCAATGGCTAATCAGGTCACTGCAGTGTTGACTCCATCTGATCGATCTTGGACTTGCCCTTCTCGATGAAATACAGTCAGACGATTCTTACAACCAAGACGCACCTAGAATCAAAACCACACTCAAGACTCGGGTAATTGCCCTACCAGCATTAAGACCACAGGATTCGCATCTGCCTCTCCCTCTATTTCACTAGCAACACCCTCTTGCATGCAGAAAGACAGCCAAAAAGCTGCTATACAAGGCTGCTTTATCTTACATTAATTGACAAACTATAACAATCGCATTCCCAGATGGTTCAACACAACATCCGGACTAAATCTAGGTAATACCCAAAGTCTGGATGGACAGCTGACCTGTCTCCAGATCTTCCAAGATTCCAAGATAGATCTACCACCAAGCAGCAATATTGATCTTGAACCTCCACCTCCATTTGCCGCCTAACCGGTTTGCACCCTCGTTAGCTGAAATGGCTGTGTGTGGAAGCAAGTTAGCGTGTAACAAACCTCTATAATTAAAAAGTAAATACGCGTTTGGTATAAAGATAACGACAAGAACATCGCATGAATCCCGGATTCAGCAGTGGCCTGGCCCTCGCCAGGAAAATACAACCTTACTCATCATTCGAACACGAGGACCTATAGAGAGGTGGCAAATGACTCCAGCCACTGCCCCCGACTGACATTTCACGACATCTATGCCCACCCATATCTGAACGAAGACATAATCGGAGAGGCATCCACACGGGCCCCAACACTACCACCCAGTAGAAGCTTGTTTGCTGTGGCATCCCTTCACAAAACAAACACATCATTCTTTGGGGTCCCGAGTTTCCATTTTTTTTTTATTTTTACAAATCAATGCAAATGGAATTACCTCTGATTCCTTTCAGTATTTATTTGCAAAAAATGGAAAAAAGCAGAAATTGATGTGCCTTCAAAAGCACTTCAGGTTGTCAATTATGTAGGCCTGTGCAAAGTATCACAATGAAGAAACTTAAAAAAAGGGATGTCTTTGCCTTTTCAAAGTATTTAAAGGGCTACAGAAATGTTCATCGTACCAGCATACGAAGCAGCTGTTTGCTTTTAAGGTGAAAATGGATCTTAACTTGATGTGCAAGAACCCAGCCCTATTTGCTTCCCATTAGAGGCATCAAAGTGCTTCATTTTTAATTTGCACAAATGCAGGAAAGCACTAGTTCCACATTTCCTTTACAGGAGAAATATAAATGTGGATACATGCCGATACAATGACTAAAAGAAATAAGGATAAGTACAGAGAGAAAGGCTGAAAAAATAAATACCATAAAACACACCCCATCAGCCTGTCACTTCTAAGCAACATCTGACTCTTAGAAACTGCCACCATGCACACCCCATCAGCCTGTCACTTCTAGAAACTGCCACCATGCACACCACATCAGCCTGTCACTTCTAAGAAACATATGACTCTTAGAAACTGCCACCATGCACACCCCATCAGCCTGTCACTTCTAGAAACTGCCACCATGCACACCCCATCAGCCTGTCACTTCTAGAAACTGCCACCATGCACACCACATCAGCCTGTCACTTCTAAGCAACATCTGACTCTTAGAAACTGCCACCATGCACACCCCATCAGCCTGTCACTTCTAGAAACTGCCACCATGCACACCCCATCAGCCTGTCACTTCTATGAAACATATGACTCTTAGAAACTGCCACCATGCACACCCCATCAGCCTGTCACTTCTAAGCAACGTCTGACTCTTAGAAACTGCCACCATGCACACCCCATCAGCCTGTCACTTCTAGAAACTGCCACCATGCACACCCCATCAGCCTGTCACTTCTAAGAAACATGACTCTTAGAAACTGCCACCATGCACACCCCATCAGCCTGTCACTTCTAGAAACTGCCACCATGCACACCCCATCAGCCTGTCACTTCTAAGAAACATATGACTCTTAGAAACTGCCACCATGCACACCCCATCAGCCTGTCACTTCTAAAAACTGCCACCATGCACACCCCATCAGCCTGTCACTTCTAGAAACTGCCACCATGCACACCCCATCAGCCTGTCACTTCTAAGCAGCATCTGACTCTCAGAGACTGCCATCATGCACACCCCATCAGCCTGTCACTTCTGAGCAACATCTGACTCTTAGAGACTGCCATCACGCACACCCCATCAGCCTGTCACTTCTAGAAACTGCCACCATGCACACCCCATCAGCCTGTCACTTCTATGAAATATATGACTCTTAGAAACTGCCACCATGCACACCCCATCAGCCTGTCACTTCTAGAAACTGCCACCATGCACACCACATCAGCCTGTCACTTCTAAGAAACATATGACTCTTAGAAACTGCCACCATGCACACCCCATCAGCCTGTCACTTCTAGAAACTGCCACCATGCACACCCCATCAGCCTGTCACTTCTAAGCAGCATCTGACTCTCAGAGACTGCCATCATGCACACCCCATCAGCCTGTCACTTCTGAGCAACATCTGACTCTTAGAGACTGCCATCACGCACACCCCATCAGCCTGTCACTTCTAAGCAACATCTGATTCTTACAAACTGCCATCATGCACACCACATCAGCCAGTCACTTCTAAGCAAGATTTGATTCTTACAAACTGCCATCATGCACACCATATCAGCCTGTCACTTCTAAGCAACATCTGATTCTTACAAACTGCCATCATGCACACCACATCAGCCAGTCACTTCTAAGCAAGATTTGATTCTTACAAACTGCCATCATGCACACCATATCAGCCTGTCACTTTTAAGGGGCAGGAAAAGGAGGAAGATGTGCCTCAGACTTGCCACATACTTCTTTCCTGTGTAATCAGATGCACAGATGTGGGAAAATTGCCTGCTTGTTATTCATAGCAAAAGTCTGTATTGTGTGTGCCTAGCTGGCCAGCGTCATTGAGCTATCTATATCTGTGCTACTCAATTGCTATCAGTTAATGTTAACGTTAAAGGTATGAAGAGGGAGTAGGAAAGTGAGAGAAGTGGTGTGCTGTTGGCAGCTTCAGTTCGGTTTTCACCATACGCTGAGCTTGGGTGTGAATATCGGATCGATGCGAGACCTTGTGTGCTGCAGTGCGGTTTATGTGTTTTTTGTTTGCTGTTGGGTCATCAGTTGTCTGTTTAATTACAGTTCTACAGCGTGCACTACTCTAACACGTCCCTTGGCACCTGTGGTCTTAATCTAATCTAATAGCACCCATTTTAGAATGTTCTGGTTGCCTCAGCCACTCAGGATGCGCATTAGAGAGAAATTGAGAGACATTCAAGGCACTTTTACCCAGTATTTGCTCACACATTTCCCTTCCTGCCCAGCTGGACCAAGGAGAAGGTCCTTGGTGCCTGCGCTCCAGCCCTGCATCACCTTCTCACCAGGTGGACGTATACTGGTTCTTCCAGACACCACCTCGTGCTTAACAGGCCATGGCGAACACAGAGGGCCGCTATTGCTGACAGTGCTTCCCGACTGTGACCACTCTGTGCATGCTGTCCCATGTTGCACCTGCCAACACAGCATCCCATAGTAGGGCCGTGTTGCGATGTCTGAACGGAGGAGTGGGGGCACTGTGTTTGATAATGACATGTTTCCCCATTTTTTGGGATGAAGGCTTGCCACCACAGACCATGAAAGCCTTAGCATTTTGGTGGGTGGAATTTTTGGGCATTAGGTGCTTGAAAAGCCTTCCTTAATACCCTTACTTTGCTCGGGACGTTACATGGGGATGTCTAGCCACCTACTGTTTGGGACTGATTGATTGATTGATTGATTGATATTTTATTTCTATCGCGCTCGTACCCAAGTGTTTCAGAGCGCGACAAGGCAAGGGAGGGGGGCAGGGGAGAACAAAACAGCGATCTTAATAGGCCCAGTGACATTGAGAACGCGCAAGTGCATGGAAGAGGGGGGAGGGGAAATGTGCATGGAAGGGGGGAGAGGTAGAAAGTGCGAAGCAGAGGAGAAACAGATAAATAACAATAAATAAATTGACTTTGGACACTAAGACTTAATTAAGGCTAAGCAGCATTGTGATACCAGCAGACTATAGCACAAGGAGGTGTTAAGCACAGCGAGAACCTCATGTTCTTTTTTCACTTCCCTTTTCTAAATATTTTCATCCCATGATTGACATGAATATGCCTTGTAATCCCAACTCATACTTGTGATGTTATAAAAAAGAGGTATTTGAAATACCATATGTTTTCACCAATACCACAATGCTCTCATTGAGAGCCCGAGTAGACCCCGCTGTTTCAGGCCAACTGGACGTTTTCTCAACACGTTTGCTGTAGTAGGAGACCTGCATGAAGGGCATGTGCATAGTCCAAGCATGCATTTCATGCATCCCCCACCAGAGTAGCTCTCAATTCCTTAATTGAAGGGTTTGAAATACACAATTTGCACCGAACGGTGGGACGGAGCAGGACTTGTTTCAGCCCCTAAGGAGGGCAGGCTTCAGGGTTCTTTGCTTTCTTGTAGGCTTCGGCCAGTTCTGTGACATCAAATAGGCTGTCAAAGAACTCTTTGGTAGATTGGAGTATTCCCAGCGGACACCAGGAACAATGAAGAGGGTTTATTTCTTGGTATGTTAACTCATTTCCTTTTAAAGCCCCAGCGGCGGTTCCCGATCCATCCTCTCCTTCCAACCATCTCTCCTCAATCAGGGGTGGACTGGCCTATGGGAAACTCTGGAGATTTCCCGGTAGGCCTCTGCACCCCTGGCCTCTTGTGTGTGGTATTTCCAAATGTTCTCATAGGAAAAGCATTGGGCTGGCTAAAAATGTTTCACATGGGGCCACTTTTAAAAATATTTCCAGGGCCTCTGTTGGTCCCCAGTAATTATTTCCAGGGCCTCTTTTGGTCCCCAGTAATTATTTCCAGGGCCTCTTTTGGTCCCCAGTAATTATTTCCAGGGCCTCTTTTGGTCCCCATTAATTATTTCCAGGGCCTCTTTTGGTCCCCAGTAATTATTTCCAGGGCCTCTTTTAGTTCCCAGTCTACCCTTGTCCTTAAACCTCGCTCTTCTCCCTTCCACGTTCTCGCTTCTCATCCTAGCTTCTCATTTCCACATTCCACCCTCTGCAAACCTCACTAGGAACTGCCAGCATACTACACATCTTCCTTTCACTTAAAAAAAGCATAATCTCTAAAAGGACCGGGCCACCTCACCAGTCTTTTAGGTCTTTGCGCTGTCGGATCCGGAGGCATTACCATATTACTTCCCTTTCAAGCTTGCCCTACATTAACCACTCTCTTCATATTACACTCTCCCCTGTCCTCCGTGTTGACCGCTGTAGGAAATACTTCAACCACTTTCTGGGGTAGTGACCACTTCATTGGGCCTCTCCGAGAAGCACATGGCAGTTCCACTCTCACAGACTCTCTGCTTGGTTTCAGTGATACCTTGATGGCCCTCATGAGCAACATGGATAATCTTCTCTCTCACTCTGCAAGGAGGTATTACTCTGTCACCCCTCATGACAGCTCCACCTACTGCCTGCAAGTCATCCTTAAGGGGCCATATACCTTCCAGATGTGTCCTTGCTATGCTTTCTCTCATCACTGACCTTTTCTTTATTAATTCTCCTTTCATTCTCCTCAGTATCCTCTTCCAAACAGGTATCCCATTCATCTGTCGAAATCATAGTCGGTTCAACACTCAAAATTCACTCTTCTTCTTTATTCCCATCATCCTGGGGATCAACTCTGCTATGTGCCACCAACCGTACCTAACAGTCTGCACGTCAGTTCTTTCCCCCGGGAGGTATTCCGCATCTAACGCATACTCCTGGAGCGACCGCACCCCTCTTCTTATCCCCGGAGAAACTCTATCCAATCACTTTGCCTTTAGGGGTTCTCTCTGTGGTTTGTGATCTGTGTGGACTATGAACATTGTACCCCCTCAAACATGTTCCTAAACCTCTCTGTTAACCATTTTATTGCTAGGAGTTCTTTTTCAATAGTTGAGTAATTTAACTCAGCACCCCTCGGAAGCCTGGATGCAAAAGCAATGAGGCATTTGATCGTCTGTCGTCCCACTTTGACGTTTTTAAGTGACAGTGTTCAGTCCAAGGCATCTTTGAATATGGCACACTCCCTTGCGCATTTAGCATTCTCTTCATACCTCGGTTTGTCCTTTATTAGTTGTCTCATGTGTGCTGTTTTGTCTGCAACGTTTGGAATAAACTTGGAATAACATACCGTCATCCCTAGAAATGAGCGCAGTTTGTCTTTATCACTAGCCTCTTGTGTTCCTTTGATGTTATTGGCTAAATCTTTTTTTGTTTAATGTCTCTTGCAGAGATTGTGTGGCCCAGGTAATCTATAGCATTTTAATTTCATTTGCATTTCTATTCACTTAGGGTGAGACCCCTTTCCGCCAATACTTTCATCACTCTGGCCATTCTGTCATCATGCCTTTTTTAAGATTGTTGCCAAATACTAATATATTGTGCTGAAGCATATGACTCCTGGTTCATTCTTCACTAATTTGTACATAATTCGATGAAAAATGGATGCTGCAGACACTAAGCTGAAGGGAATGCATATGAATTAGAACAGGTCTTCGGGTGCAATAAATGCTGTAAACTCCTTGGAACATAGATGCAGCCTTATTTGGTGATATGCAGCTGTGAAATCTAAGGATGAAAACACTTGCGCATCGCCTAAGGTGGACTAAGCCTCTGTGATATTTAGCAAGGGGCAGCGATCTGGCACAACACACTTTTTGAGATAGCTTAGATCCACACAAAGCCCCAACTTTCCATTGGGCTTAGCCACTATAACTAAAGGGGAAACCCATTCAGCTGTTTCAATTCTCTCAATGATACCATACTTTCAAGTTTGCACAGTTCTTCTCTCACCTTTTCCCTAATGGCCATGGGAATGCTCCTGACCTTGTGCACTAAAGGCTTGGAACCATGTTGTAATCTGGTCTAGTGTAGGTACCCCTTCAGACAACCTACTTTCTTTTTGAACCAACGATTGACGTCACTATCATTGCACTAAATCACTGACTCACACACATTGGTATTCAGTTTAATCTCCAGGCTTTTTTGTTGCAGCCAGCTCATAAAAGGGGTAGTCCCCTTTTCAGTAACATAAGCCTTCCCATTGACATTTCTTCCCTTGAACTCAAAATTGGCTTGGAACGAGCCTACAATTCCTATCTGCACCCCTCCATATGGTACTGTGCTAATGTCTACTTGCCTCAACATTTCTCCGACAAACAGGAGATCAAACATTACTTTTTGGAGAACTGTGCACTTTGCACCTGAATCAATCATCATTTCAACTGTTTTCCCAGTTATCTTCACATTGTCTCTAGGAAAATCTAAATCTTCCTCCTTATCTCCTACTGCAATCACAGCTTGCCAGCATACTACATAGATTCACATAGCTTAACATCCTATAGCCACAGGTATTTTGTCCTATATATAAAGGGGTCATAGAATGAGTGAGCAGGGAAACTGTTGAGTCACAAAATAACACAGAGTTGTTTGGGGACATCTGTGATAATAAAGTATTTTTATTACAATATGGATATATGTGGTAATGGATATGCTGTCTGCGGAGGTAGAACTAGCATCCTGTGTTGTCTTCTTTGTCCCAGGTGGGTGATTTATAAGATAGGTGTAACATTGGCTGATATTATATGTTTCCATAATCATGACATTTTGGAACAGAAAGTAATGTTTGTCTTTATTCGTTGGGAAAAGATTGCACATTGTTTGTAATCCTTTTCTGTGGATAATAAATAGATAACTGTCCAGGCACTGACAACTGCAAGAAAGCCGATGTCCATGGACAGAGTGTTTGTAACTTGGATAAAGCCTATAATAGCAGGCATTGGCAAATCCAACAGTTTGGGCTGCTGCATACGCATTGGATAGGCACTTGCCAGGCACTGCCGTAAAGGTTCTACCTAGCCATGAGATGCAAATAGATTGCAAAGGTTGTGTGTCCCTGGGCATATGATGGCAGTTCCAGGAAAACAAATATTGAATACACCCACCTCAAAACTGTTTGTTTTGCCATTGCTTGTTTTTAACAAGAATGCAGTGCAAAGGACAGATGGGAGGACACACTTATTGCTTATAAATCAAGTGTCTGAATGCACATTGGGTTAAGACATTTGTATTACACAAGGAGCTCATTCACAACTGCACTGAAACCAATAACTCTCAGAAGACTTAGAGATAACACAGGCAGGATCATAACAGGACACTGTTTGATTAAGGTGTGTGCTAGAACCAGCTCACATAGAACATAGAAGGGTGTGTTATGGGCTGGAGGAGCAAATAGTGGATGCCAATAGCTGTCGAGATTTGCATGACCATGCTCTGTCAATGAGTAGATACAAATGAAACAACTCCCACAAGCTGGAAATTCTTCCCCAAATCCGATTTCCCTCCTGTAAGTACCCCGATGCCAAATGTTTTGGCTAGTAGGTGGCACTAAAGCACCGCCAAATAGCCAAAGCTAACATAGGACCTGCCATCCATATATCCAGGAATCATACTTTCAAAGATAGTTAATTAACACTCGTGGAATGTTTGGATAAGGACGAGGAGCATTTAATATAATGTATTTTACAGTTTTCTAGGGTATGCAGTGATTTTAATTAATTCAAAGCAATGAATTGAATTTTTAAGGAACCGAAAACATCTATAAAAAATGTAAAAAATTTTTTAAAACTTTACATATATATATATATATATTATCAAAAGAAAAAGAAAAATGCCCTTTTTGGGGAAAAAAGGGCCAATCCAGCGGGTTGCACTCCTGAAAGCAGCCGGGAGATGTGAATCAAGTCTCAGCAGTAAAAAGGTATGACAGCAAGTCCAAGCAGCACGCAGATTTCTTTATTAATTAAAGTGCATTTGAAGGGGAAAAGCCTGGATGGCAGACGACGCTTTTCGCTGTATCCTAACCGCTTGTTCACGTATATATATATATATATATATATGGGGTTGGGAATGGGAATAGTGGTTTTGGGTGGGGGAAAAAAGTACGAACAAAAAAGGGGGGCCTTGGGTGGGTAATGCCCACAAACAAAGACAAGACAAAAATGTGTTATTTTTTTATTAGATGTTTTTTGTTCGTTGAAAATTCATTAGTTGTTTGTGATTTGTTAAAATCAGATGGAACCTTTTCTAGGTGCAGACTAGGCCAGTTCAGGCATTTGACCCATGTCCCGAATGTGTTGGTATGAACACCAACCATCCAACTACCCTTTCCCTTGGCACATTGGTAATGTGCCTACCTCCATCAACCGATCATATGCCTGTTTGGCACTGCCTTCTCAAATGGACAGTGTGAAAGACCGTAGACTTGCGAGAGCGTGACCTATGGCACCCGGTGCTAAAATGTTCCAATTGTTGTCTCTTCTCCCTAGACCATGCTGACGGCCATCTCGATGAGTGCCATCGCTACCAATGGAGTGGTGCCAGGTAAGATGTTTTCCGTATTTCTTGATGAGGCCGAGTATTGGAAGAGTGGTCAAATGTGTGGCAGAGAAGTGAATTGCTGCGCGGCACAGAGTCTTCACTGTTCCTGACTTGCAGTTCAGTTAAATGGAGCTCATTGCAGCAAAGTGCCTCTCATTTTCGTAGCATAACCTCTGCCATTAAGTTGCCTGCATTAGGTGGCTACCCAGTCCTAACTAGATGGGGTACAGCAACAGGGGCTGCAATGGGATTATGGACGTGGGATGTGTCCTATAAATTCATTTAGGGACTTGGGTGGTCAGCATTCCTGTCTCGCTATAGGTGATGGTGGCTCTGCCCTATGGACATGTGAGGGTATTCCTTCTGCTATTCGATTGACAATTGGTTTTGCCAACATAGTAATAGCCACACGGGCACACTACACCATATACAACATTTGAAGTATCACATGTTCCCTGAGGAAGTAATAGTATTTCTTGCATGTGTCTGGATGCCCTGCAATGTTTACTTTTTACAGACTTTCACCCAAGCAATACCTCTGGCAAAGGACACCAGCCCACTTCAATGCACAGAGAATGCCCAATCCCCTCTTGCATTCATCTTAATATGCCAAGACTTGCCCAGCTTCCAGTAAAAGGGGCCGACTTTCATTCACCTGCCCTTATGTTCCTCTTTACATTTGCCTTTCACACAGTCTATCCTGGACTGGGCCACTCTTGGCCCTCTGAATTCTTAGTCCCAGCATAGCTGGTGTGCTGCTATGTCTTTCCTGTGCTGCTTAGCGCCCCCTCTCGGCCTTGCTGCATCTTTCAGTGATGGGGTTCCTGCTCTGTATAGATTCTAAGCATCACAGGTGCTCTGCCCCACCGTCCCCTGCCTGCACGGACTCCCTTTCACACACCCTGTCCGTCTCCTGTTCCCGCGCCACTCAGCGACAGTGTAGGCTCCCGTGTCTCCCCATTCCTGCTGTCTGCCTGCCACCCTCTTTCTCCCCATCACTTCCACCCCCTGCGCACCTCTTCCCCCAGACATGTCTGCGCCCCTGCGCTTCCATTAGCAGCATGGTTGAGCCCTCTATGGCGAGGACAGTGAGGTAAACACCTGCACTGCTCAGGCAATGGCTGGTGCCTGTTGCGCAGCAGACAATAACTGCTTTCTCAGGCAACATAACCCTCCACGCTTCAAGGGATCGCTGGAGCACTTCTCAAATCCACCATGCAGTCATACACTGCAATTGATATATATTAAGCTGCCCTCGAGTAAACTCCCCTTCATCCACAGATGCAATGGAACACCTTCCAGACTCTTCCTTCTCACACATCCAAGCTCCCTCATTGCCCCTCTCCTCTTCACCTTTTCTTTTAGTTTGGATTAACCTGTCCGTCCTTATTTGGCCTCCCCTTTTATTTCCCTTCCCTCCACAGACTACGGTCTAGAGAACCCTCTTGGGGGAAATAGTTTCTGAAAAGGTCAAGGCATTCTGAGACTGCTGCTGTTGTGATTTGGTGCAGGTCAAAAGCTTCATAAGATAACATAGCACCCAATAGCTGTAAATTGAGGGTCGCAATTGTTGCCAAGAAACCCGACTTGCTCACTTTCGGCAGTCCAAAGATGACTACACAGGAGGGTGAGTGGAAAGCGGTACAAATAGATGACTACACCGGAGGATGAATGTGGAAAGCGGCACGCATATCGGCACGCATAGATGACTACACAGGAGGGTGAGTGTCGAAGCAGCACGCTTAGATGACTACACCAGAGTGTGAGCATGGAAAGCGGCACGCATAGATGACTACACCAGAGGGTGACCGTGGAAAGCGGCATGCATAGATGACTACACCAGAGGGTGGGTGTGGAAAACGGCACGCATAGATGACTACTCCAAAGGATGATTGTGGAAAGCGTCATGAATAGATGACTACACCAGAGGATGAGTGTGGAAAGCGGCATGCATAGATAACTACACCAGAGGGTGGGTGTGGAAAACGGCACGCATAGATGACTACTCCAAAGGATGATTGTGGAAAGCGTCATGAATAGATGACTACACCAGAGGATGAGTGTGGAAAGCGGCATGCATAGATGACTACACCAGAGGGTGAGTGTGGAAAGCGGCACGCATAGATGACTACACCGGAGGCTGAATGTGGAAAGCGGCACGCATATCGGCACGCATAGATGACTACACAGGAGGGTGAGTGTCGAAGCAGCACGCTTAGATGACTACACCAGAGTGTGAGCATGGA
Source organism: Ambystoma mexicanum (assembly GCF_040938575.1). Taxonomy (NCBI): domain Eukaryota; kingdom Metazoa; phylum Chordata; class Amphibia; order Caudata; family Ambystomatidae; genus Ambystoma; species Ambystoma mexicanum. The sequence goes on along the minus strand of NC_090925.1, from coordinate 612,858,321 downwards.
AAGCGACACGCATAGATAACTACACCAGAGTGTGAGCATGGAAAGCGGCACGCATAGATGACTACACCAGAGGGTGACCGTGGAAAGTGGCATGCATAGATAACTACTCCAAAGGATGAGTGTGGAAAGCGTCATGAATAGATGACTACACCGGAGGATGAATGTGGAAAGCGGCACGCATATCGGCACGCATAGATGACTACACAGGAGGGTGAGTGTCGAAGCAGCACGCTTAGATGACTACACCAGAGTGTGAGCATGGAAAGCGACACGCATAGATAACTACACCAGAGTGTGAGCATGGAAAGCGGCACGCATAGATGACTACACCAGAGGGTGAGCGTGGAAAGAGGCACGCATAGATAACTACACCAGAGGATGAGTGTGGAAAGCGACACGTGTAGATGACTAAACAGGAGGGTGAGTGTGGAAAGCAGCATGCATGGATGACTACACCAGAGGGTGAGTGTGGAAAGCAGCACACATGGATGACTACACCAGAGGGTGAGTGTGGAAAGCGGCATGCATAGATGACTACACCAGAGGGTGACCGTGGAAAGTGGCATGCATAGATGACTACACCAGAGGGTGAGTGTGGATAACGGCATGCATAGATGACTACACAGAGGGTGAGTGTGGAAAGTGGCACGCATAGATGACTACTCCAGAGGATGAGTGTGGAAAGCGGCATGCATAGATGACTACACCAGAGGATGAGTGTGGAAAGCGACACGTGTAGATGACTAAACAGGAGGGTGAGTGTGGAAAGCAGCATGCATGGATGACTACACCAGAGGGTGAGTGTGGAAAGCAGCACACATGGATGACTACACTAGAGGGTGAGTGTGGAAAGCGGCATGCATAGATGACTACACCAGAGGGTGAGCATGGAAAGCGGCATGCATAGATTACTACACCAGAGGGTGAGTGTGGAAAGCGGCACGCATAGATGACTACTCTGGAAGTTGAGATTGGAAAGCGGCACACATTGGTGTTAGTGCTTGGAATAGAGAGAGCCGATGCCTTTAGAATAATTTTAGGAACATTTGCATTATACTAGCCAGGGTGATGGGCACAGGCTCCCATAGAGATGACCAGGATGTAACACAATGTCCTTCCTGCACAGCTGGGGCAGTTTTGAAGTTGCCAGCTCAGGATAGCTGCCCTGCTTCCAGAGTTTCATGAGATGAGACTGTCCACATATGGCATATTCGAGGATTACCTCAATAATGTTAGCCCTGGGTATGTGCACTCTTTGTACATACAGATGCATGCTAACACGCTGAAGGTAGCTTCTTCACTGCTAAATTGAAGGTTAACAATACAATAGATCTTGTGCTGCCTGTGGTGCAGCAGTTGAATGCGTTGTGCACCTCATGTTGTTTTGTGCCTGGTATAACAACTGAAGGACACGCTATTTGCTACCCCTATTTAAGCGAAGGGATCTGAGATCAGTGCTGTTGCGCTGGAGCTTTGTGCTAATGCCAAGGACCCTGCTGCTATCTTTTCTGTGTCACCATGTTTGCATAGTCTCTGGCTGAGAAGATTTAAGCTGTAGAGTGCTCGCTTCAAGCTGCTGCTATCTGTCTATTAATGTGTTTTTAAATTTGATTCATGTAGTTTTAGTGTTATGATGATTCTTAGTGTATTTTTCCCTTTCCCATCATTTTTGTATTTTGTATTTTAATTGGGATGGATGGATTTTAATGGCATGATGATTTTAACTGTGTATTATGAACTGTATCCTGTTGTTATACTTGTATGGCTTTAACTGCCGAATAAAGTTGTTTCATCATCAATGGAGTCAAGAATTGACTGTCTATCCTCTGAAATCTCCTTCCTACGTCGAGATCTTCACAAACTCTCCTCGTGAATGCAGGAAGCGGAACAGAGAATATCAACCAAGGAAGATGAGATGTGGAAAAAGGAAGGGCAATTGGCGTTAGTGACACAAAAGGTAAATGGCCTTGAAAGCTGTGTGGAGGACAGTGAAGGGAGATCCAGACGAAACAACCTCTGTATACTTGGAATTCCAGAAAAAGCAGAGGGCCCAAGTATGGAACTCTTCTTGGAACAGTGGTTTACTGATTTTATGGCACCAAAAAAGCTGTCCAATTTCTTCTCGGTGGGAAGAGCTCATCAGGTCCCCAAGGGAAGGCCCACCCTGTGGGCACAACCTCGCACAGTGATAGCTATACGTTTGAAATACCGAGACAGAGATGCCCTTCTACAAATGGCAAGAGCGATTGGCCCCATCATGTTTAATGGCTCAAAGATATTTTTTTCTCCAGAATACACGAGAGAGGTGCAAAGGGCCCACCAATCATTTGATGTAATAAAGAAAAAACTAGTGACTAATGGCTTCAAATACATCCTCGTCCCCTTGCAATTAAAGGTGTATCATGGAACGGAAGCTCTTCTCTTTAATAAGCCATGAGAGGCATGTGACTGGTACAAAACCTATGTACAGCACACACCAAGACCTGGAACACAAAAAGACGCAGCGACGGGGGCCTGGGGAGATAACATTGTCAAACCCGCTATACTCCCAGGACACGGCGACACCAGAAGATATAGGAAACAGGATGGACAACGGTGCTGAAAACTGACTAATGCGACCCCGTGATCACTGGGATTGTGGGTACCAGGCATTGACCTTAAAAGAAAGGGCATGATGAAAATTGGCACTTGACAGACTTAACCGGGGCACATACATAATTGGTTGTAATTGCCAGTGGAGTACAAATGGTTGAGATAGTTGACTTGTGCCAGGTTGACACAACCCTGGGGGGACAGTTGCTTCATGTTGGGGAGAAGTGCAGTTGGTGGGAGTTGTGAATGTTTATATTGTGTAGTTGGTTCAGGTTGCTTGCAGGAAGGAGAGAAAAGAGGGTGCAAAAGGGTGAAGGTTGAATTGGGTCACTTGGATTGGAGGATACTATGTGGGGGAGCCTGCGCCTTATTTAGTAGTAGAGAATATCACACAAGGGCCAAGTCAGTTTATTAACATGGAATGTTAATGGCCTCTGTGCAAGTATAAAACGTAGATTCCTACTGCAATTCCTAAATAGATATTCTCCTGATTTTGCTCTTTTAGCAAGCTCGACTGGCAGGGATGAATTGCTGATTCTTTAGGAGGTCCAATTATAAGACCGCCTTTCACGCAGGATTTACCAGAGGCGCTAGGGATGCCCTGATCTTGATCCACAGAAGGGTGCCTTTCTCGCTCATCTAGATTGAGACATACCCCTGTGGGAGGTATGTCATGATGCGTGGTGAATTGCAGAGAGCCATCTGGGGTATTGTAGCGATTATATGCACCTTTCCCTCTCACACAGGAGTTAATTAATGATCTTCAAAAATGTACTTTGATGACACAGGCAGTAAGATGGGTCTGGAGGGGGGATTTTAATGTCGTGATGGACACTACATGTTCGAACAAGCCTTATTCTGCATTGTTAACCATAAAAGTTGTTGTACAGTTGAAACCGTTAATTAAAAAAGGTTTATAAAATTCATATAAAACCATACAAAACATAACACATTTCTGCATTTTAAAACCATTTAGAATTAACAATATTTAGGAAGCAGAATAAGCTCCGTATTACATGGTTTCAAGTATACACCAATGTTGGTCTTCTTAAGCAAGCTCTGTGTGTATAAAGCAAATAGCATTCATGTCGGTTGTATTTTTACAGAATGTTACATCTGTTTCGGTAAATATGCTACACCCATTAGCCCAAACAGAGGCACAAGGTAACGTTTCCTGAGGTCCAAGTACCCAGGGCACCAAAGTAGAAAGTGCTTTGTTTCTTCAGGATCACCACAGATTTTACAATGGGTGTCTGGTGTACAGGTCCACCTGGCTGTATAAAGGGCAACTCTTAGTGTATCGATATGTAGTTGGAAGTACAGGGCTCGAGCAAAGCCAGTTTTTATCGAACCTAGACTGGGCTCAAAGACCACATTTCCTTTCACCAACATGTATGGTTCCCCAGTTTTTAATATGGCACATGCCCTGTACATTTTCCTATTCAAATCGTCACTACACTTAATTTTGACCATCTTCGAGCTTGTCACTTCTGCAGCCTCAGTCCAGAAAGTTGGTAAATTGAGGGCTTCAAAACCTTTACAAATGCTCCTCAACCACTGCAGCGAACCTGACCCAGAAACATTTTGCAGACTCATAATTGCTTCACTATATTTAGCAAGCTCCGGGGTGCTTCACAGTCTGACCCAATATTTTAGCGGTCTACTTGCTTCATGTCACATTCCAGTCTCAGACTAGCCATTGGCGCACCCCTCGGTTGCATGAGTAGTGACCCTAAAAAGTGGTTATCCACCACACTAATTTGTGCACTAACACAGTGGCCCCATAATTCTGCCCCATAAAGGGTTGCCGCCCACACCTGAGCTCCACATAGATTAAGAGCAGGAGAGATTGCACCCTTCCCATGTGAGCTACAAAAGGGACGGATTCCACTGCTGGGCTTCTCTAGGGAGGTCACTGGCTTGGCATTTTGAGCTTTCCATGTAACATCTTCCGTGAACCTAATCCCCTGGTAATCGTAATAATGCACCTGCTCCAGGATACATTCTTCTATTGCGATCTTCAAATTGATTTTCTGAATGTTTTTATGGTCAAACATCATCACCTTGTTTTTTTTTCTGTATTAAGTTCCATCGAAAGATCTTCACACATTTCGATAAACTTTCAGATTATGTGTTAAACCCTGTTACACCCACTAAACTGTGTGCATTCGCTTCAGCTATGGGTTGGCTAGATACTTGGAAGGAATTGCATATAGGCGAAAGGGGGCTTTCCTTTTTGTCCAGGGTGCTTTCCTCATGTCTAGATTGGATTATTTCTTTATTCCACAGAGAGGGACATGGCCTGAGTGCCGCTAGGTTCATAGCCAGAGGGATCTCTGATCTCTCCCCTTTGCTTGTCGAGCTCAAGGGTGGTTGAGAAGGATTAACGCCGGCATGGAGATTAAATGTGTACAATTTGGGCTTCCCGGATTTTCTAGACGTGCGGCAACAGGCACTGGCGGGGTATTTCACCATCAATGAAGGATCGGTAGAGCCGATTTGGGAGGGGTTTAAAACTCTCCTTTTCAACCTCTATCTGGCCTCTCTACCAGGAATCATCCGCGTGTGCAACCTCTCCTGTTACAACTATGCCTACGATACCCAACCTATCCTAAAAATTCCTAAAACAAGCACCAACCCACGTCCCGACCTTGAATCTTGCCTCAGTGATATTGACCGATGGATGACAAAACAACACCTCCTTCTGAACCCAGACAAAACTGAAATCATGGTGTGCAGCAATACTGCCCTTCTCCCGCAACCACTCCCATGGCCTTCTTCCCTTGGCCCTCCTCCCTTGCCCCCCCCACTCTCTCCAAAATAGTCAAAAACCTTGGCTGCAATATGGACCCGGGCCTAACCCTCTCCCGTCAGATCAATAATGTATAAAAATCCTGTCACTACCACCTCAAACTCCTTAGATGCATTTTCCTTACCTCACCTATCCCAACAGGATTGCCGCTGTTATGTCTATTGTTATACCAAGACTGGACTATGCCAACTCCTTATGCCTGGGAGCACCGGCATACCAACTTAACAAACTCCAAAGAGCCTAAAACGCTGCCTGCAAACTCCTTCTCGCCCTGGGATACAGAGACCACATCTCTCCTGCTCTCCGCACCCTCCACTGACTCCCTGTCGGATGAAGAGCCTCCTTCAAAACCCTATGCATTACCCACCGAGCAGTGCACAAGACCGGCCCAACGTACCTACAAGAGAAGATAAAACCCTACCTCCCATCACACACCCTAAGATCAAGCACCATCCTCTTACTAGTGATTCCAACCTCCATTTCAGCCAGGATGCGAGGATCCTACTTCTCAACCTTGGCTCCAGCTCTGTGGAACTCACTCCCCACCACACATTCGACACACCCAAGACTACATGGCCTTCCGCAAAGCTCTAAAAACATGGCTCTTTCCATAAACCTGATTAAGACCACCTAGGGCTGAAGACACCCTGCAGCCTGCGGACAAATGTTCGAGGAGACACCGAGCAATTACACCACTGAAAGCGACTAAGTAACCAAGACAGAGTCAGGAACTAATTACCATAGATGACAACCTTAGCATCCTGTAAGAGCTAGATATATGACTGCTGACTATCCGCTTCCTAAGTCTACTACACATGCCTAGCTGCCTCCTGTGCCATCTCCTCTGAGCGCAGCTATCACGAAACACGTAAATGTAATCTAGAACAGTGGGCTCGTAAGTATAAAACATCCACTCCAGACACTCGCATCTCCTATCACTATGCTACTACTCTACACCAACACACAATAGAGTGAAGCTACACCCCTCGATCAATTTCGGCCTAGCTGCTCACATACAAACAATACTCCAGAAACACCCCTACATCCTGCTAGAACGCAGCTATACCCCACGAAAAATCGGCCTAGCTGTACAAATAAGCACCCTACACAGGCCTAACGCCGCCAGAATCCAGTCTCGGAGACCAACCTCCACACTGCACACATTCAACTGATCTCTCAATACCATCACATCTAATGTTAGGATGCAGCTACCATCAGGCAATCGCATCAGCTGCTCACATATTGAGTGCACCTAAGCACCCAATGATATGATGCATCATTTTATATTTTATTTGTATCGCACTCCTACACAAGTGTTTCCCTTTTCCCTTTTCTCTCGACTGACCTGGACTACGGTCCCCGAGGGTGTTCAACCCACAAGCGCTTTGAGGTCATACCAATGATATATAGAGCGCTATATAAATGCCAAATAACATAACATAACATAACATATGGAATGCAGCACCCAGTCCATCAACTTTCTACCAGCAACTGTTGCCTCCAATCTGAAAGGGATCCATTCATTGGCTTTGGCTGTGGCCACTATACACGTATTTGGAGCCCACTAGCCAGTGCCTTCGACCCTGGCCAGGGAGCACGGCCCTTGGCTGTGCCCACTGTATATTTTAAAACACTAACGGGCCAGCAGCCATGGCTATTTGGCATGGCGATTGGCCATGGCCATCAGCCGTGTACACTATACATGTTCCCCAAATATGTTTGTCTTGTGGGCTCACTAGCCAGGGCCTTCAGCTTTGGCCTGTAAAATCAGGCTTGGTCCCACCCCAAAAGGGGCAGTCCAGCCCGAACTGCTTCGGTGCATCACTTCTGCACGAGACCACAAGCATCCCCAGGCACGTTTCAGCCTTGCTGGGCCTCATCAGTGAGGAATAGCTTAGGTCTTTAGGCCCAGTAGACACAGAGCCCTCGTCTGGGCATACCTGTCCCACTTGCTTTGGGGCCCGTGACCAACCTTTTGTTTGCAAAATTTGAGCCAAATCCATCATGCAAATCAAAAGTTATTAGCAATTCATGTTTCATTTCTACATGTAGTGGTGCTTGTTCATGCTGTAACAAAAGTGTGGGTTCAGCAACACTACCAATAAATCAGTGGCCAGCACCCAAAATTCAACATTGCTTGGTGCTCACAGAAGAAACACATCGTTGGTTCTAATCTGCACCCACCCCTTTGCAGGAAGAAAGATCATTTTGAGAGACACATAGTGTGTGTTCCCTGAAAAGAAGCTTTTGAAAAGGAAATGATGCAATTGTACTAACATTGGCAAATGCTCCTTGTTTAAAATATTACAATGTTCATGTCTAATGATCACTTCCAATATATATTGTAGTCATAATACTGATTAAAAACGTTTTATGAAAACCTAGAGTAATCCTCTACATAGTCTTCTCATGAAAGGTTATCATTCCAATGTGGACAGTCTGGTAAGCTGATATCATACTCTTTCCATTCAAATCACCCCATGACATATGGGAAGGGGACAAATAGCTCCAAAGAGGAACCCTGGCTGCTTTGCATAAAATGAAAGATAATTTGGGGAACATAAGGATGAACACAGATATTTATATTTGACCAATAGGTCTGTGATAAAAAAAAAGTGTTATGTGCTTGAATCGTCATGTACATAATGCACACTGCGCTTGGTGCTCATTTTATTTTTCAGAACAGTCACCCTACCATAAAGATTTCGTAACCATGAATCATAAATACTCCTTCAGACAGCCTCGGGATGTGGGGATAAAATAGCTGTGCTATCTGTGACTCCTTTGGGGTCTGGTCTCAGATAAAGGACATCTTCTCTATGGGGATCTGCACATGCCCAGTCCCTTAGGCACAGCCATACTTAAGGAATGATGTAGCTGGCGATAGACATATAGCTGCAGATGGAGCTGCCCGTTGGAGATGTCTCTGCATCTGGACAGATAGCCATCATCTTCCCCGTTTCCCTTGCTCTTTGCCCCACTTCTCTCTCTCTCCATATAATCCATCAATAATGGGTGATCTCATCAGCGCCTGTTCACATGTACTCCTCCCGCCCCCAAAACTGTTGTCTCTTTGCTTTGACATTTTGCTTCCCTTATATCCTCGATTTTCTGGGTTTATGAAAATGTACCTTTATTCAAAGATTTTGCCGCGCATGTTGACTCCTCCACACTAATTTCATGATAGCTGGCTGCGATTGTTTTCGGGTATAATTAGCAACATGGTAATTAGTGTTGCTATTGAGTTAATTACCACTTTAATGTCCCCTAGAAAGCGGGAAGGGGCATTTGAACTTTCTGCTTCCTGGCAGTGTGGGGGGAGGGACTCCATCTTGAGATCGTGCAGTGCTCCCCGGTGGAGGCTTACTGGGGGCCTGGCTTCAAGCATAAACAAAAGCGGTTGCCTAGCAAGCCGGTGAGATCCAATGGATATCCTAGAAAAATATCATGAAATATCATCTGTTACCCTCTCCCCCTCCCCCGCAGAGGTATAAGGTGTAAGAAGGGATCCGACCTGCAACTCAACATGTGATATGGGGACACAGGGGGCATATTATCCACTGTTGAGGGAAAGGTAATTTACAGAGACATCACTGGCAGTGATGGAGGTGAGGTATGGAGAGAGTGGTCAGGAAATGACATAGTGAAATTGAGGGAATGTCTTCCCCCTCAAATGGGGAATAGTGATAGAAGAAAAGAAATCCAGAGACAGTGTTGGAGTGAACCAATAGGAGATCAGGAGAATATCCTAGACTGCTTGGGGCTGGGGCAGAGTCTGGTGCATTTCGTGTGAAAACATGAAAAACATGTGGTTCCACCTATCGGAGATTTGTGAAGGCTCAACACCGAGCACACACACTCCTGAATACAGTTTTGAAGAACGCCTATGTCTTCTGTTGGTCCCTTGAAACGTTTATTGAAAGTAAAATATCACACAATTATGTTTTAACCAAACTAGAGAACATAACAAATGTTTGAATAGAACGGCTGCAGCTGTCTTCGAATAATAACAAAAATAGTTGACAAACACAAGTGATTATGGCAGGAGAGGCACCAGCCAATCAGGCGGCTAGGAATGCTGATTGTACCTTAAAGTAACATCCCATGTTCCAGCCAGCCACCAGTGCCTCTCCCACATATCCCCCATCTTTTTTTCTGTTTTCCTGTATGTCCTGAAAATAAAGAGGTGATGACTTTAAGGTTTAGAATTAATCTTGAACCTCTGGCAATTGCTTTGGGCAACCCTCCAGACCAACGTTCTTCGACTGCCAAGCCATTGCAGAAAGGGGAAAGACCATATGCAAATCAGGCCTGTGCCACCCCCAAAGGGCCAGTCCAGCCCGAACCGCTAGGTCACATCTCTCCTGTACGACACCACAAGCATCCCCAGACATATTTCGGCATCATTGGGCGTCATCATTGAGAAGTAGCTTGGGTCTCTAGGAACAGCAGGCATGGGATCCATGTCTGGGAATACCGTCCCACTCAGGGTGATAAAGCAAAAACAAAGAGGTGATAGCTGGAAGGTTTAGAATTTATCTTGAACCTCCGGCAATTGCTCTGGGCAACCGCCCCCACCTCCCAGACCATCGTTCTTCACCTGACATGCCTTTACAGGAAGGGGAAAGACCATATGCAAATCAGGCTTGGTCCCACCCCCAACGTGGCTGTTCAGCCGAGCTGCTAAATCACAACCCTCCTGCACGAGACCACAAGCATCCCCAGACATTTTCAGCCTCATTGGGCATCACTCCTGTATGCCCCGAGCCTCACATCACCCTCACTCCAAGAATAATGCACCCCTCACCCCCTTCCCAACCACTTACTTGTGCTGCTGATCTGTGCCAGAATGGCCACCATCACCGTTAGACCCAGACCGCGGCACAACGTGTTTCTTTGTCTCCCTCTCCACAGGATTGGAAAGACCCGTTGAAGGCATTGGGGTTACCGATCCCGTTGTCCTATCTGAGATGCACACACGAGTAAATACTACCTGTTGTACACCAAGTAAACTCAAATTGGAGCTAGTGGAAAGCCTTAATCCTAATTGTTACACACTATTTATCATTCAAGTGTGGTCACCACTAATGGAGGATTTTCTAAATTCTCCCAATTTAGAGACTTATCCGACATCCATCGGACACTGATTGAGTGAAGAATTATCCGCAGCAGGGATTTATCCAAGGTTTCAAGGCCACCACCCGCTGAACACACAGTGGAGCTGAGTCTCGAATATGCAACAGATAAAAGCAGGTTGTAGACAGAGACATTAAGTGTCAGTAAATTATGAAGATAACAGGTTTAGTTGAGAGATGGTAATTAGTATCCCTATTTTGTAATCCTTTTAGATTGAAAGGCTCACGAATCCTATCAAGATACCACACATACTGGAGTGGTGTATGCCGTCCTGAGGCAGGTTGGCTAGAACTGTTGGGGCAAAACCTTTTAAGCCTGCATCACACCACAACCGAAACATGTGTAGACGATAAAAAAACTCTCTGTAACAAGAACAGAGGGTCACATGTAGAAGACAGAAGAGTGTTGGACTTGATCTCGCAAATCATTTCTACATTGGGCATAATGAACACCCATTTTTTTTTCCTTTTCTGAGCATGAAGATGACCTGTATGAATGAAGTATGAATGATGAATGATGGGAAAAGCTTTGTTAGTTTGAGCCGATTTCTAGAACATTATTGATGTAGAATTAAATGCTTAACATTTTCTGTTATGTGAAATAAACTCCATATCAAGAAAAAACTTTTTGGAAAAACCAAAAAAGATTTCTGTTATCTTTGTACCTCATCCTTCCATGACACAACTTACTTATGCTTGTGGGAGGGCCCTGCATGACCAAAAGTTCTCATCTGTCGTCTAGCAAGAGGCTCCTTATCCAAGAGTAGCTCCGCAACGCAAATAATAATTCACTCCCTTAGGGATCCTATGTTCCACTGGTTGGTGGAAGCAGGCATGTACGTACTGGTCAAGTCCAAGTCGAGCTCAGTGCACGGTCCTACAATAAGGCATTGTTCCTATGTGCAGGGAGAATGTGAACACATCTTAGTCTGATTGGTTGTCTGGAGTCAAAGCTGAATCCCCATCTGAGAGCCTGACTGGGATTAAGCCCCAGAGGGATGAATGGAGCACCCAGCAAGGAGTGGGTGGCAGACACAATGTGTTAACGGATGCAACTCTGGCATTGTGGTCTGGGTTTGTCCAGTGAATGTGGAGACCCTGCTCCCTCCACTGCTTTATTGAATATCTGCAATCAGAAGAAGGCGTTGGTCTGAAGACTGGATCCAAGGAGAAGCCTCAGCAGGACCACCAGGACCACCTTACAAAAAAGTCCTCCCTGGTCGTTTCAGAATCGGCCTTCCAATCCACCAGCATGAGTAAAAGGTAAGTGCCCACTCCCCTTGTGCAGGGAGTAGGAGGCTGGATGGAGGTTCCAGTCGTGTGCCCTTTGGAAGCATTGTTTGGCATCTCCCGGTGCCTGCGAAGAGGACAGCAAGAGAGAGAGAGAGAGAGCGAGAGAGGCCCATACCCCAGCAGAGGCATTGCTAGGGAGGGCTGGGGGGGCTATAGCCCCAGGTGTTTTGGTTGTAGCCCGGATAGGAGCCCAGGGGCTACAACCAAAAGGGTAGCTAGCCCTGAGTCCCGGTAGTCCTGACATTAGCGTAGCCCTGTATCATTTCCAGACCTAGCAGCACCCCTGCACTGAGACTGCCTACACTAAATGCTTCGCTGGAGCTCTGCTGTACTAGAAAGGCCTGCATTGCACCACAGCAAAGATGTACACACACACGCGTGTAGCTATGCCACCACATTGACACTGAAAGCTCCTCTTTTTGGTGGACCTGTAACCCCCAGGCTCAATAGACTACCGAGGCGACCGAGCCTGCAACGCCTGCCTGTGCATTCGAAGTCCTCTTCAATATACTGCTCACGCCAACCCCATGGAAGACTTTAGCCCTCAGGCATAGTGCGCAGGAAACGTGTCATCCAGAAGGTTGGTGTTCTCTGTACTTAGACACTGCTTTACACTGTACACATTTGTCTGCACATTTTCAAGAGAGACATGAAGCACACATACAATATTTATGTGTGACGTCTTTTATTCTGTGATAAGAATGTCCCTCCATTTCACCTCCTCCCCACTACATTCAGTAGAGCTGGGCATTGCATGCCTGCTCAGGTCTGCCCAGGATGAGCCAAGGAAGCTAATGAAAAGCCAGATATCGCTAGAGAGAGGGAAGTGAGTCTGGCCCATTAACACGCGCCTGAGGGAAAACTCCTCACCCGCCCATACTCTCTCTTATAAGGCTTGCCCTCTGCATCATTCAGGTCTGCCCATGATGAGCCAAGGAAGCTAAGGAAAAGCCAGATATCCCTAGAGAGGGAAGTGAGTCCGGCCCATTAGCACACGGCTGAGGGTAAACTCCTCACGCCCCTATACACTCTCTCTTGCAAGGCTGGTCCTATGCATCATTCAGGGCTACCCATGATGAGCCAAGGAAGCTAAGGAAAAGCCAGATATCCCTAGAGAGGGAAGTGTCTCAGGCCCATTAACACGCGCCTGAGGGAAAACTCCTCACGTGCCCATACTCTCTCTTATAAGGCTTGCCCTCTGCATCATTCAGGTCTGCCCATGATGAGCCAAGGAAGCTAAGGAAAACCCAGATATCCCTAGAGAGGGAAGTGAGTCCGGCCCATTAACACACGGCTGAGGGTAAACTCCTCACGCCCCTATACACTCTCTCTTGCAAGGCTTGTCCTCGGCATCATTCAGGTCTACCCATGATGAGCCAAGGAAGCTAAGGAAAAGCCAGATATCCCTAGAGCGGGAAGTGAGTCCGGCCCATTAACACACGGCTGAGGGTAAACTCCTCACGCCCCTATACACTCTCTCGTGCAAGGCTTGTCCTCGGCATCATTCAGGTCTACCCATGATGAGCCAAGGAAGCTAAGGAAAAGCCAGATATCCCTAGAGCGGGAAGTGAGTCAGGCACATTAACACACGGCTGAGAGAACTCCTCACGTGCCCATACTCTCTCTTGCAAGGCTTGTCCTCGGCATCATTCAGGTCTACCCAGGATGAGCCAAGGAAGCTAAGGAAAAGCCAGATATCCCTAGAGCGGGAAGTGAGTCAGGCACATTAACACACGGCTGAGAGAACTCCTCACCCGCCCATGCTCTCTCTTACAAGGCTTGTCCTCGGCATCATTCAGGTCTACCCATGATGAGCCAATGAAGCTAAGGAAAAGCCAGATATCCCTAGAGCTGGAAATGAGTCAGGCACATTAACACACGGCTGAGAGAACTCCTCACCCGCCCATACTCTCTCTTATAAGGCTTGCCCTCTGCATCATTCAGGTCTGCCCATGATGAGCCAAGGAAGCTAAGGAAAACCCAGATATCCCTAGAGAGGGAAGTGAGTCCGGCCCATTAACACACGGCTGAGGGTAAACTCCTCACGCCCCTATACACTCTCTCTTGCAAGGCTTGTCCTCGGCATCATTCAGGTCTACCCATGATGAGCCAAGGAAGCTAAGGAAAAGCCAGATATCCCTAGAGCGGGAAGTGAGTCAGGCACATTAACACACGGCTGAGAGAACTCCTCACGTGCCCATACTCTCTCTTACAAGGCTTGTCCTCGGCATCATTCAGGTCTACCCATGATGAGCCAAGGAAGCTAAGGAAAAGCCAGATATCCCTAGAGCGGGAAATGAGTCAGGCACATTAACACACGGCTGAGAGAACTCCTCACCCGCCCATACTCTCTCTTATAAGGCTTGCCCTCTGCATCATTCAGGTCTACCCATGATGAGCCAAGGAAGCTAAGGAAAAGCCAGATATCCCTAGAGAGGGACGTGAGTCCGGACCATTAACACATGGCTGAGGGAAAGCTCCTCACGTGCCCCTACTCTCTCTTGCAAGGCTGGTCCTATGCATCATTCAGGGCTACCCATGATGAGTCAAGGAAGCTAAGGAAAAGCCAGATATCCCTATAGAGGGAAGTGAGTCCGGCCCATTAACACACAGCTACATCATTCAAGGCCGTACATTTTGTATGTTCAATTAGCAAATGATTGCACATTTCCGAATGCGCCCATCCCTGAGAATAGCGAGACACAATTATCTTGTGCTCCGTTCCAATGTCCATCCAAAAATGTCACATAGTGGGCACCTCTTTGGCCCTCAGGATGGCCGTCCCTCTAAAAGTCCAGGTGCTGCATCAGCCGGGATTTGCCTCAAGTGAAGCACTGTGTGAAAATACCAATGTGCCCATCTGGGGTCGTGAAGCTGACCTCCCTGCTCAGACCGGAGTGATTGACAGTGTCTGGCTTCTTGGTGCACACATAATAATAAAGAGAATATTAATCAGAATAACAATGATGATGATGATAATACTGCTTGGTGTTTGTATAACGCTGCACAATGGCCATTTCTCTTTTAGAGCACTTGATAATAATTGTTACTAAGTTAGATCATGATTACCCTCCTTTGTCTCGGGAGGATAGCTCAGGGGCAATGCGCTCGCCTTGGAAGCAAGACGACGCGGAGCAACACAGGTTTGATCTTCTGGTCCGCGCTTAGAAACCTCTGGGTTTTAAGCGTGTTATAAATAACCAATCATAATCACTGTCATATTCAACGTATGACCCCGGAAGGATGAAGGCAATCGCCGGCCCGTAAGGGTATCACACCCATATCCAAGCAGCAGCTCATACTTATGGTGGGCATGCATGCTACATGTAGAGCAATCCTGGGCAAGTCAAGTGGCCCAGTAGGAATAGGGCTGCAAAGTTTGCATGATGGTGCCTGCCTTTGATTGGCCAGCATCATGTGTGTCTGGAAGAGCACGCTCCCTAATTGGGACCTGAGACCCCATCTGAACCTCATCTTCAAGTAAGTACCAGAGGCTTTGCCCCGTTCTTCTGGAATAGTCTTATGATGAAGATCTGCGAAGGAGAGCACTGCACACTGAGCTGCTGGTGAAGCAAAGCGCGCAGAATAAGTTACTGTGAAAGCCGCTGAGGACTCTGTTGACGAAGCTGTGAAGGCTTTGGATATTTGTCAGCAAAAAATCCATCTAAAAAACGACCATCGGCAAAAGTGGTGCTCCGTGTCGTCTTGTTTACAAGGCCAGCACGTTGCCCCTGAGCGATCCTCCCGAGCTATCCTCCCGAGACTATGCTCCGAAATGACTTCCAGGTTGGGAACACAGGTGTGGTGATCATCTCCTCCTCGGTGAGGATAGCGACAAATCCCCTTCTTGACATTTGGACTATGAGTCTGTGTGCCATCTTGTTGAAGAAGAGATTACAGTGCAAATGGAGAGTGGGCCATTTCAGAACCTAGACCTCTGCAGCCGACAGAACAACAGACCAGCCAGAGTATTCACCAGGCCAGGGTGAAAGACAGGCGGACATCTTAGCTGTGGCGCACCCTACTACACTGCCCCCAGAAAACAGTCCCACACTGATTAAACTGACACTAGACTCAATGAAAGGGTTCTATCAATGGCGACCTAGTCTAGTCGTCCTGCCACACTGCTCTTTAGCATCATCGTTACCTGGTTCTAGAGGCACTGAATCAGCATCATCAGCTAAGGATCTGCCTCCATCCTGCAATGGCGACCTCTGTGCTGTGGTGTCTCGATGCACCGAACCGCCCTCATCCTATGACACTGGAGGCGTAGCCAGGTCTAACAAGTGGGGCCTGAAGCTACTATAGTTGGGCCCACTGTAGTGGCTTTCACATCCGTAAAGGCCTACACAGCGCTGCAGAGTGGGCATTTACAGATTTTGGGTGGGCCTTGCTTGCTCAGGCCCCACCCTGTCTACGCCTCCCGTTGCCCAAACATTCCTGACTAGCCATCCAGTCTCCCGCCAGATGCCCCAGACACTGAAAACTGCAAACCCAAAAGGGTGACTTCCCCTAAAAAAACTCTGGCCTGGGCACAAATCCCAGCTGCAAGGTTACACCAGTACGTTCGGTTTTGTTTGAGCATCATTATTTGTACTCAGCATATTACTCTGAGCAGCATTGCTTCTGGCACTAAAGCGCAGATGTATTTTCTTATGTATTTGTATTTTGTATTTGTATTTGTTTTATTTGTAACGCGCACCATCCAGCCCGGAGGCATCAGGGCGCAACTTGTGCGGAGTTGCATACAGAGCGAAAGTGAAACCTCTGGCTGGGAGATTGATCTGTACTCTTTGTGGATGCTGTTCTGCCACTTGTCTGGTGATGCCTACGGCGGCCCTCCTAAGGCTAGGCTCTGGGGGTGCAGCCATTAGGGGGGCAAAGGAGGCTGCCGAATGCTGCTAAGCGCACACCAGACCCCCAGGGCCCAACTCCTGGACTGTGCAGGGCCCAGACGTTTTGCCTGGCGCGGCCAGTGGCTTGCGCATTCTGACAACTGTCAAGTGGGCAGGGAGGGGCAGGTGAAAGAAGAAGGGTGGAAGAAAGTGGGGTGCTACTCTAGAGGACGAGAAGAAAAAGGAAACTGGGCGAGTGGAAGAAAAGAAGAGAACGCGGGGAGAAATGTGCAGAATAGCACATAGGGAATTTAAGGCAGACAAAGGAAAGAAGAAATGCAGGGCCAAGGGCCACGAAGGGTGCTAGAGGGGGACGAAGGAAAAGAGGGAGGGAGAAAGACAGGTGGTAGCAGTGATGAAATAAATGCAGGAGAAAATCAAAGGGATGTGTAGCCTTGAAATAGTACATGTTAGACTGAAAAGTGGGGAATGGGGAGGGGGGCAGAGATAAATAGAGTGTGTAGGGCGCACGAGAGAAAGGTCAGTGAAGGAAGGAGGGAGGGAAGCAGTAAGCGAGGGGTCAGGGGGCGGTTGAGGCAGTGAGGGAACAAGACAGGGTAGTGAGGGAAGGATAGTGTGAGGCCCCAGTGGAAGGGGTGGGGAGTGGAGAGAGCGTGTCGTGAAAGAAGGAAGAGTGAAGGGTTTGAAGGAAGAGAGCATGAGGTAGAGAAGGAAGGAGAGGATGATGGGGGGGGAGGAAGGAGAGCGGATGAGAGGGAAAGCACGGAGGTGCAAGAAGGGGCTGGGGCAGAGAGGGGAAGAGACTGGGGTAGAGTGAGGCCCGGCCATGGTCCAGGCATGAAGAGGAGGGGCGTCTGCCAGTGAGAGGCAGCGAGAGCAATGGGGAGAGTCACTCAGTAATGGGAGGATGCAGGGATAGGCAGTCTAGGTAGCGATGCGGGTGACTGAATACACTGCATTCAGCTCTGCGGGCCCACTCCTACATCCACTCCCTGCCCCCAGCGCCTCCAAGCCTCGCGCGGGAGGAGGGGGGCAGGGGAGGAGGGAGGAGGCAGGCGGGAGCAGAAGTGTAATTAATGTCATTTATCACTGTGTCAGGGCTCACGATGGTTATTGATCTCCGCCTGGCTTTGGTAGTCCACCAGGGGAAGGCAGGACCTGTGTGCTGCCCCCTGGGACGGGAACAATATGAAGGCATCTACACGAGGCCAGCAGCTGCTCGCACATTCCGGTACTCTTCTGCGGGCGCCTGGGCCTGGCTCCCAGGGTACCTGCGCGCGCAGCTCCCAGCTCGCTCTGTGTGGTGAATTCCCAGCGCTTTTTTCACGCATGTCCCGTCTTTCAGCCTTGCTGCCCGCGACCAGAGCCCCGGCCTGCCAGCCTTCTGGCCCACTTGGCCAGTGTTCCCAGCCTTAGCAGCAGAGGGGGCTGGGCGTGCTGTGAGCCCCTCTGCTTGTTTGCACTTTGAGAGTGCCCTCTGCTGCCAGATCTATGTCTTTACTTTGCCTGCGTTCACTTCAACACACATTCAGGGATCTCTTGGCTAGATCGAGCCAGGCCTGAGCCAGGGGATCGTGCCTGGCTCTTAGGGCCAAACGCCAGCCGATTCAGGGCAATGGGTGCGCAAAACAGGAGACGTCTGTGTCAGGGGCTGTGGGGCATAGAAAAGAAACTGGGGGTGCAGGCAAGGGATGTGAGGGGGCTGGTGTAGGGTCCGCGCTCGAGGCCCTGGTCACGTGGCGCAGCAAGGAACGGACAGACACAGAGCGTTGCACAGAACGTCTAACTTTATTCCAACTCCATCCAGTACTGACTTATCCCCGCCCTCCCACGTCACTTCCCTTGCTTTCCCCGCTCCCTGTCCCTCCCGCCCCCGTTGTCCTGGAAACGTCAACGTGACAGCTGGGGGCAGAGCAAAGAGGTGTAGGAGGATTAGAGGCAGAGAAAAGGGGTGTGAGGGGCTGGGGGCCGAGAAAAGAGGTGCAGGAGGATTAGAGGCAGAGAAAAGGGGTGCAAGGGGCTGGGGACTGTGAAAAGGCATTCAAGGGGTCTGGGTCCAAGAAAAGGGGTGTGAGGAGGCTGAGGGATGAGAAAAAAGATGCAGGGGCCTAGGGGCTGAGAACAAGGGCATGGAGGGGCTGAGGGCAAAGCAAAGGAGTGCAAGGGGGCCGAATGCCAAGAATAGGGGGGCGAGGGGTCTGGAGCCGAGAAGAGGAGTGCAAGGGTGCTGGGGGCTAGGGGCTGGGGAAAGGGTGCAAGGTGGCTGATAAAAGAGGTGCGAGGGGTCTGGGATGTGAGAACAGGGGTGTGATGGGGCTGGGGCTGAGCAAAGCGGCACATGGGTGCTGGGAGCCGAGAAAAGAAGTGTGAGGGGGCCGAGGGCTGAGAAAAAGGGTGTGAGGGGGTGGGGGCCAAAAGAAAACATCACTTACCTTTAAGTTTGCCAATGTGCCACCATATAACACGAGCATGCTCAACTGACATCCTGTCTGTCCTGGCCACCTGTCTTCTTGTAGTCTCATCCCAGCCAATCAATGAAAGGCTAGGGCAAGACAGGAAGTCAGGTGGCAGGGACGGACAGGAAGTCAGGCGAACACACTCCTGTTGTGTAGTCAGCACTCCAGGAGCTTGTTCAGCAGCAGCTGGAGGGGCTCATTGCCGGCCCCTGCTTTGTTCAGGCACTGGCCCAAGATGAGGGTCAGGCCAGAGCCCAGATTTTGACCAGGACCGGCTCGAACCCCACTGGGCTCGCCCAGCTCTACACTGATTGATTGATTGATTGATATTTTATTTCTATCGCGCTCGTACACAAGTGTTTCAGAGCGCAACAAGGCAAAGGAGGGGAACAGGGGAGAACAAAACAGCGATCTTACTAGGCCCAGTGACATTGAGAACGCGCAAGTGCATGGGAGAGGGGGGAGGGGAAAAGTGCATGGAAGGGGGGAGAGGTGGAAAGTGCGAAGCAGAGGAGAAACAGATAAATAAATAATAAAGGCAACAAACAGTGGTAATGCAGCCAGCAATTTACAAGTGCTAGGTTTAAGGCAGGAGACAGGGTAGGTCTGATAAGTGCAGGAAGAAAAAGGGGGGGGCTGTATGGGTACAGATACAGACCCCAGTGCAAGGGTTGGCCCGGAGGCAGTGCGGGAGGGTGGCAGGATGAGCAGGTACCTGGGCCCAAAAGACAGAGGGTGGCCAGGTACACGGTGCCAAGAGAGAACAGATCAGCAGGGGACAGGGGGAGCGAAGGCAGAAGAAAAGAGGAAGGTCTTGAGGTGCTTCCGGAACGGGAGATGCTTCTCCTCAAGTTTTAGAGTGGCAGGGAGGCTGTTCCAGAGGGAGGCCCCAGCCGAAGACAGAGATCTACCCCCAGCTCGTTTCTTAGAAAAACAAATGACCCTGAGTGAGCTGGAGGTAGAGGAGCGAAGAGCTCGAGAGGAGAGGTATTTGCGGAGGGATAGCTGAAGGTATTTTGGACCCAGGCCCCAGAAAGCCTTGTGGACAATGCAGAGGGTTTTGAATTTAATCCTTGCATCCACTGGGAGCCAGTGGAGAGATTTCAGAGCAGGAGAGATACGATCCCAGGGCTTGAGGCCAAGGACAAGTCTCGCAGTCCTGTTCTGGATTAGTTGCAGAGGGCGGAGAGTAGAGGCAGGTAGATTTAGAAAGAGGCTGTTACAATAGTCTAAGCTAGAGAGAACCAGAGCTTGAGATACCATGAGCTTCTGGGGGAAGGAGAGGGAAGGCAGAGTATCTCTGAGGAGGTGCAGTCGGAAATTTGACTTTTTAGAGACCTCAGAGATGTGGGCGGAGAAGGAAAGGGTGGAGTCAAAGATGACCCCAAGGTTCTTAGCCTCGCAGGTGGGGGGAGGAGGAGGGTCAAGGGAGGCCGGCCAGAGAGTGAGGGGAAACCATTCACTTTTTCACTTTTATTTCGCCATAACTTTACTTCCTCTGGGCCTCATTACGACCCAGGCGGTAAGGGGTTAACGGCAGCGTTAACAGCGCCGACCCTTACCGCCTGAGTACGAGGTCCCTTAGCGCCATGGCGCTTTTAACACCTGCTTTTAGCAGGTGTTAAAATCCATGGCGCTAAGGGACCATGGAGTTAATTACGCCACCGTAATTTACGGTGGCGTAATTAACGCCTTCCCCACTCCCATTATACCCTATGGGGCAAAAATGGGAATGGGGAAGGGTAAATGGGGATTGGGGACTTACCGCCCCGCCAAGGTCGGAATGGGGCGGTAAGTCCGCCAACCACCATGGCGTAAACGTAGTTTACGCCATGGTGGAAAAGTCACGGCCCAGGCGGTAACTTACCGCCTGGGTCGTAATGAGGCCCTCTGTCTTCATCACTTTTATTTCCCCATACCTTTACTTCTCCTGTCTTTCACTTTGTCATTACAGGAGGAAAACCCTGTACCTCCTTTCTGTTATACCCCAAACCCCGCCCTGCCACCACTTGACCCCAATGCTGACGCTCAACTAACATTAACCACATCCACTACCACCTTCAGTGCGAAGATGTACACAAAGTAATGGCAATAAGAAGTAAAGGCATGACAAAGTAAATGTCTGGTGAAGTGAAGGTAGACAAAGTAAGTGTAGACATAGTTTTTATCGAGACGTAATGGCGGGATACCCTGCTGTCAGTGTCCATGCGCTGAGCTGAAAATATGCCATGGGAAGGTATTCTCTTGTACCTCCCTCTGCGACCGTGGATATCAGTGGCTGCTTGTACGTGGGTGCTACAGGGCCCGGGCCCCCGAGGAAATGTAATCTGTGCATCGGGAAAGACAATCTGTTTAAGAGTCCCTATACTAGGGTGACCAGACTTTTTATAAAAAAACCTGGACGGGCCATTGAAATAGAACATAGGACTAAAGTAAATGCACATATAACTTTAGTCCTACTTCTATGTCGCTGGCCCGTTGCGGGAGGCGGGGAGAGGGTGTGCTAACCTGCACACTCCTCTCATTGGAGGAGAGTGCCAGGGAGGGAAAGGGGGAGGAAATGGGGGCATTAAAAAGCATTTTGTACCCCCATTCGCGCAGGAAGAGGTGCGCCGGGACCCGATTTCGGGATTCCGAAATCGGGTCCCAGCAAAAAAAGGCACCATGACCAAAACCACGGATGGGGTTTATAAAATAAAAAAAACTCTCAGGACCCCGGGACGTCTGGTGATTTCCCCGGACTGTCCTGGGAAAACCCGCACGTCTGGTCACCCTACCCTATACTTTCAATGGGACTTTTTCTTTTGCAGCAAAAACCACAAGTCAGTCCCCTGGTGGATACACACCCATAGAGAACATCCTTTGTCAGTACTTTGGGACTCATTGCAAGTTTGGTATTTACATGAAAAATTGGTGGTAATGAAATTACTGACACTTTTACCATTCTGCCAAATTCCGAGTGCCTTAGCAAAAGGAATTACAGCAAAAAGATTTTGGTAATTCATCTGCCACTAATCCTCTGGCAGGGTTAGCCCTAAAAAAGGTAATGGTATTTCCATCGATTTACAAGTGGAAATACTACCGCAATATCACCAAAAACAGGCAGAATCACCTCCAAAACGTTGGTGTGGTCACCAGCGCCCAAGAGGAAGAGGGAAATGTATCCAGGTGCTAAAAACGAAGGCACAGGGGCAGCCAACTGCTCCCTAAAGGGTAGGTAAGTTCTAAACCGCCCATAAACACACTTTCCAGGTAAAATGCAGCCGCTACGAAATGTGGACTACAGTCTTCACTACCTGCTCCTGTACATAGGCCTGTGGAGGCGAACAAGGAAGCAACAGCTAAGGAACCCAGCCCAGCAAAGGTGGGGGAGACATGTGCGAGGGGGGCACCCATAGCTCACGTCAGACCATCCCTCTAGATATTCACAGGCAGGGAGTGAGGGAGTGATGAAGAAAGGATGGCAAGGGGCGACGAGTCTGGTGGGTGAATGGCCATACGGAATGTAACAGGAGCACAGGGTATGTTGGGGGAAACCGGTGCAGGCACGGGTGGTCTGAACAGCTGACCCATGGGAGGCAGCACTGGTGGGGCTGGGGGCGGTGGTAGTGGCAATTGTCTCATGGAGGGCAGCAGTTGTTGTGGTTGCGATGGTGATTTGTGCAACAATGTCTCTGGTGCCTGAGCAGCAGTGGAAGCAGCTTTTTGTGCCCAGGGGGAGGGGGGAGGGTCAGGGGATGGATAGCGCCTGAAGGGCACCAAAGTTCGAAATGATTCATGGGCGAGCCCTCACTGGGAGCGGGGAATGTTTTCAGTGAAGGTACCCAAATGTTTCCTCAAATAAGCGTGCGCGATCGAGCGTAGCGAGGGAGCCCTAACTAATTAAGCAGTGTTCGGGGGAGTTTCCCACGAGAATGTTTTTTTTTAAATAATATGCTGAAATGATGCATTTTAGAGCAAAACCTTTAAGAAAAATGGGATGAAAAGTCATACAATTTATAATTGTTTGTCTACGGAAACAACAAAAATATCCAGTACATTGCATGCTTCATGGGCAGTCATGCCTGGTGAATATTTTAGAGGAGGGGCCTAAATATTTCCTCAAATTAGCACAAGCGACCGAGCGTAGATAGAGGGAGCACATAATAATTAAGTGGAGGAAATGTTTTAAAATAGTGTGCTGCAATAATGTGTCTGCAGCACAATGTGTGACAAGAGTTAAAAAGCCATACAATGTACAGTTGGTTCACATGAAAAAATCCAGGAAAAGCCATATAAACAACAGTACACAAAATAGGAACACTTTCAATTATTTTCATTAGGATGCAGCCACAACCTATCTATGCCACTAACAGTCCCTTTAAATCACATGCATGAGGCTGCTGCCACAACCTATCTATGCCACTAACAGTCCTTTTAAATCACATGCATGAGGCTGCTGCCACAACTATCTATGCCAGTAACAGTCACTTTAAATGACATGCATGAGGCTGCTGCCACAACCTATCTATGCCACTAACAGTCCCTTTAAATCACATGCATGAGGCTGCTGCCACAACCTATCTATGCCACTAACAGTCCCTTTAAATCACATGCATGAGGCTGCTGCCACAACTATCTATGCCAGTAACAGTCACTTTAAATGACATGCATGAGGCTGCTGCCGCAACCTATCTAGTCACTTTAAATGACATGCATGAGGCTGCTGCCACAAGCTATCGATGCCAGTAACAGTCATTTAAAATCACATGCATGCGGCTGCTGCCACAACCTATCTATGCCAGTAACAGTCACTTTAAATCACTTGCATGAGGCTGCTGCCACAACCTATCTATGCCACTAACAGTCCCTTTAAATCACATGCATGAGGCTGCTGCCACAACCTATCTATGCCACTAACAGTCCCTTTAAATCACATGCATGAGGCTGCTGCCACAACTATCTATGCCAGTAACAGTCACTTTAAATGACATGCATGAGGCTGCTGCCGCAACCTATCTAGTCACTTTAAATGACATGCATGAGGCTGCTGCCACAAGCTATCGATGCCAGTAACAGTCATTTAAAATCACATGCATGCGGCTGCTGCCACAACCTATCTATGCCAGTAACAGTCACTTTAAATCACATGCATGAGGCTGCTGCCACAACCTATCTATGCCACTAACAGTCCCTTTAAATCACATGCATGAGGCTGCTGCCACAACTATCTATGCCAGTAACAATCACTTTAAATGACATGCATGAGGCTGCTGCCGCAACCTATCTAGTCACTTTAAATGACATGCATGAGGCTGCTGCCACAAGCTATCTATGCCAGTAACAGTCACTTTAAATGACATGCATGAGGCTGCTGCCACAACCTATCTATGCCAGTAACAGTCACTTTAAATCACATGCATGAGGCTGCTGCCACAACCTATCTATGCCAGTAACAGTCATTTTAAATCACATGCATGCGGCTGCTGCCACAACCTATCTATGCCAGTAACAGTCACTTTAAATCACATGCATGAGGCTGCTGCCACAACTATCTATGCCAGTAACAGTCACTTTAAATGACATGCATGAGGCTGCTGCCACAAGCTATCGATGCCAGTAACAGTCATTTAAAATCACATGCATGCGGCTGCTGCCACAACCTATCTATGCCAGTAACAGTCACTTTAAATGACATGCATGAGGCTGCTGCCACAACCTATCTATGCCAGTAACAGTCATTTAAAATCACATGCATGCGGCTGCTGCCACAACCTATCTATGCCAGTAACAGTCACTTTAAATGACATGCATGAGGCTGCTGCCACAACCTATCTATGCCAGTAACAGTCATTTTAAATCACATGCATGTGGCTGCTGCCACAACCTATCTATGCCAGTAACAAGCACCCTAAATGACATGCATGAGGCTGCTGCCACAACCTATCTAGTCACTTTAAATGACATGAATGAAGCACTGATTTAAAGTGACCGTTACTGGCATTGATTGGTTGTGGCAGAAGCCTCATGCATGTGATTTAAAGTGATCATTACTGGCAACGTCTATAGTGGTAGCTATTCCTGTACCAACCAAGGTGATGCCGGCATGGGGGTAAATTGGGTTAAAATGTTGCATTATTCAGCACACAGATAGCAATTGGTTTTGTAGGGTATCTCCAATTCAAAAATGCAGCATATGTAAGCCACCAACAGTGCACAGGAACATTTCACAACGCCCACGATATATGCCAGCATTAAAACATTTTTACACTGGCTGTGCCAATACATTTCCATGCTGGATGCACCAATATTTGCCAGAATTCCTAAATAAGGACATACTCATGTTCCCTTTGCCCACAATGCCAGCATTGATACTATAAGAAAACATGTCCACATTGGCTCTGCCAACAAATGGCAGTATCCCAACAAAAGAACATACTCCTGTTGGCTTTGCCTTTAAAAAATACCATGTCACAATAGGAAAATATGTCCAAACTGGCAGTACAATTTATTCCATTCTGGACACGTAATAACACTTATCATGCTTGCTTTATTCTTGATGCATAGTAACAAAAATGGCATGCCACAGTAAGAAAGGGCTCGACTGAATGCCTCAAAATGCCAATCTAACCAAGTAATAACTCTTAACATGCTTTCATTATCATAGATATCTAGTTCAAAAAATGTCACGAAACAGTAAGAAATGGCTAGACTGGCTGCCCACAAGATGCCAGTCTAGCCACTGTACGGGTGCAGACATATGAGACCGACACAAAGCTGGCATTGTGGTTGCTATAGACTTTTATTTGGTTTAAAATAAAAGGGAAAAAACATATCTATCCCTAATACTAAGAGGGGTTTCCCTATCGCAAACAAAAAACAAAGTAGATTGTCAGAATGTCCTGAAATCGTAAGTGTCCACCGTCATGTCAAATCCAATTTCCTTCCCACATTCATAAACAACTAAGGATAAAGTCTCTACTCGGTCCAGAAGAATGACCCCCTTCTTCTGGACAGAGGATTTAAAAGGTTTCTCAAAGAAAAAAGGTACCAGGTGAAATGTCACCCCTTCCCTGCTTCCTTTCAAGGTTTCCAATATAAGGGGGACTGTTTTCCTTCCCCTGATTCAGTGTCCCTCAGCACCAGGGGGAATGACACCCTTCCCCTGGTTTCTTTATTCTTCACTGCCTGGAGGAAATGACTCCCTTTCCCATAGAGAGGTTGGCGCAGCCGCTTCATGCATGTGATTTACTTACAGTGACTGGCACAGAGGTTGTCACAACCTATCGATGTCAGCAATGGCCACAGTAAATATGGTTTTTCGCTGTAAATCCCTTGCAGAGATAATGGAAACACATGCACGTGCACACACACACACACTGATCCACCATATATATGCATGCATGCATACATACATGCACCACTAGACTCACTCAGTCATTCATGACATGAACACACGCAGACAATGTATTACAATCAAACACCTTAATACATACATAATATATATACACATACATGATATATATGCATATACACACATAGATACATAATAAATACATAATAAATACATGAATACATACAATATATACAAAAACAACGGTTACCTTTTCTTCAGGACAGGGGCACTGCACGAGGGCAGGCAGCACACTCAACAAATATACGCGCGCAGCATCAGCATACCCAGGCCTTCCTGGGCACAACGGTGCAGCGTGTAGCAATGCCAGAATGGTTGCCAAAGCCACCCTGTCAGGTTCAGATTGGCCCATAGGGCAATAGGGTAATGCCCGAACCCAAAACGCAAAATGCTGGTGTGGGCCAGTTTTCTTGCTCAAAGTGGGTGCCTTTTTTGGCCAATGTGGGCCAGTTTGATGAGTTACTTCGCCATGCATCTAGTAGTTTTGACCATTGTTACTGTATAAATATTCTTTGAAATGCACAATGTGCATTATAAAAAAAAAACTCCCCCTTTGGTACTATTCAAACAGGGTGATTTCTGATCGCCATAAGCAATGTTTTCTTTTACTTGAATCACACCCGGCACAGCTCCTGCAGCTCCCCTCTGAAAGCAGTTGGGTGGCTGCATCGTGTGTGATGTTAATATCGGTATTTATTAATGCAATGTTTGTCGGATACAGGTAGGGCCAACTTGGGGGGGCTAGGTGGTGCCTGCTCATGTGGCTTCTGCTCTTTGCAGTGGTGTGGCAGCATGGTGCAAACTCTGGTCTTGAGGTCATTCCACCTCTTCTTGATGTCTTTGGTGTCCCAGGGCCCTATCCCCACTGTCACCACCTTGTCCCGCACCTCACTCTGGATGGTTTTTTTTCTCTGATGTGTGACTTTGTTACTTAGGGCCACCACGTCCTCTGACATTACAGTCGGTTCTGCCTCAGAGAAGTATGGTTTCCTGATGCTCGCCTCAAACACTTTGCTCTTCTCATTTTCCCCTGGCATGATTCCACCCTCCTTCACCATTGGACCTCAGCTATTTCTGCCAAATGGTTACTCTGCTAATTTGTGGAAGAAGGACCATTTGGTAATTGCCCCAAATACAGCTGCGGTAATAGTAATGCCTCCAAAACTTGGTGGATTTGGCACTTGGTTGGTTTTCTTTGTGGTAATACATCCAGACATAATTACTGTTACCCCCAGGCCAACCGGTCCACGTCCATGGGCTAATAGGTTCTGGTAATTCCTCTGGACACAATGCTGATAACAGTAATTCTGTTTGGAGGAATTATCACAATTGTATTCCCTTTGAGGGATATGAGGTCAAATCAGTAGTCAATATGAGGTTACTCCAGGGGTCAAACACCAGGGTTGATGCTGACAAAGCATTAAATTGGCATCAGCAGTTTACAGGCGTGTGGCGGTCTCTGCTGGTATAGAAATCCCGATGCTGTTTCTAGCAGCTCCTTGTTGCTCAGAACCCTAATTCCATCCCAATTTAAGTCCCCCAATGATATTCGGGGCTGAGTCAAATGCTCTTCCTCGCTCATGGTGAAACACATATGTGTTTGTTGTGTCCTTGAGAGCTGTAAGTCTTAGGCTGTCAACGCTATGTTTAAAATGGTGCTGCCCTGCAAGACACAGAAACGAACCGCATACTGTACGGAGCAAATATGCAAGCTTTTCATTGAATGGCTCTGTAACCATAGTGCTTTGTGGTGTGGTTCTGAACTGGGGGTGATCTTCAAGGGATGAGCTAGTGCATGGCCCTGTGGCATGTCAGGCTTGTGAAAGGAACGACTCGTTATATTGTGCCGAGATAAAAATGCCTAGCATTAGCTACTGCTTTTCTAGGTGAACACACACTAGAGCAATGGCCAAGCAAGATGTCAAGTCCACTTCGGTAACAGGGAAGGGTCGCAAGCCAAGAATGGTAATTCGCACACTGCTCAATGCAGCCCCAGTCATTATTCTCATTTCATCTGGATTCAGTTTCAGCCAATCTCTTTCCATCTTAGTGCGGACATTCGTCAGATTGTCAGAATCTTCCCATAACCAGCCAAAGTACTGATTCCAGGTTATTGAATCTTTCTTAACATCATCATGCTTGCCATCAAGCTCGAATCCCTCTGTAGAATTATGAGCTTCGGTCAATCAGTTCTTCAAAGATGTCTAATCGGTATTACCCAAATTGACCTTTTACAATTGACCTTTTGTCCTAATTGACCTAATTATAGTGGTCCTAATCGACCTTCCGCACAATTGACCCTCATATTAGTTTAGTTATTTTATATACATATTGGGTTGGTTTTGGATTATAAATGATATAAGGGAATTGGTGAGGGTTGCGGGGGGGGTTTCCCCCACATATATGTCCTAATTGACCTTTTAAATTAGGTCAATTCACCCGAGGTCAATTCTTCCGAGGTCAATTGTGAAAAGGTCAATTAGTATACATCCGTCTAATCAGCAACACACAAGTGGCGAATTGAATCAGCTCCACAAGAGAATGGCTACTTTAAATTTCAACCTGCAGAGAAACCAGTTTGCAGCTCCTTTAAAGAGCCCAGACCGACAGGTCATACCGCAGAGCAACTTACATCTTAATTAGCTAGAGAATCTTCAGACACACTGACAAGCGCTATAACTCAGCTAGTTAATCTCGTGTCAAACAAGCGATTGTGCTCACTAAAATCTCTGTGTTGAACGCCCTTTGAAATAAATACCCCAGAGGAGAATTATCCTGAATACATTTCTCTCTATCTCACGCCCGCCTTGGTTATCCAACATTTTGGAAGCAGTGCTTGTTAACCTGCCACAGACTTTAGTTCATAACCAAGCAACTTTTTGTCTGAAACATGAATTGGAAACTGGTTTGTTGTCATTCTCGCACAAACAGATACAGGTCATGTATTTCTCTTCTTATAGGATCTCTCCACTTCGTTCGGGATAGTCGATGATGGCCTCTTGTTGAACCACCGCAAGTAGAGTCATAGAGGTGGTTTCCTACATTCATAACAGGAAAGAACAGTGGATGTATATGTGGCCCCTGTGTATCAGCAGCAAATGTGTAGGGTGTGGTGTCGTCACAGGCCGCTGTTTACCATCTACATGAGGTCCGCTATGGATATTCCGAGTGCTGGAGTCTCCAGTTCCATTCTTGGGAGATCACTTTATCTGTGAATCAACGGTCCTCAAGCATGGGCGTAATTTTCTGGGGAAGGGGACTTGTCCCACCCCCAGCTTTTGTGGCCCACCATTGGGTCCCACTCATTTGGCAGGGGCCACTTTCATTTAGATGTCATGTCGCCCCCAACATTTTCAGCAAAGTTACTCTATTGTCCTCAAGAAAGGGAGTGTACAGTTGGAGCCCATCGCTTGATGGCTGGATGGATGCATGATTGTAGCTGGATGGAGCGAGAACTCAGTCATTGGGCCTCATTCCGAGTATGGTGGTAGGGGGTTAACGGCACTGGTAAGGATGCCGGTGCCATTAACCCCCTACCGCCATATTTCGAGGTCCCTTAGCGGGTCCCAACAGGAACAGCTGGTCTAACCAGCCGTTCTTAGCGGGAGCCGCTAAGGGACCGTGGAGCAAATAACGGGACCCGCAATGTGTGGGCCCGTTATTAGCTCCTTCTGCATTCCCATTGAGCTCTATGGGGGCTCAAATGGGAATGGGGAATAGTTTTCTGACTGGGGACTTACCGGATCCTCCAAGGTTGGAATGACCCGATACGTCCCCATTCAGAGACCCCGGATCCCAGACCTGGGTTTGGAGGCAGCCATGGTGCTAATAGCACCATGGCTGCCTCCAAACTTGGAATTACCCCCATTGTATCTCAGAACCCAACATCTGCTGAACTCTCCCACCAAGAGATCCATTTCTGCGACACTTTTCTGCAAATCAAAATCCCTTTGCTACAGAAGTAAAACAAATCAGGGTTAAATGGGCTGATGATGGGAGCACGAGCTGCTGCTATGGATAAAAGGGCTTTCCATTGGACTCATCACCTTGAACGTTTCCTCTCACTGACTTCCGCTAGAGGGTGGTTGGGGAAGCTCTGGTCAAGTCCAAATTGGACACAGCAATGTCTTATGTAACTGCAGAGCATGCGCAATACTGCAACATGTCTTATCTTTGGCGTGTAAAAGCTATTTTAGGTTTCCCTGTATTGCAGTCAATGCACTAACTTCTGATATGGCAACGAGAGCTTGTCAAAAAGAGGTAGATGTGTGTCCTACGAATGTCTGGAAGGCTGAGAGTCAAGGCAGCTCCATACATTCTTATCTGGCCGCTGTGAATGACTGACTTACTCTTGGTGGTAGTCTCCAACTCTGGATTTAAAGAGCACCCCACCCAGTGATGGACTGTCCATGTGTTCTCCCTCTGGAGAATGAGTGCATTAGCTATTTAAATTATTCCAATGTTTGGTAATTCCCCACGGCCCTACATAATATGATATCATATAAATAATGTATAACGCGCCTGTACACAAGTGTTTCTAGGCGCGACAAGACAAAGGAGGGGAGACAGAGAGAGGACAAAACAAACGATCTCACTAGGCCTTGTCTCATTCAGATCGACGCAAGACATACAAGTTTGAGTTATGCTGTTTCTATAATAGCTCTTCGGCTTCTAGGCACCTAGAGGTGATTGAATTTGCAGTGTATTAACCAAATCAAATCAAACTCCTACATTACAATCCAAAAGTGAAATGTATTAGCCTCTTAGGCAGGTGTGCACTGAGCCTATGAATGTATTCATGCTCACTGGCCCTTATATTCAGAATACTTGCCTCCTGATGTGTTGAGGGATATTCCTGCCATGTAACACTTTTCTCTCTTTCCAGATTCTTGGCTGTTAAGCTTGAGATGGATACACGCTCTGTGACAACCTAACTTAAGAGAACCTGGTTTTACACTGATTGGAGGAAAGCATACTTAGGGCTTAATCATACCAGAGCGTAGGGAGATGAAGTAAGACTTCCAGCCAATGGGGCCAAGGGGAGTCTGCGGTGCCAGACTGGGAAATTGGAGGCATGGCAAGCTTCCCGCTGCCTGGTGCGCCTCCCATGCCACAGCTTGCGGGCACCCCATTCTTTCTGTTGCCTCCAACAAGAAGGGAATGCCACTAATGCTTCAGTTGTCCCTGGTATCAGTGATCCTAAACTGGAGAGAATCTCCACTGTCAGTGCCCCAGCTAGCCTCCTCTTTCACCCTACTTTGATTAGCCCCTGATCCAATTCCCTTAAGCAAGTTTGTGTGTGATGCCCCCAGGACCTATCTATAGCTCCTAGGTGTCTCGGCGTGTTGTTCCCTTAGGACACGCATCAACATTCTGATTGTCTATGGGGACAGAATACATGTCTGAGCCCACTTTTACTCTTGCATTGCCCACAGATGCCATGCCAGAGTGGAGAAATAATTGCCCTATGTGTGCTCCTGTGGAAGGAGCAGGGCTCTCCTCCAGAGGGTAGCCAGGCAAGATGCCCTCCACTTCTTCTGGCTGAACACCTGTTCCAGAGAGGCAAAGCAGACTCATGCAGGCTAGAGACCCCGTGATGCGGTATTCTCTTGTCTTCTGGCACGCTTAATGTGTATGATATTTTGCTTCAATCCTACTAACTGGTGGCGACTCCTAGTTATAGCGTAGTTTATGTCTCCTGGCTAGTCACTGAGTATGTAATGAGGAGAATAAGAGGATCCAAATTGGGAACCCTCCCGTCCCCTGCACACTATAGTGTAATGTCCAGAGACAGTCAATAATTCAATCGAGGTTAAACAGGAAAGAACATTCAATTGTATTCAATAACAGTGTCAGTTTGTAGGGTTAAAGATATTTAATCAAAAAAAGAATTTCAAGTGTAGGTATATTGACGATAATGCAAAAGAAAACATCCAGCGGTTCAATATACTTGGTTGACGCGTTTCAAGGTTTTCTCCTCTTCTTCTTGAGCCTAATTGAACTGAGGAGCATTCAAAATAAAGTTGAAATAAGAGAAAAGAAAAAATAAATAAGAAAAATAAAAGTCCACATAATTCCCATAAATATGTTTTTCATAACCATGAGATCCAGCATAACAAAAAAAGTTATATTGCAGACGGTGAAGTATAGTAAATAGCGTTGTGAGAAAAGGTGGATGCAGAAATAGAGAATAAATAGGACATTATAATTCCATACGTTAAACATTCAAAAAGTATTTACAATGACCGTCAGGATCTGGTGACAAGTACTCCTGGTGCCAGTCACTGAGGATTCGGCTCAGAAACTGCTGGACAACCGGTGAGTACAGGGCCTCTTTTACAGGGCTTGGAGAAGGACCCATAGTACACCAGGTACCCTGATATTTATCATGGAGAAACTCACCAAACACAGACATTCCCCATGAACATACATTCATCACACAGTAAACATTCTAATTCGAGATAACACCCTCAAAAAAGGGTTGTTGCAGATGTGAAGACGTGCACCTCTCCACAGAGTAGACACCGTAAAATAAAATGCAACTCCCATCCTCACCCTTAGTGGGTACAAACCTAATCCCTATCTACGTAAATGTGAACAGTATAAATATGTGTTAAACATAATATCACACACTCTAAAAGAAACAATCCAGTGCTTAGGAAAGACTTTGCTTTGGAATGCAGCGCTCTAATGCAGGTCCCCAAATACTTGAAGAAGTTCCCATGCTCAGCTATCAGAGGGCATTTTCTGAGAATGTGCTTAAATCTTTATCCTACTCGAGAGGTGCTGGTAGCTCGTAAGACTCAGGGCACCTGTAGGTTTTGTTTGAAAACGGATGAAACTGAATCCCTGAAACATTTGTTAACCTCTTGTGTGGGATTAACTGCGCATCGTACCTTGTTTTTGGATCCACCATTGCAACAGCTCCGACACTATTGGTGAATGAATGGTGGGGAACATTCTTAATGGGTGAAAGCCATCCATTAGTCTTTGCGCTTTTGAAGTTTTTAAATGGAATTGTTACTGAGACATTGGGATGATTGTATATAAAGAATTAGAAGCTAGCCACACTGGAATGAGAATTTTTATCAGAATCATCTGTGGTTGGCTTGGGGAGAGAAATGTTTCAAAGGAATGTATGGAAACATTTTGATAAAGGTTTGAAATAAACTAATAAAACAAAAAACAAAAAATACACTCTGTTATTCTAACAAATTAGTATAAAAAAGGGAGCTGCTTACTGCTTATAGATGATTCTGGACAAACACATCAATACATTCATAACCCATATACAGAGTGCACTTAATTACAGTGTAGGGAGATCCTAAAAGATTATAACAAGTATTGAGACAAAGAATACAGCACGTGGCCTATACATAAGTGTACCAACATGAAAATACGGAATGTTGTCGAATCCATACAAAGATGCATACAATGACAATACTCCATAGGGAGACCTCAAGGAACATCTGCATACATTAAGAAACTCATGTCAACACTAACACATTGCATACATCCAATCTAAAGTATGTGTGTCCACAGGTGCTAGAAAGTCACCTATATATAGTTATTGAATCACATACACTGTCAGCCCAAAGTCAGACGGACTGAAGATCCTCAGGAACCATGGAAGAATAGGCACTCGTACCCTCAAGGAAAGGCCAGCCGTTCGAACTAGACTGATACAAATGGCGTGAGCCTTTCCAAGGAGACAGGGGTGCTATTTGATACACCCACTTCCTCAGGACAAGCAATTAGGGCACAGGAGCTGCAAGGGGACACAATATAGATCGTTTAAATGTACATCACATGTTACCCAAGGTATTACAAAAGTACCCTGAACAGGGATTTACCTGTTGGTGAACTGCACCCAGCCTTGAACCTAATTGTGGCGACAGGAGCTGGGGGGCAGGGTCGGACTGGGACAAGAAATAGGCCCAGACAACAAAAAAAAAGTGGCCCACCCCTCGCCTCAAAAAAAGTGGCCCCTTTCGGGATACCAATGCCCCTATGCCCTCGACAAAGACACTGTGGGGTGCTTCCGAACTGCACAAAGTCAGCAACAAAGGCTAGCTATCATCCGGGGTCAGACTGGGCCATGCAATTGTCTCAGGCACCAAAGAAAAAGTGGCCCGCAGTTGCAAATGGCTTTTCATTCCTTTTGTGATACTGTTTGAATAGTACCCAGGCGGAGATTTTTGATAAAGTGACATGCAAATTGTATATTTTAAAGAATATTTATTCAGCAAGCAACACTGGTCAAAACTACTAGTCGCAGTGTGAATTAACTCATCAAAGTTGCCCACATGGGCCAATAAGGGTCCCACACCAGCATTTTGTGTTTTTGGTTGGCCCTGGGCCTATTGTCCTACAGGCCAGTCCGAGGCTGCTCCCAGTTCAACTGACCTTTCAGTACTGACACTTTTTCCCTCATCTTTTCCCCCAGTTGCAACCCCTCCCCACAGAAAAAAAGTCATGTTTTACCATGGGCAGGGCCACAATCCATCTCTATCAAGGAAGCCTAAATGATTTGAGAGCAATGTAGCAGCATGCAATACTCTTTACCTAACTATTCATGCCAGTGAACAGGTACAGCCAGCTTCACAAACGGATACGGTTACATTTCGCTCATGCTCACATTGCCCAACAAATACAACCAGCTCCAATGCCCAAGGGGCCGTACAGCATAACTGGTACAGCCTGCTCCCAGCTATGGTAAAGCCAGCTCAAACACAATCGGCTCCTGATCATTCTCTGTGAACGCTGCTGCACCCATTTAGTAACAGGTAGAGGAGCGAATTCCCACATATGTCAGGCAATAGATAGCGCAAGGTAATGAAACGGGTATTTGTAAATCAAACCACATCTGGCAGGGATGTCATGTAGGGGTTGCCAGGGCTCTGCCTGGTGACCCCTGAAGCCTCCCTTGCTACCCCTGTGGTCTCCCTTGCTACCCCTAATTTAAAATTGGGGCTCCTGGGCTGTGGTCAGCAGCATGTGGCTCTGTGTTTCTTAAGTGGCTAGTTTTCTGATAGCTATAGCCGGTGAGATAGCTCAGTGGGTTCAGCGCTCACTGCTGCAATGTGCGTGTGCTCTGCAGGTTGCAGGTTCAGCTCCCAGAGAGGTCAACTCAGACTTTTATCCTGCTGAGGTTGAGTGAATACCAACACAGGTTGAGTGACTTGTAGGTATATTTGGTCTATATGAAGCTCTTACAAGTAAGTGCTATATAATAACACAACATTATCATTTGGCCTTGGACATCTGCTTGCATTGACAGTAATTTGGTAAATTGGCCCATATGCGCTGATATACTGGTATGGAAACACGCTGCACCTACTAAGGCACATAGGTGGATGACACACACCAGCAGATACCCAAACTAAATGCACACATACAGCAGACAAAGATTTGACACACACACACAAACAGGTGCCTCCATAATGCATCACAAACAAATACTCAGAACACACACTCCGTCTCCGCACACCTACACCACGACATACCATCCACAATATAGATACACACGAAACACACACATACACATTACACGCTTGATTGTTACACTAACAAAACACGTTTGCATGTCGCATCTACATAAGCATAGACCAACTCACAGACACATCCAAGATACACATTCTCTGCAGAGACATACACAGGCAGACACACACACAAACATATACTGCGCCAACCAACCACATACAGACATGAGCAACATAAACTATAAACATAAACATAAACTATATATTCACACATAATCAAGCACAGTACATATGTGGTGCACCCAACACAATCATGAACGTCCAGTAACACACACGCGATACTTACTGCACGTCCACCACATATACCCTCCCAGACATATACAAGGTGAACTCGGGCAGCCAGATGCACAAGACGCAACTAAACATACCCCCCCAAACCGCAGCACACAGCTCCGAGCCTATCAACATCGTAATGAAGTCCTCAAGCGTTTAAATATTGACACTATTTATTTTATTAATATATAGTTTAAAGCGTTTAAATATTGACACTATTTATTTGCACATTCCATTGAAATGCAGTTGAGATCAGATGGGGCATCATTTTTGTGTGGGGTGGCCGTGGAGGGGTCACAGGCGGGATATGGCCATTTTATAACTAAATATGAGTGTAAAACGCTGGCCCTGACTTGCAAAGGAAGGTGATTTCAAAGCTATGCATAGAATCACTCGCACGCACTTCCATCGCTCCAGGACGTCATTATGGCGGGTGTAGGTGTGTGCAATGTAAATGTTTATAAATGTGTACATTTGTCACAGTGACCCCAGACGATCACAACAGAACGAACAGAGGGCAGACGGCACATTGATGATAATAAGTAGGAAAGTCACCAAGGAAATGAGTGCCATAAAGTTGTTCCTTTATAGTTAAGAGTTTTGCTGGGACTGTCCCGTAATCGGGTGCTCTGCTCTGTCCCCCTTTCTCAAGATTAATTTTTTCACTGCATTGTTCCCAGTTTTTGGTAGTAGGTCTTCTTAGCCCGCAGGCAGTAATGCACAATCTCAAACAGTAGGAATGTGACATTTTACGAATTAAGATTGTGATTGTAATTATTTGTAAAGCGCTTAAACACAAGTGTAGTGCTTCAAAGCTAGTGGTAATTTGTGATAAAATAAATATATTATGTGTTTATTCCACCGATAACACTTGAACCTTCTTCTGCTCCAACCACTATTGAAATGTAGTGCCTTGACAGCCACTTTCAAGGGCTATTCCTACTTTTATGTTAGTTGCCCTGTCCCAGTCTGTTACTTTTTAAATCTGGTCACCCTATTTATACTACCTATTATATGGAGAGAGAGAGAGAGAGAGAGAGAGAGAGATAAAAGTAGAGAGAGAGGGAGGGGGGAGAGAAAAGAGAGAGAGAGAGAGAGAGAGAGAGAGGGAGAGAGAGAGAGAGAGAGAATGTGACTTCATCAATGAGATTTGATCGACTCCAAATCCATCAAATATTTTGTTCTTTTAAGCCATATTTCAGCAAATATATGCAGGTGGGAGACCCCCAGAACCCCACCTCTCCCCACAAATGTTTACAGGCAGGTCACAGAGTTGTAAAAAAACACACTCATTTTGAAATACCGCTGCAATGCTTTAACATTCAAATTTGGAAAAACCAAAAGGCGGTCCTAAGTCTCTATGTGCAGGTTACTGCCTTTTCTGGCTTACACATTTTCTGAATTTGACCTTTTGCAGTCAAGCAGAGAAGAAACGCGAAAAGCAGTACATTCTTGTAACGTAGTCCCCTCACTCTGACCGATCCATCATTACAGAACGCGCGCCGCCCACATGTAATGCACACACGCGCCCTCTCCTACAAATGAGCCATTTGCCCTAAACATAACTTAAACCGTTCCCATCTGTAGACCACTGGGTTGCTTTTACCACATAGCCACATTTCACCTCCTCGCTCCGGAAACGGCTAAAATCGCGGCTCATCCAAACCCTGCGCTCTTGTTCATAGTAGCGCATAATACTAGGTTCTGTGGTCTCTGCACCATCCAAGCACTTGAATGTGTACTGCACATCTTAAACAAATAAATGCGTGGGCTTTTCTAAAATAAAACAAAGTGATGGGTAAAGGGGTGGGTCAAGTCATTGAGACAAATAGGATGCAGGAATGAAGTGGTGCGATTCTGGGCTTGGCCCCCCCCCCTCCATTCGTTTCCTGTAAAGTGTGCTAGTAATGAATTAATTATGACTTGACCAGGTCATCTGCCCTGACAATATTCCATTCATGGATCCCAGCACTGCTGGTTTGTATGGCCAGTGTTCCACACTCCCTCTTTTCTGGAATTCGTATAGCCCCCATACTTCACATGGCAGGCAGTACAGCAGGTGCCCAGTGTCACTGGCGTTAAAACAAAACAAAAAAAAAATCAACCCAACCCAATCAGGGAGCGGACTCGGCCATTTGCGGCCTAATCTGCTTGAAGGAATCGGCTACTGTCGACGAATGATGCCCTGCTCAAGAGAGATGGGAGGCGAAACGTGGGTTATGTCACTTATGTGAGATTCTGGCAGGAAAGTGGGGGAAAAAACGCAGCCGACGCAAAATGGCCATGGTCTAAAGTTGACAGCTTTACTCAACGCTGCCTGGAAGTATTTTTTTTTGTTCTCATTTGAATTTCTGAAGATTTAATGCACTGCACAGCGGTACATGAGTTTTATGTACTAGGATGAAATGCTTGTTTCCGTGAAATGACTGTGAAATGGATTGTTCAACTAATTCATACAGCTGGTAAGATAGCTCAGTAGGTTGAGCTCTCGTTCGTGCAATCTGTTTGATTCACAGGTTCAAATCCCGGCAAGGTCGACTCAGGCTTTCTTCCTGAGTAACTATCTTCTATTGGGTAATATAAATGTATGTAACATTTGTTCTATGTAAAGCGCTTTGGGTAAAAGCGCTATGTAAATAAAAAAGTTATTATAATGTACTTGTGTCTCAGGTAGGTTTGCCGTCAGGCCAGAGGTTAGCCGTTGTTCTTTGTTCTGTTCTAATGATTTACACATGGTTCTTTTTATGTCAAAGCAGGTAGAGAGAGTTTTTTTTTCTGGAAACTTCTAGAAGCTTTGTAAATCTAAAATAAAGAACTTGGGGACAGATTATAAAATGTAAACATGAATAGAGGGGGAATTTGCACCCAGTCTTAATAATTAGTACCCAGAACTGTTGAATCATTAGAACTCACATTCCTCTACAGAACCCTGCAGCTCCCGTTCTGCAGCCTATCAGGCTATTAAAAAGGGGGAAAAAACATGTGCCAACCAGGCTTTGTCTCGGGAGGATAGCTCAGGGGCAACGCACTCACCTTGGAAGCAAGATGACACAGAGCAACACAAGTTCGATTCCCCCGGTCCGCGCTTAGAAATCTTCGGGTATTAAGAGTGTTATAAATAGCCTATCATATCATATCAGGCTTGGCTCCACCCCAAAAAGGACGGGTCAGCTCAAACTGCAAGATCCCAGCCAAATTCAGTTGAAAAGATTCGATGGATTTGGCTTCGACCAAATCTCCTGCCAGTAAACCTTTGGCTGGCTGCTCGGATTTGGGTGAAGTATTCCAAACAAAAAGTTTCTAATGCCCCTCCAAAACTGGAAAGATTGGGAAAGATCCATTAAAAAATGTTAAAGTAGTACCTGCAGTGATATTAATGATACATATGGTGATCCATTCTTGTATCACTTCACACAGCAGACCTGCATGCAGCCCCCCCCTTCTCCCCGCCCCACCCCAGGCACACTCACATGGCATGGCATGACAGGGAAAGCCCCTGAAAAGACAGTCCACTCCTTACCTCAGTTGGCTGGCTGTTGGCTGGGCTGCCTGCTGCTGTCTGTGTGGCCGGCACTGGCACTGGGCACTCCACTGTCTGCTGGCCGGCCGCCTCAGTGCTGCCTTGTGGTCCTCCTGTCCTGTGTGGGCTGTGGGCACTGGCACTGTCGTCGCTCGTCGGTCTCGAGAGTCGAGGTCCACTGCAGACAGCAGACTGTGTGCTTCAGTGCTTGTGTTGTGGGGCACTGGGGCTCATATAGCAGCAGCCCAGCCACTCCAGCAGCATAATGTATGAATGCATTTGGCGGCAAATTGGGCAGGCATTCGTCCACGGCGCCGGCAGCCCCGGGGCCCATCCCAGCCCCCAGGCACACAAGTTGAAGACAATTGCTAACTTGCTTTCAACTTTGCAAAGAATTGTTACTTACTTCCTGCAGCAAAGTTGAAAGCAAGTGTGAAATCAATGTGGAGTGTCAGTCACTGTGTTTACAGTGCCGGGCTCGGCGCCTCGGCCCCAGCTCAGCGGAGCCCGCAGGCAGGCTGCACCCCCTAGGGTCAGGAGGTCTCGGAGGGGGGAGGAGGGAGGCAGGTGTTACAATTGCTTTGGTCGGTGTACCGTGTTTGCAATTGCTAAGTTCAGCCTGCCTCCCTCCCACAGTACAGATTCGCAACTGTCGTTCTCTCTCTCTGTGGGCTGTGGCCGCGGCAGCCGCAGGCTAGAGGCTCGTGAGCTGACGGCAGGCGCACCGGCCCCCTGCAGTGGCACTGGCGGGCGCCCAGCAGGCCCACCGACGCGACACCGGCCCATGAATTATGCACATGCATCTGCATCTGCATGCATCATAAATTATGATGCATGCATGATGCAGATGCAATCATCAAAGCAAGGTAACATCTAGTGACTACTAGTGTTACCTTGCTATGATGATTGTGCAGAGCAGCCGGCGCCGCCGGCGCGCGGCACCTCCCCCTCGCCCCTCCTGGCTGGCTCCCGCCTCCCGCCTCCATGCCCTGCTCCTCACTCACACCAGGGCACTGGCAGGCGAGGCAACTCACTCCCCCCACCCCTCCGGCCATCCC
This sequence comes from Ambystoma mexicanum, assembly GCF_040938575.1. Lineage (NCBI taxonomy): Eukaryota > Metazoa > Chordata > Amphibia > Caudata > Ambystomatidae > Ambystoma > Ambystoma mexicanum. The sequence goes on along the minus strand of NC_090925.1, from coordinate 612,817,391 downwards.
CATCTGACTTGGCCGCACGTGGGCCGCGTCGCCGCGAATACTCACGGCTCGGCGCACTGTCTGCAGCGCAAACACGCAAAAAAAAAGACATTATTATTTTTTTTTTTTAAACGGCCCAGAGGTGGCTGCCGGAAAACCGGCCCCAGGGGACCCCAAAGTCGTTCGGCCACGGGCCGAAAGACCGAAAGGGCCAGTCCGACCCTGCTGGTGGGCCATACCAGAAGAAAACTACTAAATAACTATAGGAACTATAACAGTAATGACAAGGAATCAGAAAGGTCAAAAAACGAACTTAGAGACATTGTATTCCTAAACGGACTTCAGAAAATTAGACCATTCAGAGAACAGTACCTGTAGGCACTGTCTCTCTCTTTGTATTCTGAGCTGATTGTCATCAGGTTCAGCACGGCATGCACCAGCGGCTTAGAGGAAAGGACCTCGAAGCAACAGCCTGCGTCATGCTGAAACCCGGAAAGGGCCTCCCGCCGGAGAAGGAGACCCGCACTGAGCCGGAGACTCTATCACTCAGCCCCCAAGCTTCAGGGCAACAGGTGAGTTTGGCGGGTAGTGAGCGGGAATCCCACTCACCACCACCGATTCCTAACATACACACAGCCTGGTGAGACAGAAATGGCCAATAGTTTGCGCATCCACAGGTGCAGAGAAAGTCACCTATGTACTGTTATGGAATAATATGCACGCCCCTGGTGTGCCTTAACTGGCCAACTAGATGCCCTGGTGGTGCCTACTCTTCTCTTGTTGAACACCCAATGGTCACTGCCACTTTCAATATTGACAAGACTGCCGCCTCTAATCCTGGATGAACTAGTTTCAACAATGTAGTCTTCCTCAGGGCCAAACGAACATTTCATTGGAACACAAGTTGATTGTAATTTGCTCAGATAAAAACTCAATCAAGAAGATACATGTGTTTGCTGACTGTCAGTATAATCCTTAGATTTGTAGCTACTTTTCAGTTTAAAATGTTTTGAAACCTACCCCTTTATAAAAAATAGATTACGGCATACAGAGGGTCCGGAAAAATATCTGAAAGCGTTTATACACCTTATGAGTCTGGCTAGCAGAAAGTGTTTTAAATGCTTTCACATGTAAAGAATATCTCACTTGCTTTGGCGGAGAGTGGAATCTGGGATAACCCCTCGGAATTAGACAGCTCGGCATTTATGAAGGTGAAAAAAATCACTGCCGGAAGATTGATAGATTATCTGATGGAGAATGCCAATAGATAAAAACTCGGTCCAGCTTACCTCATATACGAATTGGGATATGGATTTGAGCAATATCTTGATACAGTTGTGCAATCATTCAAAAGGTCACTGTTTGCCCACCTTAGGTTGGGGATATCGCGCGTAGCATCCTTCAAAAGAGCTTGGAGTGGCTCATGCAAAGGAGAATGCCCGCTATTAAAGATGCACTTACCTGAGACCGATTATAAGGACATCTGGGATCTGTACCACAGGATGAGCTATTCATTTCCTCATATATTCTCTTAATAACCGAGCCTGGATGCAAGGAGCCAGGGCCCTAAAGCAGGTGGCCTCTAAGAGTGTGGAATGAGAAGGCACTTGAGTTCAAGGTTCCCTTACTAAATATGGCCAGTCTGCCATCTAATTTTGCGAGGCTGCAAGCAAGCTCTCTCTGCAACTAGCCTGCTTTGGCATGATTGTATATTTGTGTTACTAAAGATCCTTGTCTGTATTGATGAACTGCTGTATAATATTAATTTGAGCATGTTTTACTAAGTCATGATCACACTAGAAACCTTGTTATCTTTGTACCTCTAGTGGAAATAGAAATTAAATTGTATTTTTATATGTGTTTTGTACTTGATGGTTTTTATGCTGAATAGAAGTTGTTTGGCGGAGATAAATAATTATAATTAGTACATAATTTTTCTACCATACCATGTTTTTATACCGGAAACATTTATTTTGAAAGCCCATATATCGAATATTTTATAACGAAAACGTTTATAGTGAATGCATTTTTTGGGGGGGTCCCTCCTAAACCCCTGTGTCCCACCCCTGAACACCCACCGCGACCATTTCCAAAAATATTTAACCCTTTACCCAACCCATAATTGCATTCACTATAAAGGTTTTCATTGTAAAATATTCGATATATAGTTTTTCAATATGAAGGATTCGATATAAACACTGTATACCGTTTTCCCTTTTTGATGATGATTTCTTCAGCTATCTTGACCCAGACCCGGGGTAGGAAAGCTGCAGCTGCTCATATGTTTTGCTCTGTAAATCCCATGATTCCTCTGCGTTGATGATGCTGACGACAGCTGATGGGAGTTGCGCGCCAAAATATCTGGAGTGCCCAGGTTGCCCACCCCTACCCTAGATGAACCATGCCATCTCCTGGATGATGATTAGCAAATCTCACTGCGTCTTCTATCAGACCCCTCCCTGCCCCCCTCTGTTCCACTTGATTGTGCTCAGAGTTTACAGGCAGTGTGTGAGTGTTTGTGTGTAGATATATTTTAACCATTGTGTTGTTTCTATTTTTCACAGCCGGTGGATCCTACTACATGATTTCTCGGTCTCTAGGACCAGAGTTTGGGGGAGCGGTGGGGCTCTGCTTCTACCTTGGCACCACCTTTGCTGGAGCTATGTACATCCTGGGCACCATTGAAATCCTGCTGGTAAGTGTCTGCTCAAGAGGAGGGTGCTGTTGGGCAAACAGAATACATAGATATCGGCATCAGATATTGGCAGCTCAGGCCCATCTTGTCTACCCAAGTCCATGGTGGCTCTCACACAGCGCCCCTAATTTTCCTCGCGCCCTGCGTGAGAAAGTAATTCCGTCCTGTTTTATTCTTGGAATTCTGCAGATTGTGGTTTTGTCTTTCCTATTTAAAATGTAGGACTACAACTCCGATAATACAAAGATAACATAGGACTGGGTGACATAGCCACACATGATATGGGGAAACGTGAGAGCACTGTATAACACCATAGACTGTTCTGATTCTCGAGCGTGGTCTTTACTCACACTCTGTGATTATTCTGCTGCGTCTTCCCCAAACCTCCCTGAAATTTGTCTCTCATTATCCCAGCTTGAAACGTGGTCCCAAAATACAATGCATTCACTATCGATTACCAGAAGAACTTCCTCCAGATTCTCTGGAGCCCACCATCACCCCTAATAAGTCTTATGTTTTATCTATAGCCGTGTAAGGGGGTAGAAGGGCACAGAAAAGCAAGACGAGGGGGGCAGCCATCTTGAAAATGTGATGGAAGGAAGTAGGGAGAAGAAAAATGGGCATGGGGTTGAGGGATGAAAAGAAAAGGAGCAATCGAGAGAGGCAGCGTGACTGAAACAAGAGTGATGAGAGGGCGGACACTAGAAATGTGGTTGCAATATCAAGCAATGCTCTGATGATTTACCTGTAATCGTCATTACGCAAAAGATAAGCTTCCTCGTCACTCTTTATCATGCAAGGGTGTTTCATCTCCAAAAAACAGGCAACTGCAGTAGCCTTTTAAATTGAACAAACCATGTTTTAGACCCTCTCCCTGTCCAGGGTAAAAAGCAGTTCAGGAAAGAGGTGAATAAAAAATAATTAAACTACAGATGTGTCAGAAGCAGGATCCAAATCCGAATCCACCAATGGAACGTGTTTCCTATATACTTCGCCCCAGACAAGAGGTTTATCCAGATCAGGACAAAGTTTTTGCAGTGAAGTTCAGTAGCAGCAGATCCTGGGTCTATACATCAATTCAAAATGACTGAAAATAGAAACCAAATGAGTCACCGGCACCCTGACACTTGCAGAATGTAAAAACGAAAGGTCTCATTACGAGTACTGTGGTGCAGGAAAGAAAGTGATGCGGTACCACCGCATTACCATACCGCCACTGTGATGATTTGCCATCTGTCAAGGGTGTGAAAGCCCTGGCCTTTTCTGATTTTTAAAAAATAATGAAATGATGTGAGTAAATCCATCTCTGAAAGGGAAATCTGCTCATCAGATTCCCCTTTCATACACTCCATGCCATCAGCATAGTGTGTACTTGTCCGTTGTTGCATCAGTATTCCGATTCGCAGCGCCTGGTCTACCAGTGGCACATAGCACGTGCCCCCTTGACAGCTGTCGTGATGCCCAAGTCTCTGCAGCGCAGGGACTGCATTTGGGATATGCACCAGTGTTCCAAAAACGACATAACTCTGAAGATATCTTGGTGGCACATAACACTGTAAATATGAGCCATACCTGATTTTGGGAATGGTGGCCCGCATCTCTCAGAGGTATCCCAGCCACATTAAATTGATATCACACATTTGTCAACCCTAGGCCCAGTTCAGCTGTGGAAGGATTATGTGTATTCCTCCCAGACAAGGGCCACCCCTGTCCACTCTCAGGTCTAGCCTTTGGGTATTGCTGCTCTGTATTCCTTTGTAAAAGGCAAGTAGCACCTGTTCCCCCAGGAGAGCCACTCCACAGGACGCTGGCCTGGGAACAGAAACAGCGATGCATACCCATTCACAGGGAGCCAGGCCTCTCACCAGGGGGCTGCATTTCTAAAGGCATTTGATCCTATTGAGAGGGGAGGGGTGGAGATTGGATGAGCCAGAGAGGGACCAACACAGTTTTTAAAGGGACCTGACGGTTTGATTTGCTCTTCCTCCCTTTTTCTTTTCTGTCCTCTCCACTTGCTCTGGAGCAACGCACTTTGGGTGTGACATCATAAGGGCAAGGTCTACTCATTTCAAGAGCAGGGATTGGACCCCTAAAGCAGACTAGCGTTATTCAAATCACCTGGCCATTTCTGCCTATAAACGTAGGGGTCTCCCATCACATCATCGTGGGAATCATCTTGAAGCATCTTTGGATCATCACTTGAAAAGATTTCACTGGACCCTGCTGAGAGATCAGTCCTCTCTAAAGTCCTCCAGTTGTGAGGTGGAGGCAGGTGTTCCAAGCAGAAACCAGCTCTTTTCTCTAGCCATCCCCTGGGACCATTGTGGGTGATCTGCTGCTGGAACAGGACCTACCTCTCTGCCAGTGACAGCGGTACCCAGGACCTCACTGTGTTTAAGGACCCCTGCAGCTATGTACCATCCTCCCCCGTGTTTGGGAGCATGTGAAACAGACTCATCTTGTCCTGAGCACCTGAATTGGGATTCAGAGCACCCTGAGAGCAAACACAGCCGAGACCCAAGGGTGTTTCGCCAGTGAACTGCTTGGAGCGTGTTTCAAGAACCGTTCAGCACATGTGAACCAGCAGGATCATCCATTGATGCCTTTTGTTCTCTCCTGGTCTTCGCACAGTGCCAAGAAGTCTAGTTCGGGGCTGCCGAACCACCAAGAACTTCAAAGAAAGTACTATTGACTGCTTACTGACAACTTGGTCCATTTGTGGGTGCTGGAGACTGGTTAGGTCCCTTTTAACCTTTATTGCTCACAGGTAGATATTCTTTTTGAACACTTTTGTTGCTTTTGCTTGCCTTTCACCCCTGATTCATTACCCAGAGTGCTGCATCTACTATCGTTGCTTATACTTTGTTCTTTACTTTGTTCTTTACTCAGGGGTGGTTTTTGTGTAGTGTCCTAGTTAGTTAATATTGTATGTGATGTGTTTATTCAAGTGTATATATTTTTATAGAACCTAGATTGGGCATTTGTTTATTTTGGACTGTTATACTTCACTGTTTATGTTGCTACTGAACTACATTCACGCCCCTCTTAAGAGTACTGCCTTCCCTTTACCACAAAAGGTGAAGGAGGCATATCTCTTGACTGTGCCTGTTTTACCTTTATTATTGTGATGGCTCTTGGTTTGTAGAAGTGTGAGGGCTGAGTGGGCATTTTAGCCTCTGCTCATCCTTTTACTCCTGCAGTACAGAAGTCAATTCGTCACAGTCCTACTATAACTTTGGTGGTAATGTGAATGATTTTCATGCAGCAAAATGCCAAAAAACTGCAAAATTGGCAGGCCTACTGCTGATGGTAATACCGCCGAAATCCCCATGGAGTCCTATCGATACAAAAAATGGGGACTTACCACCACCTGTAATACTGCTGTAAATCACCGGGACCAAGTGACAATACCGGTAGATCCGTGTGGCAGCATTTCAGCAGACTTACCTCCAAACTACCGCCAAACTAGCACTGTGGCTGCAAGTACTGGCTAACTGCATACAACCTAAAACAGCAACCACCACTGTTGTAAAGGTGGCATTCTGTATGTGTTTAAAGCCACGTTATCTCTAGGCGTGGAGAACATTTGCATACAGTAAATCAAGAATAGACAGTACTTTCCTCTTGAAGCATGCATTCCTCAAAACTATTTGTTCATACAACAAAGAGGGCAGAGAAGAGAGTAATTTACATGAAGCAGGGAACCTATCCTGCAAACGGAGGTAACTGAACCTGCATGTAAACAGGTGCTTACAGCTCACTTGGAAAGAAGGCCTAAACCTAAAAAAGTAAAACAAATGTGTTTGTAATCAGGGAGATCCTGCTAAGGAACAATCCAGACATGGCATTTAGCAAGCGATTCACAACCAACAGAGGATCAGTGTCACTCATCAAAGGCTTGCGCTTACCTCGACACGAGAGGACTGTCACCAGGGGCACCAATGCCATTGGGGAAGCAGCCACAACTGGCACCACCATCTTTGAAGTCAAAGGAAAGATCAGCATGCATGTAAGGAGAGCAACAAGGATGTTACAGGGATCATCCAGCCACTCCGTGCTGGAGAATGGCTGTCCGAAAATAGGAGTGGCTTTCACATAAAGCAGCAATGGCGAAGAAATCATGAAAAAGAATCACACTCCCTATCCAGCTGGTAGGCACTACACTGCTTAATTTGAAAGAAATTAGGTGCCAGGGCCTAAAAACTTTCTAGCACACTTGTGACACTGCGGGTGGTCATTTCCCCACCATTGCTGCCACCACCCACAGCTGGTCCCCACAGTGTTGACACATTTTGGGTTAAACTACAGCTTGCACCTGCTCACTGCAGTTGATGGATGCTCTGTCTATCATTACTTCATAATCAATCCGAGTCAGACACAATAAGTGCCGGGGCTCAGAAATAAGTCCCAGGGCTGAGCCCTGGCAAACACACCCACAAATTAAGCTCTGTAGGCACATTAGCATTTCACATATGAGACAGTTATCTGAGGATGATCGGGGGCCTAAGGGACGCGGGGAGCAGGGACTCATGAAACCCACCCTAGGAGAACAACATCGCAAACATCCAAAGATCATCATCTCCTATTCCATAAGGACAATTCATAACTTCGGCCTAGACTGGAGTTTTTTTTATTCTTTCCTAGAAATCCTGAAAAGGAATCTCAAGTTATGGAAAAACAGGCCTGATTCTTAAACCTAAAAACCAAAAAAGGGTGGACATGTCTGGGAGGTACAGAAAGAGACTATGTATAGGGTGCCGGAGTAGCGACGGGAGAATAAATGCCACAGTGCTTTGGTGATCAGTGTATTGCAGAATGTGAGACATTCATCATTCTGAAACCCTTAAAGTCAATTTTTCTTACGCAAATGCAGATCTCATTATAAGAACCATCAAGTAAGAATACATCTAAGATGTACTAAGATGCATCTGTCATACCAAGCCATCATGTGACACAGAGTGGGTGTGTCCCTGAAATATGGATAAGGAAAGGATCAAATACCTCACAGTAGATAATCCTATGGGAAATTGAAGAAAAATGGCTAACATTGGCCAAACAGAAGCCTGACTGGTGTGCACTCTACAGAAACCAGGCCATACCTCTCCATTCTAATAAGAATCTGTCATTAGAAAGTATTACTATTTATTTATTTATTTATGATTTATGAAGTGCGAACTATGGCCCGAAGGCATCAAGGCACACTTGTGACTGTTTGCACAGAGGTGCCCAGTGCAACATCGGCGCTACGCTTTTGCATATTGTGTGTGCAGACACACCGTGGCTAGGAGTACATCTTGTGTTTGTACTTTCAGCCATGCATGCGGCCAAATATGCATCACACAAGACTAACACAAACAATCCTCTCACCTACAGCAGAGTCAAAAGGGACTGGGTTTCCTCAGCAGCACAGAAATACAACACCAGTTGCAGAACAGCAACTGCCCAGCCCTCTACTCCAATAGCAGGTGAAAGGTCACCCTTCTCTAGGAATGTAGTGGGAACAGAAAAAAGACGTGCCTCCAGAAATACAGTTCATTGTATTTGGAGTTGGGCCTTGAGATGGCGTCTTCCGAAATCTCACGCGGCCCTCTCATACTTTTCCAGGGCCATAGTTATAGAAAACTCACACAAAGTGTCAAAGTGAACATGAGTGCTTAGAAGTCCAACAAAACAGGGGTGGGGTTCATTGGGGATATCAATAAATATACTCTAGGGGTGTCCTTATCTCTCTGGGCCCCCTGCCTAGAACGTCTGCAAAATCTGCTCACATAATTTCAAATATAAGTGCACACTTAAATTTTGAACCCAAGTTTTCAAACATACATTAGGCTGAAATTGGCACAAAGTGTATGCAGATTTTGTGGGCAGACACATGATGTTCAGGAGTGCAGCTTGTGTCTGTACATGAACCCATGCATAAAGCCACATATTCACCCCCCATAAGCAGCACAAACGCGCATCTAACCACGAGTACAGCCAAAGAGGTGTGCCCTTCCTGTGTCCCCCAATAGAAGTATCCGTCGCATATTCCCTCTGAATGTGGGGGACACAGCCATGACTGAGGGGTTAACCCTCTGGCCCCTCGCTTGATTGAACTATCTAGGCGACTTAAGAAAGAGTTGGACATAGTCACCACGAGTAATACCTTGAAAGATTTAAAACACACAACTGAGCTTGCAGTGTTAGAGAGGGGCTCTGCACCATAGGTTTACTGTTGCTAGGCTTAATCCTCTGTTAGCCAACAAACAATTCTGATCAGTGCTGTGGCTGCCCCAAATTGCAACTAACCAAGGAAGCCCTGAAGCCCCTGTAGTATATCCATTTGTAAGCATATCGACAATGTCCCGGGAGGATAGCTTAGTGGCAATGTGCTCGCCTTGGAAGCAAGACGACACGAAGCAACACAGGTTCGATCCATGGGTCCACGCTTAGAAACCTTTGGGTATTTAAGCACGTTATAAATATGCATCTAAGACAACAACAAACAATTCTGTAAGAGCGCCTCGACGCCCCCGGGCTGTGTGAATGCTTTAAAAATGCAAATAAATAAAATGTTGCGGTCAAGCTAGAGACCATGCAGAGCAGGGTGCGCAAAGGAATGACTACTCAAGAGCTGACTCAAATGCGAGGCCAGTGTGACCATGAGCAATAAGATGCCTTGCGCTTCTTTAGGAAGGATGACTATCCACACAATTGATTGGGTGAAAACCACTTGTTTTTTATTATTATAAAGCAGACATGTAGTCTTTTGTGGTCAGCTGACACGTGTTTCGACCTCTGGGGTCCTTTTCAAGGCTAGTGTATTTTGTTGATGTGTAAACATGAGCCTGTGTTTTTTCTACTCCTATATTAAGACAAAGTGAGTTGTCCACGTCATCTAATCCCACACCCTACAAGTGTGGCTCTTTTGATGACTGAAATGGCATTACACGCATACCACAGGTTAAAGAAACAGTGCCCTCTTTTCAAAATAATAGAACAGAAAGTGAGGGGGTCGTGCCTAGGAATATCCATCACCACTCAGTGATGCAGGTCATCTCAGGCGAGCCTGGTGACTGGAGACTGAAAACTGCATCCACCTCGACTGGCCAAAGTCGACGCCAGAGCTGTTGCATCTGCTTCCAGTGTGGCTAGCAAAGACCTGCAGAGCTGCTGCACCAGCTTGTCCTGCGACTACCGTGGAAATGCTGGGCCACATTTACAGGGTGTCTTATGCTGCTTCTCAAGGAGGGATGAAGTCAGGCCACCAACTCTCTCATCGGAGGTCTATGGTGATCCAAATCCGGAGTTGAAAATGGTTACCACACTTCTCCTGGCACCTCAAGCCAAAACGGTTGGCTTTGTCATTGCTTATTTTTAACAAGACTTCACTGAATGCAATAGATGTAAATTAAGTGGCTGGAGGCACACTTGGTAAAGACATATATATTACACCAGTGGCCATTTAGAGCTTCAATTAAGCCATTAACTCACAGCAGATTGCTTAGAAAATACACTTGCAGTCGAAGGTTTAACATACTGCTTCATTAGAACTAGCACAAAGAGATCCCAGGAGAATTTGTTTTGGGTAGGAAAGGGACATGTGGTCGGTGGGAATGGTCATGCGTATTAGCATGGCCACGGGGAGTCAATGGGTGGGTACATGTCATCTCCCTCCTACCAGTACATGAATGTAATAGTTTTGACTTTTAGGTGGCGCTTAAGCACCTCCTAATAGCCCTAACTAACACAGCCTGAGGTCTATGTCTTGCAGAAATTAACAGCTACATCTCCCCTAAATTGCACCCTCTTGTCCCATGATATATACAAGTGGGGGGACTGCATACAGGAGGGGATGTCTCAGAATGTGTGAGGGAGTGCCAGGGCACCAGGACATCAGCCACCTTGACAAAGGATAAATAGAGACGAAAGTGGTTTAGGGAAGTGACTTTGCAAGGATTTCAAAGCCAAATCGCTTCACAGAACAACAATAATACAATAAGCATAAACAGCAAAAAAAAAAGGTAAAGTTAGCTAGATAGCCTCCAGCACTCTCCAGCACTACGTCTGAGTCAGAGGAAAGGGACACACTGGGCATTTGCTTCATACCCAGGATAGGGGGATGGGCTTCACAATGTTCTCTTTTGTTCAGTTTAAAGGATTGCCAGTTTCCTTGACATGGCTTACTCTCGTATAATAAGAACTGTGATGTGTAGAAGAGAAAGTGGTAATGCAGCTACCTACACCCCGTATATAAACCGAGATTGGAAAAAGAACCACCCTGACAACCAAGCATCTAACTACAATGATCTGGTACAACCTAATGGAACTCCTCAACGATAGGACAGAGGACACACCTGCACAATAGGAAAAAAACAGGCCAGCCCAACAGAGAGCCAAAGGACTGACAAACCCCCAGCCCCCAGCAACACAACAGAAATAACACCTAACAAAAAACAAGCCAAGTCGCACACACTACACTGCAGTCTACTCAACGTACGATCTATGGTAAAGCACAAAAGATAAATTTACAACATCCTAAGAGAAGGCAGCACAAACGCTCTATTCTTCACAGAAACATGGCTCTCAGGCAACTACAAAGTAGTAGCCCATGAAGCCTTACCGGACAACTACACACTATTGCAATCTAACAGAGAACCTGGAAGAGGAGGAGGAATCCCTTTAGCACACAAAACTCACATCAGCTCCTCATCACTACCCTAAACAGATATAGAAGTCAGGGGTCAAGTCCGACCCATCAACAAATGCAATCGGATGTGACGTCACCAGAAATTAGCGTATCAAGGAAAAATATGCACATTTGATTAAATTGGCTTTGTATAACTACCTAAATTGCACAGGACGAATGGCATTTGCCTTTCATAAAATCAACACACACAAAACCTAGAGAGGATATGTTCTTCTAATAGTGTTTTTGAAAACGATAAAAGGTGTGCATGTTTTAAACTCCAAGAACCAATGCAAATGTTTTCTCAGGAACTTGCAGTTCCAAAATGGGACATTTCACCTTTAGTTGTTTGTTATTTTTCATCAGGTTATGTGGTGCAGTGGTAAAGTGCCCAGCTTGCAAAGCTGAGAAGTACACGGTTTGATCTGTGACGTCCGCTTTAATTCACAAATTCAAAGAGGAGATTCAATGTTTCTCATTTTAGCTGGGGGGACAGAGTCCACCCTCTGAAAAAAGTGGGTGGACTCCGTCCCCCCGTGTGTACCCTCGACTTGAGCCCTGTAATTGAAGACTGCAAATCACTCCTAGTCAACCGAAAGCTCCACGACCAATACAGCTTACTCTTCCTTCTTCTGATATACAGACTGCTCATCTATAACCATAACTTCACTGCAAAACTCACCGATGCTATATCTAACCTTTCCACAAATCACGATAAAATAAATGTTCTGGAAGACTTCAACATCTGGTTCGAAAGAGAAAATTAAACTACAACAAACTCTCTCAATGCCATACTGGAAACGCTTCATCTCAAACAAATAGTGAAAGGACCCACTCACAGAGCAGGACATACACTAGATGCAGGGATGAATGGTCAACGGCTGCCCTACCAGTACCAATCGTATGAAGGGCCCATCATATGATCCTTTCACCATTGAAATCCCGAGCCGCACTATGCCCACAAACACAACACTCCCGGCGACAAACAAAAGAAACTAGAAAAGACTTAACCATGAAACTTTAACACAACTATTAGAAATTACCAAACCAGACACTTCCCACCTAAACGAAATAACACCAGACACTTTTGAAGAGAATCTTCACACTTGGATCACAGGTGCGTTAGACCAACTAACACCCTTAAAATCCTTCAAACCCACACCAAAAAAAGTCACTGCAAGATGGTTCACAAACTAGAAAATCGATGAGGAAGCACTATAACCAGAGGGACAAAATCAACTACCAACAAAAAATGCAGCTATACATATCAAGAGTCCTGAAATCCAAGAAAGCATACTGTACCCCGAGAATCCAATTGGTAATAAATCCACACAAAAAAAATGTTTTGAATTATCAAGGAAATAAAAAACCCAACTTCATGCACCAACAGCATTGTACCCTCGCAAACCCTATGCAACAGCATCAGGGCCCACCTAAGTGCAAAAATATAAGCAATACAACAGGCCATCAACACATCTCGCAGGACAACAAACAAGAACGTCCCAGGAAGCAGCACCCCAGCAATCAACACAACACTCAATGAATTTGCATCGATAAGTGAGGAAATCTTCGAAAAACTATTAAAAGTTACCAACATAGCCAAATCTCCCAGCGACCGATGCCCACCAGACATCTAACAAAAGCTACTCACCCACAAAGCACTAGCCCTCTACATCCGACTAATAATTAATGTATCCCTAAAGACAGGAACAGTACCAAAGTTATTCAAATCAGAATACATCAAACCTCTCCTAAAAGATGAGATGGGAAATACAGATGACCCTACTAACTACAGACCCATATCAAACCTACCGTTCCCAATGAAAATCTTGGAAAACCACATATAAAAAGAACTACTAAATCATGTAAAAAGTGACAGAATACATGACCAACCACGGGTTGGCTTCAGGGAAATTAGCAGAACAGAATTAGTACTCCTCTTCATATGGAATGGCCGATAAATTAATGCGGACAACAACACCCAATCGCCCCTAATACTACTGGACATATCAGCTGCCTTCGATATGGTCAAACACACAATTCTAATCAAGAGGCTGGAGAAATCCAGTATTCAAAGCTCTGAACTAATATGGCTGAAATCTTTCCTCACTTACCAAACTGAAAGAACCCACATTCCACCATTTAAATCAAACACAAAAAAAATCAGCTGACGTCGAACACATGGATCAAGCCTCTGCCCACTTTTCTTCAACATTTATATGACAACCCTAATAAAGCCCATTCAAACCCATGGACTGACGGCCTGCAACTACAGAGATGACACCCAACTCATCTTCAAGCTAACTAACAACCATGACAAAATCCTCAATAAATGCCTCACCGACATAAAGACCTGGATGACAAACACCAACCTCAAACGAAACCCAACCAAAACACAAATAATGATCGCCCCACAAAAAGACAGTGCAACACAGACATCCTTCACCTGGCCCCCGAGCATGTGAACACAACTGGAGATGTCAATAGTGATAAAATATCTTGGAATCCTCATGGACAATGGTCTTACCTTGGAACCACAAGTCAACGCAATAGCAAAAAAAGGTCTACCTCCTCCAATTCATAAGAAGGATCCAAATGTACCTTAATTTCACACACAGAACCCTTGCAATCATCTCCTTGGTATTGTCTCGGATAGACTATGCAAATAGTCTCTACCTACGAATGCCCAAACCCTTCACCAATAAACTACAATGCATCCAAAATACTCCAGCAACACTACTCCTGAGACTAAATAGAAGAGAACACATCACACCGGCCCTAAGAATTCTAAACTGGCTACCAGTAAAGGAACACATCAACTTCAAGGCCCTTCACATTGCCCATAAATCATTATACGGACCAGGAGCCAAATTCATCCAAGCAAAAATAAACCGATACCAACTGAGAAGAACATAAGATCTAGCACTGACCACCAAAGAGAAACAAGACACTACGAGAAAAGAAAATTCAGAGGAACATCCTTGTCCTATCTGATAGCCCAATTCTGAAATTCGATCCCGAAGGAAATAAGAACGGCGAAAGACCACTTAACTTTCATGAAAGAACAACAAATCTGGCTATTCAACTTGCAGAGATAAACATAGATCAACTATACAACAACCACCCTCATGAGGGATCCACCCAACCCATACAACGCCTGCTGCTTCAAACCATAGGGTGGAAACAAGGAATTAAGGCATTAAGCTCATTATAAAACAACAATTGTATAAGATACAAGATAGGATTTATGCACTTTCATCCGAGACCTGAGTGTATCCTAGGGTGAATGGTTGAGTACTGGTGGGATGGGCACACACTTTATTAATCTCATATAACAGAGATCAATGAGGTTGACATTAATAACTATTAGTACATGGTGGTGGGCTGTTTGCGACATCCCAGCCAATCAGGAGGCTTGGAACAGGAGTTTTACCAAATGGTAAAACCTCTGTTCCGAGCCTACCCGGAGAGGCAGGCCGCCATCTTCCCCCACCGTGACGAGGTAAGTGTGCCCCTTTGCTTCCCCTTTTCTATATATTTAACACCCCGCCCAACTTACCTGGCGCTCCTTTGTCCTTTGCCGGTGCCGGGAACACTTGGTGTTTCTGGCACATCCCAGACGCAGCAATGTCCTGCATGGAAAGGGAGAAGGGACTACGTGTAGTTCCCTTCTCCCTCATCCATGCCGGCCATCTTGTTTTGTAGTTTTTCTTTTAAGTTGAGAAATGGCAAATACGTTGTTTCTCAACTTAAGAAAACCCCATTAGTATCCCAATGCAACGTGATGGGATACTAATAGCAATAAACCCCTATGTGCAGGGGCGTTACCAAGGCAGGTAATGCCCCAGGCTAAAGTTAAAACCCTCTCTTTGCTTGGGCGTCTAACTTACCCGCCCATCGGAGTTTATTGCTTAATTAGCACACAGAGATTGTTATTGACCTCCCCTCAGCCAGCCATTCAGAATGTTCAGAGTGCAGTCAGTTATTACTGCTATTGAAGAAAATACTCAAGAAGATACTTCCTCTACAAAAGCAGCTTTTTTTGTTGCAACATCCTATTTGACACAATAAAGAGGAAGCTAAAAGATGGGAAAATGCTTTAACATTCTTATGTAGAAATATTTTACTTTTGCATGCAACCTAATGAATGCTTATGTTGAACTCACTCCAGAATTACAAAGTTTGCAATTGAAATGGTTAACTTGTGAAGACAACCTTATTTAAATACAGCACAACATAAAAACACATTTAATTTACTAACTCAATTTGCCTATTTACTTTACTCACTATAAGTACAAGGCAGAGTTGTGGTTTTGGCCGCCCAGGCAATCAGGAGGCTCAGAATAGGGGTTTTACGACAAGGTAAAATCCCGCTCCAAGCCTCCTTTTAGCTGGAGGCTGGCCTCTTCTCCTGCCATGGTCGAGGTAAATGCACCCAGTGCTCCCCCGCATCGCCTTCCCACCAACCCACACACCCCTTTTTGACATATTTAACTCTCCCCCACCCCGCCCCACTTACCTGACGCTCCATTGTCCCTCGCTGGTGCTGGGAACAGTGTTTCTGGCTCATCCCTGATGCAGCAATTGCCGCCATGGAAATTGAGGAGGGACTACATGTAAGTTCTTTTCTCCCTCATCCCTCACGGCCATCTTGTTTTGTAGGTTTTTTTACGTTGAGAAACAGTAAGCATGTTGTTTCTCAACTTTAAAAAAAACACTATTAGTATCCCAGTACAATGTGTCGGGACACTAATAACAATTAACACCTCTGGGCATGGGCATTACTGGGGCAGGCAATGACCCGGGCTAAAGTTAAAGCCCTTGGTTCCCCGGGCTTCTAACTGGCACGGGGCATTACCGGGCCCGGTACTGCCACCCACGTCGTGATTTGTTGCTTAATTAAATCAACGTTTTTATTTCACCACAAAAACTCCGAAACATGTATTGCTATTACCACTAAGTGCTGATAGTCTTAATAAGCATTGGGAGGGGTCATTATCACTTGGGAAAAACACACTTCCCCAATTTATGGCCCTATGGTTGGCCTCAGGACATAACTTAGTGGCTGGTTATTTTCCCGCGATAATAAATGTGATTTTGTTCAATTACCTGCAAAACTGCCATTGTGTGTGGTGCAGTGGGACCAGACGACTCCATGTCACCAACATAGAACTTGTCCAGTCCTTTGCTATCATTTAACAAACAATTGCATTCTGGGAGTGGAAGCCTTGGTTAATTATAATTAAATAATTTAGACTTGAGCACCAAATATAAAATGTTTGTAAAAGGAAAACCCAGTAGTGGTAAGGCAGTGTCGCTGAGAACCAGTGTCTCTTCCTAGGGAAAGCCACTGTGTTTTCTGATGAACCCTCTAGAGACGTCTGTTCATGCATAAATGCATTTTGGGTAAGTTTTAGGGGGTAATTCATAGAAATCAGCGCACAAGTGGCGCACGCGGCTGGCGCACAGTGTGCGCGTGCGAATCCCTGCGCCAGCCGCGTGCGCCAAAACCCATTTCCGCGCACAGCGTATTCATGGATTCCATCCACCAAAACCAGCCGTGGCGCACAGTGGCGCAGCGACCTTGCAGCAGCGCCAGTTACGCCCCCAAGAACGCCTTCTGCGCAGGGAAAAGCCATCAAAATCCCCAATCCAGCGCAAAGGGCTGCGCTAACCCTGTACCAGCACGGCAAGCGGGCTACGTGTATTTCAGGGGTTCACGTGAAGTTTCTCACGCGATCGGGCCTGGGGGAGCGTGCTACGTGTATTTCAGGGGTTCGCGTGAAGTTTCTCACGCGATCGGCCTAGGGGAGCGGGCTACGTGTATTTCAGGGGTTCGCGTGAACTTTTTCACGCGATCGGGCCTGCGGGAGGGGGCTACGTGTATTTCAGGGGTTCGCGTGAACTTTTTCACGCGATCGGGCCTGGGGGAGCGGGCTACGTGTATTTCAGGGGTTCGCGTGAACTTTTTCACGCGATCGGGCCTGGGGGAGCGGGCTACGTGTATTTCAGGGGTTCGCGGGAACTTTTCCACGCGATCGGGCCTGGGGGAGCGGGCTACGTGTATTTCAGGGGTTCGCGTGAACTTTTTCACCCGATCGGGCCTGGGGGAGCGGGCTACGTGTATTTCAGGGGTTCGCGTGAACTTTTCCACGCGATCGGGCCTGGGGGAGCGGGCTACGTGTATTTCAGGGGTTCGGGTGAAGTTACTCACGCGATCGGGCCTGGGGGAGCGGGCTACGTGTATTTCAGGGGTTCGCGTGAAGTTTCTCACGCAATCGGGCCTGGGGGAGCGGGCTACGTGTATGCCAGGGGTGCGTGAGAAGTTCCACACGCGAATAGCCTGGGCGCGTGTATTTCAGGGGTGCGCGGGAAGTTTTACACGCGATTTCAGCAGGGTACGTGTATTTCAGGGGTGCGTGGGAAGTTCCACACGCGAATAGCCTGGGCGCGTGTATTTCAGGGGTGCGCGGGAAGTTTTACACGCGATTTCAGCAGGGTACGTGTATTTCAGGGGTGCGCGTGAAGTTCCACACGCGAATAGCCTGGGCGCGTGTATTTCATGGGTGCGCGGGAAGTTTTACACGCGATTTCAGCAGGGTACGTGTATTTCAGGGGTGCGCGGGAAGTTCCACACGCGAATAGCCTGGGCGTGTGTATTTCAGGGGTGCGCGGGAAGTTTTACACGCGATTTCAGCAGGGTACGTGTATTTCAGGGGTGCGCGGGAAGTTCCACACGCGAATAGCCTGGGCGCGTGTATTTCATGGGTGCGCGGGAAGTTTTACACGCGATTTCAGCAGGGTATGTGTATTTCAGGGGTGCGCGGGAAGTTCCACACGCGAATAGCCTGGGCGCGTGTATTTCAGGGGTGCGCGGGAAGTTCCACACGCGAATAGCCTGGGCGCGTGTATTTCAGGGGTGCGCGGGAAGTTTTACACGCGATTTCAGCAGGGTACGTGTATTTCAGGGGTGCGCGGGAAGTTTTACACGCGATTTCAGCAGGGTACGTGTATTTCAGGGGTGCGCGGGAAGTTCCACACGCGAATAGCCTGGGCGCGTGTATTTCAGGGGTGCGTGGGAAGTTTTACACGCGATTTCAGCAGGGTACGTGTATTTCAGGGGTGCCGGGGAGTCCTACATGTGATTTGACAGTGTGGGTCCTCCCAGGTGTTCCCTGTACACCCTCCACGGCCCCTGCAGGCAGCCCACACCACAGGGGACTACCCTGCATCCCTGGTCATGTCCCGCAGGCAGCCCACCCAACATGGGCATGCCCCCCAGCAAAGGCACATGTCTCCTTGAACTAATGAACACCAACTCATGTCCCCCACCACCCCCACCCCCCAGCACTGTGGGGCACCTGCCAGCAGGCCCCCACCCATGTCCAACTCATGTCCCCCACCACCCCCACCCCCCAGCACTGTGGGGCACCTGCCAGCAGGCCCCCACCCATGTCCAACTCATGTCCCCCACCACCCCCACCCCCCAGCACTGTGGGGCACCTGCCAGCAGGCCCCCACCCATGTCCAACTCATGTCCCCCACCACCCCCACCCCCCAGCACTGTGGGGCACCTGCCAGCAGGCCCCCACCCATGTCCAACTCATGTCCCCCACCACCCCCACCCCCCAGCACTGTGGGGCACCTGCCAGCAGGCCCCCACCCATGTCCAACTCATGTCCCCCACCACCCCCACCCCCCAGCACTGTGGGGCACCTGCCAGCAGGCCCCCACCCATGTCCAACTCATGTCCCCCACCACCCCCACCCCCCAGCACTGTGGGGCACCCTCCACCAGGCCCTCGCCCATGTCCCATCCATGCCCCCCTGCACCTGGGTCCCAACAATCCCCAATCATCTCCGTAATGGCCATCCTCCCCTGCCAAAAGGCCCAACCAACTATCACATCCACCCACATATCAAAGGCAATTACATGTTACACACCCAATGTAAATAATGCAAATGAACACATGTCTGTCACACACAATGGCTGCAAGTGAATGTTAAAACACCCAACATGACATGCATGAAAGTAATGAGATGATACGACACATTGAAGGATGAAAATAAAAATGTATTGAAAATCAACTAGAATGGAAATGAAATTAGAAAAACCACAAAGCAAAACAACAAGAAGAAGATGAATGTCCATGAAAAAAATCAAAAAAATCAAAAAATCCATAGAAGAACTATTTACAGGACAATCCCGGGTCCATGAGCCCAACCAAATGAAACCTAACTATGTCAACTAACTAAAAACTGAACTATATACAAAAAAGTGGCGCATTGTCCAATCGCAACCAAATAAAAAAAAAATAATTAAAAGGAAACCTACCACTAACTATATAACTATATACAATGGCAGCTGGCAAGTCCTGCGGCTCACTCTGTGATATTGCCGGCCAGGGCATCATCGAACTCCATGTCGATGTCCTGGAGGCGGGACTTTGTCCTGGCCCCGAGGTCTCGCAGGGATAACCCCATGTTCACCTCAAACTCCCTGCGAGCTTCCTCGAGGCACTCAGCCCGCCTCAATGCCCGACGCATGGAGAACTCCGCCCTGACCATGGTGAGCCGCTCCTCTTCCGCCCGCTGCCGCTCCGCACCTATCCGCTGGACCAACTGCTCCCACACGGAAGACACTACCATCCCAGGGTTCTCCTGCCCTCCGGCCGATGCCTGCCCCTCTGATCTTGATGGCCCCGAGCCATGATGCCTCCCACGTCGAGCCTGCTGCTGCCTCCGACGCCACTGCCTCTGCCAGCACGACGGCATTCAGGATGATGGAAACCACCGACGCCGTCGTGCACGTGCCCTGCCCGATGATGCCGTCACATCCTCCATCTGCTGGGGTCCAGTTGCTGTGTTGTCCACCCCTGCTGGACCTCTGACTCCCGACTGTGGCAGGGATGGGATCCCCACCGAGCTGGCTGCATTGGTCAGGGCAGGTCCACAGGGGGCCCTGGTGGCATCTGGGCCGGAAGACGGCAAGGAGAACGACTGGCGTATAGTCTCCACAGAGGAGGCGAGGCCCGCCAGATTGGCCGACACATGCAGGAAACCCCCGAACATGGCCGATCCCAATTGGGCCACGTCGGCACGGTGCTCTTCGTGATGACGTGCGTGCTCCTCCTGGGAAGCACGCACGGCATCACGAATCACAGCCGTGCGCATCGCGACCCCAATCAGGACCTTCTCCACACGGCCAGGGGTCCCCTCGTCCGCAGGTGGAGGGGAGTCAGATGACATGGACATCCCCTCTACCTGCGGACGGGCCTGGGACGGGGCATCCCTGCTGGTGCAAGGTGGTGCACCCACAGGTTCAGGGACAGCGACATGCACAGGCCCCTCCACGGTGACCTGTGCTGCCTCCTGCCCCTGCCCCTGGACTGCACCACTTGCACCAGCAGGGATGCCCCCACCAGGCCCCATGTGCGCCTCAGTGGCGGCCTCCTCCTCCTCTGTGGAAACCACCAACCTGGATGGCTCCTCGCCGTCTACCGCCGTAGCAGGCCCCTGTGGGGGCTCACCCACCCCTTCCGCTGCAGCCGTGGGGGCATCCCCGCCGCCTTGCTCCACAGCGCCGTCTCCGCCCTTTCCTTCACTAGCCGCTGCGTAGAGGGAGACATAGAACACAAGCATCAGGGTACTGTACAATGGTCCCCTAGACAGGAAGCAATAGCAGATGAGTGCCACTGTCAAAGTACACTTCCATCATGTCACACCACAACACATGTGTCAGTCCAGGCAAAACACACACAGTGACAGTCATGGTGCGTGCCAGGGACATTTCAATGCATGTCCAATGGACTCTCGAATCATACAATGTAATGGGACTCACATGCATCATGGGTCATGCCTATCACATGCACACACTTCACCTCAGTCACATCCATCTGGCCCCGTACACCCCAATCACAGTGCATACAAGGATGACTAGGCTGCATCAGTGAATCTGTACATTGTCACAGACATGTGTCATGCATCCATGGCACTCACAAGTCACAGACACGCAGGTCAGGCACACACACATGGATACCACATATGTATCTGGCATCAGCACCCATCCCTCGCCCCCACCCATGTCCAGGAACAGAGACTGCCATGCTCTCATGTGTGCAATCTGCACAGGGCTCCCCATGTCGCATTCAAACACATGCAACAACCGTGCGGTTCACACATTACAGGTCGCACATGCATTCCCATGATGTCCCTGCACACATACATGCGTACATGGCCTATGTCACACATGCAGGCAAGTATCAGACAACCAGCACACTGCAACATGCCCTGTCTCACACAGCAATGCTTGGCCACTTACCGCTCAACTCCAGACGGGTCTCCCTCTCAAGGACCTGGGCGTGGAGCGCTGGGTGTGCGCGTTCCAGGACCCTCAACTGGATGGTACTCATGCGGCCCCGGCCCCCCTCCACAAGGCGCCGGGCCTTCATGAGGGTCCTGGACCTCAAGTCCTCCCAGCGCTTCTTGACCTTCTGGATGGTGCGGGTTGCCACCCCCTCCGCGTTGATGGCAACCACACAGTCAGCCCAGATCCTCTCCAGTCCTACCCTGTTGGTGCGGGACGATCCGAAGAGGGCATCATACTGCCCCAGGACTTGCTCCACCAGGACACCAACTTCGGTGGCAGTGAAGCTGGTGCCCCTCTGCCTCTCTGGCCGGGGGTTGCCACTGGGGTCAGATGTGGATGTGCCCGACATGGCAACCCCAGGGGCAGGAGTGGGTGGGCAACTGGGTCCTGGGGCTGGGCTGTGGAGCGATGTTATTCGAGTCGGGAGTCTTCTGTACCAGCAGGGGTGGACACAGCAACTGGACCCCTGCAGATGGCTGATGTGCAGGCACCAAATGGCAGGGCACGGTGGCAGCAGGCAGGCAGGCAGGCAGGCAGCAGCAGATGGCACGTGGGAGGCTGCTCGGGGCACTGGGGGGCAGTGATTCGGCCTTCTGGGCAGGAGCGTGGTCTTCCGTGTGTTTTCGCGTGGCCAGCTTGATGCGGAGTGATTTGGCACGTGAAAATCCTGCACGTCAGCGTGAAAATCGAGGAAAGGTCCTTAGCGCGTAAGCGCGTCAGCACGCGTACGCGATTTCATTGGACCAAAGGCCCTTGCAGCGTAAGCGCGTCTGTGACGTTTTGCGCACGGGCGTTGCCCTGGCAGGGCTTGGTGATCCCGCGTGCATTTATGTTCTGTACGTGCTTTTCGTGCGGTGCGTGTGTTTTCCATCCGTTGGGGTTTACACTCTATTACTTCACAGCGGGTGTTGGCTACGCGTTCTTCTACACGCAAGGCAGACGGTGAGTGGTACCCCGCTCCCCCAGGCCCGATCGCGTGAGAAACTTCACGCGAACCCCTGAAATACACGTACCCCGCTCCCCCAGGCCCGATCGCGTGAGAAACTTCACGCGAACCCCTGAAATACACGTAGCCCGCTCCCCCAGGCCCGATCGCGTGAGAAAGTTCACGCGAACCCCTGAAATACACGTAGCCCGCTCCCCCAGGCCCGATCGCGTGAGGAACTTCACGCGAACCCCTGAAATACACGTAGTCCGCTCCCCCAGGCCCGATCGCGTGAGAAACTTCACGCGAACCCCTGAAATACACGTACCCCGCTCCCCCAGGCCCGATCGCGTGAGAAACTTCACGCGAACCCCTGAAATACACGTACCCCGCTCCCCCAGGCCCGATCGCGTGAGAAAGTTCACGCGAACCCCTGAAATACACGTAGCCCGCTCCCCCAGGCCCGATCGCGTGAGAAACTTCACGCGAACCCCTGAAATACACGTACCCCGCTCCCCCACGCCCGATCGCGTGAGAAACTTCACGCGAACCCCTGAAATACACGTAGCCCGCTCCCCCAGGCCCGATCGCGCGAGTAACTTCACGCGAACCCCTGAAATACACGTAGCCCGCTCCCCCAGGCCCGATCGCGCGAGAAAGTTCACGCGAACCCCTGAAATACACGTAGCCCGCTCCCCCAGGCCCGATCGCGCGAGAAACTTCACGCGAACCCCTGAAATACACGTAGCCCGCTCCCCCAGGCCCGATCGCGCGAGAAACTTCACGCGAACCCCTGAAATACACGTAGCCCGCTCCCCCAGGCCCGATCGCGTGAGAAAGTTCACGCGAACCCCTGAAATACACGTAGCCCGATCCCCCAGGCCCGATCGCGTGAGGAACTTCACGCGAACCCCTGAAATACACGTAGCCCGCTCCCCCAGGCCCGATCGCGTGAGAAAGTTCACGCGAACCCCTGAAATACACGTAGCCCGCTCCCCCAGGCCCGATCGCGTGAGAAAGTTCACGCGAACCCCTGAAATACACGTAGCCCGCTCCCCCAGGCCCGATCGCGTGAGAAAGTTCACGCGAACCCCTGAAATACATGTAGCACGCTCCCCCAGGCCAGATCGCGTGTGTGACTTCCCGCGAACCCCGGAATACACGTATCCCGCTCAATCGCGTGTGTAACTTCCCGCGCAACCCCGAAATACACGTGCCCCGCTCGCACAATTGCTGTATGTTGCCACTTTTGTAATGCGCAGGGACGCTACCGCCTGCCTTCGTGTGGCGGACGTGTATCGGCTTGTGCGTGTCTTTCGCTGTGCGTGGCTTTGCCCTATTCGATTCCATGAATACGTGTGGTTCGGGTGCGTGTGGGTGTTCCGTCTGCTTCCCTGCAGTACATCCCCAGTTACGGCCTTGTTTTCGCGAGTTGTTCCTCATTCCGCGCGTTACGCCCCGTGTTCCGCCCACTTTCTGGTGTATGCGCCGAGGTTGTGCGCTTTCACTGTGCGCATCGCGCACGTCTTTTGGGATGTTGCAGTGACGTGTGCGCCATGCACGGGTTTGGCGCACATCCCGTGGTAAACACGCGCAGGGACTTCCATGAATCGCACGCGTGCGCGTGCGCCTGTTTTTTTCCGCTTGCGCCTGCTTGCGCCTGCTTGCGCGAAGATTTTCGCCGCACGTTTGTTCCATGAATCGGCCCCTTAGTGTCAGATAAACAGAAAAATTCAGAAAACGAAGTAGTGTGTCATTAATTTTCAAGTGGGGTTTGATTTTACATGCTTATTCACCACTACGTTGAACTTTGAGCTCTAAGATATCTTCATTGCATTGTAAATAACTGATGTTACCATTGTCCAACTAAATGGTACTTAATTTAACTACTGTGTGAGGATAAAAGTCAGAAAGGTCTTTCCAAACTATTGCGCTAAAACTCCTTTTATATTAAACTAGTGTGTAAGACTGTGTACACAGGCCAGGACCACTATATATTTCCTAAGGCAACGGATCCCTCTAGCATTGACAACAGGTGAAGCAGGCAGTCTCTACTATGCATGACTGCATCGGACAAACATGTATCTGGCCTTTTATTATACAGGATGTGTTGAAAAAAGAAGCTCTCAAATCATGTTCTTTAGGTACTGGTATTGTTAGCACATCATTTTTGATTCAGGTACAGTTTATAATGTCATGCCTACAAGTACCAGCATGCCATATGGTGTGAGTAAAACTGAGGGTTTGCGGATAGAAGCTTTTCAATTAAGCAAAATGTCTGGCATCGGCCTGGGCAACCTTCCAGACTATTGCTTTTAGGTCTGCCATGTCAAAAGAGGGCACCCAGATCGCTGTGCCTAGAGACCCACGATGCACCTCACTGATGATGACCAATGAGGGGGAAACATGTCTGTGGTTGCTTGTGGACCCTGCGGAAGAGATGTAACTTAGCAGTAGAAGCTGGACTGTCCCAATTGTGCTGGGCCAAGCCTGATAGGCATATGCTATTTTTCGTCCTGTAAAGGCATGGCAGCCTGGCACACACTGCTCTGTAGGGTTCAGCCAGTGGTTACGATTGATTCAAAATATTCCAGCCAACAGCCTTCAGTTTTGCATTTGAAATATGATGCGAATCTAAAAGCCAAGACTCATTCATTATGTCACACCTGGCATGGGACAACATGTGATCCTGTCCATTGGGTTGTACTGTTTTCAAGATTTAGGCCCCACCCCTAAAAAATGAATTGTGATAAAGGGACATGTTGTAGTCAATTTTACACATAGCCATACAACTTTTTGTTACATACTATGCATAATATTTGCATATCCACAAAAAAGTTATTTTTTGCATCAAATATGGAATGTGTCCCCTGATCAGCCGCCTGTGAGAGGTCTGAACACAGCAGAATGTTAGGTTTGGCCCTCATCAGCCGCCTGTGACAGGTCTGAACACAGCAGAATGTTAGGTTTGGCCCTCAACAGCCGCCTGTGACAGGTCTGAACACAGCAGAATGTTAGGTTTGGCCCTCATCAGCCGCCTGTGACAGGTCTGAACACAGCAGAATGTTAGGTTTGGCCCTCATCAGCCGCCTGTGACAGGTCTGAACACAGCAGAATGTTAGGTTTGGCCCTCATCAGCCGCCTGTGACAGGTCTGAACACAGCAGAATGTTAGGTTTGGCCCTCATCAGCCGCCTGTGACAGGTCTGAACACAGCAGAATGTTAGGTTTGGCCCTCATCAGCCGCCTGTGACAGGTCTGAACACAGCAGAATGTTAGGTTTGGCCCACATCAGCCGCCTGTGACAGGTCTGAACACAGCAGAATGTTAGGTTTGGCCCTCATCAGCCGCCTGTGACAGGTCTGAACACAGCAGAATGTTAGGTTTGGCCCACATCACACAGCAGAATGTTAGGTTTGGCCCACATCAGCCGTCTGTGACAGGTCTGAACACAGCAGAATGTTAGGTTTGGCCCACATCAGCCGCCTGTGACAGGTCTGAACACAGCAGAATGTTAGGTTTGGCCCTCATCAGCCGCCTGTGACAGGTCTGAACACAGCAGAATGTTAGGTTTGGCCCTCATCAGCCGCCTGTGACAGGTCTGAACACAGCAGAATGTTAGGTTTGGCCCTCATCAGCCGCCTGTGACAGGTCTGAACACAGCAGAATGTTAGGTTTGGCCCTCATCAGCCGCCTGTGACAGGTCTGAACACAGCAGAATGTTAGGTTTGGCCCACATCAGCCGCCTGTGACAGGTCTGAACACAGCAGAATGTTAGGTTTGGCCCACATCAGCCGCCTGTGACAGGTCTGAACACAGCAGAATGTTAGGTTTGGCCCACATCACACAGCAGAATGTTAGGTTTGGCCCACATCAGCCGTCTGTGACAGGTCTGAACACAGCAGAATGTTAGGTTTGGCCCACATCAGCCGCCTGTGACAGGTCTGAACACAGCAGAATGTTAGGTTTGGCCCTCATCAGCCGCCTGTGACAGGTCTGAACACAGCAGAATGTTAGGTTTGGCCCACATCACACAGCAGAATGTTAGGTTTGGCCCTCATCAGCCGCCTGTGACAGGTCTGAACACAGCAGAATGTTAGGTTTGGCCCACATCACACAGCAGAATGTTAGGTTTGGCCCTCATCAGCCGCCTGTGACAGGTCTGAACACAGCAGAATGTTAGGTTTGGCCCACGCCTCACATGCCACAACCGGTCTTTGACACTCGTCTTAATTAAGCTTGGATATGTTTTTCGTTAAAGTTAACTTGTTTATTGTAAACTGAAATAAATTGCAAACACACTAACATGTCAGTTGTGGCTTTACCGCAGACATACCTCTTCCCAGCAATGGCCATCTTCAAGGCCGAAGATGCCAGAGGTGAACCCGCGGCCCTACTGAACAACATGCGTGTGTACGGCACATGCGTGCTCAGCTGCATGGCGCTCGTGGTCTTTGTGGGCGTGAAATACGTCAATAAATTCGCGTTGATCTTCTTGGGATGTGTCATCCTCTCTATCCTGGCCATCTATGCTGGTGTCATTAAGTCGGGATTTGACCCTCCGGACTTTCCGTAAGTAAGAGCTTGTAATCATTTCCGTGTCCATTTCCGTGTCTGGTTTCAAGCAGAGACGGAGCACTTTAACCTGGAAGAATACAGCTAGAGAGCAAGTGTTGGTTCGTAAACCCCTAGAGGTTAGTGGATGTTCAAAGTTGTATTTTTTTTGTAATTGTACTATTTTTATTAAGGAGACATGCTTCGTAAACAGAAACAAAATCTGAACAGTCCTGGGGTCAGGTGCCTTATAAAAGAATAAAAACATTGGCTATTTGGGAAATAACCTGGGATTGGGTTGAGGAAGGAAATAGACTGGGGACAAACACAGATAAGGTCATCTTCTCTGATGTGGAGGGGAAATGAGAAGGGTGGGTGGGAGTAATGGCAGCAGAGCAAAGTAGAACTAAGAGGGGTGTTTGTTGAGTGAGAAAGTGGGTGCACCTTCATGGAGAGGGTGTGTATGTGACTCCCTGATTTCCTAAACTAAGCCAATTTACACCAAAGACAAATGAGGGTTTCACAATGTGATCACAAGTATGAATGCTTAGGTTGTTTCTATATATATCCGGTGGAATGTGGATGGGTGATTGTTACGGAATGCCACCTCTGAGGGTGGTAACAGCCTATTTTTTTTCGAATTTAATCAAAAGTCTCTAACCAGTCTCTAGCTTGGCAGGAGACTAGGCATGTGTCTGATAGTCCAGGGTCAGTTGTGGATATTCCCACCACTAGACAGATTGGTACTGAGCTAAGACAGGATGCTTATGGGCCAAGATCTGCACAGCACAGAAGATTCCCCAGGGCCTTTACAGGACTGCTCATCCTATGGGGTCAAGGAGGTGGACACACCGAAAAGGGAACGCACATAGTGGTATGAACCGGCTTATGACACAAACAGGTTCCAAACTTCCAAACCTAATGTTTCAATCAAATGGACTGTCTTGTGGCTCCTCAGTTGCAGGCACTATTTAGATCTAAATCCCCACCTGCTGGACAGGTCCACAAACCAGGGCTTTCTTCATTACCATGAAAGTTTTAAATATGGCTGGATTTCACAAGATCAGGTTTTATCCAACAGCCAGTTTTGGAGAAACTCTTCACTTGAGGCCCTACAAAGAGACACCCAGATCCAAAGTACAGATTAGAGTACCCAGAGGCGAGGGTCGGTTGGCAGGCTCACTTGTCTTGAAAGGGCTCCCATAGGACTCCACTTCACTAGGTGGCATGCGATGACCCTTCTCCTTCAATGCAGTCCACAGACGAGTTCAGCCTCAGGAAGGCTCCTGAAGGCAAGGCAGCATTTGTGAAGTGGAGGAACGGGGCTTGTGTACTCTACTGAGTATGCAAGTCGTGGGGTCTGCTCAAAGCTGGAGGGCAAGAAGGAGCGCAATATCCATTTCCCAATGTTCGAAATGTAGGCAATTCCAATTCTGGTGAAACTCTTCCACTGAGTTGCTTGCTAGTGACACGATTTGACAAGTTCTTATCAGCAGTCGCACATATGTACCGTGAAAATGGAGGTGATGCTAGATGCAGGCATGCAATGAAACTCTGATAATCTGACAGGAAACATGATATTCTAGAAGGGACAAAAGTGAAACTACAGTCACAATGACATCTCATTCAAGCTGTCAGTGAATCTCCAAAAGGCAAATCTTAAAACCTTATGCGCAAAAGCTTCAGGCTTTAGAAAAAAAAAACTTGTCTTTTTGTGGCAAGATCAGCTGTGGCTGCAAGGGGAGGTTAGGCAGGCCCCTTCCCAGAAACACTTTTCGGAGACTGACAGGGATCCGCCCCAGGTAGCCCTGGCTCACTTAAAGCCCTGATTCCTGTCCATATCTATAAAACCACTCCCCCAGCTAGAGAGGCCACACCTCTAAAGTAACACTTCTTAATCCGCACCTGCTAATGATTATTATGCAACCCTTGTCAGGAAACAACAGGATCTTTCAGCACAGATCCTCTTTGAGATAAACAAAGAGAAATGACTGTGGAAGAGTGAGAAAGCGAGAATGGAGCAATTGTGGTCGATCAGACCTGAGTGAACAAATTGTTCCCGCCATCTATCATTCATCACAACCACCTTCGTGTTTCTTGCTCTCCTTACTCCTCCCATGCGCCTGTCAGTCCTTCTTCTGTGCGCCTTTGCACTCTGTATCAGCCTATTTTTCACTGAGGGTCAGCACCTGATCAGGGCCATCTTAAGCATTTTTGGGGCCCTGGGCATGGACATCTTTGCCCCCCCCCCACCAAACCAAAGGTATAAAGTTATCAAGAAATACTGGTGGCAGACTGTGATCATGACCTATAGGTTGTTATGCTGACTCACATAATTCAAATTAAGCATGTTTACTCCCTTCAGGTCCCCTTACCCTCTTCATTCTGGCTCTAATTAGAATGATAAATGATAAACAAGTAGCATTTGAAGGCCAACATTAGCAATCTACGAAGAGGTTACTTTCCAAACCTGACCATTTTTAAAACCAAAATATTACAGAAGGGTGTTACGCAAAATGGGAATGATTCTAGCTTCATTCTTTCCATCATCAAGGGAAGTATATAAGTGCCAGCATACCAATCAATGTGATTTAACAGATTTAATCTAGGTATGTCTTTTGTACTTTTAAGCTTTAAATACTTCCAAAACAATGGCTTGTGAAATTGTCATTCATAAACGTGCAGAAAATCCTTTGATTTTTATACAAAAAACAAAACATGTTTTGTGTCAAATGAGCAGACCTTAAAATATGCTTGCCTGAGGCCTGCAACATCTGGTCCACTCTCTCCTGTCTACCACCCCCTCCACTCAAATGGCATAAATAAGAAGAAAGATGAAGTAATGCGCGAAAAGATGCCACCAGCATGCAAGAAGGCAAACCTCACAGAAGACAGCACAGTAATGCAAGAGATATTAGATGATTTGGCCCGCATCACTGTATCACTGTATCATCTGCTAACAAAGCCAGGATACAAGAATGAACACTTTGGTTCCACAGTCTTGAATTTGTATACCTATTCAACTCTTGGACTTATAGTTTATGCTCATCTTTGGAGGGGATTGGCTAGGTTTTAGAATGCCCCATCTGAACAAACCAATTTCTAGACCTTCACCATACAAATGACATGTTCGCTTTTACAGCAACCCCGATCTGGTGCAGGGACATTGCTGATAATAGCACCTCTTTGATGCAAAACAAAGTACATGTGCAGGTAGGTTTATAAACTTCAGACATAGGAAAGGTTCATCCAGCCTTGCTGGAATGTGCTCTTCTAATCTTTCATATGAACATATATCTCTGCAATTAGGGCTTAGCACACTGAGATAACTTCTGAACCCATTGTGGCACTCGATGTATCAATATGGATTTCAACTTTGGCTATTGCAATGATAATATCATTCCCACAGGAAGGAAAGAATGCTACAGAAGTTGTGCCGTATGGAGCACACAAACTCTATATTCCACAGTGAACACAGAAAGCCTTACATGATTAATTGATCAAGGCAGAATGTACTTGTCAAAACAGACAGGCAATAGGTTTAGGCCTCAGCAGCATGCCATAAAATCTTCTGGCATGTGCTATTTAAGTCTGGTGAACAATAGAATCTTACTTTAGATCAGGCAGCCTTGTGGCGGCCTCCTCCAAGGTGGGGGCCCTGGGCAAGTGCCCCTTTTGCCCTCCCATAAAACGTCTCTGCACCTGATTTGCAAAAAGAATTTCAAAACAAAGGATTGCTGATCCTGTAACACTCTGTATCAAACAGTCGCTATTTCTTCCCTCCAGGGGGAATTACTCCCTTCTCCTGAATCACTGGTTTGATCCTCCGTGTAAGTTCAATCATCAGGAGAATGACTCCCTTCTGCTGATGTCTGGTTCTCAGTGTGTGTTTTCCTCACAGAAAGCCTGTTCCCCTGGATTCTCTTTTCACTTGGTTTCACGATTCCACAATGCCAGGGAAATGACTCCCTTCCCCTGGCCGTCTGTGACTTTATTCTCACATTTTCACATCCCCAGGGGAATTGCCTCCCTTCCCTTGACCTCTCTTGGCTTTACTTTCACAGTTCAGAACACCAGGGGGAATGACTCCCCTCTGCTGCCCTTTCTTTTCCCCCTAGGTTTCACAGCATTACAGCTCATGTACCAGAAGGGTCCATGACCCAGGCATCCCCACTATGCCCTACTTGGTTCTATGACTTGTTAAATGCTGCCCCAAGGAAGAGGGCTTATCCCTTTCTGCTGCCCTCTGTTGTCGCGGGCCTCGGACCTGTATCTTTCCGTTCTTCAGTTTTGCCACCAAGAAGATGACAACTATCTTCCCCTTGCTCCTTGGTGTTTTGGTCCTAGCCCCTTTTCTCACTTCCCCCAGACTTGGTCTATTCGCCTGCCAAGTACTATGACGAGGAAGATGCCCCCACTCATTTTCATAGAGGCTCTTGTTCCCCTGTGGTTTCCAGCCCCACCAGTCCCTGGTCTTTCTCGCTGTATCTCGGTTGAGCGGGCGTCTCGCATTTGGGTTCATTCTCTTTGCGGACCTGTTGCCTTGCGCTGGGACTGAAGGGGAAATACATACTACTGGTCAGGCAGCAACCCAGGCTGTATGTGCCCTTGGGCTGTATGTGCTCTATACAAATGTAAAAATAAAATAAATAAATAAACCCAGCCCAGGCATTGGGGACAGGCACACCCCAGAGATTGTGGAATGAGATAAAACGCTGAGATTGGAGAGAGAGACCCTTAGAGGGAGGGAGAAACTGTTATGATTGGAGAAATAGAGATACCCCTAGGATTGGGGCAAACACTCATAGAATTCTGGAGATAAATAAAGCTGGTATTTAGGTAAGAAACAAATAAAAGCAATTGATTGTTTGATGAATCTATTGCCGGGCAGGGGAACCTGGAATGTAAGGCTAATGCCTATTACTGGGCAGAGGCTGAGGGATTGTGATGCTTCCACAACACAGTACTTATTTGTGGGCAGTGGCTGCCCTCAGGGAGAACTATTGAGGAACTGGGGAGGGTAATTTTTCTTCTGTGCTGTGCTTGGTTAGTGCTACATCTGTCTCCCAGACACCCCTGATACAGTGAGATTGATGAAAGGATCCAGCCGGCAAATATTAGCAATGAACTCTTCCCCGAACTTCACTGCTTGCGCTCTGTCTCTCCATCACTCTTTCTCTGCAGACTTGTCTCTTAGTCTTTGTCTCCATTTCCTTCTAGCAAATCCTGCTTCCTTTTGTGTCTCCCCCCTCCACTCGCTCTATTTTTCTAAGACCTCTCCTTCTCGTTCTCTCTCTCTCTCTCTCTCTCTCTCTCTCCCTCCCTCTTTCTCGCTCCATCTCTTCCTCTTACTCTCTCTTACTCTCACTTTCCCTCTAGTTCCTACCTGCCCATGGTCTGTCCTTTTTCCTTTCGCTGACTCTTTATGTCTCGTCATCTCATTTTCGAGTTCTTCAATGTCCCTACATTACACTTCTCGCTCTCTCTCTTTCTCGCTCTCTCTCTCTCTCTCTCTCAGCCGCTCTCTCACACTCTCTGTGTCTCAGCCTTATACTTACCCATGTTTCAGCCTTTCTCCTTTCTCTGTCTATTTCTCTGTCCCTCAGTCTCTCTACATTTCAAGTGCCACAATGTCCTTGTATTTCTCTCTCTCTCTCCCCCTTCTCTCTCTCTCTCTCTCTCTCTCTCTCTCTCTCTCCCTCTCTGACTCCTACCTGCCCATGTTTTTCCCTTTTTCCGCCTTTCTATGTCTCTCTCAATGTCTCTCTTCGTTTCACTATTTCAGTGTCCTTGTAGTCTCCTCTCTCTCTCTCTCACTCTCTTTCTCGCTCTCGCTTTATATATATTTATATATTTCACTCTCCCTCTCTTTGTCTCAGCCTCCTACTTGCCCGTATTTGTCTTTTCTCTCTTCTCTGTTTATTTCTCTTTCTCAATTTGCCCAATGTCCTTGTATTTTTCTCTCTATCTCTCCCTCTCTCTGTATCACTCTCTCCCCGTACTAGCCCATGCTTTGTCCTTTCTCCTTTTCTTTGTCTGTCTATCTATTGCTCTGTCTCGCTAGGTCTCTTTCTGCCACGTTATCTTTTTCAAGTGCTGCAGTCTCTCTCTCTATCTCTTTCAATTTCTGCAATGTCCTTATATTTCGCTCTCTCTGTGTCTCCCAACTGCCCAAGTTCCTCTTTCCTTTCTTCATCTTGCTATTTCTCTGTCTCCCCTTATCTCTTGTGCTGACAAGTCCTTGTATTTTCTCTCTCGTGCGTGCTCTCTCTCGGGTGCTTGCCCTCTCTTTCTCACACAAGCTCTCTATCTCTCTGTCCCTCTCGCTCTGTCTCACTCTTGCTCACTATACTCCCTGTCTCCCTCTCTGTCTCCGAACTGGCCAGGTTTTGTCCTTTTTCCTTTCTCTGTCAATCTATTTGTCTCTTAAATTCTCTCTATTATTCCCTATCTCTTTTTCAGTTGCTGTAATGCCCTTGTATCTTCCTCACTGCCTGCTCTTTCTGTCTCCCTAGGATCTGTATCTTGGGTAACAGGACTCTGTCCCGCAGAGGATTTGATATTTGTGCCAAGGTGGTCCAGGAAGGGAATGAGACGGTGACAACCCAGCTGTGGGAGCTCTTCTGTTCCTCCCGCTTCCTAAACGCCACCTGTGACGACTACTTCATGCGGAACAACATCACCGAGATCCAAGGCATCCCTGGGGTGGCCAGCGGGCTCATCAATGGTGAGATCGGAACACATGGGGTTCCCGCTGAAATGAGGCCTGGGCTTGACATACAGGCACATTGAAAGAGAGAGGGGCACAGAAGTGACGTGCTGGCACCTGGGAAAAGTACCCATTATTGTCTAAATGGGCAGGAATTGGACTATCAAAAAGGAGATAGGGCTCAGTGAAAACTGACTGTCGGTTGGCACAAGCGAGCAGGAATAGTGCTTCCAATACTGCCAAGGGGTGGCACAGTGGAGACCCACTGCCAACTAGACAGATGTGGGTACCTACTAATGCCCTGTTTAGCTTATCATTAGAAAAAGCGAGATAGGGGGCACCATGGAGTAAAGCTTGAGTAAGGCTCCTATTCCATGGTGGCAAATCTTCTTTGTTTTTGTTTTCTTTTCTCTTTTTAATGGCCACCATGGAAAGGGAGAAGGCACTACATATCATATCATATCATGTCATATCTGTCATCAATAAATGGATGGAACAAGGGAGGCCTTGCCAGGTAGGCACACCTTTCTTGTCCAATGGATCACCTAAATTGGGGGTTCACTCTCACCAGGATGTGGAACAGTGATATAAGAATCATGAATTGTATTATAGCGTTTCACGGAACATCAGAATATCATCAGGTGGGGTGCAACATTATTTGCAACCACTGTAAACCGTTTGTGGTGCAAAACCAGTAAGAGTAGCTTCTCCAGCTTTGTGTGAACTTTCAGGATGTGCCGAGGATCACACAGTCAGGAAAAATGCTCAATGTTTGAGGAATCAGGTGCATATCAAAACCCAGCTTTATTCAAACAACAAATCTAAGCTGGGACAACATACAAGCATTTCCTTTTGTAGCTCTCGTATTCCAGAAGATTACACACTGGTTTTGTTATAAAATTACATCACAAATGATGTGACATTACATTATCAATTTCTAAAACCTACTGGGAGTTGGGGTTGGTTAGTAGGTCAAGCTGCATATAGAATGTTTAGGGGTTAGTCACTTAATTGGTGGATGCCTATCTGATGGCTCCACCTGGGCCCATCCTACCCACAGATATTATTTCTAATATATCACTATAGGGCTGATTGATTGGTTGGCACAATCCATAATGGCGGTTTGTTAAGGGGATTTCCTATTGGTTGGTATCTAGTTTACCAACCTTGGACACTTGACAGGTCGTCAAAAGATGAGCCAATCATAGAGTAGGGGGCGAGAGGCCCATGGACTGCTCTTCATCCAATTAAGGGTTATCATCCCTCATCCTCTATTTATACTTTTAGGGAGTATTGCAGGTGCCCTATCTCTGTTCCCTTCTAATGAATGGCCAGTGTTTTCCATATCTGGGTCACGTGTTGGGATGTCATGTATGAGGATGGATTTGCTTCTATTTATTAAGGTTTTAGCTAATATTAATATGCGTGTGGTGTTTTCTCTTACCACTGAGAATATTCTTGGGTTATTCTTCATGGGGTCTTTTAGTTTCCTGTTCTACCACACGTGACTATCAAAGGCTGTTTGTACCTTTCTGAAACTTTAATTAAGCTGGGAGTATGCTTCTTGCATCTTTGAGAACCGTTATCGCGTGCCTTCATTATGCCATCCCAATCCTCCCTTATTTCCCACTCACCTTGACACTTGTTGCCAGCTACTGTCTGAGATCTGCATGAATATGTTTTTCTGTAGATTCAGCCTTTTGAGTTTCCCAGAGGCTTTGGGGCCTGTGCTCATTCTGAGACAAGCTGCGGCATCCATCTTTGGAAAGATCTAAGAGCTATATTCCCATGTTGGTCATGCTGCAGTCACTTTATGCATGGGTCATGTTAATGTTTTTCATGTCTTATGGATGCCCTATTAGTATACTTCATGTCTAAATGCATATCTTACCTATTGTGCATGCTCTTCATGTTTAGTTTAGTTTAGTTTAGTTTATTATTTGTATAGCGCCGCCTGGCCCTAGGGCATCCAGGCGCTTGCGATGAATACAACAAGAATAATACAACAGAAATGTACAAACCGATTACATATTTACAAATTTACAGTCTTGGTGCATGCTAGTAAGGTAGGGCTAGGCAGTTTACGTTTCTTTGGATAGAAGCCAAATTTTGGTGTTGTGTCTAAATCTGTGAAAGGAAGGTTCTGATCTCAGCTCGAGTGGAAGTGAATTCCAAAGTTTGGAGGCAAGCACGGGGAAGCTGGAGCCACCTGCTTTTTGGAGCTTAAATCTTGGGATATTTAAGCAATGTGTTTGAGCTGATCTGGTAGGGCGCGCTGGGGTGTGGTGATTGAGATTGTCGGATAGGTATCTGGGTGCTTGGTTAGCTAGGCATTTGTGTGTGAGTGAGATGGTTTTATATTCAATTCTTTGTGGTATGGATAGCCAATGGCAGGTGCGTCTGGCGTCCGAAATGTGTTCATGTTTGGGTATGTTCAGGGCTGCTCGCAAGGCGTTGTTTTGTATGACTTGTAGTTTGTTGATGTTTTTCTGACTGGTTCCCAAGTATAACGCATTGCAGTAGTCAACTTTGGAAAGGACTAGCGCTCTGGCTAAGGTGATGCAGTTGGATGGTGAGAGGTAAGGTCTGCTGGCATTGATGAGTTTACAGGTGTAAGCAGTGGCTGATGATATGGAATTGATCTGTCTTGTCAGTGTGAGGGAGGAGTCGAGGTAGATTCCTAGGGTTTTGACGCTGTTAGAGACGATGATGTTATTGCCGTCTATAGTGAATGCTTGATAGAGTTTGTCGAGTTTATTAAGTCTGGGTTGGGAACCTAGGAGAAGAAGTTCGGTCTTGTCGTCATTGAGGCATAGGCCATGCTTGGCCATCCATTCTTGGATAATGGAATAAATGTTGTTGAGAGCAGTGAGGTCGGTGGAGTAGTCGCCTGTTAAAGGGATCAGTATTTGGGTGTCATCTGCGTAGTTGGTGTAGATGACACCCAAGCGGTCCAATATGTCAAAGAGGGGTTTCGTGAACACATTATATAGAGTGGGGGAGACGCAGGAGCCCTGGGGGACACCGCAAGTGACTGGGGCTGGGATGGCAGAGGCTGTGGGTGCGTAGACTCTCATGGATCTGTTGTTAAGGAAGGAATGGATCCATGCGTTGGCGTTATCTGAAAATTTGGCTGCTGAGGATAGATGTTTGCAGAGGATGTCGTGGTTGACCAGGTCGAAGGCGGCCGATAAGTCAAGAAGGAGAAGGATGGCTAGTTTACCATTGTCTTTAATGTTGTCCATCTGTATCTTAAGGTCAATCAGGGCGGTCTCAGTGCCGTGTTTGGGGCGGAATCCTGATTGTCTGAGTCCTAGTAAGTTATTTTTCTCAAGGTGGTTCTGTATCTGAAGATAGGCAGCTCTGTCGAGGATTTTTAGTAGGAAGGGTACGGTCGTAATGGGTCTGTAGTTGGTGGGGACATTAGGCTCAAGGGTGGGCTTCTTAAGTAAAGGAAGAACCCAGGAGTCCTTGAGGTTGTTGGGCACTATGTTGGAGGTGAAAGATGAGTTGATGAGGGAAGTGATGAAGGGAGCAAGTTGTTTGGCTGCATCTTTAATGACTGGGGCTGGGCAGGTATCGCCTTGGCATTTGGACGGTTTAAGAGAGTAGATTATTTCTTCAACCTCTTTGATGGTTATGGTGGAAAACTCAAAGAGGTTATTGTCATCATTTTGGGGGGTGGTGTGGGTGTGTGTAGAGGGGGTGATGTTATCAGTGAGGGTGAGGCTTTCTTTCTTTGTCAGGATTTTGGCTTGTAGTGTGGCAATTTTGCCTAGGAGTGCTTCCTGGATGCTCGTGCACCAGTGGATGTCTTTGTTACAAGTGTCTGGAGTGGGGGAGGGTGATTCGAGTTCTCTCAGGATATTGAATAGCTCTTTGGTATTAGATTTGGCGTTGCTGATTCTTTCATTGTACATGTTTTTTTTAGACTGGATGATGGCTGATTTATAGATGTTCGATGCCAGTGCGTAAGATGTCTTATTAATAGTGGATGGTGACTGTTTCCATGCTAATTCAGCTTGTCTTTTGGATTTGCGGAGTGTTTTTAGTTTGGGGGTGAACCAAGAATTGAGGTGTGCTCGTGGTTTGGCTTTCCGAAGCTTGAGTGGTGCTATGGTGTTTATGGCCTTAAGGATAGTTGTGTTGTATAACTCTACTAGTTCAGTAGGGTTGGTCATGGTGGGTGAGAAGTCGATGGTGGAGTGCATGTTTTCTTTGTGTCTAATGCATGCACCTCTGCTATGTGTACTTTGTGTGTATGCGTATAGTTGTCTAGTTTCTCTCTATCTCTCTCACTATATATATATATATATATATATATATATATATATATATATATATATATATATATATTAACAACTACCTGTCACTCTACAAGTCAACTCATCTCTCTTATTCATAACAGTAACGTCATGGTTTTAGAGAATCTCATCTTCCACCCCAGACTCCTGGAGCGGTAGGGCTGTCTCAATTGGTAACGTTTCTCACCTGGACGATACTGGTGAGGGGCAGGCACTGGAATCCGTACTTGTATATTCATCAGAGTAGGGGTGGTGGGTATTTCCTGAGCATTCATCTACCCCATTACATTACCACTTTGAGTGTGCTGGCAGAAAGAAGTGTTACCAGTTGACAGCACCAGACACTGGGGCAAAACCAAAAAGGTGATGGCTGGAAGGTTTAGAATTATTTAACCAGACACTACCAAGTTGGCTTGAGCTGATATTAGGTGTTATCACAAGCTTGGATTGCACTGACAAAATAAGGCAATAAGATCATGGTGGGTACTGGCCGCAGGTGGCATTACTAGGTTGGGATCTGCTGACAACAAATGGCATCACTGAGTGGAGGAACTCTGTTGTTCGAGAAAGTTCTGAACAGATTGAGGTGAGTTGGGGCACTGGCAGGTTTCACTGGCTATTTTTGGGCACAATGCAGCAGACCACACTGGCTAGTTTAGGGTACGTGGACAGCACATGGTACTCAGCTTGAAGAAGAAGCAAAAGCTTTTGGTGTATGTGGATGACCTCTACTCAGGCCATTCCCCCAACGTATTGACTATGTGTATGCCTACTGTGTTTTCTTTCTTTTACATTTTAGAAAACCTGTGGGGGAACTACCTGACCAAGGGGGTGATTGTGGAGAAGCGGGGCATGCCCTCTTCTGCGACAACAGATGGCATCAACTTGGACCAGCCCTATGTCTTCAGTGACATGACATCGTACTTTACCCTGCTCGTCGGAATCTACTTCCCATCGGTGACAGGTAAGGACTTCCATTGCAGGACCCAGGAGCCAATGAATGTAGGCCACTTCCTGTGGAGGTGGTCATCAGCTATTCTCTTGAGAGGATGGCTCTTCTGGATATCTTCTGGATCTGGGCGGTGAATGAAGAAAACAATGGAAACAGAATTGGAGATGGCACATCGGAAGCAGGAAAACCTAATTTTGGTTAAAATCAATATGAATGAAAATCAATTTATCATTGATAACACACCGCCTAGCCCCCAAAAAATTGAGAGAAGATGGGCTTAGTGCATGTTAATGTATGTGTACAGGGGGTGGGTAGTTGGAGTCAATTAAAGATGCAGGGCACCTGTCGGGGAGAAATTCTCCCGGGGTCGGCTGAGCCGTCCGCGGACCTCCGGGCAGGGAGGCCCCAACTCCTCCCGTGTATCCCAAAAATGAGTATGAGGCACACGCAAGAAGCAAGGTGGTTCTGCTGTTTATTGAACAAACGGCAGGGATGGGTCAAGGATCGTACGCGTCGGTCCTGACACACACTCCTCATCATGGGCTCGCAGGCCCTTTTTACCTTAGTATGACGCGCTACTTGCGTCACCTGGGAAAGTTAGCAAGAAACCTATCGCCACTCTGGATTGGCTCCTCGAGTGGTAGGGTTAGTATAGCATACGTATAGAGAGCATTGTTAGTGGTTGAGGGTTAGTCAGGTGGTATACTTGGGTTGTCCCTTCAAATTGATACATGAAAATTGTTACATGGAGACCCCTGAGGATTGGTCAATGTTAGTGGCGTCAGTGATAAGAGCCCCATGTTCTGATTGGTCCACACACGAGCCCCCCAGTCTGGGACCATCGCTGTTCCCAGCTCGCGGTGCACCTGTCATTTGCAACAATGTTTCACTATGGGTATGTGCAGACAATGTGAGATTTATTCATATGCTGGAAGGCCGACTACTCCC
Organism: Ambystoma mexicanum; assembly: GCF_040938575.1. Classification (NCBI taxonomy): domain Eukaryota; kingdom Metazoa; phylum Chordata; class Amphibia; order Caudata; family Ambystomatidae; genus Ambystoma; species Ambystoma mexicanum. Next base: position 612,777,290 of record NC_090925.1, on the reverse strand, counting down.
ACCGCTGCAGATGTCCTTTGAGACGCTTAATAGTATCTGCCTGAGTCTTGAAGCGGGGAATCCAGGCGTCTCCCTCCTCCCGGGCCTGGCACCCTGTCAGGTTTGGCTTGATAAAGTGAGGTGGGACCGTGGTTGAGGCAGAATTCTGCACAATTAATATTGTATTTTCCACTGTGTGCCTGGCTTGATTGCAGGTGTGACCTTGGCGTCGGCTTGTGGCATGCGAGTTAGCAACATTGTGCCCTTGACTGTCTGCTTTCGCCGGGCTCATTCTACGGGATCAGCAACTGTACTCTGGCTCATTCAATGTTCAAGGGAACTCTTGCTTGAGGCCTACTTGGGCCTGGTGTATAAGTGGAGCCGTCTGATGCACAGGCGCTTTAGGTTATGGTATCATATTGCTTTATCTCCAGTATCGTGTCTTCATTATACTTTTCATTATTGCGCATGGGTTTAGGAGAAGCGTGAGCAAGCTTTTTTAGATGAGTTCATTGTGCGTCTGGCGTTTCTGCATTTTGAGAAGCCTATGTGAAAAATAATAAAGATGCGCGTCTATGGGTGTGTCCGTCACCTATGTCGTAGCACTGAGTATGTTCTTCGTGTGGATTGGTGTGGGAGTGTCCATTGTGTATGTTGCACGGGTATTCTGACCGTTGGCTAGGTCGTCATGGCATCTCTAACGATGTGTTCAGTTAGTGCTGGATGATTCAGTCGAGTTCCTCCATGCCGCAGGCGTCGGCAAGGGTATGGCAGGCTGGCGGGCACGCGGGTGGGCACGCTGGAGGGCACATCCGTATGTTCTTGTACCAGGGTATTTGGTCGTCTGGTAGATGGGCAAACTCCTCTCATGGCGGGTGCCTGGGCCGCGATCCTCTAGGCCAGGAGAGAGAGGGGATTGGTGGGAGCCTTTTCTTCCATTCTCCCACTTCAGTCCCCCCTCTGGTCGACTTGTTGACCACAAACATATCCTTTTCCTTATCTCCTCTCACTCTCCATATTTTAGTTACTCCTCCCAAATGTCCATAGTGGTTCACATGGTCTTCAAATGACCAATACATATATACACAAGTTCCTCCAGGTGTGCAGTATACCCACTTCCCTATGTAGCTCCTTGGGTTTCTTGGGTTTTCGAGCTTCACAGAAGGTGGGTCCAGATGGTTGGTGATGATCTGGTTGCGCAACTTCTCTCTCTCCTTTATTATTATGCCTGTGTGTTGACCGTTATCTGCTGGCATCAAGGGGTGCATACCAACCATTTCGATCATCTCGTCAGTGGTTCGTGCCTTCCGGGCCTTCCAAAATCTTATCAAGATCAGTGCAGCTCCAGCCAAAATAATGCATCCAACTATAATCTTCAGTCCATCTGACAGCCAAGATGGCATCCACGACCATAATATCGAAAACCAGCTGTCGTCCTTTTTCACACCTTTACTTTCATCCATCATTTTGGAGTGCATCTGGGCCAATTGTGATACTGCTTCTGTCAGTGTACCATTGTCAGCATCGTTAGCAGGAATAAATGTGCAGCATGATTGTCCTATCTTTGCGCAAACTCCTCCTTCCATTGCTGTGAGGAGGTCCAGTACATATCTGTTCTGTAGTGCCACCATCCTCACTGCTCGTAGTTCTTCTTTTATTGCGTTGAATCCATTTACTGTAGAATTAATTGTCATCATTAGTTCCCATCTAGTTATCTGGAGCCATTTTGCGTTTGCGTAAGCCTGTAGTCCCGGATGTATTATTGAGGAGAAGAACATTGCTGCTCTGCTGAATAGTCTATGTTCTGGCAGGATTGAAGTGAGTGCTGTTTCCGACCGTCCCCATAGGTAATTTCCTGTCAAAGGTTCTCCTTGTCTTTTCTTTCTATTCAGGACGGTGTTGTTGCCGCTGTTTTGGTTTTCTGGCTCCTTCTGAGAGTGTACAGATCTCTTCTTCCTCTTGTTTCCTTCATCCATTTTGGGAAAGTTTGCCACATTCACATGTTTCTGGGGCACCACTAGTGATGATACATTGACGTGTACCATTGTGCATATACCATTCCACAGAGGGGGCAGTGTGTGGTATGCCTTGTCTCCGCAGGCCCAGTAATGGTCCATTACCACTGCTGTTCCTGCTCCCCCCTCAGGTAACTCCGTCACACTTGCACAGTTGGTGTTGTATCCCACGTCCACTTCTCCTTTATGTTGGTAGCATACCTTAGGAGCAGTCAGCGGCAGTATTGTTATTGGGTCTTCATCCTTCTCTATCCACGTTAGCATGGGTACGTACTTGACCCAGGTCATCCAACATCTGTCGTTGTGTTCAGCAGTACTCTTAGTATCCTCTCTCGTTACCATGTTGCTGCCAACCACTCCTATGTCCCATTTGTCACCCAGGTACACCTTCCCTGTTATTATTATCAGTGGTCTTTCCCAACATCCTTGTTTACCAGGAACTTCAGTGGCGTACCAATCACATGGTAGGTACTGTAATGTTACTTTCTTTGTTTCTCCTTTTTCAGGGCCGCTTGTTATGTATCTGAATGCTTCAGCGTGCAAACTAGCCTTGTGGTAACTCAAATAAACCTTGAGGAAGTTGTTTTCGTACGGGTATGTGTCTCGTGTTTTCCATACCAGGTGCACCGTGTTCCCTTGAAATCTCCCTTTCGTTTGGAACAGTGCCAAGTATATTATACCTCGTGCTGTTTTTTCATCTATTTCCGTGGCAACGAAAGTTCGGGAAGCGCTCATGGCGTATGGGATCAATGAGCAGACGTAGCAGCTGTCTTCTGTTGTCTGCTTACCTATTTGAGTCATGTGTTGGTACCAAATGTTGTTCGAGACGTGTGCTGAATCTTGTATGTAGTTGTCAATACCTTTATTGTCTGAGTATGTGCTGCGTTTAACTCTATTTCCCTTGTGTGGGATTTTGCTAGTACCACCTGACGTAACACCTGTTGCAGCCGGGGGTGGGGGTATGTTAGATTTGGGAACAGCCAAAATATTTATAGCACAACTGTTCTGCCATACAGAGGCAGCCAAGAACCCGGTGATCATCAAAATCCCTATCATTTTTATTACAGATGTTAATCTCACCGGCATTTTGCTCTTACCTTGCTGCAGTCCGGCAGCTAATTCTTGCGACGTTAAAGTTGCCCGCCTGAAAATTCTCAATATGCTCGTTATTAGTGTTAGTTGTTGTTTTCAAGCTCTCCCTATCAGGTAGTCGTTCAGTGCCCAGGCGAAGAGCTGTTCCCACTCCAATCTAAGTGATCTATCTCTTAGGACAGGCAAGTAAGGGTGGAGATGGGGCATTGACTGTTCTATGGCCAAGAGAAATGCCGTGTAGTAGACACGTACCCTCCTTCTTTTTAGGTACTTTGGCCTTTTTATGTGATAGACAAATTGGTGTGATAATTCTTCAGGGTAGTTATCGTCTGAGGGTAGCATCTACTCCTGGGCAGTGAACTTTGTTAGTTATTTATTTTCTTAGCAGTACAATAATACACAGTACCTGCATGTGCGAGAGAAAAAAAAGAACATTCAAGTGTTTACATGTGTATATGTGCAAAATAATGTCCTTCAGTTGGGTTATTGCTGCAGTGGGAGGGATGTCGATAGGCAGGGGGTTTAGGGCTCAACTGGCGGAAGTCTCTTTACTCTTTGATCGTGTGACCATGGGGTGGGCGGTGTGGGAATTACCCTCCTCTATGCCAGTAGTTGTCTCTGGGGAATCTGGGGGGTGGTAGGGTAGGGAGACACTTGGGCCGTTAGCTGTGGTAGAAGTCTCTTCCTCCGTCGGCGACGCTGTTGCTGTTCTTCCAATGGCCCTGTCGGTGACGCTAGGGCGGGTCTGGAGTTTGCAGATCTTTACGTCGTGTAGGTGATTCCAGGCACGTTTGTCCTGTAGCTTTACTGCTCTTGTTGATACTTCCTCTACCAGGTGGGGGCCAGTGAAACGTGGGCTGTTCCACTTTCTGTTGAAATTGCGGAGTAGTACGTGGTCACCTTTAGCAATTTTGCACAGTTTTTCTTTTTCTCGTTCTCTGTCCTCGTCTTCTTGTTGATCACTCTTAGACCCGCCCCGCGTGCGCTCGAGCTGTTGAGACACAAACACTACACTAGTAATCAAAGAAGACACATATTGGTACATTTCATCACCAAGAACAGCTGCAGTGCTTTCATAGTCAGTGAATGCTCTTGAGGTTGGCGTCAGAGGAAGGCGCATTTGACGTCCGGTCACCACCTCGTGAGGGATGAGGTGGTGGTCGGAGCCTGGTCTATTCCTCAACTCAAATAGGGCTAGTGGAAGGCAGTACAACCAACTCTTCTTTGTCGTTTGCTGTATCTTTGCAATTGCCTCCTTCAATAGGCCATTCAGGCGTTCGCATACACCGTTGGCCTGCGGGTGATATGCACACGCAAATTTATGCTTGATGTTCAATAAGGATGTGATGTGCTGGAACATTTCATTAGCGAAATGCGGGCCGTTATCTGACCGCAGTATCTTGCATACTCCCCACCTGGGGAAAACCTCCCTCACTAGGAATCTAGCTGCTCTAAATGCATCTGGATGTGAGCAGGGTCCTGCCTCAATCCACCTGGAGAACGGGCATACTACTACAATCATATACCTATTTCCTTGACATATGTTGATCATATCAACATAGTCAATATGGATATGTAGGAAGGGTCCCTCTGGCCGGGGTGTAGTACCTTTTATCACCTTCAGTGTGTGACCAGCCGTGAACTGTTGGCATGTGAGACAATTGCTGATGAAGTTTGTCACATGGGAGTTTAACTCGGGGCAGAACCAGTCTTCCCTAATTCGTGCTGCAATGACCTCCTTGCCTGTGTGGGCTGGGTGGTGTAATTGGCTCAGGGTGGTGTTCAATAGTGTCAGTGGAATTATCATCTTTCCAGTGTTACCCTGGCGCCATAGTGCGTCAGTTGGTGACATTGTACATCCTCTTTTTACCCATATTTCTTTTTCTGCCATTGGTGCAGCTGCTTGTAGCTCCATTATCTGTGTGGCCGGGAGATGTGTGTACCCTTCTCTTATCAACATCTCTTTAGCTATCCGCCTCCCTCTCCCTCTCTCTGACTCTGGGGGGTTCCATATCTCACCAAAATAGGCAGCATACTTTGCATGTGCGTCTGCTGCTGCATTTCCTTTTGAGACATGATCTTCTCCATTAGTGTGTGCGGTGCATTTGACCAATGCTAACTCTTGGGGGTCATTTATTACTTCAATTAGTTCAGCCAACAAGAGGGCATGTTGTACTGGAGTGCCGTCAGCTCTCCTAAACCCTCTTCTCCTCCATTTTGACAAACCTGAGTGGACGGTGAATGTGACATATGCACTGTCAGAATATATGGTCACTCGTTTGTCAAAGCTTTCCTTCAACGCCAAGATCAGTGCAACCAATTCAGCTGCTTGAGCGGAGTAATGCTGCGGTAATTGTACACATTTCATCGCCACACACACCGGCACCTCCGTCATTTTTACCACTGCTGCCCCAGTTCTCCTTATACCATCACTATGGTCAATTGTTGATGACCCATCAATGAACAAGAGCTCACCTCCATCTAGTGCGTTCTCTTCAACCTTTCTAGTGCATGAGTACATTTCAGTAGTCTGCGTACAGTCGTGTACATAGTCTCCTTCCTCAATTACTTCTGCTATGAACCTTGCAGGGTTAACAGTGCTGCATCTAACAATAGATAGTTCTGGTCTGGATAAGATGATCTCATAACCTGATGCCCTCTGCGTGGTCAGTGTGGATTTAGGCTTGTTCAATATTGCAAATAGTGCATGTTCTACAAACAGTGTGGTTGGGCACCCCATGGTGATTGCTGATGCTTTTTCTACCGCAAAGGCAGCTGCGGCGAGACCTTGTTCGCAGGGGAAATGTCCTAACATCACAGGATCCAGGTGGCCGCTGTAAAACGCTACTGGTTTGTAGCCCATGCTTGTTTTTTGAGCCAGCACTGCTTTCATCACTGCTGAGTCGCAATGTGAAAATATGAAAAATTGTCGTTCATAATCTGGGGTGGCCAGTACCGGGGCAGTGGATATTGCATCTTTCAGTTCATCAAAAGCCTCTTTCATTTCCACCCCAACTTTTTCTCCCCTCTGTTAGCTTCTTTCAATCCCTCAAGTAGGGGTCCTATGTATGAGCTGTAGTCAAATACCCATGCTCTACAGTAGTTGCACAGTCCCAGGAACTGCTGTAGTTCCCTTATTGTTTGTGGCAGGGGCGTTTTTGAAATGGCTTGTGCCCTTTGTGGTGCAATCTTTCTTCCGTATTGGGATATGAGCTGACCAATGTAAAGTACCTGTTCCTGACAGTACTGTAATTTTTCCTTGTCTACCTTGTAACCCTTTTCAGCCAGTATTGTCAGCATCTTAACTGAGTCTTCCCTGCATCTCCTCTCACTGGTGCTGCAAAATATTATGTCATCAACATATTGCAACACTGTGCTTTCCACTTCAATGTTACCCAAATCCATCTGTATTACTCTGTTGAATATCGAGGGTGACTCGCAGTACCCTTGTGGTAGTCTGGTGTGCTTCCACTTTGTGTTTCTGTAAGTGAAGCTTGTCAGGTCTTGTGAGTCTGGGTGTAGGGGTATTGAGAAAAAAGCATTTTTGAGATCTATCACCGTGAATCGTGATGCCTCTGCTGGAATGCCGCACAAGATTGTGGCCGGGTTTGCTGCTATAGGGTATTCTGCTTCCACTATGTTGTTCAAGGGCCTGAGGTCCTGTATGAAGCGCCAAGACCCCCCTTTAGCCTTGCGCACTGGGTATACAGCTGTGTTACATGGTGATTCTGATGGGACCAATATGCCATTGTTAATAAAGGCTGTTATTGTTTCATATATGCCCTCATCTGCCTCTTTTGATAGTGGGTATTGTTTCACTCTGGGTAGTATTGCGCCCTTTTTCAATTTTATCCTTACTCCCCCAATGCTTTTTATGCACCCCACGTCATAGGGACTGGTAGTCCATAATGATGTGGGTACTTTTGCCATATCCTCCTCAAGGAAGGGAACTGGGGTGGACGTGGGTGCCTCAAGTGCCATTGCAATTTTCTGTGCCACTTGTTTGTACGTCACTCTTAGCCATATTTCTACACTCATCATAAACACCATTTCACCTTCTTCCTTTTCTTCCGAGAAGAGCTCCTCATCTGACACCTGGGTGAGTCTACATCCTTCTGCTAGTGCTATCACCGCCCTCCATGCTCTTCCTTCTCTGTCTTGGGCATGTACTGCGATGTAATCAGCAGTTGCTATTATACTCTCTATGTTCACCGAAATCACCTTTCCTTCTGGTTCATTTGTTGGCGTTTCAGGTCTAAACAAGTAGGCTGCTGGTCTCCTCCAAACTTTTCCTTCAATCCCTGGCATCCATGCAAATGCCATGTCTGTCCCGTATTGGAACAGTTCACCATCCACTGGCTCAGCCCTAACCACTGTCTGTCCACAGTATGCTTGCATAATTTGTCGTGCAGTGAGCATGTTAATTCCTGGGGTTGAGCAAATTATGCCGTCCTCCGTAAAGGAGATCGTCATATTCAGTCTGCTCATTATGTCTCTCCCCAGTATATTTACTGGTGAGGCCCTAGAATACAAAAGTGGGACTGACATGTCATAATCTCCTATAGATAAAGGAACGTTATCAGTAAAGGGAACCAACCCCCTAGCCCCAGAGAATCCTTGGGTGTTCATGGCTTCACCTGACATCTTAAACTTACCTTCCCTTATGCAGGTCCGGGTTGCCCCAGTGTCAACAAGGAATGATAATTTTTTGTCACCTATCGTTACCTCTATGCGTGGTTCCTCCGCACTATTAGGTGTTACCGACAGGATGGGGCACACCAAGGCCGTCTGTGGGCTGTCCTATTGGGGGTATAATGATTGAACACTTCCTGTGTAAGGGTTGTGTCCCAAGACCGTCACCCTACCCAGTTGTGTTTGCTGTAGTTGTGTATTGGTAGACGATATGTTATTATCTTGGATTTGTGCGGGTTGTTGTGCTATCGCTACCTGTTGTTGTGGTAGTGGATATGCCTGTGGCTGTGGTTGTGTTACCAGTTGTTGTTGTCCATTTCCCTGTTGCAATGTCTGCTGTGGCTGGATGCCCTGCTGTTCCTGTGTGTGTACTTGTTGTCCCTGTTCACTCCATGATGGTGTGCCTGGTCTCACTCTGCATGTGCGTGACATATGCCCCACTAATCCACAGATCCAACACACCGGTGGTTCCCTGTTCTGCCATGGGAAGTTTCCTGTGTTGTCCTGGTATACTGGTTGCCCGGTGGGGTAGTAATTTCTAAGTCCTCCCACCTGCTGTTGTGTATTATATCCGTATCCTCTCCCTCTCATTATTCCTCCCCGCCCCCTGTTGTAATTATAATACCCAGCTCCTGCTGTTGAGTATCCTCCTCCCATGTTAGTTGTGTATGGTGGGATTGGCGGCTGCTGTTGTGTTATGATCTGTGATGATTGTATTTGAGAGGGATCTTGTGCAGCCACTACTTGTGTGGGGCTTTGAGTCATTGTTGTAGGTGTGGTTATTAGTGCACCTTCCATCGTATATTTATTGAGTTTTTTCTGTACTAATTTAGCCTCTTCCGTTTTTCTATCCTCTTCCTTTTGTCTCATCTTTTCTTGCCATGTTCTACAATGATGCACTATCGTCAGTTGTATTTCTGGCCATGCTTTTGCTTCCATCCCTACTACTTTCTTCAGTTGTTTCTGAACTACTTCTGGGAGCCCTTGTACTAGTATGTGGTAAAATATTGCTGGTGTCTTGTCCCATTGCTCTCTAGTTTCCATGCACCACTTCTCTTGAATTTCCTGGATATAATCAACAGGATCTTCGTTGTCACGCATCTTGCGCGAGGTAATTGCTCCAATGTCTGATGTGTCTGGGTACTGTACCCTCAGTGCAAGCCATAATGCATGCCTGCAGTTTGCGAATGGTGCCCCATCGTGTGATGTGTTTGTTATTGTGACCCCGGGGAAGCCCGCTCTCTTCCAGATGTCATCCGCTGCATCCCCTAATATTGATATTAGAAGGCCCTTTACATCCCCCACTGCCAACTTCTGTCCTGCAGTGTGTTTTTCCATTTCATATATCCATTTACCCGCACCTCCACTTAATGATGGGAGTCTGCACTTTATATTTTCCTTGTCTGCATGCTTCCAGGGGACGTATTGTGGTCTAACCCCTCCCTTCTCCAGGAGTGGCATTAGGTTGTGTCTTTGTTGGCCCTTTGGGTCCCACACAATCGAATCCGTACACCCCTCCTTTTCTTCTCTATCTTCTATGTCGTCAATGGGGTCCATATTGCACGTAGCTGTTTCGCCTCCCTCTCTTCCCTTTCTTATATTTTTTCCTTTATTTAAAATGGGCGGGTGTGTTTGTTCTCTCTGCCTTCGTCCAGGGAGGTCTCTAAGCTTCCCTGCATAGGGTGTCAGTTCGTGTGGGAAGGGCGCTAGTTTAGATTGGCACGCCGCACGTAATGAGCGTGAGGTAGTGGAGCATGTAGGACGGGATGGTGACGGTGTGGCTGCACGTGTCTGCTTTTCCACTATTCCTTGCTCTTCCTCCTCACTTCCCTCCAGTTCTTCCTTTCTCCTGCATATCCAAGGTGATCCTCCGTTTGTCCGAGTGATGTATAGTTTATCTAAGCTTTCCCTTCCACTGTCTCTCCCTTCCCTCTCTACCCCTCCTTCTTCCTCACTGCAAAAGTCCTCCATTGATGGCAACCCCCAGTCTGTCTTTTTCCCCTTAATCGTTACTGTTTTTAAGTCTATTAAGTCTATTCCTTCATTGCCTCCTTTGCCAATTGTTCCCCTTTGTTGTGATTTTGTTGCTACTTCTGTGTCTCTGTGTATGTACTCTCTTACTTCACTCCCCCCTCTCCTTTCTTCTCTCTCCCCTTCATCATTTTTTTTTCTATTTCCCTACCAATATCTTCTCTTTTCTTTATAAATTCCTCCATTGCTTTAATACTCATCTTTTCCATTATTCTTTCTTCTTCTCTCTTTCTTTCCCATTTCGCTCTTTCCTGCTCTAATATGCCCTCTATCATTCTTCTTTCTTCGTATTTCCTTGTCGTTTCTGATAGTAATTTTCTTCTACATATTTCCAATTTCCTTTCTTCTTCTTCTTCTTCCCTCATCTTGTCACGCAGTGCTGCTCTGGATACCCTTTCTGCTGCTGCCTTCACCCTTTCTGCTTCTCTCTTTTTCTCCTCATTTCGTTCCCTTATTTTGTCCAGCTCATCCTTGCTTTCTTTCTTTTTTCGTGCTCTCTCTCTTTCCTCTTTCTCGAGCTGCTTGATCAGTGTATTCTGCTCATCCCTTAATTCTGCTAGTCGTTCTTCCAAGATCTCTTCCTTCTGTCTTAACAGCTCTTCCCCCTTTCTTTTCCCCTCTTCCCCTTTCCCGTTGCTCCTCCTTGTGTCATCCTCGTCCATTTTCCTCACTACCTCCTCCTCCTCTTCTGTTAATGAACCTCGTAATTTTAATAATACCTGCACCGCTACCCACTCATCCTGTCCTATTCCTGCGATCCGTTCCTCGCCAATCCCTCCTTCCCCTGCGGGCATTTTCGTGCAGGCGGATCCCGTCGTGCTATTCTGTTCCCTCCCTGTGTGGCTACCTGAGGCTGTATATGGTGGCGGGCTGTATGGCGGGTTCGAGTACCCCTCAGCCGCCCTCAATTGAACCATGTCCCGTAGTTCTGTTAAAGGATATAACCCCCCTTCCTCCTTTTTCACCACCTTCGCTAGGGGTATATCGCCGGTCTGTTCCTTTTTTATTTCCTTTTCACTTATGTTGTTGCTCTTCTCTCCCTCTTCTCCATTCCCCGTGTTCTGTGGGCTTTCACTCTCTTTTTCCCCATTCTCTCCTTCCTCTTTAATCTTTTCTCCCTCCGTTGTTCCACCCATAATAAACATTCAGTTTGGTCCTGGTCGGGACCCTTGGAACATTCTCCATAAGTTAAACACCTCCACTTGGTGTGTCAACTTCTTCCCCTTGTATGTGTTATGCAGATAGGTCAATAGCGAATGTTGGGTATATGGATCGAAACTACCATTAGGTGGCCATGGTGTCGTCATTTTGTTGTCCGTCCCCTGTGTCCATTCAATGCTATACTTGATCAGTTTCTCCCTATGGGGCGATAATGTTTTACATATGTGTTGTAGCGGGGTAGTGAGGGTGTTCCCCCACCCTCCCGATCCTGCCCCGTATGACATGGTAGCTCTTTACTTGTTGTCCTTCCTTTATTTGGTAGCCGTTATCTTACTGACAGTTTATAATATACAGCCTCTTACCTGGCCCCGTAAATTTGGGGACTTGTGATAATTCGATAACCAAAATTAGTAAAATATAGCATTCACGTTTGTATATTCTTTTCTTTCTTTTCCACCCTTACAGCCCCCTGCGGCCGAGGCGCACGTGGCCCCCTGCGGCTGCGTGCCCCTTACTACTTTCTTATACAGCCTCCCCACTTCCACTTGCTCCTCCTCTCTCCTTTATACTTGCCGTGGCCGGCGTTCTCCGTGCGCAGCCACGCCCCCGTTTCCACCTTTCCCCCGGCCTATTCACTACCGTTTACCTTCTTTTCCACTCCCCTACCACAACTCTCTTCCCCTCCACTTTCAAAAATAAAATGCCTTGTGCTCGAGATATCCTATGAAAACCCTACTGGTGACGTCACCGATTTCTTCAAACTACTGGTAAGTTCTTTACATGTTTTTTTTTTTTTTAAGTTCAAAATATACTTTCAATCCACCCCCGTTAACCCCACAGCTGTCTTCCTGTCACACCTGGAACAAGGTAATCAACAATATAATCGGACTGCGCACGCTGCGTCGCCTCGCGTGTGATACGCCCCTCGACAGGAGGGCTTAACCAGCCAATTATCTTCCGTATTGGGCAACCAGCTAGCTACCGCCTACAGGGAACCGTCATCTATCTATCGAGTTTCCTGCTCGATCAATAGGGATCCTCATCTACTCATTGATCAATAATCACCAAATCGTAGGAAACCGCGCACGCACATACACCCTTACACGTGGTCGCGACCTAGGCCAATCAGTGTCTCCGAGCGGTCGCACGTGATGTTTTCGTGCTCCGCCCCCTTCTCTCCCGTAACGTAGCGGACTGCTCTCGCACTTGTCCGGCTACCATTCATTTCATTGCCAACACTAATTTGTCAAACCTTCGCCGCGCACCTGTGCAACACCTCCCACCTCCCGTATTCAATTCCTCCCCCCTCCCTCACAATTTCACATTGCTTGTTGTGCGTGGCATACTCACCAAGTGCTCTTGATGCGGGGCCACTCGACTGCGTGCACCCCTCCAAGCGGCTCGCCACCTCCCCTCGTCTGGACCACGTCTGGACACTCGCCAACCGCGGGCGGGATACTTCTCAACCGGCTCCCGAAGGCCAATATCCAGATTGCGCTGTCCGGTCTTCTCGCAGTTCCGCGATGGTCCTGTAGTCCTCAAAAGGGGGCAGCGGCAGAGGGGGCCGCGCCGTCGGGCCTCCTCGCAACGGGAGCACTCGGATAAGATAAAAATAAAAGTAGACCTCAAACAGATCTCAGCAGTGCCTCCAACTTATCGGGGGGAAATTCTCCCGGGGTCGGCTGAGCCGTCCGCGGACCTCCCGGCAGGGAGGCCCCAACTCCTCCCGTGTATCCCAAAAATGAGTATGAGGCACACGCAAGAAGCAAGGTGGTTCTGCTGTTTATTGAACAAACGGCAGGGATGGGTCAAGGATCGTACGCGTCCGTCCTGACACACACTCCTCATCATGGGCTTGCAGGCCCTTTTTACCTTAGTATGACGCGCTACTTGCGTCACCTGGGAAAGTTAGCAAGAAACCTATCGCCACTCTGGATTGGCTCCTCGAGTGGTAGGGTTAGTATAGCATACGTATAGAGAGCATTGTTAGTGGTTGAGGTTTAGTCAGGTGGTATACTTGGGTTGTCCCTTCAAATTGATACATGAAAATTGTTACATGGAGACCCCTGAGGATTGGTCAATGTTAGTGGCGTCAGTGATAAGAGCCCCATGTTCTGATTGGTCCACACACGAGCCCCCCAGTCTGGGACCATCGCTGTTCCAAGCTTGCGGTGCACCTGTCATTTGCAACAATGTTTCACTATGGGTATGTGCAGACAATGTGAGATTTATTCATATGCTGGAAGGCCGACTACTCCCACCGCTGCAGATGTCCTTTGAGACGCTTAATAGTATCTGCCTGAGTCTTGAAGCGGGGAATCCAGGCGTCTCCCTCCTCCCGGGCCTGGCACCCTGTCAGGTTTGGCTTGATAAAGTGAGGTGGGACCGTGGTTGAGGCAGAATTCTGCACAATTAATATTGTATTTTCCACTGTGTGCCTGGCTTGATTGCAGGTGTGACCTTGGCGTCGGCTTGTGGCATGCGAGTTAGCATCATTGTGCCCTTGACTGTCTGCTTTCGCCGGGCTCATTCTACGGGATCAGCAACTGTACTCTGGCTCATTCAATGTTCAAGGGAACTCTTGCTTGAGGCCTACTTGGGCCTGGTGTATAAGTGGAGCCGTCTGATACACAGGCGCTTTAGGTTATGGTATCATATTGCTTTATCTCCAGTATCGTGTCTTCATTATACTTTTCATTATTGCGCATGGGTTTAGGAGAAGCGTGAGCAAGCTTTTTTAGATGAGTTCATTGTGCGTCTGGCGTTTCTGCATTTTGAGAAGCCTATGTGAAAAATAATAAAGATGCGCGTCTATGGGTGTGTCAGTCACCTACGTCGTAGCACTGAGTATGTTCTTCGTGTGGATTGGTGTGGGAGTGTCCAGTGTGTATGTTGCACGGGTATTCTGACCGTTGGCTAGGTCGTCATGGCATCTCTAACGATGTGTTCAGTTAGTGCTGGATGATTCAGTCGAGTCCCTCCATGCCGCAGGCGTCGGCAAGGGTATGGCAGGCTGGCGGGTGGGCACGCGGGAGGGCACATCCGTATGTTCTTGTACCAGGGTATTTGGTCATCTGGTAGCTGGGCAAGCTCCTCTCGTAGCGGGTGCCTGGGCCGCGATCCTCTAGGCCAGAAGAGAGAGGGGATTGGTGGGAACCTTTTCTTCCATTCTCCCACTTCACACCCCTATTAAAAGAATAGCAAAATGAAGTTTAACAAAGGACAAATTGGTTATACCAAAACCTGGTAAAAGCAATCATTTTAGAACCAATCAGCATCATTATCAGTATGGTGGTAACAAAAAACATGGGGCATCGTTATGAGAATGGCAGTAGTTGTAAAACAGGCACTATTTCCAATTGGTACCTGACGAGATTCAATCAGTTTGCAGCAAGCGATCTAATTGGCCCACGATGGGTCCTCACCAGCCGGGTAAGGCACCCGTCGCACCGAACAATCACTGCATCCCTAGAGGTATTGGCCGCCATGGAAAGGGAGAAGGAACCACATGTAGTCTCTTCTCCCCATCCCATAGCAGGCATTTTATTTCTTTACTTTTTTAGAAGGCCGCCATGGAAAGGGGGAAAGGACTACATAGCCCGTTGCATGGTGGCCATCTTTTTTTATTTTTGTTTCCATTTCGGAAACGCTGTAGCATTTCACAACTGAAAAAAGGCACTATTAGTACCCCAGTCTAATGGGCTGGGGTACTAATAGCAATACGCCCCTCACTGGGGGGGCATTCCTGCGTAACTATGGGCACCCCGGCATTACCTGAAGTGGTAATGCCCCTCCAGCTCAGGGCTTATTGCTTAAATAACATGTTTCATTCCAATTCACCTGATTATGAGTTTGTCCATAGGGCATCATAACCTTATTTTATTTTGAGGTGCTACCGCCACTCACAATGGCAGTAATGGCACAGGCGGTATTAACACATGCGGTAATACTGCCACTCCACAATGCATTCCTGTTGTACTCCAGCACAGGGAGCAATTAAAACCCATATTTAGACAGTGAATTTCTATTACCACTGGCGGTGGCAATAATTCAGTTTTGCAGCCGCACAGATAACACTGCAAAACTAGTAATGAGGCCCGTGGCATTCGAAATACCTCTTACTTTTAAAATCCCTCCTAATTAGTAGTCGGGATGAATTGGGATATTTGCTGTATGGCTACCTTAAGTAGTAATGCAGGAAGTAAATATTCCAAGCAACCTCAGCTCAGAACCAATTGATATTGTAAAAATAAATTGTGCAACACCACATTTTCACTTTTATCACCGTACCTCTTTGCGGCACAGATGCCGGGAACATGAAGCAGGTGATAGGTCTGAGGACAGACAGGAAAGGGTGGCGGGTGCACAGGAGGCGGCATTGAGGGGTGCGCGTTGGGTCAGCTGGGGGTGGCGGAGACTGCAAGGATGTGAAGGATGTCTATGTGGCATGACTCTAGCACATGTGGCTCTGATCAATGGTGTTTACAGGGTTAAGACCTGTGGCTAACATGTACAACTAGCATCGATAATGACCATAAAGTGTATAGATGATATTGAAAATGCTATATGATTGGAAGAAAATGTATAGGTCACTGCTCAGTGGAGCCTCAATACCTTATTGCTTACTCTGTATACACCTAATTTATCAATTAATATCCATGTATACACAGGGAAGTTTGAATCGAGTATGGGGATATGGGGGGGGGTATTATGGATTTTGCGATATCAGCAAGGAAAGGAAGTGTTTCAAATGCCCCCTATTTTTACAGTCTGACCCATTAATGGACTATTGTCTCATTCTGTAAATACGGCCTAATGATAGGTTCTGAAATGGTGCATAAATGGCACATAATGTTGCCTCCGATTTTAGGCAAAAAGCACTTAAAACACTTTGCACTGTAAGTACCTTCTATGCTCAAAAAGATGTCAGGGTGCCGCAAAGGGGTTTTTGCATGGAGATTCGCAATGCACAGAAGGGGCGTTAAAGAGACGACTGTGCATTTCGCAGCCATTTGACTCCAGCGCTGTGCCTTGCCGCTGTCCGGCATGCATTTCCATCCCTTTCACGGAGGCGCAAATGCATGGTCTCAGTTATTCCAGACCGCTTCATGGGGTGTGGCAGAAGCTCTGTATTTAGGGTGACCAGATTTAAGAAGTAAAAAAACCGGGACAGGGCAACTAACATAAAAGTAGGACTAATTCTTGAAAGTGGCTGTCAAGGCACTACACTTCAGTAGCAGTTGGAGGAGAAGGGAGTTTAAGTGTTACTATTCAAATAAACACATATTATAATACATTTATCACAAATTAACACTATCTTAAGTTGTAAAATGCAGCATTTCTTCTGTGTCAGATTCTGCATTCCTGCCTGTCAGCTATGAAGACCGACCACCAAAAACCTGTACCACTGCAGTTTCCAATGGGAACATAATCTTGAGAAAATGGAGACAGAGCACCAAATACGGGGACTGTCCCGGAAAAATCGGGACGTCTAGTCACCCAATCTCTATTCCTCCTGGAATACTGCATGCCCAGAATGGCTTCACCACCTTAGCGGTGGGCAACCCATACTAATTGCTACCCGTCAAGATAAGGCATGCAGTAATGGAAACTACGGAATATGGCCTGCCTATAATGGCTACGGCTAAACCAATAAGGGATGGAATACTCCACATGGCCAGTGTAGATGGCTGGAGAGAATTATAATGCTTTGAATCTAGGATTGTCAACATGATCTCCCCGTAAACTTGGGTTCCCATTCATTTGTTTTTTCAGATACACTTGTACTGTATTGTGAGCCCTTCACTGGGGATGAGGACAGGAGTTTGCTGCAGTAGACAGAGGCACTTACACAAGGCAGTGGCACATCATTTAATCCATACATTGTTACAAACCATCTTGAGCAATCCAACTACACAAGGGTCCACGGGAGTTTTCAATATTCCTTATAGGAAAGGTCTGCAGCTTTTAGCTGGCTAAATGTTTTGGACTACAACTTCATCAGCACTAGTCAGCATAGTCAATGGTGAGTGATCATGGGAGTAGTAGTCCAGAACTTCTCAAGAGAAAAAGGTTGCAGACTCCTGCTTTATACAAAAAGCAGGTTCCATGATTACCATCATGGCTGGGTAAAGCTGATGTTTCTTTACTCGTGTAAACCTGTTGGTGTTTATTTATGAGGAAATTGCCGAAATTGCAAAGTAAGATTAGACAAGGCAAAACGTTTCTAGTAACACAATCATGTCCTAACTTTGGAGCTCCTTCTTTTGTATTTTCTTCATATTCACTTTCCGTGCTTCAATCTATTTTTAATTCTTCGATTCATGCTCTTGATGCTTTAGCTTGCGACGGCATTACGCTTCCAGTAGGACACAAGGTCTTGTCCTTCAGAACAGATCTTGCTCCCATTTTGAATAGCTCTAAAGTTTGTCTTAAAACTTGCCAACATGCCAAAGCTTTTGATAATATTTACTGATCATGAATTGATAATATTTACTGATTGTGAATTGCATCGTTGCATTTTTATAAACTGTATGTCCCATTTTCAAATGATGTTCTGGATTTAAAATAAAAATACATTGTACAGTTTAGGATGGAGTTTACATTTCGAACTGATGCAACATTTGCTCAGAGCCAAGTCCTTTACATGGAGGAAAGTAAAAAGCTTGGCTTCCCGCTACCTTGTCATTTAGTGTGTAGGGATTTGCATGAAACTATAACGTCAGAAAGGGCCCATCATTCACAAGTACCCCCCACACCCTAAACCTCATTCTTCCGTGCATATACGAGCAGGGAGTGCAATAGGATAGCGATGTAAGATGGTCTAAAATTGAAAACAGGACCTCTATTTAGCAACTTGTCATCCAATCATGTTGGGTTTTGTAGTAAATATTTTGGTAGACGTTGTACATCTCCAGTTATTTTTCGATTTGTTTTTTCCCCAAACCTTTTTCAATGAAAAACCAATTGAAAAATATAGGGGGTCTAAGGATATATAAGGGTTAGGTAATAGGGAGTAAATAATAAGGGAGGGAGCCTTGGGTGAGGATCCCCCCACAATATAAACAAAATATTCAAAGAGTTAAAAAAAAGGTTTTGGCAAAAATCTCTTCAAAATAACAACTGGGGATGAAACCACATAGAATCAAAATATGGATATATGGATCAGGGGGTCTGGTCCTGTGCTATTAGTATAGGTATAGGCTATCAGTGTAGGCGATTTCAGGAGATTGTCAATTTTGTGAATTTTCAAAAATAGGAAGTTAGGACACATCATAGCTTACACAAGGCTAGAGCATACCACCACGTTCATGTTAGCTGCAGACCTGTGAAACGCCAGGTGGTAACGCTAGTAAAAGTATAAAGCTGAATGGGTTACCAGCACCTAAATGAGGCGGCAACTCGCGTCTGCCACAAAAGTTTCTTTTATTAAAAAAAGATCAGTCTTCTGCTCCCCTTTCATTATTGCAGCCCTCTCCTTAGCCCCAATACTTCGGTATCTACCGTATGTTCTACTCCCCCAAAACAGTGCTTGCATAGTGCGCTGGCATGTAAACTACGGTGGCCAGTCATGTCAAAACAAAAGACGATGGGTACTGATGCTTACACAAACAGGTGTGTTACCCGATCCTTACTCCAGGGTTCTCAACTTATTAAGATGATTTGTATCAAGCAGTATCCTTATGCCAGGCTGGCTTCGAACACACAAAAATACTAGCAGACACTGCTAAAGTTGGGAAACGCAGCCGGATAGCAATACATTGACCTGTTCTGAATTAGGAGGGCTAGCCACCTAGTGCATTAACACTGCCTGCAGCACATCAGTGCTAAAGAAAGGGTAGCTTGCAGGGTGACTTTCCAGTATACCATGAGGGCTAAGCAGCGAAGAAGGCTTTCAAGCGGCTGCTTTGCAGACTTTGAGGATAAAGGGAAAGTGTGGCTGCAGACTTGCGAGTGGGTACCTTCCAAAAGAACCGCTCATTTAGCCGTGTTCGTTCTCGCAGAGGGGCGCCTATGACTATTTTTTGTTTAAGGATAAGGGGCTCCATCTTCTTGGCCCATGCATCTTTCAAGTTACTGGTGTTAGTGGTCTCAGGAAACTCAACAAGATGTACTGTGGGAACAGCCAATTGAATCCACCAGTCTAAATTATTTGTACACAAATTCCCCTGTCCCTCGGTAGGGTGTATCAAGGCAAAAAAGCCTTGGCAACCCCCAAAAAGCATTGATTGTGCATTGAAAGGCATGGTCACCACATTATCCGAACTGGAGAAATCTGCAGGTAGGAAGGGGGATTCCAGGGTGCTCTCTACTCATACAGGTCCCTGGCATATCCTACAAATAGCAAAAAGCATATAATCCTCAACAGAAACTACTGGAAAAGGGATCCATGCATTTCAAATGACACCCGTCTAAGCTGTTTAAGAACGACTACCGAGACCCGTCCAAAAACTAGAGAGAGCGGAATACAGACTTTCAAATCTGCAGATGTACAATGTATATAATCTCCTTGGCTAGCATCCCCATGGAATCGTTGGGAGAAATTTGACCATCTGCACGGGCAGAGTGCACTCGCCTGGGCTTTTTGATTTTTGATAAATGAAAATGAATGATGAGAGATCAACCTCCAAGGACAGTGTTTGAGGCCATTCCACACACAGTCCTTCTGCTTACCGCACAAAAACGCATAGTCACATGTACTCCAGGAAGACAAAGCCCACAGGTGCCACCTTCCCCTGTCATATTCAGCTGGAACGTACATCAAAGCATCTCTAGAAGGGGGAAGGCACACCTTCCTCCAGCAATGAGCAGCCTAATTTAAATATCAAAGGCTCCATGGATCTGCTTTCCTGTGTTCTCCGGCTGGTGGCAGTGCATACTAATGAGAGATAATTGAAGCAAGCCTGAAGGGGCTTGGTTGCTGGCAGAGACAACAGAAAGGCAGGACTAACATCCCTTTGGTACGAAATGCGTCAACTTGAAGCTGGTTCCCACCTCTCTGTATAAAAGGCAGTGAATGGCCTGTCTAGGTCCAGTGGTTACCACAGGTGTCCCTGCAGAGCAGACCCATTTATGAGGGACGAAGGATGTGATTTGTGGGAGACAGGAAGTCTGCTCCCAGCACAAACTTCATGGGAACCCTGCACTTTTATCAAGAATCACAGAGGGTTCAGTTAACCAGAGAGACACTTTGATCTATAACAGACAGGGAGATGGGTGGGACTTAGGTAAATGTTTTCACCCCCTTGTCTGTCCTGTTGCAGAGCACTCTGATCCTGACCTGATGCATAACAAAAGATTGTTTGTGGGGATTCAGGATTGGTTCAATCAAGGTAGGCTTAGCCTGCACCAATCATTGGGGGCCATTTTCTTTAAAAGAGGGCTGAACCCCTCACTTGACAGATCATCTGAAAACCTCGAAAGGAGTAAGAAGAAGGAATCATTTGGACCAGAGCTGAAGATACAGTCTGCCTTACATTTTCCGCCAGCGAAGGAAGGCAAGGAGCTTGAAGAGGGAAGCAATATCCCTCTCCTAAACATCTCCCAGGGAACAGAGGGAAATACTGGACTCAGAGGACCCATCCGGCAGTCCAGAACCGTTACCCAGCCAGCACACAGCGTGCCCTGCTAGGTTCTGCCAGCAAGCTTCCTAGGTGGGAAGTGCCGGAGAGTATCTGAACTAAGGACAATGCTATTGCCTGCAAACACTCTCCTGAGCCTTGGGTAGTCTGCCTTGAAAGGACATGAGCCCTGCAGAGAAGCTAGGAGGAGTGCACAAGCATCATCCAGTGTCCATCCTTTAAGGATGTTTTTGAGACAGTCGAGTCCTCGAACCGCATCCGGCTGCACCGCTGACTGCCGCAGTCAGCAGAGCCATCTGAGACGCTTCGATCAGCATTCCAGATCCTCCAACCAGCACAAAGACCGCGATTCTTGGCCCCGAGCGGCTGTGCTGAACAGCCTGCAGACGTCCGTCCAGCCTCGCTTGCCGAACTGCCACTAACTCTGTCTCAAGGGCTGCGTAGTGCCCAGGAACCGCCTTGACGCTGTCGAGTACCAAGAACATCTTCAGCACCCGGCACATTGTGGTTCTGCCCCCCTGGTCCTTCTCTGAAGGCCCCTAGAGACAGCTACGACCCTTTGCCCCCTTGGTGCTGGAACCAAATAACCTTGAACAGTAAGACTGATTACTTTACCAACTACCCTCCTGTATCCAGAGTGCATCCCCTTCCTTTGTGAAACTGTCTGTCCTCTGTATTCCTTTACAGGGTGGGATGTATTTTGTAGTCTGCTAGAACTGTCTGTTGTAGTAATAATAAAGTAGATACAGTCCCTTTTATCATTGGGTAATAATTGTATTCTCGCTGTGTTGTAACTAATCAACAATCCATGACCTTGCGGACATAAGCCTGCCGTTCCGTCCATGTTACCAAAATTGGTCAAGGAGGCCTTATAATTCACTTGTACTCCAATCTGTTCGTATCCCTTCGGGTGTACTAACGGTGTGGGGTTGATTGATGGTTTGGAAACCGATATTCATCCCTGGACCACTGGTGCACCGGAAGTTGATTTATCACACCCGTGGAGAACTTGCAGCTGACAACAAGGATTGGTGTTCAGCTGCAATCAACCTGAAATGAGATTACTCCCGAAGAAAATCCAAAAGCACTGTCTGTCGGGTAGGTCCATCTTAATATACTCATTGGCGTAGCACGTGAAAATAGATTCCAACAATAACATGATGTAGCTAAAGACTTAGGAAGGGTTAGGATCTCCTAAAACGTCGATGTCTACCTTTGCAATGTGTTGCTGTGCCTTGAGGTGCAAACGGATGAGAAACCCTGCAACAGCTGGTCTGAGTATGTAAGGAGTACCTAACAAGGTGGTGCCATCAACTTGGAAAACCTGTTGTATAGCTGCAATAGGGTCAAAGAAAGTGATTGTGATGAATGAAACAGGAGCTACTGAGAGGCACAGAAAGGCACAAAAAATCAGGGGCGACTATGGCATCAAAAGACAGAGAAAAAGACTGTCTCCAAATGTATGGACTCAGGAAGCAGAAGTACAAACCTGGGAATTAAATGTTATTCTCAGAAACAAAGAGTTCGGCTTCTGATTGGTCACATCTGCTGATGATGTCATTGGACACTTGAGGGAGAGGGGGGGATTTCCAACTCTTGCTTTTAGAAAGACTGGTTGTTGCTTCCTACTGTTGAGTAAAATTGACATTTGGTTTAAATACATAGAGCCTCTTTAGGACCCTGGCGGCCCCAGAATGAACGGTGCCGGTAAGGGACTGGCACCGTTTATTCCGGGCTGCCCTATTACGAGGTCTGCAGTGGGTCCCGCTAAGGAACGCCTGGTCAGACCAGGCGTCCTTAGCGGGACCCTGGAGCAGACCAGGATGCTTACAACGGACCCGTCATTAACGGGCCCGTTGTTAGCATCCTCCCCATTCCCATTGAGCCCTATGGGGCTCAAGGAAAATGGGGATTAAGTTTTACCGGCGCGTCAGAAAAGTGCAGTTACCGGGTCCGCCAAGGTCGGCATGACCCGGCTATTGCCCTTTTCTGGGCTCCTGTAAAAATTAATTACCGGCGGCAGCCGTGCCCTTTATAAGGGCACGGCTACCGCCAGGGTCGTAATGAGGCCCATAGTCTTCTTAGCAGGGCCACAGGTATCCTACATAAATAGTAAATAAAAATAAATAAAATATCAATATCGTCAAATGTTCATGTAACTGTGCAGATCCAGGAATGAGGGGAAAGAGACAGCTTTTTCTAAACTAAGAAATGCATGCACTACGAACCTCTGTGCAGCACGATGAGGCGCAGTCTGAACCCCTCGCATAGCTGGTCGATAGGAGTCTTTAGAAGTCTGTTCTTCCAGTGTGTAGCCCGCAGATCACACCCCAGGCACCCGTCTGTCTATAGTCATCAAGGCCAGCTTCTGGGCACATGCAGGATGTGACTGACTGGCACTTTACAGTTATTGGTCTGATTCTCTGGCCCAGTGACATCACAATCTTCTAAGGGCTGGAGAGCATGGCTGAGCTGGGCACCGGACGTCTATGGTCCATCTGTGAATTGATGGTATGGAACCTTTCAAAGAGAGGCAATGGGCTTTGCACATCAACAGCCTGTGGGGCAAAGCTGGGCCTGGGGAAAACGATGCAAGTTAAGTTAATGTTTGCAATGATTTCCTGCCTTCTCTCAAAAAGGAGACCGGCTGGCCACTGAGCACTTCAGTTCCCTGGAAGGTTATTTTGAACAGGTGGACCTTGGCTTCCATACCCCCCTTCCTGACGTGTTATTAAATTTGGCATCAGCCTGCAACAGATGCGACAAGAATATTGGCCATAAGTTTTCAGGACATCAAAATGCATAATAACCAGAAAATGCACCTGCTTCCCTATTAGCTTGACAACATTGGATACAGTCCCCCCTTCTGACCTCGGCTACCACTGGTTCACAAATAATATGATTGCCTCACCATCGCGGAGAACGATTTGAGATCAGGCGGCGTGTCCCCCACCCTGAATGTTTACTCAAAGTCTCCAGAAGACACAATTGTAGGTTCACCAATTGGGGCTTCCTGCTAAGACTGGGCGTGATCAGATCAACTTTCAGTGTATTTCGCTCTTGTACTCCTCGGAGTAGAGAAATAACACAGAGGGTGCTCCTTGCAGGTACTCCCTTAACCTAATTATTTCTACTTGTAAATATACATAACTGCAGACACATGTGATCTCGTAGTCATTCTCTTATTGTACATGTACGTATTCCTGACACAGACAATTATTCAACATTTCAAAGAATTATCAAATCTCAGTGGACAGAGATTGCTCTGCAATGGGCCTCATTACAAGTCCAGCGGTAATCCTGCCGGTGCTGCCGGCGTATTACCGCCAGACTTGCAATATTTACTGGCACCTGGCTTGCCGGAATCATCAGGGGATTATGACCCCAGCATTCTGGGAACCCAGGTGCCGGTAGATGTTAATCCCCATTCCCAGAACTCAATGGGAATGGGGACCACGGAAGCACTGACACCATTAATAACAGTGCCAATGCTTCTGTGAAACTCTGCAGGCGGGTGTCGTTTCACCTGCCAGGTCTGACCTTGGTGGGTGGGATGGCACCCGCCGACAGACTTGTAGTGTGCCGGTCCAATAACAATGGTGCCGGTAGGCTTAGTGGCACTGTTGTTACCGGACCAGCACACTTGTAATGAGAACTAATGTCTTCAATCTCCTGACCCTAGTTGTACATCACTATACACATATATTTACAAAACAACATCTTTGTGCAAACGAAAACAATGTGCAATAATTCACCACTCATAACTGCCATCATAGAAAGATGCAACATGCATTTGTGCACAATTTCATTTGTATACAATTTGTTTGATGCTTGTTTGAGGATTCATAGCAAATACAGATTCCTGGTCACTTTGGTGTTTCCTATGTTTCCTTGACTTCCTCCCTGTGATCGCCCAATGGAATGTTAGCACATTTGCATGATCCAACCTGCACTAGCGGCACATGATGGCATCTTTATAGGCCTGCCTTTCATCTCAGAATCCTATGCTCTGAGATCATCGCTCAACACAAGGAATTTCTCCTGCAAAACCTTTTGTGAGCGAGAACTTTCTTCCCATACGAACTCCTGCTTGTCTACTAAATCATGTATTTGTTAAATGTTTGATATACAGGAATAGCTACACAAAATCTGCGGCATATGGGAACGTCCCGGGAGGATTGCTCGGGGGCAACGTGCTCGCATTGGAAGCAAGACAATGCAGAGCAACGCAGGTTCGCTACCCGGGTCTGCGCTTAGAAACCTCTGGGTATTAAGCGTGTTATAAATATCATATTATACTCCTTATTCTTATACATTAGGTATGCAGGAGTGTCCTCCTCATTCCGCTTCATATCATACAATCGCCTCCTTATTCCCCTTCCTGCAGGATCCAGCAGCATCCCTCTGATGGCCTTCATTGAGGTATGAGGGACGGTTATCCTTATTCCCCATCATGAAGTATGCAGGAGCATCCTACTTATTCTCATCCATGACATATGCAGGAGCGTCCTCCTTATTACCCTTCATAAATGTCCCAGAAAACATCCCCTTTATTGCATTTCATGATGTATGCAGGAACCTCATCCTTACTCACCTTCATGAAGTATGCAGGAGCCTCCCCCTTATTTGCTTGCATGATGTATGCAGGATCGTTCTCCTTATCCCCCTTCATTAAGTATGCAGGAGCATCTTCCTTATTTGCATACATGAGGTATGCAGGAACATCCCCCTATTCTCCTTCCTGATTGATGCAGGAACACCCTCCTCATTCCGCTTAGTGATGGATCCCAGAATATTCTCCTTCTTCCTATTGATGATGGAATATGGAGAATTCTCTTTATTTTCCATCATGCTGGAGGCAGGAACATCCTACCTATTCCCTTTCAGGGCGCATGCAGAAACGCCCTCCTTGTTCCCTTTGTGACGTATTCAAGAACATCCTCTTTATTACCCTTCTTTAAGGATTCCTCTTGATGATGGAACATTGAATATCCTCCTTATTTCTCTAAGCGAAGGATCCAGGAATGTCCTCCTTATTCCCCTTCATGAGGTATACAGGAAAAGCTTTCTTATTCACCTTCATGAGGTATGCAGGAATGTCCTCCTTATTCCTCTGTATGCGGTATGCAGGAACATTCTCCTTATTCCCCTCCATGATGTATGCAGGAGCATCCTCCTTATTCACCTCCATGAGGTATGCAGGAATGTCCTCCTTATTCCTCTGCATGCGGTATGCAGGAACATTCTCCTTATTCCCCTCCATGATGTATGCAGGAGCATCCTCCTTATTCACCTCCATGAGGTATGCAGGAATGTCCTCCTTATTCCTCTTCATGGGGTATGCAGGAACATTCTCCTTATTCCCCTACATGATTTATGCAGGAGCATCCTCCTTATTCACCTTCATGAGTTATGCAAGGACATCCTCCTTATTCCTCTTCATGACAAATGAAAGAATGTTCTCCTCATTCTCCTTCATGAAGTATCCAGGAACATCCTCCTTATTCCTCTTGATGATGGAAGATGGAGCATCCCCGTTATTCATCTTCATTACCTATGGACGAGTATACTCCTCATTCCTTTTCATAGCATACCCTATAATCTCCCTCCTCATCCCAGTCCCTCGCTAGGCTTGCAATGCCAACCCCCACCTTGTGTCAGAGTCTCGCACTGCCCTTACCCCAGCATTACCACGCACTAATTTAATTGCCTTACTAGCCTTACCGTAGCATTACCCCTCTTCATCAAAGTCCCTCACTATCTGTATGTACCCTGGGATCCCCTGCTCTTCACAGGTCCTCCCATTCCTGACCGTGGTGTTTCCCCTCCTTGTCACAATCCTCCACTAACTTACCCTGGCATTCCCAACCGACTGTTACCCATGCATCTCCCCTCCTCATCACAGACTCTTACGACCCTTACCCCCATATTGTGCATCCTCATCACAATCCCTAATGTGCATCCTGGTCACAGACCCTCACACGTGTCTTTAACATGCATCCACATCAATCCCTCGCGTGAATCCTCTTCACCGTCCCTTGTGTGCATCCTCATCAGTCTGTGGTGTGCATCCTCATGCCAGTCCCTGACATGCATCCTCGCCACAGTCCCTCGCATGCATCCTCATCACGGTCCCTCATGTGCATCCACGCAATAGTCCCTTTTGCACTTCAACGTAACAGCCCCTCAGGTGCATACACATTAAAGTCCCCCATGCACTTCCCTATCACATTCCCTCACCACCTTTACCCTTTCTACCCCCCTCCTCATCCAAGTCCCTCACAACCCTTACCCTGCAACTCCCCTCATTGTCCCAGTCCTTCATTACCCTTACGCCTACAACTGCTCTCCTCCTACGAGTCCCTCATTACCCTTACCTCTGCAACTCCCCTACACTTCCCAGTTCCTCACTACCCTTACACCTGCAACTCCTTCCTTGTCACAGTCCACCTCTCCCCTTACCCCTACAACTACCATCCATGTCCAAGCTCTTCACTACTCTTAACCCTGCAGTGCCCATCCTTGTTCCAGTGTCCCACTACCTTTACTCCTGAAACATCCCTCCTCATAGCATTCCCTCTCTACCCTTACCCCTGCAACTCCCCTCTGTATCCCAGTTCCTCACTACCTATACCAGTGCAACCACCCTCCTTGCCAAAGTCCCTCACTACTCGTTCAGCATCATTTCCCTCCTCATCCCAGTCCCTCAATTTATTTGCCCTGCCACCCATCCCCATCCCAGTCCCTTGCTCTCTTGCCCCCATCTCCCTCCTCACCCCAGTCCCTCGCTACTATTACCTGCCATCCTCCCTCCTTGTCACATTCTCTCACTACCCTTACCCCAGTATCCCGCCCTATTCATTGCAATGCCTTAATACCTGTTACCTAGATTCCCCCTCCTCATCAAAGTCCCTTGCTACCCCTATTATGGAATGCACCTCTTTTTGACAGTCTCTCTCTTCCCTTACCCTGGCATTCCCCCACTGTTTCGCAGTCCCTCACTACCCTTTATCTAGCACCCCTGTCCTCTTTGCAGTCCCTCACTACCCTTACCCAGTCATCTCCCTCCTCATCACATTCCCTCACTACCCTTAACCCACCATGTCCACCTTGTCATAGTCCCTCACTATCCTTACCCTGATAGGTCCCCTCTATGTTAAAGTCTCTAACTACGCTTACCCCAGCATCCCTGTACTCATCACAGTACCTCCCTACCCTTTCCCCTGACATTTCACTTCCTCATCAAAGCCCTCACTACCCTTACCCTGGCATCCTCTTCACAGTCCCTCTTTTTCCCTTACCCTGGAATTCCCTCTTCGTTTCACAGTGCCACAGTACTTGTACCCAGGTTTCTCCCCTCCTACTCACAGACCCCCACTACCTGTACCCTGCAATCACCATCCCCAACCCAGTCGCTCACTCCCTAACCCCACCATCTCTGTCACCCTAGTCACTCACAACCATAACCCCATCCTTGTCACATTCCTTGAATCTATGTCATCACTGTGCCACCCGTAACTGCACCGATGAAAATGTCGACACCAATTAGGGCACGGTGCAGTTATCAGATAGATCACTTTTCCCCTGCAATACTCCAAACCACAGCCCACTTACCTTTACTGCAGCGCCGCTTATCGTAATGGTAAATGGGGGACACCCCTCCACTCCCGACTCCCATTACTGTGACCAAGGAGAGTGGGGGACGCCCCCGCAACCCCTGCTCCACTTGGGTGCATTAATGGGAGTCAGCATTCTCTAAAATGCCAACAGCGCAGTAAAAGCGCAGTCAGCATTTTAGAGGCTCAGTGATGGTACGATTCCCAGTCCTTCACTATCCTTACCACGACATCCCCTGCTGTGTCAGAATCTCTCACTACCCTTACCCAGCATGCCCCTGCTCATCAAAGACCCTCACTACCCTTACCCCGGCATCCCCTCCTCTTAACAGTGCCTCTAATCCCTTACCCATGTGTGTCCCCTCTTTGTCAAAGTCCCTCACTACCTTTATCCAGCATTCCCCTCCTCTTCAGAGTCACTCAAAACCCTTACCCAGTGATCTTCCCTCTTCATCACAAACCCTCACTACCCTTAGCCCCTTATTGTGCATCCTCATGCTAGTCCCTCATGTGCATCCTCATCACAGTCCCTCATGTGCACCCTGGTCACAGTCCCTTGCGCACATCAGCTTAACAGTTCCTCATGTGCATCCTCATCACAGTCCTTCATGTGCATCCTCATCACAGTCTCTCATGTGCACACTCGTCACAGTCCCTTGCGCACATCAGATTAACAGTTCATCGTGCAAATCTTCATCAAAGTCCCTCGTGCTCATCTGCATCACAGTCCCTCTTCCACAGCCTCATCACAGTCCATCTTGTGCATCCTTGTTACAGTCCCTCATGCGTATCCTGATCACAGTTCCTCGCGTGCATCCTCATCACAGTCCCTCATGTACATCCTCGCCATGCTCTGTTGCCTACAGTCCCATAATGGAGAAACCCAATGATGCAAAGCTTAGAAACACTGATGACAATGCATACGACATCAGTTACGATACTGAAATGAAAAAAAACTTAGTACAGGTGTGGTGAAATACTGCATAACAAAATCCTTGCAATTAAGTGAAAGAACTTTAGTTACGGGACAGTTAATTTGAATTAGTTCAAAGAAACAAAACCTTTGAAATTAAGATAAACACACATTATTTACATTTACATTAAGTTGCCAGTTTAAGGCAACAAAACTCCTGAAATTCAGCAGGTGTTGGAAGCTATGCCACCTTAACTCCGAGCTGCTCTGTTTCGCAGTCCATAAGCATATTGATGACATTGCTGATGATGTCATATTTGGCATTACGTAGGACACCCCTTATATCATCATCAATTATACGACAGGAAATTAGAGCACACGTATGACATCAGCATTACGTGCACACAATGCTCCTTATTTATTTCCATGTTCTACTGTATTTCCAAATCCAAAACATCCCTATTACATGGCATGTCATTTCATTTTGACCCTCCATCTCTTCCTCTGACATAGTGCCACCTCCAGCGGCATAATCATTCCTCCTGACACATCTAGACTGCATTTAGGGCATATGTACACCATGGCACTCAAATAGTATTATCAGCCTGTCGTTGGAGTGCCCCTCTTGCTGAAAGCCAAGCTCAGAGCTAATTAGAAAGCAGAGTGCTCCAGATGTAGCGAAAGAAGATGACTCTGTAGGCAACATGGCCGGCAGGAGAGCTTGCTGAGAAAGAGAAAGAAAGACGTGAGAAAGAGAGAAGCTAAGCCTATGAGCTAAGCTCATGAAGCTTCAACTGGGAGCTTCCTGAAGGTCGCTCCAATGCTAGATCAGATTCAGAGACTTCCCATGTCTGCCTCAAGAAGAACTGTTGGAAATGTATGGGGATGATACAGCTGGGCTAGCTTGGGTTTCAAATTTGAAATTAGTTGGCAGCTTGCAGACGATGGATGAGGAGGACAGGCAAGAATGCCTGCTTACCCTCTGCATCTGCTTGGGAGTGAGGGGCGGTGAATTGTATTTTTCTGTGCAAGGGGAGTAACTGAAGATGAAACCGGCGATTGCGCTGCGTTTTGGATAGATTGCCACGCCACAGCTGAGAAGTTTGCAAAATACTCAAAAGGGAGAGAAATACAATTTGGAAACACCGTGTGAATTGGACAACTAAAAACGTAATGCACACATTTGCAGTGCTAAAGTCGATAACTTCCTTGGTTATTTGTGCTGATTTATTTATTTATTGCTTGTTAAGCAGGAAGAGGCCTGCACGCTGGTCCCTTTGGAAGTCAGCATCCAAACTACCCAGCAAAGATCCTGGTAGCACAGATCTCCAGTGTGAACCTAAATGCATAAGAGAATTTAATAGAAAGCCCCTATAAGAATAACCCTATGCCAGTACCCAATGTGCATAGTCTTTAATGATAAATGAGTCAACAGTGTGAGGGTTAGAGAAAGAGAGAGAGAGAGAGAGAGACAGAGAGACAGAGAGAGATGGTAGCATATCCATAGTGGATAGACAGTACAGTGGCCCCAAAGGGATACCCCGTAGGCAATTTGTAGTGACATGGAAAGACTCTGGAGGCGTAGATAGTAGCCCAATGACTCTGGTGACTTGGATAGTGGGTTGCAAGATTTAACTCAGCAAAGTGGGCGTCCACAACCCAGGATGGCCTAGTATCGGAGGTTTGCTTGCCAAGGGCTCCCCAAGGACATGTACCATTCCTATTCCAATAGGCTGATTTTATTATTTAATAATACACTGTAAACTATGGTGGGGGCCTACAAAAAGCCCCCAAAGAGACACAGACTATGTTCGCATGAGTGTATTGTTTGTTTAGAGAGATGTATCTCAGAAAGGAATTGTGTATTCTCCCTTTACAATTCTAGTCTGACCCCCTCTACTGGGACCATGCCACCTTGGTTAAGGAGTGGTGGAAGGATAATGCCACATCACCTACTCATATTATGTATGGGGCCTTCATGGACAGTTGCCCCAGCTCATGACCAAGACAAACGTGGATCTTTAGGCTAGCCAAGACCTGATCAAGGAATGGTACAATCAGACGGCCTACCTAGCCAAGAACCAAACGGGTTATATTTCTGATCATGTAGACCACCAGGCCATCTGGTCTGGACCTTACAATGGGGCATATTACGAGTTTGGTGGTATTCCGGTGGTAAAGGCTCCAGAATACCGCCCAATGGAATTGCACTATCTCAAATAGTTAATTTCACATCCTTACTGTTCATGGCCTGTAAGAATGTCATTGTATTTTCCCTTGTTCCCTCCCTTGCCTTGAAGCGCTTTGAAACACATTGTGTATAGGACCTATTTAAATAAACTAGCATATCATATCCTATATCGTTACCGCAACTTGGTTCGGCGGAATTACCGAGTTCATCCCCATTTTTTGAGAGTCCATTGGGCTCTATGGGGCATTTTTGGGGGAATCACCGCTGGCGGAATTTGCAGATTTTCAGCAGAAAGTGGGAAGATTTACCTCCAGCATTCTGCTGGAGATAAATCTCCCACTCCAGGGCCATACTTGTAGCATGGCGGCACAGGAAAAGTGGCAGTAATTCCATTGCTGCCAATTTGTTCCTGCACATCCGTACTTGTAATGAGCCCAATGTCCTGAAAAAAACAATTGTGGTCGGCGCAACTACTTAACACTAGAGCTTTGAGGGAAATGTGAAGGGTGTTCCAGCTCAACATGTTTAGGCTTTCCCACCATCCAGTGAATATGACTATGCTGCCAATGGCAGAGCAAGAACAGCAGGGAATTTAAACCTTCCCTGATGAACTTCAAGGAGCTGAAAAGGATTGATCAGTGGAGGGAGTGAAACTGTCCTCCATGCAGACATCCAGAGAGCATGAGGCTGCCCTGGCCCTTCCCCTGATACCATGGTTAACAGCATGGTGCTGCAAAGATATTAACTCTGGTTGCATTGTGCCTGTCAATCAAAGACTCATCATTCTGGGCCTCTTCTAGCAAAAGTGCTCAGGTCCCAGTGAAGTTGGATCTAGGAGTTAATGAGCCTTTCAAAGTCCCTAGGCATGCTCGGTCACACTGCCAACCAAAACCAGGGTGAATGGACCTAAGGTTTAGCATGGACTGCTGATAACTCTGTGTGGCCCCCAGGCCAATGGACATCCTCTTTCACAAGCTGGCAAGCTTTTTGATATGTTCAGGGCTGATTATTTCCCCCTTTGACTTGACCTGTTGTGACTGGTAGATGTATTGAAGCAAGGGTTCCAGGGCAATGTCTGACCTCTCTATACTACACAGTTGTTACCAGTTCATGTTCATGCAATTTGGGTTTGACCCCATCCTCCTTTTCCTGTAAGACATCTGTGTCACCTATATAGATAACATTGTGGTGTTCAGCTCCTGTAGGCAGGACCACCTGACTCACTTCAGGAAGGTGCTGTGGGCCAACCAATGTGCTAAGCTCACTATTAAGGTACCCAGGGGCCAGGTGGGGTAATACTCAGTTGTCTCCCTTGCTTTCCAATTAGCTTTTGGATAGATACATTTCTCTCAGTCAAAGATCCAGGTGAACCTTGGCTGGGAGCCTCCTAAATCTCAAACACCATGTGTGGGTTTGTTTGGGCCTCAGACACTATCAACATTTATAGATAATGATGGCGTCCCATTGAACAACAGAATATGTAGGATGCACAAACCTGAAAAACAGAAACTTTTTAAACACAGTCATGCAGAAGAGCATTTTATCTGTGTTACACACACACACAGAGTTTTTCCTAATGCATATACATGTATGCTATGAATATCTGATCACATGGATTTTTTTTGGAAGGTATTGATATGCAGTAGCACCTGGATTGTTCCAAGTGCCAAATGGGATTACCATATAAATGATCTCAGCCCCACATAACCGGACCAACTCAAAGAATATGGCAAAATACTACTTTATTATCAGTTAAATAAAGTAGGGAAACCTGGTGAACAAACAGATTGTATCTCACACACACTTAACGCATTTCAATTACGCAAAAGGCTTTATACATCAACGTACTTCACCTATGATGTCATCCTACGTGGCAAACAATAAAAACCTATTGGGCAGAGGGATTGGTTAAGGGAACATATATACCTATAGACCACCCCAACCTGATCTCCCGCCTTTCTTCCGATGGCCTCTCGGGCCAGGTATTGGCTTGGTTCTCCTCCTTTCTTACAGGACGTTCAAATGATTGTGCGGTTGGATTGAACAAAATCTGATTCGGCAGGTCAATTGAAAAAGTGTTTGATAGCCATTGGTGAGTGGATTGCGAGAAATTGGCTTAAGCTTAATGCTGAAAAAATATTGGTGGTGGGTACAGCTACCCCTTCTCTGTTCTGGACCCCAGAGTTTTGGGCAGAGAGTTGTGGCCCTTTTCCTCAGCCGGTCCCCTCAGTAAAAGATCTAGGCATTAAAATTATGGCTGCTCTTTCTATGGCTGACCAGATCTCTCTTGTCTGCCAAAGGACCCACTTTAAGCTGCAGACTCTCTGAAAAGTCCTTCCCTGCATTCCTGCTAAGTTCCATGCCCCTGTTGTCTCCACCTTAGTCATTAGTAATATTGACTATTGTAATGCCCTCTTTCTTGGCCTTCCTTAAACATCTTCTGCAGCGTCTCCAGCTGCTGCAAAATGCAGCTGCTAGAGCTGTTCTTTGCCCCCATGGGTTGCTCATATGACCCTGCTACTGCGGCATCTTCACTGGCTACCGGTGGAGCAACATATTAGGTTCAAAGCTCTATGCCTAGTGCACAAGACCTTTTATGGACTAGGGGCCGAATTCCTTCAGAATAAATTTGGTTTGTACATACCATCCAGGCCTCTTTGTTCCGAAGGTCTGAAGACAATAAAGCCTCCGAGGTTCAGGCCCGCCCGCATGGGGGGACGTGCATTCTCGGTGGCAGCTGCAAAGGCCTGCTACCAGCTCCCTTTCTCCCTGTGCAATATTGAATCCCATTCATTGTTTCACCGAACACTTAAGACCTTCCTGTTTTAGCTCACCTGTGGTTCAGACAGTCTCCTCTCAGCCTAGCGCCAAGATGCCCCTGGGTTTATGCTGCGCGCTACAAGTTTCTTTAAGATAAGACAAGGTAAGTTCATATAAGTGTTAGTATCATTATTCGCTGCCCCTTATCTGGAGGGCGCCCCTTAATCAACATCTAACTATGTAAAATACAGATAATAAGCATAACACCAGATAATAGCTTAATACCAGTGCCAGATAGGCTTCTGCAACAATGTATGGTCCACCATTACTTAGACCCTCATGATTGGTTGTCACTCTCTTCCAACCTTGGACATTCGGCTCATTAGCAGCATGTAAGCAATGAAACCCAGGAGCAGGGGAATAACGTCAGACAACTGCCTTTCTTAGCAAATTAGTCTACAATCTCATGCCAATTAGACCCTAAGCCAAGGCTTCTTCTCTGTAGTTGGCCTTGCTGGTTGTTCTCTTCCACAGAACTTTAAAGGCAGTGAAGGTACAGTGCTATCTTTGTCTAGAACTTCATGAATAGGCCTTGTCTTCTAGTTTTAAACCGTATGTGAGAAGGCCATGATTTTGTCCATACTGACCTTTTAATTAGTGCTATTTAATTCAATTATATTGGGTGCTATTACTCCTTTTGGCCTCTGGAGACTTGGTTGCTCAGTCCTGCGTGCACTTTCTGCATCTTTGATTGTTCAATACTTGTCACTCACAAGTATTCACTTCTTTACTTAATCTGACAGAAATATGTCTTATGTAGATGGCTTATCCTCTTTGACTCCTTTTGTTCTTTGCAATTGCTTCTTGCTGGGGCATCCTTGCTCCTGAGCCAAGCAAATAACCTAGGTTCTTGCGCAAAGCTGTATTCCAGTGCCTGACAGCTCTGCTGCCTTAGGCCTCATCACGAGTTTGGCGCTAACCCTTAAATCTGGCGGCAGCGCTATTACCGCTGGATTTAAGGGTCCGCCAAATCAGGGCTTCGGCGGATTTCTCACCAGCTCTGAGCTGGGAGGAAATCCACCGAAAATGTGCGCTATTACCGCCGGTGGGAAATCCGCTGGCGGTAAGAGCACGAAAATTCCCCATTGAGCCCAAAGGGGAATTCCCGAATGGGCTCAGTGGGGAATGGGCAATACCTGCTCCGCCAAACCTGTGATCCCGCACTCTTAGCGCCGGGGGGTTTGGCGGTAGATAGCGCCGGCGTTACCGCCCAACTCGTGATGAGGCCCTAAGTCTTCCTCCTTGAGGCTTCTCTCGTACTATTACACGATGCTGACATCTATTTTCTCAACACAGCTGCTTTACTCGCGTTATATTTCCTACATTAGCACGCTTCTACATTGTCTTGTCTAGCTTGCGTTTCTGCATTCATGCATCTACTGCATCTCTTGTTACTCATCTTCTATGTGTATGTGGATTTCTTCATATTCGCATGTACGTTTACTTTGTTGCTTCAGTTACATCTTCATTCTTTTGGACATCTATAGATCAGGTTTAGTACTCCAGCGTATTTTCTCTTCTTCATGATGTCACTTCACACGTGTCAGACTTTACTTATAGTTCTTCTATGTCCAGTGGTGTCTGCAGACTCATGTCTGCCACCTCAGTTCGGGGATGTATTCGATACGGTTGTCTGTCATACCTTCGATGTGGTATTGGAATGATACCAGGTGTCATGCACAGTGCTTTCTTGCTGTACTTCCAGTATGACGGAGGTGATGGGGTGGGCTCTATAGATGATGTGTACATCTGCCTCTCTACATTGGAAGCTGATAAATAATATTGGAGACTGTGCAAGTGGTAGAATGTTCCTCGCAAAAATTATGGGACTGTAGTTGCTCCTCTGGATTGATAACCCCAAAGCAGCCCAAAAGCATTATCTGGACTGCAGAATTTCAGCAGGCCTTACTCCCCCAATGCCCACAAGTTCCTCAAGGGGCATATTTGTAAATTAGACCCTATTTGTAAGACCTTGTTTCTACTGCAGCACGATACTCTCAATTGCCGCAGCGTTGTGGATTTTCTTGCAAATCAATCACGATTGGCACACGCGCTTGGTTGAGCTTCAGTATAAGTCCCAATGGCCGCAGCCGGCCTATCTGCTCTACCCCTGAAGGTTATTCTCTTCTGCAGAACAAATATTCGCCTCTATAGATGACTGTTCAGGCTTGACAGCCTCACTCTGATTATGTGCTTCCATCTCACAAAGGTTTGAGGGGTAACGAGTCATATTTCCCAGGCAGCACGCTGCGCCGGCGATCCAATCCATCCCCAGCATGATGATCGTGGAGTCTCCATCACGCGTTTCCATCAGGTGAATATAGGGTAGCGATGTGTACTAACCTGCATAATTGAGTAGGGCTTGTCAATCATCATGAAACTGCATGGCTCCTGGCTTAAATATTGTCCCATCGGTCCCCTGTTGAGTATTGTCTATAGTCCACACTCATGACTCTAACGAGGCAATATATAACACCAATCCTTTTTACACCAATCCTTTTTTTCATAATCTGACCCACCACATCCAGAATTCATTACCAATAACCCACATCAGCCCCATGAATCATAGCAGCTTCTATATATGTTATGTTACTTTGCATTTATATAGCGCCTTATGTACCATTGGTATGGTCTGAAGGCGCTGGTAGGTTGAACGCCCTTGGGAACCGAAGTTCAAGTCAGTAGAGAGAGTAGAGAGAGTCAAAGGTGCGTGTGAGCACCGGATATGTGTGCAGCTGGTGTGGCATTCGTGTAATAGCTGCTTCTTAGCGATAGGTGTGGTGGTTGAGAGGTCAAGAGTATGTGTTTGTTCTGGCAGGATTTATCCAGACCAATTGTGGCTGTGTTAGGCCTGAGGAGAAAGCCTGTCTGGGGGGGGGGGGGTGTAACCAGCAGTGTTTAGTTAGAGTGATGGGGAGTATGAGGCAGATGTTGGTATGAGAACAGCTATACCGAATGGTGTCATAGTATCGCTGTGTTCTATTTGAGTGGTGGTGTAAAGAAGAGAGTAAGCGTGGAGATGTGAATATGGTGGTTTACTTTAGGTGCTATTAGGCACACTTCTAAAGTCAACCAGGGCACACTAATAGGCACATTTCTAAAGAAAACCAGGGCATGTTAATAGGCACACGTCTAAAATCCACTTTGCACAGAGAGGGTATTAGTCGCACTTCTAAAGTCAACCAGGGCATGTTATTAGGCACATTTCTAAAGTCAACCAGGGCATGTCAATAGGCACACTTCTAGATTCCACTTTGCACAGAGAGGATATTAGGCGCACCTCTAAATTCGACAAAGGCGCTGATAGGCACACTTCTAAAATCGACTTTGCACAGAGAGGGTATTAGGCACACTTCTAAAGTCAACCAGGGCACGTTAATAGGCACAATTCTAAAGTCAACCAGGGCATGTTAATAGGCACATTTCTAAAGTCAACCAGGGCATGTTAATAGGCACATTTCTAAAGTCAACCAGGGCACGTTAATAGGCACACTTCTAAAGTCAACCAGGGCATGTTAATAGGCACATTTCTAAAGTCAACCAGGGCATGCTAATAGGCACACTTCTAAAATCCACTTTGCACAGAGAGGGTATTAGGCACACTTCTAAAGTCAACCAGGGCATGTTAATAGGCACACTTCTAAAATCCACTTTGCACTGAGAGGGTATTAGGCTCACATTCTAAAGTCAACCGGGGCACGCTATTAGGCACACTTCTAAAGTCAACCAGGGCACGCTATTAGGCACACTTCTAAAGTCAACCAGGGCATGTTAATAGGGACACTTCTAAATTCAGCTTTGCACAGAGAGGATATTGCAACTAGACCACAGATATGCTTTTAGGCAGACTTTCTAAATGCAACCAGACCACAGATGGAAGAGTTTACAGCAGTTTCACTTCTAGGGTTGAGTGGTAGGGTAGTATGGCGAGAAGTAATTGCTTCTGTCCCCGCCCTTGCCACACTTACTTATTGTTGGCTTCTTACTTCTCCTGCGGATACCTGCATATACGGTCTTGCTTCTCCTGCGGATACCTGCAGAAACATGTGTGCCAACAATGCATACATACAATCCTTTACAATAGCCCACGTCCACTGATTATTTCTGTATAATTAACTGATGTACGGTACAGTACATTTTTGTATATCAGTCATTGTTGTACATTAGACCTTCATACCTCAATGCTTCTGTAAAATGAACCCCAATACCCTTACCCTTCATATGTTGTAATTCTTATACCCCGATTCTTTCCATACACTAACACCTTTTCATCCAATAGTTTTTTTTACTCAATAACCCCACAGATCAATCTTGTCTGTATAGAAACCACAATATGCCAATCATTTCTGTGTACAATCCCCAATATGCCAGTCCTTTCTGTGTAGAATCCCCAATATGCCAATCCTTCCTGTGTATAGCCCGTACTAATCATTCCTGTAGAATAATTACCCATGAATTCATCATTTCTGGGAAGTTAGCCTCATACATTAATGTTTTTTATACAACATCCTTCTTATATTTCTATACTTTCTTACAATAACACCTGTATCTCATTTAATTTGCTACAATAACCCTGTACACCAAACCTTTCACCATAATTAAATGGCACGCCAACAATATTTGTACACACTACTCATGCTCCAATCCTTCCATTAGAAGCACTATATACCATATTCCTGTCTATCTAAAACGTTGTGCACCATTGCTCCCATCATCCCCATTACATATGGGGGGTGGCGCTATTCAAATATAAGATCACATAGCATTTATCCCATACA
Source organism: Ambystoma mexicanum (assembly GCF_040938575.1). Lineage (NCBI taxonomy): Eukaryota > Metazoa > Chordata > Amphibia > Caudata > Ambystomatidae > Ambystoma > Ambystoma mexicanum. The sequence continues at coordinate 612,738,421 of NC_090925.1, read as the reverse complement.
CCCACCATGCCTGTATAAGAACCTTCTTGCACAACGATCAATGCGAATGTAAGATAGGGAAGGGATCTTTTATAATGCCCTTCTGCTAATGATGTCAGCCTCGCTGTGCATGAGCCTGATGGTAAGGGCTTCAACACAATTAGAGCTTGTCATAGGGGAAGAAGAGAAGCCTTGCCTGAGGAATTCTGGGACACGGCTTGTCCAATGCCCAGTGTGCACATCACAAAGGCACGCTTGGATTCTGCCTTTACAGGGGTTGCAACCTCCATTGCAAGCTTACAGATTGAATGCAATGTTTGCTTATTGATAGTTGGAGCCTGCATGCCACACGCTCGGATCTTCTAAAGGGAAGAAAACATGCTCCAATTCTGCCATTTCAGTGACTCCATGCACCAATCCTTTATGTATGTACAATAACTCCATGCACCAATCCTTCTGTAACAATAACTTATTGAACAAATTCTCTTGGTACTCTATGCACCAATCCTTATGTTAGAATCACTCCATGCACCAATCCTTTATGTATGTACAATAACTCCATGCACCAACCCTTCGGCTACAATCACTCCATGAGACAATCCTCTCGGTACAATAACAACATCCACCAATCCTTCTGTTACAGTAACTTCATGAACACATTCTCTTGGTACAATAACTCCATGCAACAATCCTAATGTTACAATCATTCTATGCACCAATCCTCTTGGTGTGATAACTCTATGCACCAATCCTTATGTTACAATCACTTCATGCGCCAATCCTTTATGTATGCACAATAACTCCATGCACCAACCCTTTGGCTACAAGCTCTCCATGCACCATTCCTCTTGGTACAGCAACTATATGCGCCAATCCTTATGTTATAATCACTCCATGCACCAATCCTCTTGGTGCGATAACTCAATGCACCAATTCTTCAGTTACCACTAAACCATACAACTATCCTTTTTGTATAATTGCCACTTCACATGCCTATGCATTTTCTACTCATTGTTTAGTTACCAATTCTCCATTCTTTATTGTTTTGGTATAATCAATGCTATGCCCGAATCGTTCATGTTTCTTAAATTATGTAGACGACAATCTGTCCTCTCTCAACCATCACTATTCCAATAGGCCCGTATTCCTAATTAAAAAGGCTCTCATGAGGCGTGTTGCAATAGATAGGGGCTTTGGTGCCTGAGGTAGACAGCATGGACGTGGGTTCTATCCGCCTCAGATGAAGCTTGCCATTCATATCCCTTCGGGGATCCCCACGGCGCGCTTCGGATGGGCAGACGCGCTCCGGAGAACGTCAATCTAGACGCCTCTTCGGCGGCGTGGCTTCTGCGTTGATGCTACATATACCTATGCATGCGAGTCGACACCTTGATCTAAAGCGTCGCCCCGTCACTACCTCCGAACCTCCGCACCATGAGTGGATTTGTAATTCTCCCATGTTATCATAACACCTCTCTATAATTATTTTTTAATTACTTTTCACTGTTTGAGGTAATTAGGAGGTGATGAGAGCTCCCACATTCGCACATCCCGGGCATAATGATGTGTTCTGCAGCACTATTAGGAGACTGTGAAACCACCAGGGAGAGAGGGTGGGGGCGGAGGGAGCAAGGGCGGGGGAAGGAAAGAGAAAGAGGACAGGGCCGCTGAGAGTTTGAAGAATATGGAGGGTTGCAGAAAAAGAATGGAGGAGTGGCATAGAGTGCGAGGAGAGAGATGGTAAGAGGAGGAAGATCGTGTGTTATGGTGGAATGCTCTGGGGTTTAACAAAAGCGATACATTGCGATATATTCGACGAATGAACCCAAGAGGCACGGCCGGACTATCCTGTAGAAGCAACGTGAGAACGCAGGCAGATAGAGGCAGCTTCATGGCATGATGTCCTGTTTGGCCCCCCTCTCAATGCAGCCCATCCTTTCCCGCCGGATATCCTGGAATTCCCTCACTTTTCCTTATGCCACCCTGCCTCTTCTAGGAAGCCCCCAGAGATTGGAAAGCCCTTGAGCATTAAGGCTGGGATGGCAAAGAGTATGTAGGATAGTGTTGTGGGGGGGGGGGGGTTTGGCAGGCCAGTGAGCGGGTGCACAATGTCTTAGGAGTGTTTGAGGTGAAACCGCAATGCAACTGAAAGACAATACCTGTAAGTCGCTCCCAGTGTCCCTGTTTTTTTAAAACATTGTTCTCCTGATGTGCTCCCGTCCCCAGAGATCAGCATGGCTGCAACTCTTAAGCGCAGCCCAGAAAGCCAAGGGTGCCGCAGGGCAGGGCGAGCCACCTTTTTCGCAGCTGATTCCTCTAGTCTGACCGGCTATGTGCAAAGAGGCCGTTAAGTGCCCGTTACTAGTCTTGGAGGTACAGCCTGGTGAATGCACCCAGTACCAACACCTCCACACTTTACACCACTAAAATTCAGCTGGCACCCACAGGCGGGTTTGTTTCCCAATGAGCAAGTGCACGACTGGCGGCTCCCATGCAGGTCACTGGCCATGGCCATTTATGGAGTTATAGGTGGCTCCCGTGCAGGTCACTGACCAGGACCATTTATGGAGTTATAGGTGGCTCGCGTGCAGGTCACTGACCATTGGTGCTCCCATGCAGGTCACTAACTATGACCATTTATGGAGTTATATGTGGCTCCCATTCAGGTCACTGACCATGACCGTTTATGGAGTTATAGGTGGCTCCCGTGCAGGTCACTGACTATGACCATTTATGGAGTTATAGGTGGCTCGCGTGCAGGTCACTGACCATTGGTGCTCCCATGCAGGTGACTAACTATGACCATTTATGGAGTTATATGTGGCTCCCATTCAGGTCACTGACCATGACCGTTTATGGAGTTATAGGTGGCTCCCGTGCAGGTCACTGACTATGACCATTTATGGAGTTATAGGTGGCTCACGTGCAAGTCACTGACTATGACCATTTATGGAGTTATAGGTGGCTCAAGTGCAGGTCACTGACTATGACCATTTATGGAGTTATAGGTGGCTCACGTGCAGGTCACTGACTATGACCATTTATGGAGTTATAGGTGACTCCCATGCAGGTCACTGACTATGACCATTTATGGAGTTATTGGTGTCTCCCGTGCAGGTCACTGACCATGACCATTTATGGAGTTATAGGTGGTTCTCATGCAGGTCACTTACCATGACCATTTATGGTGTTATAGGTGGCTCACGTGCAGGTCACCGACTATGACCATTTATGGAGCTATAGGTGTCTCCCGTGCAGGTCACTGACCATGACCATTTATGGAGTTATCAGTGGCTCTCGTGCAGGTCATTGACCATGATTATATTTGGAGTTATTTTTCCAAGTCTGGGTCCCCTGTTGGAATGCAAATGCTTGCTCATTCCAAGAAGCCATGTTCGTTTCCCTGCGTTGTTTGACTGAAATGCACTTGCCAAGAAGTGGTCAGGGCCCTCATCTTCTAATGAACACACACATGCAATTTGGCCAGCAACTACCTTTCCAATCCCAATACCCCCTATTTAAGGAATGTGACTTTGAGTCAGCAATTTGAACTTGAGTGAACATCCACCAGAAATTCAAAATGGCAACATTCTGGGGTGTGGCTGGACCGTAGTGCACAGTCACATTATGGAGGAGATAGCTTGGGCCCTGGTCACCTTGGCCCTTGGAGCCTTTGCCTACCTATTTTCCTGATCAAAGATCTGGCAATGCATTCATGGAGAGCCTTATGCCAAGAGCTAAGTCGGCTCGCCACCATCTTGCACCTGTCACTGACAAGCTTTGTGGATTGGGCTTTTCAGGGAGAGAATCCAGAAGCTGCATCTCAGAGGCCAGAGGTGAATATCGGATGTAAACCCTGCCTGCCAGCATCACACATTCATCTAATTAAACCTAAGCAGCCTTAGGGTTCTGTAAGACCTGCCATGGGAGTGACAGTGCCCAATGCATTGACCACCTCTGGGTCGCAACGGCCTGAACTTTCACAATCACTGGCTCGGGGAGACCCCAGCACAGTAATGGTAATGCTTTCCTTGCTCCCTCTGAGCTGGTCCCTCACAAAGTTTATTGCATCATCTCTGAGTACCAATGCGAATCACCGGATCCTCAACCATAGGCCTTCCACCCCACAGGATGGCTAAGAAGCACTGGACAATCACAGGCACTGGGACACAAATCCTGCAGGACTGGAGAACGCCAGAAGCGCCCGGAAGCGTTCAGGGGTGACATTCAGCCCTTCCATGCTGTGTTTTGGTTTATGTAATCAATAAGCTTCCTGCCTCTAGCTATAGCCAGGGATCGAACACAAAAGCACCCACACTTGCCTCCTGGAAAGACGGAGGCAGTCAAAAAATACCATAATATTCTGTGACTGCGGTGGCCGCGCCTTTGTTTCAGGCACTGCATGTGCCGGAACTCCAGAATGCTTAGGGTTAGAGATGTTTGGATTTCTTCGTAGGGGCCATTTGTAACTCTATATACTTTTTGTTCTGAAGTAAACTGACCACTTCCTTTTAAGGTAAATAGGTTTCATTGGGCCTTCATCTTTATTGCTTTTGGATAAGACTGCACCTGCTATCACTCCAGCACACCACTGCTACAGAGACTAGACATTACTGGCAGGACCCCAGCTTTCGATGGTGAGCCAGTACATCTATGGAGCCGGGCTGTAGCTCTGCAGCCATAGTGCACAGTCTGTTGGACCAGAGAGTGTCTAAGCATTATCATGTCCTGTGAGGCTACCGCAAATGATAAGCATTAGCCTCTGACATGGGCCCAGTCTTCAGGTGGCAAGTTCGAATCCAGGCAGGGCAGGCTCAGCCTTTTATCCTTCAGAGGTTGATGAATTGGGGAGCATTACATTGGGTAAAAACAACAGCTATGACATGTCTGACATGTATGGCATGTGGTGTGATCTGGAACAAGACCCGAGGCAACACTATCACCACAGCAAATTAAGTCCAACAACTTCACAATGTTAAGGCAAGAAAGGTAGTGGCCGCTGGATCGTTAACTTGAGCTAGATGGATCTTCCTTGTAAACCATGAGGTTGACGAGCTAAGGAAAGGCTCGAAGCATGGGGGCGTCTCATCCCAAGGCCCTTCTCTTCCTCTTCCTCTTCAAAGAAATGCTCGGTTACTAGAAGCCAGAGAGAGCTACTTTCACCTTCGGGCACAGGTGAGGGGGATCAGGATTACGCCCCAACTCAGAGGAAAGCTTCTGCCTTAGGTCAGCTCTCCAGCGTTGGCAACTCCTTTTAATTTAGTTTAGTTTAGTTTACTTTTGTTTATTATTTATGGAGCGCGCCTAACCCTGAGGTATCTGGGCGCTTTATGGAGCGCGCCTAACCCTGAGGTATCTGGGCGCTTCAGCATAGAAAAAAATGGTTACAGTTACAGAGGCAGTAAATAAATATTCTTAGGACCAGGTTACAAGTGGTCAGGGTAATGGGTAAACAAGGGAAGCGACAGATCAGTTACAGTTTAAGATACATAGTAATCAGTACGGCTATATCCTGGCTGGGAATAGCCGGTGAGTGCAGGTCAAAAAAATACAATAGGCAGAAATAATCATGTATTACGCATTAGAGAACAGCACAGGTTAATCAAGAGAAGTCATTACTCGGATGTTGGCCGGAAAGACATGGTTTTAGAAGCTCGTCAGCTTCCTAAACCCCAGGTGACCTTCCAGCCTAAGTGCCTGGATGCTCATACGAAGCTCGCCCGACTTGTAGAAGGTTAAGCTCACAGAGAAGTGAAAAGAGTTATGCTACAACTAAAATGCCTCCATTGGAGTAGTAACTTGACGCAGAGCTTCCTGGAAATTAAAGGAAACAGACGGTTCCATGTGTTAATATCCCAGCAAAAATATCGTGTTACGAAAATATCGCCATATTTTTGCACGATATTGAATCATGGACCCTGCGGTGGACACCCTCGCAATCCCTGCATTATTTTTAAATGTGCGGGGGACAGCCCTGCAACCCCCGCTCCCACAAATTATCCCCCCAAAAAATATCACCTATGTCGAGACAAACGACCATATGTACAGCAATATTTTTGGCCTGGATAATATGTAGGGATACCAAACAGACATGAGTAAGAGAAGGAAATATTCGGGAAAGAGAAGGACCACGGTTGCCAACTCGACATCAAGAAATCTGAACATTGCACTGCCCGGAGAATATCCCTACATGGATAGTGCAGGGGTAAGGAGTGGCGAAGAGCTCCATTAATCCCATCTATATGCCCTGAAAGAATTGGTGGTAATGTAAGGAACTGGCATGGCTGTGCTAGTCTGCATGGCGGGAGCTGAGCTGGCTTGATGTGCAGACCATTGGCGATGAAGGCAAGGTAACATGCTTAATTTGTCGCCTGCTTCTATTGGAAGTTAATGTGTCTGAAAAATAGGCGCCCCTGAACATGAGGTGTCTGAAAGAAAGGTCTGATGCCTGAGAAGCTTCTGTGATAAGAAGCCACTAGACGTCCCTGTGATCACGTTGACATGTTCAATGTAAAGACCACTTGTTCGTTGTTCAGGTTTTTATGTTTATTGGGTTTCTATAGCGCCTTCGGCCCTCAGGCAAACGGGCGCACAGACAAGACAAACGACACAACCGAGTCAAACAAAAACAACATCAAACAAGTATCAAGAACTGTTATAAAGAGAGCGCTACAATTAAATGTTTTTGGTGGAGGTGCAGATGAAAAAAGCCACTTACCTAATGCTATATGACTCGCCTAATGCTATGTGACTCGCATAATGCTATATGACTTGCCTAATGCTATATGACTCGCCTAATTTTATGTGACTCGCCTAATGCCATATGACTCGCCTAATGCCATATGACTCGCCTAATGCTATGTGACTCGCCTAATACCATATGACTCGCCTAATTTTATGTGACTCGCCTAATGCCATATGACTCGCCTAATGCCATATGACTCGCCTAATGCTATGTGACTCGCCTAATGCCATATGACTCGCCTAATTTTATGTGACTCGCCTAATGCCATATGACTCGCCTAATGCCATATGACTCGCCTAATGCTATATGACTCTTCTAATGCTATATGACTCGCCTAATGCTATATGACTCGCCTAATGCTATATGACTCGCCTAATGCTATGTGACTCGCCTAATGCTATATGACTCGCCTAATGCTATATGACTTGCCTAATGCTATATGACTCACCTAATGCTATATGACTTGCCTAATGCTATATGACTCGCCTAATGCTATATGACTCGCCTAATGCTATATGACTCGTCTAATGCTATATGACTTGCCTAATGCTATATGACTCGCCTAATGCTATGTGACTTGCCTAATGCTATATGACTCGCCTAATGCTATGTGACTTGCCTAATGCTATGTGACTCGCCTAATGCTATATGACTCGACTGCTTATGCATGCCTACTGCACTCATAGCGAGACAAACCATTGCGCTCAGAGAGAAATGTCTTTTTTACACATTCAATACGTTTTGGAGTTCCACCAAAAATATCCTTTTGATTGAATACATTAAAAATAATGTTTCCGAAGTAATTTGAGTCTTTTAGGGATTATTCAACAAATCGTGATGATGCACATTTTGTATGAGGGCACACCTTGTGACGCTGGATGGAGTCTCAGCCAATCAGGGATCTCAAAAGGCAAGCATTTCCTCCTGGTCTTGACTGCCTCTACAAACCTCTGATCAGCCATACACCAACAGCACCTCAATTTTCCATCCTCTTCTCCTATCAACCTGTCCCCCTCTTGCGCCCAGATCTGCAGTCACAATACCCCACCCACTACCGCCAACTGCCTCATCCTTACGATACAGCCACCACCACTCTGAGTTAGCGCTGTTCTTTCAACAATGGCTGCCATGAAAAGGGAGAATGGACTCTGAATTTCCCATCTCCTTTTTTCCATTGGAGCCATTTTCTTTTGTATTTTTTTTAAATTGCGAAACAGCTGCCATGCCATTTCACAAATTTAAAAAAGTTATCAGCACCGGGGAGAGAACCATGTTGTCCTGGGTGCTCGGTTCTGTCCCGGGTGCTAATAACTTTTTTAAAATTCGGCCTGTAACTTGGGCCTCGGAACATTACCAAGCGGAAGTGTCCTCCTCTCTAGGATGTATTACTTCAATAAACTTGACATGTGTTGAGTTTGCTGTAAAACCTTCTTCATGAGACGATTACCTCTAGTAATTTAAATGTGTTAGAATGGGTTAGAGTATCACAAAGGCTATATTCTAACAATAAGATAATAAAAACACAGTAATTATACTGACTTACTACATGTCTTCTGAATAGAAATAATACCATCTCCAGTAGTGTGTGCCTCAAAAATACACTACCTGCATGTACCACCTAAAAACAGCCATCAGAAAATTGCCAGAGATCATATTCGATTGCTCTTTCTTGAATAAATGATTCAGTTACTTTCCTTTCTCAATGTTTTAGAACAGCCAGAAATGCTGGAAGAGCCTTACTCATAGAGCCGGTCCCAAAAGCCTCTGGGAGACAGAGGGTCTAGTGGGTTAAGCAAAACCAATTCGCCATACTGTACGGGTTTGTAGTTCCATGCACTCTTACCGATATAGAAAAAATCCTACCTACTCTTGTGGTTTGATTTCTCAACCTTACATAAACAGTTGAGTTGAGCGGACCCAGTTGACATCAATGCAATAGTCTGTAGTTCAGTTCAGACTGCCAACTGGCTCCCCATAAAAGACAGAATTACCTTCAGAACCCTCATGATCACACACAAATGCCTTAACAACACTGCTCCAAAATACCTGGTCGACAACCAGGACATCCTCCAGACCCACTAGAACCAACTACGCGCATTGCCTCAACATTCCCAAATACAGAATCCAGAAATCAGGTGGCACTAGCTTCCCAGTCTTAGTGGCAAAAACATGGAATTCCATGCCCCCATCACTGAGAGATGAACACCACTTCCCCGCCTTCCGCTTCAAAGTCAAAGCATGGCTTTTCTAAACTAAACTAGGTGTGTATCTGTTTAGGTGTGGCGGATTCTAATGTTGGTTTTATGTTTACATCAATAATACTTGCCTATTCGCAGCCAGATCATCTACCGTGCTGAAGTGGGAGAATGGAACAAAAGGCTCCCACCAATCCCCTCACACCCATGGCCTAGAGGATCGCGGCCCAGACACCCGCCATGAGAGGAGTTTGCCCACCTACCAGATGACCAGATACCCTGGTACAGGAACATACGGATGTGCCCACCAGCCTGCCCACCAGCCTGCCCTGCCCATGCCGACACCTGCGGCATGGATGAACTCGACTGAACCATTCAACAGTAAATGAACACATCGTTAGAGATGCCATGACGACCTAGCCAACGGTCAGCACACCCGTGCAAACATGCACACTGGACACTCCCACACCAATCCACACGAAGAACATATTCAGTGCTATGACGTAGGTGACGGACACACCCACTGACACGCATCTTTATTATTTTTCACATAGGTTTTTCAAAATGCAGAAACACAAGACGCACAATGAACTCATCTAAAATGCTTGCTCACGCTTCTTCTAAACCCATGTATTGCAATGAGAAGTATAACGAAGAAATGATACTGGGGATAAAGCAATATCATACCATAACCTAAAGCGCCGTGCATCAAACGTCTCTACCTATGCACCAGGCCCAAGTAGGCCGCAAGCAAGAGCTTCCTTGAACATTGAATGAGCAAGAGTACAGTTGCTGACCCTGCAGAATGAGCCCGGCGAGAGCAGACAGTCAAGGGCACAATGTTGCAAACTCGCATGCTGCAAGCCGACGCCAAGGTCACACCTGCAAACTAAGCCAGGCACACAGTGGAAGATGCACTATTAAATGTGCAGAATTCTGCTTCAATCACGGTCTCTCCTCATGTGACCAAGCCGAACCTGACAGGGTGCCAGGCCCAGGAGAAGGGAGGCGCCCGGATCCCACATTTTTAGACACAGGCAGCAACAATTAAGTGACTCAATGGACATCTGCGGCAGTGGGAGTAGTCTGCCCTCCCGCATATGAACAAATCCCCGCATTGTCCGCACATACCCATGGTTATACATTGTTGCAAATGACAGGTGCACCGCGAGCTGGGAACAGCGATGGTCCCAGATTGGGGGGCTCGCGAATGGACCAATCAGAACATGGGGCTCTTATCACTGACGCCATTAACATTAGCCAATCCTCAGGGGTCTTCATGTAACAATTTTCATGTATCAAATTGAAGGGACAACCCAAGTATACCACCTGGCTGACCCTCAACCACTAACAACGCTCTCTATACGTATGCTATACTAACCCTACCACTCGAGGAACCAATCCAGAGTGGCGATAGGTTTTTGCTAACTTTCCCAGGTGACGCAAGTAGCGTGTCATACTAAGGTAAAAAGGACCTGCGAGCCCCACGATGAGGAAGAGAGTGTCAGGACGGACGCGTACGATCCTTGACCCATCCCTGCCGTTTGTTTAATAAGCAGCAGAATCACCTTGCTTCTTGTGTGTGCCTCATACTCATTTTTGGGATACGCGGGAGGAGTTGGGGCCTCCCTGCCCGGAGGTCCGCGGACGGCCCAGCCGACCCCGGGAGAATTTCCCCCCGACAGTGCAATGAGTATCATGCACAACTGCCTCTTGGGGCAAGCGCCCAAGTATCTGGCTGGCCAAATTTCATGCTTGCCGGAACGTAGAGTACTAAGGTCTAACTCTAGTAGCCTCCTGGATACACCAAGAGCACATCTGACTTGCGTGGAGCGTAGATCTTTTTCACATGCAGCTCCACGGTTGTGGAACATGCTTCCACTAAATGTGAGGTCATGTACCAATCTTCAACATTTTAAAGAGCAGATTGAAAACACATCTTTTTGAATAATGTCTGCCGATAAGCTGACACTGCACTCCTCTCTTTGAACTCATCCACTCTGCCGACTGTTTCGGTGCGGTTATTCCTTTTTTTGGTGCCTGTTTCTTTGTTCATGTGGTACGCAATTATGCCTCTGGGCTTGTCAGCCAGCCCGGTACAAATAAAATAAATAAATAAATAATAACAAGGCAAATGAAGGACATGGAATCATTGTGTTTTAAGATTTAGCTCTTTGGCCATAGAGCATCGTTCAAGTTACACTGGCTGTTACTGAAGCAAGTAGCTGCTAACTAACCACAAAGTATTCTGCTTAATACAGTGAGATAACATTTTAAATTCGGGGCCTGCAACCTCGACTATGCTGGCTGGGGCTGATGGGAGATGTAGTCCAAAACACCTGGAGATCTAAAGGTTGCAGGCTCCAGCATGGACGTCATTTTGCGGTAACAATGGGTGGTAGCAGCTCTTACCCCTGGCACTCCCCTTGGTCCCCCTGGCACTCCTTACCAACCCTGGCCTATTGCTCATCACACTTAGATGCCTATACAACGGTCAATCACTCAGTCAAAAAACACTATTTGGCTGAAAAAAGTGTGTGCAATCTCATTCATCTTTTGAAATGTAAAACTGTTATTTCAGTGGAAGCTAGCACCACACAAGATTCCTGCAGGCTATGATGTGTACCCCTTGGCATAGGGAAGCTGAACATTTTCCACAATAGCACATCCTATGGTATCTTAATAATTGTTGCTGCCATGGCTTCATTTGTCTGTGTTATTTCAACTTTTGTGTTTCATCCTGTGACTTTTAATGTTTTATGTGAGTTGAAGATGTCCCTCTTTTCAAATAGTATGTAGAAATAGATGGAGATAGCTCAGTTTGTTAAGTGCTTGTTGCTTGCCAATGAGTTCATTTTGCAACCTGTCATAGGTGTCAATTCCAAGCGCTGACTCAGTCGTATATCCTTACTATGTTGATAAATTGTGTACTATTATTTGGATAGCATTAATGTCTGTTAATTGCTGTGCTAAGAAATAGAAGATTGAACGAGCAAGCACTGTAGAAATTGAATAGAATGCTGTGACCCTGGGAAAAATCACCTCTCCGTATAGAATCTTATTTGTTTAACTGCTCAAATTGAGATCATCTAAAAGTGATTCATTTCAGTTTTGCAACCAAGAAACGGAATAGTTTACCCTTAAATGGCCTCCCATCACACCCAAACTCCCTGCCCTCACCTGCACCCTGCCCTTTCTAGCCCTCTTTTACATTATTGAATACAGGGCCATTTCTCTTAAATCTGCCAGTACTGGAGGGGCATGCCGCTGGGACGAGACTGAATGCCTGGGTGAATAAGCCTACATTTTGCATGTGATGGAAAGAACTAGACATGTATGGCTGTATCTTGCATATGATGATTTTTCTTTGTGTCTGATCACTGTGGCCCGAGGCTCTGTCACAATCACAAACAGTAACAGTGACAAAGGGCAGCCTTGCTGAGTCCCCCGTTCCAGACCGAATGATTCCAAACTGACAATATTAGTTAACACATCAGCCGTCGGGCTTATGGATAACATCCTGACCCAACTTATGAAAGACTCACTGAAACCCATCCTTTCCAGCACTGCAAACAAGAAGCACCAGTTTACCTGATCAAAAGCATTCTCTGTGTCTAGTGAGAAGAGTAAGTATTGTGGCCACTAGAAAAGAAACTATAATCCCTAGTAGTTGGGTGTTCAAGTCTCCAAGTATCTGTCAGGTTATGTTCCGAAATCAAATCCTGCAAAGCAGCCGCCTGACTACTTTTGGATCTTAATACACTGTTGTTACATCTGTCCATTAAAGGATCCAACACCTCATTGAAATCTCCCCCCAGTATAATATTATCGCAATTCTGGTCCTACAGGGCTTGCGCTACTGAACTGGGGGCCCTGCTCCCCATCTCCCATCAAGCACCAGACATCTATGAACACTCCCCAGAGAGTGACAAGAGAAAATCAGACGCCTGGGAGCCTTTTATCATAGCCTCTATTGTTGGAATACCTGGACACGCTGAAAGATATGTTTTCCTTAACCTGCTGTTGTACTCTTTTTGAATGATGCAACGTGTTTATGCAACAGCAGTTATTTCACAAATGAGACTGCGCTTCGCTTGTGATAATATCACTTGGGCCTCTCAAGCCACACCTTGCATGCGATTACTATACACTGCATATAAGGATTTGACTGGCTAAAAACGCCATTACTTGGTCAAAAGAGCCAGCACATATTATTATTTTGCTGGGCACGTGAAGTTTCAACTGGTCTGAGGTGGAAGTAACTGGCCACATGAGGATGTACTGGAATAATAAATAACTGCTACTGGCCTGTGATAGTACTGCTGGGCATACTCCCTGCGTACTGGGCGTACCCTTGCATATAATGCACCACCCGTGACATATTGAGGCAACAACAAAATAGCCTTTAGAACTATTTGTTATTATATTAATCTTACACGAATTATATGTATTTATTATTACACTGTGTGATAGCAAGAATGCCTAAAATCATGTGATATAACTTCCTGTGATGCTATCAGAGTCAAAGGTCATGTACTGCCATTTGCACCACTCCTGGAATTTTGTTGAATTGCCATTCCTGTGCGACTGGTTTACATTGACATTCATCTCCTTCGGATGTGCTGCCGAAAGGTGTTCTACCCAGAACTCTTTACATTAAAGAAGGAGTCTTTGTAAATCTTTGCCTCCTTGTGGAAGTTTATCAACTTTCCAAAGTGCACATTTCTATTTGCAAAATGGTGTGTTGTGTTTCTGTAAAGTGTCTGGCAACTGCAGATGTTTAGATCATTTCGTAAATATTTGATTTATCTTTGTCCAATGGGTGTTTGCTTTTCAATTGGTTTTTCTCGCTTCGTACAAGTGGCCAGGGCATCGGATTCCATAGATGGCGTATCACAAGTAGCATTGTTTTCTCATGTGTGTGGATGATTAGTGATGCTACCCTTAATCACAGTATTGGGTTCTATGTGATCACTGCGACCCCCATAAATCCGATGGTCGAAAATGCAGATTTTTGTAACCCCCTTTACACCACATATATGTGCGGTGGGAGCCCCTCCCCCCGCAGCCTCCCCATATTACTATAATATCACATACCCCCCCACATATATGTGGTGTAAGGGGGGTGTTAAAAAAATCAGAATTTCGGCCATCGGAATTATGAGGGTGACATTTTGGCCCATTACCCAATATTGCAATGGTGGCACTTCAAGCATGGGCATGTGCCGGTATGTTTAGTACTCATACATTGCCATTTCCTTTCAGTTTGGAGACTCGTGTGTCTTTGATGTCTGCTTTTCTGTAGGTGTGAAGATTCTGTGCTGTTGTGCACTTTTTTCAAGCAATTCCCATTGGGCCTCATTACGAGTTTGGAGGCAGCCATGGTGCTACTAGCACCATGGCTGCCTCCAAAGTCGTGTTCGGGTCCGGGTAGTCGGAATGGGGACTTAACGGGTCATTCCAACCTTGGAGGACCCGGAAAGTCCCTATTCTGAAAACCAGTCCCCATTCCCATCCGAGCCCCCATAGGGCTCAATGAGAATGGGGACGGAGCTAATAACGGGCCCGCTACTCCCTGGTCCCTTAGCGGCTCCCGCTAAGGGCGGCTGATAAAACCAGCCGGCCTTAGTGGGACCCGCTAAGAGAAATCGGAATGCGGCGGTAGGGGGTTAACGGCACTGGCATCCTTACCGGTGCCATGAACCCCTGAACCGCCAGCCTCGTAATGAGGCCCACTGTCTTGTTCATTTGAAAATTCTGGTTGCAAAGATTTATAATAAAAACCTTTTCCAGTGCCTGTTTAGAGCATAGTACTAGGGTACGGCATTCTGTCTGAATGTCATTAAGAGTAATGTTAAGACCTTTGTCTGAATACTCTTTCTTCTGAAATGTCTTGCCCGTTTTCTGAGCTTGTCTTGTTATTGACACAGGGCCCAAAAGAACACTTTTTAATTGCAGTACTTTGCTGCAAGGTAAAATGCGATGGTGTTAGGTGGATGAGAGCTCAACGCAGTGCACAGTGTTAGAGTCAGTTGCTTTTGTGTAGATGATGGTATCAAGTGCCCAAGATGCCAATCTAATCATGTATCTAAAAAATGTTCCATATTGCCAGGAGTACATTGATTTGGTTATTTTGGGTAAAGGCCCATACAAATAGGGTATCCAGTGAAATTGTTGCCAACAGAAATGTAGGCAGTGGAAAGTCGTGGTGAAAATACCTCTGCAGCGAAAAAGTTGCCAAGCAAAAAGTAGTACAAAATACATCTGAAATGTAGCCAAAATATTGGGGGTTGGTAAATCGTTAGAGTAGATTAAGTGTTTTGGTATGAGTTAGGGTATGGGTTATGGTAAGGTTAGGGCAAATAGAGTAATGGTTTGGGTCAGTGTTAAAGAAAGGGAGAGGTAATTTGGGGAAGGCTGTTGATGTAGGCATAGAATAGTGGTTAGGATAAACCTAGTGGTTAGAGCAAAGCAAGCCTTAGGGTACATGTTAGAGTTGCGGTTAGGGTACGGCTAAGGTTAGGATTAGAGCAAGGGTTCGGGTTAGGGCAAGGGCTATCTCATTTGTGGTGAGCTGGTGATGGGCTTGGGGTGAGGTTCACTGTTAATTTTCTATTGATTTTGTATTGAGTAACATGCAAACAAAATGAATTAGTACGCTGAACAGTTCGTTTTCTGTAAGAATTCAGGTTAGTAATTAGAGTTGGGGAAGGTTTTGGAATGGGGTTTGGGTGATTGCAGAGGTTTTGTTAGATGTATGTGTCATATTTGGGGTTACAGCCTTGAATTTGTGTGCATTTTAAAAACATTTTTTTTTTTTTAGGCGACCTTATTACTGGCAACATTTTCACACTTTGCATTGATTGCATTGAATGGCTACATTTTCACATTGCTACAATTTCCCAGGGGACATTTTCACATAGAACCAAAAATAGCACAGCCAATACAGGTGATGCACAGAAAATGTTACAGCGTCATATTTAAATATGATGCACTCAATAAATAGCACAATTTATTTGACTGAGCTTATCCATATTCCTATGACGTCCTGTATACATCGTCAACAGGAATGTTTATTTTTCTGCTAAAAGAAGTTTTGTGCATAGGAGGTTGTAGTTCAAATTGATACATAAAGAGAT
Source organism: Ambystoma mexicanum (assembly GCF_040938575.1). Taxonomy (NCBI): domain Eukaryota; kingdom Metazoa; phylum Chordata; class Amphibia; order Caudata; family Ambystomatidae; genus Ambystoma; species Ambystoma mexicanum. The sequence goes on along the minus strand of NC_090925.1, from coordinate 612,722,363 downwards.
TTGCAGGTCCGGTTCCTATGCTACAGCCCATACACATTTCCGACGTCTGTAAATATTGCATCTTTTCAAATCTGAAAAGGTTATTACAAAGAGAACAGTGGATGTCCTAGAGGATTAGTTAATCCTGAGTCAGGGTGTTTGCCTAAGAGATTATCATCCAATGAATGGAGAGTCTACTGCCAAGAGCCAAGACTTGTTGTCTCTGGCCTGCCCCTGCCAGACCTCTGTGGGAGAGAGCTTCTCATACTATGCCTGGGGCCAGTGTCAGAGGCCAGCAATGATTAAACCCCAGCTTCGGCAAGCAGTGGGCACATCTTCGGCCTAGCAGGTTCACCCTGTCACCTAGCCCAACCCAAGCTGCCTTCTCACCTTGGCATGGCCCCGCCGCCTAGCAAGAGCGGCTCGGCTGCACAGCATGACCATCTGCATCGACCTGGTGGGGTCCCATGCCTATTAAAACCACCGCCCAACATCACCACGGCTCCTGCGACCACACATCACTCAATACTGAGCCCAATAGCTACCACATATGGAGTTATGAATCCCTTCCGTTTTGCCCTAACACTCCAATGTGCCCCAACCGGAACTGCCCTCCTAGCAAGTGTCAAAGAACTGCACTAGAGCCCCCCAGTGAACCTTCCAAGAGGGTGGTCATCCTGTCGATGAATCTCTGCCCGGCCGCCGTCCAGCTGTGCTGTACCATGCTTGGGTGACAATGCCGCTGGGTCCAAGTGGTCAGTACCCGTCGCCAACGCATGGCTGAGAAGTTCCCCTGCAGAAAAGGACATGTCCATAGACTGGGTGGGTCCTCTAGGTGGGTTCCTACCAACCACGAGTCTCCCACAACAGCAAGGACCCCTAGCCTGCCAAGACTAAAGGCAAGTGATCTTTCAGGTGAGGGGTACAGAAGCCTCTTTGGAGTCTGATTCAGGATTGCCCTGGTCCTCTGCAGCTTATTACCCCAACCTCAGGATTTCTGCCTTGAACTATCAGCATGGAAACCAAAAAAGCCACAATGGCCTATGCCCACAAAAAAACATAGGCACTCAGAAAATCCAGACTGCAAGCTCAGAAAAGTCCATAGAACAGTGCTCTTCAAACGGCGTGGCTGGCACACGAGGCTCTTCAAAAAGGGAGGATGGTGGCTGTTTTTAAAAGGAAATATATACAAATATGGTCTCTAAGAGGTGGGGGAGCGACCCGTTCCAATCTGTAGATGCTTATCCAGTCCTGTTTATGTCTTTGCATTCTAGGGCTTGTAGTCTGAGTTTCATAATGGGAAATGTGGCACTACAAGTCCCAGAATGCAAAGAAAAAATACTGACGGGAAAAGCACCTACAGATTGGAATGGGTCATGTTGGCAAGTACGTGGCAACACAATATTTGTACTCAAAGGGGGGCTCGGCGACAATATTTTTTCTCAAGAGGGAGGGGGCAGACCATACGAAAGTTTAATTACCACTGCCATAGAATGATATAGAAGGTGGAACGGCAAATACGCGATCAGGCAGAATATTCATGGCTACATGCATGACCCTGCTAGACCCTCCGTTTGAGGTCAGCAATACACAGTTTTTTCTTTCTTTCTTTATTATTTATTTATTTGTAGCGCATCGGAGCCCTCAGGCATCAACGGTCAACAGTGGTTGATACTTTTGTTTTTTTCTCCTAGATATTTTTTTTTTTTTACTGTATAGACCTGCCTGTTGTGTAATAAAGGAGATATATCATTTTAAAATAAACCCCCCTGACTGGGCCTTTCCCTTGATTAACTTTGGGAATAACTGTCCTATTATACCAGGGTCCATCCAGCGCATTGCTGCCATAAAGCTTCGGCTTTGATTGCTCGGCCACTGATATCAGAGGTGGGCCCAAGAAGCTTCAAAGCCCTAGCTCACACTTTTAAGGCAGACCAACTATTCCTCTAGACCAACACCAGCTGTGCTCCTTAAATACACGTGGCTGCTCCCTCTTGGCACTAGGACCCGAAGAAAAGCCTGACAGCGAGTGATTGGAGGATCATGCTTTGGAACACCGCCAGGTGGTTTCATGCGCGCGGGCTGCTACAGCATCTACGCAGTGTTTATGCCGCTGTGCTTTAAGATAATGGGTGAAAAGTTCCCAACACTATATGGTTTGGCCGTCCCATGCGTCTGGTGTGGAATGTCCATGAGCATTCGGTCGGCACGTCTTTCAGTGCTTTGTTTTTTGTAAGTAGGTGTTTGGATGTTTTCGGGTAACCTATCAAGTTGTATTCATTTTTGTTTGGAAACTATTTTCCTGCTTTTTCTGGGCGCCATGCATGTGGGGTATGTCATATCATCCGGTGCTTTTTAGGGAGGCCTATTTCAATCAGTGTTTTTGATGTGTAATACCCATGGCTATTTGGCGAATCCCATATTGTGGAATAGTGTTTCGCTGGCTGTCGTGCAGCACCATGTCATTATTTTTTGGGAGCCAAACGTCTGTGTGTGTTTAAGGAGTGAGGCATGCGAGGGACTTGAGTTTCATGTCCTTGGGTGTGTGTGCATTATCATGCTGTGTATTTGTATAAACGTCATACCCTTGTATTTTGTTAGTCTCGGGTGCCAGGAATTTTGGTGAAGTTGCATGTCGTTGGATGCGTCTGGCATGCCTTGCCCTTGATTTGACTGTGGAGTGGGAGATGTGTGGGTGTTTGTGGAGTGCTGTGTTTGCAGGAGTTTCAGAAGTGCCCTTTGTTTGGATGTAAGCCGGTAAGATAGCTCAGTGCGTTGAGCGCTCGCTGCTGCGATCTGAGCATGATCTGCAGGTCGCAGGTTCAAATCACGGCAAGGCCAACTCAGCCTTTCATACTTACGAGGTCGATAAATGAGTACCAATTTCAGTTGGGTGATATTGTATGTAAATATGTTCTCTGTAAAGCGCTTTGGATTGAGGCGCTATATAAATAACACATCATCATCATTGTTTGTGGTGCCTGTCAAGAATCTTGTGAGAACCATTGCAGAAGCTGTTAGGCCACAGCTGTCCCCTCCTGTACGGTATCAGAAGAACTTAAATAAGGGCTCGCCTGCAACTAATAACTAGCGGAACGGTGCATTGGCATCAGCCTCGCTAGCAAAGGGAGTCAGAGAGATAGAGAGAAAGGGTGGGAGCAAGAACAAAGATTGAATAATTAATGTTCACGCTTCCCTACCCTGACCTAGCCCCAACCCTCCGTTTGGTTACCACCTATAGAACCCTCTTTAATATCCCAGAGGGTACGTTTCCAAATGGAGATTAGTGCTATGAATAGACGCTTGAATCCTTGAAAGCTTTGCATGCAAAATGAATGTTTAATAGCAGGGGAAGGCTAAGTCTACAGGTCCAACTCTTGGCCAACTAACTACGTGTAGGGCTTGAACACCTCAGCTATCCTACCCAAATGCCTAAAACCCTACCTAAATAACCTGAGTCTTGAACTAACTGTACCATACTTTCTTCAGGGAACTGACTCCCCAATCTCTGGATTAGTCTCCACAGCACTGCTTTCAAGAAACGGACCCTCAAACTGCCTGGGACCACTGTGCTTGGTGCCTGTGTAGCGAGATGAATCTTCTGTCCATGATAGACTGGGAACAACCCTCATTAAGAGTTTACAGGTATCCTGCCGGTTATCCGTGGCCCCCACCTGCAAACTTGAAGTGTGCCAGAGTTGGAATAACTGGCATTTTTTCCGGCATTTATTTTGGACCTGCACATTTGTAATGAAGCCCGTAAAGAGCCCTAGCCTTTGAATGTTGATGGAGAATGTGGCCTTCTAGTCCCTCACAACACTTGGCTCATAAGGCTTGTCAACCTCCTTGTACCCCCTTATTCACAAGGCCCGGCGACCCTCTGCAAAAGCAGAGTTTCTAGACAGGAAAGGAGCAGCCGCAAGAATACCCAAACTCTTCTCCGGTGACCATAGGCTTTTCAGGGGTAATGGTGCAGAACCAGTGGCTAACCGCTACCAACTTCTGAAGGCTGGACCTGTCCCAAACCTTGCAGGCTCCTGCTTGGTCCACTGTGAGTACTAACAAAGAGGCCGGGCAGCCCTGCTGAATGGGCTGAGGCTTCCCATTAGAGTTACTATTCACAATAGAAGCAGTAGCTCAAGGAGAATAATGCTAGGAGCAGTCGTAGTAATGCCAAGGGCTCCACAGGGCTGACATGATAGCTTCTGAGGACTTCTTGGGCAGGCTCTGACTGAATGCCACCAAACTCACCAGTGCACAAACCAGGAATAGGAGTGTGAGGTCAGACTTGCACAGTCTTCTCCTCGTGTTCTGTAGTGTCTGGGGTCAGCAGGAGACAGAGGTAAGTTGCTGGAAGCACGCAGGAGCTGGTAAGTATAAAAGTAGAAGGACTTTATTAAGTTACCGGGTATAAAGTATGAAGGAGGGAGAGAGGGCAGGTAAAGACCTCCTTCTAGCTGTGACTCCCATCCTGAATAATCCCCTGCCGTTCCTGGAACACGGAGGGAACCCAGGGTTTCACTACTGCTAAACAATACATGGGTTTGCATTGCATAGAGCAATGCAAGCACCACACTAAATGTTCTAAGCAGCGTCTACTGCTTTTACTGTCTAAAAGGGTAATATGTGTATGAAACTCTGGAGAGCAGCTACAACGTTTTCACTACAAAATAACCACAGTGAAAAGGTGCCATTGGAATGGCATTCTGGAACGTGGGTGACTCAAACCCAAGCCCAACTCCTGAATAAGTTGGCACCATCTTCAAGTTGTGCATACTGTGAAGCAGGTTCTGCAAATGACTTCTACTGGAGACCCATACATCCCAAGCTGCTCCCTCAACCATCCTGACACATCCAAATTAATCAATCTTTTATAATGCACTTAATACCAGAGACCAGTTTCTAAGCGCGGGACCGGGATTTGAAACTGTGGTGCGCTACATTGTCTGCTTCCAAGACAAATGTGTTGCCCCTGAGCTATCCTCACAAATAAATCCTATAAATCTTCTGACAAGGCTTCACCCTTACCCAGGTACCTTTGCCCAAATCACCTTCCCAGCAAGTACACGTCGTGCAGATTTGGAACCCGTCCGCTTCCTAAGATTGCCTCCATGCCCTTGTCCCAGGACCATGGATACAGGGGTATTGGTTATGGAATCTCTTGATGAGGATCGGGCCTGAATGTCTTCTGATTCCTTTCAATACTGTTCTTCTGGTCCATTACCTTTTGTGTCATCCAAATACTGCTTCTTCTCTGACTCCACCTTGAGCCCAAAATTGTCTGAACCTCAAACTCATCGCTAGTGGCCTCTAGTGTGATTATGGCTTTCATCCCGGCTCCCCTCCTTGAGGGGGGATGGACATTGCTGGTAACGGCTCCCCAGCCTGAACCTAGCTAGGCACGACCGAAGAGAAAGCCTCATCAAAGGCTGAGGGCTGTTTCTGGCTGTGACCTCCCCTACTCTGGGGGTGAAAGCCATTCACACCCTGGGGTTTATTCGGGTTGCAGATAGTTTATTTTTTTTCCTTCGGAGATTGGCTGCACAAGCGACGCCAATCTCCAGAGGGGGAAAAAATATGGCCGCCGCCATAGGAAAAAGGGACTAAGTCCCTTTTCCATGTCTATGGTGGACAGGAGCGGAAGGAGTGCCGGGACAAAGCTCCGGTCCAGCAGGTAGGTGGGGAGGGAGGGATGGGGCGGGGAAGAGGTTTGGTTTGTTTTGTGGGGTAGGGAGGTGCATCTCCCTGTTGCCTCCCTACATACAAAAAAAGATGGTGTCACCTGGTGAAGGACCTCGGGTGGCTGAAAACAGCCGGAAGAATATGTGTATCCTCGCCCGCTGTTCCAGCCACCTGATCACACTTCCCCTGGTGCGAATGTCAGATTAGAGCCTATTACCTGGGTACACAGGCTTCAATTGATTGATATGAAACACCAAATGGTCCTTCAAACAACTGGGTAGAGAATGCCTGACACCAGTGCAGCTCTACACTGCTGGCATGGGCCAGCACAGAGAGAGAGTACCACAGTTGCATCCAAACGTGGCCAGCCGCGGAGGACCACAAAACATGAGCATGAACTGTTGCCTACCAGGACCGCTATTGTTGTTCCTCAAAATACCTGCATGAAGAAAGTGGGTTGACCTTAGACCGCCACTTATAGTTTTTCAAATGTTTGGCATGCCCAGGTTGTGGAAGCGAGGGCCTAATTGGAGAGGGACAGGGAACCAGTGCCAGCAAGAGTAGGGGGAACACAAAAAACGACAGAAAGCAGCAAGTCTCAGTTGTTCTGGCAAGGTGAGGTGGAGGAGGTGGACGACCAAGAGACAAGCAGAAGGGAGGGGTAAGAGGAGAGTTGTGGAAATGCTTTTTGGAGAAGGTGAGGCATTGGCTAAGGGGTGGAAGTGGTACATCAGTGTACGTGAGCGTGTTAGTGTGGCAAGTGTTTGTAGAATACATAGTGTAGGGAGTGATTGTTTAGTGTATGTTTCAGAGTGAAAGGTATGTGGTTGGGGAGGAGTAGTAGTGTGCCAGAAGGAGGATTAGTGGTGAGAAGGGAGTATTAGTGTGAAGAAGGGAGTAGTAGTGTGGAGGAGCGAGTAGTAATGTGGATGAGGAACAGTGGTGCGAAGGAGGGAGTAGTGGGGGGGAAGAGGGAGCAGTAGTGTAGTGGAAAGAGGGGTAACATCAAAGGCTAGAGGCGAGACCTAGGAGGAGCGAGAGATATCAGAGGGACAGGAGAGAATATAGGGTGAAGCTGAGAGAGGTGGGTGGCATTGAAGGATGAGAGGAGTTTGCAGTACAGAGAAGAGAGGGTAGAGGAGAGTTTGGGCATGACAGGTGCAAGAGCAAATCGAGCAGGGTACCTGGAGGGCAGATTCCCAATGCCATAGAACAGCAGTCATTGAGTAGGGAGAGGCTTAGGAAGTTCCAGAGGGAGTTTATCAAGAGAAGGCAAATCTGCCTTTAGGTCTTATTCCTTAGACTAAGACAGTGATTAGAGAGTAAGGGCCAACATTCACTATCTACTAATCCTGTCCCATCCTGTCCCATAAAGAATGCCCTTGAACTGCCTCTGAGTTTTAATTCCTGTGCCATCTGTGGCAACCCAAAATGCTCCAGCACACCAAGGCTCAACCCTAACCCCTAAAATCCTCCATCCTCTTCTCACAATTATCCTTAACATTGGCTGAAGAAAGGTTAATGACATGTGTGCCCCAGCTCATTCTTGGGTAGGCAGCCACTGCATTACCAGGGTAAGGCACAACGGAGATGTGTCAGTCACGTCAAACTTATTCTGATATTCACCACACCAGTGCCCTTATTCACAGATCATTTTCCAATGGGGTTTCACCATTCTGAAATGCTTCTGTGAATTAGGCCCCATGTATTCACCAGACCGGGCTGAGGTGTTGACATCTATGAGGGGTGTGTTCCCTCCATCCACGTATGACACTGCTAATGCTTGGACATGGTCAATTATGCAAATTAGGTAATGATGTCATTTAGTGACCTCTAGCGACTTGTAGGACAGCCAATAGCTACTTTCCTTACTGAGGAGTTGGCAACCCTGAGTGCTATGCTCATGGATGTTCCTTGGTCTTGTGCAGTGCTGCGCGTGCACGTTTTTGTGAAGTGCCATGTTCTTTGTTTTCCTGTGAGGCTCATCTCTGCAAGTACTTGTGGATTACCACGTCCATGTGCGTTTGGAGAATACCAGGCTCCTATTTTGTTTGTAATGCGCCATATCACTGACTGTTTGTTGGGCCATATGCCTGGATATCTGGTCTGTGTCATATTCTTTGTTTTATCGCCACAGTGGATGTTGGTTTCATGTCAATAGGAGTTTGATGCATAGGCGTTTCATCTATGGCATGTCTTTAGATGTCTGTGTCCGTGTGTCAATGTATGCTTGCAATGTGTAATGTCTTGGAATGATATGGGTGTGTCATTTTGGTAAGGGGCGAGTTTGGCCTCTGCTAGTTGGCAATGGTGTCACGTGTTTGCACAGAGCTCTGACGTCCTTCCGGGCCTGCTCTGTGCTCTATCAAAGCTCATCGTAAATGCAAGGACCTTTCTCAGAATGTCACGGGTAAGGATGATGTGGCCCTCTGGAGCATGGGGGGGGGGGGGGTGGCATGCTGCTAAGTTGGTTGTGTGGCATATGCCCACATGCGTACTGTTGTTTTGCTCCGCGATATGGCACCTGGCGGTCCTTTATATTAAATCACTGGCAGGAACGGCTGACGTGGTCACCTGGTGCCGTGAGTGGGTCACCCATGGCTGCTGTAGGGTAAAGCATGTCTGCAAGATCAAGGTATCGTGTGTAGGAGGCTTTATGAGTATGAGGCCATAGAGTAAAACACTAGTTCATGTGATTTTTGGATGTGTTATTTCCAATTTGCGAGGGCACAATTTGACAGGTTGTTTGCCCGTGCCATGTGTCGTATGTACGCCGGTGTGGTAGTGTCAATGGGGAGCGGAGCTTATACGGGTGTAACTCGTTCCACCCCGAAGGGCTGTACTCCTTTATTTTTAGATCGCTTTATGTCCGCTGGCGTCCGGTACGCTGTACGGCATGACGTTACAATGTTCCTCCTTCACCATTAACGAAATGTGAACATGAAAAAGGTATTTATTTTGAAACAGAGGCCCATTGTCCACCCTGACACCTGCGGCAGGGCATAGGCAATCAATAGAACCGTTTCAGCAGATGTGAAAGGGATGAACCATACCTCGAGGTACCTGGAGTAACCCTTCATTAGTACTACAAAATGTGTATTGTCATGTATGGTCCCAGAATCCATGCTCACCCATTGCTGTGGGGCATTCGCCCTCACCAGTGATTCGATGGGTGGTGGACGCATAGTTGTGCACGTGGCTTGACGTGCTAGCAGCGAATCAACAGCTTTCTCTGGAAACCATACTTTCTCCCTCAGTCTGGACTTTGTCTTATTTGCCCTCTGGTGCCCTGTGTGCGCAATTTGCACCAAGTTCTGTACCAGGACAGGTGGATTGACTCTGAGAATAACTCCTTCCGATCCAATCGATAGCTCACCACGGACTTCCCATAGTCTGTGCACAAACGTCTGTATGTCTGGTCTGTAATGTGCACGATCTGTTAAACATGTACACCACTGTCCATCCCTCAATTGCTCTGCCATTCACTGCATGCCATCGTGTTGTGCCGTGGCTTCAGCCATGCCGATTTGGGAATTGCCATCCTAGTTATCGCGTTGACTACGGCTTTCGCCTCACGCTGCTGGGAGCGTTCTCATAGACCCTGGGTTGCCAGGATACATGATCCACGGGGTTCCTTGCCCTGCTCTGAACTGCAGGGTGACTCCATGGTTCTGCCGTTATAGCATCCATCGCTCCAGTCTTAGTGGGGTGACAGAACGGGGCCATGTAGAATGCGTACCAAAGGCTTGTGGCTGGCAATTACTGAAATTGGATAGGAAAATACAAACAGGTGGAAATGTCTGCATCCTCATAGCACTGCAAGCAAACATCCTTTGCTATTTGTGAGAATCTCTCTTGTAATAAATGGGGTTAAAGCCTTGCTTGCAAAGGCAATGGGATGTCTCACAACGTCAGTATCAATCTGTACCAATACCGCCCCTAATGCAAGGGGGCTGGCCTGGACCAAGATTTCTGATGGTCTCTTGCGATCGAGGAAAGCCATTGTCGTACCTTCCACCAGAATGAATTTTGGATTTTTAAGTTCCTTTTTGATGTGCTGATTCCATTCCCAGTTGTGGTCCTCCCTACTCAGATTTCTCAGAGGTTCGTTGATGGTGGCCAAGCTAGGGATCAATTTCCCACAGATGTTTATCATACCCAGGAAGCGTTGGACTTACAACAGCATCTTGGGGGGGCATAACATTTCTGATGGCTTCAATCTCGTGGGGATCTGCAGACACTCCTCTGTCTTGAAAATATGAAACCAAAAAAATTGCTTTTGCATTGCAGGAAATAACACCTATTTTCAGGTAGGGTGAATCCATGCTTCATATAAATACTGCCGAGTCTCTAGCCAGATGAACCTTTTCCATTTTGAAGACTATAAGGACATTATATAACTTACATTGATGACCTTTTATAAACCTGCTAGAACACCTCTAATCGGATGTTGGAAAACCTCCGCCACAGACGACATCCCAAAACTAAGCTTCTTGTTCCGGAAGAGGCCTACATGTGTGGAAAAAGCCGTGATGAGGCAAGACTCTGGATGAAACTGTATTTGGTGGTATCTGGAGCATAAATCAATGGTGGAGAAGATGGTGCACATTGGATGTCAGACAGCATGTCATCCAGAGTCGGGGTAGGGTGTCATTCACATAGAATCACCATATTGGAAATCCTCAGGTCTACACATATCTGGACTTCAGTTTGGAAGCCACTACTGTCGCGTAGACACCTGTTGTATGACATGTGCACTTTCAAGTCTTCCCAACTCTTCTTCGCTTTCTTCCTGAGGTGCAACGTGATACCTCATGGCCGCAGGTAGTATCATGTGTTCTATGTGTAATCTCAATTCTTGGTTCCATAGACAACCCACACCTTGAAACAGGTCTTGATATTCAGTGCAAAATCCTTCAGTGTCAGTTTAGTAGACATTGAAAGCGAAATGCATCAGGCTCAGCTCTTTCACCGTGTTGCAGCTGAGAAGCGTATCCTTGGCCTCATTTGTAACAATGTAGCCGGTGTTGTCCACCTGTCTTGCCCTATAAGGGTGTGGAAAATACCTTGAAGTGGCAGTAGGTGTCTACCAGCATAGGTAAAAATGAGTTTTTCTTGGTTTCGCTTGTCAGGGAACTGGCTGCAATTTGTATATTTGGGCCGATGGCATCACATTGGCAGATGCTCCTGTGTCTATCAGCAAGACTGTCACATTTTTCCTGGTATTCCTTGCCAGATTGCTGTTATGAAAAATAAATCTTCAGCATCAATTGTGTCATCCTTATCTACATTCTCACCAGGTACCACCTTGGTAACTACCAGAGTTTTGGCTGGACGCCCTCTTGTCTAAGGCGTATTTTTTTTTCGGGAACGGCTGAGGGGTGCATGCAGCTATACATGCATTTGAGAAATGGTTCAGTATCCCGCAGTGGCCACATAGCCTACCTGCCGCTCCTCCACATAAAACACACGAGCACTTCGCCTGTTCTGGTCGTTGTTGTGCAGAGTTACCTCTAGCTTGTCCCCTGCCTCGTGTTCCCCTCGGAGAGCCCGTTTTCTCTGTATGGACCCCTTCCACCTTGGGCCCCTTCATCGCCTCTTCTACATGGGCTGCTCTTGATGTCGCAAGTTTGAGAGCCCGCCCCAGCTCCAGTATTCGGAGCAGCATCAATCCATGCTCCTTCAGAATTGGTTTTCACAACTGGGATGAAAAACATTTCTGAATAATCTGCCCTCTAATGTCCCCTTCTTCATCTGGGGAGGCACACGTTGCCGCCAGATGCCCGAGTCGCTATAGAAGGCGTCCAGGGATTCTGTTTGGCCTTGCCTTGCTTGGCACAACTGAAATCTCTCGTGATCAATGTTCACCATGGAGGTGAAGTCATTTGGCAATGTATTAGCCTTGGCAATGTTAGAATCATTGCCTTGTTGGAGAGTTAGGTTCGGTATTACACACTTTTGCTAAATGGTATTTTTGCAGAATTAATGTTGCTGATTTTTTACTACTATTTATTACAGCAAACATATGAGTGGGTTAGGTATAAAGAAGGGAGGGGTTGGAGGAAGCCCCCTCCCTCCCTCCCACACAGCTTTTTAACCGTAAAAAACAAAGCAGTAAAATTGGCAAAAACAAATTCTGCTAAATTGCCATTCAACCAAAATAAATGCGAGGAAAGTGCATAGATCTGTGTACAGCTTATGGAACTCACTTCCAGCATAAAACATGAGAATGGATTTCTCCTTGTCCTCCTTGTCCTCCACCCCAGCAATGGCAAAGAAGATTTCTAGCCATTTGGCCTACAACCCCGAATCGAGTTCCCCGGTTAGTACTGGATCCTGATATGTCGAGCTCTCGTACAGTAGAGCTGTGGAATTGTTGTGACACCCCACCTTTTTTTATTTTACGACTCTGGGTTCCCGTGCCTTTTGCTCGCTCATGCGGCCATGGAGAAGTGGATGATCAAAGGATGTCAGCTCACTCCACGCCTTTATTCATCTGTTGCTCGTGGAACCCTTTTTCGTGTATGTTCTCTGTGATGTTGGTGGATACCACTGTGTCTGTACTGCCAGGTATGTGTCTTCATTGTGGCAGTTCAATGCAGGATCATCCAAACACAATTGGGCCGCAGAAGCTGTTCTTTTATACTTTCTTTCATAGAAGAATACTGACCTTGCATCACTGTCTGGGGTGCTCTATCATGCAGGGCCGGCCTTAGGGCAAGGAGGGCCGTGCGACTGCCTTGGGCGCCATAGCCCCCAGGGCACCAGCTCGGGGGAGCCTTTCAAGGGCTACCCCCAGCTGGCATGGTGGGAGAAGTATCCTTTTGAAATTAAATGCGCTCGCGGCATGGGATGGGGGAGATAATCATCTTAATAGGCTCCTGCGAGGGCCTCTAATTTCAAAAGGACGCCTTCTCCCACCACCGAAAAGAAACATTTGGCGCCTCTAGGCACCCGACCCCTCAATTGGCCAGGGGTGTGGGGCTGGGTGCCAAATCTTTTTTTTCTGCCCGGGGCACTGCCGCCACTAAGGCCGGCACTGCTATCATGGTCAAGCAGACGGTGGACCTGTAGTAGGTTTACAGTGTTGTAGGCAGGACGTAAATCTACACCCTTTGTCACTGTGTGTGGCATCGCAGCAACAACGCAGTATTCTGTGCCTCCGTCAGTCTTTTCACTCAGAAATGATCAGGGCATGGAGCCGCTGCAGCCAAGGCGGATTTCCTCACGGCCACGAGACGTTTGCACGTCCATCAGATCGCGACTTGTAGTCCGCCACCGTCGTCTCCATTATTATATACCCTGGTGTAGAAGTGTTGATGAGGAGCCCCGGTACCAATGAAGACACTCACACAGCAAATGCGGGTATAACCGGACCTACCCCAGAAGGGCGGTTCCATTTTATTCTTTAATTGCGTCATGTCTACCTGCATATGGTACGCCACGCGGCTTGACGTTACAACAATGTTCTTGTGGTTTTGTGGTGCATTTTCACTTTGTTTTTGGGGGGTGAGTCATGTAATTCTGTATTCTGTGTCTGTTTTGTCACTCTGGTTTTCAACTATCTCAAAGGCCTGGACACTATGGAGTACTGTATGCCTGTTTGTTAGTAGTTGTTAATGTTGGATAATTTGCTATTTCATGATACTTGATGCTTGTGTCAGGGACTTCAAGATTCACCTGCGTGTTGCTGTTTGTTGAGGCCATGCCCTAGATATCTATGGGTATCACATGTGTGTCTTGGGTTTATGTGCTTGCTTGATTGGTTGTTTTTGTTATCATTACCCAGAATACTTGAGAGCTATATGTGTTTTTAGGGGTTATGGCTGTCATGCCAGTGGGTGTTCTGAGCATTATCCTTTTCGATTCTTGCAGCTGTTCGTGGTGCACATTCCTAGGTGTTGAGAGTTTAAATTATTCTAGGTTTTTTATTATAACCTGTGTCCAAGTGTGTGCATCTTGTCCCAAGGTTGTGCAAGATGGAATATCCCCATCGTAAGCCTTGCTGATGAGATAGCTCCGTGAGTTCAGTACCAACTTCTGAGGTGGGTTTGTGACCCCAAGGTCACTGGATAAAATCCTAGTGATGCTACCCAGCCCTACATCATTTCAAGGCTGATCAAATGACAACCACTGTTATTTGCAACATTGTGAAACAATAGATTCGCAAATACAAGTGCCACAAAGAAACATCAGTTATGAACTGCATCTTAATCTTGCCTTTTGGAAGTGTTGCCGCTTTTCTTTTGAGGTCTCTTATATTCGGGTACGCAAACTTTCATCATTGTTTGTTGTGTCATTTTATGAACATTCAGCAATCAACATTTTATTAGGAATGTGAGGGCTCATGCCAGTAAAGTTGACATCGATAGGTCACATGAGTTGTTTTGATGGTCCATGCTATGTGGTACTTGGAGTATCAGGATGTGTTGGTCCTTGGGTTGTTATACTACTGTGGATCTCGTTCCTGTACACTCGTCTGTAGGTTATTGTTAGTCCATGTGTAGGTGGTTGAGGCTTGAGCTTCGAGGACTAATATGTTCACATAATATTCCATCCCATCAGTGGATAGTATAACACAAATCTTCTCCTCTCTTTTTTGCAGGAATCATGGCTGGTTCCAACCGATCTGGGGACTTAAGAGATGCTCAGAAGTCCATCCCAACGGGGACCATAATGGCCATCGCTACAACATCCTTTGTCTGTATCCTTTCAGAGACCTGCGCCTCAACAGTGGTAAAACGCAGACCGCAAGAGTCTACCTGTAGCTGGGTTGTGAATCTTTCAAGTGAGGTCATCAGAAACCTAATTGTCAGCATTCAGGTGTAAGGCAATGATGGTCCAAGTGGCTAGAATAAATATATATATGTATTCGTGTGTGTTTTGGTTCATTTAGATTATTATATAAACGCCAATAAAGTTATGGTGGGTTTGAAAATTCTGGAAATAAAGCCTTTAACCTGAAATGTGAAAGCAGGATGATCTATTTAAGCCAAGTCACACATTCTACAGCACCACCAGTAGCCATCGCTGGAGGTGCACCTCCAGTTCAGACCCAGATCGGCAAGGCATTGTGGGTATGCAAATGTTCCCAAATGCAAGTCATTCTCTCCAGGAAATTGTCTTTGTCTTACAGGGCAGTGCTGTTTTAATTATAATTATAAATATATATTTTCACAAAACATGAGCTCATTAACAGAAACCTGAAAATGCAAACCTAGTTATAAGCCCAAACACGAACAAATACCTGGGCACTCGTTCTGTAAAGTGCTCTAGTGCTTTATCTGATTTTACTCATTCTGAGCAAAAGTGAGCTGGATACACATTAATCCATAGACTGAACAAATAAACCTGTGAAGACGGGTTTGAAATATGCCACGCATTCTGTCCTCATTACAAATCACGTGAATCTTCGATGACTAACACGATAGCAGCATTACTTCCGCACCTCAAATCGAAGGGTCATCTTTGAATAGAAAAATGTTTTGTTGTAAGTGTTTGAAGATAGCAAACAGGGCTAATCGCCAAAAAATAATTTAAACATTTAGTTCCAAGGGCATTTGACTCTTCACAAAATTATTTATTTAAAAGCAACAATGAGCTCAAGTGCAAAAAACATTTCAATCACAAATCATATCAGATGATATTTGTGACATATTCACAAGCTATGAAGTGCAAGAACAGATAGACACAGCGGCACAAATGTAAACACACACTCATGAAACCTAAAATAGGTTCACAACATGCCACATGCTGCCCCAGTGGGCTAGCAGCAAAGATTTAAAATATGCTCTCAATTCCCCCCTACTGGGATTGCAATAAATTATTAATAACAGCCATTTGTAAAAAAAAATATAAAGAATCTTAAAGTGCAGAATTAGAAAAGTATAGCTTCACGGATTAAAACATACACTCGTGAAGCCTAAAATGGCTTCAGAACATTTCAAATTCTGCCTCAATGGGCTATCAGCAATACCAGTTCTGCACTAATGGACTACCAAGAATTAATTAGTGGTGCATATATTTCAGAAGAATTAACTGCATCCTTTATTCTGTCCTAGTAGACTACCCAACAAGTATTAACTGTACCTCTTTGTTAGCAAAAAACATGCCAGAGCAAACAAGGAGAAAAGAGACATTAAAAGGATGACTAGTGAACAGCAAGGATCAATCAGTCCAGAAATACATGAAGCTCCCCATCACTACTATGTCCATTTGGCTTCATTTTATTAAATCGTATTTTAAGTTTGGACTCGAATTGATGCAATTGTCTTCCTCTATTCCCTTGCAAAACCAAAAAGAAGGTAGACATGCTACTCTGGAGGGTCACACCAATTTTTGTCAATAAATGAAACAGAACATATGGATTGTTTTGGGGAACCTTTCGCACTTAATGGAATAAATCCCTAAATTCATAACCCATGAGATTGTCCAGAAGGGAAAAAGAAACTCACACACATCAGCGGCTGTGAATATGCATTGTTTGTATTAGAACAAAAACAAACAAATCTCTTGTGAAAACTTACATATAAGAAAATTCAATGTTATAAACCAAGACATATGGTGAAGTCAAAAATTAAAACAGTGTGCAATGCATAATAATCTTCAAATATACATCAAAACCCGTAAGGGAATCATCTGAAAATCATAAGCGTCAATAACTTGGCGCTCTTATGGACCTGTAGCAAACTAAGTCCTGAAGCAAGTATACAGATTAATAAAGTATCTAGTATATGAAAAGCATCTTATCTTTCAGGTGCCATTCTATTCCCTTTGCATACTTTTTCTCTAACACGTGCCAAGGCTCCAAAAGACATCAGAGAAACGTCACTATTATGAGTGTCTTGAAAGTGCAGTGCAGAAGGATCATTTCAATCCACATTCTTAATGGCACTATAATCTTGTGAGACTCTCGTTTTAAGAGGTCCCATTAATGAGCCAATGTATTTCAGACCATAAGGACACTCTATAAAATACACTGCAAATGTTGTTGTGCAGTTAATAACCTGTCCAGTTTTCCACCATTTATCTTGATCAAATTGTACTGATGCACCAACAGGAGAAAAACTACACATTTTACATTCATTATATGTGTAGAACCCGTAAAACTTGTTCATCTTGCTTAGCCAGTTCTCTTGGCCCTGCATTGACTTTCTAAGCATGCTTGGAGCAAGCTTATCCTTTAAGGACCAAGCTTTAGAAAAAGTGATCAATTGAACATTTGTAAGCACCTGGTTCAGATCTCTATCATATCTATCTATTTATTTATTTATTTATTTATTTAGTCATTTGTAAAGCACACCAAACCGAGGCATCAAGGCAATTGGTACAGAGAGCGCAGTTTTGTAAAACATATAACAATAGTACAGACATAGAGATCATGACATAAGCAGTTAAAATCTTAGGACGACTGGTGATTCATTGTGCTACGAATGGGATAGTAATGGAATATATGTCTTGTGAGAGGATCCACATTTTGAGGCATTTACGGAAGGTCCAGAATGATGTTTCCGATCATAGTGGAAGCGAAAGGGTGTTCCAGTGCTTTTCAGCCACTACCGGGAAACTGTGGGCCCCTGCTTTTTGAAGTTTGAATCTAGGGATGGAGAGGAGGTGGGAATGGGAGGCAGGTCAGTTAGATTGTGATTTCTTACATTTTCTTTACAAGTATCTGGGAGCAGTGTTTTCCAGGCACTTGTGGGTTAATGTGAGAGTTTTTAACAGGGTGCAGTCACGACTGGGCAGCAAGTGAACACTTCTCCTGGCCAATGACATATCCTCTTGTTTAGGGATATTCAATGCAGCTCTTAGTTCATTATTTTGTATGATCTGTCGTTTTTGTTTTATTTTGCCGGTGGTGGTTCCTGCGAAAAGGGCATTACAATAGTCTAATCTGGATACAATGAGGACTCTTGCTATCATAATGCAACTGTCCGTGGTGAGGAAGAATCTACAGGCATTGAAAAGTTTGGTTGAGTAGTCCGGCGGATGAGGCAATAGCATTTACATGTCTGGTTAGTGAAAGGGAAGAGTCCAAATAGACCCCAATGGTTTAGACTTCTTTGGAGACTGGGATGGTGTTGCTGTCTATGATGAACGACATATATGCTCTGTCAAGTTTGTTTAAGAGTGTTTGTGAGCCAATAAGGAGCAGCTCAGTCTTTTCATCGTTAAGGCATAAAGAAGGTAGAGCCATCCAGGCCTGGATGCTTTGATAGATTTTGCTCAGTGAGTTGGAGTCGGTGTCGTATTTGCTGGAAATGGGTAGTAAGATTTGGGTATCATCCGCATAGTTAGTATAGGAGACACCCAGTGTGTCGAGGAGGTCGAAGAGAGGCTTCATGAAAATATTGTTTAGCGTGGCTGAGACACAGGATCCTTGAGGGTCTATGCAGGAGACTGGAGCCGTAGGGGCAGATGCGGAGGGGGAGCAGACCCTCATTGTTCGGTTGGATAGAAAGGATGCAATCCAAGTTATTGCTTTAGAGGAGAAATGGGCTGCTGAGCAGAGGTATTGGCAAAGGATTTTGTGATCCACCAAATCAAAGACAGCTGAGAGGTTATGCAGGAGGAGGAGGGCAAGTTTTCCATTGTCTTTGAGCTCATCCATTTAGATTTTTAAGTATAGGATTGCCGATTCTGTTCCATGACTTGGGCAGAGTCCGGATTGGCACAGCCTGAGAAGATTACTGGCTTCAAGGTACTTTTGGATCTGTAAGTAAACTGCTCTGTCCAACTAAAGTAGGAAGTAGATTGGATCTATTGAAGACTAAATCTAAGAGTAATCTGCCAGCAGTAATTAGATTTATCACTCAGTATAATGTACAATCTAAGAGCATGAGAAAGTTCCTGAATAAACACTGGCCCATTTTATTGAGTGATACAGAGCTGAACCAGGTGCTTACCAATGCCCCAGTGATCACTTTTTCTAAAGCAACATCCTTGAAGCTCCAAGCATGCTTAGAAATTTGACGCGTGAGCCAAGAGAACTGGCTAAGCAAGATGAAAAAGGCTTATGGTTTCTACACATGTAAGAAATGTAAAATGTGTAGTTCTGCTCAGGTTGGTGGATCAGTACAATCTGATTAAGGTACCTGGTGGAAAATTGGGCAGATTATTACCTGCACATCAACATTTGTACTGTATTTTCTAGAGTGTTCCTGTGGTCTGGAATACATTGGCTCAACAATAGAACCTCTTAAAATTTGAATCTTGCAACATCATAGGGCCATTAGGAGTGTGGATGGAAATTATCCTCTTGCAAGAAACTCATAATAGTGATGTTTCCCTGATGTCTTTTGGAGCCTTGGCGCATGTTAAAGAAAATGTATGCAAAGGGAATAGAGAAAACCTGAAATACAAATGAATACAATGAAGCTAAATGAACACAATAGAGATGCAGAGCGTCATGTATTTTTGGCCTGATTGATCTTTGCAGTTCACCAGTCACCCTTTTAATGTCTCTTTTCTCCTTTTTTGTTAACAAAGAGGTACAGCTAATACATTTTGGGCAGCCCACTAGGTCAGAATAAGGGTTGCAGTTAATTCTTCTGAAAATATGCACTATCAATTAATTCTTCTTAGTCCATTAGGCCGGAACTGGTATTGCTGATAGGCCATTGAGGCAGAACCCATTTTAGACTTCAGAAGTGTATGTTTGCTGCTACACTTTTGTAATTCTGCTCTTTGCAAATCTTTATATTTGTTACAAATCGCTGTTATTAATAATTTATTGCAAGCCCAGTAGGGCGGAATTGATAGCATATTTAAAATCTTTGCTGCTTGTCACTGGGGCAGAATGTGAAATGTTGTGAACCTATTTTAGGTTTTGTGAGTATGGGCCTCATTACGACCCAGGCGGAGGACCATGGTGCTAATAGCACCATGGTCCATGCCGGTAACTTACCGACTCCGCCATGGAGAAAGGGGGAATTACCACCCCATTACAAGGTTGGCGGGGCGGTAATTCCCCCTTCCTCCATGGCCCTTCCCCATTCCCATTTTTGCCCCATAGGGCTCAATGGGAATGGGGAAGGCGCTAAGTACGGTGCCGCAAATTGCGGTATCGTAATTAGCACCAATGTCCCTTTGCGGGTCCCTACTTTAACGGCTGGCGTAGACCAGCCGTTAGGGTCGGGTCCTGCAAAGGGACCTCGTAATCCGACGCTAAGTGTTTAACGGTGCCGCAGCCTTTTTTGGCGCCGTTAAACACTTAGCGCCAGGGTTGTAATGAGGCCCTATGTGTTTAAATGTGTGCTGCTGTACCTTTCCATTACTGCACTTCATAGCTTGTGAATATGTCATGAATTTGCACCCGATGTGATTTGTGACTGGAATATGATGTGCACTTGAACTTGAGCTCATTATTGCTTTAAAATAATTTTGTAAATAGTGAAATGCCCTTGGAACTGAATGAAAAATGATGTGTGGTGATTACACCTGTTTACTAACTTCAAACACATACAGCAGAGCATTGTTGTTCCTTTTAAAGCTGGCACTTCCTAGCACCCCTTCAGCAAAAGGGAAGGTTAGGCGAACATCTGGTTCTTTGCAACTCAGGGGAAGAAGATTCAGGCCTGGCGGGGATAACGAGACAACACAGTAAGTGAGATAGGGTAATGCACATACATAAGTGCGATAGACATAGTACACGGTACTTGTGACAGTCAAGAGCTTGCATTCTGGTAAGTGCAAGGGTTTCTAGAGGTTACTTTAGGTAGTGATATGGCTTGCTGTAGGCGATTTCTCTCCACACTGGGTGGACTTTCTCATGCTTGACACCATACATGGCCAATATTTTGGGTCCACCAGAGCATTTCCCTATCATCTTGATCCCCAAAACCTTCTGTCCATCTAAGGTGTTTTCCTTGATCAACCCCGCTAGATATGACCACTGTTGTCCTCTTCGGGGCCTGCATAGAAGGTGTTGTGCTCCGTGATAAGTAAGTACCATTTGTGATCTGGGGTGTAGCAGGAGACGTGATGCACAATCGCAGCCTACATTGAAAAGTGCAACCATGGTGATTTACTGCCTAGTCCTAGGATTTATTTTTACTTGTGTCTTAGTGCCAATTGTTTAGACGGTGCGGCTCACATTGTTGTCAACTGAATGTCTCCGAAGCAGTCAAGCAGTTGATGATAATGTTCCTTATGCGCTCTCTGCTTTTATTTTCATGTTTGTGTTTGCTCAGCTGCCAAATTGAACTTCTGTTTCACTTCTCATTGTTGTATTACCGTCGTGGTGTATTTTTAGCTTCAATCTTGCAAATTTGCTTTGTCTGGAATTAATCTTCTTTTCATGCATTCTGAATAGGAAGTTTTTACAGTACTTTCCTCGCATAACACATGGTTCTTTTTTCTGCGAATGCTTCTTGCATACAGTTAGTATTACATTCATTTTCATAATGGCACAGAGAGTTAGAAAACAGTGAAGTGGAATTTTACCCGGAGGAATTGTTAGGGATTCAGAACAACTAGCTCCATCTTTTCTGCCAGTCACTTTCTTTTTCCATGATGTGCCAGGTGATGTCTGAGCCAGGTGATATGCTGCTCAGAAAGCTGCAACCAATGATTAAACAGATCAACTAACTCCACCCACCCCATGATCGTCATTCTGAACAGGCTACACAGTTTTCCCACCAATCAGTGCAACGAAACAAACGATCACATCATTCAGCAGCGACACGCAATGATCAAACCAAATAGTGCAATCACCCAATACTACACTACATAGTAGGTGTGTTGACGAGTAGTACCTGGGGTGCAGTGTGTAAGTAGAGAACAAGGGGGGGGTGGGGTGACTTATTGTGCCTGACAAGTAGCTTGAAATTTAAATATTTACCTACTTCACTCAACAATCACATCATTGAGCACATAGTCTCGGGAGGATAGCTCAGCGGCTACGTGCTCGCCTTGGAAGCAAGACGAAACAGAGCAACACAGGTTCGATCCCCGGGTACGCGCTTAGAAACCTCTGGGTATTAAGCGCGTTATAAATAAAGAATCATATCATATCATCCGAAGAAATGGCCGCATCAATTATCAAAACCCACCCAGTGTTTCCGCAAATCATCGTAACTTCATTTGTGATCACTGTCAGACCCGGAGTTGGTAGGTAAGCAATTTGGGAGGTCTAAAGGTGCTCTTCCTTAAACACCCTCATGCTAAAGTGTATGTAAGTCTGAATCCTGGCTCAAGCAAGGAGTTAACAAGAATACTTTGCACACCATTTGTTAGCAATACTGAAGGGTTCAGGCTTAAATATCTAGAAGACGTAGCGGCAGGCTTAGGTTACCTCCAAACAGATACACTCAATTGAAAATGCCATAACAATTCATATTTCCAATGAAATGGCAATTTATTACAATGCATGGGACCTTTTTCACAGAAGAATAGCACACAGTTAAACAGTTTCAGTGGTGGGAACTGCCATAGTGAGCATGATCAGGATTGTGTCTAAACAGGGCCTGCTCACAGTCTACAGACTAAGGGTCTACATGGCATCAGTCAATCGAAACGAGAGGCATCCGCGTGCATGATGCTGAGCCCCTTTCAGGACTTCCTGGTGGTTCTTCAACACTTCAGCTGAAAAGAGGTCCATGGGGCTCTGAGGGTCTACAGAGAACACAAACAGTTCTCAATGTATTAAAATCAACAGTTCGACGCAAATGGGGTGTTTGCAGTTCCTCATTTCAGGGTAGGGCTATGATGCACAAGAGGAGTGCCTAGGTACATTAGGATGGGAACAGACATATTAAGCATCAAATCCTTACCTGCTGAACAGTACCTGGAAAGCAAAACTTTCTTCATTGGCAGTGTCAAAATGGGTCTCGCGTGACCACCCTTCTGGCAACGGTCAAAGGGACAGAGTCTCCAAGTAGTTATATAGGCACACATGGTCCTGAATAATGTGTAAGCATGGAGTATTTTCAAGGAAGGTCTCTGCAAAGAAGAGAGGTTCACTTCACAGACTTATCATTTTTGAGGTGCTCTCACTGGGCGGCACTGTCAAGGGATTTCATGACACAACAATTCTTGTCCATCATAGTATGCAGACGTCTCACAGTCAAGACGACTTCTCAAATCAGTCTCTGTCTGTAGAAGGAACTACTCTGGCATCGATTGAGTGTTCGGCAGTTTAGGGATAGAGGGCATTGAGCAGAGAGCTGCTTCTACCCACAAAAATAGGATGTTGCCAAACCAACACTGGAAGAAAATCTCTTACAAACTTGTAGTGAACCAGAGGTGAGTTGTTCCCAGCGCTCGGGCAAGATAAGGCAGTTTGCAAGTAATATATTCCCCTTATTGCCTAATACAGATAGTTGATCGCTGAACAACTACTCTAGAAGGAAATATTACATCATTCATGAAATTATCCCAATGCTGTGAATCCCCACCACATTCAAGCTGTCATTTTATGCAGGCCTTACCGTAATTTCCAATGACTCATGAGAAAAATACTCATATAGGCGATGGAGTTTATACTGAACACCCACAAAATAAAAGACAAGATAGATGTTGGTGTTTTCATGTCAGCAGTACAAAAGGTATGAAATCGTCAAAGGCTATGGTGAGGTTCATTCATAATTTCACTACAGAGTTCATTTGTCACTTGACAACTCTGAGTTTTCATTGGGAAGTGCCTGTCTTCCCGGCACTCAGTTCTAGCATACTTCTTTATGCAAGAGGGAGGTGGTGTTCCTGAGTTTTTCTACGTAAATAGGAATATGCAAGTTAAAGTTGTTTTTTAATATTTCTTACATAAGGTCACACCCGCTAAATGCTGTACTCTTACTTTAACACAGTATCCAAACAAAACTTTAAGGACAACAAATATTCTTTGCACATATTACCAAAAAAACTGCATCAAAAGGAAACGTGCAGTTCTTGGCACCCAGGTGAATCAGGAAAAGAATGCAGGCACTCCGGAAGCAGGAGGATAGCTAGCACATCTAGAGAATGACAGCTGAGTCTGAATTAAGCCAAACATGCATTCAGCACAGCCAACTCCATGATCATACCACTCAGCACAACCCACCCAATGTTCACGCCAATCGGCATAACCAACTTAAGGATCGGTTTGGGGTCTAAACCCCACATACAAAAGACCACGAAGGATGCTCCCTCCAAGGTCAGTCTTTTGCCTCCCTCTTCCATTCCCCTATCAAGTTTGGGGGTTACACTCCCCCTCCACTCTCCTTTCACTGTGCGACCTTGCCACCACACTTCCTCCTCACTTACTATTGGTGTTCCGGCGCACTAGTCCGGATTCCCTCCAGGCCATGCCCCCCAAAGACCTAAGTTCGGATGGAGGCCTTCTGTACGTGGCCTTCCGCACGTAGGCCATTACGAGGCGTAGCCTTGGCCTACAGACCTTAATCGTAATGATCGCACCATTCAGAGCAAAACCCCAATGACTCCAGCAATCAGGACAACCACTCAATGAACACAAGAGTCAGCGACTAATCAGTTAGTCATATCACTCGCTGGCCCAAAAAAGGCACAAATCACAGAGTTTGTATGCCTTTCAACAGTCTCCACCAATTTTAACGTTTAGAAAATCTCAGCAAAAGATTTGTTTCAATGCTTCATAATGCACCAAATGGCCGTGCCGTTGGCTGTAAGCAAAGCAATGGCTATACTATGAAAGCAAACCACTCTATAATGCGTTGGCATACATGTCAATTCACACAAAACTCTAACCAATTACCCCAAACCATGCATCGTGACATTCAACCCTAACCGTTAAGCGTAAGGTTATAGGTGAATTGATGCAACGCCTGTTCATACTTAATTGCCTCTGCGTGCCCGTCTAAATGCCTTAGAAACCATCTTATATGCAACTTTGGCTTCTTTGTAAAAAATAATTCAGATCATAATCCACCTTCTAGAACAAGGACCAGGCATCCCTCTTAGGTGTAGACACTGGGGCTCCTGCAGCCAGGCAGATATTCTTCCCATGGTTGTATTAAGATGCGCTCTGGATACGATTGTTAGGGATGTCCCCTTAACACATGGCAAACATTGTTCAACTGCCTCCTGTGCCTGCCTTGAAGCCAAATTAGGCCCCTTCAAAAATCAAAGATATGATCACTTGTCTCGGGAGGATAGCTCAGCAGCAATGTGCTCACCTTGGAAGCAAGACGACTCGGAGCAACGCAGGTTCGATCCCCGGGTCCGCGCTTAGAAACCTCTGGGTATTAAGTGCGTTATAAATAACATATCATATATGTGTGGATACTGGTAACCAACCTAAAAAACATAATCTGTGCTCTCTGGGGCCTTGAAATGTATTTGTTGTATAAACCACATTACAATATTCAAGTCTGTTGTGGGTCATTGTTCTTACGTCTATGAACAATGTATCCCCATGTATGAATGCTTAGAGTCTAGATGTAGCAAGACCCTTGCCAAAGAGGACTTATTCGTTTGGAGAATATTGTTTTTATAGTAGATGAAACTGGGGCTTTGAAGACGCATTCCTTTCCCAATACACACTATGAGCATAACCTCAATCTTGGATCTATCCAACCAAATAATCCCAGTATTTTGAACTGTGGACTCATCCCACCAACTGGCTATTCTGATTAATCCTTCTCATCCAGTTTACGTTCCAATTACCTAACCATTAATGTATTTAATACAATGCAGCCCACCTTCCTGCCAAGGACACAGATTCCTTAAGTGTGCTTTCCATTCAATCAAATCTGCCATGTGTCATGTTATCTAACACATCCAACAACCACACCATGCCAGACCCACCCATGCGGCGCTGCCTTGATTCAACCCAACCCTTCCAACTGTACATAGTCAATGCATTGTCTGTTCCACCAAACTCTCTGCAACCATTGATGAAACAGGCCAGTTCATCGTACCTTCTTACTCATGAAGGGACCTACTTGTTGCTTTCATGCCAACTAGTTCCAGTAGACGGTCTTAGACGACACTGTATTGATGCAGTCACCATAACACCTTTCATAAGTGAATGTTAATCCTAGCTAATAGTACCTTTCCAACAGGAGTAGCACGAATTCCTCTCATCCCAATGGCCTCTTTATTGAACTCAACCCTACTCAGGGGACACTGTATCCATACAGCGTATTTTCTTTTGGGTCTGATGTTTGGCTCTTGATCTGATCTCCTATTGTACTTGTACAAGATTTGTCTTGTCATTTTTGTGGGCACTAAGGCTCGGTTATTGCAACTCCCTTTTAATCGGAGCCTCAGCAGCTAATCTTAATAAAATGTCAAGTCCTGCAAAACAATGCTGTACGCACTGTAAAGAACCCCACCAGACGTGAACACATCTCCAGTCATAGACGGGACATCCACTGGTTGCCTTTTCAGCAACGTGTTCATTTCAAAGTGGGAACCCTGGTCCACAAATGTGTTCACAGTTTTGTTCCCGCCTTTCTCAAAGCACTGATACCTGACTACCACCCAACCAGAACATTGCGATCAACCAACAAAAAGCAGAACATCTGCCAGAATTTCAGGCGGACAAACTGCCTCGGTAGATCTTTTATGGTCAAAGCCGCCACGTTCTGGAATAATCTACTGGCCACGCTAATAGCTGAACCCAATCTCAGAAATTTCAGCAAATCACTAAAGACCTTACTTTTTAAATATTATTCTTGGCTCCTGCATAACCTGTTAATCTTTGTCCTGTTCTTTATGCATGTAATGCTGTGTAACTGTTCCTGCGCCCTGATGCCTGCAGGCTTTCGGCGCATTACAAATAAATAAATAAATAAAACTGAGGCCTACAGGCGTGATGCGTGATATAAGAAAGTAAATCATAATGATAATAATTCAACTAAACTCTTCCAAAGGATATTAAAGTCATTCAACTCAACACATGACATGTTCATTATTTTAGTTAAAGCCTGTGCGGAAGTCAATAATCCTGGCTTCCTGGCTCTCGCCCCTTATCCCTCGACTGATCACTTAATTCAGGATACATTTTTTAACCATTTCTTCACCCAGCCCTTCTCACAACAATTCCAGGAACCACAACTCATCCTGTGCTGTCACTGATCACCTTCAAGCCTTATGTTTGGAAGGGAGAGTTGGTGCCCGGGTGCCTTTGTTAAACTCCACCTCCACCTTTCCAGCCTGGAGGAGTAAATGGGTGAGCAGATGGAACAGGAGCGTTGGGGACAGAAATACGAAGGCAGCTGCGGCTTAGAATGCAATAACGTCAGATGGAGGAGAACAGATTTGACCCAAACTCAATTGGGAAGACAGGATGCTTTAAATAGGCATTAAAAGGCAGATTCAATATACCACAAAGCAACCCAATGTTTGTGTCCTGCTCTCGCTGCTCCTCCATCTGCCGGCGAGAGCAATGGTGGTGTCTGCTTGCTAATGTAGACAGCCCCTATTTTTAAAATGTTTTCCCAATGGAGACAATGTGGAAGGAGCTCTTTTCTAATGGCCCCGATTCAGGAGTCTGTTATTCAGCCTTGGGACTTGGCTGATGTTCTCGGCTCGCGTACTCCACCATGTCGTACATCTAGTTAGCAGTATCTACGGCAACGCCGCCTGACCCGCGGATACTACAAGTCTCTGACGTCGCGGGGCGATCAATCTCAGGAATATCATTCTCGCAAATGCATATTTCCAGCCCGCTTGGCTTCCACCGCCCCCGCCCCGTTCATCCATCTTTCCCCCGCCACGTGCTCGGCTGTTCAGTTCATTTGTCTTAAGGTGGCACGTGCTGGAGCCCTGGACGCATTCTCCATGAGAGGAATGAAAGCTGAGGCATAATGGAGGAAGGAAAGGCAACAGTCAGAAGGTGAAAAGCACAAGGAGTAGCATTATATTGCATAACATGACAGCCGTGTGGCAGCCTGTCACTGTATACAAGGACAGGCACCTGGCCATTCTCTCCCTACCTCACCCAGGGGCGGACTAGCCCATAGGGAACCCTGGAGATTTCCCAGTGGGCCTTCTCACCCTGGGACTCTTTTGTGTGTAGCCTATTTTATTTCCAAATGTTCTCAGAGGAAAAGGGTTGGACTTGCTGAAAATGTGTAATACGGGACCACTTTTAAGAATTATTTCCAGGGCCTCTTTTGGTTTCCCGTCCACCCCCTGCCTAACCTGTTGGTCACCCATCCACCGCCCCCTTTTCACAGTCTTATTAACACAGCCTGCATAGGGAGCTCAGGCTGTATTGTCTTACTCTAGATGGCTATGCATTACCGTACTCTCTCAAGTACGGCACCACCCTGTCTCACATGGAAATCAAATCAAGACTACCTTACATGGCATGCTGCCAGGTCCTAATAATAACGTTTGTATATAAAAGTGGCAGACTTCTTTAATTTTGCTCTTCTGATACCAACAACATTCGCCATGATACACAGTCAATTCCTGACTACGCCTCTCTTGGCCCGGGCTTGGCAGTCACAGAATGACCATTCTGGAGTTTGACCTGGGGCACAATGGGCCTCATTACGACCCTGGCGGAGTGGGTTTACGCCAGCGGTATTCGCGGCAGACCCGTCCGCCCTACTACGAGTTCCCGTAGCACCATGGAGCGTTTTCCGCCTGGTTTTTCCGGGCGGAGAAATCCATGGCGCTACGGGACCTTGTTGTTAATTACGCCACCGTATATTACGGTGGCGTAATTAACGCCTTCCCCACTCCCATTATGCCCTATGGGGCAAAAATGGGAATGGGGAAGGGTAAAATGGGGAATGGGGATTTACCGCCCCGCCAAGGTCGGAATGGGGCGGTGAATCCGCCAACCCCCATGGCGGTATCGGCAGCTTTCCGCCGTGCTCCATGGTGCATATTGCACCACGATTTCCGCCAGGGTCGTAATGAGGCCCAATGTAATGAGATGCCAAGACAAGAAAATCATTAAAACTCCAGGATTGCACGATTGCATTCTCGAGCCCTCATGCATCCGACATTGCGTTCTAACTTACAATTCTCCAAATCTGCCTTGAAGGCACAACGCAATCACCACAATACCTCAGCCCGTGTCTGCCTGCTCCATGGAGAACTATGCTCCACCAAGCAGGACTGACACCCCCCCGCACCCCCATGCTATCACAAAGCTTTCTCCCCCCTGCAACCCTCTGTGTGGCTTGTAGCACCCATGTCCCACTTTTGCATCCTATTATCTCCCTGCCGCTTATTTTCTTTCCTCCGGAAGACAAAGGTGTGCATACCCCTGGCAGGGGGCACAGCTTGCCACTCCACAGACAGCCCTGGGCACTCTCGAACTACACCAGTGGTGATGTGAGGCAGTTTAAAAGCTGGTGGACATAGCACTGAATGTAGAATCGGAAAAAGTGATTGTTTCCACCATCTTTGCTGCCAGTGGGAGATAAGAGATTGAGCAAACAGGGTTGATGTCTCCATATTTCACGTGTTTACCTCTATTGTATGATTTGCATGCAGCAAAGGTGGCGATTGTTATTAGATTTGACTCGAGAAACATGAAGGAACTGCATTTCTGCAAGTATATAGGCAAAGGTGGAGAACATCATTACAACTGGAAATATTAGGTCCACCGCCCATATGTTCCTTTACTTCCTTTGTAAATTGCGCCAAATGAGCACGGCTATTTTTTGTCCTATGCCCCAGGTCTGCCCGTGTCCGCTGTCTTCCCGTGTACTGACTTGGCTCTGTGTCTACTGTCTTCCCGTGTACTGACTTGGCTCTGTGTCCACAGGTTTGGGGAGGCCGTCAATGGGAACCTGGTGGTGGGCACCTTGGCCTGGCCCTCTCCCTGGGTGATCGTCTTCGGCTCCTTCTTCTCCACCTGCGGAGCCGGCCTGCAGAGTCTCACCGGAGCACCGCGCTTGCTGCAAGCCATCGCCCGCGATGGGATCGTGCCATTCCTGCGGGTAAGTCAGCCCCATGGGCGGGTCCGTCTTCTCTGCACGCCTGCACGGTTGGGGGGTGCACGCAACCATACAGATGTACACTGACATGAAAACGTGTCAATGTGAAGGTGATGGCCTCATTACGAGTTTGGAATTATTTCAGAAGAAAATCCTCTGAAATACCACACAACGGATTTACCGTTACCCCCACTTGGTGAGGTGGAATTTCTGCCTGATTACAAGTGGTGGTAGCCGTGTAAATCCCCATTTATTCTGGGACCATTGAACCCAATGGGGCTTTTTTGTGGAATTACTGCCGCAGACAAACCGCCGCAGTAATTCCTTAAATTCTGCTGATTTTATGGCATTGAGTGACAAGATTTACCTGCAGGGTTTTGCTGGAGGTAAATCTTCCACTCAAAGCCAAAACTCATAATTTTGTATAGTGGTAACATTGGAGCTAACTCAGTTACTTCCAATTTTACCACTTACCGCCATACTCGTAATGAGGCAGTCTCTCACTTCTGTGGATACCTATTCACAGGTTCACAGATGCATTACGGCCAGGCAAGCACGTTTGTCACAACAAGGTTGGAAATTGCCGGGAGGTATTTAGCTGTTTCTAGAGCCTAGTTAGATTATCAGGCGCAGCATCAAGAAGCTACTATTGCCTCCCGAGGCCAGCTGGTGCCATACAGACATACCCATGGGGCATTAGCAGTGTCTGTTTCGAAACACTATATACAGGATGGACAAAAGTTACAGTTTGCATCTCATATGAAAGTTAGATTTGCTAGCTCCTCATTCCCGAGAAGTAGCACCTGCTTACTGGCTGATGCCTGAAGCCCAGGGGCTGCTTTTAGCTCCTGCTCATCATTTCTTTATTTTGATCCCTGCACTGTGGCATTCAAGTATTTATAAAGCACTATCGGCCTCATCATGAATTAGGCGGAGAGGTAAAATGCAGTGGTAATGCTATTACCGCTGCATTTACAGCTCCACCCAATCTCGAGTTGGGTGGAAAGTGGGGGTTTTAAAAATCTCTCAGTTCCGCCTGTTTTGGAAGCTATTGGTGTGGCGCTAATAGCGCCAAGAAACCCCCACTGGGTTCAATGGGAATTTACCGCCCCCCTGCAACTCGGGATGCGGCACAAATTGCGCAGGACTGAGTTGCGGTAATGCTAATAGCGTTGGGCAGTATCCTGGTGCAATTAGCACAGGATACCGCCCAACGTATGATAAGACTCTATGTTTGCCTTTCACATGGCCTCTTGGAGCTGGCGGCTGTCTCGGCCGGTGAGATTACGATCTACCCAATGTGGGTTTTGCTCCTGTGCCTCCAGAGACAGTACTCCTAGGGGATTCCATCCTTCAGGCAAAGTGTTCCTCTACACGGCAGAGGCAGTGGCTGTTAGTGTGGCCTTGTTCCCTAAGTCTGGTCAGGTGTTGCAACCTTGCGTGATAACTGGGTGTGATTTGTCTTGGTGTCCCAGTTCCCTCTGACTGATCAAGTTATGAATCCTTTTGTGACACCTGGGTACAATTGGTCAGAAAGGGCCAGAAGCCTCGCGTTAGACGGAATTTGGAGCCTTATTTGTCACCTGAGTGCAATTGGTCATGTGGAACTGTACCCTCAGTGTAGTCGGGCTTTGCAACCTTCCATGTCACTGAGTGCAAGTGGTCAGTGTGGGCATGCACGCTCACGGTGGCCGGGTTTTTTAAACAACCACTTTAATTATGGTAATTGATCAGTGTGGGTCTGCACCGTCAGGGTGGCTGGCTTTTGCAACCTTCCTTTACACTTTAGTACAATTGGTCGGTTTGGGCCGGTACACTCGGGGTGAGCAGGTTTGCAAACTTCCATGTCACCTTTGTGCAATTGGTCATTTTGGGCCCGTACCCTCAGGGATGTCACATTTTGCAACCTTCCATATCACCAGAGTGCAATTGATCAGTGTGGGCCTGTACCCTCAGGGTGTCTGGGAGCTGCAAACGTTCATGTCACCTGAGTTCAATTGATCAGTGTGAGTCTGTACGCTCAGGGTGTCTGGGTATTGCAACCTTTCATGTCACCTGAGTGTGATTGTTAATGTGGGGTGATTCCCTTAGGGATGTCCAGGTTAAAGCCTTCCACATCGGATGGTACAGCAACACATATAAATAATGTGGGGTGATTCCCTTAGGGGTCCCCAGGTTAAAGCCTTCCTCATCAGATGGTACAGCAACACATATAAATAATGTGGGGTGATTCCCTTAGGGATGCCCAGGTTAAAGCCTTCCTCATCAGATGGTACAGCAACACATATACATAGCTAGACACACAGAAACAAGCTTCGAGCTTGCCATCTTGTCCCAACCCCTGTTATCTCATCCTTACCCCACAGCCAGGTACAGCATCAGCTCTACTGTGTTTGAGACGTATTTTCTCGTCTGGGAACACACCCATGGCAGTGTTCCTCAGGGTTATACAAACATTTCTGACACTACAATTGAAACTGAAAAGCCTTTTGCCAACCGATAAACCCTCATATTGTAATCTACTGCAGGGAAATTCTGTATAAGATGTGAAATTCTTCAGTTTAAAATTCTTCTATCTTCTTGAAAAAGAAAGGATTTTGGGCACATTGAACAAAGAAGGCTTGGGGTATCTTTGAGCATTTTGAGGTTGAATTCAGTTTATCACAGGTGTGTTCCACGTTTTTAAATCAAAGATAAAACCAAACATTATAATTATACAAAAAAAGTTTCAGCATTTTAGAAAGTGTATATTGTAGTGTGTCTGAAATGTCCTTCAGACATTGGATTGGGTGGGGGCCCCTGGCTGTGCTAGGGCGTAATGCTGGGGAGCTGCATCCTCCTGGGGCTGGGTACCACTATGCCTGGAGCGGGCTTCACAGGACTCTGAAGTCTTGGCTCGCCTATGGTAGCCAGGGGCGAGTGCTCGTACTTCCAGGATAGAAATGGACTCATACGATTGCTATTTGCTAGCCCAACCGAAATAGACTGATTTCCAGCCAAAGGTTTTTATTTACACCGCTTTCTCTACCTAAATTAGTAGGTGATTAAAAAAAAAGATGTCCAAAGAAAACTAGCAGTACACAGGTGTAGAATAAATAGCAGAACCTTGCAGTCAGGCTTTCGAGGGCACGTGGGTTCCAGGGTGGTCAGCACACTCACGCAATAAATAGAGGAAGCTCGTGGTCGGCCTTTGCATGGGGAACCAGGTTCCTGTGAGGTCAGCACCCTCACAGCATTAATAGAGGAAGCGCGCAGTCAGGCTTTGCTTGGGGACATGGGTTCCTGGGGGTCAGCACCCTCACACCATAAATAGAGGACGCTCATGTCAGGCTTTGCATGGGGGCCTAGTTTCCTGTGAGGCCAGCACCCTCACACCACTAATAGAGGAAGCTCGTGGTCAGGCTTTGCATGGGGAACCAGGTTCCTGTGAGGTCAGCACCCTAACACCATTAATGGAGGAAGCGCGCTATCAGGCTTTGCATGGGGACTCGGGTTCCTGGAGGCCCTCACACCATAAATAGTGGAAGCTTGCAGTCAGGGTTTCTAGTGGGGCCTGGGATCCTGCATGGTCAGCACCCTCACTTCATAAATACAGGATGCCCGTGGTCAGGCTTTGCATGGGGTCCAGGTTTCTTGGGGCCATCACCCTCACACCATAAATAGAGGAAGCTTTTGGTCAGGCTTTGCATGGGGACCAGGGTTTCCAGGGGGTCATCACCCTCACACCATAAATAGAGGAAGCTCGTGGTCAGGCTTTGCATGGGGACCAGTGTTTCTAGGGGGTCACCACCCTCACACCATACATAGAGGAGGCTTGTGGTCAGGCTATGCATGGGGACCCGGGTTTCTAGAGGGTCAGCACCCTCACGCCATAAATAGAGGAAGCTCGTGGTCAGGCTTTGCATGGGGCCCAGGTTTCTAGGGGGGTCATCACCCTCACACCATAAATAGAGGAAGCTCGTGGTCAGGCTTTGCATGGGGAACCAGGTTCGTGTGAGGTCAGCACCCTAACACCATTAATAGAGGAAGTGCGTGGTCAGGCTTTGCATGGGGACTCGGGTTCCTGGAGGCCATCACATCATAAATAGTGGAAGCTTTCAGTCGGGGTTTCTAGTGGGGCCTGGGATCCTGCATGGTCAGCACCCTCACTTCATAAATACAGGATGCACGTGGACAGGCTTTGCATGGGGACCCGGGTTCCTAGAGGGTCAGCACCCTCACGCCATAAATAGAGGAAGCTCATGGTCCGGCTTTGCATGGGGCCCCAGGTTTTTAGGGGGTCATCACCCTCACACCATAAATAGAGGAAGCTTGTGGTCAGGCTTTGCATGGGGACCCAGGTTTCTAGGGGGTCATCACCCTCGCACCATAAATAGAGGAAGTTTGTGGTCAGACTATGCATGGGGACCCAGGTTTCTAGGGGTTCATCACCCTCGCACCATAAATAGAGGAAGCTCGTGGTCAGACTATGCATGGGGACCCGGGTTTCTAGAGGGTCATCACCCTCACACTATAAATAGAGGAAGCTCGTGGTCAGACTATGCATGGGGACCCAGGTTTCTAGAGGTTCAGCACCCTCACGCCATAAATAGAGGAAACTCGTTATCAGGCTTTGCATGGGGGCCCAGGTTTCTAGGGGGTCATCACCCTCACACCATTAATAGAGGAAGCTCGTGGTCAGGCTTTGCATGGGGACCCAGGTTTTCAGGGGGTCAGCACCGTCATGGTTGCAGTTCTCTGT
Organism: Ambystoma mexicanum; assembly: GCF_040938575.1. Lineage (NCBI taxonomy): Eukaryota > Metazoa > Chordata > Amphibia > Caudata > Ambystomatidae > Ambystoma > Ambystoma mexicanum. Next base: position 612,688,100 of record NC_090925.1, on the reverse strand, counting down.
GTCCAGGGCCTTGGGCCTGCGACCGGCTGTTTGCAGTTAGGATTGTAAGGGAATCGGGCTAGTGCCTGATGATGTGGGACCTGCAGTTAGGTGCAGACTGTTTGATGGGACAGAAAAGAGCTTTGTCATTGAAGGATATAGGCAGCAGTGGTTCTGGGCCTCCGAAAGTAGCTGGCAATACTGGGTGGCAAGGGTACATCAGCAATCGTGTGGACATGCTGGTGTACTGGTGTATGCCGTTGGGGACGGTGCCTACAACAGGGTACATGGGGCACGAGCGATGGAACCCTTCATTAGATCAAATCAAGATTACACTCTTATCTCCGAGGAGATGGGATCACCACGACCTAGGTGCCCACCTGGCACTTACCCAGACCCTGCTGACACTACTGCTGGTTTTATGTTTATTCAGGGGTGGGGGGCCTCTGTTTCCCGAAGACACAGTCTTCTTCTTTGCTGTGGACTCTTTTTCGATAGAGTGCTATGGTGATGATTGGAATGTGCGGCTTCCCCTGGCAAGGTGGAGAAGAGCACCATGCCTGAGGCCTAGTCCAGGATGTTGCTCTGCAGAAGGTCCATGAGGGACTCAGGGTTTTGCCATCAGGGTCCTCTGCAGCCTCCTCTGCAATACTTTGCCTCTTAAATAGATGGATCCCAATCCCTTTTCTTTGAATGACCGCTTCCCCTGAATCCTTCACATTAATGCTTACAGCCTGCAGTACATATGGGGAACCAGAGCTGAGATGGGGGTCTTATGCCTCAAACAAAGGGGCACATTATTTCAAACTCGCAGGATGTTGACCAACCAGTGCCAGACTTCCTCAGTCATGCTTTCATGCCTCCTGTTACAGATGGCGTGCTGGCTGGCACAGGTGTGGATTTCACTAAGGAGTCAGACAGTGACACACACTTGATAGATCACGTCAGAGGTGGTCTGCCATAGGCAGGCCAACTCCATCGTCATATCAATGGGAACATCCCTATAAAGTCACTGTCCTTTATACAAAAGAATATCTAGCTACTGGGGGAATCAGGATGCTTTCGTGGAGTACTTCAACCCCCCTTCGCTCCCACCTCCCGCAAAGGTCAGGTGGAGGTTGCCATGCCCAAAGCGCCTCAGTGTGATGCCGGCCGTGCTGACAGGATTTGTGTAAAGCAGCCCGAGACATGACTTTTGGACAGGACTAGGCTGCAGCCGGAAGAGGGTGGGAGGACTTGAGAGGGTCTTTAGGACCATCTGTGCCCTCTCCCAACGTCCACTTCTGGGTGGGTGCTCAGTGTTTGCCCCTCCATGTACCACAGACTCATTGGGTGTTTCCTGGTAACCTGCTTACATGTCTGGATTCCCTGTAGCAGACAGATGCGCGATTGGGAAATTCCCTCATTTACATACAGGTGCTCTCATGCAATTGGGGGAATGTCCCCCGTAAATGTCCAGGTTTAAAGCTAATGCCCACACATCCTCATTTGCAAAAGGCACTGTGCAAGTGTGATTAAATTCAAATATGTTGCAACAGGAACAGGCTCTGCACTGCTATGCATCCCAATTTCTCTAATGTGGCATTGATTACCTTAGTCTTATCCCAAGGGAAGCTTGATTAATTTGATGCATTCATTAATGAACTCCACAACGGTAAACATATTTGATTTGATTGTCCCTCCAATAGAACATTATATATATATATAAACTTTCCATTTTATACAAAAGATACAACTGACTTCCTCAGACAAATTGATCAGATTCCATGGAATTAAGGTTATCTGCTGATCACCCTTGATGTCATCTCATTATACAGATGTATCTCCCACAAACTAGGTATCAAAGCAGTGAAGCGATACCACTCAACAAGATCCCTCAGCTATGGAGAACATTCTCAGATGCTGCTAGACATGTTACTTTTCTGCCTCGCGCATAATTCTTTCATGCTTGATGGTCAGTTGTACAATCAAGTGTGCGGGATGGCAATGGGAACCGCGGTAGCTCCAACTTATGCCATCTTATTTATGGGGGCATTGTAGGAAACCTTATTTGCCTCAGACACAATGACTACCCATACCAACAAGGTGATAGTATGGTGAAGATATGTTGATGATCTCTTTACCTTATGGGATGGCACAGATGCAGAGTGGCTGGAATTTTTTTTAACTCCTCAATACAAAAGATGAACATTTAAAATTCCCAGAACACCATGACAGAGAAGAGGTTGTATACCTAGATATTACAATCAAGATAGTAGAAAGAGTAATCGCTACCAAACTATATCAGAAGACTACCAGCATTTACTCAGTACTGCATGCAACCAGTGCACACCCAACTGGCTTGAAAAACAGTATACCCTATGGCGAATTCTTACGTATCAAATGGAACTCCAGCAAGGAGAAAACTTGTCAAAAAAACACCAAAATGGCAGCTGTCAGATTTTACGCAAGGGGACACTCGAAAGTGGTCATAAATAAAGCATACAACAAATGTTCGAGCCAGACCAGGAATGAGCTACTTATTAAAGGCAGATCCAAGAGTTTGAAGCCTAAAGAGACGGCTGACTGTATAAGATTTATCACGATCTCCAGTGAGGGGGGCCAAAGAGGTGAGAAAGAATTTAGAAAAACACGGGCATCTCCTAACAAGAGATCAAGATTTCTGTCAACATATACAAGCCAATGCAAGCATTACATTCAGGTAAACAGCATCGATACAATCTAAATTGTCACCCTGTTTGTTTCAATCAACCATCTCCCAAGCATCCACTGTAGCTAACAAACCAATCTGCAGGCTTCCACAAATGCGCCAAATGTAAGGCTTGCAGGTTTGGAATTACCATCAAACCTCATAGCCATCCACGCACTGGACGAGAAACTGAAATAAAGAAATGAATCACATGTTTGATCAAAGTTGTCATATATGTAATGTCCTGCAATTGTAAACTATGGTACATTGGCAGCACCGAGCTGGAGGTCAAAGTCTAATACTCCAATATCTAAGAGCAATAAAAAACCTTGACATGACTTACCCTCTGGCCAAGCATTTTGAAGAGGTACATCGAGGAGATATAGCCTCCTTTAAATACTTTGCCATTGACACTATACCCCAACATCACAGGGGAGGCAACAGAGAACAAAGATTAAGACATGCTGAATGCCAATATATCATAGATCATAACACCAAGACCCCCATTGGACACAATAGGGATGAAGAACTATACACATTTGTAGGAGATTAACTAAAGGACTCTCCGTGCAACCTTTATTAACAAACGTATGTATTTTGCTGGTTCCTACACATCACATGAAAACCAATTGATGTAATGGTGATACGTTAGGTTGATTTTAATATTATGTGTTATTGTACTGTACTTAAATAATGTTTCTTGGTATGGTTAATAAACATATACCAATGATTAGCAAGGTCTGTAGTTTCCAAATATGCCCCTTATGGCAATGACTCAAACCCACAGATAACAAAAGTCCAGTAAGCCAGATTAATGTCCAGGAACCCCTTTTTTCCCCGTTGCCTAAATGTAAAATGCTTTGGTAAATAATACTGTTGATTAGCTTGTACTGAGCACTATGCGCTTTATCATAGAATGTCCATAATTTTTGTTAGGCACCATATATTTCATGCAATTGAATCAAAATAAATCCTTATTACCTTTAATGTAAAATGCTTTGGAAATAATATTGCTATACGGTTTGCACCAAGCACAATGCACTTGATAGTGGAACATCCACTGGTGCTGCTAAGACAATATGCACTTTTGTGCGACGATATAGCTATATAGTCTGCACAAAGCCCTATGCACTTTATTACAGAATATGCATTACTGCTGCTAAGACAATATGCACTTTTGTGCAATGGTGTTGCTATATATTTTGCACGAAGCACCAGGTACTTCATTGTGGAATATCCATTATTGCTGATTAAGCACTTTCCACCCTTGTGCAATCCAATCCAACCCCAAGTCCAAACATGATGTCCAATGGGCAGTTTGATTTCCTTGGCAATGTTGTATACCATATGCTATTTTAGCAGGATTCCTAAGATGACTTTCCAAAAAGAACTCAAACAAATATCGTTATATGGCTTGCACTAAGTACCATTCACTTTACTGTGCAATATCCATTATTGCTGCTAAAATACTATGCATTTTTTACATCGCAACATTATAGTCATATCATTTGCACTAAGCACTATGCACTTTATCATGGATTACCCATTATTGCAGTCAAAACTCTATGCAGCTTTGTGCAATCCAATCTAATTGCAAGCTTACACATGATCTCCAACGGGCAGTTCGGTTTCTATTACAAGTCTATCACAGCTAGACACTGTATCCACTTGGATTCAATTCCATCTATGCTGAACCATTTATTAACACCTGTGCCCAATGCAAGATCGTTAAAAACATTGATTGTTTTTTAATACTCATGAGAGCCGTCCAATATATGTTTCAATATCTGTTTCAATAATTTACAGGCGTCCAGTAATTTCAAATGTCTGTGTGATACTATACAGTTCCAAAGCAGGATTTATAATGCTTTTCTATACAATGGGAATATGTTCAAATATGGTGGGCGGCAGCTACTATGTCAAACACCAGTGGGACGCATTGGGCAATTGAAATCAAAGAGGGACTTTGAAATGTATGTAAACAGACCTGCATGCACATTGGTAACACAATCTGATGAAGCCCGGCAGCGTGAAACCCGTAGTTGTTTTTTCTGTCCACATTTGTCCACCTCGAATCTAATAAAGGACCTTAACTGAAATTTGAAGGAGTCTGTATTCATTATGGAACCCAGCGAGGAGTTCCTACTGATATCACAGACATTGAGAGCTAAGCCCCAGTGGGTTGTCCGCTCATACTATGGAAATCAGCCCCTCGTCGATGTTGACCTATATACAATTGAATTCTGGGTACAATGGTATTTTTGCTGTTGCAAGCCTTCAAAAACGTATATTTTTTCATTTCTTTCATCTTTATTTATATTGTTTAAAAAAATATGCAACGCTAATAGGGACAAAAACAATGAGAGCCATTCCAATAATCAATCAAAGTTTATTTCTGAAGTTAATTCCATAAAACCAAAAAAAGTACAATAAAGTGATAAACTACAACATTTTAGAGTCTAATGAGAATAAAAACACCATAAAACCATAACATGAGGGAATTCACGAAAATATCCTCTTATTAAGAAGCCAATAGGCCATGAAGTAAGATTTTTTCATCAAAATACTTCTGATTTTTAATACTTCTGATATTTAACGCACCTTTTAAAAAAGATTTAAAAAAAAGATTAAATCATTGGAGTGTCAGCCAATAATACATTATAACGTGTAGGTTTACATTAATTAAAATTGAATGGCTTTAGTGCAGGGATTGAGTTTGCAGAGCAACAAATTCAACAGTTGAAATTGTGCAAATTCGTTGGTGACCAGTTCGATGTGACCTCTCTTCGCTGTAACAGATCAAAACATGCTCTTGTGATTAATGTGCATTCTTGCTTGCATTTTGCCCAAAGTAACTACACAGGTATTTGACTGTTTGCAAATATGAAGTGTTTCCTGTTGAAAGGTTTCTGAAGATCAATATCTTATCGGTCCAAAACACATTTTCATTTTAAAACATGTTTTAACTTAGCATTGGGATGACGACCAATAATGTTCGTCCCCAAAAAATTTGAAGGCACCTTAATATTACAGAAGCACCATTTAATGTGATACAAAGAATTGAGGTCCAAGTTACTTCAGATGCTACAATATGCTACCAAATAATTTTTCTGGGGATTGCTTTATCATTTGACCATATTCTTAGCCACAACATTTTAATTTATTTTATTTATTGGGTATTTATAATTTGCTTATACACAATGTGTTTCGAGGTGCATGTAGAAGATTCTAATGCTAGTTCTTCATCAATAAAAGGCATGAAGCGTTCCTAATGAACAGAACAATTCAGTGCTGAGCAAGGGAGGCCTAAATTGTGATTTAAATGACCATTTTTCAAAATGCCCAACTCCAAATGTAGTCAATGCTTTGGGTTTTGGGATAGCTTCTCCGACACATCTGTACCCATTGAGCCTTATTCATTTTTTCGCAAAATGCATTATAACTACGATTGTCAGCATTTTGTCTTTGCTTGATTTTCTATCTGGTTTCTAACCTTTAAACCACGAGTGAAACTCACTTCCAGATAATCATCAGACTCAACAACAGGTATCTTTTCCTTATTAGGGCAGAAAGTGTGGGTTTTCTTTAGATTGTGATTCCGGGCTGTGGTACACACCATGCTCGATGATTCTGAAACATTCACAGAAATGTCAAATTCCCCCAATGAATTCTGAATAAGCATCAATGAGCCTCTACACAGACCATTATGTCTGAGCCAGAAACGCAGTATCGTCTGCATAAGCCAATATGGGGATGGACCTACAACCGAAACAAGGCACATCGGCTTCACAGGCGTTAAAGTGTTTAGGCAGGCCATTGAGTGAGAATAATAAGGAGGCTAAAGCACAACCTTGCCTTAGACTACTTGTAACTGAGAACCAAGATGTGCAGTGATCATGGAAACCGAAACGCACACGGGCCTCAATTTCTTTGGCCAAGTGAATCAGTAAGGGAACCAGAACCTCTGGGCAGTTCATGTGTCTTAGCAGATGCCACAAACTTTATTCTGTTAACCTTATCAAAAGCAGTGATAAGGATCATAAATGTTCTCTTTTTCTAAATAGATTGAATTTAATATGATTAAATATAGGTTTAAAAAGGTTCCACTTGTACGTAGGCCGTCTCCAAATACTAACTGGATATCAGCGTGCCAACACTATTCTACCCAAGAATTTAAATTCAGAAGCTAGTAAAGATATGAGCCTGTAGGCAGAAAGCGAGTCTCTACTTGCCTTCTGAAATGATATGCCTTGTTGCAATGATCTGGGAAAACTACATTGAATTAGCATATTGTTGAACACTTGAACCAGGAGCGAGACCCAAAATTCTTTGACTGACCTATATTGCACTGCTGGAATGGCATCAGACCAGGACTTCTTCCAAAAGCCGGTTTGTGCAAGACATTGAGGGTCTGCGTGTGTGTGTGTGTGTGTGTGTGTGTGTGTAAACCTGATTTCGAACTTATATATTAAAGATGCAACAGGTACACCAGAATTGTTACTATCATCCTTGGAGCCATAAAAAGCCGAAAATGTTTCAGTCGAAGTTGATTCCAAAACATTTACATTCACTGGATTGTAATTGGATTTAAGTTTTGGTCCCCTGTTCACTAATTATGATCTGATATTATATGATGAGTCATTTATAACACGCATGTACACAAGTGTTTTTAGGCGCGACAACACAATGGAGGGAAGACAGAGGGAGGACAAAACAAACTATCTTACTAGGCCTTGTGTGATACCGATCATGCAAGTGTGATAACACAAAGTGCAGGGGGTTGGGGGGACTTCCTCGAATTAGGCTTAACCACAGCATTGATTAGCTCTTCCTATGCTTCCTCTTCTAGTTTGGTATTGCGTTCCGACAATGCCTTTTTATACTCTGCCGGGCTTTCACTATAACAAGTTGCTTGCTAGCGGTAGATTTTAAGGTATAAAGTAGGATCACCTTTGACTTATTTACGCCTATCATTAAACCAGCCAATCCTTTTAATGGATTTACATTGATTGTTTACTTTAAAATAAATTACAGGAAATGGCGGGCATCAGGCTATAATATGCTTCCAGTATTATTTCTGGACTTGCTGTGGCATCAAGTATTGTATCAATCAGGGGTTTATTAGACCATGTTATCTTTCCGTTCATGTCCGCACTAAGTTTGGAATCCCATCCCAGTCTTCTTCTGTAAGGCGTTGCCAAGATCTTTTGAGTATGCTGAATGTTCTTGCTTACAGCAGCTTTGCGGGGCCTAATTAATTTTAGGGCTATAGCGTCATGATCACTAAACAGGATACAAGACCCAGTTATTCAACTGAAATGCAAAAATAGTCAATTGTTGATGTGCCCTGATGAAGATGTGCTTCCCTGGAATATCATTAAGATGTCTGCCATTGATGGAGCAGAGACCCCACTCCTTTAACCACAAATATAATTTTAAACCCTTTGCACAAGACCCAGGATTTAAGTTAATCTCCTGTGGGATTTAATAAGTCTGATGCCGGTTTGTTACATAATTTGGCATTGAACTCACCACTATAGGTAGTCACCTTAATTTATCAGAGTTTTGCTATTGTTTCCGTCAGGTGCATTAGAGGAGGAACGTGTGGGTGTCTATTTAAGTTATTAATAAAATTTCCAAGGTATTGTGCAGGCCCACCTTATTTTGCCATTAGAATTAAACATTGCAGATGGAAGGAGTCAATAGGAACAACAGTAATAGATAGACCTAGTGAGACTTTGAGGCAAATACAAAGTCCTCCCATGGGTCTGCCTTTGTTCTCCTTGGTACCCAGAAGCTGATAAGGATGGTAACCATCTATATATCTAATTCGGTGCAAGCCCTATTTTCCTGGAGCAGGATAACAAAAAAAGATTTGAGTCTACCAACAGTTTCTGGATAATGAAGCTTGTTGAAATAGCCTGCTATATTCCACGACTAAATTGAGTGTTTTATGGGATAGGTTAATTGCTAAACGTTACGGATTGGGCTCCAAGGTCAGTCTGGGTTTCAAATAAGTGGCCTATGTGTAGTCAATCACAATTCCCTCCAGAGAGGCCAGGACCTTGAAACGATTTTTGCTAATGGTGACCCGGGTGGTGACTCTTCTGCTGTTCTTGGTCTTTAATTGATTCCTTTTGTTATTGCAAATATCAATACAGTCTGGCTGCAGACAGTGCTTGACGGCCGTCACCTGTCAAAAAAAAGCATTTGGTTGTCTATGGTATTTGCATTCTAAAAAGGTAGCTGGACAATGAGTAGCATTAGATAGTTCTCAGAAATAAGCAATCCACCTCCAGTCTGGTATCAATGAATCTTCTCAGGCATAAGAATGGCCCCCAATGAAGCAGTGTTCCGTTACACAAACCACGCATCAGGGTATCGCGGGACATACAATTAGAAATAAATAAGACTTCAGACAAATTCACATTTTCCTCATTTGGGCACTATATAATGGTGTAACTCTCTGAAGGCAGCCCACATGGCGCATGGTATTAGCCTATTTGACCTAAAACATTTGACCTTTTGACCAAATTGACCTTTTCTGAGTGGTCCAAATTGACCTGTTTTTTGCAAATAGGTTAATACCTACTTACCTGAACATGAGGGTGTCCCCCGCTTCTCATGTTCATGTAAGTAGATCAAAAGGGGGTTGCAGGGATGTCCCCCGCATCCTTAACAATGGAGGTCAATTTGGTCAAAAGGTCAAATGTTTTAAGGTCAAATTGCCAATGGCAATTTGCAAAAGGTCAAACATGCCCAAACCATGGCGCACTACCTTTCAATACTGTCAGATCTATCCACCATTCCCTCCTCTTATTTTCCAGGCTCGCTTTCTCCCAAACACAACCATCCACATGTGGTTTCTTTCGGGCCTTCCATGTTATCAAAGATGTTTCTTACATATTAACAGGGCCGTTGACAACAATTGTGGACTGCCAACTCTTACCCGGTCTTAATGAGATTGGTTGCTCATGCCGACATGCAGGTGTCACAAAGAGCACATTTTAGGGTCTGAGCATTGAGGCAGCACTGGACAGATGTGGGCTTCTCCAGCATTTTTGCAAACCTGGCCCTCTGACATCAGAGCAGGAACCCAGCTGGGTTAGATTTAGCTGCGGTGTCTAATGACTTTCAATGGAAGACTTACATGATATGCCTATTACGCATATGTATATTTCAGTTCTAATATGAGGCCAATGCCGTTTAGGGGCCAGACGGTCTAAGCACATCGAGTGCATGCTGTGGCAGCCGAAGCATGGGACATTGTGCCACATAATTGCACTTGGGAGCGGTGCAGTGTGTTTCTCACGCAGTTTTTGGTTTGGCTCTCATTATTGCTCCGCCAACCTGAGTACATCAGTGAGGGTCAGAATCAAATAAGCTCCCACGGGTAGGGCAGTATGTCATACATGCCAACCCTCCCTTAGGCGGGAGACTCCCGATTTTTCAGTGAAAAATTGGGCTAGTTTTCACTGTCTCCCGCCTGAAATAGCTGTAGCCCCAATGCAAGCCTATGGGGAAATGTTGGTCTCCCGATTTCATTGTGGAAACCTCCCTCCCAGCTGTGTCTGAATGTTGGCATGCATGGTGTGTAACCGCACCCCTCTTCCAAACTGGCGGGGTGCGGCCCAGATAGGGCCACTAGGTGCTCCAACAGATATGTACCCGCACATGGTGATTCCAAGCACGCACAGCGCAATTGGATTCTCTCATTAGCATGGACACACCCCCATGCAAATGAGCGAAGGCCTCCTCTGGTATGTGCACGCATGTTCGGATTACAAATAGGACTCTCCCGCTTCTGCTTGTGATCCAAAGTGACTTTTTAGCACAGGGCCTCCATTACAGTAATGGGCTCCCATGTGGTTTAAGGAATGAATGGAGACTGGTGTCAGGATGAAATCTACACAACCAACATTGGGCAGGAGTATTCATAGTTCTTTAAAATCACTGCACTTTATATTTTCTGCACACGCAAAAGTTCTAGGTAAGCACGTTTTTTGCATGTGGTGATAAATCATCATTCCAGTAGGACTAATTGTATATGTTAAACAATCACTGGCAAAGTCAACAGTCTTGGCTTTTGTGCAGGCATCGGATTGGCATTTATGGCGCACAGCCATCAAGTCACTACCTGGCCAAAAGATGGCATCAGCTGGGAAATGATATTAGTACATTGGCATATTATGGCACTGCCTGCCAAATGTCTGCAAGAACTAAAACTGTTGGCTTTGCCAATGCTTGTTTTTAAAAATAATTCAGTGCAAGGAAACATATACTGCTAATAAATCAGATGGCTGAGGGTACACTTGGGTAATACATTTTCATTACACCGGAAGCTGGTTTAAAGATGCATTAAAAAAATAGCTGTCAGAAAGCTGCTCAGAAAGCACAGAGCTAGCTCAAAGAGTTCCCAGGATTAGGGGTTTTCGGTGGGGTGGGGCAGGTAGTGGGTGTGTGAAAGGCCGTAGGGACTAGTCAGTGGGTGAGTAAATAACCAAACAACGCCCATAGGCCATGTCTCCCCTTCACATCTCTCTCCGCCCTTGCCTTCCCATTCAAATAGTTTTGGCGTATAGGCAGCGCTTACAGTGCCACCAAAAAGCCAAAATAAAACAGAATATCGAAAGTGAGCTATGCATGAATAGTCTTGTTTCAAAGGACCTCTGATTTAAAATCAAGGACAGTGCAGGCAAAATTGTGGCATGTGGGAGGGAGCTTTGGCGGCAGCAATTCGGCAAAAAACCACCTCGCAGCTCTCCCCTCTTGGTTCTGTATCCTGTCCTAAACCTTCAACCGTGCCAGGTTCTCCTTACAGCTCTTCTTCTGCAGATATGACTTAGCAGTTCGTGTCAGTGCGGGTGCCACGCGTTGCCATGGAGAACAATCGGGCACTTCAATTTCATTCTCTTTGACAGCGGGGGTGGGTGGGGGGGGCGGGGTGTGCAAGAGGATGCCACTTCCCCAAGAAGAGGGTCGATAGGAGAGGTGCAGTGTGTTGTGTTTTGGGCAGGCATATTTGCAGGTTGTGGGGTGTCCTCATCTACGCAGTTATGTGAATGATAAAGCGCTTTGCACATGTGGGAGTGCACCTGACAATCTTTGCAGGGGGTTTGCAGAGGGTGGATGAGAGGTCAGGGATGCACCCTGCTCCCGCCAGGAAGGTGAATGTGTGTGGAAGGTAAACAGGCTGCTTTGTGTATCACTCATTGTAAGAAACCGGTATTTGAAGTGGGATGTCACTTAACTGGCAGAGCAATGAGTTGTTTCAATGTGGCGAGGAGCAGTCCCTTTTCCTGGCACATGCAATCATAACTGCAGCTGCATGTGGTGGTATGTGTAAACACATACAGCAAGCTTTAGGTGTCAATGGGCTTCATTCCAAGTTTGCCGGTACAGTTACAACGCTACCGTTAAGCTTGCCGGTACCGTTCTTACCGTACCGGCAAACTACGAGTTCTGCTCGCGGGTGCCTTTTCGCCCGCCAGGTCTTACCTGGGAGTCGGATCGGCACCTGCGAGCAGACCATGTCGGAATGCACCTCCACCATTCAGAATGGTGCCGGAGCACCCGGCCTCCCCACTCCCATTGAGCCCTAAGGGGCTCGAATGGGGAGCATTTCTTTCCGGCGCCCAGGAATGGGCAATTACCGGGTCCGGTGGGCCCGTAATGTCCCGGTACTTGCACATTCTTGGGCGCCGGGAAAAAAAATTATACCTTGGGCAGCCGTGCCTGTTTTACCAGCACGGCTACCGTGGTATCGTAATGAGGCCCAATGTATGCTGGTGTAATAGCTCTATAGTCAGACACGCCAAACCTCCCGATTTAAGCAGGAGACTCCCACTTTTTTCATAAAAAATGTTGCTGTTTTTTACTTTCTAAAATAATGTATACCCCAATGAAATCCAGTGGTGGAATGAATTTCTCCTACTTTCTGTAGCAGAATATCCCCTCCCAGGAGCAGCAGAACGTTGACATATATGATAAAAAGGCCTTCTGGGTAAATATTCACCATTAAAGCACACGGAACGTAAGTCAACATGGCTTAAGGACATGGAGGTAGCACTAGACGGCTAGAAATGTATTGCAGTAAACTGAGAAAATAACTAATAAGTAAAGCGCAAATGACATCATTTAACATGGCTGAAAAGGCGCGCTGAGAGCCGTGTGTAGATGCATTGCTGTAACGGAGAAGGGGCTCCCATAGTTCCGCCCACCCCGGACATGGGCTGCGGGTGTATCCGGTATTCGGCCCACGTCCACGCACGTTGCGCTGCCACGCTCTTGCGCATGCCCATTCGCATCAGGCGGGGAACCCTCAGTCTCTCCCCCGGCAGCAGCGGCTCGTAGCAAAGGTTGGATGGCACCACAGAGACCTGAGATGGGATGCTGCTTCTTAATATTTTATCTCTCTTCTGAGCGAGCTTTAGAAGAGCTTCACATCTCAAAATGCAAACCGACAACAAGGCCCGCAGGGACCGCGTGCTAAATTTAAACCCTGGCCTTCTCCCCGCCCCCTCCCCTCAGGCTTTAGTGCAAGCTGTCATTCAGAGCGAATCTGTGTGTGGGAGATTTCTCTTCTTGTTTGAGACCCTGGGCTGTCGCTGTGCTGAGGACGGGCTCCAGGCTCCTGTTAGGTAATGGAGGCCGGCCCCAGCAGGGCAGCAGGACTCTAAGCTATTTCAAAAAGGAACAGTGGCGTGGGCAGAGGTGGGTTCAGCGTGGCAGGAATGGGGGAGCCAGCTATGTGAAAAGTCGTGATTTTTTACTAATGGTGGAAATCAGGTTCTCCCACTGTATATAGTCAGGGAAGGTAGCAAGACTTAGCTAGCCATCTTCATGAGCTTCTATTCACAGCAGTCTACTAGCATCTGGTGAATTTGTAAAATGGCGGGGTGTAAATATATTCCCTGAATTCAACTGAACTAATCCAGTAAGGTTTGGGCGGTGCTTCCCATTATACATTTTTTTAAATAATGAGTTGAAATCATGTATTTCACAGAATAAAAGTCAGAAAAATTGGCTAACAACATATAATATACATGCTGTGCACCCAAAAAAACCTTCGTAACAGGTATTGGTGTTAACTGACCTTAAAGAAAAAAAATATGACTCAACAATAAATGCCAGCATTGCCCCAATTTCATGTAGGTTCTGCCCAAACCAGATCTGAGGTCTGCCCTCCTTTCATGTGCTTTGTGTCCAAAGAAAGTAATTAGGTTGGGCTCAACAATACATGTCAGAATTGCCCTTGTAAAACACATTTGCATGCACCTAGTGCTCCAAAAAGGCCTATCTCAACAATATGCCCACACTGACCACCTTTCATGCTGCTAGATGCAATCACATCCTGCATTCTATCTCCATATGCGCGCATGCTGTCAAGTTCTGAACCATGTCGCTCTCAGCGGACGCAAACTGGGATTTTGCCTCAGAGACACACATACCAGGACGCATTCAAATAAGGACACAAGCGCATTCAGGCAAACAACCCGTTTTAAAATGTACCTTTTTTCTTTGCTTTGAGCCTCAAAGCCAGAAATGGTAAATTATTTGAGACCTTACATTTTTTTTAAATTTTTTATTTACTGAGCATTTGTTAGGTACCTGTACAACAAAATGGTGTTTCAAGGCGCTATTAGGCAAAGGGAAGGGAATAGGAGGGAACAAAGGGAGGAAAAATACATAATGGCAAAAGACAGGAAATATACAATTGTGGCGATACTAGGTCTTGTGGCATTCAGACGTGCAAGTGCTGTGAAAAGTAGTGAGGGAGAGGGGGCAAGGGGAGAGAGGAAGGTATGTGCACGTGCTGGTGAGAGCCCGGAAGGAACCGCTGGCTAAGTGCTACGGTGGGGGATCCCACAGGTGGGATGCACAGCCACCCGGTAGTGGGCTCACAAGTGCAGTGCTGTAGGGCGTGCTTATATCGACCGTGCCTTGGCCTGGTACCCGGGAGATTCATGAAGGTCCAGGACGCCAGTCTCTGTGGCAGTTGGGTGATTAGCAAGGAAGGGAAAGAGGTAGAGAAAAGCTGAGTTTTCAGAAGTTTCTGGAATTTAAGACGGTCCGCCTCAAGTCTGAGAGGGGCAGGGAGGCGGTTCCAAAGGGAAGCACCAAACAATACTGCAACCTGAGGAATATATGGAAATCTTTATCGAGACATGTTAAGCCAAAAGACTATAATTGTGATTTTTTTGACACACCCGGAGATGAAAATAATTGTGATTTTTTTTGACACACCCGGAGACGAAAATTACAGGTCCCAAAATGCAAGTCTAAATATATGCTATTTTACACTATTGTACTTATAGCACATTAAGATACACATTATACACATTGTAAGAAATGGTGTATAAAGGTCATCTGGATATAGAGATTGTGTATCACAAACTACCAGCTTGCTGTTTCGCATTATGTTAAGAACATTGGATTATCCACATAAAAGCAAATCCGTTTCTTGCCTGTAAAGGTAGCAATCATTATTGTGTTATTCACTTTAATTGACTTGATAGCAGACCCAGATTTTAAAGGCAAGTGGAGGGGATCAAGGAGGGTCTTTCATATGGACATTTTCCATCCCTGCCAAGTGACTATATATTTGCACCTAAGGAAGCCTCTGCTAAAAAGAGGCACTGTTTTACAACAGTAATTGCAAGGAGTTGTAAGGGTGTCTTTTGTACTTTACATGACATTTGTGAAGGTGAGCAGGTCCCTTCAGAAACAGCCCAAACTTTGAAGGGAGTGACTGCTGTCATTATGCTAAACTGCTGTCCATTGGCAGGAAATTGTTAAAACAAAGAAAGGCATTAAGACTTTGCTGCTCAACATGACGTGCGACCAGAACACACTCTCCCAACCTCAGGGGACTATCAAGGCAACAGCAGGGGATTGGGGAGGGTGGGCAGTTTGAAAGATTGCTCAGAACCCAGGCTTTACCTACTTCTATAAGTCTGTGTTCCGAGCAGTTCAGACATTTGCTCTTGCACACCCTCGACGTCCTGTCTGCTGCTCGCACCACTCGCAGCCTTAATTGTGCCTATACCAATGCTCCCAGCACTTACCTCTTCCATGCAGCAAGCCATCCTCTCCTCTGCACCCCATTGTCTATCACCATATAAATGAATGAGGGTGTGAGGAATTGGACCATTTGCTCGGTGGGTGTGCGCTCACCTGGGCATTTCGAAATTTTAAATGAAATTGAATGATGGTAGATCAACCTCCGGAAAATGTGTGGGGCTTATCCGCACATATTTTCCTATGTTCACTGCACGACATACACATAGACCTGTGTACTCTGGGTGGACACAGCCTACAGGTGCCGCCCCCTTTGTCATATTTAGTTGGAATGTGACAGCCAAGAGTACATCAAGGCATCTCAGAAGGAGGAAGGCAAAACCAGCCTAATTAACTATCAATGGCCCCATGGATCCGCCCTGTCCGTTTGTTTACCCTCTGCAGATGGTGGGAGCAATTAACATACTAATAGAGTATACTTCAAACAGGCCCACATGGGGCCTGGTTGCAGAGGCTAAAACGAAAGAGACAGGAAATTCCAACAACCTTTGATATGCACTGTGTCAACCTGAAGCCAGCTCCCACCCCTCAGTATCAAGGGCAGTGAAGTGTCATGTCTTGGACTGCATGTTTACAGTAATATTCCTGGAGGGGGACCACATTCAGAAGGCACAAGTATGTGGATTGATGTCTGTTCCTGCCTTAGCTTCAAGGGATACCTGCCGCTTTAATCAGGAACCACAGAGAGTTCCATTAACTAGAGAGGTCCACAGATTAACGTTGATCCACAACAGACAGGAAGATGGGTGGGGCTTAGTATTGCAAGTGTTCACCCCTTTACCTTTTCTGTTGTAAAGCACTCTGGTTAGGACCTCATGCATACAGGAGATTGTTGGTGGGGGCCCATGATTGGTTCCTTAAGGTAGGCTTAGCCCACACCAATCACTGTGGCCCATTTGGCTTTAAAAGAGGGCTGAGTCCCTCTTTTGGCAGACCACCTGAAGACTTTGCAAAGAGTAACAAGACGAACTCAGTATTGGACCCTGGCTGAAGGTACGGTCTGCCTTACATCTGCCAGTGAAAGAAGGCCAGGACCTCCAAGATGGAAGCAAGATCCCTCCCCTAAACATCTCCCAGGGAACAGAGGGAGATACTGAATTGATAGGACCCTACAGCAGCTCCAGAACCAGTACCGAGCCAGCACAGTGTTCCCTGCTAGGCTCTGCAGCAAGCTTCCTAGGTGGGAAGTGCCAGAGAGTCTCTGAACCAAATAAAGGACAAGGCTGTTGCCTGCACCACTCTCCTCAGCTTTGGGCCGTCTGCCTTAAAGGACGACAGAAGCCCACTGAAGAAGCTAGGAGGGGTGCAACGACAAGCACCAACCATCGTCTGCCTTAAAGAACATTTTTGAGCCAATCGAGCCCCTCGAGCTCCAACCTACTGCACCGCTGACTGTTGTTGTGCCGCAGTCACTCACGCCGTCATAGATGCCCCAACCAGTGCTTCAGACCTGTCGACCAGCACTGAGACAACGATTCCTGACCCCGAGCTGCCGTGTAGGCGAGCCTGCAGTCGTCCATCCAGCCTCGCCGAACTGCCCATGATGCCCGCAGCTGTCTCCCGTCTTGAACTCTGTTCCAGAAGCTGCAAAGCGCCCTAAAACCGACTCAACCCTGTAGAGTACCAAGAGCTTCTACAAGCACAAGGTACATTGTGGTTCTGTCCCCCGGTCCTTCTCCGAAGGCCCATAGTGGCATTTACGACCCCATGCTCCCTTGGTGCTAAAACCAAATAACCTTGAACAGTTGAGACTGATTGCTTTACTGACTACACGCCTGTCAGTATCCAGAGTGCATCCCTTGCTGTCGTGAAACTGTCTGTCCTCTTTGTTCCTTTTCAGGGTGGGCTGTATTTTGTAGTGTGCTAGAACTGTCTCTTGTAATAATAATAAAGTACATATTTTTATAGAACCTTGACTGGACAGTCCCTGGACAATCCCTTTTATCATTGGGTAATAATTGTATTTTCGCTGTGTTGTAACTAACCCATGATCCATGGCCTTGCAGAGATAATACTGCCGTTCTGTCCCCGTTACCAAAATTGGACAAGGAGGATTATAATTTGCTTGTGTTTCCAATCAGTTCGGATCCCTTCTGGTGTCCTAGAGGTGTGGGGCTGATTGATGATTTAATCCCTGGACCACTGATGCTCCGGAAGTTGATTTGTCACAGATGAGCTCCAGTCTTGCCTGCCATTTCAATGGCGGGCGTCTTAATTGTAGTTTATTTTTGTGTGAAAACAGAGCTTGCGCTCACTGCGACCAATTTGTTTACACAGAAAATGGTACCCATCACCTTTGTTATTACTCGGGTTGGTAATAGCAATAATGCTGAGATTGAAAGACCTGCCACCTTCGCAAAAGGCCCTCTCTGTCCATGGACCTATAAGCTTGGGCAGCCGACCATTACAGCCCAGTTTGACGCACCAACCTCTGCTATGTTGCTTAATTAGCATCCGGTCAGCTTCTCTGCCACTCAGATTTTTCTGCAGATTTCTTAAATAGATGTTTGGGGAAGTGGGCGAGGCTATGTATGGAGAAGGATAACAGGTGTATGTTAGGGGAGAGATCTGGCAAAAGATGGGATTGGAGTAGTTAATGAGGTAAGCAGCAGCAATGTAGAGGTACAAAAGAGACAAGGGTATGCTGTCTAACCTTTAATCATGACAGGTTCATATGATGCTATATGAAACTCTCTCTACCCGTAGACATGCAGGTCACAACAGATCATGCCTTCTCTTACTCGAAAACAATGTCTCCAGCGAATGGGGTTCGGATTTGAACAGAAAGGCAATCTGGTAAAAATGGTTTATATGGATTTTTGCACTCCCTGTGCAGAGATAATATGGACACTCCATAGAGAGAACCGGGAACACTCAGAATGTCCAGGTTTTCACCCTGTGCTCGCCTTATATCCAGGGACACCTTACTCCAGTTCTGGGTTTTCCTTTTCTCGACTTTTATCATAGTCCGTTTTATTCCAGTGAGCTGACCAAAGACTACAACACCCATAATGGAATAATTGAAGGATACATGAAATCCCATGCCTGTGTCAAGGTGTCCTTGGTGACATAGTATCAGCTCCTCCTGTGAGGAGGAGGATCATGAGGAGGAGGAGGAGGAGGAGAAGGCAGACAGAAACCCAGAAGAGGAGGGAAAAGGAATGTCAAATGTCTCCCCTGAAATCTGCAAAGTTGGCCCTGGGCCCAGAAGAGCCATAACACCAGGCTGGTGGCCCAGTGGGAGTCATGTCCCCGCTGCTCCTGCTTTACTGATTTCTGTGTTCCTCCTCCACGCTGCCTGTGAGCACAGTGTAGACGGAGACTCCAGAGAGGTGAGCAGACACACCAGTGGGCAGTGATGCTGCCAGCAAGCTAATGCCACAGCAGGTTGCATGCTAGGCCGCGAGCCTAGCGCCTCCCCTCTCCCACCTCAATCGCTAGGGCCTCATATTTTTTCCTATGTCCAGCACTGATCCAAACACAAATACACATGGGTGAATAATGTATATGTGTTTGCTGTGATCTAAACAGAAATGCCCAAACCTCATCTCTTTGGGTCCAACACAGAAATGAGCAACTATGACTGGGCGACAGTGCTGAAGGCCCAGTGGGAGGTTCAAGGGTTATAGGTGAACAACATTGCGAATGAGAGGCCCTGTGAAACTCTGTGAGATAAAAAATAAAGATGAAAAGTGGACTGAGGAGCCAGAGTGGGAGAAAGGGGGTTCGGAGTACTCAGTGGGACTAGAAATAGAGATGGAAAGAAGACTAGGGAGAGACCTGAATGAGAGAGTTGGAATTTAGGGAACACTGGGAGGGTAGAAGTGCAAAGTTGTTGCAACGTTTTTGGTGCCGATGCCCTTTCCTTCTTAGGCACTTGAACTTGAGAAGTTACATTTTAAAGCTGTGGTTCGGATAAACCTGTTGTAGAGTGGGGTGCACCCTGTGCAGCGATCTATTTATCCCAGTCACAGCTTTACTTTCATTTTCAAATTCACTGATTCCCAGTTAACCATCTACCCAACCTTTGGTCCCCTTCCTATAACCCTTTAAATGTTTGCTTCTATTTGCCCGCACCTGCCAAATCAACACCTCCCACCCACCACTCAGACTTCGTTCCTCCATCCAGATCCCAATCTCTCTGACCAATGAAAACCTTCATTGTACCCCCATATGTTTTCTCCAGCCCACTTTCTATATATATTAACCTTTTAAGTGCCAAGGACGAGTATACTCGTCCTTTTGAGCCGAATCACACGGTAGAGCTATACACATGGATTTTATATTTTCAATCAGGGAAGTTGGGCATTATGACAGAAAGTGGAATGAGGAGGGAACCACGCAAGAGAAGATGGGTTTGAAGAAGTCGGAGACTAGAGATAGATATGGAAAGGGGACAGGGGTAGAGTTGAGAGGTCAGCAGGAGGAGGGGCTATTGGAGAAGTCCTAGAGGTCAGAGCTAGAAATGTAATCATCACTGGCGGGAAGAGGGGGTAAGTTGTGGCAGAGTTTAGAACTTGATATCGAAAGGAGACAAAAGGAGAATTTTGGATCGGGCGGGTCGATTGTCAAGTGAAAAATTATATTGTGAAATGGCGATAATCCTCAGGAAGCTGTCTAAATGCATGTGATGCCATCCTGCGGCCGGAAGTAAAGTGTCTTGACGTGTCGGAAGCTGATGTTGGAAAGCTTTCTGAGAAACCAATCATAAAAAAAACGAATGCTGGGCAGAACTCTGTAAAAAGGGCATCTGTGGGGACATCACGTGATCGCAGGCGCAAGGTCTTGCGAGATCTCGTTCCGACGTGATCTTGCGGACCTGTGCCCCTTGAAAAGAACATTGCCGCCAGACAGCTGGCCTGACAAGCGCTGCTCCTGATAGTGAGCCTACGCACCTGGGGCCCTGACAACTTGCACACCAAACTTCCAGGGCATACGTCCAATGCCACAGGAGGCGTCATGGGGGCCCTGCAAGTCTACAGCGTGTAGTATCACTGCACACCCTGCCTCCAGTAAAGTAACTGGGAGGCCCAGCCTGACATTGTGAGTACCTGCTCCTGACCAGCATATGAACCATTGAGCTCACCTGTTCTGTTATATATAATAAAGCCAGTTAGAACTGTCCAAGCGTCCTGTCGTCCTTAGAGGCTACAACAGCATCCTTTTGAGGAAGGGAAGTGGTTTTGGTCGCGCAAAAGGGAGCGTAAATGGTGGCAGGCAGGATGGTGTAGAGACAGGGTCAGTGGTGGGTGGGTGATGAAACGGGACTGTAAAGGGATTGGAGTTGACATGGACAGGGGGGAGGGGCTGCAGACAGCCAGTTCCCAACAGCCACCACCCATTCTCTTTCGTCACTCCTTTCATGTCCCCATTCCCTCCCGCCATCCAACCCACCCTCACATGTCTTCCCTCACTTCCTTGCTCTTCTTTCCATTTCACTCCCAAATTTCTCATCTCTCCATTCAGTTATTCCCTTCCATTGCTTTGCCCCCGGGTCCTGCGTCATTCCAACCTTCCTCTCCTATCTAGTTTTGCCTTTTAAAGGGTCCCCACCTTTCCTTGCACTGCAATTCCTCGTTTCTTCTCTTCCTCCCTCCATTGTTTTCCCAGTCTTTCTCTCTCTCTCTCTCTGCTCACCCACCCCTCTCTCTCTCAACTCGGTCCCTCTCATGCAGTCCCTTTCTCTCTATCGCTCTCCCTCTCTCTATCCCTCACTCTCCGTCCCCATCTCTCTCCTCCTCTTTCCCTCTTTCTCTCTCCCTCTCGTGCTCTCTCTCTCATTCAACTCACCCTCCCCTTTGCTCGTGCTTACTCTCGCGCAACTCTCACCCTTCCCTGCTATTTCCTCTCTTCCCAGCAACCCCCACAGCAGCAGGTTTAATTTATGAGCTTCATAAATGGCCGCGGTGTGTGACGTGCATGTATAAGCAGGCACTGCGGTGCGGCTCAATCCGTGATGCGCGCGCTCTGCTCAGGAATCCAGGGGCCTCTGCGGAGATCAGGCTGCGGAGGGGACCGCACGGAAGGGAGCAAGCAAACGCGAGGAGCTTCATCCCACAGGAGGACGATGCGGGGGTCAGCGCTGCAGGAGAACGGGCTATTCTCGGGAACACACACAGGAGGCGTCTATAATGCAGAGTAATGGAAATGTCGACTCCTAGCTGTAAAGGAAAACCAATGTTATGCTATGTTAAATGTTCCTATACCGCGCACTGTGTCCACCTGCGTGGTTTCTTGGCGCTTTGGCAGATCTTTAAAGAAAGTGGGGGGTGCAAATACACTCGTTCAAGCTGCCAGGACCCTGTAGTAGAGACCCTCCCCGAACAGAGAGAGCACGAAATAAAGGACCCAGAGTCCCGTGACCATGTCACAGAGGGCACCCACTCCGAAGAACTCAAGATGAGGGGACCCTTTTATAAAGAGCACTCCTTACAGGGATCTGCACAGCAGTGAACCGGTAATAGAGACCCCACTATAAAGAATGCAAAATATAGGGGTCTGCATAAGAGGGTTCAGATAAAGATACGCCCATTTCATGAACGCTGCATTGCAAGGATAATGTAAAAGAGGTCCCCATCTTAAGTAGTGGCATCTAGGCAGGGCCAGAAGGGGGTCAAGAATGCTTCACTCCCATTTGGACCTCCCCACCCCACACAGACAGAAGCAGGATGCCCAGTATTGTGATGTGTTCCCGCCCTGAAATGTGTGCATGTTTCAGGTCATGTTAGCTGCAGAATGACAGCTCCACCACAATACCTATGCACACAAGCAACTAAATAAACACTCATGCCAGAAGCCTTGACCATTTCATGTTTTTTTTTGGCCTGATGTGCCATATTCACAGGGTACAGCTAGGGGTTGTTTATTTAAGACTGGCCAGCCCCAGAGCTTCTTATCTAGAGTCAACTTGATTCTTTTATGTTTCTGTGGCCTATCGTTTTGTGCAAAAAATATACCAAATTTTGATGTTACTGTGCCCTAGATGTTATCTCATCCAGATAGTATAGTTGATGTAATAGCACATTTTTATGTATAGCAGTTAGTTAATTCCTGATTCCCCCTGCTTCTAAGCACTGTAACACTAGGTGTTATTACAGCCAAATGTAATGTTACTCAATGTATCAACCTCCGAAGGATGAAGGGCCGGTTCAACCCTGCTGAAATATGAACTTGGAAAAAGCAGGCGAGCACATGTCAGAGTTGAGCTTTTAAGTCGCGGAGCTATCCACTTGCAATACTTTATGTTGTTTGACCAACTATGGAGTAAAAAATTATTATGATTGCTAGTATCGCCTACTGAGTCATGTCCCACACAGTCCTTTTTAATACAAATATTGCAGTAATATTATCACAATTATACGAAGTGTGCATGACATATTCCTCCTGCTTCTAAGCACTGTAATAATGGGTGTTACCTTAAAAACAAATATAAGCCAAGAGTCAAGGCATTACCAAAAGCTGTCAGTATGCTCATTGAGGAAAAATAGCTGGTAAGTGCTCACTGCTGAGATCTATGTGTGACCTGCAAGGTCAACTAAGCCGGTTATCCTTCTAAGGTTGTAAATGCGTACTAATAATTCCAAGCACCGGCTCAGAGTAATCTCATAGGCCCTCATTACAAGTTTTCTGGTCCACAAAAAAGTGCTGGTAACAATGGCAAAGTGCAAGTCTGCCAGTAAGGGCTGTGAACTCCCGGCAGGCCTGACCTGCCGGGAGTTCAGGCCTCTTCTGCCAGATTTTTCACTGAAGCACTGGCACCACTAGTAATGGTGCCAGTGCTTCAAGGTTCCCATTGAGTCCTATGGGACATCCATGGGAATGGGAATGTATGGTTCCTCCACCGTCTGTAATATCCCAGTATTACTGGGATATCAGGCGGTGGAAACGGTAAGGCGAGTCGGCTGGTAATCCGCCGGTAGCACATGTGGGTTAGCGACAGACTCGTACTGAGGGCCATAGTCTTACATTAATTAGTGTTGCTTCAAGTGGGAGTGCTGTGGCTCTTACTCAACTTAAGACAGGCCTGTATAAAAATAATATTCAAGTGTTTCTTTGCTTCCTGGAGATATATGCAAACTCCTTTTTTTTTACTGAAACATCTCCAGCTGAATGGGACAGGGTTATGCATGGATTGGCAGTGAGATGATAGTGCTTTAACACAGCTTGCTGGACCAAAAATCAGGATGTTAGCACTTGACATATAGACGAAATTCTTTCAAGCACTGTATTTGAGCCTTTGATAAACTAATCTGCACTTAAAAGGATGGAGTGCTCATGAGCTTTTTTCAGGGATACAAATCTGCTGATTTTGTTGTTGTAAACTGCATTTATGGGTTGCCCACCGAACCTCTGCCTGTGACCCCCTGTGTGCCACACCTAAATATAATTCCTAGAGACACCCTGTTCTTAAGATCTCAAACCCAGGGTTCCACAATGCAGGGGGATTTCATAAAGAAAAGAGGGGAGAACCCTAGTCACACCTGTGCTGTGTTGAGCAATTCGTTCAACATGTGAGGTTAATTTGGTAACAAGGAATTCAACTATAACTAGTTGTGTTAAGGATAAAGATTATTTTAATTCTATTTCTAGCCGACATGTGTTTCAACCCTCCTGGGTCTTTATCAAGGCAAGGGGTCTTTTACTATGCCTCATTGGTCAATGCGACTGCTAAAAGGAATGCAAGATGTTGTAAAATCTTGAGGCGAAGTGCAGAACTGGTTGTTCCAGAGTCAACTAGACGGAGCCCTGTGGGGGCAAGGGATGATAGTATCCTGGAATGGTAATCCAGGGAGATCTAAATCCATTAGTGGAAAATCAGACCATTCAGCTGCAAAGCTGTGTCAAGCCTGTTTCAAGAAGCCTCTTAGCACACAGTTATCTTCCGAAAGATACCATTCCAGGATACTATCTGCAAGGTTCCTATATTGATCCCCACCCACACACAATGTAGTGGTCCGCAGTGCAAGAATAATTTACTAGAGGCACCTATTCTTAAACACTGAGTCCCTGTGACAAATCTACTCCCGGGGCACCAGTGGTCCAGGGATGAATATCGGTTTCTAAAACATCAATCAACCCCACACCTCTAGTACACCAGAAGGGAATACAAGTCAATTATAAGACCCCCTTGTTCAATTTTGGTAACGTCAACAGAATAACAGGCTTATCTCTGCAAGGGCGTGGACATTGGTTACTTGCAACACAGCGACAATACAATTATTACCCAATGATAAAAGGGACTGTCCAGTCAAAGTTATATGAAAATATCTACTTTATTATTACTACAACAGACAGTTCTAGCACACCACAATTATAATACACATTGTAAAGTAACACAGAGGACAGGCAGTTTAACAAAGTAAAGGGATGCACTCTGGATACTGACAGGAGGGTAGTTGGTAAAGTAATCAGTCTTATAGTTCAAGATTATTTGGTTTCAACACCAAATGGGCAAAGGGTCGTAACTATTTCTAGGGACCTTCGCAGAAGGACCAGGGTGGCAGAACCACAATGCACCTGGTGCTGAAGAAGTTCTTAGTGCTCAACAGCATCGAGGAGGTTCCAGGGTGCTCCGCAACTCGTGAGACAGAGTTAGTGGTGGGATACAGCTGCGGGTACCAGGCGGCAGGTAGTTTGGCAACTTAGGCTGGACAGACTTCTGCAGGCTGTCTGGTGCGGTGGCTCGGGCCAAGAATCGTTGTCTCTGTTCCGGTTGGCAGATCTGAAATGCTGGTCGAGGTGTCTCGGAGGGCTCGGGTGACTGCAGCGTGACAACAGTCATCGGTGCAGCTGGATGTGGTTCGAGGACTCGACTGTCTCGAAATTGTCCTTAAAAATATGGTCTTTTGATGATGCTTGTGTGGCACTCCTCTTCGCTTCTTCGCTGGGCTCATGTCCTTTCAAGGCGGACGGGCCAAAGCTCAGGAGGGTGTTAGCAGACAACAGCCTTGTGCTGTGTCCAGAGACTCTCTGGCACTTCCCACCTAGGAATCTTGCTGTCAGAACATAGCAGGGCACACTGTGTGCTGGCAGGGTACCAGTTCTGGAGCTGCTGGATGGGTCCTCCGAGTCTGGTATCTCCCTGTGTTCTCTGGGAGATATTTAGGGGAGGGATCTTGCTTCCCTCATGGTACCCCTGGCCTTCCTTCTCTGGCGGAAGATGTAAGGTAGACTGTACCTTCAGCTCAGGTCGAAATGAGTCCTTCTTCTTACTCCTTGCAAAGTCTTCAGATGATATGATCAGTGAGGGTCTCAGCCCTCTTTTAAAGCCAAACAGGCCCCAGTGATTGGTGCAGGGTAAACCCACCTTAATTAACCAATCCTGGGTCCCCACCAGCAATCTTCAGTGATGCTTCAGGTCAGAATCAGAGCGCTTGGCATGAAAGACCGAAGAAATATCGAGGCTTAGTACCACAAAATGAAATACGCCAATCACGGGTCAAAAGATACAAGTATCTTCATTTCTGTACAGATTAAAAGGCAAAATTAGATAGCTATCTGGGCTCCCAACAATTGCAGCGTGTACCAGCAGACAACGTGAGGGGAGTGAGTGCTGGACATCCGAAAGTGTGCTCTATTTATACACCATCCCAGTAATTGTCCAGCCTTCCTCCAAACTAATAAGTTACATATAAGGGTTCATGCCCAGTTCACATGACAAATATGACAATATTGTTTAACACATTTAACATATTTACTTGTGCATGAAAATTCAATGGCAATGTTGGTTCTCCAGCTTAGAGTAAGTCCAGTTTCAAGAAGGAACACAAAGTTTTGAATGAGGATGAGGCTGTGGGCGCAGACAACACTTAGATTGCAGTTCCTTCTAGTCACAAGGTTTCTCTGCGCAGAACAAACATTCTGCTCTCAGGAACCTTAACGTTGACATAGCACAAAGTTCACTCTGCTCAGCTGCAGCCGAAAACACAGTCCATCATTTTAGGACAGAAAGCAGGAGTTAGAATTAAAATGACGGATGTTTCCAAGATGGCGGCAAAGTCAACTCTATTTAGATCTGTTTAACCGCAGTTTTTTGTACAATGCGAATGCGCTTAGGCCCATGTTCATAATCAGACGGTATTATGCAAATATGGTTTAACAGGCAACAGACAGGGGAAGGATGGCAACATATACATCTAAGTCCCACCCATCTCCCTGTCAGCTGTACATCAAAGTGTCTCCCTAATTAACTGAGCCCTATGCAGCGCTTGGTCACAACATTGGCCTCCTTTGAAGTAGAGGTGGCACTTCTTGCTTGCGCTTTCGTCTCCTACAATTCACATACTTCCCTGCTCTGAAAGCAGTAGTTCCAGACAGGACACTCATTGCTCTTTTATACCAAGGAGGGGTGTTAGTACCAAATTGACACATTGTATTACAAAGAGGTTTGGGTCTCTAGTCTCCACTGTCACTTCCTGCACCCAGGCCTTCCCTGATGCCTGATCATTAACATTCTACAGTATTCGCAACCACCAGCAAGGTGTAACAATAGAAATGCTAATCAGGCTCTCCACAGCCAGAGGCTTTTGATGTACCCACCGCTCAGCTACACATGACATGGGAGGGCGGCACTGGTACGTGGTGTCTTCCCAAAGTACATGACTATTTTTCGGCTGTGCAGTGAGTGTGGAAAATATGAGCGGGAATGGCCCCACATATTTTCCGCAGGTTGATCTCCCATCATTCATTCAAATAAACAAAAAATCAAATAGCCCCGGCGAGCGCACTCTCCCTGTGCGGATGGTCGAATTCCCCCCAGTCCCTGACTGAATGATTTTTTTAAAAAGACCACCTTCTAAAATCACCTAACATAAGGGTATGAACAGCAGAGTGTAATAAAGACCCACATTGTAAAGAACACACCGGAAGTGAGTTCACGCTTCCGGGAACATGCAATAGAGACCCCTTTCTCAGGAACTCCCACTGCCAGAGTCCTCAATGGTAGGGGTACGTAAACCCCCAGCATTGTGGATTTGAGAGAAGATCAAATTAGGGCCCCTAATCTAATCATACACAATATTGTCCCCTCCACAGGGAATCTGTAATATAGCTTTATAATCCTCCCTGCAGCCTACAGCATCAGGGAGTGGACAGGAAGCCCAAGTTAACATTCAGGCGAAACAATGGTGTTAACTTGGGTTTAGGGCCATTACCGGCAGGTTTGGCCCATGGGTGAGGGCTGTAAATCAATTAGTAGCCCGGCTGCTGTATGTAGCGCTGAGGCTTTGGAATACTACAGAGGTGAGATTCAGTGGAGAGGGCAGATCCTGGGCCTGTAAGGAGAGGCGGAGTTGGTCAGTGGATCGCCAAGTGAACCTTGGACCCAGTGATGCAAGAGCGTGAAGGCGTGACATTGAACGATCAGTGAGATGGCAAGTGACCCCATGACATGGGGAGACATGAGACACATAGGCCAGAAGGCAAATGGCAGAGCGGTAAGATGGCAGCTAGGTCAGGGAGTGGCAGCACGGTGGGTGCAGACCTCAGGGAGGCTTGTAACATGGATACAACTCCAGGATGTTTCAGGAGATATAGGCTGGGGTTTGGTCAATCAGTCCAATGTCACATAACTCCCCAGTACTGAAAAAGAATACAATTATAAAGAACACCCATCACATGCTTCAAAAAGTGATTAGATTCTTCAGAGGGTAAACATTCCTAGATGTTCACAAGTTATTCAACTGGCTTCCAATTACAACTTGATTTCTTGGATAACTAAAGATGTATCTTCATTTAATTGCTGGCCTATATATTGCTGTATTAATTGCTTCACTCTTACCAGTCAGGCTTTTGGCCTTGGTGCAGTAATAAGATAAACATGCTGCCTGCCTGAAGATGCTCTCCATTTACTGAACATTGAATATGCCTGTTTGCTCAGTCTAAGTCTATGAGCAGTATGCAGGGTCCATCAGTCCATTCTGGCTGCTCGCAGGGGACTAGATGTAAGAGTTTTGAACAAGTTTACATCTCGTCTATGAAACAGCGCTGGTTTAGTCAGATAGCCCCTTCTCGTATTCTGCAGTGTACCCCAGGGGTCCATCCTGTCTCCCAAGCTGTTCACACTTTACATGGAGCCTCTGGAAGATGTAAAATGCATGGGCATCCCATCTCCCATTTCTCTGAGCGACATCCACAGGCCCAGAGTGTCTCGTTGCTAAAAAGCCCTGGATGTTGGTGCACTACTGAAAGGTGAGTCTGCCCTAGAGGAGATGCTTGCGTCATAACCCTGCATCTCTCATGAAACATGTCCATGACTGGCTTCAGCTCTTGCTTTCTCTGTGGGGATGGCCAAGTCTCTGAGGATTCTCTGTAGGTGCTTGTCTTAAAGAGACCTGTGAGGAAACTGGTGAGTGCCCTTGCCTATGTCTCAGCCCCACCGTCTTCAGAAATGGAGCATCTAGTGCCTGACATCAGCAGGCAATAGCCACCTGGATATCTACTCTTAGACACCCTTCAGCAAGACATTGAAGGGAAGTTTAAATCGCTGGTGGCTCAATAAAAAAACACAGAGACGCTGGTGTCAACCCGTTGCTGAAAATTGATCATCTGGATCCAAATGAAAGTCCTTGGACTTGGAGATCATTTACATGAATGGGATACGTTTAGGTTCTGTGTCTTCTCCAAACTCCCCTCCCCCCCCCGCCCCACTAAACAGTGCTCTCATGCGCTCTCCCATTGAATTTTTTCCCCCCTGATTCTGCCTCCAATATGAGATGATACATTATTTATAACGCGCTTCATACCCAGAGGTGTCTAAGCACGGACCCGGGGATTGAACCTATGTTTCTCTGTGTCGTCTTGCTTCCAAGGCGAGCATGTTGCCCCTGAGCTATCCTCTGGTCCCTCTCCCTCCTTTGCCTCCTAGTGCTCTTCAATGGGATATCATCACTGTGCCCCCCTCCCCCATGCCAGAAACCCCTTCCTCACTATCTATCGAGCCCCTAGCGCTCATTCGCTCCCTGACGACCCTCCGCTCCATTTGCCTCTGTTCCCCTCAACAGGGTGCTCCACCCCTCAAGCCACCTTAAAGTATCTGCCACATGCCCTCTAACCCTGCTGCTTCCCTTACCACATCCTCGTTAGCTCGCCGTTCCTCCTCCTGTGGACAGGTGAAAGAGTTAGAACCTCCCACTGCAGCTTTGTGATGCCTGTTAGCCACAGTTAGCATGTTAACAAATTATCAAATATCTGAATTTGTCCAAAACAAGAGACTGCTCAGTGGCACATTTTTTTTGACGTGATCAAGAACCAACTTTTTGGAGGCCTAGGGGATTATCATTGCAAGTTATTTTAGTTGTAGTGCTGAAAATGGTAGCACAGAAGCCGATGCTGTTCTAGCTTTATCACCCGTGGCTGCTTGTTGTGTTGGCTGTTAAATTAATTATAATTGTTTATTTATAACGTGCTTAATACCAGAGATACGTTTCGAAGTGCGGGATCGGGATTCGAACTTGTGTTGCGCCACGTTGTATTGCTTTCAAGACAAACGCGTTGCTCTCATACCTGCCTACATTTGAAAATGAAAAGCCCTGAGATGTATGCCCCGCCCACAGTCACAAAAGATTCCGCCCATTTGCACATGGCCCCGCCCACCTGTCAAAAAGGTAAACTCGGTTGTTGTATCTGTCATTAGAAACACGTTTGCACTTTACAATGGAATGCAATAAATGTGAATGTCCAAGGACATGCTTTACCACCCAAATTGTATAGGACGAATGGCATTCGCCTTGCATAAAAACAATACATACACAAAACCAAGAAAGGATATTTTCTTCAAATAGTGTTTTTGAAAACGTTAACATGTGTGCATGTTTTAAACTCCAAGAACCAATGCAAAGGTTTTTCCTGGGACTTGTAGTACCAAAATGGGACATTTCACTGTAATTGTTTGTTATTTTTCATGAGGTTTTATAGTGTGGTGGTGAGGCGTTCAGCCTGCAAACCTGATGGCTGTGGTTCAATCCCCGAGGTTGGCTAATTCATCAATTCCAAGAGGACCTTCAATATTTCTCATTTTATCCGGGGGGGCCCCGAGTCCACCCTCAGAAATAAGTGGGTGGACTCTGTCCACCCGCGTGTACCCCCCGACTTCAGCACTGGCAAACTGGCCAAAAAGAATGGAAGCTAAAAAAATAGGACTACTGCTTTCAATCCAGTGTCACCAATGACACCGGATTGAAAGCAGTATTCCATGTTTTTTATTTTGCTTCAGCTTTGGTTCTTTTTGGCCAGTTTGCCTTGTTTTTTAGTCATCCTTTTTTTTAGGGCAACTAAAACATAAGGCAAACTGGCCAAAAAGAATGAAAGCTGAAGCAAAATAAACGCGGCAATACTGCATTTGCGCCCTTTTCAAGTCCCGTCCAATCCTCCATCCGATTGGCTGCAAAAGACAGCTGCTGGTAGCCAATCGGAGGATTGGATGGGACCGAAAACCCAATGACTCCAGGGTCTTCCCTGGAGACTAAGAGAAATGGCTAAAAACCTGGAGTTTCTGAGGAAAACTCGGAGGTTAGGCAGGTATGATTGCTCCTGAGCTATCCCCCCTAAAATACCCACAAACCAGAGATGACACTCCTTAGTAAGACAGCAATCCAACAGGAGAACGATCCATGGTCGGGAAAGGAGGTACGCCAAGCCATTCTGCTTGCTTAGGAACAGCGAGCTGTACCAGTCAGTGTAGCTCGTATTCAAAGCAACTCGATTGGCGGTGCGCACCCAGGATTTCATCAAATCTCTGCTGCTCTCATTGGTTCACTTTGTCTTTTCAGTCATTTCCTGTGTTTATTTGTGCCATTGTAATTCTTTTATTTATAGTTGTATGTTTGTATGTATTCCTTTGATGATCCATCACAATTTCAAGGGCCAAGACTGCCACAGCCAAAAAAATATTGATTAGGCTGTGCACCCTGACAAAAGGGGTCACACAGCACAGATAGATGGTCCCACCCAAAAAAAAAAACTTAGGTCATATGTGAACATATAGGGGCAATTGTTTTCAGGAACGTATATATGTCCTTAGGGCTGTGAAGAGTCCATTTGTAATTATTTGTTTATGAAAAGATTTGTGCATTGTCTGTTTGTGAGTGGGCATTGCTCTAATGCCCAAGGCAACATCACTGCTTAACAAGCATTTGCAATGCCAGTAGCTTGGACTTTTGTGTAGTAGTATTAACTGGCTATTGATGTTAGCAAGTGCAAAATGGTGCGTTTGCCTGGGATTCTAATAGCAGTGCCTGGCAAATGCCTAATACTTGTACATATGCCAAAACTGTTGTCTTTGCCAATGCTTGTTTTATGACAGTACTTCAGTGATGGACACACAGAGTCCTCATAAATCGAGTGGCTGAAGGCAGACCTGGTGAAGAAATTTTTATTACACCAGTAGTAGGTTTACAGGTCCAATTAAGTCATTGGGCCTCATTACGAGGTGGGCGCAAAGGGATACCGGGCACCGTTAAGGACATGGGTGCCGGTAATCCCTTTGCGCCCTATTCCTAGGTCTCTTAGCGGGTCCCTTCCTTAATGCCTGGTTTTACCAGGCGTTATGGACGGGGCCCGTCAAGGGACTTCAAAGCTAATAACGGTACCCAATTTGCAGTACCGTTATTAGCTCCTTCCCCCTTCCCATTGAGCTCTATGGGGGCTGAAATGGGAATGGGCTATGGTTTTTTCAATGGGGACTTATCGGTCCCGAAAAGGTCGAAATAGACCGGTAAGTCCCCATTGAACGAGGCAGGGGGGTTGCTAGGTCTGGAAAAGACCTGGGGCTACGCTGATGTCGGAACTATCGGGACTGGGGGCTAGCTAGCCCTTTGGTTGTAGCTCCTGAGATTCTCTCCGGGGCTACAACCAAAAGATCAGGGGTTATAGCCCCCTAAACCCCCCCAGCAATGCCTCTGGAACGAAGGGGGACTCGGTACCGGTACTGGAGGTAGTCATGGCGCTACTAACGCCATGACTACCTCCAACCTCGGAATGAGGCCCATTAACTCTCAGAAGACAGCTTTGAAAAATACTGGCGGGGGGGCGTGGTTTGGCGCCGAGGCAAGATGGCGGCCTAGAAGATCGGCTCCACCCCACATAATATATAAATAGCATTTGGGTTGAATAATACATTTTTTTAACTTACCTTAATCTTCCTGTTGAGCGCCGCCGACATCCCGCATCAACTCAGTGATTTCTCCCGCTGCACCGAGGTGCAGAAACGTCTCACACGCTGCAGCTCCTCTCTCCAGCTTCCAAAGCGGACGTTTTAACAGAACGCGTACCGCCCCTCGTGAGGAGAGGAGCGGCACGCTGTATCAGCTACTCCCCGGACTGGGCCCAGACACGCAGCTTCCTCTCACGAACACGCCACCTGCTGGGAGACTGGAGAAAAGAAAAAAAAAACAGTAAGAAAGCAAACTCAAAGCGACTGATTATTATATGAACATATATTTAAGGATAAGTTTACAAAAAAAACAAAAAAAGATAAAAGAAAAAAAAGAAGGGCTGGAATAATTATAAAGTCAGTGCTTATCTTAAACCTCACTAAGGATACTGGGGGAAAAAAATAAAAAAAAAGTGAAAGGGCCAGCAGGCTACAACTTAAAGCATACCATGTATTAAGATATAATACATAACACGTCACTCAGTTTCCCTCCAGCAAAAAGTCTTCTCTCCTCTTAAATTTTGTACTACAACCATTTTTTGTTGCTCCAGCATTCCAACACAGTACAGTCAGACTGGGTTACAATCAACCAACCGCGGTAACCCTACAGCTATACAGGATCAAACCTCTCTTTATGGATTACAGTCCTAAACAACATATCTATGGGAATCTCCAGTAGTATATGCCTTATTATTCAGGGTTTTTCCATTATTTGGTCTCACTTGGTCTGAGTAAAGCCTGAACAATAATATGGAAGTAATAATTATATACTACAAATCATCATAAAGAACTGCTACAAGGAGTTATTTGCCAGAACAGATCATACTTGTTAACATTTGCTTAAACATGGCAACCAGCAAAGCCAACCAAAAAAATGGCGCCTCTGTCAAAGATGCTACCACCTCCTCATCTACTCTGAAAAGACCCAAAAGTGACTCACCACCTCCAACAGGGATCTCAGACCCTGCCATTGAAGCCATTCTTACCGAAATTAGGGGACTTAAACCCTTCATTGAAAACACAAATGCTAAGCTACAGCAACTTGATGAAAGGTGGATGGGTGTTAACAACAGAGTAGAGGAGGCTGAGAAAAGAATCGGCATGCTTGAAGATATATCTCCTAAAGTTGCGCAAATGGAGAAATCCATTAAAGAACTTCAAAAGCATAATGAAGATTTAGAAAATCGCAGCAGGCGCAATAACCTACGCATCTCTGGCCTTCCTGAAGGAGTTGAGGGTATTGACCCCATTGTCTTCCTACGAAAATTCTTACCGGCCATACTACATTTGCCTTTGGAAACAATTTTTAATATACAACGTGCCCATAGGATTGGTCAACCCTCAGCCTCTCCCTCATCACGTCAGACACCAAGAACTCTAATATTATACCTCTTGGAATACTCTCAAATACAATTTATTATTTCCACAGTTAAAGAACGCAAATCTCTAATTTGGCATGGCAGTAAGATTTTTATCTCACAGGATGTGGCAAGAAGCACAGCACAAAGAAGAAAAGTCTTTTTGGCATTCCGTCCTGCTCTTAAACAGCTCAATGTCCGGTATGGCTTGTTCCACCCATGCTCCTTTAAAGTTACTCATGAAGGACGCTCTGCAGTCTTTGATGATCCTGCAGACTTAAGGCTCTTCATACAATCCATTAAGAATGAAAATATGGACACCTCCGCTCCAGCGGTGGCCTCAACATCTC
The DNA here is from genome assembly GCF_040938575.1 of Ambystoma mexicanum. Classification (NCBI taxonomy): domain Eukaryota; kingdom Metazoa; phylum Chordata; class Amphibia; order Caudata; family Ambystomatidae; genus Ambystoma; species Ambystoma mexicanum. The sequence goes on along the minus strand of NC_090925.1, from coordinate 612,653,495 downwards.
CTACTATTTGAAACCGAATCTTAATCACTTGACTCCTATACGTATATGTATCTATTTACCTAATGCTATGACATTACATTGATATTTACTATGTAGGGTGGGCGCTCTTTTGGGTCCCTCTTCCACTAGTCGTTGCTTCTTCTTCTAGTCAGCGACCCAGAAGGCGTTTCCTATCCCCTATTTATACCCCCACCCAATTCCTCTTCTCATGTCCTGTTTGATCTCTAAAATCACTCTTTCAATAAGGCATACTCCCCGCCAAGTTTTGATCGAACCCCCTTTTCCCCTTCCTGATCCCCAATGTTTCTTCCTTCTATTCAAATATTTGGGTATACATATTTTCAACCAAATGACTAATGTTATTTGCTTATTACTGTTCTATAGCTATATGATGTATGAATATCAAATTTTCTCTAACTAAATGATCTTTAAATGCATAACATGGAACATCAAGGGCTGTAAAAATCCTATGAAAGGATGTAAAGTATTGTCTCACTTGAACAAATTTAAACCGACAGTAGCGTACCTACAAGAAACACACGTATCTCTCAAAGAAACAATGAAACTTAAATCTCAGTGGGTGAAGGAGGTGATTTCTAGTCCAGCTATATCCAAGAAAAATGGCGTAGCTATACTAATTAGTATAAAACAACCCTATAAAGTTCTTGCCCAAGATGCAGATACAAATGGAAGATGGGTTTGGGTTAAACTGCTTATTGACACAACACAAGTATCAATTCTCAACATATATGGACCTACTTTACCTGATCCCTCCTTTTGGAACAATATCAAACAAATGATTCTGAAAAATAACTTCACCAATTTGATAATGTGCGGTGATGTCAATCAGGTTCTTGACCCATTTTCAGATCGAAAATCTAGCTGCATGTTTAAACCCAACAAAACTCATAAATCCTTTATAAACTGCCTAGGAGAAACAGGACTTATTGACTCCTGGCAAATTTTTCATCCTTCACATTTGGATTACACTTTTCATTCCCCTCCTCATAACACATTATCACGTCTTGACTATATTTTTGCTACTAAGACCCTATCTGGATCCATTATAGACTCCAAAATATCCAATATTATAATTTCTGATCAGGCTCCGGTCATCACTTCCTTTTCCCTAACAGATATGAACAAAGGTGCTTCCAGATGGAAACTTAATAATTTTCTTTTAAATGATTCAAACTCTATTCAATCCATCAACAACTTCATTCAACAATATTTCAATGATAACCAAGACCAAGATACCTCCACTGTCAATAACTGGGATGCTTTCAAAGCAGCCCTTAGAGGTCATATAATGGCCCTCTCAGGCAAGAATAAAAAAAACAGGAAAAAACATCTGGATGATCTATATGCTAAACTTACTCTTGCAGAACAACACTACTATACAGACACTAATCCAGCAAACTTACGACAAGTAATCAAAATTTGCTTTGAAATCAATAAAGAAATCACAGAGTTAGCGGCAGGTTCCATTCTTAAATACAAAACAAAGATCTATCAAACTTCTAATAAGGCAGGTAAAATGCTGGCTTCTTATTTAAAAACCAAAAAAGAAAAAGTTCAAATCTCTCACATTCAGGATAAACATGGAACAACGCATCATCGATCTGATGAAATACTAGAATGCTTTAGAAAATTTTATACTGATCTCTATACTCCACAATGTGCTATTTCCAGAGAAAACATTGATTCCTTTTTGAACAAGATTAGTCAAACCTCTTATCCTGAAATTGATCTTTCTCATCTCGAAAATGATATCACCTCCATCGAGATTATCAAAGCCATCCATAGCCTTGGAAAAGGTAAAGCACCCGGCCCTGATGGACTATCCACTGAATTCCATAATATATTTTCCCAAGTATTAACACCTAAACTTAAAAAACTTTTTTCATATTTTATTTCACAAAAATGCTCCTCCGGATCCTTTTCTGAAGCTTTACTTATTGTTTTCCCAAAACCTGACAAGGACCCTACTCTTCCAAGCAACTATCGACCCATTTCCCTTATCAATATCGAAAGCAACATTTTTGCCAAAATACTTGCTAACAGGATTGAATCCTCACTTCCGAATCTAGTCAAACCAGACCAAACAGGTTATGTAAAGGGACATAACATATCCTCTAATGCCAAACTCTTACTTAACGCCATTAACCTAGCAGCCAATGACAAAAAGGATACTCAGGGCTATGTAGCCATTGCACTAGATGCGGAAAAAGCTTTTGACCGCGTCGATTGGAATTTTATGTTTCAAACTCTACGTTGGCATGGTTGTGGTGAAAAATGTATTTCACTTGTTAAACTTCTTTAATCTGCCCCCAAATCCGCTATCTACCTAAATGGTCAGACTTCCACCTCTTTTCCCTTACTTAGAGGAACGCGTCAAGGCTGCCCCTTCTCACCATTACTATACATCCTCTCTCTTGAACCGCTACTAGAATTAATAAGATCTAATAAAAACATCCCGGGAATTCAAGTCGGTGCCTCAATAAATAAAATTGCAGCATATGCAGATGATATACTTATTCTAATTAAAAAAAAACAAACTCCACATTCCTAACCTCTTGAGTACACTATCGCAATTCGGTCTGGTCTCAGGATATAAACTAAATACACAGAAATCAGAAATTATGCCTTAAATGGTGCAGCAGCTCTGTTAAATATTTAGATCTTCGTTTTGCCCCAACTATCCCAAATACTATCAAACTCAATACTGAAACATTACTAAGTACCCTTAAGGATCTGACATCCAAATGGTCTCCACTTTACCTCTCCTGGTGGGGGCGCTTAGATACTATCAAGATGATGCTTACTCCCATAATTCTATACTATTTGAAGCTTCTCTCCGTCCCTTCATCCCTTTCCTTTTTCAAATCCATTTACTCCATGCTACTTAACTTCCTGTGGGGAAAAGGAAAAAGTAAAAGAATTGCTCTGACGAAACTAAAAGCTCCATATGATATGGGAGGAGTCAGATTCCCTGACTTTAAGTCATATCACTCTGCATTTCTTATAAAACAATCTCGTCAATGGTTCATGGATCCCATATCAGCTGATATCCCGACTTGGAGTACATTAGAAAAACAAGTAGTTCTACCACATAATATCACAGATTATATATACATATTTAAATACTCACCTAAAAAGATTTTGGATCCTATTAAAGCATCAGTTTCTGCTCTACAAACCTTTCTTTTTCCACACACTATGACCCCCAATAAGCATCTTTCCCCGTTATTATGGCATAATAAGAACATTGTAATTAATAATAAGATCCCTAATCGCAAAACATGGATTCAAAAAGGTATCAGATTCATTCAACATATTATAGATGACCCGCACATCCTCTCCTTCCAGCAACTCTCTACCACATTTAAGGTACCTAAGAATGATTTTCAATTTTATAATAACTTAATTAATTCCTGTCTTGATGCACTCGACCAATTTTCCAATGAAATTCTCACTCCAGATGCCCTTAGACTAATGCACCTTACCATGGTCAGTGAAGTTAGTGCCTCTAAAATATACAATTTGCTCACCTCAACTTTTAAGATTTGTACTATCCGGCAGAAATGGGAACTTGACTTAGGCTACATATTTGAGGATGATATTTGGCTCTGCCTGTTTTCCAAAATTAAACAAATATCTGTGTCAGCAAATATTTCACAACACTATTATTTCTTCATTCACAGAGCATTTATTACTCCGGCCAAACTGGCTAAGTCTAATCCAAAGTATGATGCAAAATGTTGGTCATGTGGTATATCTCCCGCTACGTATATGCATATGTTTTTCGAATGTCCATATATTGTTAAATTCTGGCAGGAAATTTGGAAATTTCTTAAATGTATATTCTATGTCGATGTGCCTTTCTCCATTGTTAACATATTTTTAGGAAGTATAGCTATCACAACTGATATTCCATTTGATCCCGCTAGACTTTATGATCTATTAATCTGTATAGCTTTAAAATGCATTACGGCTAACTGGAAAGACTCTAGTTTGCTTTCTGCAAGAGTTTGGTGGAATACTATTTGTTATACTCATAAACTGGAAATGTGCATAGCCAATAATCTTAACACAATTCCAAAATATAATGCTAAATGGCTTTATTTCACCAAGTATCTCAACTGTTTCAAAGCAACTGTTCATGGTACATGAACTTACACTTTTATGTCTTCATCACTATCCATATGTCTATACTCAAAATGAAATGCCATAACTAAACAATATTTGAAATAATTCAATTATTTTGATAACATTTTCTAATAGACCCATTCTCCCCCCCCCAACCTCTACCCTCCTAGTCCTTATATGTCTAGTGTCTGTTTCCCTGTACGTCTCCCCCCTTATCTATATATTCACCACATATAAATCACTCTTTACAGACTAGAGTTTCTTCTATTCCAACACAACCGGTTATAGTTATGCTGTTAATAACAACTTTAGTTCATACAAAAATGTAAGTGAATTTAACTAATGAATTATTTATATTGATATACTTTTACAATTGACCTCAATCATTCAATATGTTATTATTAATTGTTCTTGTTGCATTCAAAGTCTGTAACTTGTTGATACCTGTATCAGAATTAATATTTATACAATAAAAAATTATTAAAAGAAAAATACTGGCAGGCTCTTCAAGTGCAAAGTTTGTTGGTAAGGCTTGATTAAAACAACCTCAAAGAGTTCCCATGAGGAAGTGTTTGGTCGGGGAAGGGCAGAAACTGGGTGGGAATGGTCATAGGGATGAGCGTGTCCATGCGCAGGCAATGGATGGGCAAATAACCAAAAAACACCTACAATCTGTGTGGCCGTCCTCACATGCCATCTCCCCCTTTCTGTACTCTAATGCAATAGTTTCGGCTTATAGGTGTTGCAAGCTACATCTAATAGCCCAAACTAAAAATACAAGAAATTATAAAATAAAATATATAAGGTATCCTCTGTATGGAACTTCTAATAGAGACAACGCTCCATAAAATACTGGGGTGCACACCGCTTGGAAAGTTTAACAGAGACTGAGAGGCATAAGAACCCACATTGAAGGGGTCCAGACTTTTATGGACCTGCCAGAATTATCCCATTCAAAAGAACACACAATAGGATGCTGCAGAGTGTCAAACTCCTCCCCGCTCAACGAGAAACATGCGACAGGTTGCCTACGATAGGAAGAATATGCAGGAGAAACAGGTGGGATCCCAGCTGCTGAGAAAGAGCCACCAGGGTGAAACCTTGGCTGGAACCTTCAGTGAAGGACCCGCCCCACAATAAGCATTCCTTCCTCTATTTGCGTCTGGGGAGGAGTGTGGAAGTGGCTTGCACTCCTATCCCCGTTTCCGACCTTGGGCATCTAGCCTCAGAATGGCTCCTGGTGCATGGGGCCCGATGGCGCACATAAAGCGGCACAGGAAGGGATGTAGAGCTGTCTGGAAACAGGACTACGGAGTCCAGAAAAACTGTCCGCTCACCTTGGAGGTATCCACAGTAGAGGTTACAGGCTACATTCGTCCCCATGTATCTCCATTTGGTCCTCATTGTCTGCATGGCTATGGCTATAATGCCACCTGAGCCCCTTCACCCTGTCCTGCCATCCTTTATGCATTGGAAAACTTCTTAGCCCATGAGTAGAGGGGGAAGGGAAGGGTGAGGTGGGGCGATCTGTACAGAATGAGACACCTTCCTTCCACCTGCCACCTCTTCACCGTGCCTTCCCATCCCTTATGCATTGGAAAACACCCTAGCCCATGAGTAGAGGGTGAAGGGAAGGGTGAGGTGTGGCGGTCTGTACAGAATGAGACACCTTCCTTCCACCTGCCACCTCTTCACTGTGCCTTCCCATCCCTTATGGATTGGGGAACTCCTTAGCCCATGCGTAGAGGGTGAAGGGAAGGATGAGGTGTGGTGGTCTGTACAGAATGAGACACCTTCCTTCCACCTGCCACCTCTTCACCGTGCCTTCCCATCCCTTATGCATTGGGGAACTCCTTAGCCCATGAGTAGAGGGTGAAGGGAAGGGTGAGGTGTGGCGGTCTGTACAGAATTAAACATCTTCCTTCCACCTGCCACCTCTTCACCGTGCCTTCCCAACCCTTATGCATTGGGGAACTCCTTAGCCCATGCGTAGAGGGTGAAGGGAAGGGTGAGGTGTGGCGGTCTGTACAGAATGAGACACCTTCCTTCCACCTGCCACCCCTTCACCCTGCCCTCCCATCCCTTATGCATTGGGGAACTCCTTAGCCCATGTGTAGAGGGTGAAGGGAAGGGTGAGGTGTGGCGGTCTTTACAGAATGAGACACTTTCCTTCCACCTGCCGCCCCTTTAGCCCTGTTCCCAACTCTCCTTTAGATCATGACAGTGACAGCGGGGCACCCGCATTTTGTAGGGGTTGGAGGCAGTAGGAGGTAGGCTGAAACCAGCGAGATGGCAGGACGCCAAGAGTAGGGTGACCAGATTTAAAAAGTAAAAAACCGGGACAGGGCAACTGACATAAAAGTAGGACTAACTTTTGAAAGTGTCTGTCAAGGCACTAAACTTCAGTAGCGGTTGCAGGAGAAGGGGGTTTAAGTGTTACTGTTCAAATACACATATTATTATTAATTTATCACTAACTAACACTATCTTAAGTTCTAAACTGCATAATTTCTTCTGTGCGAGCTTTGCCTGCCAGCTATGAAGACCTATTACCAAAAACCGGTACCACTGCAGTTTCCAATGGAAATATAATCTTGACAAAGGGGGACAGAGCTCCAATTTCCGGGAAAGTCCCGGCAAAACTGTGACATCCAAGAGGGTCAGTTGCCTAGTTCAATCTGAATCCTCTTGTGGCTGGTTTTGTTGACAATTTTCTTTTGAGTCAGGAGACTCGTTGCTAAATGTTTTAGGGTGTTACAAGGCAGCGCCTGCACCAAATGAGAAGGTAGAGTCACCTGGGACGGCTATAGTGACAGCGTTGTGAATGTTTTGGCCACACAGAATCATGGGGCAATAAGTCTTCCCCTCCTCCCTGGTGTCATGATAGCTGGCATTGGAGAAGGATGGCAGGCATTACATGGGGGTTGAGGGATTACCAGTGAAGCAGGGAACTGTCGATGATATAGAAGCACCAGGACACCACTCTAAGGGCTCTTCACAACCCTGAGAACTCCGTCTTGGAAGTGCCCCTCCGTCCCGAGCCATGACTAGCCCATGACCAAGTTTATAATGCACAGGTTTCGCTCCGCCCTTACATATGATCTGTGGAGAGACTCTGTACTTACCATCATCCATGTCCTCTTGAGCTTGTACATTCCTTCAAGAGTGATATGATATGATAGGTTATTTATTACACGCTTAATATCCAGAGGTTTCTGAGCGCAGACCCGGGATCGAACCTGTGTTGCTCTGTGTCGTCTTGCTCCCGATGACAGAATTGTGTCAAGATCTGGGAGCCTCGTTGCTCCGCATTTGGGCGGCAGTACTCTATAAGGTAGAAACGTTAATAGTTTGGATTCTGAGGCAGTGCTCTTTGGACTATACCATAGACTTGATTATGGCTATATCGTACATCGCCTTCTGTGACTTTTCACTCTGTCCCGGTCTCGGTTGGCGTTTTTGTTTTTGTACACTGTCCTTTTTCCAGCCTTCTCCTGATTCTGTCGCTTTTTCTCCTAAAGTTTATTGTTGCCCCTTTTTTGCCCCTTTCTGATTTATGGTGCTTAATCAGCACATTTTGCTGCCCAGCCCCTCTGTGACTTTGTTGCCATTTTTTACTGCATTTGCTGGATTTTGATTATCCACCCTGTGGACAGCCTTTGGAATTCTGTTATCCCCTCGGCCAGCCTGAGTGATTCGAAGACTCTTCCCCACATTGTGTTGCTGTTTTTCACCACACTTTGTTGCAGCCCTTCCTGCATTTCATTGCTACCTCCTCTGGTTTGTTTGGTGGCAGCCCCCCCCCCCAGGATCTGCTGCTCGAGCATCCCCTAACCCCTTGACCTATCATCTGCCATATTGGATCCCTAATTGCCTATATGAAACTGTGTTCCCTTTTTGTGTATAATTCACTATTATTTATTATTATTTTCATGGTATTTATTTAGCGCTGCCCAAGAATCAATGGAGCGCTTTACAGAGGTGTACAACATTACAGATGCATAACAGAGTGCTTTTCAGTGGTAACAGCAGAACAGATATACAGCGGGGGTATGATACAGAGGGGAACAGAGAAAGGGTACAGCTGTACGGGGTGTTGGGGAGGAGATGGGCAACTTGATGGCCTAGGTGTGGAGGAGGAGAGACTCCTTGAAGAGGTGGATCTTGACTCCTTTTCTGAATTGTAGGAGAATGGGGGCGCGTCTGATGCTGATGGGGAGGAGGTTCCATAATCTTGGGCCGTAGGCAGAGAGATCGATGTCACAATTCTATAATGCACCTTTACGTATGTGAAAGGTTGTGTAGACAGAAGCATTAATACAAAACTTCACAACTTCTAAAAAGCACCCAGTAGTAAACTCCCATTCTAGAAACATTCAGTAAAGTATCCCCACTCTTGAACAATATAACAGATCGTCATCCACACTTAAACATTCAATAAAGAACTTCCTTTCTGGAAACATTAGTACCCCGGTAGTGTGGAAAAAAGCAATTGAGTGCTCCTCTTCTGAAAACATGTACCAAAGGACCCACTTCTGTGGAAAAAAGCAATCAATTGATCCTCTTCTGGAAACATGTAATGGAGTACCCCCTACTGTCAAAACAAGCCATCAGAGTACCCCTTAACATGGAAACAAGCCAAAGAGAGCTCCTATTCTGGGAACATGTAACAGTACCTCCTACTGTGGAAACAAGCCACCAAGTGCTCATCTACAGGAAACATGTAATAGAGTTGTGAGGAATTTGACCTTTCGCACGGGGAGTGTGCGCTCATCTAGGCTTTTAAAACATTTTTGTAATGAAATAGAATGTTGTGATAGCAACCTCTGGAAAATGTGTGGGGCTAATCCGGACACATTTTCCTCTGCTCGCTGCACAACAAACTCATAGTCACGTGTATTCTGGGTGTACACTGCCTACAGGTGCAGTCCTCCTGTCATGTTCAGCTGGAATGGGACAGCCAGGGGTACATCAAAGCATCTCAAGAAGGGGGAAGGCAAAACCTTCCTCCTGCCATGGCCAGCCTCATTAACCTACAAAGGCTCCATGATCCTCCCTGCTGGTGGCCGCGCACACTAAATGAGAAGTTAATTGAAGCAGGCCTGTGAGAGGCCTGGTTGCAGGACTGACTAAGGACAGGATACCCAACACCCTTTTGATAAGCATCTCTGTCAAGCTGAAGTCAGCTCCAGCCTCTTAGTTTCAAGGGCAGTGAAATGTCATGTCTGGGACAACTGTTTACATTGGTCCTCCCCGCAGGGGGACCCCATTCAGGAAGGTATTAGTATGTGGTTTGGCGATGATCATAAGTCGGGTCTGACCACTGCTTCAAGGGAGAACTGCTGCTTTTAATCAGGAAGCACAGAGAGCTCAATTAACCAGAGAGACACTTAGATCCACAACAGACAGGAAGATGGGTGAGACCTAGTAGTATATGTTGTCGACTCTTTACCTTTCCTGTTTCAAAGCACTCTGGTTATGACCTTAGGCATAACAGAAGATTGTCAGTTCGGACCCAGGATTGGTTCAATAATGTAGGCTTAGCCTGCACCAATCACTGGGGCCCATTTGGCTTTAAAAGAGGGCTGGGCCCCTCTCTTAGGAGATCCTCTGAAGACTTTGCAAGAAGTAGCAAGAAGACCTCATTGGGACCCTGGCTGAAGGTACAGTCTGCCTAACATCTTCCACCAGTGAAGGAAGGCCAGGAAATCCAAGAGGGAAGCAAGATCCCTCCTCTAAACATCTCCCAGGGAGCAGAGGGATACTGAATCCAGAGGAACCTCAAGGAGCTCCAGAACCAGTACCCAGCCAGCACACAGCGTGTCCTGCTAGGCTCTGCAGCAAGCTTCCTAGGTGGGAAGTGCCAGAGAATCTCTGAACCCAAAACCAAAGACAAGGCAGCTGCCTGCAACACTCTCCTCAGCTTTGTGCCATCCACCTTAAAGGACGACACAAGCCCAGCGAAGAAGCTAGGAGGAGTGCACCGACAAGCATCAACCAGTGTCCACCTTAAAGGACATTTTCGAGGTAGTCGAGCCCCTCGCGCTGCAACTGACTGCACCCCTAGCTGTCGTAATGCTGCAGTTGCTCACACCGTCCAAGACCGTTACCTTAGATTTCTTCAAATACCATTTCCCCTAATGTGATTTCAATTAATATATTTCACCGAAAAAGGTAAGGGAAATGGTATATGTGTAATGCATAATAGGTGGTATGTGGGGTAAGGGTATAAGTTAAGGTAGGGAGGGGTGACATTTTATGACCCATTGCTCCCTTTGTGCTGAAAACAAGTACCCTTGAACTATTGAGATTAATTACTTTACCGACTACCCTCCTGTCTGTATCCAAAGTGCATCCCCTTTCCTTCTTGAAACTGTCTGGCCTCTGCATTCCCTTACAGGGTAGTATGTATTTTGTAGTGTGCTAGGACTGTCTGTTGTGGTAATAGTAAAGTAGATTTGTATACAACCTTGACTAGACAGTCCCTTTTATCATTGGGTAATAATTGTATTTTCACTGTGTTGCAACACACCAACGCTCCACGACCTTGCAGAGATAAGCCTGCCGTTCCATACACGTTATAAAAATTGGACAAAAAGGTTTATAATTGACTTGTCTTTCCAATCTGTTAGGATCCCTTCTGGTGTACTAGAGGTGTGGGGCTGATTGATGGTTTAGAAACTGATATTCATCCCTGGACTACTGGTGCCCCAGAAGTTGATTCGTCACAACAGCACCCCTTGGAAACAAGTCATAAAGAGCTCCTATTCTGGAAAAATGTAGCAGAGTACCTCCTACTGCAGAAACACTCCATAGAGAGCTCCTCTTCTGAAAGAATATGACAGAGTACCCTCTATAGAGAAACAAGCCATAGAGAGCTTCTTGAATGGAAACAAGTAACAGGGTACCTCCTACTGTGGAAAGAAGCCATCAGGAGCACCTCTTCTGTAATCCTGTAACAGACTACCTGCTACTGAAGAAGCAACAGTTGAGGGATCCTCTTCTGAAAACATGTAACAGAGTACCCCTTACTGTGGATACAAGCCATTGAGACCTCCTCTTCTGGAAACATGTAACAACATATACCTTATTGTGGAAACTAGCCATAGAGATCTCCCCTTCTGGAAACATTTAACAGAGCACTGCTTACTGCAGAAACAAGCCAGCGAGAGCTCCTCTTCTGCAGGCATGTAACATAGTACCCTTTACCATATAAACAAGCCAAAGAGAGCTCCTATTCTGGGTACATGTAACAGAGTACCTCCTACTATAAAACACGCCATCAAGAGCTCCTCTTCTGTCAACATGTAACAGAATACCCCAACTGTGGAAACAAGCCATTGAGAGGTCCTCTTCTGGAAACATGTAACAAAGTACCAGTTACTGTGGAAACAAGATATAGAGAGCTCCTCTTCTGGAAACATGTAACAGAATACCTCCTACTGTGGAAACAAGCCATAGAGGGCTCCTCTTCTGGCAACATGTAACAGAGTACCCCCTATGGTGCAAACAAGCTATAGAGAGCTCCTCTTCTGGAAACATGTAATTGGCCATTACCACTCAAGAAATACACATTAGATAACTCACCTTCTAGAAGAAACGTGATAGTCAGCACCCCTCCAGGAACAGTAGTGCACTCCCACTCTAGAGACATGAAACAGAGAACTTATTTTCTAGAGTCATGCTCCCTCTGGTAAACGTGTACAAGATTTCCGAATTTGTGGAGCATACATTAGAAGCAGGACCCAAGCCATAGGGAGCATACAAAGAATACGTCATCACTTGCTCCCAGTTACACCAATGTATGGAATATGAAGTAAAAGCCCCCACTTTGGGGAACATGCAGTAAGGGCACTAGTACTGTAAGTCTATGGGACTTGGGACAAAACACTGTGCCCCGTTCCCTGAATCATCAGTTAGCCCCCATGCAAAGGGATCAATGGGTCTTAATATGTCTCTAGGGGTCTTCGGGGAAGGACCAGGGGAACAGAACCATAATGTACCTTGTGCTGTAGGTGTTCTTGGTGGTCGACAGTGTCCAGTCAGCTCCAGGGCACTTTGCAGGCTTTGGTGACAGAGTTCAAGACGGAAGTCGGCTGTGGGTATCAGGCAGCAAGACGGTAAGGCGAACAAAGCTGGACTAACGGCTGCAGGCTGGCTTACACGGCGGCTCTGGGTCAGGAATCATTTTCTCAGTGCTGATTGATGGTTCTGAAGCACTGGTCGGGACGTCTCAAATGTGTTTACGTGGAGGTGGCTTAACAACGGTCAAAGTTGCCATTGGTTGCAGATCAGTTGCAGATTGAGGAACACTACTGGCTTGAAAATGTTCTTTAAGGCGGACGTCGGTAAATGCTCGTCAAGGCACTTCTCGAGGCACTTCTCCCAGCTTCTTCAATGGGCTTGTGTAATCCTTTAAGGCAGACAACCCAAAGATGAGGAGTGTGTTGCAGGCAGCTGCCTTGTCCTTTGTTGTAGGTTCAGAGACCTGCTGGCACTTATCCAGGAAGCGTGCTGCACAGCCTAGCAGGGCACACTGTTATCTTGCTGGGTACCGGTTCTGGAGCGGCCGTAGGGTCCTTTGAGGTCTTTATCTCCCTCTATTCGCTGGGAGATGTTTAGGGGAGGGATCTTGCTTGCCGCTTTGGAGGTCCTGGCCTTCCTTCACTGGCGGATGTTGTAAGGCAGACTGTACCTTCAGCCAGGGTCCAATGATGAGTTATCCTTGCTACTCCGTGCGAAGTCTTCAGATGATCTGCCAAAAGAGGGGCTCAGCCCTCTTTGAAAGCCAAGTGGGCTACAGTGATTGGTGTAGGCTAAGCTTAATTTAATGAACCAATCCTGGGGTCCCTACCAACAATCTCCTGTATGCATGAGGTCATAATCTGGGTGAAAACATGTGATTCTAAGTCTCACCCATCTTCCTGCCCGTTGTGCATCAAAGAGTCTCTCTGGTTAATGGATCTCTCTGGTTCCTGATTAAAGTGGCAAGTCTCCCTTGAAGTTGTGGCAAGACCAGACTCTCTTGCTCTTGGAAACCACATTCTCGTGCCTTATGAATGAGGTCCCCTACCGGAGTGACCTACTGTAAACACACAGTCGCAGACATGACAGGTCACTATCAATGATACTGAGGGTGGGAGCTGGCTTCAGGTTGACACAGTTACATATGAAAGGTTGTTGTGATTTCATGTCTCCTTTGTTATCCTCTGCAGCCAGGCCCCATATAGAGTTCCCTCTAATTGGTATTTTAATGACTGCCACCAGCTGCAGGGCAGAACACAAGAGCAGGGCGTATCCATGGAGCCTCTGTTAGTTAATCATGCTGGCCATGGAAGGGGGAAGGTTGTTACTCCCCCTTTCTGAAGATGACAGGGTGTACTCCTGGCTGGCATATCCCAACTAAATTTGACAGGGTGGACTGTGCCTGTAGGCTATGTCCACCCAGATTACACAGATCTATGCGTTTGTCGTGGTGTGAACATAGGAAAATGTGTGGGGATTAACCCCACACATTTTCCAGCGGTTAGTCCACCATCATTCCATTTAATTAAACATTTTAAAAAATGCCCACGTGTAATGCACACCCACTTTACGGATGGTCGAATTCCTCACTCTCATCTTTGGAGATTCCATCAGCGTGGATATCAAATTAAGCTACAAACAGAAAGGGGGCATCTCTCGTTGTACCATACACCCCTAACCCCATCCCGCACTCTAGGAGGAATAGGGGTGCAAGGGACCCGTACGAAATGGAACATGGAAAGGTTATGACCTTCATTCCATGGAGGGGCGAAGATGCCCACTCTCACTGAGCTGAAACATATGTCTGATTGCAGGAAGTTTCTAAACACGCAATGGTGCTCACTCGCTCTCCCAGCCAGCCCTGTGGCCACAATGAATGTTACTTTCAAAGAAAGAGAAGCTGCACATGTAAACTATGCATACATGCACACACAGCCTCTACCTCCCACAGAGAGGCAGGAGGCCCAGCATGAAGGGGCACGTGCATGAGCCTCTCCAGCAAATCACTCATTACTAGATCTTCGGCAAGGTTGGATTCCTTCGATAGGCTGGCATTTCCAGATAAATTACTCTAATTGTCAAAAACTGGAGCTCCAATTATACTCCTGTGCCTGAGGATTTCAACCTGTCTAAGGAGGGCAACCCAGTGTGCATTGTTGGACGTTCATTCGTTCAAGTGATCTGTGATCTTCTGGAGAAGGCCAATCATGTCTCCTTTCTTGTGGAACATCGTGTTTCTAGGTGCGATATAAATGCTGTTTTGCAGAAACGATCAAGCGCGCCGCATTATGTGGCGCATCCTTGAAATGTGCAATTTCTAATTCTGTGAAAGTAATATTAATTGCTCCCATTACATTAGCCCGAAGAGGGAATTGCATTGCATGCATCCTGATGGGGCGCTTTTGCTACAAAATAAGATTGAGTGTTCCAGGAGCCTCCTATGCATGTGGGTGAATATTCCATGTTTTAGAATCGATTGAACACCCCATGCTGGAAAACTGTGTCACCAGATAGCTTTGCATGCATGTGCATTTACTGCAATCATTCTGCAAAGCACTATTCGAGGGAACGTGCCATTGTAATCGAGGATGCAATCTAAAGGGAGTGCGAAATATGCTTCCCACTGTGAGGCGCAAGTTTGAGGACACATCCTGTAGCCAACGTGCAAAAGTGCCAATTTAGCAGGCACACAATAGGGCCCCTCGGTCCACTCAGCGGACGCCATCCACTCTGTAGAATAATAAGCAATCAGCTATCATTAAGCTCTGGAATCATCTGAAGGTCCTTTTCTCTGCCACGTGTAATTAGCAACTTCTGCAGTGCAAGCAATCAATCAAGTTGCTCGGATTGTGGGCAAAATTAATTGGTATGATTCTGCGTTCTGAGCAAGCTGCTGGCTCCCTGCACTGTTAAACTGCTGTGCTCCTCCTCCAAAAAATGTTTTAATAAAACTATAAAAACGTACCTGTTTCCTTTGTGCTGATTCCACACCCTCCCCGGCCGTGCCTCTTTCGATGCCCATCACTTTGGAAATAGAAACAGTGTTCATATTTTGGCCGCCCTTTCTATTTGCTGAGGCGGCCATGTTGGATTCGTTTTCATGGAAGCATACACAGTTGCAAACTGTTGTCATAAAAGAAAGAGCACCCTAGAACTGTGGTATTCAAACTGTTTTATGCTAACTCCCCCCTTCGAGTAAAAATATTGTTGCTAACCCCCCTCTCCCCTTGAGTAACAATATTGTTGCTGGGGCCCCTCAGATGCCATATCTGCTTACATTTTCTATTAAAAGTAGTCACTGTGCTCCCTTTTTGAATAGCCTCATGCCACCTGGATATCTTTCGGGTCCCTGCTGAGGGTTATTGCTCAGACAGTGGTAGTGACCAGAACTCGGGAGAAAGGCTGTGAAAAGCCTGATGAGGGCTTTATCTCAGACCCACGCAGAGCCCAGCCCCAAAGATACCGAAATCAGAGAGGCTATGGTAGTGTCCTGAATGAGGGAGAGGGACTGCCACATGTCAACCGCGGGCTTTAAACCAGGCCCAGGAAGAGCCCAGCCCCAGAGATAAAGAAATCAGGGAGTTTGTGGTTGTGACCTGAACTAGGGAAAAAGACCTCCAAAAGCCTGCTGGGTGCTCTATCTCGTGCCCTGGAAAATGCAGCCGCAGGGATAAAGAAATCAGAGAAGCTGCCGAGGGCTATTCTCTGACCATTTTAGCGACCGGAACATGTTTGAAAGACTGCCAAAAACCTGCTGAGTGCTCTACCTCAGACCCTGGAAGAGCCTAGCCCCAGAGATAGAGAAATTAAACCACTTGCTGAGGGCTGTATCTCAGACTCCAACGGGCAACGGACAAAGTGGGGGGAAATAACAGAGCTTTCTGGGAGCTATATCCCAGGCACTGTGGGGGCAGTTCCTTTGAAGAGAAAGCCAAAAGGCTTCTGAGAGTTACACCATCAACATGGCAGAGACCAGACTGAAAGAAGCTGACCCCATATCCCAGACCGTGGCAGATTCCAAACACAAAGGAGAAGAGGCGATGAAGAGACAAAGGAGGGAATACCAAAGACACTGGAAAAATTATGGAGTCAGAAGGAGCTAAACTAACGAGCCTTCGGAGGAGGATTTCCTAGTACCCGGGAAAAGACTAGATGCAGTGAGACAACAAAGTAGATCATGGTACAGAAGGGTGACCTGGGCCTGCTGGGCTACAATAACAGCTTAACAAAATGCCTAAGCAAGGGGAAGAAATACGTGCTGGTAGGTGTGTTTATGAGGTCACGCATCATCATTACGTGACTGTGAATCGTGGCTCGGGTGGGAATATCTATACCTGCGATGTACCCCAGGCAGGGAGGGAGGAGTACTTGCTGGGAGGCTCAGTCAAGAACCGTGCAGAGCACTCTATTTCTGAGACTATCCGAGAGTTGGGGAACAATAGGGAGACCAGCATTCCCACAATTCCCACCAACACGACCCACCCAATCCTGACCCATTTACCATTAGACACCTTTACTATTCATAGTTTGGTTCCATAGGCCCTGCAGGGGTTTTCCACACCCATCACATTATTGTTGAACTAATATGTTGAAATTCACTACGGATTCTTCTTTTCCGCCCTCAATCTTTTGTCACACAACATGCACTGAGTAGCCTCTTCTCCCTTGCCTCCACGTACCTCCCGATCCTCTCAATATGGCCAGGGTACGTGGAGGCTGTACCGTTCATTGCGCTTAACTCAGTCGTGCATGCAGAGTCGTTCCGTGGCTCCTCGGCTGCACGACTTCCCCAGCTCCAGTGTCGCTGCAGTGGTACTCCTTGGCCCCATGTGGGCATAAAGGAAGGCATGGTCCTGCTTGCTCTGTGTGGCAGGGCGCAGCCATGTTCCTCCTAGCAACACCGAAGTCAGAGACAACTATGGGCGTTCCTATGCAGGTGCTCGACTGCATCCGCAGGGTTGTCTGGCAACCAGAGGCTAACAGCCTCGTTCTCCCACACAAGTACAAAAGCGGCAAGCTTTAGTCACTCAGTGCGTCTCAACTTCCTTGTTGCCTCGCTTCACTCCGTTCTCCCCTTTTTCTCTGTGCATCCACTCTGGGTGTTTCCTTGCAGCTCCTGGTCTCTGCCTTGTTGCTCTTTTTCTTGTTCTTTTCCTCCTTGCATGAGCCCTCTCTTGCTTCTTGTTGCCTAACCTGCCGATACTTTGCTTCATCTTCTTGCTCTTGTGCCTTCCAGCATGGTACCCCAGTTCAATGCCTAGCACTGTCTCTGCACCAGGTTAACTCCTGGGGTACCCCTATCGTGGTGTAGGGAGAACCATCCTGCCCCTTAACTCCAAGGGATTGCTTTCTTGGAAAGTGTAGGGTGGTACTCCAGCCTCACATTGACACGGACCCGGTTTGGAGTTCGGAGTGGCATTTCCTGCTCCCAAGAAAGCCAAACAAGGTATGCACCAGTGCTCAGTCTTGCTTGATATCCTCAAGAAAACAGGCGATAAAGAACGCAGGTTTCTACTAAATATAATATTTAAAAGAGAGCCCCCCTGCCCACACATGCATTAGGGAAGGCACAGTTGAGAGATCCCATGGCCGGGTTCTGGCACTGGAGGTCACGTGGCAAGGAACCTGACTTGCAGTCCCGTGACCAGTTCCTGACTCTGGCAGGTTCTGCTGCGTAGAGAATGCCGGTGGAAGGGGATTCCCGCCCCTCAGCACAATTCCATGGATTTACCATCATGCAACCGAGGGTGTCCCACAAATGGAAATGCACAAGACAGCATCACCCGCCTGAAGGCCCTGCCATCTGTGGGCAGTTGATGGCCTAGGGCTCTGCTGAAGGCACACGCTTAGGTTCCCGCGTCAAAGCTTCTCCGATCCCATCTCAACAGTTTCTTCTTGTATGCTTTTTCTCCCTCCCTCTGCCTCGTCTTCCTCTTTCTCTGGGTAATTACTCAGGGTTGTGAATTATGTATGACCTTCTCTGCTGGCAACGCCGGCAGGTGTGTAGGGATTCTACTGGAAGCCTCTTAAACCAAGTTCATGAATAAAGATGCTCCTCATCGCTCAAGTCTTCATTTGACAGTCGAATATATTCAATTGACGGCGTAAATTTAGCATCGACCGACTTAGGCAGAACGAGCCTTGTGTGCACCCTGGGAGCATTTTAACCAGGCTTCCATCATCTTCAACCCGCCTGCCAGAGCTCCCATCGAATGGGTCTTCCCAGCCACAGTTCAAAGGTTGAGATGACCATGGCTGCCATCTACAGGCCGAGAAATGTCAGCGCACCCTCACTGGGGGAATTGCCATGTTGGTGAGCCTGTGCATATTAATGCTGACCGGTGCCACAGTACTTGGGGTACCAAGTATTTTGGCGAACAAAGGTTATTTCTTAAGTGAGAGGGTACATTATGACAAGGACATGGATAGGAAAGCTACATACAGAGGAGAAAAATGGGAAACCACAAGGGATGAGTTGGAAAGAAGTGGTAATGTGATAGCATGGGAAAAGAGAATGCAAGAGAAAGAGGAATTAAGGGAGGGGTGAGATGTGAAGGAAGAAGACTAATATATTCTGAACAGGAATGATGAAATGAGGAGCAAGTGGAGGAGAGGATCAATAAACATAGAGCGGCAAAATGCTTAGAAGAGGGGTCACGGGAAGGAAGCATAACATGTGATGTAGCAGAGAACTTCATGAGAGAGAAATCCTTAAGAAGAACACCCCGTTCCTTGAGATTTACCGGCGATAACAGACCAGGGCCCAAGATATAGGCCTAAGCGAAGAGATAGCCTTAATGCTCGACCCCAGCACTGTTACCAACTGGTGAAGCTCGTGAAATGGGGTAGTATTGCTAGTAACAATTCGGGTTTCTAACCGTGGTGCAGATGGCAATGAATCAGTCTGAAATAATGGGCAGAGGCGAGCGCGCAACCTGTTTTTTCAGACAAAGAAATACTTGCCTAACATGGCCGCCAGGGAAATGGAGGTGGGGCTCCATGTGAAGCCTCTCTTCCATTTCAGTGGCATCCATGGTGGGTGGTTATGAAATGTGAGGGTGAGGGTGGGGGCTAAAGGGGACAAGGAACAGGCAGGCGAGGGAGTTAAGACTCCCGGTGGTTGCGAGCAGCTCAGAGCTGGGGTTGGATCATGAGAATCAGCCTACCTTTTGATCACCCTGATTGCCTGTCACAACTCCCAACACGCTCGGTGCTATTATTTGGATGAAGGAACATGGAAAAGCCTGGTTGTAAAAAGGAGAGGAGGTAGCTAAAGAGAGCAATTGAATCAAGGAACAAGGGAGTGAAGACAA
This sequence comes from Ambystoma mexicanum, assembly GCF_040938575.1. Classification (NCBI taxonomy): domain Eukaryota; kingdom Metazoa; phylum Chordata; class Amphibia; order Caudata; family Ambystomatidae; genus Ambystoma; species Ambystoma mexicanum. The sequence goes on along the minus strand of NC_090925.1, from coordinate 612,634,008 downwards.
TTGTTAATCACATGTGGAAGGAAAGGGTAGATAAACAATAGGTAGAAAAGAGAGGAAGTGGGAACGGTAAAACGAATAGGAGTAAAGATGTAGTCGAGACTCACATGTGGAGGAAAGGGAAACCAAAACAAAAAAATGCTTATCCATAAAATTTGCAAATGAAAAGAAAGGGAATGGTGGAAGAAAGTGAAAGGAGACAGAGAGGAAGTAGGATTCATCAAGAGAAGATGAGAGCAAAAAAACAATGATGTGAAGTAGGAAGGAAGGATAGGTGAGGTAGTACACATAGAGCTAATAGAGGCCAAGGGAATCTTTGTGATCACTGCGCCACCCGTAACTGCGCCAATGAAAATGTCGACACAAATTACGGCGCGGCGCAGTGATCAGATAGATCACTTTGCCTGCATTCCACGGCCCGCATTCCTCTTCCCAACCCCCCCACTTACCTTTACGGTGGCACACTTTGGTGTTTGCCGCCTACACCCCGCTATCCCTGCGGTGTCAGTTCCTCCCACTAACGTGGGTCAGAGCTTCCCACCGCAGGGTGCTTTTCTCTTTTTTTTTACTTTCTTGTCCCCAGCTTACCACAATGGTAAGCGGGGGGACACCCCTGCAACCCCCGTCTCGAGTTACTGTGTCCAAGGAGAGCAGGGGACACCCCCGCAACCCCTGCTCTGCTTGGGCACAGTAATGGGAGTCAGTATTTTGTGTGTCCCCAAAGTCGCAGTGACTGCGGGGGCGCAGTAGTAGAGGCAACATTTCGGTATGATTCCGGCGGCAAAGAGAAGATCAACAAAGCAGGACATTTGGGGAGAACTGTCAGTGAAGAGTAGGGGGGAATGAAAATGGGGAAAGAAAATGGGTAAGAGGTGGGAAAGGGTATAATGAGGGTAGGATCCTGTGGAAAATGGAAAGAAAGGAAACCATGTGAGACCGATGAGAAGAAGGGTAGGTCAAGGTTGATTGGCGAGAAGACAATTATTTATCTGCAGCACTTTGTTTGTTTGTTTGTTTGTTTAGTTTAGTTTAGTTGTTAGTTCATTAGGTATTTGTCTTTAACCTACACCTCCAACCCCTACCGTCTATCATCGGCAAGCAATAAAGAACAAAAGTCAGGCCAGCGGATGTGCAAACAAGTACACTCAAAAAAGCACAATCCCACCAGCAATGTCGGGAATGGTCCCTCAATCAACCCCTCAGATCACTGCACATGAATCAAAAAAGTTTTTTTGAAATAAATGTCTTTATTTAGTTAGAAACGTTAAAATAGTTATTAAATAATTTAGAGCTCATACATGAATAAGAGTAAATATATGACATACAACTATATAACACAAATAAAGTGCATAGTGTGAAGAAAGTGCTAGTTTCAAGGAGAGACTGCTGGAAACTCGCTTCCAAATCACAAGCTGAGGGGAAGTCACAATCATCCCTGAATAGACTTAAGTCAGTGCCAGGTGATTTAACTCATTCGGGAGAAGAGAATCTCTCGAGTGGGAAAATCCTGGTCAACTGAACAAGTCTGCATGATTTAAAAATAAATTAATAAACCGATTAAATCCTTCTATGGCAAATGGCAGGAAAAAAGAAGGTTAATCATTTCCAAATATAGCAGTTCAATAGTTTGAAAAACAAGAAACTAGAGAACCTCACAATACTAAACCCATACTCTTTCCTTTCCTTTCCAATTATCGAATGCATGGGCGGACCCACGCAGGCGCTTCCCCATCCAAAAGGATGATGTGCTCCTACCCCACCAATCTTACACACAGCCCTCACCTTCTCATAACTCTTCCCACCGCCCCGTCTGCTCCACAAAATCTAGCATCACACTGCTCCTCTCCCTGCCTCTCACCCCGACTCCTCCCAGCAAAGCCTCCCCACTCAGTTCAGCCACTCCCAGCGCAGACAACCGAACCCTCATCAACTCTCTCTCCTCAACATGCCTCTCACACGCAAGCAGAAAATGTCCCACAGTCTCAGGCACCCCACACACTGCACAGTCCCTCGACTCACGCTTCCCCACTCGAAACAGACTATCATTCAGCCCCTCATGCCCTATCCTCACCCGGTTCAGCATCACCTCCACCCTCCTCCTCCATTCCAGTTTCCCTGCATCCACCTTCACAGACACTTTCTCACGAACACCAAACATCCACCTGCCCATCACCCCACTTTCCCACCTCTCCTGCCACTCATCCATAACCCGCTTCACCACCACAGCCTTCACCTCATCCACACTCAAAGGTATTCTCACATCAACAGCTTCTCTCCTCATACCCGCACCCACCGCCAAATCCACCAACTCATTACCCAAAATGCCACTGTGACTGGGGACCCACGCCAACTCCAGATCCATCCCCCCACGCACACACCGATCAATCTTCCTCCTGATGTCCAAAATCACATCCTTCCTATCACCATCCCCTGCCACAATCACCTGCAACCCACTCAATGAATCCGAAAACACCACCACCTTCTCAAACCCCAACTCACACACCCCTATCAATCGCCAATGCAATCGCCACCAACTCAGCCTTACACCCATACTCTAAAAAGTCTGACATGGGATGCTATACGTCGACTACTGAGGAGACATGCATACATTGACACAGATACATAAGAACAGTATAGTGAGCATGGCACCGTGGAAAAAGTAGTTTCGATGGAAAACACATCTAACTGAATTGCAGATGATGTCCATCTTCTTCAGGATGTGGCATTCCCGTACATACATTCTTGGAAATTCATCTGTGTCTTTGGTATACGTACACAGATGTTACACATTAAAAAAAACCTTTATACTAATAGGTAATATCTCTAAACAGAGATAATAATAAAGCTTAAATTAGAAAAAGAAAAAGAAAAAACACGCATGTAAGCAATACAGCAATTCATACGTAATTCTTATACATAAAAACAAGTGATCTGAGGACCCCAAAAGGGGAACCGGTCCCACATCGCTAAATCAGGACATGCAAAGTGACTTGGGGGGAGAAAATCTAAATACCATGATCTCAAACACTTTGGGGGTGGGCCTGGAAGCCTGACAAGGAGTCCAGGAAATAGCAGTCCGGCCACACCAGAGACAGATCTCGAATTAATTTGATCTGTAATAAGAAATATATATATATATTGAATTTCTCTGAAATAGAACTTGAGTGAAATAAAAGGAGCCCAAAGAAGGGTCAAACTCCGCTCTGTGTTACGATAAACATGCAAAACCCAAGGTAAAGGATTTTTTTTACCAAAAGTAAAATAAAATGAAAAAATATATGAAAAATAAAAAATAATAAATAAATGAGGTAAGGAAAAGACCCTGCACCCAAGGAGAAGTGTGCATGAAACAATAATTTTCAAATCAAAATCACCCAAAATGTTCCCGGTGCACAAGTCACTTAGAACATCATTGTGCTCACCTTCAATCTAACTAGGATCTGCCAATAGGGTACCATCAAATGATGTTGTTCACTTAATCTGTGGTACGGCCTCGGGTACAAAAGCGGTTCAGGAATTCAGTAGGTTCCCAAAAAGGTAAACCTCAGGGAGTCATTCAAGACTAAACCAAGTCTATAAAGAATATAATGTACATAAAGTAACATCACTGAACCATTTGAGGTCAATACGAATGGCGCGATCATAATGATCATAAGGCGCTGAACTAAGGCAGGTCCCTGCACAGGCAAGTATATTTATCGTGTCGTATAGCATTTGTAACAACACTGCAGAATCTCAACGTACTAGCGAGTAAGGCGCAATAGCAGACCGACTCTGTAAAAGACGAGAAAAGGAGGTTCTGTCCAGCTGGCTAATGCAAATCGTTTACCTCCACAATGAACATAAAATTGCATCGCTGGACTATCTAAGGTAGAAAAGAATGGCGCAGCCAAAATGATCTTAAAGCACCAAGTTAAGCCTAGTCCAAGCACAATAAAGTGTATCTGTCATGTCCACTCGTTATCAAAAGATGACCTTTTAAACAACCCTACATATCCTCAACACTAAAGCAGGTAAAAGGCAATAACAAACTAACTATATACTAAAGCAGATTAGATGGAAAAGAGAGAAAATTTAAGTCTAACTAGCTGATACAGATCGCTTACCTCCACAAACATGCCGTTAACACAGTAACACAGGAAGTCGGAAAACACCGGACTTCCTGTGTAGGCGTACGTCTTGAGTTAAATACGATGGGGGGGCGTGTCGGGTCTGACGTCTCATGCGTCTCGACCCAGTTGTGCCAAATGCACGGGGAGGCGCAACGTGTCACGCAGTGTAACTAAAGCTAGACCAAGGACTGAAACCTGGAAGGCATATCGAATCTGACGTCTCATGCGTCCCGACCCGAGTGTGTCAGATGCACCGAAAGGCATATCTAATGTAATGCGAAATGTTGCGTGATGTGAATGAAACTAGGTAAAGGACTGCAGCCTAAAAAGCGCCGATGGACATACGTCACGTGACATTGCACGTGGTTCAACAAAACAAAAAACAAAAACAAAACTGAACCAGGAGATGAGGCCTAGTAAGGAGACATATTACTGAAAAGGTGAGATGGACAGCAATCACATACTATAGTGCCAAGATATTTTAACCAGAAACACGCTGCAGTCACAAACAAAAATGGCAACAAAAAAAAAAAGAAAAGGAAGGAGCACCCAAACTAATGGTGCATCCCGGCCGGTGGCACAAGGGGGCGTATCAAGGTTGACGTGGCGGTGGCCTAACGATACCGATGGGCATATGCAGACCTCAACAAAACTAGACCAAGACCAGCAGCCTCACAAATAAGCACTTGGTTCTGAATGTGTGATGGACAATGTTTGAAAACTACATGGCCACGGTCATTGGCTAGGAACACCATATGGTCCCTGAATCTAACGCAATAAAGTGCCCAAGACATAATAATGATGATAAAGCCGAGAGGACCAGAAAACCAAAAGACCAAAGAACCACAAAACCAAAGGCTTCTGTGGCATCAAAAAGTCTAATTGAATAGTGCATGCCATTCTTCCTGGGCATTCAAACTTGAGATGATCATTCAATTAATTGATCTAAGTCAGAAATTGTTCATGGTCTCCATTAGTTTTGTCCCAAACGATAATGATATCGTTTATATATCTTTTATAAAAAAGAATCGATTGCAAAAAGGGATTAGAGATGTCAAAAATGGAGACCTTTTCGAAAGCTCACATGAATAGGGTAGCGTAATTGGGGGAAAATGCTGCACCCATCGTGGTACCTTTAACTTGTAGGTAGAAACTCTCTTTAAACCTACAATAGTTCTTAGTCAAGGCAGTCGTCTCTGAGATCCAGGAAACATTTGATAATGGGCAATGACTCTAACTGGGGGATGTTCGAGTATAATGATTCAACATCAAGAGTAATGAACAAGTTTTCTTCTGAATCAAATGATAAACCTTCCAAATGCACAATGGCGTCGGTGGTATCAGCCAAATAAGTCGGTGTGCTAGCAGCCAAAGGTTTAAGGAAATAATCAATGTATTTTCCTAAAGGTTCTAAAATAGAACCACAAAGGGACACTATCGATCTACCTGGGGGATTTAGTATAGTCTTATGAATTTTTAACAAGATGTAGAACAAGGGAATGCGTGTTCCTTTACCAGTAAGGAATAAAAATTCTTTTGTGCTCAGAAACTCTGCATCTTTAGCCCGTGTCACCAGGGCTAAGATTTCACTTTGTATAATCTCTGTAGGGTCCCCCTTGAGTTTAGAGTAGAAAATACCATAGTCCAGTTGTCTTAATACTTCCGAGTCATAGAATGAAGTATCACAGACAACCACCCCTCTGCTTTTATCGGCCTGTTTAATAATGATGGAAGTGTCTCTTTTAAGTTCTTGCAGGCAAGACCATTCTTTTTTGGAAAAATTGTAACATCGATTTCGAATCAGGGTCTCCTTGGACTGGAAAGATAGAATGAAAGTCACGGAGGACAGCACGTTCAAAGGTGATCGTTTCACTAGAAACCATCTGTGATGTGGGCATGAAAGTCAATTTGGGCTTAAACGGAGTATTGTTGTTTTCTAAATTACTACAGTTTGTTCCAAAATGGTCTCTTAACCGAATTTTTCTGAAGAAACTGCGAAGTTCTAATTCAAGATCCATTTGACTGGGATTACGCATGGCAAGCAAAGCATATGGCAAGCATATCATCGGCAAGCAAAGCATAGTCTATTGCAATACAGTCAGATGTAGCAGATATCATTGCTGCAAGCTGATTGGTTGACAGCTGGCCAATAAGAAGCAGGGAGGTTCACAGGGAATCTGAAAAGAGACCCAGAAGATACCTGAGAAAGGCAGACAAAAAAAGCACTATTCTGGCAGAAATGTTTCATTAATTTGATGATAGGAGAATTCTGTGGCCTACACCATGACTAAACCACACAAAATAACACACGTTCAAGACAGAGTGATGTCTTTTACCCTTTCTAGAGTAACAACATAGAAAAAAATGTTTAAACAAGCACACTTCAACTGCCTTCAGGGGTCGGCAACCTGCGGCTCCCCACTTTTTATCTAAGCTTCAACATGCCCATGCTCACCATGCAGTGAATAAATTCCAGACATAGCCACTGGCCTAGCAAACATCTCTTCTCCAGGTAACTCTCCTTTTGATGCTGCGCCCCTTAGAATACAGGGGAGTTCCACAATGTATGTGGTCCAGGTTTACACACAGCTCCTCCACCTTTTCCTTCTCATACCTTTCCTGAGCTTCATACCTATCCCTTGCCCTCATCCCAACTATCTACCCAATTTTACTCCTCCCTACAACTACTGAATGCTCTATCATACCCCTCCTTTGCCTCTCTGGCAAGCACAAGCACTTCGGCCCCATAAACTATGGCAGGAAGTGCTATACAAATGCAAGATAACATAACATAACGCCCAGGATCCCTCACCATTGACTGTGTTGGCTAGGGTTGATGGGAGTTGTGGTCCATAACATCTGGGGAGCAAAACGTTGTAGAGCCATGAAAATGCCCAACAAGCTAGAGAGTGAAACAATTTTAAAGAAACAAAGGAAGTCTCTACATAATAGTCTAGAATGGCAAAAAAGAGCAAGATGGTTGCAATATAAACCCATATTCGAAGGGTGTGAGTCACAATAGGATTATTTTCCAAGGAGAAAGGCACTTGCAGGTAGTTAAGGACTGAGGGTAAGGAGGAAGGCCATTGGCTTCACCTCAAGCCACTCTAACAGCACTTAATACAGACATAGAAGTGTCTTCCACTTTGGATGATATGTCTCACTTGTATTCATTGCTCGGGTTGGAGATGGGCCTAGTTCCCCAAGCTTCACAACAACCTGCCTCTGGAATTGTTGACGAATTGTTTTTTTAAATTCACCAGGTTAGGTTTTGGAACCAGCTTGTACTAGTGTAATCAGAAAAAATCTCTCAAAATTGCAATGCATGTAAAAACTCTGCACCCTGGCTGCTCATTAAAATCAAGGAGGCGAAATGAATTTTGAAAAGCATGAAATTGTATGGGGCAAGTTCTTAGACAAGCAGGGCACCGGGTAGAGCACTGGAATACACGGATCACTGCGCAGATCAAATGTGAATCCTGCAGCCAGTGAGTGGTTCTTGTAAAACGGTGCCCTTCCGTTTTAGCAAAGTTTGGCTAGGTATTGGGGAAGAACCGAAGTCAAACCAGGCGCCAATACCTACACCGGGTATAGATACTTGACATGGTATTCTCTTACACTGTATTCGTGCTTATTTCACTACCCCTCATGCCATGTCCTGTGTTTACCCTCTGACTTTCCAATCTTTTTGTCAAGTCTGCATGCTTCTAGATCTTCTACAAAACAAAATGTTGATGCATAGAATTTGCAAATGCTTTCTTTTCTTACTTCTACTTGGCCTTCTTTGTGTGACAATGGTCTGTAACTTCTGGCTACCCAGGTGTTTGTGACTACAACTCCCATTTGCCCTAGCCAGCATACTAAATGCTAAGAGATCATGGCAGTCGTAGTCCAATGACTGTGGAGAGCCGAAGGTTGCACACTTCCGCAAGGAGCTGCATTTTTGTCTCACATACTATATAAAAGGTCAATGGTAGGAGGCAGTTATTTGGTAGGTTTTTGGACATGTCTGAAATGAACATTGAAACTTTTACTCGCTTTGCCCTCAACAAAAATGTGAAAACAACAAAAGAAATTGAGTGAGAGATGCTTGAAACTCTGCATTTGATCACCTTCGTGTGAGTGGCAGTGGGGGAAAAAACAGGGGTCCGCAACCTTTGGCTCTCAGAGATTCGGGACTACAACTACCAAACAGCCCTAGGTTGCAGATCCCTGCCTTAAACATGTGTCTATTTCACACCAGGCCTTCGAAAGCAAACTCCCCACTTTTCCGTCAGCCACGTTTTCTCTCCTGGGTTCCCACCCAGAGACTATGCTTCTCCTTCAATAGGCTTTTTGTGGTTCACTGTTTTGCTAGGAATAGGTCGAGCGTTCTCTTTTCTGGGAACGTCTCTCTGGAATTCAGGCCCTCTGAACAGTATACACCGGGCAACCCGCTGCAATTAAGCAAGGCCTTAGCGAGCTCCCTGTCGCCTAGAAAATCTCTGAGACTTCCCAGCCTTAGGTGGCCACTGATGCCACTATGGTGGGCTATGATGATACACAATACATGTAATTGCCATACCATAAGAGCGTAGGATCTGCGTGGCCAGAGCGTGGCAGCGCGAAAGCGCATGACATTGAAGGCGTCAATGTCATGACAATGCAGCGATGAGGTGGATACGCTTAAGTGCACAGTTTAACTATTCTGATCAGCTGCAGCATCTTTGAACGGCCTGCTAGTCAGAGGCAATAGTCATCGAAACGTCATCATTGAACCAAATACTGTCATTTCACATTGCAAAAGCAAGTTAAAATAGCTCAACGCAACCGCCCCTCCCACTGTCCAGATCCAGGCCTATGGTAAGCGCCGGGCGATTAGAAAGATGGAGGCGCAGAGCGCTCGTGAAGCAATGGTCAGCCGCGGGAGTGGCGCAGGGGTGCAAGGTGGCGTTCAGGCACTGCAGCGATGACTGACAGAAATTCTGTACATGAACCCGTGGGGACTTGCTGTGATGCTGTCCTTGTAAAACATCAGCTCTGTCGGTCATGACATGTGTACATCGCTTATTCTGATAATGGATTGTGCCACTAAACGATCCAGGCTGCCGTGAGCTTCACCGAGAGTGTTTCTGTGGCTGAAGGATGTCTGGAGAGAAGGGGGCCGGGGGGGGGGGGAGTGAGTAAAACAGAGGGAGACGGTAGAGGGTGAGAGAAAGAGAGAGCAACGGAGAGAGGCAGAAAAAGGGAGAGGGGGAGCGAGGGAGAGAGAGATGGCGAGAGAGGAAGGTAGAGTGAAGGAGGGAAGAGTGAGAGAGAGAGGAGAGGGGGACAGAGAGAGAGGGGGAGAAAGATGGCGAGAAAGGAAGTGAGAGGGAGAGAAGAGGAGGAAAGAGAGGGAGAGACGAGAGAGAGGGAGCAAGAGAGGGAAAAAAGATAGAAGAGAGGGAGATGGGGAGAGAGTGAGAGAGCGGGACGGGGAATAAAAGAAAGGGAGAGTGAGGTAAGCGAGAGGGGGAAGAGGTTGCGAGAGGGAGAGAGAGGAAGAGAATGGGAGGGAGAGGGAGATAAGGGGATAGGGTAAGAGAGAGGGAGAGATGGTGAGAGAGGGAATGGAAAGAGGAAGAGTGAGAGTGTGAGAGAGTGAGTGGGAGAGAAGGAGAAAGGGGAGAGAGAGTGAGAGATGGCAGGAGAGGGGGAATGACGGCGACACGCGAGAGAAGGAGATAGAGAGGAAGACGGACAGGGAGAGACAGAGGGAGAAGGACCTCCGAATGATCACCAGTTGTGCAGCAAAACAAATAAGGCGTAACACTTTTTGCAATCTACCCTGGCATCAGCCCCGTCACGGGGGGGGGGGGGCGTGCGGGGGTTGCGCTGACATGCACCTTTAATCATAGATTCTAGGATTTGTAGAAAGTGACAGTGCTGTGACATAAATCGGAGCTGGCACATGTCGGAACCACTTGGTTGTGGACGCTACTCTGTAATAACCATGTCAGCAAACCTTTTGCATCTTGACGTTTGATTTGTTGTGGCAGGTGCGGCTGCATCTTGCTCGCTCCACCACCATAATATCAGTGGTCGAAGTGTACGCAAAGACGTAGTGGAACTGGGTTCCCTGCTGGCCTGCCCCCGCTCCCCACAAACCCCATCGCCACGCCCCCTCCCGCACAATCCAAACCCCCAAAATAAACACGCCTGCTGTTTAAGGGAATGTTCAGTGCAGTGCACCGAAGTGCACCTTTCTATGTTCTACTTATTCCTACACTTTCATTTGAAAACTAAACCATCCTGGAACCGTTTCTTTTTAAAATAAAAGTATAGGAACAGTAAAACCTAATAAATAAAAGTAGAGGAGCACCGCTCCCAACAGCTCCCACCCACTCCAACCCCTCTGTAATATTAACCCACACTCCATCCTCTCCACAAACTGCACTTAACAATCAACCTGTCAGGACGTCTTTCAACAGATCATACAAGATTCAATTTTTAATTGACCCTCATCATCATTATGCAGTGCAGCCTGTTTTGTGCCATTTTCGCGTCTTTCCTTTCTCCCATTTTCACTTTCTCCTTTCTTCGGGGGGCCACACACTGCCATAAAACTGGAACACAGTTCCAACAAACAGCCAAAATCTTAGCAGAAGGCAGATTTGTGCGAGGAAAACGAACCACTGACTGGTGACTCACCTGGTTGCATATAAAAAGCCCACCACGTTAATATGTTGCCCCCATTTCTGGACCTGTCTCTGAAATGTGTCTACTGTCCCATCCAAGGGGGGTGGGAGGGTTATGTTATGTTACCTTCACTTATAAAGCGCACGGTCGCCCGAAGGCATCATGGCGCTGATGAGGAAGCTACCGAGCAGGAAGAACAATAGTGGGCAGGGAGCTAAAAACGAGTTGTTTTCAGGGCTTTCCGGAAAGCCAGGTGGTTAGAGGTAGACCTGAGTGGCGGTGGGAGGGTGTTCCACAACCTGGCCGCAGCGATGGAAAAAGCTCTGCCCCGAGTCTTTCCCGGTTGTACCTAGGAACCACCAAAAGGTTGGTGGTTGAGGAGCGAAGATTGCGTTCCGGGATATATCGGACAAATTTGGTTTGAAGAAACTCCGCTCCTCGGCCCTGGATTGCCCGATGGACAATACACAGTGATTTGAATTTAACTCGCTGAGCCACTGGGAGCCAGTGAAGTTGGCGAAGCACTGGCGAAATATGTGCTCCATATAGAGAGCCTGTGGCCAGTCTAGCTGCCAGGTTTTGCATGCGTTAGAGACGCTGGAGAAGGCCCACCGGCTGAGCGAGATACAGGGAGTTACAATAGTCCAGTCGTGAAAGGACTAGTGCGGCCACCACAGGAGGGCGCATAGCTTCTGGGATCATAGGGAGGACCTTCTTAAGTACCCTAATCTGGTGGTGGGCGGATTGGCAGACCGCAGAAACCTGATTTGACATGGACAGGGAGGTGGAGAGAATGACCCCTAGGTTCTTAACTTTGTTCACCGGACAGGGCAGGGGGCCCAGAGAGGTAGGCCAGAAAGCGGGGGTCCATAGTGCTGGGCTAGGAGAGCAACCCACCAACATCACCTCCGTTTTGTCGCCATTAAGCTTGAGCCAGTTTTGGTCCATTCAGACACCGACTGCTTTTAAACAGTCGTGAAGACAGGCTGAGACCTCGGTGTGATCCTGATCCAACCGGATCAGGATCTGAGTATCATCCGCGTAGGAATAGCAATTAAGTCCATACGAGCGGATAAGGCAGACAAGCGCCCAGATATAAATGTTGAACAGGATAGGGGAAAGAGACGATCCCTGGGGGACACCACAGGTGAGAACACAAGGGGAAGAAAGGAAAGGGGGCATATCAAGGGTCTGAGTGCGGTCTGCGAGAAAGGAGGTGAACCAAGCCAGGACTGGACCAGATATCCCGATTTGTGCCAGACGTGAGAGAAGGATAGGATGGTCCACCGTATCAAATGCGGCGGACAGATCCAGCAAAATCAGAGCTCCAACTCCACCTGCATCAGCAAGTCTGGACATATCGTCTTGCACTGAGACGAGCATACTCTCTGTCCCTCTTCCTGACCCAAAGCCTGCCTGGGCAGGGTTGAAGATCTTAGAGGATTCCAGGAAGGGGGACAGAAGGGTCGAAACGCAGCAAGAGGTTTTGCCCTGAACCCCCTTCACACTTGTCAAACTGTCCCAAGCGCTGAAATGCTTCTCCAACCCGAGAATAGCGCCATGCCTTGCACGGTTGGAAAAGTTCAAATATACAGGCAGGGCTTTAAGTGGGCCTTTAGGTGGTGAATTTTGTTTGTTTCATTCATAGACTGCTTGGCACGTGAAGCCCATACCGGGCCTTATGTGTCAAGCAGTCTATTGCATGAAACAAAATAAATTGTCACCTATGAAGCAGCACAGTGCCCTGCAACACTGGATGTCAGGGGCAGGGCTCAGCTTGGAATTCCTAGCACCAGACAGTAAAAAAAAATAAAAAACGCACCTTTTTTTATTGTTCTCTGCTGGGGATTCAAACCCAAGCCCTGCTGTTGACAAGCCCGTGTAGGGTGACCAGATTAAAAAAAAAAAACAAACCTGGGACGGGTTGTGAAAATAGAAGTAGGACCAAAGTTGTATGTGTATTTACTTTAGTCCTAGTTCTATGTCCCTGGCCCATTGCGGGGGGCGGGGAGGGGGGGTGTTGCTAACAGGCACACTCCTCTCATTGGTGGAGAGTGCCGGGGAGGTGAAGGGGGGAGAAAATAGGGGTATGAAAACCATTTAACGCCCCCCATTTGCATAGAAAGAGATGCGTCAGGACCAGATTTCCAGATTTCAAAATCGGGTACCGGCAAAAAAAAGGAACCGTAGGTGAAACCCCAGACGGGGTTTATAAAATAAAAAACTCCAAGGACCCTGGGATGTCCAGTGATTTCCCCGGACTGTCCAGGGAAAACCCAGATGTCTGGTCACCCTAAGCCCGTGTCACATCGCACTTTGCTATTTCATAGGTGCTGGATTTCTTTGGTTTCATTTAATTGACTGCTTCACACTGTCTATTGAATGAAACAAAATGAATTGCATACCAGTGAAAACAGCACAGAGCAATTCGACACTGGCTTGTCACCGGCAGTGCTCAGGGGTATCCCCAGAGCGAGACAATAAAAAAAAGTAACCTGTCAACTTTTCTTGTTTATTGTCCTAGGCTGGGGACACTTCAGGCCATGCCCATAATTTAGGCCATACCCCCTCGTTGTAGTCTCCCCTCGATTTCTCACCCCCCTAAAAGCACTGTGTACGGACGGGTACGCATAGAGGTGAACAAATCCCCTAGGTAACGGCATTACCAGGTCAAACACAAGGAACCTTTTCATCTTGCACAGTCACCCTTTATGCTCAACATCTTTCTACTCCCAGATGCCCTCACAGCTTCCTACAGTAGCGAGGGCGGCATTGCTGGCAGTTGTACACTCTTCGCTTGTTTCCCTTACCTGATTATCTACGGCAGGACTTTGGCAGACACTGCCAGCCGCGCTGGCAGTCACACACCTTTCGCTTGTTTCCCTTACCTGACTATTAGTAGAAGACTTCTAGCAGGTCCTGGTAGCACTGTTAAGTTATGTTATCTGAACTTATAGAGCACGCATTCATCGAAGCATCTTGGCATTAAAAAGGAGATGTACCAAGATTTGAAAACTGAGTGACATAACCACATTAGAAGAAATACGTTTTAAGCGCATGCTGAAAGACAAAATCGTTGCTTGTGGCACGAAGAGTGAGTGGGATAGAGTTCTATAGTTTGGCGGCCGCCACTGAAAATGATCGGCCACCTACCCGCTGAAAGTGGTAGCGAGGGACCGAGAGAAGGCAAGCATCCTTAGAATGAAGCACACAAGGCAGTGAATATAGTCAGAATTTTTCCTGCAAATATTCCGCTCCATGACATAGAAGGCTCGGTGGACTAAGACAAGTGACTTAAACTCCACTCATTGTGGGACAGGAAGCCAGTGGAGCGAGCGGAGGACCAGTGAAATATGGGAACGATAGGGGGTGCCTGTACAGATCCGGGCAGCGTGGTTCTGAAGAAGCTATAGTCGATGGAATAGATATAAGGGCTGTGCAAGGAAAAGAGAGTTACAATAGTCTAAGTGACTAAGAACTAAGGAGGCCATTACCACAGGCCTAACCCGCGCTGGAAGAAAAGGTAGAACCTTGTGTAAGACTCTGAGTTGGAAGAACCCGCCCTTACAGATGGCACTTACCTGTGCACAGGTGGACAGTGAGGAAGAAAACTTGAAACCCAGATTCCTTACCCCAAGCACAGGTGTGGGGAACGGACCCAGCTCTGCAGGCTAGAAAGCTGAGGACCAAACTAGGGCAGAGGGAGAAGAAACAGAGTTGGGGCCATAAGGAGGGTACACCATCAGGTACTCTGTCATGTCCCTGTTAAGCTTCAGCCAGTTGTCACCCATCCATCCGCCCACCGCTAACAGGTTAACACCGCTAAGCAGAGACGCTGTGCCGGGCTGGGTAGAATCAAGCCGGATGATGGTTTGAGTATCATCAGCATAGGAGTAACACCTGAAGCTGTGGGAGCGGATGAGCAAGACAAGAGGCTTGATGTAGATGTTGAAAAGTGCTGGGGACAAGGCAGAGCCCTGGGGGACCCCACAGAGTACAGAGGTAGCAGCAGAGAGGAACGAGGGGAGCGCTAGTGTCTGGCTGCGGTCCGTCAAGAAGGAAGGAAACAAGAGAGGCCGGCAAGGGTGAGGCGGTCAAGCAGCACATGATGGTCAACTGTGCTGAACACCGCTGATAGGTCTAGCAAAATTAGGGCAAACCCCCCCACACCCCCCCCATCGGCCAGCAGGGATAGGTCATCATGCACAGAGACCAGCTCACTTTCCGTGCCTCGGCCAGGACGAAAACCTGATTGAAAAGGGTTCAGAAAAGAAGAGTGTTGAAGAAAGGAAGTAAGAAGGGGAAATACCAGTGACTCCAAAAGCTTCATAAAAACAGCAGAAGAGAAATGTGATGGAAATTGGCAGATACAAATGGGTCAAGGGATGGCTTCTTTTTCAAGAGATGGATTACTATTACTGGAAGCTTTTTTGTTTCATTCAATAGACTGTTTGAAACATGAATCCCGCCACGTCAAGCAGTCTAACGAATAAAACAAAAGAGATGGCTGCAACTCTGAAATAGCACAGTGGCTTGATGCCAGCAGTGCTCAGGTTCGAATCTCCAAACTGGAGCAATTTTCGTTGCTGGTTGGGAGAGGGCCCTGGCTCTACCAGAGTTTTGGAAGACTGCCCGGGCTAGCCCCGTAACACTTATAGTCCTGCTTACCTGAATGTCTATGGCAGATCTCTGGCAACAACGCTGGTAGTTTAACCCCCTTACTTGTTTCCCTTAACAGATTATCCAGGACAGATCCTGGCAGCATTGCTGCAGTCACACCTTCTTTGTTCGCAGCACCATTGGCAGCTGGACCTTCTTCTATTTCCCTTAAAAGATTATCTATGGCAGATCCTGGCAAAACTGCAGGGAGTCGCACCCTATTCCCTTGTTTCCCATACCTGATTATCTATAGAGGACCTCTGGCAGACCCTGGCAGCACCGTTGGCAGTCTCACCCGATTCCCTTGTTCCCCATACCTGATTATCCAGAGCAGACCCTGGCAGCACCCATGGCAGTCACACACCTTTTCCTTGTTTTCCTTGCCTGAATATCTATAGCAGGCCCCAGAAGCACCTCTGGCAGTCGGACCATCTTCCCTTGATTCCATTACCTGACTACCAGTGCAGACCTCTAGTAGACTCTGGCAGCACTGCTGGCAGTGGCACCTTCTACCCTTGATCCCCTTACCTGTATATAGCACATATATGGCAGACACTGACAGCACCGCTTCCCTTGTTTCCCATACCTAAATATCAGTGGCAGACCTCTATCAGGCCCTGGCAGCACAGCTGACAGTTGCACACTCTTCCCTTGTTTCCCATACCTGAATATCTATGGCAGATCTCTGGCAGACCCTGACAGCACGGCTGGCAGTCGCACCCTCTTTGCTTGTTTACCATACCTGAGTATCAGTGACAGACCTCTAACAAGCCCTGGTAGCACTGCTGGCAGTCACACCCTCCTTCCTTGTTTCCCATACCTGAATATCTATGGCAGATCTCTGGCAGCCACACCCTCTTCCCTTGTTTACCATACCCGAGTATAAGTGGCAGACCTCTAGAAGGCCCTGGCAGCACCAATGGCAGCATCACCCTCTTCCCTTGTTTACCATACCCGAGTATCAGTGGCAGACCTCTAGCAGGCCCTGGCAGCACCACTGGCAGCCACATTCTCTTCCCTTGTTTACCATACCTGAGTATCAGTGGCAGATCTCTGGCAGGTCCTGGCAGCACTGCTGGCAGTCGGACCCTCTTCCCTTATTTCCCTTACCTCACTATCAGTAGGAGACCTCTAGCAAGCCCTGGCAGCACCACTGGCAGCTGCACTCTCTTCCCTTGTTTACCATACCCAAGTATCCGTGGCAGACCTCTAGCAGGCCCTGGCAGCACCACTGGCAGCATCACCCTCTTCCCTTGTTTACCATACCCGAGTATCAGTGGCAGACCTCTAGCAGGCCCTGGCAGCACCACTGGCAGCCACATTCTCTTCCCTTGTTTACCATACCTGAGTATCAGTGGCAGATCTCTGGCAGGTCCTGGCAGCACTGCTGGCAGTCGGACCCTCTTCCCTTATTTCCCTTACCTCACTATCAGTAGCAGACCTCGAGCAGGCCCTAGCAGCACCACTGGCAGCCGCACTGTCTTCCCTTGTTTAACATACATGAGTATCAGTGGCAGATCTCTAGCAGGCCCTGGCAGCACCACTGGCAGCCACACTCTCTTCCCTTGTTTACCATACCTGAGTATTAGTGGCAGACCTTTAGCAGGCCCTGGCAGCACTGCTGGCAGTCGCACCTTCTTCCCTTACCTCACTATCAGTAGCAGACCTCTAGCAGGCCCTGGCAGCACCACTGGCAGCCGCACTCTCTTCCCTTGTTTACCATACGTGAGTATCAGTGGCAGATCTCTGACAGGCCCTGGCAGCACCACTGGCAGCCGCACTCTCTTTCCTTGTTTACCATACCTGAGTATCAGTGGCAGATCTCTTGCAGAACCAGGCAGCACCGCTGGCAGTTGCATCCTCTTCCCTTATTTCCCTTACCTCACTATCAGTAGCAGACCTCTAGCAGGCCTGGCAGCTCCACTGCAGCCGCACTCTCTTCCATTGTTTACCCTACCTGAGTATCAGTGGCAGATCTTTTGCAGAACCAGGCAGCACCGCTGGCAGTTGCATCCTCTTCCCTTATTTCCCTTACCTCACTATCAGTAGCAGACCTCTAGCAGGCCCTGGCAGCACCACTGGCAGCCACGCTCTCTTTCCTTGTTTACCATACCTGAGTATCAGTGGCAGACCTCTAGCAGGCCCTGGCAGCAGTGGTGGCAATCGGACCCTCTTCCCTTATTACCCTTACCTCACTATCAGTAGCAGACCTCTAGCAGGCCTGGCAGCACCACTGGCAGCCGCACTCTCTTCCATTGTTTACCCTACCTGCGTATCAGTGGCAGATCTCTTGCAGAACCAGGCAGCACCGCTGGCAGTTGCATCCTCTTCCCTTATTTCACTTACCTCACTATCAGTAGCAGACCTGCGACGGTCAGAATTGTTTCCAAGCAGCATGACTGGAATCAGCCTTGAGACATCATAAGCAATGGCTTGACCAGGTGAGCACACATTAAGGGCCTGATTCATGGAAGCGTTTTATAATGGCAAATTCCGATAGGAAAACGTTCTGTGAATCACCCCCTAAATAAGAGCATATCTGATAATTTCATAGAAATGCTGCAGTTTCCTGGTGTTGTAAGTGTAATGATATATTGGAACTATAGTAAGATAATAGTCAAAGTCGCTCCACGCACCTGCAGCTTTCCTCTCCTGCCCGACAACTTCTCACTTTCAAAAATACCATCTGCCTGGTTCACAAAAAATCGGGGCAAAGTACATAGCATGTATTTTGTAGAGGCCCGATTTCAGGAAAATGCACCGTCTGCCCTCGTCACAAAGATAACCCAAGCATTTACTGTGGACTCTGCACTAACATAAACCACGTGATGCCCCAAGAATACACTAATGCATTATAGCCTCCCAACACCCACATGGCAATACACTGCACATTTCACTTCAAAGGGCCTTAAAGTTCCTATTATGGTGAAAAATAAAAGGGAAGAAAAGGCATTTCTACCGCTGACATAAGGGTAGACATGCATGCGGGACATCAGTGATTCAAACCAGTATCCTCCCACGTCACTGTGAAAACAAATGCACTGTAGTGTCGGACATGGTCCTTCTGTGCATTGTGTGCATTGTCCACCTCTGTGCACAGGTTTCAGGTTCAGAGAGATTCCTGGAAACCCCCTCACCGCCTGGATTGGCTCAAGTGAACCCCGGGATGGGTGTGCATCATAGATGTTCACCATTCAGCAGCAGGTTAAAGGGCGATATACAAAATATACAACAATGAGACAAACTGAGGGTGCTTAAGATCAACCAGGTCAAAGATGAATAAAGCAACGTGCAAAACATTTTTGGTTTCAAAAGCTGACACACAACAAATTAAGTATTTGGGAATAGAGGTAGGCAAACATTTGGGGGAAGAGGAAACCGAAAAAAACTTGAACTAGAGAAACTAATAAGGGAAAGGACACGTCGGTTCACTTTTAGTCTAGAACAATGAATTCAATAGCAAGTTGACCCTGGGAATCTCAACTTTTAGACTTCTCATTTTTGTGAGTCTCATTTTGAAGTTTCTCACCTTTGTATATGGAGCTCCCACGTTGCGATGGCCATGTGATACACGCATTATTCTTTTCATGCAAGTGAAATGGACACATAAGCAAATTCCTTCTCTTGATTAAAGGCTGTTTTTGTGACTCAGGCTCTATGACTTGCAATGGACAGTAAGAGTTGGACGGCAGCAGAGTAAAGCCAGAGACTAAATCGGGGGTAACAATGCGACAGTACCTTGCGGCCTTCTTCTACGAATCTCTTTAAGTCGGAAATGCCTTGGCGTAAATCACAATTCATGCTTCTTTACACACTTCCCCATTCAAAACATTGTCGTACAATGCTCACTATCAGCTGCGACTACCCGAATTTCTATATTCCTTGTGTCAGTTCTGAATGGTGAAATAGTCCGAAAGAGCTCAGAAGTAGCCAAAAGGCAACATGCTGGCTCTACACAAAACATCTTTTAGGAATAACAGAATTTGAGCCTCATTATGAGTTAGGTGGTAATTCCGTGATAAATCAGCCGAAAAACGAATTACAGTTAATGCCACTTGGTCAGGTGGAATTTCCGCCTGATCACAAGTGGTGGTAGTGGTGTAAATCCCCATTTATTTTGGGTCCGTTGGACCCAATGGGGCTTTTTTTGCGGAATTCTGCAGCAAAATTACTGCAGCAGTAATTCCCCCCAAATCTGCCATTTTTTTACCCTGAGGGGGAAGATTCACCTCCCGAGTTTTGCTGCAGGTAAATCCTCCACTCAAAACCAAAAGTCATAATTTGGCGTAGTAGTAAAATTGGCGGTAACTCAGTTACCACCATTTTTGCCACTTACCACCCAACTCGTTATGAGGCCCATTGTATCTTCAGCAATCACACATTTTATTGTAGGTAGCTGTGTGGTGTCTTCTACTTAAGTCCAGGAATGACCATAGCTGATTTTTTAAAATCTCATGTTAATGTTAAAGGACATTTGTACCGCGCACTATCACCACCGGAGTGGTCCCCTGGTGCTATAGCGGCTCTGAAAGAGGACGGGAGGTTGAGTTAGTGGGAGGAGGCAGGAAAAGTGCAAGAGAGCAGTGATGTGCTGTTGGCGACCTCAGCCCGGTGGGTCCGTTGGCTGGGCCTGGGGTGTTTGCGGCCGGTAGTCGTCGTGTAATGTTGTGCAAGACTATGCGTGTTTTTGTTTTGTTGTTGCAATGTAGTGAAGTTTGTGCGGGTTGTTGTGCTGTAGATTTTGGTTGTGTTTGGTTTGGAGTTTGAGAGGTGTATGCAGAAAGGGAAATTGTTTGTAGGGTTGGTTAGTTTGCATCTCTATGCTGAATTCAGGCGCTCGGCTTGCGCAGTCTCCCCTGGTGCGGCTCTGTCCTGATCTGGGTCCGACTGGCATACAAGGTTCCTTACTCCTCTTGTTACTCCTCCTCCTCTTACTCCTTACACCTCCTCCTCTTACTCCTTTGTTCCTTACAAACACCCATAGGTCTCAGAGCTCCAAACAACTTAAAAATCAGCTTAGTTAAGAAGAATGCACAGCAAGATTATGAGTTTGGAGGTAGCCATGCCGTTTTTAGCGGCAAGGCTACCCCCAAACTCGGGTCTGGGTCCCGCAAAATAGGAATTACTGGGCCATTCCGACCTTTGCAGGCCCGATAATTCCCATTCGCGGGACCCAGACCCGGTACATCCCTATTCCCATTTGAGCCCCCATAGGGCTCAATGGGAATGGGGAGGATGGTAACAACGGACCCGTTAACAACGGGTCCGTTGTTAACATCCTGTTCTGCTAGCGGGTGCCGCTCTGCACGTCTGGCCAGGCGTACAGAGCGAGACACATTGCAGAACTCGTACCGGCACCGTTCATACCGTGGCCGCCACAGTCGTAATGAGGCCCATTGACTGAAAAACAACGTTTTAATAGATTGTTTTCATCTAAGGTAGTCAGATATATGTCCAAGCAGTTTATAATTCACGACAATGAATGGTCCAAACATATTGATGCGTAAACACAAATGAAAGACAATAACAGAGCAAGTCAATGGTGAGATATTAGCAAAAACAAACCAAAAAAGAGAACGGGGAAGGGTAAACAGAAAAAAGAAGACAGATATTACCATATTTTCTTCATATAGGCAACGCTTATACATGTTAATTCATTACGTAATGGTGTACACCTCCTAATGAATAAGACACACCTGTGACCACCCCCAAAACACAAGCAGTGACCCCTCAGTCAGTCAGTCTAAAGTGCAATATACTAAATGAATATAAATTAGTTTAGAAAACAATAAAATAAGTGTGAATAATTACCACTCGTTCTATATAACCTTTGACCTCAATGACCACACAATAATGTGGTTACTTCTCCAATACTCAAATAATGACTAAAATCAGAAAACACATACAAAACCTACTGCTTTAATGGAACCCGTTGTTCCATATCAATCTATACATCCGTTAAGTTCATTGGAAACAATCATGGATGACCTGTTTACACAAACGAATTAACTTGTTCCTCAGTTTGCACATTTTATGAAATAAATTGAAGGAATCCTTTTCAGGGCTCAATCCCAGTTTAACTGTCCCTAAAGATGAAGATTAAATAATACAAATGCTTAAACTCAATGGTAATGCAGGCTTCGTAACCACTGACCTAACACTACCCATAACATTCTAAACACTCAAAACTCACGTTGTATCCAGGCTAGTTAGGCCCAGTAACCTTGTCCGTGTGTGTACCGTGGTGTTTTCCGCGTGGTGCTTGTGGCTGCCATTTTAAGTTTTAACATTTAAATACACCCTGTCACGTCAGACACTGAGCGCCAGACGTCACATGGTATTTCCAAATCGAAACATTACACGCGCATTACAGTGCAGTGGCTACCATTCGAGGCATACTCACGTATGTTTCAAACCCATATCCTCAATCACGATCCTCAATAATGTCCAGTGGACGTTCTTTATATTCCCATCCTTGTCTTACAGCACACCTGATGGTGAGCATATAAGACTAAAGTAAAGAATATAGAGTAAATGGATAAACTGAGCTCCACAATCTCTTTCATTCATAATTTTGATTGATGCAAAACACATTATTCAGACAATGGACCTCATCACGAGTTTGGCGCTAACCCTTAAATCTGGCGGTAGCGCTATTACCGCCGGATTTAAGGGTCCGCCAAATCAGGGCTTCGGCAGATTTCTCCCCAGCTTTGAGCTGGGGGGAAATCCGCTGAAAATTCGCGCTCATACTGCCGGCGGGAAATCCGCCGGCGGTATGAGCGCGAAAATTCCCCACTGAGCCCAATGGAGAATGGGGCATTCCCGAATGGGCTCAGTGGGGAATGAGGACTTCCAATACCGCCAGACTCGTGATCCGGCGCTAATAGCGCCGGGGGGTTTGGCGGTAGGGCAGATAGCGCCAGCACTATTAGCGCCGGCGTTACCGCCCAACTCGTGATGAGGCCCAATGTCGCCCTATATGGGGGTACTTATTTTGGTTGCTAGCCTTAATTCCTTACCCTAATTGCTTATTGTAATAACACCAAATGTGCACTACTACACAACTAATAGCTCCAATGCAGGCAATCCAAAGACACCAGTGCACAAAGTAAGCGTGGATGCCTAACAGAAACTACATACTGCTGTTGAGTCCATCAGCAGATGGGGCGCCCCTGCCTCTTTACAACACAGACATTAGTGCATGTTCTCCATACAAACGGAATAACCAAAAAATAAATATCTTGTGTACAGCTAGCTCAGTTATCCTTATCTCTACACGACGCAAAAATACAATTATTCCCCACCCATTTCAGTCATTCTTGTATGGGTTGCGTGTCAACAATCTCACCATGGTGGTACTCGGAAATGAACTAAACTGGGCAACTCCTTTGATGGTGGCCTAAGGTTTCACAATACAGTCCTTACATGTGCTTCTTGTTTGTTTGAATAGAATAACAGAATAATCACACAAAATACAATGACCATGTCACTTTATATCAGCCGGATCAACGTAATCTACCAGGGATTGCAACCTCCACACACGTTCTATTGTAGAAATGCAATTTGTACAGTGAGATCTACCCCTTAGGGGGCCTACAGTTCTTAATTACAGAAAGACCCCCATCTCGTGGTCTGTGTTCAAATAACTCTGCACAGTTCTATGTTTACAAATTAGTTTAGCCTCCATCTGTCATAGGGTTTTCTCTGGAAATGCATCAGAGGGACAGGGCCTCCATATCCTTGTCCTTTACTGCTTTTTATCGTGTGTTCTGTTTTGTTTTCTGCATAGGAGTTCATGTGGGACTCCTGGCGGTGCAGCTCTCTCTCTTTTGGTTTGGTGAACAGCCCCATGCGATACCCTTATGGCACCCATCGGTAGGGGTACTACCCTGTGCCCCTAGTGTATGTTTTTGGGCACCTGTGTGTGACCCACAGAGCAGGGTACGGGCTGGTGGCAGCTCCGTGCTGAAATGACTGGTGCCCTGAGAGTCCTCCATTTTGGGATGCCCAGGCCCTGTCATTGGAATCGGTAGATTCCTGTTGGAGACAAAATGGCCCCCATGGCCTCTTGCCTTCCATCATCTGTTAACCTGATCTTCCCGAAGTCCTGGGAAGCCCTGCCTCTGTCCCTTCCCCCTGACTGGCTGTTGGGTGGAAGTTCCGTATATGGTAGTGTGGGGAAGTGCCGACCAGACTGGCTGGAGCCTTCTCAACGACCGTATGTTGTGGGTACGCCTGTGGGTGAGACCTGGGTGAATGGAGTGTGCGACGAATATACATTCTATGTTGTGACTGTCTAGTATCTGGTGTTTGACACAATGGTTGAGAAAGCCCTGCCTGAAACCGGTATGAATGCAGCTTGGAGTGTTGAATGGCTCGCTACTTGTCCCAATACACATAACTTGTTGTGAGTGTCTGGAGAGAAGTGAATGGCCTGAATACCTCGTGTACCTGATTGGTTGCCTGCCTGCATGAATGCCTGTAGTCGTGATTGGATGCTTGAGTGCGACCCAGCGGAATGAATGGGAGATCAACAGTATATCTGAAGTCCACTACGACGAGTAACTGGAGTGAAGCTTAACCGTGAGCCCTGCAGGACGAGAACAATTGCTGTGGCTCTCCTTCGCAATCTGAAAGCTGCTGTGCTTCAAGAACTGACCCAGAGAGGACCTGGTAAGGCGCCCTCTTCCCGAGCTACGAGGGACCATTGTGCACAGCTGATCTTTGCCTAAGATCCCTGGTAGACAGACCTTCGACAGGCTGCCGACCCGATACGGGGATTGCTGCGGAACTCCAAGGAGAAGCGCCCGGACTGTTGTCCGCCACTGTCGCCGACCGCCGTCGCCGACCGGAGCCACCGTGTTCCCGTTGCCTAAGAACTTCATTGATCCAAGGACGCTCTCGTCCGCATCATCGCCGCTGTATCCTGCTGGAGAAGGCCTGACCGTCGACGCGCCGAGGAGCATCCACTGGTGGGTTTCCCGCCACCCAAAGACCACAGAGACGCCAACGGCTCAAAGCCCTTGCTGGGCCACGGTTCATCAACTCTTTGTGGTCCAGAACTATCGACACCGAGGTGCCCAGCACGCCTCTTCCTGGCAGGACGTTTACACTTCCCTGTCAACGAGCACCGCTAGGAACGACGCAGCCACTTCACCATCGTAGCTCGACCTGTTGTCCGTCGGACGTTCGACGACCCGTGACTCCTGCCTGAAAGGGAGGACACTCAAGAAGGGTTGTCGATTTCCCGACGCTGAACGCTACAACACCAAGGTACTTTGGGGTTGCAGAACTATTGGGAAGTCTAAGGGTGAACAATATATGGACTGGGCTTGTATCTTTCTTCTACAGGTTGCCCAGGTGGGAGGGATCTCCACACAGAACTGTGTCTAGGTAACGGGGCCAGTACTCTGCCTATTGTTCAACCATCTTGCTTTCCTTCCTCTCTCTACTGCTGGTTTCCTCTTTATTTTGATCTGTGTGTCATTCTGACCATATGCACTTTGATAAGATCGAGTAACGTTAGTGGTACCACTTTAGAACTGTACATATTTACCATTGTTGATTTTCGCAGTACAAAGTGAGTTATCGTGATCGTGTATATGACTTTGAATATTAATTATGTAAAGACTGTGTTTTAACCGATACAGTGTGTGGACATTCCTTCGTGGGTGCTTGGGGACTACACTGTACTTAAGAACCAGCTGGCATCACCTCCCGAGAAGCTAGGCCTTGATTGCTCGTCCATTGCTACCGTAATAGAGAATCTTGGCAGGGGTCTCTGTGCCTCCCCTCTACCATATAGAGAGTGGAAGTGCAGACCCCCCTGTGGTCTTTACACTCCCTGTCTCCGCCTCTTGGATCTCTTCATATTATTTTCAATCTGATAAATTGAATTTCTGCTTCATCATCAAGTTGGTGATCTTCTTGCAAATGGTTGACAGTAGTAACCTCGGATCATTGTACTGTAATGCACTTAAGTGTTGGGATCGTGCTACCAATGTACACCAATCCACATAAATCTTGGGAGGATAGCTCAGGGGCAATGTGCTTGCCTTGGAAGCAAGACGACACAGAGCAACACAGGTTTGATCCCTGGTCTGTGCTTAGAAACCTCTGGGTATTAAGCACGTTATAAATAACCAATCAATCACAATACCATAGACTAAAAATGTAGATCTACAATTGTAAATTCCTCCTCAATAATGGTTTTGATTTTCTTACTTTCCCTGGCATACTGGCGCATGCTGTATGTGCCACATTTGCAAAAAACACATATGTTGATGTAGCCAGGTTTTGGGAGCCTCTGATGGTTTCATAAAGGACGGTATAAGTACAGTTCTCAATGTTGGGGCTTTCGTCTACACAAATGTGAATACTTCCTTAATGTATTCTTGAAGATCAGGATCCAAGGCCAATATGTGCCAATGTTGCAGAATATATTAAATAACATCTAACACTCTGTGGAGTACTGCATAATCATTCTCACTATTTTGAGTCCTGGGATATGTCTTTGACTCTTGGTTTGAGTAAATCTGTGCAAACCTGAGCTTCTCATTTGAGCATGTTTCAAAACCTCTGCAGTGTAACCCATCTGTTTAAACCTGATAGTTAACACTACACAATCATGTTCAAATTCAGACACTTTCCTAAAATTCCTGCGTGCCCCAATGAACTCTCCAATTGAAATACTTTTGTTAATGCTTGCTCTATGAAAGCTGGTAGCCAGTAAAACAGATTTCACCTTGGTGGGCTTCCTAAACTTTTTAGACTTGATACTAGATATTTTGACATACAAGTGTGCATCAAGAAAGTCTATTTCTGTTGGATGTGTGGCGCACGTGAATTGGATACCAAAGTCATCTATGTTCAAATATTAAACAAACGTTTGTAGCACATGTTCATTCCCTTGGTAGATCACAAAAACATCCTTGATAAACCGAACCCACAACTTGATGGGTGGAGAGAAGACACTGGCTCTCATTCTAAGTATGGCGGTCCGGAAGTCAGGGTGCCGGTAGCAACGTACCAGCACCCTTTCCGGACTGACATAATATGAGAATGCTGGTAGGGGCCACAGATCCCCTGGCAGGCCTGACCTTCATGGTTTTCAGGGCCCTAGCGGCATGTCTCTCACTGGGACTCCGCAGAAATGGGGATTAACTGTTTTCGTCGCCACTTGTGATATCCTGGTGCCACCAGGGTATCAGGCGGTGTTAAGGATGTTACGGGGTTGCTGATAACCGGCCGCCTACCGGCGTGTTTTACCAGCAACCCCGTAAAGAACCCCATTATCTGAGTAAACATATACACTTTCAAAAAATCAAATAAAGAGGTAGGCCAATGAAGGTGCATAATTAGACCCCATAGCCACTCCCCTCCTTTGCCTATACATGTATTATTGAACAAAAAGACATTGGGGGTCATTATGAGTACGGCGGTAGGGGGTTAATGGAACCGGTAAGGATGCCGGTGCTGTTAACCCCCTACCGCCGAATTCCGAGGTCCCTTAGCGGGTCCCACTAGGGCCAGCTGGTTTTACCAGCTGCCCTTAGCGGGAGCCGCTAAGGAACTATGGAGCTAATAATGGTTATTAGCTCCTTCCCCATTCCATTGAGCCCTATGGGGAATGGTTTTCTAAATGGGGATTTACCAGGTCCGCTAAGGTCCGAATGTCCCAGTAAGTCCCCATTCTGACACCACAGACCCAGACACGAGTTTGGAGGCACACCTCCAAACTCGTAATGACCCCCACTGTTACTCAACGTGAATTGTAACATTTCTTTTAACATCAATAAATGCATTAGATATGACGCAGACCTGTTGGAATATGTAAAGTAAATGGTTTTTAGTGCTGAGTTATGTTCTATACGTATACAATGGGCCTCATTCCGAGGTGGTGGTAGTCATGGCGCTATTTGCACCATGACTGCCACCAATAATGGGTCGGCACCGGTCTAGTTCAATGGGGACTTACCAGTGTAGTCTGACCTTTGCGGGACCAGTAAATCCCCATTGAAAATGCCATTCCCCATTCCCATTTGAGCCCCCATAGGGCTCAATGGGAATGGGGAGGGCGCAAATAATGGGCTTGTGTATGTCAAGCCTGTTATTTGCGCCCTGGTCCCTTAACGGGTCCAATCTATAACGCCAGGTCAGACCAGGCATTAAAGGAGGGACCGGCTAAGGTACCTTGTAGTAGGGCGGTAAGGGATTACCAGCACCGGTCTCCTTACCGGTACCCGGTATCCCTTACCGCCCAACTCGGAATGAGGCCCAATGCCTTTCGATCCAGGGTTGCAAATTGAAACTCTTCAAACCACTCAAAGCTCTCTAACAGCTTCAGTAAGTGCATCGTGTCCCTTAAGAAAGCAAGTAACATCACAATCTCTCTGGATATAAAAGCATCAATGTACTTTGAAAATTTTTCCTTTATCCACCCCATTCCGCTTACAATCGGTCTCCCTTCCGGTGTCAAATGAAATTATTTGTGCACTTTTGGTAAAAGGTAAATGGTTGGTAACTTGGGATTTTCAATTGTTAGAAAACCCTTATCTGTTTATAATCCTGTCCTTGCCCATTTGGACACCAACTCACGTTCTTACATCTTAATGTTCTTGGAAGCTTCTTCCGCCTGCTGCGGATACATTTACAGGCCGATTCATGTAATTCCTCTCAAAAGTGTCGCACGCGGCTGGCGCACAGCGTGCCCGTGCGAATGTCTGCGCCAGCCGCGTGTGATAAAATCAATTTCTGCGCACAGCGTATTCATGGATTCTCACCTCCAAAAGCAGACTTGGCGCAGAGTGGCGCAGCGACCCTGCAGCAGCGCCAGTTACGCCCCCAATAACGCCCTCGCGCAAGGAAAAGCCATCAAGATCGCAAAACCATCGCAAAGGGCTGTGCCAACCCTCTACCAGTTTACCGGACTGGCAAACAGCAAACGCAAAGCGGGGAACGCGTATTACGGGTGTCGGGAACACGCGTGCGCGAGAAGTTTCACACGCGATCTGGCCTGGGGGAGCGTGTGCGTGTATTTCAGGGGTGCACGAGAAGTTCCACACGCGAATGGCCTGGGCGCGTGTATTTCAGGGGTGCGCGAGAAGTTCCACACGTGATTGGCCTGGGTGCGTGTAATTCAGGGGTGCGCGAGAAGTTCCACACGCGATTGGCCTGGGCGCGTGTATTTCAGAGGTGCGCGAGAAGTTCCACACGCGATTGGCCTGGGCGCGTGTATTTCAGAGGTGCGCGAGAAGTTCCACACGCGATCGGGCCTGGGGGAGCGTGTGCGTGTATTTCAGGGGTGCGCGAGAAGTTCCACACGCGATTGGCCTGGGCGCGTGTATTTCAGGGGTGCGCGAGAAGTTCCACACGCGATTGGCCTGGGCGCGTGTATTCCAGGGGTGCGCGAGAAGTTCCACACGCGATTGGCCTGGGCGCGTGTATTTCAGAGGTGTGCGAGAAGTTCCACACGCGATTGGCCTGGGCGCGTGTATTTCAGAGGTGCGCGTGAAGTTCCACACGCGATTGGCCTGGGCGCGTGTATTCCAGGGGTGCGCGAGAAGTTCCACACGCGATTGGCCTGGGTGCGTGTATTTCAGAGGTGCACGAGAAGTTCCACACGCGATCGGGCCTGGGGGAGCGTGTGCGTGTATTTCAGGGGTGCGCGAGAAGTTCCACACGCGATTGGCCTGGGCGCGTGTATTTCAGGGGTGCGCGAGAAGTTCCACACGCGATTGGCCTGGGCGCGTGTATTGCAGGGGTGCGCGAGAAGTTCCACACGCGATTGGCCTGGGCGTGTGTATTTCAGAGGTGCGCGTGAAGTTCCACAAGCGATTGCCCTGGGCGCGTGTATTTCAGGGGTGCGCGAGAAGTTCCACACGCGATTGGCCTGGGCGCGTGTATTTCAGAGGTGCGCGTGAAGTTCCACACGCGATTGGCCTGGGCGCGTGTATTCCAGGGGTGCGCGAGAAGTTCCACACGCGATTGGCCTGGGTGCGTGTATTTCAGAGGTGCGCGAGAAGTTCCACACGCGATCGGGCCTGGGGGAGCGTGTGCGTGTATTTCAGGGGTGCGTGAGAAGTTCCACACGTGATTGGCCTGGGTGCGTGTAATTCAGGGGTGCGCGAGAAGTTCCACACGCGATTGGCCTGGGCGCGTGTATTTCAGAGGTGCGCGAGAAGTTCCACACGCGATTGGCCTGGGCGCGTGTATTTCAGAGGTGCGCGTGAAGTTCCACACGCGATTGGCCTGGGCGCGTGTATTCCAGGGGTGCGCGAGAAGTTCCACACGCGATTGGCCTGTGTGCGTGTATTTCAGAGGTGCGCGAGAAGTTCCACACGCGATCGGGCCTGGGGGAGCGTGTGCGTGTATTTCAGGGGTGTGCGAGAAGTTCCACACGCGATTGGCCTGGGCGCGTGTATTTCAGGGGTGCGCGAGAAGTTCCACACGCGATTGGCCTGGGCGCGTGTATTCCAGGGGTGCGCGAGAAGTTCCACACGTGATTGGCCTGGGCGCGTGTATTTCAGAGGTGCGCGTGAAGTTCCACACGCGATTGGCCTGGGCGCGTGTATTCCAGGGGTGCGCGAGAAGTTCCACACGCGATTGGCCTGGGTGCGTGTATTTCAGAGGTGCACGAGAAGTTCCACACGCGATCGGGCCTGGGGGAGCGTGTGCGTGTATTTCAGGGGTGCGCGAGAAGTTCCACACGCGATTGGCCTGGGCGCGTGTATTTCAGGGGTGCGCGAGAAGTTCCACACGCGATTGGCCTGGGCGCGTGTATTGCAGGGGTGCGCGAGAAGTTCCACACGCGATTGGCCTGGGCGTGTGTATTTCAGAGGTGCGCGTGAAGTTCCACAAGCGATTGCCCTGGGCGCGTGTATTTCAGGGGTGCGCGAGAAGTTCCACACGCGATTGGCCTGGGCGCGTGTATTTCAGAGGTGCGCGTGAAGTTCCACACGCGATTGGCCTGGGCGCGTGTATTCCAGGGGTGCGCGAGAAGTTCCACACGCGATTGGCCTGGGTGCGTGTATTTCAGAGGTGCGCGAGAAGTTCCACACGCGATCGGGCCTGGGGGAGCGTGTGCGTGTATTTCAGGGGTGCGTGAGAAGTTCCACACGTGATTGGCCTGGGTGCGTGTAATTCAGGGGTGCGCGAGAAGTTCCACACGCGATTGGCCTGGGCGCGTGTATTTCAGAGGTGCGCGAGAAGTTCCACACGCGATTGGCCTGGGCGCGTGTATTTCAGAGGTGCGCGTGAAGTTCCACACGCGATTGGCCTGGGCGCGTGTATTCCAGGGGTGCGCGAGAAGTTCCACACGCGATTGGCCTGGGTGCGTGTATTTCAGAGGTGCGCGAGAAGTTCCACACGCGATCGGGCCTGGGGGAGCGTGTGCGTGTATTTCAGGGGTGTGCGAGAAGTTCCACACGCGATTGGCCTGGGCGCGTGTATTTCAGGGGTGCGCGAGAAGTTCCACACGCGATTGGCCTGGGCGCGTGTATTCCAGGGGTGCGCGAGAAGTTCCACACGTGATTGGCCTGGGCGTGTGTATTTCAGAGGTGCGCGTGAAGTTCCACACGCGATTGCCCTGGGCGCGTGTATTTCAGGGGTGCGCGAGAAGTTCCACACGCGATTGGCCTGGGCGCGTGTATTTCAGAGGTGCGCGTGAAGTTCCACACGCGATTGGCCTGGGGGAGCGTGTGCGTGTATATCAGAGGTGCGCGGGAAGTTTCACACGCGATTGGGCTGCGTGCGGGTATTTCAGGGGTGTGCGCGAAGTTTTACACGTGATCTGGCCTGGGGGAGCGTGTGCGTGTATTTCAGGGGTGCGCGTGAAGTTCCACACGCGATTGCTCTGGGCACGTGTATTTCAGGGGTGCGTGAGAAGTTCCACACGCGATCGGGCCTGGGGGAGCGTGTGCATGTATTTCAGGGGTGCGCGAGAAGTTCCACACGCGATTGGCCTGGGTGCGTGTATTTCAGGGGTGCGCGAGAAGTTCCACACGCGATTGGCCTGGGCGCGTGTATTCCAGGGGTGCACGAGAAGTTCCACACGCAATTGGCCTGGGCGCGTGTATTTCAGAGGTGCGCGTGAAGTTCCACACGCGATTGCCCTGGGCGCGTGTATTTCAGGGGTGCGCGAGAAGTTCCACACGCGATTGGCCTGGGCGTGTGTATTTCAGAGGTGACACGCGATTGGCCTGGGGGAGCGTGTGCGTGTATATCAGAGGTGCGCGGGAAGTTTCACACGCGATTGGTCTGCGTGCGGGTATTTCAGGGGTGCGCGTGAAGTTTTACACATGATCTGGCCTGGGGGAGTGTGTGCGTGTATTTCAGGGGTGCGTGTGAAGTTCCACACGCGATTGCCCTGGGCGCGTGTATTTCAGGGGTGTGCGAGAAGTTCCACACGCGATTGGCCTGGGCGCGTGTATTTCAGAGGTGCGCGTGAAGTTCCACACGCGATTGGCCTGGGCGCGTGTATTTCCAAGGTGCGCGAGAAGTTCCGCACGCGATTGGCCTGGGGGAGCGTGTGCGTGTATTCCAAAAGTGCGCGAGAAGTTCCACACGCGATTGCCCTGGGCGCGTGTATCTCAGGGGTGCGCGAGAAGTTCCACACGCGATTGGCCTGGGCGCGTGTATTTCAGAGGTGCGCGTGAAGTTCCACACGCGATTGGCCTGGGCGCGTGTATTTCAGAGGTGCGCGTGAAGTTCCACACGCGATTGGCCTGGGCGCGTGTATTACCGAGGTGCGCGAGAAGTTCCACACGCGATTGGCCTGGGGGAGCGTGTGCGTGTATATCAGAGGTGCGCGGGAAGTTTCACACACGATTGGGCTGCGTGCGGGTATTTCAGGGGTGCGCGCGAAGTTTTACACGCGATCTGGCCTGGGGGAGAGTGTGCGTGTATTTCAGGGGTGCGCGTGAAGTTCCACACGCGATTGGCCTGGGGGAGCGTGTGCGTGTATACCAGGGGTGCGCGGAAATTCTTACACGCGATTTCAGCAGGGTACGTGTATTTCAGGGGTGCCGGGGAGTCCTACATGTGATTTGCCAGTGTGGGTCCTCCCAGGTGTTCCCTGTACACCCTCCACGGCCCCTGCAGGCAGCCCACACCACAGGGGACTACCCTGCATCCCTGGTCATGTCCCGCAGGCAGCCCACCCAACATGGGCATGCCCCCCAGCAAAGGCACATGTCTCCTTGCACTAATGATCACCAACTCATGTCCCCTTGCACCCCAACCCCCAGAATTGCGGGGCACCTGCCAGCAGGCCCCCACTCATGTCCCACTCATGTCCCCTTGCACCCCCACCCCCAGCATTGCGGGGCACCTGCCAGCAGGCCCCCCACCCATGTCCAACTCATGTTCCCCACCACCCCCGCCACCCAGCACTGTGGGGCACCTGCTGCCAGCAGGCCCCCACCCATGTCCAACTCATGTTCCCCACCACCCCCAACCCCCAGCATTGCGGGGCACCTGCCAGCAGGCCCCCACTCATGTCCCACTCATGTCCCCCTGCACCTCCACCCCCCAGCATTGCGGGGCACCTGCCAGCAGGCCCCCACACATGTCCCCCAGCCAACATGTCATCACAATCTAGATCCCTGGCCCTTATGGTCAGCCTCCAAATGCAAAACACCCACTCGAGTATTGCACCCACCCACTGCTTCATCCCACTAACTCACTAACTCACCATCCCCTCCTCTTTCAGAGCCGTCAGAGTTCCAGGGGACCACTCCGGTGGTGATAGTGTGCGGTACAAATGTCCTTTAACATTAACATTAACATACACCAAGCTATGTAATAACACACACAATAATTGGGTAATCTAGATCTGAAAGAACAGATTTTGCTCTTTCACATGATCCCAGAACTGCAGCAGTTAAAACAATGATATGTAAATATGGTCATTCCTATCACAGGATCACATAATGTCTAAAATAGACAGCGACCCACCCATGTTTGATATGAAACGCCATCAGAAACTGGCAGACAAAATCATGCATGGAGATTTCCCAAAGGACTTGATGCACAAACCCTTTTTTTCAGTTCACCCCACATAGGAACATTCCCATGTCTGAGATGTTCCTGTTGCAATTATGTCGTAACAGGTGATCATTTTTTTCACCCCTACACATGCAGGAGTATTAGTTTGAAACATTATACAACATGCATAATAGATCAAGTGGTTTATTTGCTGCAGGTTCTGAGTGATAATGTGTATGTGGGTGAAACTTCTCCAAGAATTAAAGTCGGTCTAATTGAACACAAGTCAGATATTACAAATAAAAACATCAAGTCAACATCAGCACAGCACTTCACTGGAATGGCCCACAATGTGTCCCAGTTGCATTTTCTAATTCTGGAGCATGTTCAAATGTACCCACATCGTACAGATTACCAGGCATGCTTTTCTTAGCCGGAAGCATATTGGATTTTGTCCATGCTAAATTTGTATCTTTTCCAAAAGGATTTTTTTAAAGTTTCTGTAAATCAGAAAGATAAATGCTCTATGTCTTTTCCTTTGATATGTCCTGTGATGATGTACTTCCCGTCAGCTGTAACTGTCCATTTGATATTTGGCATCTCTGTGAGCACATATTGCTTGATTTTCCGAATTTCGACATAGATTTTGGGGCAATGTTAATAGGAACACACATTGAAGTATTTTTGGCAATAAAAGCATTGTGAATGCTTACAAAGTTTGAAGAAAGTCATGTTTACTTCTTTATTAAGATGTATGAGGAAACTCCCCTGCTCAAATGGTGTGCACACTTGGATTACTAATGTTGTAATCAGTCAGGTTTTGCTCATAGGAGTCTTTTCCCTGGAATTCGCAGGTTGGACCTCTGGTAAACCAGAAGGAGGACTCGGACCAGAGAATATACATTTCAGGATTATTACTTAACTTAAAGAGAGGACGCCGCACTACCTCTATTGCTAAAGGGAGATTCTCTGACTAACAAACTAAACTAAGGTGCTCATCACTAGTCAAAAATAAAATAGTCCTCTGTCCAAAGCTATCCGCTAACTGGCCCTAACACTTAACAAAACGTAACAGAAAAGATGGAGTGCCCTGTACTCGTGGCCTTCTTAGGAAAGTCACTCCAAGTATTCCAGGGGCTTTTCCCTGGAGGTAATTCCAGTATTCAAATTGTCTCACAGTTACGCCTGAATGTACAGTTCTTGTCAATCATTCATTGGGCCTCATTACGAGGTGGGCGGTGAGGGATTACCGGCACTGGTAAGGGCCCCGGTGCCGGTAATCCCTTACCGCCCTACTACGAGTTCCCTTTGCGGGTCTTCCCTTAACGCCTGGTTTTTCCAGGCGTTAAGGACAGGACCCGCAAAGGGACTCTTGAGCTAATAACGGTACCGCAATTTGCGGTACCGTTATTAGCGCCTTCCCCATTCCCATTGAGCCCTATAAGGGCCCTATTAGGGCTCAATGGGAATGGGGAAGGGCCCTGGTGAATGGGGAATTACCGGTCCCGCCAACTTTGGAATGGGCCGGTAATAGCTCCATTCACCAGGGCGGAGTCGGTAAGGTTTTGGAGGCAGCCATGGCGCTAACAGCGCCATGGTTACCTCCATCCTCGTAATGAGGCCCACAAACACAAGAAAAGGCTTACGTTTCTGAGGAAACAAAATGTCTAATTGTTTTTATTTGGAAGGACATATCCCTTATCCTTCTCCGCCTTTATCTGGGCTCTTTATCACATTGAAACTTGGGTGCCTCTATGCTTCCCACTTGTACTTCCTTCATTCATATATATTGATCTGCTTGGCTAAGGTCAAAGGATATTTCCCTGATTCCTCTCCCCCAAATATCTGGGCTTTTAACACATTCAAACTTGGATCCCTCTGTGCTTTCCACTTGTGCTTCCTTCGTTCGTATATATTGTTTCTCTTGGATTAGGTGGAGGTATATTTCCCTGGTTCCTCTCCTCCAAGTATCTGGGCTTTTTAACACATTCAGAAGCTGGGTGCCGCAATGCCTCCCTTGGCTTCACATTTCTTCCCTTGAAAGGTATTATTTTGCCTTGGTTTAGGTTGAGGGATCTTTCCCTGACCTCTCTCTTCCAAGTATTGGGGCTTCTTAATACATTCAGAAACCGTGTGCCTCTGCTGTTCCCCGTTAAATGTATCTGATTTCCTATATAGGAATAATTAGTTCCCTTCACTTTATGGTTTGAGTAGGTGTCTCTTTCTCCCCATTTAATTTCACTATCTTCCAGGTATCTAGGGCCTGGGCAACCGGAGTACCTCGATCCTTGAAGGGTCTAACCCTGGTAACGTGGGACTCTTCAGAGCAGTTACCCACTGCTTCTATCTCTTCTTCCTTGGATGTGAGTGGTTGTTGCTTTCCACTCTGCTGGGCGTCCTTCTGTTCTCTTCCATGGTTCAGCATGGTTTTAATGCTTGCTTCATGAGTGAAGAAATTGCTCCACTCTCCTTCCCTGGCTTTGGCAGCCGTTTGTGCTCTCCTGGCCCACCACGTTAGTGTCGTGGTCCTGCCTCCAGGTAGGCGTTGCTGTGTTTTGCCATTTCTTCTTTGCTCTAGCTTCACTCAGGGTTCACATGGCAGCATCTTTTCCTGATGCCCGCTCCCTTCTACGCCGCCGCTGGTTCTGCAGTTCAGTGCGGCTCCACCTCCCATTGGTGTGGATACGTCAGAGCCTTGCCTCAGCGTGTGGTCTCTCCTCCTCCATTCCAGCGTCACCAGCACTTTATTTTCATAGCCGAAATGAGAGGGGGTGGATCATTCATTACAGGATATTAAATTCATAGAAAGTTCCATATTCTTTGAGGTAAAGCAGATAGTGGTTTTGTTCACATCAGCTGTTCCTGTATAAACAGATAATAACTTTTCTGTAGGGAGTTCCACACAGGAATGGGAGTCCTTGGCCTCTAAAGGCAAGTCACTCCCAGTCAGGTCCCAATTTCCCAAACCCCTAGGGAGGGTTTTGCTTAGCAGGCTCATCTCTCTAGCCTCAAAGGGTGTGGCACCTCTTAGGGGTAAAGGGGCAAAGACTCTGGATTCATCACACACCCCACAACAAAATTGCAAGTACACATGGGAGTACACTTCATTTTTCTATTGGCACATAATCGCAGTTAGCACGACTCTAGACCTGCTAAAACAGTGTTGTCCAATTCCAGGTGTCAAGGGCCGGAAACATGTTGGATTTTCAAGATAGCCCTATTCATTTTCATGAGATAAATTTGCATAGAATGATTCCAAGATGTATGCAATTATTTTCTCATGAGTATTAATGATGGATATCCTGAAATCCTGTCAGGTTTTCAGCCCTCAAGGCCTGCAGTTGTACTCCCCCATACTAGAATAACACAATTGAGGGGATCAGTAAGAAATGTCATGAACCATTTCAGAGACCGATTCAATTCTCTAGCCATGGAACCCAATGTGTTAAGATTGATCTCATGGACCAAGGTATCGAATGTAGCTGACAAAATCGAGCATAAGGAGGGAGTCTCGATGATTGTCCATCTTCTGCACGGGGCCCTCTAAAGCATCAAATAATGGCCACTACATACTAAAGACTTGTTGTGAAACCCGATTGTCAGTCTCCCAACCCAGAACTAGTTTAAAAAAATGACTGCAGCTGCAGAGTTACGACCTTCTCCAAGATTGTGATCTGGAAACAGTATTGGAAAAAGCTCTACAGTTCCCAGGGAGATACAGAATCAGGGCGGGTTTCTTCAAGAATGTTATTATCCAAGTTTTCTCTAGATTCATGGATGTGCAGCCCGTAGATATAGAATCATTTACAAAAGCAGAGATGAACGGGGCTACTTCCTCGACACAGCCCTTAAGCTTAACTGAGCGGCAAGGTTTGCCACAGCACGACGTAGGTTTTAGATTTAAAACAATAGATCTAAAATCTTTCAAATTTACTTCCTTTAAATAAAAACATCCCTCTGGATTAATCATCCTATCCTTGGGATCAAAATTAAAGTATTGGTGTGCGATATTCACCAATGTTTTTTTTCACAGATGCTTTGGCAACATTTTTTATTTGATCATTAAGGAAGTTGTTCACTTCCTCTAACCAAACAATGGTAATGTGGGCCATTGGAGTAGGGCAAGGTTTGTTATCTAATCATTTTTATGTTTGAAAAATTGATTTATTAGAATTTGTTTCAACTTTTTGGCATTAACCTTCCACATTATGAATGATTTCCTACAATCTAATTGGCCTTGTCAGTTGGCTGGAGTGTCATTATTCCACAAATGCCTCTGGATTTTCCTTGAATCAGTTAGCACATTTGCCGTCTATCCATCTTGAACAAGGTTATTTTTGATACCTTTTTAATTGGGCAACTTTATTCATTGCAAATAAAAGTGAACAAGGGTATTCCAATCAGATGGCATAAAGATGCATAGCATAGCCGCTTTAATAAGAGGTTCAATAAGATTAGTGCTTAATAATTTAAGCAGCTGTATTTCTTTTCATAAATCTTGTATCAGCAGCATTCTGTGTAGGTTTTACTGACCTAATTAAGTTAAAGTAAATGGCTTTTTGATCTGGCCAGTCCAAATCAGTGTTAAAGATAGAAGATGCAATGATGTCCTTATTCAAGGATCTAAAGTAATGAATGGCCATTCGTATGTGTGGATCATGCATCAATCAGGGGGAAACTGGCAGCTCAAGTCCCTAACATATAGACCTTTGCAGTTGTCTATCCAGCTATTAAAATCACCTAGCACCATGCCAGGAGTAACCGAGTTAGATAGTGAAATTAAGGCATCATTCAACGCATCAGCGAAGTCGCTCTTTTTGTAGTTGGATGGGCGATAGATTTAAAAACTGATATTGAGTTGTGAGCTGCAATAGCCGTACTCCTGCAGGATCTCAGTGGGGACGACTTTGAAAGATGGATCCTTAGATTGTTCTAAAGATAGTAGCTAGGCCCTGATAGGGAGCTTTAATTTCAGGAGATTTGGTCAAAGCCAAATCCATCAAATTGTTTTGGCCCGAATTTTCTCGCAAATATATGTGGGGGGTGGGTAAGGCTAATAATTAATGTGGGGCGAGGCAAGGGAGACTGCGTGGAGGTCTCCCCCACCCCAATATATTTGTGGCCAAAGGCCTTTGAATTTGACCAATTCTACTCATTGAAATCATAGAGAATCTACCTTTTATATGGGTGCTGTCTGCATGTAACAATGAGCAGCTGGGGCTTTGGGGGTCAAAAGTAATCAGACATGTCCAGGGACATATCTAGTCAGGTCTCAGTAAGGTACACGACCACCACTTGCTTATTAGATAAAACGTGCCAAATGTCCTTAGCGTGAGCTTCCACAGAACATATACCATTTAACAAGCAAATAAGATGGGCAGTTGAGATCTTATAGCAGTTTATTTTTTTATTCCTGCATTTGCGAGATTAACTCCTTCGTATATGCAGAGGGGTTTTTAGGAATAATGTCCACCCATAAAATGTATTCTGATGTATTTTCCGATATGTTCTAGCTGTTGGTCACCTTGACTGTAATCAAGCAGCAGTAAATTGTCCTAAATTAATTTAACCATTCCATATGCCTATAGCCGGCAATTTTAATGTCCTGTAAACGATTTATAAGGTGCCATATAAATAGTACTGCCAAGCTACACATAAGTTCGTAATTGAAAATATAAAAATAATGTACTTTTAAAAAAGTCACTTAAATTGTATCCACAGAGAGATAGCAACATTGAGCAATATTCCATTGAAAGGCATACAAACGGGCAGCACGCCAGGCACTCCGGGATCCGGAAGAGAAACAAACAGGCTTGGCGTCAGAGCTTCACGCTGACGCATGCCTTGTGTCCCCGTATGACGCACCCTGTGATGCAAGATGCAAGTGGCCGCTCAGCGTATGGGGATGTGTAGTCTTTCTGGAGGTCTTTCCGAAGTAAAGATTCCAGAGAGAAAGTTTAAGCCCCAGGAATGAATGTTGGTGTAGAACATACAAATGAAGGCGTGGGCCGGAAGAACCACTAAAATCGAAAGTGAACAACAATATCTCTGTACACTAAAAGAGTTAAATCACAAACTCAGTGTAAAACTTTCTTGGCATTCTGTAAAGAGCAACCTTTGGCTCCCATCAGCCAGCACAGTCAGTGGTGCGGGGTCATAACAGTCCAAAATGTCAGGAGGGTCACAGGTTGCATACCCCGTGGCAGAGCATAACTTCTATGGCACCATTCTCTGATGGTGCTGGTCTCGCTGCTCACTTTGGACTCCTTAGCAGAGTGGCCAATGGACATCCTGAATAGAAGAGGGGCAAGTGGACATCCTGAAAAGCAGGGCCAAATGGGACAAGTAGGCCAGTCTTTACTACGGATGGCTGAAGGGCACCCGATCCACTATAAAAAAGAAAACATACATTCCAAGCTTTCCAATTGCAAAAAAAATCAAAAGACAAAATTAATTGTGGGAGTTGTTAAGCAGTGGCAGATAGCTCTCGTAAACCTCAATGAGTAGACGTGAGCAGGACAGAGAGTTTCTTAAAGCAGCAGGGGAGCAGCAAGCACCCCATAGCGTTTGGCAGCTTTGGAGAGGTGTTGTGGATGCAATTTCCAGAGCTCTACCTCATAGAGACTCTGGAACTTGACGTCAGGGTTCGAGGACGGACGGTTGGTGGAAGACTAGACACAGTAAGGGAGCTGTCCCCGCACTGCTGTTATGGTCCCCCTAATAAACCCACCTCATGACTCATATTGTGTCAGTGTCATTCTTCCACGACAAAGTGGCGACGAGGTGGTTAGTGGGGGACCGCAGCAGCTCCATCACTGGTTGCAAAGTAATGAGGCACCGTGCACGGCCTCGCCCTGCTGCTTTCAATTCTTGTCCGCAGTGCGAAAGAGGTGCAGGGAGAACAAGAGTAGGAACCTGTGTACATAAACATTACCCATAGCACCACAGGGCCAATGGTGACATGGCATACCGCCACAAAGGATAAGTCACGACGCCCAAGGACTCTAGAGCGCGAGCGTAGCATTTCCCAGCTCATGCGCGTTGGAAGAAAGGACCCATCGGCATCCTGCAAAGAGCATCCTGCTTCAAGGAAAAACGATTCTGAAGTCAACTCAACAGAACACTATACGGATGCCGCGAGGTGTCAATGTAACTGAGGAAGAGTTGTTTTTTTCTTGTGTTTTTTCGTTCTCCACTGCAAAAATGGAACATCAAGATCAAGCACAATGAAACACAAACAAAGAAGAACACAATAAGGAAGAAGTACTACCAACACACAAACGAATACAAAATAAAAATAAAAATGGAGGATAAAATAATAGTGCAGATGTGAGGGAGATAAGGAAAAAGGCACACGCAGCTCAATTGCAACCCACACAAAAAGAACTCACACAACATGAAAAACGTTTCATCTCCCTGTCCTTTTATTGCCACTCCAGGAGAACCCTCAACCCCCCGGGAACAATGGTTAGACTCATTCTAGGTGTATTTACGTGCAATTGGAGGGGCAAAATTCAGTGACGATCTGATAGAAGCATCCCTTCTGAACTGCCTGGGGAGCGAGGACCCATGCATCTTCGATACCCTGCCGGATGTAACGACACAGAAAGGTTCAGGTGACGCAGCTACCGCATCTTCCAAGAGATATGAAACAGCTATGGTAAAACTCGAACTGCACTTCGGCAACAAAACAAATGTAGTGCTAGAGCGGTAATAGTTCTTCACGAGAAAACAGAACAAGGGTGGATTGGTGGACAATTACATTGCAGCTTTAAGGGGGCTAATAGCAACTTGCAAGGTCACTGGCATATCGGATGAATATATAAGAGACCAATTGGTACTACATACAGCAGATTATGTCAAGCAAAGGATCCCGCGCTTGAACAGGCATTAGATGTTGCCAGAACAATCGAGTTAGGGAATAAATGCATAAGAGCAGTTCAACAGAATGAACACAATTCCATAACAGAGAAAGTGTAGTCTGTCACAGAAACTGATGTAGCATTAATCAGGAGGAGTCCAAAGCCCATTAGAGCAAAGCTGAATTGGCCAGATAATGCAATTAGAGCAAATTACTGCTCAGTGCCCAGGTCCTGTCGATGTGTCCACTCCAGGCATGCTGAAGGGGAGAAAGAGGGTGTGGCAAAGTAGCTCCGCGGCAATAACAGGGATGACCAGGTAAGATTTAAGCGTCTTTATTGTATCCTGCTTTGAACGTTAAGCCACAAGTGAGAGAGAAGAGCACGATACAACCCCACTCGGCAGGCAAAATCCTCCAACTGTCCCCCAACTGTCACCTTCCAC
Organism: Ambystoma mexicanum; assembly: GCF_040938575.1. Classification (NCBI taxonomy): domain Eukaryota; kingdom Metazoa; phylum Chordata; class Amphibia; order Caudata; family Ambystomatidae; genus Ambystoma; species Ambystoma mexicanum. The sequence continues at coordinate 612,592,288 of NC_090925.1, read as the reverse complement.
TCACGCGCACACCTCCCGCATTCCAGCACACTCACGCGCACACCTCCAGCATTCCAGCATGCACGCGAGCCGAGATGCGAGACGTCGCCTTCCACTAAAGAGCCTGCCGCATCCGTACGCGGCCCTAACCCATAGGATACAACACTTCTTCCTCTGTCAACCCAACAAAAATAACTTAAACTTGCTCACAACGTGAGGGCCAATATATAGATTAACTAGCAATCATGAACCAAGAGAGAGACCATGAGAAGAAAAGAAGACAGAACCCAGCTGTTAGAACCTCCCGGAGACATACTACCAAGAACGAACTAACGAGAAAGACCAAGAGAAAAGGAAGGAAACGGGACCCAAGAAAAAGAACCAACATCACCAAAGGAACCATAGTAACTACACCAGAACCTGGAAAGCTCAAAACACCAAGAACTCCTACACCAAGAAGTCCCACACCAAGAACTCCTACAAAACCAGCATCAGGGGTCTCCTTGCTCCATTGTGCAATTGAAAGGTCGTTGTGAGCATTTGTCTGGGACCTAGTGATAGCAGTGACCTGGATTTCCCCCAACAGGGACTCAATCTCAATTAGATCCCCTTGGATGGCCCCGGTTTTGGCCAGCTGATCAGCTAAGTCATTTCCAGTTTTGTCTGGTCCCTCTACTTTGGAATGACCCTTGATCTTTTTCCAATAGATGGTCATCTCATTCGAGGTGACAAGATCATCAATGTTTTGGATCAACTTCCCATGTTTCAAGGGTTTGTTGTTAGCACATAACATGCCTCTGGTTTTCCAATTAACCAGGTGCTCCACGAACCCGTTCCGTACATAATCCGAATCTGTGATTATGACCAGTTCGTGGAGTTGATGCTGGACAGCAGTGAGGATGGCCTGATGCACAGCCATCAATTCTGCCACCTGACTACTTCGGGGACCAATTTTGTATCCAGTGGAGGGTTCTGGGAACTCATTCACCCATGCATTCCCTACGCCGGCCACCAGTTCTTTCTCCCCGTTGTTGTCAACATGGTAAGAGCATCCATCCACATAGACAGTGGGCATTCCCTCACACTTGTCCTTTTCAAAGACTTTGTGTGGGGAATTAAGGTATGCCTCCGTGTTGTCCTTTATTTTTAGACTCTCGTCCTCGAGACAGTTTTCTCTGGCACAATCATGCAAGTCAGCCAGACCTTGCGCGAGGGGACTCTTCTTGTTTTGGCCATATCTGACTTCCACAGGAAAGCCTTGCATTGACAGAATCCAGGAAGTAATTCGGGAATTACTCACATTTCCGGCCCGGATTCTGTCACTTTGGAGATATTGCAGAGGCTGGTGTGGAGTCTCCACTATGATGTGCTCCCCCTGGATAAACGGGCGGTAATTCTTCAATGCCCACACCGTCGCCAGGAGTGCCTTCTCACAATCGTTGAATTTCTCCTCCACAGAGGATAAAGTTTTGCTCGCATATGAGATTACTTTATTGACCTTGTCATGCTTTTGGTATAATACTGCCGTCAAGCACGTATTAGAGAACCCCGTCTCCAGGAAGAACTCCTTGTTTCTGACAGGGTAAGCTAGGCAAGGCGCTTGTGAGAAGCTTCTTTTGAGTTGTTTTACTGCCTCGGCTTGTTCTGGACCCATTCCCACTTGACCCCCCCCTTCAGGAGATGAATCAGGGGTCTGGTGATCTCTGCGTAGCCCTCAATGAACTTTCTGCTGTAATTAGTCAGTCCAAGGAGGCTCCTTAGTTCCTGCAGAGTTGTGGGGTCTTTCAGTTTCTGAAGTGCTTCCACTTTCTTTTCCTGGGGACAGAGACCCTGAGGAGTAATCTCATGCCCCAAGAAATTAACACGGGTTCTACACCACTGTGCTTTCTGAAAGGAAAGTTTTGCTCCGGCGGCTCTCAACTGGGTCAGAACATAACGGATCTCCGCTATGTGTTCCTCCACAGATGAACTTTTGATGAGGACATCATCTACATAAGCCAGGTTACCCCTTGCACCCAGGTCGGGCATGGCCTTATGTAGGAAAATATTGAACTCATTACCGGAGTTAAGGTATCCGAAGGGCGTCCGGGTCCATGTATACTGTTGGCCCCCAAAGGTAAAAGCCAGTTTGTATTGGTCCTCCCTACTGACAGGCACAGTCCAGTATCCATTGGTCAGGTCTATTGCAGTGAATACCTGTGACCCCTGAATCTGGGCCAGCCCTTGGTCAATGTAGGGCAGAGGCCATCGGGAAGTATGGACCCGTTTGTTGAGCTCCCTAAGGTCAGCGCAGAGTCTCCACTGGCCGTTTGGCTTCAATATTCCCAGCACCGGATTATTGAAGGTGCTGTGGACTGGACGGATTATTCCCCTGGACTCAAGGTTCTTAATTATTTCAGTAAGGGACTCCATTGATGCGAGAGGCAAGCGATATTGCTTCACAAACACAGGAGTCATGCCAGGGTCCGTGGGGATTGTTGTTGTGTGGATGTCAGTGCGACCACAGTCATATGAGTCTACCGCAAAGAGATCTTGGAAATCCAAGAAAACTTGTTTCAACTTTTGCTTTTGTTCCAGAGTCACACAGGCATCAGCTAGGTTGACTCTCTCTTCCACCATCTGCCTGAAGCCTGGAAAGACTTCTGGTTTGGCTATTTCAGCGGCCTCCTCCAGCTGGGTGGAGAAGTCCCTGGTCAGAGTGCTGATTTGGACTGGAGGCTTCAGGTGGGAAAGGCAGCCCTCATGGACCTGGAAAATCACCTCATCCCTCCTGAAGTCACAAGTCACATCTTCCTTACCATAGGGGCAGGAAGTGTACACCAGGAAGTTCCCCCCATGCCGGGTAAAAATCCTGTCTGGTGTTGTGTTGTCATCACTGTCACTGTCAAAGCAGTCCTTGGGGATTGGCCCTAACAGTTCATTTCCAAGATCAATGGAGAAATGTCGGTCATCAACCGCCATTCCAATAATGGTGCCTGCGGCTAGAGTAATACTCTTTAAGTCGCTGTTATCCACCTCTATTGGAATGGTGTCATGTTCTATGTTGACTAATGGTGTTGGGTTTACCCCCAACCCTTGCTGTTGGAGAGAAGCGTTTAGATGTATGTAAGCATCAGGGTTTTTCAAATGTTGTCCTCTTTTAGCTTTCACTTCCAGGGAGAATTGTCGAGTCCTTTCTGGTATGGTGACTTCCTCTTTAATCTGAATTTCAACTGCATAAGGTAGCAATTGAGCTGACCTAAATGCTTTTTCTGGATCATCAAAGCCCATGGGACTATCCGCTAATCGGGACCAAGCTTTGAAGTTTATTAGGTCCAAACTAATGGCAAAGCGATTGAGAATGTCACTGCCTAAGTAAAAGGCGGCAGGGACGTCTCGCACGACCCAACAATTATGGACAATGCTCTTGTTGCCAATGGAGATTTTGAGCATACACCTGCTTGGCAGGAGATGTTTGGAATTAGGTGCTTCCAGGTCCATTTCCCATTTGTCTATCAGTTTGAAGGTGGGAATGGATGGATCTTTTGGGAGTTGGCGGAACATGGCTTCGCTGATGAAGCTCTTACCGTTGTTCACACACACTCGAGCGAGAACAGAGTCCTTCCCATCATTTAACTGGACAGGGATGAACAACTGCTCTCCAATTTGCTGAATATCAGCCAGGCTCTGAGCTGATTTCACATCTTTCTGGACTATAGGAGTGGGAGTTTCTGATTGTGGATTAGTAAAGAATTTCAGAGTGTTTCCTTCCAGCGTGGAATACCACCTTAAACTGGAAGGAAGGTTGATTTTCAGAAACAGAGAGGACCCCCCATCACCAGTCTGTTGTCCTACTGCTATTACTGTCACGTCTGGAATTTGGCTATTCTGGAAGTGAAATTCTACTTGGTCAGGTTCTTGTTCAACCATGTGGCAGGTGCCGTTTAAACTAACATGGTTGACACTCTGTTTTAATTTTATTGGTCGGCTAGTCTGGGTCCAGAGGACCTTGTTTACACAATCTATTAGGGGTGACAACCTTCTCAGGAGGTCATTCCCCAGTAAACAAGGGGTGCCCTCTGGAGTCACAACTATGACCGGGTTTTTCAACTTGTGTCGCCCAATTTTAATGTCCAAGTCTGCCGTCCCCTCGACGGGAATTTCCTTCCCGTCAAAGTTCTGCAGTTGTCCAGGAAGGGAGGTGAGAGGAATTTGGTAATTCTCTCCCCTTCCTGCATTCAGTTCGTCAAAGGCCCTTCTGGACAGAAGGGTAGCTTGAGATCCCGTGTCCACCAGCGCTGAAATTGTACCCTGCCCCTGTACTTGTACCGGGGCATAGTATCTTCCCTCCTTCTCCTCAAGGGGGCACAGATAATGCACATTTTTGGACAACTGGTGGGCTAACTTTCTGGTTTTGGACATCGCTAGCGAAGAGATTTGGGCAGAATTCTGTGGAGAGCCTTGGGAATCTGAAAGAAAAAGTTGGCAACTGGAGATCAGAGCCATTTTGGGTTCCCCTGGCTCCGGTTCTGGGCCGCCCCCCCCTTTTTGGAGGCAGTCACCAGGATGGGTTTGAACCAGGGGATTTTCTTGCTGTTGGTTCTGGGATGAGATAGTGGGCGGCGGTAGCTCAGTCTCCACATCTCCCCAGTCTGGATTTGCATCCCTAGGGACCCATTTTTCTTTGGGAGGAGTTCCCCCCTCTCTGAAGGAGAAGATCCTTTTCCCAGGATCCTCTGAGGATCCCTCTCCCTCAAATTGGAAGACCTGTACCTCCTCCTCAAACTGAGTCTGTTTGGGTCTTTTGTTTCTCCTACCCCCCCTCTGCTCCTTAGGAGGCAGACTTTCAGGGGCAAGAGATTTTGTTTCCGGTTCCTGGGTTTCCAGGGGCTGTTTACAAGTGAGGAAGGAAGCTTCCTCCAAGGCTTTACACCACCTGTTTTTAGGAATAATGTCCACCCATAAAATGTATTCTGATGTATTTTCCGATATGTTCTAGCTGTTGGTCACCTTGACTGTAATCAAGCAGCAGTAAATTGTCCTAAATGAATTTAACCATTCCATACGCCTATAGCCGGCAATTTTAATGTCCTGTAAACGATTTATAAGGTGCCATATAAATAGTACTGCCAAGCTACACATAAGTTCGTAATTGAAAATATAAAAATAATGTACTTTTAAAAAAGTCACTTAAATTGTATCCACAGAGAGATAGCAACATTGAGCAATATTCCATTGAAAGGCATACAAACGGGCAGCACGCCAGGCACTCCGGGATCCGGAAGAGAAACAAACAGGCTTGGCGTCAGAGCTTCACGCTGACGCATGCCTTGTGTCCCCGTATGACGCACCCTGTGATGCAAGATGCAAGTGGCCGCTCAGCGTATGGGGATGTGTAGTCTTTCTGGAGGTCTTTCCGAAGTAAAGATTCCAGAGAGAAAGTTTAAGCCCCAGGAATGAATGTTGGTGTAGAACATACAAATGAAGCCGTGGGCCGGAAGAACAACTAAAATCGAAAGTGAACAACAATATCTCTGTACACTAAAAGAGTTAAATCACAAACTCAGTGTAAAACTTTCTTGGCATTCTGTAAAGAGCAACCTTTGGCTCCCATCAGCCAGCACAGTCAGTGGTGCGGGGTCATAACAGTCCAAAATGTCAGGAGGGTCACAGGTTGCATACCCCGTGGCAGAGCATAACTTCTATGGCACCATTCTCTGATGGTGCTGGTCTCGCTGCTCACTTTGGACTCCTTAGCAGAGTGGCCAATGGACATCCTGAATAGAAGAGGGGCAAGTGGACATCCTGAAAAGCAGGGCCAAATGGGACAAGTAGGCCAGTCTTTACTACGGATGGCTGAAGGGCACCCGATCCACTATAAAAAAGAAAACATACATTCCAAGCTTTCCAATTGCAAAAAAAATCAAAAGACAAAATTAATTGTGGGAGTTGTTAAGCAGTGGCAGATAGCTCTCGTAAACCTCAATGAGTAGACGTGAGCAGGACAGAGAGTTTCTTAAAGCAGCAGGGGAGCAGCAAGCACCCCATAGCGTTTGGCAGCTTTGGAGAGGTGTTGTGGATGCAATTTCCAGAGCTCTACCTCATAGAGACTCTGGAACTTGACGTCAGGGTTCGAGGACGGACGGTTGGTGGAAGACTAGACACAGTAAGGGAGCTGTCCCCGCACTGCTGTTATGGTCCCCCTAATAAACCCACCTCATGACTCATATTGTGTCAGTGTCATTCTTCCACGACAAAGTGGCGACGAGGTGGTTAGTGGGGGACCGCAGCAGCTCCATCACTGGTTGCAAAGTAATGAGGCACCGTGCACGGCCTCGCCCTGCTGCTTTCAATTCTTGTCCGCAGTGCGAAAGAGGTGCAGGGAGAACAAGAGTAGGAACCTGTGTACATAAACATTACCCATAGCACCACAGGGCCAATGGTGACATGGCATACCGCCACAAAGGATAAGTCACGACGCCCAAGGACTCTAGAGCGCGAGCGTAGCATTTCCCAGCTTATGCGCGTTGGAAGAAAGGACCCATCGGCATCCTGCAAAGAGCATCCTGCTTCAAGGAAAAACGATTCTGAAGTCAACTCAACAGAACACTATACGGATGCCGCGAGGTGTCAATGTAACTGAGGAAGAGTTGTTTTTTTCTTGTGTTTTTTCGTTCTCCACTGCAAAAATGGAACATCAAGATCAAGCACAATGAAACACAAACAAAGAAGAACACAATAAGGAAGAAGTACTACCAACACACAAACGAATACAAAATAAAAATAAAAATGGAGGATAAAATAATAGTGCAGATGTGAGGGAGATAAGGAAAAAGGCACACGCAGCTCAATTGCAACCCACACAAAAAGAACTCACACAACATGAAAAACGTTTCATCTCCCTGTCCTTTTATTGCCACTCCAGGAGAACCCTCAACCCCCCGGGAACAATGGTTAGACTCATTCTAGGTGTATTTACGTGCAATTGGAGGGGCAAAATTCAGTGACGATCTGATAGAAGCATCCCTTCTGAACTGCCTGGGGAGCGAGGACCCATGCATCTTCGATACCCTGCCGGATGTAACGACACAGAAAGGTTCAGGTGACGCAGCTACCGCATCTTCCAAGAGATATGAAACAGCTATGGTAAAACTCGAACTGCACTTCGGCAACAAAACAAATGTAGTGCTAGAGCGGTAATAGTTCTTCACGAGAAAACAGAACAAGGGTGGATTGGTGGACAATTACATTGCAGCTTTAAGGGGGCTAATAGCAACTTGCAAGGTCACTGGCATATCGGATGAATATATAAGAGACCAATTGGTACTACATACAGCAGATTATGTCAAGCAAAGGATCCCGCGCTTGAACAGGCATTAGATGTTGCCAGAACAATCGAGTTAGGGAATAAATGCATAAGAGCAGTTCAACAGAATGAACACAATTCCATAACAGAGAAAGTGTAGTCTGTCACAGAAACTGATGGAGAAGAAACTGATGTAGCATTAATCAGGAGGAGTCCAAAGCCCATTAGAGCAAAGCTGAATTGGCCAGATAATGCAATTAGAGCAAATAACTGCTCAGTGCCCAGGTCCTGTCGATGTGTCCACTCCAGGCATGCTGAAGGGGAGAAAGAGGGTGTGGCAAAGTAGCTCCGCGGCAATAACAGGGATGACCAGGTAAGATTTAAGCGTCTTTATTGTATCCTGCTTTGAACGTTAAGCCACAAGTGAGAGAGAAGAGCACGATACAACCCCACTCGGCAGGCAAAATCCTCCAACTGTCCCCCAACTGTCACCTTCCACTCACGCGCACACCTCCCGCATTCCAGCACACTCACGCGCACGCCTCCAGCATTCCAGCATGCACGCGAGCCGAGATGCGAGACGTCGCCTTCCACTAAAGAGCCTGCCGCATCCGTACGCGGCCCTAACCCATAGGATACAACACTTCTTCCTCTGTCAACCCAACAAAAATAACTTAAACTTGCTCACAACGTGAGGGCCAATATATAGATTAACTAGCAATCATGAACCAAGAGAGAGACCATGAGAAGAAAAGAAGACAGAACCCAGCTGTTAGAACCTCCCGGAGACATACTACCAAGAACGAACTAACGAGAAAGACCAAGAGAAAAGGAAGGAAACGGGACCCAAGAAAAAGAACCAACATCACCAAAGGAACCATAGTAACTACACTAGAACCTGGAAAGCTCAAAACACCAAGAACTCCTACACCAAGAAGTCCCACACCAAGAACTCCTACAAAACCACCTGCCCACCAGAGAACACTAAACACCTTCTGCCGAGGCTGCCACCCAGGCCTCCAGCCTGCCACACTGGAGCACAGACCAAGGAAACACTGGGCCCAACCGGCCATCCAATGTACCACAACCAACACCAAACCCCGCAGAAAAGAAAACAAGGAGAGCCAACACTGAAAAACAACCCCTGCCAATCTGTGTACAACAGAACTCCTTCCGCCCAAGCTGCCACCCTGGGTCCCCAGCCTGCCACACCGGAGAACAGAACAAAGAAACATTGAGCCCACCCGGCAACCCAATGTCCTTAACACATTCACAATAAACCACAGGAGCAAAGCTCATCCACGATAAAGGCGCTACTCACCCATACAAGAACCACACCTCGAGAGCCATCCATCACGAAACACAGGGCCCGGCCGGAACCCTGCACAACATAGGAGAAACTCAAAATAAACCCACGCACCACTTAAAACCAGAGCAACCTACGTCAACTAACAACAACCCCAACAGCACAAGACCAAAAGTGCTAGTAAAGTGACCAATACAAACAACAAATGCCCCCAGGACATAAGGACCAACTACAATTTCCCCTAATACAGAAGGGACAATTTCCGAAAAGCTTAAAATCCCACCCGGCAATTATAAGCAAACTGGGCACTACCGGAGGGAAGTGCCCTAAACCCAAACACAACTCTCCCACCCCCATTATATCACCCACACACACATACAACCTCCCTGGCACTCTACACACACAATCGCCACCACCAGCATGGCCGCAAACACACCCACTTACCAAACCCACCCGGCAATTTGGCACACATATACATAACCAGTATGACTGTAATACATAACTACCGGTGTGATAGCAACAGAAGTCATGGCAATAAGAATATTATCCAGAACCATAAACCGGTAACTAATGCCCAAACACAAATGATGTGTTGAAAAGAAAAAAAAACGACAACCTCCCACAAGCCCAGAAATCCCCAAAAGATAGGGCATTAATGGGGGTAATCCATACCTAAAAGGAAAACATGTTAAAATCACCTTGAAACGGGCAATATTCAGCAAATTTACCCACAATAAAAGAACTCACAAGGAGTAGTCCATACCTGAAAAGAAAAACACGTTATTAATAATCACACTGTGTGATTTATTAATGATTCACACCCAAACATGAAATCAAACTGCAAACATTTCCCTAGGAACAGCGACGCACACCATACGCCACGAACAGAATGGATAAACAGAACCACGCAACAACTGACACACACACATCCTGGCCAGGATTAGACAACAAATTAAAACATTAAGTTTCAGACAAAGAAAACTCGTTAATACGCATGTAGAAATCGAACTCTCTGAACTCCCGCAGCAGCGTATTACAGGATGAGCAGTAGTCCTCGTGACGGCATCCCCCCAGCCCCCCCAGTCCACATACGACACACTGATGGGTACAAACTTTCTTCAGCTCATCCACCTCCAATTCAGCCGAACGCCTCTCCACTCCAGTTAACCTCTTGACGGCCACGTCCCTTCCAGTAAGAGCGACACCAACTGACGAACGATACAAACGCTTCTCATCCTTAAGAGCATAGATGTGGGAACTTTGGTGCAAGTCTGAACGCTCACTGGGTAACGAACCCACTAAAACCGCTTCCGTAACACCGTGACCCGCCCCTCTGCAAAAATGACCAGGAACATCACACATGCTGCGTTCCAGTGGGAGACTCTCGTTGTGCTCCAAACACGCGCAGGCGCACTGTACAGGAACACTGTCATGTGGGGAAACCTCCACTGGCTCAAAGACCAACCCAGACATTACAGACACAGGGGCACCCACATGACCCTGCGACCCTGCCATTCCTTCAGGACCCTCACGCAAAAAGGATCTATATTGGGTCAGTTCTCTGTGAAACAGCGCGCCTGAAGTTCTTCTTGCATGAAGTGGAACGGGACCGCGCTCAACCACAACAGGGACCACAGGCCACGCTAAACGTGGACAACAGTTCGCACAGATTAAACACTGCCTCACCAATGCGGCAGCGGCGAACGTCGGAACGGCACCGCGCTCGAACCCAACCGGGGAGCACAGGTCTCGTATACGAAACACCTGTCCTTTATAGTCCACAACACCTCGAAGTCAGCTTCAATCTACGGTACTGGACCCAGGGTATATACCATGCATCCCGTTGCAGCCTGCTAGCCGACTACGATGAGATTCCAGTACTGGACACGGGGCAGACACACTGTACCCCGCTACAGCCTGCCGAACCACTCACGATGGCGTTGACAGAAACACGCCGCTGGACCGAGGGGCACTACACGCACCCCTGCTGCAGCCAACCAGACTCCGTCAGGAAATTCAAGGTTTACACCAAAGCACAGACCAACACCAATCCGCTTTGTGGAGGAACTCTTTTGATGGCCCCGCTGGGTGGGGTTAACACGATGGAGGGCAGCACTCTTCTCTCAGCAAGCCGCCTCCTCCTCAGTGGATCCCACCTTCGTCGCCAGTGTGGCAAAGTAGCTCCGCGGCAATGACAGGGATGACCAGGTAAGATTTAAGCGTCTTTATTGTAGCCTGCTTTGTACGTTAAGCCACAAGTGAGAGATAAGAGCATGTTACAACCCCACCCGGCAGGCAAAATCCTCCAACTGTCCTCCAACTGTCCCCCAACTGTCACCTTCCACTCACGCGCACACCTCCCGCATTCCAGCACACTCACGTGCACACCTCCAGCATTCCAGCACGCACGCGAGCCCAGGTGCGAGCCATCGCCTTCCACTAAAGAGCCTGCTGCATCCGCATGCGGCCCTAACCCATAGGATACAACAGAGTGCCAAGCCAGTACTGCAGAATGTTTCAAATGTGGTTTAGTGGGGCCCTTTGTAAGGTTTTGCAGGGATTCACGAGGGAGAAACACAAAGAAAAGTGCCATCAAAGCCCTGGAAGTAATTGGTGGCACGAACAGCTTACTGACCTTTATACAAGATTAGCATAGCCCCAAATTCATTTTGTCAATTAGCAACAACATGAAGAAAGGCCCATGGGAACGTTTGTAAGTCAATTAATACACACTGGACATGATGACTGATACAGGATCTCCACTACACAATAATAGACTGTGACACTTATGCCAACACCCTGCGAGGAGATTTAGAGAGACTAAAACCTATGAATGTCAAAGCTGTTGGCTGCAGCAAAAGCCAGATCTTCATTGTTGCGACCAATCGTTTCACCTAAAGTTCCGAGATAGATGTACATATTGCAAATTGTATGTAGCCAAAAATGGATTCTCCATAGTGGGATGGGAATAGAAATCCGTGTTACGCATCAGAATACATCCAGGAGAGGCCCAGCCCATCTTGAGCATCACTGAACACACTGCCCTCTCCAAAGAAAGCTTAATGAATATGTTTCCTGATGTGTTTACAAACATAGTTGGGCAACTCAAGGGTCAAAATTGCATATTCTGAAGAGAAATGCAAGGCCGACAGTGCACAAGGTATGCAACATACCTGTTGGAATGAAAAATGCCCTGCAGTATGAGTTGAAGAGATTGTGCAACGAAGACATCATCAAACCCATCGAGTCGTCTGAGTGGTTGGTCCCCATCGTTATTGTTCGGAAACCAGACAACAGTATCAGGATGTGTGCAGACTTGAGAGATCTCAATGCCAACATATGGGTCGACAGACACCCACTTCCCAACATTAATGAAAGGCTGTTGACAATAAAACCTGCTAGGATATTCACGACCCTTGATCTATCATCGGCATACCATCACACTGTCCTGGAGGAAGAATCAAGACATCTCACCTCCTTTGAAACACCATTGGGAGCGTTTAGATTCAGGCGCATGCCGTTTGGATTAGGATCGGCAGCGGCTGTCTTTCAGAGACTTATGCAACAGCTGTTCGGGGGCCTAGATGGAGTGTACTATTTCCAGGGTGACATATTGAACGCAGCAATGTCAGAAGAAGAACACAATGCAAAACTGCTGAGAGTACTCCAAACCGTTCCCAACAGAGGATTCACCTTGAAGTTTGAAAAATGTCGAGTTAAAGTAACGGAAGTGACACACTTAGGCCACGTCATTACACAAGGTGGGATAAAACCCAAAGCCAAACTGGTAGAAACAATATCAAAAGTCTCTCCACCAGTAAACAAAGATCAACTGTGCTCATTTTTGAGCATGGCAGAATATACTGGGCAATTTGGCAGTTCAGGACACTAATCTGGGGTTTGCCTGTAACAATCAAGACAGACCAAAAACCCCTTGTCCATATTATTTGTTAGTCCAAATCTCTTTCTACTTCACCAAGTATCAACAGGTGGTTGGTAGACATAATGCAGTACAATATCAAGGTGATGTACATTCCTGGCCATGAAAATGTAGTGGCAGATTGCTTATCAAGATTACCATGGAATAACACTGACAAGGAAGAGTAAAGAGTTGAGGTTGAGGAATGTGTCATGGCAAAAATCCAACCTGCCGTTTCGAAAAATGAATGGAAGGAGGCTGTGAACGGAGAGGAGGAGATGTCCTGGTTAGGACACATGGTCCAAGAGGGATGTAACGACAAAAAACACAGATTCCAAGGGTATACGCATGTGAGTAATGAGATAAGTGTAAACTGTGGTTGTTTACTCATAGGTGAACGGTTAAATTCCCCACTATGTCTTCATGAGAGGATCTTACAACTTGCACATGAAGGCCACCTAGAGAAGAACCTTGCCAAGCAACGGCTAAGGGAGAAATATTGGTGGCCGAGAATGATGAAAGAGGCAGAAGATTTGGTGAAAACATGTCAACCATGTGCCAATAACGATAAGCCAAAGAAACCACATACAGCTCCACTCATACCAATAAAAATACCCAAGAAAGTTTGGTGCAAACTAACTATGGACATTATCAGCCCATTTGTGACACTAGGGAACTACAAAGTTTTCATCATCTGTCTAGTGGACTACATGTCTAAATGAGTGTAATGGGGAATTGTAGAGGACACTATCACTATCAGGAAAGTTATCACGTTTTTAGAGGAAGTGTTCAATAGAGAAGGAGACCCTGAGGAAATAGTGACAGACAATGGAGTACAGTTTGTTTCAAAGGAGATGCAAGTTTTTCTGAGACATAGGTGCATCAACTGCAGATGTAAATCACTTTATCATCCATTAGAAAATGGTTGGGTTGAACGTATGAACAGGGTTGTCAAAAATACTATATAGTTAGCATTGACGAATGCCTTGCCATGGAGGGAAGTGTTAAAAGAGACACTCAATGCTTAGAGAGTGATCCCCCATTCTGCGACCGGTGTTGAGTCATCTGTAATGATGAGAGGAGAGCATTGTGCAATAGATGAAACCCATTCTGGGTAGATAGAAATCATACAAAGAAAATAGACATGGGTGAAATTTCAAAGAGAGTCCATGAAAAGCAATGCAAATATAAGGAATACTATGACAAAACAAAAGCAACACGCAGTTCGTCGTTTCAAGAAGGTGACTGGGTCCATGTCAAGGACCCTCAAAGGATGTTAAAAGGTTTGTCAAAATACCAGGAACATCAACAAGTAAGAGACGTTGGATGGAAAAGTATTAGACTGGAGGATGGTATGAAGTGGTCGACCAATGATCTGGTTCCTGCCCCAAAGGGCACAACACTCACTGAGACTTTGAATGGTGCCAGGTCAACCGTCCATACTGAGTATGAAAGGTGGTTAGAGAGTGATTCACGAAGTGACATTGGCAAAGGTCTATCCAGAAGAGCGAGAAGAATAGTTCCTTGTCGGACGAAAGATTATATATATTACTCACGTTTTCCTCTGCAGTCATCCCAACTGTGTCTACCTCTCTACCGATCCCACATCCCCTTCTCCCTTCCTTCGTCAATTCCCTGCCTTTCCCCCACCTTTCTTTCATGCATGTTGTACCTCTCTCCCCCTCAACCTTGTTTATTTGTCAATATATGGGGAGAAGTTGTTGTGGATGTGCTTGGGTATTTATAATGACACACATGTGGGCCAGATCTATGTTGCACATTTTGCATACAGGCACTGGCCCTGGCCTGTTGCCATCTTGTACATCACGCTACAAGAAGCTTTCAATAGCTTTTCGGCTCCCAGGACTATGCCCAGATGTGGGCCTTACTACAACCTCTGGCAGTCCACATACCTCTCTGGGGGCGAACCCTCGAACAATGGTCTATCAATAAATTGAGACGAGCCCTGGGTGAACTCTTTGCCAGTCAGTGTGGCCACCTAAGGGTTGAGTCTTCAGAAGAGGAGGCTCGGCGGTGCTGGTACCTGGCAAACAGCACCCCCGTAGCAAAGAGCACTTCAGCCTAACACTGCTCCAAATGCACCAGGACAACAAACACAAGAGGAGCAGAAGCCACTGGCATATTCTGGCAATTCTCCTTTTTTTAATTGTATTTTGGTTAAAACATTTTCAACCTTAACAATTTCATACAAACGAAAACAAAACATTTGACAAATAGTTCTGTGGGTTGTGTGGCCAGCATTGTCAGGTGGCAATTAAAAATAAGCGAATTAAGAAGAGGCAATCTCACGATGAAAAGATGAATTAGGGCACAAAGAAGACAGATGGGCTGGGGCAGACTCTTTCACTTCTGATACCTCTTAATGGCCTTCCCATAAATTACAACACAATTTTTTTTACAGCAATAAAGTAGCACCAAATATTGTGCTGCAATAAAGTAATTTTTGCGTGATTAATGTTGGTAATAAGCTCATATTAAAGTCCCACCAGCAGAAAAATGTATTATGAAAATAATAAAAAATAGGAATACAATTGTAATAATCTGGTTATAATAATGCAAACATGAAATGCACGTAAATGTATTCTCTAATTGCATACTTTTGGCTTGTAGTTCTACAATTGTACTTTTGGGTGGCAGGCACCTGAATTGGGGTACTAGCATCTAATTGCCATGCCTATACAGACACAGTGTCTGCAATGGGCATTTTCTGCTATTGTGACGAACAACTTCTGGGGCACCAGTGGTCCAGGGATGAAAATCGGTTTCTAAAACATCAATCAGCCTCACACCTCTAGTACACCAGATGGGATCCGAACAGATTGGAAAGACAAGCAATTTATAAACCTCCTAGTCCAATTTTGGTTATGTGGACGGAATGTCAAGCTTATCTCCGCAAGGTCGTGGATCGTTGGTTAGTTGCGATACAGCAAAAATAAAATGATTACCTAATGATAAAAGGGTCTGTCCAGACAAGGTTGTATAAACATATCTACTTTATTATTATACAACAGACAGTTCTTGCACACTACAAAATCCAACCCACCCTGTAAAGGAATGCAGAGGACAGACAGTTTCAAGAAGGAAAAGAGATGCACTCTGGATACTGACAGGAGGGTAGTTGGTAAAGTAATTAATCGCAAAAGTTCAAGGATACTTGGTTTAAACACAAAGGGAGCAATGGGTCATACAATGTCACTAGGAGCCTTCGGAGAAGGACCAGGGGGGACAGAACCACAATGTACCTTGTGCTTGTGGAAGTTCTTGGTGCTCAACAGTGGATAGACGGTTTCAGGGTGCTTTGCAACTTCTGCGACACAGTTATAGATGGGAGGCAGCCATGGGTATTAGGCAGCAGGCAGTTCGATGAGGGAGGCTGGACAGAACGCTGGAGGCTGGCCTACACGGCGGCTCAGGGCCAGGAGTTGTTGTCTCAGTGCTGGTTGGTGGGTCTGGAGCACTGCTTCTTCACTGGGCTTGTGTCGTCCTTTAAGAGGAGGGTAGCTCAAAGCTGAGGAGAGTGTTGCAGGCAACGGCCTTGTCCTTGGTTTGGGTCAGAGACTCCCTGGCACTTCCTACATAGGAAACTTGCTTGCAGAGCCTAGCAGGGCACACTGTGTGCTGGCTGTGTACCGGTTCTGGAGCTGCTGGAGGGTCCTCTGGATTCAGTATCTCCCTCTGTTCCCTGGGTGATGTTTAGGGGAGGGATCTTGCTTCCTTCTTTGGAGAGCCTGGCCTTGCTTCACTGGCGGAAGCTGTAAGGCAGACTGTACCTTCAGCCAGGGTCCAATGCTGAGTTCTTCTTGTTACACCTTGCAAAGTCTTCTGATGATCTGAACAACAGAGGGGCTAAGCCCTATTTTAAAGCCAAATGGGCCATAGCGATTGGTGTAGGCTAAGCCTATTGTCATGATGCCTACCTCCAAGGAGCCAGGTCCGACCCAGCAACCCCAGAGGCAGGCATCATTCCCCCCAGGGAAGTGCCAGCGGGCCCAAGCTGGGGCCCTTTGGACACAGTCCTGGCGCCTTAGGCGCCAGGCTCATAAAGCTAGACATGTGTTCAAGTGTTTTAATGTGCACTTACCTGATGCAGACCATGCTGCTACATCCAGGCCCTCTTGAGGCCTGAATGGAACTACTTTACCTGTGGGACTACTTTCCACCTGGGTGTGGTCGGGGAAGGATACATACCTGATCGGTGGAAGGATACATACCTGGAACTTCTTCCAAAGCTATTTAAACCACGCCCGATCAGCAACTCACGCTTCGAGTTGTTCTGCTCCTCGCAGCTGGACGCTCACCATGTCAGCTCCTGCATCTGGACTTCAGCCACGCCTGTCAGCATCCTGGGTCACCTGCAAAGGGAGATAAGAGAGAATTGGCTAGAAAGAAGACCTTACCTGCTAAAGCTGCATCACAGAGACATCACACCGATGATCCTGAAAGGGAAGACATCATTTTTAAAACCATTTCGCTTCGATCGCTGCAGCGCTGCATTTCACTCACCTTTCCTGGGCACCTCCATCTTCAGCAGCGATCATCCGTATCCGCAGCCACTTCCCAGAGCCTAGAGAGAAAAAGACAAGAAAACAAGGTGAGAGAAGGAAGGGAATAGGAAAGGCTCAGTTTCCTTCTAAGACTTACCTGTTGGGTCATTCCCATTTCATTTCGGGTCCTGCCGCTTCCTGGCATTCCGGACCCCGGCCCCTATGGGGAAAAAAGACAAAGACATTGAATGAGCGAATGCAAAGACATTACCTGAACGCTCACCCAGAACTTACCTGTCATTTACTGGAACTGCACGTTTCACTTCGGGTCGGCGCCATATCTCCGGCATTCCGAACCCCGGCCCCTACGGGGAAAAAGACATAAGCGTTAGCACTTGCTGCAATAAGACAAAGAACATTATTATTAAGCTTGAACTTTTGAACTTGCAACAGAACTCTTACAGCGCCTCACCTGAATAGTCAAGCTTATTTTGAACTCCCATCAAACCTCAATCCAGTGAAGTAACTGGGTTTCAACACGCCCCTGCATCAGAAGCAGGATGGAGAACTCATCCTTCCAGACCCTAAGGGGAATATTCCTGCGAGCCAGAAAAGCCAGAGTAGAGGGGCCCTTCCTGTCCATCTTCAGAGTCCTGCGCTTCACCATTGAAGAAGCATCAGCACTCGAAGCCAGACCTGCGCCTCCGTGGGAATCAGGTGAGCGTGACACCTATCTTAATGAATCAATCCTGGTTCCCCACCAACAATCTCCTGTGTGCCTGAGGTCATAAGGAGAGTGCTTTGCAACAGAAAAGGTAAAGGGGTGAAAACATGTAATACTAAGTCCCACTCATCTTCCTGTCTGTTGTGGATCAAAGGGTCTCTCTGGTTAATTGAGCTCTCTACGGTTCCTGATAAAGTGGCAGGTCACCCTTGAAGGTGTCACAAGAACAGACTTTCTGTCTCCATCAAATAACATACTCCTACCCTCTGAATAGGGTCCCCCTGCGGGGTTTGCGTACTGTAAATACATGTACCAGACATGACAGCTCACTGTCATTGATACTTTAGGGCAGGAGCTGGCTTCGGGTTGACAAAGTGCATATGAAAGGGGTGTTGGGGTTTGCCTGTTCTTTGTTTTAGCTTCTGCAGCCAGGCCCCATGTGGGCCTGTTTAAAGTATAATCTATTAGTATGTTAATTACGATACCTGCCGCCACCATCTACAGAGGGTAAACAAATGGACTGAGCAGATCCATGTACCCTTTGATAGTTAATTAGGCTGGCCATGGCCGGAGGAAGGATTGGACCTCCCCCTTGTGAGATGCATTGTTTACTCCACCTGTCAAATACCAACTAAATATGACAGGGAGGACTGTGCCTGTAGTCTGTGTCCACCCAGAGTACACAGGTCTATGTGTATGTTGTGCAGTGAGCATAGGAAAATGTGTGCAGATTAGCACTACTTTTTTCCCAGAGGTTGATCTACCATCATTCAATTTCATTTAAAATTTCAAAAAAGCCCAGGCGAGCACACACCCACTGTGCGGATGGTCCAATTCCTAACAGCTGTGTAGGGTGCAATGGTTTCTGATGCACAGTGTGTTTGTGTGTGTGAGTGAGCGAGAGATAGAGGGGGAGAGAGGGAGACAGAGGGAGAGCGAGAGAGGGAGAGAGCGAGAGAGAGAGAGAGAGAAACTTGGCAAGTGCCCTTCAACCCCAGCCATACCTCATCTACCTCAAAATGGGAAACCAGGCAGATAGCTCATCGAGTTACATTTTCACATCAGATATCGAGTCAGCTCCCACTGCACAAGTTGAAACCCAAGCAGAAATAACTCAGCCCTTCATCCTTGCAATAAACTAAGTACCATTAACTTGGGTAGTAATTCCTATTATTACAGCACTAAGGCTGGGAGGAATCCAGCTTGAAGCACCACACACAAATGTCTATTATCGTTTTCTTTGTTTTGGATAATCAGAAAGTGTGGAATCCAGGCTCTAACTATGGTAGAAGTCTGCATGATTTGCTTCTCCTTTGTTCTTCTCACACCATAAAGCCCTCTAGCCAATCAGCAAGCTTGGAATGGAGGCTCCGACCACCTGGAAAGACTGCTTTCCAAGCTTCCTTTTGTGATATGGTACACACTGGGCACTGGTGAAGGCACATGAGCAAGCTTTGTTACAGGACGCATCAAGTGAGGCCGCCCTTTTTCCCTGCACAGGCTCTTATCTCATTAGAGTCCTTACCATCGGGCTCCCTTGCAGGCTAGATGGCCATTAAGATTCACCTTCACGTTGGGACCCCTAGCTCGGGAGGTGCTCACCTACCGCACAATAGAGCCCTCTCCTTTGGGCTCCAGCAATTCATTATTACCCAGTAAAGTTTGCGTATCCAGTGGTATGATCACCGTGAAAAATCCCGCTTTTTTAAATATTTCTTTTTGCACTTTTCATGCATATATATCTGGGAGGTGGGTTAGGGTAATTATTTATTGTATGGGGAGTAAGGTGGACTGCGGGGGTCTCCCCCCGCATATAAAGTGGCAACAAAAATATAAAAGAAAACAGTCTTTTTTGGTGCAGGATTTTTGTGGCTACCATATCACATAGATCCAAAGTTTGAGGGATGACAATGTATGCTGAAAAAGGGGACTGAAGAAAATGCAAGACGACTCCGGCAAGAAGTAACTGAAAGAACAGCACGTATAACCCAGAGGTTATTCGCCGGAGAGACTCGTAAAGGACGAAGTGGGGTTTATAGGCTAGTGAAGAAAGAACTGCAAAGTCAGAGTGACCTCCACTGCTGGAAGTCCTACAGGAAGAAGTAGCAGAGGCGGGGGGGGGCTGAGGGGGCTATTGCCCCTGATCTTTTGGTTGTAGAAGCTCAGGGGCGACAACCAAAAGGCTAGCTAGCCCTGAGTCCCGACAGTGCAGACCTAGCAACAGCCCTGAAAAAAAGAGTAGATGCAACTGGAAAACAGCAAACTGTACCCAGTGCGCGATGATGCCTGCAACTAAAAAGGAAAAATACAACCGCCTGCCTGCAATAAAACCCGGCTGGGCTGCCACAAGAAGGGCTAACAACCGTAGTGGTGTTTTAAAAAGAGCGCCTCCAGGCTGGCACTGCGGGCAAATGATGGATACTGCAGAAAAGCTTGGACACCTTACCAAGTGCAAAAGGTTCTACAAGCCCCGCCAAGGAACGCAAAATATAGAAATCCAGTAGACGAAGTTCCTCAAAAGACCTGACAAACTGCTTAAGGTGACCCTGTCAGGGTTTGTCTTTGCAGACATATATGCAGAAAGGCCAGCATAAGTCCTTGGACCTAATTCATGGAATTTATAGCGGGTTGCAAAGTCACTTTGCACCGCTCTGTGAATCAGGGTGTTTGTTGGCAGTGCAAAGTCGCTTTGCACCATTGCAAAGTCACATTGCACCGTGCAAAAAATTCCATGAATTAGGCCCCTCATGTCTAAATGTGTGTCGCTGACAGGGCAGCTCCCATCAGGGAGGGACTGACTGGATGCTGCAGTGCTTGAGTCAAGGACAGTCCTAAATCGGGCAGCCAGTGGTTCTCTGCTGCCCATAGAGCCACGGTGTGAGAGTCTTGGGCACTTGTATTATTATTTATTTTATTATGGTTATTTATTGAGCGCTGACCTAACTTTGAGAAGCAGCAGAGCGCTGTACATCAGATTTTAATAGCATTACACATTGGGGGGTAAAGTTACAAGAGCGCTGTGCTACATTACAGTAAGCAACGCGGGCAGTAATGAGTGGTGCGGAGGGCTGGCTGGGGTTGAAATTGGGGTTCTTAGAGTGTGTGAAAAGGGTGCTGATTCCTATTCCCCCCAAGCCGTGCCGTTCTCATGAGTTTCCATATTTCCGTGGGGTTGTAGAAAGGAACTTAAGTGTGCGTATTTTCCTTTCTACAACTGGAATTTGATTGCCAACCTTCAGCCGGTGGCTCTTCTGGTCGTGAGGCCTGCCACTGGTAGTGTGTGTAATGAGTGCCTGGTGGGGATTGCAGAGCAGCTAATGCTATAATCCTTAGTGGAATCTATAAACCTTAGATGTTCCATATGCGGCGCCATAAGTGTGCTTCAATGAGATGATTATTGAGCTTGTGCGGCTTGGTGACAGATCTCACATCTATCTAATCTTCCGCTATTTGCAGTCAAAATGGCCGCCGTTGGTCAGGTTTCGGCTCCTCTTATAGCAGCGGGCTTACGCCTAAGCCAGAGCTTACATCTGTTAACGACGGATCAGCAAATCAGACCAACACTGATCTGGACAGCGACCTCCTGCGATAAATGCAAAGCATACATCTCCAGATAGCAGGTCTACAGAGGGGGCACGATGGATTGGTATGGCCTATTTCCACCACTGCAAATGGTGGACTGCGAAATGTGATGGTTGAGATGGGTTGGGTCCACCCCCCTAGATTTAAGTGTTATCAATGCTGCAGTCACACCCTCCATCGTTGTTGGTGCCCTTCAACACCTAAATCACAGAAAGATTCAGAACAAGTAATATAACGGGAAACATACAAGAGTATAACAAATACAAACATTGGCAAAAGAGTGATCTATTGTGATATCATCAAGCAATGAAACATTATAATTCTTCAGTTTATAAGTAGAATTAGCATACCGGCAGGCACCTCAGCCAATCATGCTTCTCAGAATGCAGACTAAACCTCACGGCACAAGCACGTGTTCCGAGCAACCTCAGAGCTGCTGGAGCCCCACCTCCCTCCCTCCCCTGCTGTCCCCGCTTCTCTCCTTTCTCCTCTCCCCCCACTTAACTGAAGAGTTTGCAATGCTGCATCACTGTGGCACTGCTCCTCTCAGGTCCAACGGCCACCATGAAGAGGGGCTCCAATTGGAGCCTTGCTTATATTTCCATGTCGGCCATGTTAAAATAACGGGTCGCGATGAGTGTCCATGAAATAAATGGCTATTACCAGCCTGGGTTATAAAATGGGTTATAATAGCCATAGTGACTAGTTACCCAGGCCCTCGCTTCGCCTAGTAACTCAGGCCGCGGCCATTACCACACGGTACGGCCCGTGTAACTACATGGCTATAAATTGTACATAACAATACATTCCCATGAATTAATATTGCGCAAGACATTTATATTAGGAAGTTAACACCATTTTAGATTATTTTGTTTGCTGCACCATGCTGAAATAATGGCACTTCATGAATCTGCCTAAAGCGCTTAACTCTTCAAAAGAGAACATGTCCTGTGCTTCTCATGAGGAATGGAAGAAGCCACTTGAGGTGAGCGCTTGCGCATTGAGTCAATCTCAAATAGCTTTCTCAAAACCAGACACGTGTCGGCACTTGGGTTTTGCACTTTCCAAAAAGATACTTCCCTTTTTGTAAAACTGAATGGTTTAAAAGGATTGTTTCTGGGTTGGATTGTCACCTGATTGAAATATGTGAAAATGTGTATTTTTCATCTAATTTGAGACACAATTCAATCCATTCACATATAATCTCTGGGTCAGCACTATTATCCCTCTGAAGGTTTTGGTAGAATTGTATTTAATAGAGGTTATGTTTTGAGGTCGTTTTCGGTAGCGGATCCCTATGGAATACGAGATTTAATTCTCCAGGAGGTCCGAGGGTGTGTGGGGGGAGGGGGAGCGCTGGGCGGGAGAGTGTGTGCCGGGATGTACAGTACATTTTCTGAAATCTACATTTATTTTTAATAATGCTTGCCAGTGGAGTGCATTGGTGGGAAAATGCGCGAAACTGAAATGCACCAAATACATGGCGACTGATCCAAGCCTCTTGATAAACTTCACGGCCATGCATGGTGGGAGATGAGGGTTGGGCGGGTACAGTGGGGGGGCTCTGTTTCTGACATACCATAGATGAATGGGTTTTTGCGCAGTCCCCACCTATTCTGATCTGAGTGGGCTCTTGGCATGAGCACTGATACAGGGATGGGGTTCCTATGAGGGACCTCTACCAATCTCAGCTCGATCACAGCGCAGAGCTACATCATAATGCAGGGTTCTTTCTAAGCAGTGAATGGTTTGCTGAACAGAATATGGTCCTGATGCCAAGTACTTAACGTTGAGGGCACAGCTAGAGCACGTGGTAAGGGATCTTTACCATTGTGTGGTTTTCACGTGCAAGGCCCCTCGTGGAGCGCTTTGCCACAGGTCTTCTGTGGAATGACCTGGCAAAAGACACAACTTTAGGCTCTGGTGCAAATTCAGATTGAAAATACAGACAAGCATGCTGATTGCACCTCCCCACGCCTCTATGCATCCTTTTCACAAACTGTCAACCACTTTGGTACCTTGTGTTTGGGGGTCTTTGGTTGTTTTTGATTGGAGCTGTCAATTGCTCTGCTCCAATTGAGCAATACACCTCAGAATGGGGGGCCAGTTAATGGCCCATGGCCTGAATCACAGGCCTGAGCAAAGCAAGGGCCTTAATGTGGTTCCAATCCATTACCAGACCAGGTAATACCCCCCGTCAGGGGGTTTATTGCTATTAGCACACTGGCATGCTTTCTAGGGTGCTAATAGTTTTTTTAAGTTAAGATATGGCCACCAGGGAAAAGCGAGAAGGTAACTACACATAGGGCCTTATTACGAGTTAGTACAGGAATTGGCGTGATTACTGTTACCGCTGTGTCCTGCAGTGGAATTACTGCCGTATTCCAACATGGCAGGCTCTCGAACACAGCATTTGGGGTAACGGAAATTCAGCCCAGCATAATTACCGCCAGAAATCATGGATGTGACAGAATTTCTGCCACAAATCAGCATTTTACCGTTCAGGATGGCGGAATTTCCACCGATAATTCCGTCAACAGAAATTCTGCCATCGGAAAAACATCACTGCTATAAAAGGAAGCACAGGGGCAGCCATTTTGGAAATCACAATCCATTCGGTATCACGTCACATGAGTACCATCCAAAACCATTGACAATCAAAATCATGTCTAGGGGAAAGGGGAAAAGGAGGGTCACAAAACCAAATTCATGGAAAATTAGTTTATTGTACTTGCTGAAAAGGTGGTGGCCCACTCTCAGGAGTTATATGGGACGCACCACAGAAACACAAGTCAGCAGAGGAAAAATGCCATATGGGGCGACATTAGGAACATGGTGGCAGCCGTGGGCCATGTGCAACGAAAGACAGAAGAGATGATAATATGGTAGAATTACCTTAGAGCCAGGGTAAGGAGTCTCATCTCCATCCACCGAAAGGGAGACAGCAGCCACTGGTGACGGGAGTGTGAAACCCCTCAACTCATACCCTAGGAGGAGATGGTGAGAGGAATCCTACATATGGCTGTCATTGATGGCGTGAGCACAGCAGAGGTCAGAGGCATCAACCAGGGTGAGTACCTGAGTGAATGAGGGCTTCATAGATGTAAAACCATTCAGGCATATCCAAATGCGTTGACTGCCATGCATGCATGCAATGGCTACCGCAACAAGGCATGAAGCATCCACATTAGACAGCAGGCCACAACTACATGATTCACTAAAGCCATGACACCTCAAACATGGCAACGAGGCAGGATGGGGAGGGGATGAGACAGCCAAGCACCACCATGGCACGGCAAGACGGAAGAAACAATGCACTTCGCCAGTGCACTACACAACAACCCCTTGGCCGTACACTGGTCACCCATGCACAGTCACAGTACCCAATATCAACCAATCAACTGACAGCACCACATTCATACAATGCATCGACAATTCCTGATGGTCATGTGCACAGGTCACCCAGTGGGACAATGAAGTCCTGGTCTGGAGTAAGTGAACAAGCAAGTCACCCCGCACCAACCACATGGATGCCCTGATTCAAGGCTTTCTACCCCAACATTGCCAGTCAAATGAGTCATTACTCCCTGCATGCGCAATACACTGTGAGGGCAAAGTACAAGTGACAGTGAATGTTGACTTGTCGTGCACAACTAAACCAAGGTATTCTTGCACATATCAATGTCTCCCAACATGCACTGAAGACACAGAGGAGCCATTTGATGAGCCTGGACCGTCTACTACACCAGCACAACAGGTGTCTCCGGACTAACTGGACAGGATACGGCACGGAGTGGCAGCGTGCCATAAAAAAAAAGACTCCCTGTGATTCAGCCTCCCACAGCTATGTCCACTGCAGCAAAGGACACATGCACAAAGCCTCAACAGGGCACAAATGTGTATGCAGCTACACTGGCAACAGGGGCAACCACCACAGCTGTGGAGTCTGCAGACGCACACATGGGCCAGAGTGTGTACAACAGTCTGCAAGACCAACAGCTCATGGCTGCCGCAGCAGATGTGCATACAGAGTCAACTCCCACACCATCAGGCCATGCACATTCACCCATCCGCCATTTCTCCCTTGAGTCCTCAGCCCTGCACAGCCTCTCGCCACTACGCACAACTCCTTCACCACAGTCATTCTGCTGAGCACTGGACTACCGACAGGACATGTCCTCAGATGAACAGGCTAATCCAACCCATCCTCCAGCACAGGGTGTTGCCCATGGCCATGCACAATCCCTGCAGCCAATTACAGCCCCCCCCCCCCAATGCAGGTATTCTGGGACCGATTCATCCGCATCGAGCAGAAGCAGGCTCAGATGCGTGCAATTGCGCTAGAACAACTAGAACATTCACAGGCAATGAAGGGTGTTATTCAGGGTCAGCAAGACAGATGTCCCGGGCTATGGAACGACTGTACAGGAGAACAGTAAACACTAATGCCAGTTAATCCTTATTAGCCAGCGGGTGAGGGAGCTGGCCGAGCAGCTATCAGCCTCCAATGAGACTATGGCCGAGATATCATCCTCACAATGGAACACCTCCAGGGCAGTGTACAGAGGAGTGCCATGTCTGCCACCACTACTTGGGGATCAATGGCAGGCACACCACCCAGGCATCCGCAGCACCTCACCTCACTAGATTCCCATCTTAATGACAAAGGGGACAAGAGGAAGCGGTAGTGGCAATTGGTGTTGGGGCTGGGGGTCGGGATGGGAATTGGTGTTGGGGCTATGGGTGGGTGTGGGAATTGGTGTTGGGTGTAGTGAGTTAGAATTGGTGTTGAGGCTGGGGTTTGGTGTTGGGAATTGGTGTTGGTGCTTTCCTTGTTGACAAGAATAAACACTGTTGAATCCAGATCATCTTGTAAGTTTTAATTCAATGCAGGTGAGGCATGTGCATTCATTGCATGAATGGGCTGCACGTGTAGCATTTCAAAAGTAATTGTACATGAGGTCCTGGAGGACCATTCGTCCTTCCCTCACATCCCCACATATGTCCTATGGTGTCCTGTTCACGCCATCAACATCTTCCTCATCAGAGCCTGGGGGTTATGTTCCTCATCTGGTGGAATTTCAATGTTCCTACAAGTTGTGCAGCATTGCGCATATGACAATATTTCCAATGTTCTCAGTGCTGTACATGAGTGCTCTGCCTGTGTGGTGAAGGCACGTGAATCTTGATTTGAGCAATCCAAATGTCCCTCAATGCATGACCTGGTCCTCCTATGCACCTCAATGTAGGCTATCTCCTGTGGTGTGGCAGGGTTTCTCAGAGGTGTCATCAGCCATCGTAACTGCGGGTAGCCAACATCACCTGTAAAACATAAATGGACTGTGTGAGACATGGCGGTGTGTGGGTGTGTGTACATGTTGATGGTCCTGATGTGTCTACACCTATGTGCATTACTCAGTGGTTGTGCATGGTGCACCCTGTGTGCATCAGGGTTGATGGGACTAGGCCTATGTGGTTCACTTGCAATCATTCACGTTGCGGAAGTCGGCAGTCATGTGATATATGTCAATTATGTGTCATTAGCGATGCACTGGTCAACTATGGTGTCGCAGTACGCCATCTAGGGTTCATGGCAATGCTCTCATGGGTTGGACATTGCCCTGATTGCGTTGTGGTACCTTACCTGGCAGGATGCCCTTTGCCATCACATGGTTCAAGACTGTGCTGGGGAGGGTCAATTGTGGTTCTAGGCCTATTCTGTGCATTTCTGTTGTTGCATCATGAGACTTGTAGTAATTTCACTTTGCTACTACTTACGTACCCCAGGTGTGTGTCTGTGATGTTGGCCGTCAGGTCTGACTGCTACTTACCCACAAGCCAGGTGAGCTGTCCTCTGTGCCTCTCCATGTACGCAGGTAGCACGCTGTTCCTCAGTATCATGGAATCCAGTGTGGCCCAGGGTATCGGGCACAGCAGTGGCTGATTGTGAGGTCCGCATTGCAGGTCATTTGCATATTCATGGAATGGTACTGTTTCCTGTTCTGGTATGCCTGTTCCATTGCCTGGGGGGCTACCAATGCCACATGTGTGCAATCCAATGCCGCTATGATATTGGGGAAATGGGCAATGTTGTAGAAACGTGCATTTGCTGCATGCAACTGCTGCTGGGTGATGGGAATGCGAGACGGTGGGGTGTGCCATCCCATGCAGTGTCCCAACTATGTGCTGCAATCCACCTGTGCCACAGAAGTGTAGGACTGCCACAAGCTTCAGCAAGGGGGGTGGAAGTTCTGATGGCACAGGCACGCTGTAGTTCTGCCTGTAACAAGGTGTGATGGTGGTACGGTCCAATCGATATAGAGTCACTAATTGTAGGTCCGTCAGTGTCCATGTAGATGGGCTGACACATGGTATGGGTGCCATCCGCTGCACACGCCTCCTGCGCCTTTGTGGTGCCTGTTTCCTTCCCTGCTGTGGTCCTGCATGCTTCTGTAGCTGGATATATAATAGATGGTTGTGGAGCCCATAATTGACGTCTGCTTGTGGCTGCATGTTTCTTGGATGTGTGTTTGGGGAAGGTGTGGCCATTTTATACTCCTCCTGAGTGGTTCTGGTGCACCTGTGCCTTGATTTGTAACACCTATATGCATTTACGTCCACCTTTTTGGCTGAATTTCCTCCAATTTTTGGGGGTTATTCCGCTGGTTTTGGTCTTGTAATTAGGCAGAAATAGGTTTTATTTTTTTAGGTAATTCTGTTAGCAGAATTAGCCCCAGAGCTAATTCCACCATTTTTTGTTGGAATTACCACTGGAGGTAATTTTGCCAGAGGTAATTCCGCATGTGGAATTAACACCAATTTTTTGGGAAGTGATAATTTGGCATAGCAGTAAAGTTGGTGGTAACAGATTTACTGCCAATTTGACCACTTACCGCCATACCTGTAATGAGGCCCATAGTCCCTTCTCCCTTTCCATGATGGTCATTGACGCTGTGGGAAAGGGTGGGAGAGCAGGCGAGAAAATGTCGATGTGGCGGCAGGTAAGTGAGGAGGTGGTGCATGGAGGGATAGGTGATTGGTGGATTGTGAGGGTTGTGAGGGTTGGGGGGTAGGCAAGAGTGGAACTTTGCTTCTGGAGGCAAGATGGCAGCTGGTTGCTTTTAAGGGAGCTCAAAACATGGGCAATACCATAAAGTAAAGTCCACCTTCCGAGTCTCCTGATTGGCTGGGAGGCCCATGACACCCCCTCCAGTGTTACAGACTGCAGAGATGCTGTTCTCCAGGTCCCTTGATGTCTTCGATATCAGGTTCAGCTTCAGGTGGATCTTCTGAGTGCAGACGTATGTGTAGGTCATGTAAGGCTCCCCATTGCTGCTAGTGTATCTTGCAGGCCATTCTGGCACAGGTCCAGTGGTGTAAGCATGCCTATGAAATCTATTGATAGTGAACAGGCAGGAGGCCTTGCTCAGAGAATGGGCAACATTGTCAGGGCCAGTTGAAGGAAAGCAGGGACCCATTTCAATGTCTGCTTGGTGGGCCCCTGGCAAGACCTGGGATTAGAACCGGAGATGTTTATCAGCTCGTGGGAGCCCATTTCACCTTGATGTTTGGGCCCTTCCCTGCTTGAGCAGTTCAAAATAGTCTGAAGCACCCGTGAGGTGTACACATTATAATGAAACAAAGAAACAGATTATGAATGCATGGCCATCCAGCAGGGAGCTAAAGCACTAAACGTCCACTCAAAAGCTAGTAATGCTTCTTTGTCAGCTAGGGGTTGTGCAGAGAAACCGGAGTAAGAGGGCAACAAAGTGATTTGCCCACTTCTGTATACCTAAGCGTGAAGACAGCATGAAGGCCTCCAGCAAATGCAGCTTGTAGCAGGTGCTCAGCACACATATAATGCTTGAATTAAAAGAATATGTTACCATGTCAGAAGAGAGCTCACTGCCAACATGGGGGCAGTTACTACGGACCCCCCTGAGGCTCAAGGCTGATTTAATTTGAAAAGATTGAAAGGCCCTGACGCCGTCCCTGTATATGAGCTGGTGGTACGGTTTACTCTATATTTGTACGACAAGGAAATAAGGTTAAAAAAAACCTAATCTGGTAATTAGCTCATCTATCTAAGATGTGGTGTTTGGAAGTGACCTACAACCATTAGTCCTTACAAAATGGACTTAGTACACAATATACTTTCATAAATTTGACCATTTTAATTGTCGTTATCAAAATTGATAAAACACTACTAAATAAATGTTCTCTAAAACACAATAACCCAAGATTTTACCCACATGGTGGGTATAACATCAACCTATTGGGATAAATTACACTGACATTTACAACATATACTGATTCAACAGACACAGGACAGTTACAACATACTATGCATTTGAACAAAGTGTCAATTCACAAAAAACAATATCCCGACATGTTTCAGTTCTTTACACCTTCTTAATGCTTGAACTTTCTTCAGGGGAAACCTTTACAAAACAGTTTTCACCACCATGCAATCCAGGGTTATGATAAGGCGATTCAACAGGTAAAGCCACCTCTGAGTGGTACTTAAGTAGCACTACTATTAAAGTCCAAACAATAGTAGAAAACTTCTTTAATCAAGTTTAATAAAGATCTTCATCTTCATCACAATTCGGCCACTGGTAAACTTTCACAGTACTTTCACAGTACTTCAGCGTTGCTTACCCAAGAATACCGCAGTACAGTCTTTAGTATTTCTTTACATATGTGGAGTTAGTATCTCCTCACATGGATCCGACTCATGTCTGCCACCGTGAACGCTCTGGTGCCCGTAGCAACACTGAAGTACTGTGAAAGTTTACCAGTGGCCGTATTGTGATGAAGATCTTTGAACCAACAGGGCTACTTTGTAAACCCGTTGTAATAACACAAACTTGATTAAAGAAGTTTTCTACTATTGTTTGGACTTTAACAGTAGTGCTACTTAAGTCCCACTCAGAGGTGGCTTTACTCAATGGATCGCCTTATCCTAACCCTAGATTGCATGGTGGTGAAAACTGTTGTGTAAAGGATTCCCCTGAAGAAAGTTCAAGCATTAAGAAGCTGTAAAGAACCAAAACATGTCGGGACATTGTTTTTTGTGAATTGACACTTTGTTCAAATGCATAGTATGTTGTAACTGTCCTGTGTCTGTTGAATCAGTATAGGTTGTAAATGTCAGTGTAATTTATCCCAATAGGTTGATGTTATACCCACCATGTGGGTAAAATCTTGGGTTATTGTGTTTCAGAGAACATTTTTAGTAGTGTTTTATCAATTTTGATAACGATAATTAAAATGGTCAAATTTATGAAAGTATATTGTGTACTAAGTCCATTTTGTCAGGACCAATGGTTGTAAGTCACTTCCAAACACCACATCTTAGATAGATGAGCTACTTACCAGATTAGGTTTTTCTTTAACCTTATTTCCTTGTTGTAAAAATATGTATAGTCTACCCCTGACCGTGGAGAGAGGTTTCCTTTGGGGGTTGTTGTTTACCTTATGTATAGTAAAGGTACGGTTTACTCTTCCATTTTAGTTAGCAGCTGCTGCTCCTCAGACTCTGCCAGCTCTTTATCAGTGGTTGCGTTCTCGAACCTTCCTGCTTGGGCTCAGTGCAGTGACTGGTTGCAGCAAGACTTTTTGGAGCGACAGAGTTGAGGCTGGTGCCAACCCTGGTCCCGCTAAGCCTCTGTGAGTGAGCATCATGCTAGTCTCACCATGGTAGCGGGTGATCTAGGTCCTGCAGGTCTTAGACAGAGCCTTGTCATCAAGAGGGTCTTGCAAGGTTGCAGGTTCCAAGGGAACTTCTCACACCCATGATTACAGTTCTTCCCGCAGCTGTTAGAAGACCCTCAGTACTATGAGGGTTCGGGCCGAGGTTAGTATCCTGAACCTGACTCAGTGGGTTGCATTCCTTCAGACGTTTTCGGTGATCATCCAGTCACTGTTGGTCAAAACATTTAGACATTGCCATCTTCCTCCGATGCAACCTCTCCATATGTGGATCAAACCATGTCATGAACTCTCTCCCATAGGAAAACGCCTTAATTTAAGGCTTGTTAGAAGCCATCTTCCTTTGATGCAAACTCTCCATAGGTGGATTAAACCATGTCATGAACTCTTTTCCATAGTAAAACGCCTTCATCTTAGGGCTGTTGGAAGCCATCTTACTTCGATGCAAACTCCCCATAGGTGGATTAAACCATGTCATTAACTCGTTTCCATAGTAAAACGCCTTCATTTTAGGGCTGTTAGAAGCCATCTTCCTTCAATGCAAACTCTCCATAGGTGGATTGAACCATGCCATGAACTCTCTAGGTGGATTGAACCATGCCATGAACTCTCTAGGTGGATTGAACCATGTCATGAACTCTCTAGGTGGATTGAACCATGCCATGAACTCTCGAGGTGGATCGAACCATGTTATAAACTCTCTCCCATAGGAAAAAGCCTTAATTTAAGGCTTGTTAGAAGCCATCTTCCTTTGATGCAAACTCTCCATAGGTGGATTAAACCATGTCATGAACTCTTTTCCATAGTAAAACGCCTTCATTTTAGGACTGTTAGAAGCCATCTTCCTTCAATGCAAACTCTCCATAGGTGGATTGAACCATGCCATGAACTCTCTAGGTGGATTGAACCATGCCATAAACTCTTTTCCATAGTAAAACGCCTTCATCTTAGGGCTGTTAGAAGCCATCTTCCTTCAATATAAACTCTCCATAGGTGGATTGAACCATGCCATGAACTCTCTAGGTGGATTGAACCATGCCATGAACTCTCTAGGTGGATTGAACCATGCCATAAACTCTTTTCCATAGTAAAACAACTTCATTTTAGGGCTGTTAGAAGCCATCTTCCTCCGATGCAACCTCTCCATAGATGGATTGAACCATGCCATGAACTCTCGAGGTGGATTGAACCATGTCATGAACTCTTTTCCATAGTAAAACGCCTTCATCTTAGGGCTGTTAGAAGCCATCTTCCTTCAATGTAAACTCTCCATAGGTGGATTGAACCATGCCATGAACTCTCTAGGTGGATTGAACCATGTCATGAACTCTCTAGGTGGATTGGACCATGCCATGAACTCTCTCCCCTAGAAAAACGCCTTCATTTTAGGGCTGTTAGAAGCCATCTTCCTCCGAAGCAACCTCTCCATATGTGGATTGAACCATGTCATGAACTCGTTTCCATAGTAAAACGCCTTCATTTTAGGGCTGTAACCAGCAGGTGGACTCAGCTCCCCCGTGAGCAGCCTTCCCAGGATTATCTGTGTCTCCAGTTGTCTCTGGAGATCCCCTACTTTTCTTTCTTTTGGTCCCTCATTTGTCGATCTTAGAAGATTGGGGCTGATCCCAGTACTCAGAGAACATTGAAATAGGTCTAGCTAGCGCCTCGCATTTCATTAGAGGAAGTATAGTAGCACTGTGTCGTGTAATTCCTATGGCTGCCTTTGAGTAGAAGACAGAAGAGGTTTAAGGGTGAAGAGGGTGAGGACTAAAGGGAGGGAAACTGAGTGGCGGGCAAGTACATCGTTTAGGGGTAGGTTTCTAGGTTTATGTTTTTAAGGTTGGGCCCTTGCTGTATGATTTGCATTGAATTTGTTTATGGAGTAATACGTTGGTTAAGGATTACAAATTGGATATTTGCCCTGTTTTTTGTTATCGGGGGAACAGTTTTCAAACGGGAAACATTCAAAACAACAACACAAGTACAAAAACTGATTACCTCCCTCGTTGGTTGCAATGTCAGATGGTTTATTTGTATAGATATTTTAATTGTGCATAAAATGCTAGTTAATAAATAGATATTACAGAACTCCCTCCCACTGGATTTCAAACAGTGATGCCTTCTCTGACCACCCCCAGAATACAGTGAGGCTGTACCCCTGAAATTAAATGACACACTAAGTGCTAAGGACGAGTATGCTCGTCCTATTTGCATAGACTTGCTTAAAGCTCAGATGTTCATTAAAGGCTGCCACCAACCAGAAGAGCCCTCACAACCTCAACCAGCTTTGGATGGCGCTTGCAAATTGCCAATCAGGGTGCATAGTGAAACGACGTCTCAGTGGAACCTGGGGTCCCCCGTGTGGTACACTGTGGGCTTGCCTGGGAAAATTGCTCAATCGGTGGGTACAGAAGCAAAAAGTGAATGGATTCTGCCCAATGGGGCAAATTCGGACTCTCGTGCTCCAAGACTGTATTTAGGGAGGCGCAGGCCTATAGGAGAAGCAGTGCATGCTGGGTGGCAACACAATGTGTGAAGTGTGTGCAGGGCAGCTGTGCACGGAAGCACATAAGGTGCGACACAAATCCCACTGTGGGGGCACGTGGAGGAGTCTGCGGGAGTCTGCGCCTGTGAGAGGGCAGTTGGCTTAGAGTATGTGTGGGTCTGGAGCTGATGATGTCATCACGTCAGTTCTATTACCTTAAAGGCGTGACTTGAGCATTAGCTGGTGCCTCTGGTCTGGCCGGGTCCATGGAGCCATCTTCACCTTTCTTCCAGTGCAACAGAGCCCTTTATGAAGGGCTGTTTGAGGTTCAGCTCAGCTCACAAAAGGCTCTCTGTCTTCCCATGACCGTGCTTCTCAGCCCGGAAACCCGAGCCTTGTTCATCTCAAGGGAATTGCTGTCCCCAGCGCCAGTGTAACCTTGGCTTTGAGTTTTTGAAACAGGGCTGCTTGGGGACAAGAGCCTCACAGCTGATGTGCCCAACATGCAATGCAAAATCCTGCGGATAGCCAAGAGCGGCGCCAACCTTGGGTGAACCATCCCGAATTTAGAAACTTTTCTTCCTGTGCTATGAATTTAGCCATTGGAAAAAAAATGCTTCACAAGAACTGCTGCTCACAACTGTCCAACTCACGCATACCATACAAAAGCCAGCATGAGTTTTTTTGCGTCCATTGTGTTGTGGCCTGGAAAAGCCACTGATGGCCCTAATTGGCCAGGGACTCACACTTAGGACCAGACAGGAATAATTGTTATCAGGTAATATCATCCCTACCAAAAAAAATCACCGTATATATGGTCGTCCGGAACGGCCATAGGTGATATTTTTGGGGGGGATAATATTAGGGTTTTTTGGGAGCTGGGGTTGCGGTGGTGTCCCCCGCTCCTTTTAAAATAATACAGGGGTTGCGGGGGTGTCCCCCGCAGGTGCCATGCCTTAATATCACTGCATAAATATGGCGATATTTTTGTATGGCAATATTTTTGTATGGCGATATTTTTGCGGGGATATTAACACATGGAACCGAAATCCTCACAGGAGTCCAGCTGATGGAGAAACAGGTTTCTTATTATACACAAGAGAATACAGAGTAGACAAGAGTCCGCTGAGGCCTGGGCCACACGTTATGACAGCCTCAGAGATTGCCAGCAGGAGCTATGCCGCTGTGGCTAAGAGTAGCCGCTTATATAGCCCTGCCAATAATATAGAATCATATTGGCATGGGCCCAGGTGGCCTTTTGCATAAGAGGAACAAAATCATGTCCTTACTGGAACCGCGAACATAACAAGCCTTGCAGTTACATTGTCAGCATACATTAGGCAAAACAAGTTAGCAAACGTTATATTTCATTAATGGTATTGGCATAACATTCAGAAGCAGGTGCAGATGGCTGTGACGTGTATCGTTGTGGCAGTGAGAGTCTGTCAGAGTCTGTTAGGCTATTCTGGGCTGGTGTGTATAGTGAAGAATGGAGAGCCAGAATGTGCCTACTGTAATATAGAAAATATTTATTCATTTTATTTTTATTTATCACATTTGATATAGCGCCCAGACCTGCAGGTATCACGGCGCTTGTACAAGTATATGATTGCAGAAAAAATAGAGTGATGAGCAAATAAAGATAGGTGTTATACATATTTGTTAACTAGCCACGTTTTGAAGAGTTTCCTGAAGACGATGAATGATGGTTCATTTTGGATGTGCCGGGGACAGGTATTCCACAGTGTGGGAGCGGTGACAAAAAAGCTTGCATCGCCTGCTCGCTTGGGGCTGTATCTGGGCATGAGCAGAGCATGGCTGGAGGAAGAGCGGAGGGAGCGAGTCCCTGCTTTTGTAGAGATGCGTGGAATGAGGTATGAGGGGGCATTCATGTGCAGACATTGGTGGGTGATGGCCAGCGTTTTAAATTCAATGTGTGCTTTTATAGGCAACCAGTGAGCCTCCCTTCTTGATGCTGAAATGTGGACCGCACGTTTTAAACCCAAGACTGATCTTAGGGCCTTATTTTGCAGGAGTTGCAATTTTGCAATTTTTTGGCAGAGGTCCCTGAAAACAACACATTGCACTAGTCAAGCCTGCTGCCACTAATGGCTCAGGCGAGAGTCAGGCAGTTTTGTGGAGAAATTAATTTTCTACTCAAAGAGATGAGTTTGGCCCTGTAGGCAGAGGAAGAAACGTCTGTGTTGATATGTCAGGACATGTTGAGTTTGGGGTCTAGATAAACCCCCAGTGTCTTCATCTGTTTAGTGACCTGTATGGTGATTCCGTCAATGGGGTAGGAGTAGGGTGGGTCCATGGCGCTGAGGCGCCGGGCCGAGCCAACGATGAGAAGCTCTGTTTTCTCGTCATTCAGACAAAGATTGTGGGCGGCCATCCAGTTCTGCATGACATTGTAGGTTTGGTTGATCATTTCGACGTCCTGGGCACAATTCCCTGAAATTGGGAGTAGGACTTGTGTATCGTCAGCAAAGTTGGTGTGGGGAATACCCAGTGCATCAAGGTGGTCGAAAAGCGGCTTAGTGTAGGTGTTGTAGAGGGCAAGGGAGATGCAGGAACCCTGGGAGACACCGCACGGAACCAGAATGG
The DNA here is from genome assembly GCF_040938575.1 of Ambystoma mexicanum. Taxonomy (NCBI): domain Eukaryota; kingdom Metazoa; phylum Chordata; class Amphibia; order Caudata; family Ambystomatidae; genus Ambystoma; species Ambystoma mexicanum. The sequence goes on along the minus strand of NC_090925.1, from coordinate 612,556,182 downwards.
GGTTGCCTATGAAGACCCAAGATGTACATTCACTCAGGAAAGACTTGATCCAATGGGCTGCTTGGTGTGGAAGTGGAAGTTAGTGAGGAGGTGCTGGCAAAGGATGTCATGGTCGACGAAGTCGAACGCAGCTGATAGGTTGCGGAAGAGCAAGATGGTAATACTTCCTGAGTCGCAGATGCTACAGAGTTGGATGTTGCGATCCAATAGTGCTGTTTCTGTGCTGTGTTTGGGTCTGAAATCCATTTTTCTTGAGCCAACAAGCTGGTGTTGCTCTAGCTAGGAATGGATTTGGGAATGGGCAATGTGGTCTGGGATTTTATGGTTCGTTTGGAGGGTATGGGGGTTTGCGTTGGCGCAATGAGATGAGCTTATTTCAAGGGCCCCCTAGGAGTCCAGGATGTCCTACATGATATAGGGCCCCTTTGTAGGGGTGATGGGAAGGATCCTCCATGGGAGGCGGGGAGGGTGGATTTTACACAACGCAGTCACTTTCACAATATCAATCCGCAGGAAAAAAACGGACTTGGAGTAATATAGTTCCCCCAGGTAGATAGTGCTATTATGCAATGTCACCCATGGATGTCTTACACTGCTCCCAAATGTCAAGCCTGCATAGTAAGTCACCTCTGCACCGGTGTGATCTGAGGCATAAATGGTCAGCTGAGGACCCATGAGAGCAATGTCTTGTAGCTGGGTTCCAGACTTAGCAAACTATGTGATCTTGTGCATAATATTCATGGGCCATCCTCTGCCCCCTTTCCAGTACCAACACCGGGAGTGCTTTCAAACTGGTATAACGTCAGGGGTCAAAGTGAGTTTACAAAAACATGTAATGGAAGTATGTTCCCTCCACTCTACCCCCACTCCACACCAAACCCATACCCACTCTCATTCTCCCTCTCCGCCCCAATACAAACGCCAATCCTAGGTCCTACCTTTTCTCCACTCTATCCCCCGACACTGTGTTTTACAACTGTACTATCAAGGCTGAAAACAGCACACTGCAAGCAAATGCATCTTAAAGGACCACCGTCCCTTCCAGTCACTATCCCCCCAAAGCCAGCAGCTTTATATATCCTCCCCTTTCTAATCACCCAACATTTGCACATCTTTTGGGAAAAGCTAAAGACTATAGCAACCCTGGCAACCACCCTTTACCTGCACACACAGCTGGGCCTGCGTCATCTTACTGGGATATGGGCGACTCAGGAATGCACATTATGTCCCAAGCATGCTATTGAAATAAAGAAAAAGGAACCCACACGGGCGAGATAACTCAGCAAGATTAGACACTAGACTAGAGCATTGACTGCAGGGTGCAGGTTCGAATCCCCAACAAGGGGGGAGCAGAAAACAAAGTGCCCTTCGCCAGGTGACACAAAGTAAGGGAACAATGGTGGATTTTCCTGAAAAGTAGAGGAACCTCATACCCTGAATCTCCCACCCACTTCGACCTCTGTGTGACACTTTATACAAAAAAGTTATAGAAAAAAACAACAGTTTTGACTTTGCTAAAGTCACTCTATCAAATGCCATATCATAACTGTCACGGGATAGGAGTGCAATGTCCATGCACTCCCTCTGCCAGCCTCCCGGTCATGGCACTTATTAGCGTGCACTGTCTGTTGTGTGCCATCTGACATGTATCTACAACAACACCTTTGCTTCCGTTATTTGGTGCTAAAGCACCATCTATGAGCCAGAACTAACTGCGTTTCTAAAGTGCCCCTGTGAGCCACCCATGTAGCCTCGCGAACACCTCAGAGGCCAAGACAACAGTGGTGCTAAATTACCACCTGTGTGCCGAAACCAATGGTGTTTCTAAAGTGTCACCTTTCAGCCATCCATGCAGCCTTAAAGGGTGGCCTTAAACGACCACCTCAGAGGCAGAACCAATAGTGCCACTGATGAGCCAAAACAAATGGTGTTTCTAAAGTGCTACTGAAGTGCTAAAACAAATGGTGTTTCTAAAGTGCCACTCATGAGCCAAAACAAATGGGGTTTCTAAAGTGCCACTGATGAGCCAAAACAAATGGTGTTTCTAAAGTGCTACTGAAGTGCTAAAACAAATGGTGTTTCTAAAGTGCCACTGATGAGCCAAACAAATGGGGTTTCTAAAGTACCACTGATGAGCCAAAACAAATGGTGTTTCTAAAGTGCCACCAAAGTGCTAAAACAAATGGTGTTTCTAAAGCGCCACCTTTCAGCCACCCACGCAGCCTTACAGGGTTAAAGGATGACTTCAGAGGCAGAGCAAATAGATGTGCCAAATTACCACGTGTGATCCAAAACAAATGGCGTTTCTAAAGTGCCACCGATGAGCAAAAACAAATAGCGTTTCTAAAGTGCCACTGATGAACCAAAACAAATGGGGTTTCTAAAGCACCACCTTTAAGCCACCCATGCAGCCTTGCAGGGTGGTGTTAAATGACCACTACAGAAGCAGAACAAAAGTGCTAAATTACCACCTGTGTGCCAAAAGTAATGGTGTTTCTAAAGTGCCACCGATGAGCCACAAAAAAAGGACACTTGCACGTGTTCTGCCCCTGCAATGCAACCCCTCTTGCTACATGCTCTCACTAGGTGGCCACTGCAGGGATACGTATGAGAGACAAAACAAAGTATACCTTACGATCTAGGTGAATACTGCGGTGCAGTTAAGACTGTTTGATTGTAAGCGGTCACGTGCTGAAGCCCCGGAAGTATTGATCTTCTGCGGTGAGTAAGAGTGGCGCGAGCCGTCAGTATCGAGGAGCGGAAGGCATTTGTCTCGCGAGGGCTTAAAAGTCAGGGCGCCAAGTGCTTCCTTTTCCTCGCTCAGCCAACGGTAGGGCCGGCCGGCTTTTAGTCGCTGCTGAGGTGCTCAGTGCATGCACCACGCTTCCCTATTCATAGTGTCAAGTGGTTTAGCCACAGGGCCGTCATTTGGGGGTTGCCAGGGGTCCTAGTTGCGACCCCTGAGCTCTCCCTTGCTACCCCTGTGGTCTCCCTTGCTACCACTAGAAAAAAAAAGATTTTTTGTTAACTTTTTTTTTGTTTAACTTTTTTTTTGTTTTTTTTAATGTAAACTCCTGGGTTTGTGGCCAGTGTCATTGAGTGGCAGACTTTCTTGTTCAGAGCTCTCAAAAAAAAAACGGGGTTCCACAGGTATATCACTTTGAGCAGTGACACTAAATAAGAAAGAATAGGAATAACACATAATTTGTCTTTCTGGAATTCTATCCAATAATTGCTAGACTCATTAAAGGTTTATTTCCAGGCACACTTCAGGGGGTGAGTCACTGATGTAGCCTGTTCGTAAACACCTCAACTCAGCCTTTCACCCTTCTGAGGTCGATAAATGAGAACCAACACAGGTTGGGTGATATTGTATGAATAAGCGCTTAAGCGTAAGTGCTATATTTTACCATATCATTATCATTTGGCCTTGGGTCTCTGCTAGCATTCACAGTAATTTGGTAATATGGTCCTATACACACTGATATTAACGATACATATGGTGATCCATTCCTCTATGAAATGTATATCACATTATACTGATATCGTAACCATATTTCTCGTAGTGTACTTAGGAACAATATGTGATGTCCCTTCCTGTTTTGTCAAGGGGTGAAAGGTCGTGTTCCATCGTTTCTCGTGATGTCACTTCGAGCTAGGGGGTCAAATGACATCACTGCCTGTGATGTCATCAGAGGTCAAAGGTCATGTGGTGTCCCTTCCGCTACCACTGGCATTTTGGTGAAATGACGTCCCTGTTTAGCCACAAACAATGAAATATGTATGCCACCGGGAGCATTGTCTGCGGAAGCCTGTGCGCGCCACCGCTCGGTGTTCTTGGCTTTCCAAAGCATCTCCATCAAACCTGAAAGGAAACCCTCAATGAGGGGCTACAAAGCCACATTACCTATAGTTTAGAGTGGTGCAAAAATTGGAGCAAATTAATGTTTTCTGACCCATTTCTTCCGTTTTTATAATTGAGAAATTGAGCAAAAAGTTTTCCTCCGCGCTGCTTCACAAGGGAGTAAAAAAAGGGGTGCGTGTATTTTTGAAATGTTGTTGATATGCTTGCATTGTAGGGAAATGAGAAACTAGGCTGTGCCTCGGATTTATCCCTCTCCCGCTTGCACAGAACCTTTCACCTGGGGAAAAAACGTCTTTGCACCGTTTTTGCTGTTTAAGCGCCAAATAAACACATATTGATCTAATTTCGATGTGTGCATTTTTATTTGTTTTGCCTCTGTAATGTAATGTACCGTGCTCTTATGTAAGCCAACTACTGCCATTTTGGCGACCTTTCGGTACATTTTCCTGGAAAAGAGAGGGAGGAGATGTAATGCTAGTGAGAGGAGAGGATGGAGAGGCATGTGTGAAACCTGCAGAGTTGATGGGTGCAAATCCTGTGCACCGGTATGATTCAAGGTGGTTTGTGGGAGTGACACTTGGGTGTCTGTCTCCCCCATTGCTTTAAGTGGGCCGGGGCCAGCCAGGGCTGGGCCCTGGCAGTCTCCAAAAAGTGGGGCTGAGCCGGGGCCCCCCGGTCCCAGCGCACCATGGAGGGACACATCATCCCGCCATAACCGCAGCCGTGACAGGAGATGCGCCTGTCATTTTCAAGTCAGGCAAGCTGCGACTATCATAGGTGCCAGCCAGCCACAGCGTCGCTCAAACTGGAAGTTGCAGTTTCAGCAATGCTGTGGTTGGCTGGCACTTCTGTCAGTCACTGTAACTTCCTTGCACAAGGGGTCACGAGAGAAAGTTAAGGTCCCTTTGTTTCCACACCCCTTCCCCAGGTCACCGAGTTGCCTTTCACCCCTGGTGAACTTGGGGGCTCCATGATCTAATGTGCTCCAGTTTAGATCACAGAGCCCTAGGTTTGCCGAGGGTGAAAGACGCCTCGGGTGCAGTGATCTAGTCTGCTCTGTAGCACACAGATCACTGAGCCAGAGGCGTCTTTGTCAGTTGGCAAAGTCTTATAAAAGATGGCTTGAAAAGTACACAAACCATAGTAAGGTACGCACATACATATGTAAATGCTTACATACATTTATATATTTGTTTGTGTACTTTACTATGGTTACTGTGCTTTTCAGGCCACGCCCATCATGGAAGCCCCCCATCGCGAAAGAAAGGCCCCACTCAATTTCTTACCCGACTTAAAGCACTGGTTTCCCCATCGGGGGGGGGGGGAAAGCCCAACATGAGCCATGTGCTATGCCGGCCTGCCGTGAAGGCCACTGCTTTGATGCAAGGTGTGGCATGCGAAACGAGTAGAAGTGTTTCAGATACGTAAAAAGAGCTCTCCGCGGCTCGACAGCGGATAGTGTGGGAGTGGGAGTGCTAGCAGGTATAAATCCACAGCGTGCACAGGGATTTCTATTCTGTAGGTGTGAGGACATTGAAAAGGTGAGTGTGTTAGATGGGTGGGAGTAGGAGAAAGGTCCTGCACTGTTTGTATTGGTCAGGAAACCAAAGTTCTATACATGCATGTTTTAGATGTGTTGGGCAAGGTTGTGTGATGGGGGAAGGTTGGTTATTCAGGTGGCTCTAGAGGAGTCCTGTGTCAGTGGTTGATGGGCTACACTGAGCAGTTGTAGTTTTGGTCTGTGGGTGGAAAGGGGAAGGTCCTGTACTGCTGGCACTCATCAGGACAGCAGGTGCAGTGCTGCACTTTGGACCAAGGTGGTCAAAGGTCTAATCTTAGGTTGGGTACAAATGATAAACACCCAATTACCAGGAGCCCAGGGCTCCGGCATGAACATCAGGAAGGGTGTGATCTGGCACGTTCTGGGGATTAGTGCTTGGAAGCAAAAAGCCAAAACGAAAGGTTATACCAGGTGGGGTTGGGGGAATTAAAAAAGAGCAGCCAGGGCCCATGCGAGCTGAGGCCATTAGCCAGACACCGGGACACGAGTAGATGGTCTGAGACCTCATCCACCCTCCACCCACCAGCAATTGGCAAGAAGAGAATACTGCCAGTCGGATATGATGCGAGACAAGAGGCGGAATATCAGCTGTGAACAAGAGGAGGCAGCGAGGGCAGATAACACCCTAACATAAGTAGCAATAGAAACAACCTGAGAGCTGGGGTACCCAAAGCATTACTACCCAATGGGAGAAGTGAGCACTGCCCTCCATGGAAAGACAGTGAGAATGGAGAGTACCATACCACCAGTACCCCCAAAGGAGGGCATCAACTATTACCTTCCAGTGAAAGAACCTGAGAGCAGGGACAAACACTGCATCAGTATTTTAAGAGTATATTGACTACTACCCTCCACCAACACATTTCCCAAGCAACCCATAATACACCGTCAAGCAGCCTTAACGGGACAGGGCAGTGCCCATGGGTAAGGTAGAAGTCTGGATGTGTGTGCTGCATCTTCTCTAACTCGTTCACTCTCTCCCTTTCCCCAGGTCTTTGGTCATGGCAAGGCGAACGGTGAGCCGACATGGGCCCTGCTTCTCACAGCCTGCATCTGCGAGATCGGCATCCTGATCGCTTCTCTCGATGAAGTGGCTCCTATTCTCTCAATGTGGGTAGACCAATGACTCATTCCTTTTATAGTTTTCCCCATTCATTTTGCATGTGGTCTCCCAGTTTGCATTGGCCAAAGGCCCTCTCTAATGGGCTCCCTCTTTGCTCAGAACTGGGAATTTCCTAAAATTCCCAACAGCCTTAAAGACTTATCTTTGCTGCGCTTATGCCAGATGCTCACTCATCTCGAAGAAGATAGTGGCCCATGTCCACAGGAGCCTACAACTGACCCTAAGAGCTGGGGCCAATTCCTTCACAGGAATGTTAAGGAGACACTGTCATAAGGTTTGACATTGATAGATAGAAAGCGAGGGAGTAACCAGCTGAATTCCTCATTTTCCTGAACTTTACACCTTCCACTCCTCTGGTTTTGGAATAATTTACCTGCATCTCCTGAATAATTATTTAGATATGGTAGGGCGCTCAGCCATCTGACTGAACACTGACTTTTGAATTTCTACATGCATTTACAGGCATCTTCCTCCCCCCCCATCTCCCTCCCTCCAAGAGATCCACGTAGGGAATCTAAGGGTGGGCGATGAGCAGGGGCCATAATTTAAGCACTCATTGTAGATACAATCTTTAAAACCAGCTTTGGAAAATCCAACAGTTTGAGACAGGCTGTAGGAATGGGACAGGCATTTTCCAGTCACTTCCATAATGGTAGTGCGTGGTCATAGGATGGCCAATAGTCAGTAAATAGTGTTAGTTTCTCGGCATATTATGGCACTGCATTGCAAATGCCTAACTATTGCCTATACAAGAGCCAAAACCGTTGGCTTTTTTAAACATGAATTCGGGACAAGTACCAGATGCGAGGACACGGCTATTGCTCATAAATTAAGTGCATGAAGGCAAACTTGGTAATGAATTATTTATTAAACCAGGAGCTGGTTTACAGCTGCAATAAAACCATCACCTTTCAGGAGAAATAGAAACACTTAAATACCACATGGAAATACTTAGAAATAACATTGGCGTACCCTTAAAAGCATAAAGTTAGCTCAAATATATCAGGAAATACACGGGAATGGAGCTAGGGACTAGCATTCCAAAGGGCAGTCAATGTGTCTGCAAACAGTCAAACACCACCCACAGACTGTGTGTCCCTCCTCACATAATATCTCTGTCTTCATTTTCAATGTCAATAGTTTTGGCTTATAGGAAGCGCTTACAGTGCCACCTAGTAACAAAAAGTAAACAAAAAAATAGGTTCGTTTTTGTGGGTTGGTTTGCACGCCAGATAGTTCCAAGGTTATGTCATGATAGGTGGCCCAAAATTTGCTGAATGTATTTCCCCCTAAATATTTAGGCATGTTTGAACTGGTGGAGACCTGGAAACTTCCTAAAGTTGTTCAGGTAGCTCAATGCTTGACCCACCGTCATATGACTGTTCAGGCCATGTAATATTGGCCTGCTGACAAGCCTGTTAAGAAGCGTAATAACACAAAGAAAGTAAATCCTAAAAACAGATGTTCGAACCTATCATGGCAGGAAGTCGTTGAGGGCCAGACAGGAAGTGACAAGGGTGACAAAGACAAGGTGGACGTCCCTGAGACACATACCGGAAATAACCGGAAATAACAAGTGTAAAAGGGGCAAACAAGAAGTCCTTGAGGCTAAGGCGGAATTGGCAAGTTTGATGAGGACAAACAGGAAGACCCCACTCCTCCTTACCATTCCCCCCTGTGCCTAGACCCACCTCTTCTTCGGGAAGGGGCTGCCGGAGATACAGGAGGCATGTAGGAATGGCCAGAAGAACAGTCCTCTGTGTTAGAGGGACACATGGGTGGTTTCAGAGAGAGAGCGCACAGTGAGAGTCAATGAAATCAACTGAAGGAGAAGTACAGACATACTGACGGAATGGAATTCCGATTTCACCTTGACACATCCCCCTCCCAACCCTCCCTGTGACTATAAGCAGAGCAGTTATATGAATATCACTGCCTCGCTCCCATTTTCATCTACCTCTTTGCATCTTTTAGACACTTGTCTGTCGCTGCCTTCTCTTCCCTGTGTGTACTCACTAACCCCCCCACCCCTCTTGCTTCCTCTCTGCTGGACCTTCATCCTTCTCTTTTTGGCTTCTAGGTTTTTCCTGATGTGTTACATGTTCGTTAATCTGGCTTGTGCTGTGCAAACGCTACTGAGAACACCCAACTGGAGACCTCGCTTCAAATATTACCATTGGTGAGTATCTCTCCTTTACAGCGTGCCTTATTTTACTCTTCACCTTGAAGGCTCCTTATCACTCTCTTCCCTGCTCTCCTCTCTTTCAGAGCCCTCCTGTGCTCTTTTCCCTCCTGTTGTTCTTTTAATCCAGATAACTAGAGTCATCTTCATGAAAGACATTTGTCAAAATTCCTTCCCATTCTGGGTATCCCTGCTTGCTTTCCACTTCACCCCCTTTCCCAGGGCTCCTTGCCACTAATTCCCCACCTATGGCCAATCATTGTTTAAAATTTCACGGACATAACCAACCCACAGGCCGCCATCTAGCCCACAGGGAGCCATTTCATAAACTGAAGACTTTCTCATTGGTATTTTACAGGTCCATGCTTGTGGGTATCCTTGGAGGTTCATGGCTTTACCTTGCCTGCAAGGTCCCATTTTACTCTGCCCAAAGCCTATGCCCTTGAAATGTCCCCCCAATCCCTAGCTGTCATGACTGCTCCTCAGGATTTCATGACGAGTCCTATTTTTCGCAGATCTGTACGCAAAGTGATTACTGTTTAGTGGACTGTCTGCCCATAATATATTTACATAACTGCCTGCCCAATTATGGACCACTGAACTATCCAACCCTACAGTCCCTCTCTCTGCACTTATGAGCCACACTCCGGTAGCACTTATTGATTTACCTGCACTTCTCCCTCCCCCCCCGCCACGTCCCCTGGCACTTCTCCTCTCCCTCTTCCCCGCACTCACGCAATCTGAATGACACAAAGTCTAGGAAGATCATTGTTTTGTCCTCTTCAGTTTCGCCTCCTTGTCTTGGAGTGCCTAGAAACACTTGCGTACAGGCGCGTTACAAATGACTTATCATAACATATCAGGGTCTTGGAGTCTTAATTCAGGGATTTTAGATATGGTTTTGCACGGCATTGATGGTCATGCATGCTCTCTGCTTTGTCTCTTTGCTTGTTGGACTTGCCGTACTCCTCCTGCTGCCGCCACCTCCAGGGCCCTGTCCTTCCTGGGAATGAGCTTGTGCCTGGCCTTGATGTTCATCTGCTCCTGGTACTACGCCTTGGTCGCCATGCTCGTTGCAGGACTCATCTACAAGTACATTGAATACCGAGGGTAAGTCTCAGAGTGGATCAAAAATCCCAGTGCAGTTGCGGTACCCCCAAAACAAAACCCACATCCTTTGACTGCAGCGTAAACCCCAACTGTGACGTTGGGGCTGGCCGCGTCCTGGTGCGGCTTGCCCGTTATAGACAGAGACAGTGTTCACGTCTCAGGCTCCGATGCTCACGATAGAGATCGTGGCGCGTACTGCCCCTTTTATTCTATGAACGTGATGACGTCCTGCACCATCAGTTCCTTAAAGGGACATACATAACACCAACCAGAGAGCCTACACTACCCTAGAACAAGTAAGTTATGGCTGAAGCCCAGCCACTCCACCACAAAGCATATAATATAGTTAGCATCCTCCGCCAATACAATCTAAAAGAATGGTGGGCAAATACACTGCCAAGAAAATATCAAAATAAAGGCACTCCAAAACAAGATCATGCCCAATTTGGACAAAGGCTCCCCCGTCCATGAACAATAAAATGCTTCCCAATCTGATCAGATGCACTGCACAAAAAGTAAGTTACTGCCTGCCTGAGCCTAGAGACTGCACAGTCAAAGATGGCAGTGTCCAAAATGAACAAATGCAGATCAAAATAAATGAGACATGGCTCACACTGAGTGAATGCACCCTAATCCACTTAGTGTACTTCTGGGTGATGTTCCCCAGCTGGTTGGTTATGCGTGTCCTGGCTGGTCGTGTGCTCACAGTTCCTCTGCTGGTTGTAGCCATATTTCTGGATTCTCTGCTGGTTTGTGAGCTCCAGCTGTGTCTCCCAGGTTTTCTGACTGTGATGGCTTTTCTAGGTTCTTTCTTGCTTCTTTTGTTATGCATGTCTTTTGGTGGTTGTGGCCTTGTACCTACCTCTTCATGTGGCTGTGACTATGTCTGTTTCCAATTCCTCATCTGTCTATATATGTGCCTCTCCCCCCTCTAATAGTTTGGGGGGGGGCGTTTCTTGGTCCTCAGATGACTGTGGGTGTATTTTCAGATCATTTTCTGACTATGTGCGTTTCCATGTCCTCAACTCGCCAGCTTTGTTCAGCTCTTTAATTGGCTGGAGATGCATTTCCAGGTTCTCAGAGTACGTGCTCCCAGTGCCTGACGTTTTGGATGTGTTTCGAAGTCCCTTGCTGATCTGGATGGGGTTCCAAGTGTTCTCCTGGATGGGGGTGTGTTTCTGGTGTGTTTCTTGACTGGTGCTGGGTTTACCAGGTTCTGTGGCCTTCAGCTGGCAGTGAATGGTTTTCCAGTGATTCTATTGTTCGTGAATATATTCTTATGTCCTCCTCAAGAAGCTGAGGTTTAGTCCTGGTTCTTCCACTGGCTATGAATATTTCCCCAGGTCTGTCCCAAGTGTGTTTTCAGCTCCTGAATTCTATAGCGGGCGACAGTATATTTGTGCACTTGGCTGGCACTGGGCGTGTTTCTGCATCCTCAGATGTCTAGTATGTGTTTCTAGGTCGATAACCTAATACAGATGTGCTTCCAGGTCCTCAGCTGGGTATGTATCGGTCCTCAGCTGGGTACACATGTGTGTCCAGGCCCCTTGTCTGGCTATTGGTCTTCAGATGGGTATGTATGTATGTCCTGATTTTCAGCTGTCTATGTATGTTTGTCCAGACCCATGACAGGCTGTGTATGTTCTTCCAGGTCCATAACTAGGATGCCTGTCCAGGACCTCTGCTTACCATGCATCTATGCCCTGGTCTCCAGCTGGCTATGTATGTCTCTCTAGGTCCTCGGCAAGCTATGTATATAAATCCTGGTTTTCAGCGTGCTATATATGTTTGTTTGGATACCTTTGGGTGTTTGTTTGGATCCAGTGTTTCGGCCTGTGGTGTGAGTGCTTCCACATCTTCATCTGGCTGTGTATGTTGGTCCTGGTCCTCGGCTGTCTATGTATTTATATATGTATGGCCTGGTCTTCAGCTGTCTATATATGTTCGTCCAGTTCTTCGGCTGGCTTTGTATGTGTTTCCAGGTACTTAGATAGCTGTTTGTCCAGGCCCCCCGCTGTCCATGTTTGTGTCTTCAGTCCTCAGCCAGCTATGTATGTTTTTGCTTGTTCTTGGCTGTCTATGTATCTATGTATGCATGTCCTGGTCTTCCTCTGGCTATGCCTGTTTACCGAGGTCCTTGGCTGGCTGTGTATGTTCTTCCATGTCCTCAGCCGGCTCTGTTTTTCAAGGTCCTTGGCCGGTATGTATGTATATATGTTCAGGTCTTCAGCTGACTTTTCATGTTCCTACAGGTGCTTGGTTGGCCATGTATGTGCTTCCAGGTCCTCAGGGGGCTATGTTTTTCTAGGTCCTTGGCCTGTCATGTATTTATGTCTTGGTCTTCAGGTGGATATGTGTCTTTGCCCAGATCCTCTGCAAGCTCTACATGTATGTCCAGGTCCTTCGATAGCTATGAATGTATGTCCTGGTCATCAGCTGGCTATGTATGTTTGTCCAAATCCTTGGATGGCTGTGTATGTGCTCTCGGGCCTTTAACTAGTTATGTTTGTCCAGGGCTTCTGCAGTCCATATATATGCCCTGGTCTTCAGCCGGCTATTTATATTTGTCCAGTCCCTAAACTGGCTATGTATGTATGTATGTTCAGGTCTTTGGCAGGTTGTATATGTTTTTCGTCTTCAGCTGCCTATATATGCACGTCCAGGTCTTTGGGTCGCTGTGAATGAGCTGGTTGTTTGTCCAGGTTCTCAGCTGGCCATGTGTGACGAATCAACTTCCGGGTCACCTGTGGTCCAGGGATGAATATCGGTTTCTAAACCATCAATCAACCCCACACCTCTAGTACACCAGAAGGGATACAAACAGATTGGAATACAAGTGAATTATAAGACCTCCTTGTCCAATTTCTGGTAATGTGGACGGAAATGGCAGGCTTATCTCTGCAAGATTGTGAATTGTTGGTTAGTTGCAACACAGCAAACATACGATTATTACCCAACAATAAAAGAGACTGTCCAGTCAAGGTTGTATACAAATATCTACTTTATTATTACTACAACAGACAGTTCTAGCACACTACAAAATACAATCCACCCTGTAAAGGAACACAGAGGACAGACAGTTTCACAAAGGAAAGGGAAGCACTCTGGATACTGACAGGAGGGTAGTTGGTAAAGTAATCAGTCTTACTGTTCAAGGTTATTCAGTCCCAGCACCAAAGGGGAAAAGGGTCATAAATGTCTCTAGGGGCCGTTGGAGAAGGACCAGGGGGCAGAACCACAATATACCTGATTCTGAAGATGTTCTTGGTGCTCGACAGCATCGAGGCAGTTCCAGGGCGCTTCGCAGCCTTTGGGACAGAGTTAGTGGAAGGAAACAGCTGCGGGTACCATGCGGCAGGCAGTTCGGCAAGCAAGGCTTGTTGGACGTCTGCAGGCTGTCCGGCGCAGCTGTTTGGGGCCAAGAATTGTTGTCTCTGTTCTGGTTGGCGGATCGGGAATGCTGGTCGTGCTGTCTCAGACGGCTCTGGTGACTGCGGTGTGACAACAGTCAGCAGTGCAGCCGGATGCGTTAGAGGACTCGACTGCCTCAAAATTGTCCTTAAAAGATGGATGCTGGATGATGCTTGTGTGGCACTCCTAGCTTCTTCGCAGGGCTCGTGTCCTTTCAAGGCGGATGGCCCAAAACTCAGGAGAGTGTTGGCAGGCAACAGCCTTGTCCTTTGTCCAGAGACTTTCCGGCACTTCCCACCTACAAAGCTTGCCGTCAGAACCTAACAGGGCACATTGTATGCTGGCTGGGTACTGTTTCTGAAGCTGCCGGACGGGTCCTCTGAGTACCTTCAGCTCAGGTCCAAATGAGTCCTCCTTACTTCTTGCAAAGTCTTCAGATGGTCTGATCAGTGAGGGGCTCAGTTCTCTTTTAAAGCCAGAGGACCTCAATGATTGGTGAAGGCTAAGACCACCTTAATTAACCAATCTTGGCTCCCCACCAACAATCTTCAGTGATGTTTCAGGTAAGAATCAGAGCGCTTGGCAACAGACAGGGGAAGGATGAAAACATATACTTCTAAGTCCCAACCATCTTCCTGTCTGCTGTACATCAAAGTGTCTCCTTAATTAACTGAGCCCTATGCGGCGCTTGGTCACAACATGGGCCTTCTCTGAAGTAGGATGTTGCAGGCAGACTTTTGTCACCGACAATTGACATACTTCCCTGCTCTGAAACGAGTGGTTCCAGACAGGACATTCACTGCCCTTTCATACCAAGGAGGGGTGTTATTACCAAGTTGACACATTGCTTTACAAAGAGGTGTTGGTCTCTGGTCTCCATTGTCAGTTTGTGCACTCAGGCCTTCCCTGAGGACTGCTAATTAACAGTCTTCAGTATTCACCGCCACCAGCAAGGTGTAACAATGGAGATGCAAATCCATGGGGCCTTGAAATGCTAATCAGCTGCCCACGGCCAGAGGCTTTTGATGTACCCACAGCTGTCAGTTATCAGCTACAAATGATAGGGGAGGGCAGCGCTGGTAAGATGTGTCCTGCCAGAGTACATGACTATTTTTCTACTGAGCGGTGAGCGTGGAAAATATGTGCAGGAATGGCCCCACATATTCTCGGAGGTTAATCTCTCATCATTCATTCTTTTTAAATAAACAAAAATCAAATAGCTCAGGTGGGCGCACTCTCCCTGTGCGGATGGTCAAATTCCTCACAGTATCCTCTTTGATTTTCAAGATATTTCGCATTAACTAGCCCGTACCTGCAACTGCTACACGCTGTAAATATTTAATCAGATCAGCCAAAACTCGAGATTTTCAGTTTTTAAAATCCCCTATTTGTATCTATATTTCAGACTGGTGCAGTAGGTCTGGATACAAAAAACAATGGGCCTCATTAGGACCCTGGCGGTGATGGTACGAAAGGTGCCGGTAAGGCACCGGCACCGTTCATACCGTCCCGCCCCATTACGAGTTTTGCTTGCGAGTTCCTGACAGCTGTGTGGCACCCACGAGCATAACTCATAATGGGGCCGAATGGGGATCGGGAGCCCGGCAATACCGCCACCCTCGAATGGGCAATTACCGGCCCATTCATCTTGTAATGGGCCAGTTATTGCCCAATCGCGGGAGGCGGTGCCAGTAGTGGCTACCACCATGCTCGTAATGAGGCCCAATGTGTGTTTATGGATTGCGTTAGTGCATTCGCACCGGATATGGCCCTAAAACATGCACACACATAGCTATGAAAACATGCACCTGCGCATGCATGTGGTTAACACATGATCAAACACGCATTCACAAGCTGCACAGACCCCTGATCTAGACGTACAAGTGCAATCCCACACGACTTGTATCTGTACTTACACACAAAATCAAACACAGTGGGTGTCGGCACATGCAGCCACAGTGCCAGCTCCCTGACACTTGTCTGATAAGGTGCTGTAAGTCTCTGATCTGGAGCAGTGTTATAGTGGGAAAGTCATTGCTCTTGCAGAAGGTTTTGGATGAGTCCCATACTGCAGAGTTGTGTGGGGGTGGAGGGCCTTGTTTTCTGGTCTCCTAGCAGATGGAAGCCTTGGGTAAAATGTGAAGGAAAAGAAACTGAAAAGTTTATTTAAATAAAGTACATTTCACACAATAATGTAATAGGATCACAAATGGACAGCAAGGCAGTCTGTATGTTTTATCCATAATATCTTTGTTTGCCTAAGCCTCCTCCTGGAGTCTTTAACTTGCACCTTGCCACAAAACATTGAACATAATTGTCTGATGCCTATTTACCAGAATTTGGGAGACAGCTGATTTTGGCCTGATCTATGGTTTTAGTATTCACCTGTTCTCGTTTTCTTTTTCTTCTTCTGGCAGAGCGGAAAAGGAGTGGGGCGATGGGATCCGAGGCCTTTCGCTGAGCGCAGCACGGTACTCTCTTCTCCGCCTGGAGGAAGGACCTCCCCACACCAAGAACTGGAGGTAAGCACATACCGGGGCGAGAAAAGTAAGCATAATTTGGATCTCGGATAGAAAGCACCTTTTTTGGAAACTACGGGAAACTGTTTGAAACATGGACATAACATAGATGTGAAGAAGAGCAACACAGTGGGCATCATTACAAGTTTGCCAGTCCGGAAACAACAGTGCCGATAAGCTTACCGGCACCGCTGTTTCCAGACCGGCAAACTACGAGTCTGCTGGCGGGTGCAGTTTCGCCTGCCAGGTCTGATCCTGGCGGGCAGAACGACACCCGCCAGCAGACTTTGACTGAAGCACCGGCACTGTTGCACACAGTGCCGGTGCTTCCGTCTTCCCCATTCCCATTGAGTCCATTGAGTAACAATTGCTGCCGCCTGATTTACCGGACTGTCGGGGTTGTGGCAGCCTGCCGGTTTTACTGGCACAGCTACCGCCGGACTCGTAATGAGGCCCATTGTCTCCAGACTGCACAATATGGCTAGAAAGATGATCTAAATATTGGTAAAATATAGAACTGTGAATTACTAGAACTATTGACATAACATGGATCTCAGCTAGAGCAGCACCTACTGGCAGATCTGCAGAGGAAAACATTGGCCCTCATTACTAGTGCAAACACTGCCAAATGGATTTACTGTTACCGCTTTAGGTAACAAAGATAAAGCCGCTGCTTAATGTGTTATGGTTAATCCCCATTTTGAAATCACATAGCACTTCATTGGGGATTAGAGGAATTTCCTCCAGTGATACTTCTACCGATTCTTATTCTGACATTCCTCAGATGTAAATAACCTCCTTGGAAGTCCTGGTTTCATTTCCTCCTTGTGGGAACCCACCTCTTCACTGGCAGACTGAAAAAAGGAAGTAACTTACTTATTGCCTATTTTATCACTTTCTACAAAACTCATAATGAGGGTTATTGGGCATCATTAAAAGTCTGGCGGTGACTCATAACACTTTTCCGGCGCCTGACATCCCAGTAACATCGGGACATTACAAGTTCCAGCGGATCAGAAAGTCAGGCGGCAGAAAATGTTAGTCCCCATTCCAAAAGGACTCCATGGGAGTGAGGAGACAGAAGCACCGGCACCGTTGCAGGTGGTGCTTCTGTGCAAACTCAGCGGGCGGGTGCAGTTGCGCCTGGCAGGTCAGACCTGCCGGGTGCAATGGCCCCCACCCCCAGAGTTGTAGTGTGGCGGTCCAAAAAGGGTGCCAGTACGGTGCGACCAGCACCCTTATTTCCTGATCGCAGCAGTTGTAATGAAGCCCATTGTCTCCTTAGTTAGATGGCTACATTGATCCTTCAAGTGAGTTTTACTACATAGAGTACAGCCATACAGAACAGTTATTTTCATAAGCAAAGTTTAATGGTGTCATGTGCAGTGCGTTGCGGTTGCTGAGTTATGGTTCTGTTATGAAGGTGATGGCTGCATTATGGTTAATTTAGGACTTAACTTCATGCAATGGGGCCAAGCCACTTGATATGCCCAATGAGAATGGCCTGAAGCCTAGCCCAGTTGCTGCTTAGACTTCTGAAATGGACCTTTGGGCCTGTATCTTGCCACAGGTTGTAGAGTGGTCAACAAGCTGTGGCTCCCCAGATGCTTTGGACTACAATTACCATGGACTTTCACCACTGGCTTTCATAGCTAGGGGTGATGGGAGGTGAAGTCTTACACTGTAGAAAGAGCAGTTTTCCTGGAACATGGATGCTCCACAGAGGAGGGGAAGAAGTGTAGACCTTTCTGCACCATCCTGATGTAACCATAACTCCCACTACAAATAAGGCCGAGAATCTAATGCTCATTTTAAAATCATTGCATTAAATTGGGTTGAGTGAGCGATCATCCATAACATATATTCCATACGGAATGGTGAGAGATAATCTGTATGCTCAAAGCATAAATGATTGAAAAACCCTGGCTGAATGCATGCAATACATGAAACTTAGTGCATTTCACAGTGGAGGGCATTTCAAGAACATAAAGCTTCCTATTAGTTTAGGTAGAAGTAGGCCCTTTCCACTCAAGAGTTAGGGAAAACACCAAAGATGAGGAAATACATTTGCTAACTTACTTTTTGTGGGTTGTGGTATGGTTGGATGTAAGGTTGTGGATTTATATACATGCAACAGTTCAGTGCTTATGAGAGAATCGCCATGCTGTCTGGAAATATGGGGGGGGGGACAGTGATTGCTTGTTTGATGCATCTATGGGGCGTTAGTACTCCTCTAACCTATAGGCGGGTGCGGAAGTTCTAGCAGAGGAGTTGGATGGTTGATGGTTTGCTCTATTGGAGAAAGAGTTGCTTATATTGCAAGCTTCTGGCTGACTGCTAGTTAACTCTATAACAGGAAGGTGGATTCTAGTGTGGTGTGTTCGATGGGCATTTCATGCTCACCGGCTGTAACTAGGGGATTTGAGCATTTGCTGACTTTTGGCATGTATTCTAGATGTGGCATTGGAGGACAAGTGAATCCTAATTGTTTGTATTAGAGAGGGCTCTGCATACTTATTTAGAATGTTGGAGTTTTAATGGGGTGTGTAGATGGGGATTGGGTTTGACGGTGGTGGAGGAATCCTCTATGTGCCTACTGACGAGGGATGTGTTGTTTCATGCATTGGAAAGGTATACATGCTACGCCCATGCGCAGTAACTCTGGTGCAGATTTAAGTTGGAGGCCTGGCAAGGATGGAAATGGAAGCTGAATGTATGTGTGAGAAGCAAGCTCTAGATGAATGCATGGATATTTTATCGTGTGGGAATTCTCTTTGATTGCCCAGGAGGGTAGGAATGAGGTTTTTCCATTAAAGTGGGTGTAAATGTCAGTCCTTTCCTCTATCATAGGGTTTTGAGAATACTAGTCGGATTATGTTTGGGATGTGAGGTATTTAAAGGGCGGAAGAGCCAACGGTGGCGAGAAAGTGAATTAGGAGGAGGGAGTGGTGAGTTATGTGTATACAAGAGAGGTGGATAGCTATCAAAGTGCTGGAAAGCAACGAAGAAGAGAGCGAGGAGTACAAATAAAAGCAGTACTAGAGTACGGATGAGACAATGGGCTGGAAGGTCCATCAGATGAGCACAGATGCTATGACCTACAGGGAGTGAAATGGAGAGAAGGAAGGAGTCACTGAGAAAACCACCCAGATAGCAGGAAGTAGAGAGGACTGCACAAAGCATTGGACTCATTCAAAAATGGGGATGAGAAAGTGGACAGTTGGAGATGGCCGGAGGAAGGGTATCAGAGGGTGATCATTTTAAGACGTCCATTCGCCCCAAACCCTGAGGTATTGCTATTTCTTCTTGCAGGCCCCAGCTCCTTGTTCTCATCAGAGTGGACCAAGACCAGAATGTGGTACATCCACAGCTGCTCTCGCTCACCACGCAACTCAAGGCCGGTAAGGGGCTGACCATAGTGGGGTCAGTCCTGGAAGGAACCTACCTGCTGAACCACCCACAGTCGCAGCGGGCTGAAGAGGTAAGAATGATTGCAGTCTATCACTGCCAAGATGTATGTGGAACGAATCTAAGCATGGTGGCCTTCTGCTTAAGGCTCAGTGCCGGTCTTTGAGGAAATGAGGTCCACTAGGGCTGGTATTGCAGGTGTATGGTCAGGTCACAGTCATGTGTTTGGATACAGGAACTATGAATTCACACAACCTAGTCACTCACAATAGGAACTGGGCACATGCCATCTCCTTGCACTCTAGATCTGTACATATCTAGATTTGGAGCCAGTGCCATCTTTCACAAAGAAGGATTGCACCATAAACAAATGTAACCATTCACTGATCACCCCAAACATCAAGATGTTATCCTGCAACCACTATTGCTGCCAAATGTCATAAAAGATCAAATGCAATGAATGATTCACTCGGTGGTCATTCCTGGCCAAGTTGGAGTGATAGCAAAACAATTATATCAAATCATCTACGAAACAAAATGCCTAAAATATTGAAATTTAGAATAATATTGTGCATTTGTATAGTGTTAGGGCCGACTCAGCTCTTCTTTCCTCTGAGGATGATAAATTAAGTACCATTAGCATTAGTTAATAATAAAATATTATTGAACAGCTAAGCACTATATAATTAGTGTTGTTATTCAAATGAACACCTTGTCATCTCCAAATTCTAATGTGTGTCTTAAAAGAGCTCTTCTTGGAAATGCATTGTTTCTATATTTGGGCCAAAGGCAAACAGTTCAGCCATCTTTGGAGGTTCTAGGGGTAAAAGATGTATAAATATGGCAAAGCATGTACATTTTCCTTAAAAGGTCACATCAATACCTTTTAAGATAGGTTAGCTATATGTGCAACATCATTCCCCTAACAAGTCATTATGTTTGCATCAACAGAAAGAAGCTAGGCCAGTCTGGCTGGGCAGGGGTGGACCTGCCTACAGGGAATTCTGGAGATTTCCCAGTAGGCCTCTGCACCCTGGACCTACTTTGTGTGGTAACTTATTTTATTTCCGAATGCTCTCATAGGAAAAGGCTTGGGCTTTCTGAAAATGTGTAACATGGGGCCACGTTGAAAATTATTTCCATGGCAGGGCCTCTTTTGTTTCCCAGTCCACCCCTGCTGCTGGGAGCAGGTAAAGATTTTGCAGTGCAGAATGCACAGTTACGCCTGGCTCACCGTCAGGTTAGCTGAAGTGGTTGGGTACACATTAGAAGATTACAGCCTGGATGGAGTTTGAGATGCCCCTGCAGTCACCCTGCTGCATTGTGGAATGAGTGAGTCAATCAGGAAATCGTTGAATGTTGGGGTCACCTGCCCCTGAGAAATGGTGAACCTCCAAATCTCAAAGGGCCGACCAATGGTGTGAATGCAGATATCCCACTGGACTGATGCCCTAGCAACTTAGGTCTTCTAATGGTTAGTATGTTATGGGTCTATATCGTTCTTGTCCCCCAAAGGAAAGCGAGTGGTCCAGCTGAAAGGAAACTGACATCTAAATATCCAGGCAATTGAAAAGCAAGATCTCGCATTGTGGAGTAAAGGGTGCCAAGCCAGGAGCACACATCTTTATTCCTAGCACATATTTCCGAAAATAAGCCTGACCGATCCTTTGGCCACATGCAATGGGCACTGCCTGCCCCCGGCCCACAGCAGCTGCCATAGATCTCAGGCTCATGAGGGGCGGGGACTCACACTGGAACCACAGACTAAAGCCATTGCAAGCAACTGCTCCTTCTGATGCCCACATGGCTGCCTCTTTCTGATCAACTAGCACCTCAAGGTTAATCCAGGTTAGTTGAGCTGTTTACAAAGTTCGTCCCTTTACCTCCACCACATAAACCCCACCCACCCCCCATTATCAATGGTTAACCCAGACCAAGATTGCTCTACTTTATTATGATATTGAGGGCTCTCGCCTCCGCATAAACACCTTCCCAAGTACCACCATAGTAAACACATTGAAGCTTGTCTCGGGTTCTTCTAACCTGTCCCCATTGACACCAGAGGTTTTGCATTTGCCTCACCCTCTATCCCACTAACACCCCCTCCCTCTTTTCTTACAGGGCCACAGACAGCAAGCCCACCAGTATGGCAGAAGGGGGCTACTCAAGAGCACCTTACATAACATTACATGACAATGCTTCGGACTCCCCTTATTTTACTCAAGGGGGCTCATTTTCATTGTGGCGGTTGACGACACAGAGCATAGTAGACAGGCCGTGGCAAGCACGCTGCATGCTGGTGCGTTCCGTGCAGTGGCGTCACCAGGAATCAAATTTAGGAGGGGCACAGTGGGGGCCAAAGACAAAAGTAGGGGGGCACAGACAAAAGTAAGGGGAGAACATGGTCACTGCCCGTCTTAGGTGGGGGGGCAGAAGGGAGGCCTCAGCCCCCACAGCCCCCTCCCTAGCGACGCCACTGTTTCCGTGCCATTTTGGATGTGTTTACCACTTGGAAAGGGGCACGATATTAAGACCCACTCGGCATGTTTCCCCTGCTCTGTGCATGACAGCCGTACATAGAATTATTTGGATGTGGGGTTGGGGGGGGAGGCTTGAGCACCCATAGATTCAGCCTGTTTCGTACGCCTCTAATAGCCACGTGAAATGCCCACAGATTAATTGCAATGCCGGTCGCCATGAATGTACTATAGGGCCAGCATTACACTTCATTTCTAGTCGACATGCACAAAGGCACAGGAACCCGAGAGCGCTTCCATTCCCAAGCCTTTTTACACCCCAGCGAGAGATGTTTGAAAATCTCACACAGAGGGCTTCAGATGCAATGAACACGGACTCATTCCGAGCATGCCGGTATCCTGGTGTTAGAATCACCAGGATACCAACATTTGGTACTTACCTTTACCGGTGCTCGGTCCGGCGGCATGGCCGTCGGATTACGAGGGCCGACGGGACAGTGTAAATCCCTATCTAGGAGGGGATTTGCCATCATTACCACAATGCCAGTGGCAGTAATGAGGCTTTTTTGGCTGGTAGGGCGCATGGATTACCTTCAGCATCTAGTTGGATGTAACCCAGGTGGCCCACCGCCAATCTCGGTCGGTCTGGTAAAGTGTCAGTATCAATGGATTTTTACCAAACCGCCCAACTCAGAATGAGGCTCTTGTGGGATTACAGTGATACTTGACGTGAGCCTTCAATAGCGGCTGTGTACTAGAAACATGGCGGGCATCTGTGATGCACTGTGACTTGTGCTGTCACATTATAACATTCAGAGCACCGGCTTCACTGGGAATCAATGTTCCTTTGTATCCATTCATGATTCGTGCCTCGCTATTGGCTATCCAGAAATTGAGTGCATTATGAGTGTAAGTTTATGAAGCACATCCTAGCCACGGTGCAATCAATGGGTCGAGAACAAGCAGACACTTTTAATGATAATGCATGCAGCCTACGAAAAGGTGTTAGTGGCTGCTCAGTCCCGCATAATATCTGAGCCCTTTCTCACTGCTTGGAGCTTATGCTGTTGTTGTGAGACATTTATTCGACATTAGTATCCCGGCGAGAGACAATCAGAATGCAACAAGCATTCTGATTGGCTCTCGCCAGGTCACTACCCGGCCGGGAATCCCTCCGTCGGGATTCCACAGCCTTTGTCCCCGGCGGGGGGTGTGGGAGCCCCTCAGCCAATGAGGAGGCTCGAAGAGGGGCCATCCCCGCTCCGAGCCTCCCCTCGGCTGAGAGGCTGCCTTCGCCCCCCGCCGGGGACTCGGGTAAGTCTTTTGTTTTTTTCCCTTCCCTTCCCTCTCGACCACCCGGCCCCGCAATTTACCTTCTTGATCCTGCGTCCCCGGCGGGGGACGAGGGAAGCCTCCAGCCTTTTAGTACCCCGGTCACGCAAAGTTTGTGGACCGGAATACTAATAGCAGTAGAACCCTCGCGGTGGGGGCATTACCCACTCTGGTAATGCCCCGGGCCCATAGGTAAGGACCGCCGCTCGGGTTCTATTGCTTAATTAGTACCGGCGAGAGACAATCAGAATGCAACAAGCATTCTGATTGGCTCTCGCCGGGTCTTTACCCGGCTGAGAATCCTTCGATTCTCAGCCGGGATTCCAGCCGCCTTGTCCTCGGCAGGGGCGTGGCATCCCCTCAGCCAATGAGGAGGCTCGAACCGGGGCCATCCCTGCTCCGAGCCTCCCCACGACTGAGAAGCTGCCTTCGCCCCCTGCCATGGACTCGGGTAAGCTTTTTCTTTTTCCTTCCCTCCTTCCCTCCTCCTTACCCCACTTACCTTTTTGCTCCTGCGTCCCCGCTGGGCAACGATAGCAGGCTCCAGCAGTGTGGAGACTCGGAGCGGCCCATCCCCGCTCCGCGCCTTCACACGGCTGGAGGCTTCCATCGTCCCCCAGCGGGGATACAGGTACGTTTTTTTTCTTTTCTTCCCCTCCCTCCCTTCCACCCTCCCAACCCCACTTACCTTCTGCTTCTTTTTTTTTCCTTTTTTTTTTTGGGAGCGGACGCGCTGGGAACACTTGTGTTCCCAGCGCGTCCGCTCCCGATGGCTGCCATGGAAAGGGAAAACGGAGTCCGTTTTTCCTTTCCCGGTTGCCATTTTTTTCATTTTTCTTTTATTTTTATTTTTTTCTGTTTCGGAACGCGCCGAAACAGAAAAAAAAATGCCATTAGCACCCCGATCCAACGGGCCGGGGTGCTAATGGCAATAAGAACCGAGGCAGCGGGCCAATACCGCCCCAGGTAATGCCCGGGGGCTTCGTTAAGGGCATTACCTGGGGCGGTATTGGCCCGCCGCCTCGGGTCTTATTGCCACATAAAGTCATTAGGTACAAGCACATCACAACTCATCTGTTACATTAAAACAACATTGCAAAATACATATTACCAGCTGATTAAAATCTAAGACCAGTCCACAGTTAACTAGTTTGTTTGCATCCCCAGACTTGATCATCACAATCTATATAGTAGAACACTTAAAGCATAAAATCATAAACTGCACGAGCATGGAACGTATATATTCAGCAAGATCTTGATTGGCATCGCAATGGGCGGTGACGCAATTAATGCCGAAATTACAAGGATTTAGGTACCAATAGTTTCTGAAGTTCTTACGTCTTTGACTCGATTCCTTCGTGCTGTCCCCTGTAAAACCTTAGTATTCAACTGCATCGCAATATATAGGGGGAGTTGGAAAAAAATATATAAAGGGTGGGGGGTTTGAGAATAGGTAAAAAAACAAAAGGGAATGGGGCGAACCCCCCCAAAACAAAATTCAATTTCAATGAGTTTTTTTCGGTAGAACAGAAAAAACATCTAAATTGCACCGTCGATGAAATGACATAGAACCGGCAAAAGGCATGCCATTAATTGAACTACTGACATTGTGTAATGTAATGTCAAAAACGTGATAGAAGTCGATAAAACAGTGTAATTGTAGGGAGGGGGTGCAGTGGAGAATGTGTGTGCGAACCTGAGATGGGAACATTGCAAGTGCAATAAATGGAAGCTGACAGCAATCCCAGCTTTCCACGCCACTGCTTCTCCCACAAGACTTGAGCAGGAGAAGTGTATGTGGAGAGACAGCACTAAAAACAGGGAGAGTTATTGTGCTGCTAAGAAGGGGAAGATACAGAAAATAAGGAGGGTGGGGGGTTGTGGAAGACAGGCTAAAGAGGTGAGAGCAGGGTCAGGAGACCTAGGATTGCCAACAGGAAGCCGGGGCAATGCGTGGGGTCATGAGGCAGAAAACACCTGCAGTCAAATACAGACATGAGAGGGGGAAAGAGGTGGAAGAAGAGAGCATACTTTCAGAGACAGGCACGGAAAGAAAGACAGGTGCAGAGACGGAAGAGATTGAGATACAGAGGAGATGGAATGGAAAGAAGCAGTAGAGTGTGCATGGCAGGCATCTAGAGGGGATTGAAGGAAGCGGGGGCAGGCAGGGTGAGAAGGAGAAGAAGGACTAGGAAGACTGAGAGTAAAAAGGGAGCCCAGAGGAGAAGGAACGGAGGGAGAAGGAGAGAAGGCGGGCTGTACGTGAGACAACCAGTGTAAGTCACAGAAGGATGGAGAGGCACAGGCAGAACAGAAGAGGGGGGCAGTTATGAGGAGGTAGATAGAGAGCGAGGCAGGAGAATGGGAGGGAGAGAGAGAGAGAGAGAGAGAGAGAGAGAGAGAGAGCAATAAGGGCAGTGAATGGATAATAAGTGAAATACAGAGTGAGAAATAAGATTATGAAGCAGAGGCAAACACGAGGGCGAGAATGCGGACAGAAAGCTGGAATAAATTTTGCAGTGGTGCCTCATTACCCTAACAGGATTTCAAGCTTGTAACAGAGAGTGTGCTCCTGTTTCCCCTTGATATATGATAATTTATTGGTGCAGACAAATCCTCCCAGTGCATCACTTGCCACCCCCGTCCTTCCTACGGCTCCCGGCAGCTGTGTCCTGCAAGGACCTCTCCCAGGGCGAGATCTCTGCTCCGGAGAAGAGAAGGAATCGGCCTTACAGATCCTAGTGGTGCCCCAGCACCTTGGGCCCCACCATACTAGACATTGCAGTCAGGTGAAGGACCTTGCACTGTGAGGTTCAGTTACGGTGAATGCTGGGTGCAGTGTTGCAAGACAGTCCACACCACCCAGGAAGCAGTGCATCTATGTGATTACTGCGAATATAAAATACTGAAGTCGAAAATGTACAGGTTGTGTTTTTTCTTCTCGCACATTTCAGCGCAATTATATGATGGGGCGATCCTGCAGCCCTCCTATATTCCCCTCACATTATTTATTAACCTAACATTCTGCATTTTCATCCTGTGTATTTTCTGCTGCGCAGTAATGGGGTCATACCCAAAACAGCGGCAACCAAAATGCCTCTCTACCTCGCAGCGAAACCTACTGACTCTGGAGGCCAATGCACCCCAAGAAGCCAGAACATCACCAGACTGGAAACATAGAACTCCATCCTACACTCCAAAAGGGATCTGAAAACCCAACTCTTCAAAGAACATATCGCCAGTTTGTGATTGCTCAAACAAACCCTAATTCTCAGCCTGCAGAACACCCCCCAACCCATTCCACAGTGTCAGCTGGCATAAATGGCACGGGGGCAAAGCCCTGCGACCTGCACCACGCATATATGTTTTTGCTTTGCGCCGATTTCGTAGGCTTGAGCACTGAAAGACCAGCAGGGCGTCGGAGGTCCGACCCCATGGCTCTCCCTCTTTGAGCAATCATTGTGGTCCTTGTGAGTGGCAGTAGTATTAGCAAGTCTGGTGTTTCCTCCATGTGTTTGTGTTTGAAGCTTGGGCGGGTCGTCCTGTTCAGTGAGAGATGGCAGCAAATCTCTGCTCTGCTGAGGCGGCGCAGATCAGGTAATAGTAGAATAGAAACTGTGATGGGTGGATGGTTATATGTGATTTTACTGAAGTAAAACTTAGAGTGGTAAGTTTTACTGAGGTAAAAAATACTGAAAAAATAGATTATTATTTATTTTTTAATTTGGGGGTTCCTCCAAAGCCCCCCTTTTCCTACCCTTTTAACCACCATATCCCCACCTATTTTAACCCCTTACCTCACTGCCATATATATATTTATTTCAAAATGTCAGTATTTATTGGGTCTTTTTACTTCGGTAAAATGACTGGATACCTGGGTGGTTGTATGTATACATGTGTGAGTGTGCATGCGAAGAGTTTTGTGTCTGAGAGTGCATGCTCGTGTGAATCTTTGTGTGTGAATGACTGCAGTGTAGCGTGTGTCTGCGTGAACGGGCGGGCAGGGACCGGGAGCTTGCGAATATATCGGGCCTGTGTAAGATTGCAGGTGGAGGGTGGTGCAGAGCGTACGGCCCTGTGACAAGACCAGCAGTAAAGCTCTGGAGCCCGCGCTACGGAAATATCTTTTAAAAGTGCAGGCTCTAGAGAGCAACCTGTGCCATACATTTATCAGAAAGCCAAACATATTGTCAAAGTACCCTGGCTGTTTGCAAAAAACCAAGCACACCATGCCCTTCCCTCCATGCTTCGCTTGGATACCAACAATTTCTTGCAAAAATGTAATGCTTTCACATTTTGTTTTCTTTCGCTTGCTGCATTCATTACACTCAGTGGCATGCGTTGGTGTTGCTGCATTTTTCTAGAAGCTACAACGTTGGTTAAAGCACCCTTCCGATGCCACTCGAACAGAGTGGAAATAACAGGATAAAATATACAAACGACTTATTGTAGGGACGAAGAAAAACTTCTTTAATGCCCAGATCCAAACTGCTTCCAATTCAACGGGCCAATTATTTGAGATTCTCAAAGCTCTCGAAAAACCCAAAGCCTCCAAGGTCCCTTTTATAGCCACAGATCAAGACTGCTCTCGAACCAACAAGGCTTTTAGGAATAAAATCTCGACAGCAAGGGACCACATTTTAGGAGCCCAGGACCCCGACAGTGAAGTAGCGGGGATTCCCACGGATCCGACAGATAAAGCTGGCATCACTGAGCGTTTCTCGTTCTCACCCATCTCACTGGAAGATATGACTAATATGCATGCTGACATCAATGCACCCAACTTCCTGCGCTTTTCAACCTCCTGCCCCTTAAACTAATACTGGAGCATAAAGATCTGTTCGCACCATTTATCACTCAATTTATAAATGCCTCCTCCAGAGACAACCACATGCCAATGGCACTTAAGAAAGTCACTATTACACCGATTATCAAGAAACCAAACCTGTACCCTGCGGAACCTTGTAGTCTTAGGCCCATTACAAATAGTCAATGTTTATTGAAAATCCTTAACAAGGCAGCTGCAGCCCAACTACAAGCCTTTACAGAATTTTTTAAAAAATCCACGGCCGACAATCAGGTTTTCCCGACCTTCTTTTAGCACCAAAACGGCATTGGTAGATCTCCAATCCTACCTGCTGACAATTCGGGAGAAAGGGAAGGCCGGGATGCTGATCCTTTTAGATCTGTCAGCAGCGTTCGATCTCGTGGGTCACAAGCATCTGCTCCACTGCCTACGACATTAGGGTTCCTGCTCCACAGCTGCGGCGAATTGGACTCAGTCCTTCCTGTCCAAACATGAACCTAAGATCCACTGGGGCTCAGCCTTTTCCTCCACCTCCACTATACAGTGTGGTGATCCTAAAGGTGCTTCCATCTCCCCCTTCTCTTCAACCTGTTCATCAGATCCTTCTTTACTCTTCTAGAAGTGCTGGGTGTGTTTTTTTTACCAACTATGCCACTGACAATCAGTTGGTCATCGAGCTGTCCGGGGACCATGCTATCGACTCAGGGATCCTAGACAACATCTATAATGCCATTGAGAGATAGATGTCTACAAACTGGCTTTGGCTCAACGGAAATAAAACAGATCTTCTGGTCTTTGGCTCTCCCCAGGTCCTTTCCAAACTTGACCCTTCATATGATCACTTTGTGATTCAAGGTAACATCATTAAGACCCACTCGAAGGTTAAAACCCTCAGGGTTTTCCTGGAGGCGTCGTTAAACTCTGACACCCAGGTGCAATACCTCCATAGGACGTGTAACTACTACCTTAGACTTCTGAGATCCATTTAACCTTTCCTCAATGAAAAGAATGTGTTTACAGTAGCACGAGCTACGATATTGTCCAGGCTGGATTATTGTAACTCACTACATAGCGGAGCCTCAAAATCCAACATTTGTGCCATTTGGGTTATCCAAAACAATACGGTTTGCATTGCATTGAAAATTCCTAGGAAAGCCCATATTTCCAATTTCAGGAGAAACCTACACTGGCTTCCGGTGCAGGAACGCATCCATTTCAAAATTGGTATCCTAATACATCACTCTTTCTTTGGCAAAGCCCCTGAATACATCAAAGCCCGGATCCCCCTCTACTAACCTAAGAGGACCTTGTGTTCCTCCTCCTGTACACAGCTGGAAAGAGTGAAGTACTCAAGATCTACAGATCTAGCCAGATCGCTTCAAGCTATCGCTTCCTCCTTCTGGAACACACTACCGGTGACAATCCAGGCCATGGAAAACCTACGGTTATTCAAGAAAGCACTGAAAACGCATCTCTTTGGATAACTTTTTCCTTTTTGGTTCTCCCACCCAAAGTTACACTGTGGACTCACTTAATTGAGTTCTATTGTCTCGGGAGGATAGCCTTGGAAGCAAGACGGCACAGAGCCACACAGATTCGATCCCCGGGTCCGTGCTTAGAAACCTCTGGGTATTAAGCGCGTTATAAATATCATAACATATCTTGCTCGTCTTGATGTGTTTTTGTGGTGCCCTGATGCCTGCAGGCTGTCGGTGCAGCATAAGCAAATAAATAATCAAACATTAAAGGGGAAAAGCACATAGGAAAATACTTTGCTTGGTGACTTATTAATCATTGATGTTATTTCCTGTCTGAGTGGCTTTTTTTAAGAACGAGGGTGAAATCAGGAATAGAGGCAGAGTTGGCCCTAGCAGGATGCAAATCTGGGACCGGCATTTCTGTGGATGAGCACTGAGCCTCCTCCTACCAAAGCACCAGAACAAGCCAAAGTCACTGGGAATCCTGCTATGGATGCGTTCTGTGCTTGTAGAGCAGGGTTGGAAAATGCTGCTGTCTACTATTGGTGACCTCTCTTCATAAATCACTACAGGAGACCACCTGCGTGTTGCATACTCTACCAACTGAGACAAGTGCAATACACACTTTCATAGATATTCCAATATGTGAATATGTTCAATGATAACTTGCTCCAAAGGATGATTCAAAATCATTGCAAAACAGCGAGAAAAAATATTTCACACATGATGCCAATGCATTTCGGGCATTTAGTTCCATCATCAGGGCTGAATCTATGCGTTAAAAATAGAAAAAAGAGAAAATAGGAAAAAATAAGAAAACACAATAATTCATCATAAAATATCGAGCTCACATAAAACGTCTTGCACCAAACATATATTGGACGAAACACACCTCTAGCCGGTACTGAAAACATACATGTTTCGCTTCTCACTAAATATGGGCACAGAATCATCACAATAAAATCCAGACCAACACCCTATTTGACTAAAAATCAGTAAACGAGGCAACAAGTGCCCACATGTGTTAACGACAAACGTACTATCAGGTTACAACACTGAGCATCACATGTATTACAAATACAAATAGAAAGAAAAGTATAAACAAAGTTACCTATAGTTAGGGGTTAAATACATTGAATATGGCTGCATGTATTAAGCAGGTCCTTCGTGCCCGCAACTGCAGATCACCCTAGATCTGCTTCTGTAGCTGGCCCATCACAACACCAAATGAACAGAAAATAGACAAGAAAAAAGACAAAAAGGCATGTCACTCCTTGTGAAAATGTCATGGAGTAAAGTCTGTAATACGATAAGTTCAAAGAAGCACCTACATTCTATAGAAAGGAATACAATCTGTGCTCTCCAGCTGAAAACCAGCGCTTGGTGTGATTAGCTCTTTTAAAGCAAGTAAAGGATCAATTTGTGCGGATGAGTCGCGTACCGATGTCACAGAAAATGGTCTGATGTCACGACGTGCATGCATAACGCTGAACCTAGCAAGTGTGTCGTGGTCAAAAATATAGTTAAAAAAAAAGAAATAAAGAAGGGAAAGGGAGGGGAATGGAGCACAATGGTAAAACATCTGTGCTCAAATATTACAAAAGTAGGAACCAATCCAGAAAGGATGTAATGTCAGCGATACAACAACAAAAGGAATAACCATAAGTGAACAGATATCAATGAGACATTAACTCCATAATTCAAGGAGTCCTTAAGAAGTATGGGCATACAAAGTATGTTATGCTAAAGGTTCTTATACTTTAGGTTCTTATACATTGTTGCAACTTGTGTGGTTCTTTGGAGCAAGGGGGGAGGGGTAAGCTAGTAGGACTGAGCAGGGAGAAAAGAGGAAGGGAGCTGTGATGTGCTGTTGGCAGCTTCGGTTCGGTCTACACCGTTCGCTGAGCATAGGTGTGTTTTTTGGGTTGGCAGCCGCAATGTGCGGTTTTGCGAGGCTATGTGTGTTTTTTTTCATTGTTGTGTAGTGAAGTGTGTGCCGGTTGTTGTGCTGTAGAGGTATGGTTGTGTTTAGTTCAGAGTTTGAGAGGTGTATGCAGAAGGATGAGTTTTTAGTAGAGTTGGTTAGTGAAAGTACCCTATCCTACACATTTTGTTTTGCTTGACTGTGGCCTGTAACACGTCCTCTGTTGTATATTCTGGTCTGCTACACTTACCACTCCTGCGCAACTAGAAATGAGTACACTGCAGTGATTTGAAAACTACTCGCTGGCTAACCTTGGTGTGCTATGTTATGTAGGTAAGAAGCGTGGTAGGGATTTTCTGGAATAATGTAATTGCTGAACTCCCCACCCAAACCACAATCACCTTATCAGTCGCTGCTGATTGACTGCTGCAGGCTCCTCGCGATTATGCACAAAAAGCTAAAATCTATATGATCATAAAAACAATCTTTTTAAAAGCTATAAAGACCCACAGTTCACTGAAACAATCTATGAGAATTGTGAAAATGCTGTGTATACAGAAGTAGTGGTAATCCATGAAACCAAACGTACTAAAGAGCATGTGTAATCACATATATAAAAGACATGAAAAGACATACTACGCCCTAATCCAATTCTGAGATATTGAATGTATATGTGTGTATGTAACTACTTCACAACCAGACTAGTATCCATTGAACACATGTCGACAACAGGCAAAGAACTTGAAAAGATATGAACATGCCAATTATGTACAGCGCCATGGCAAAGTGACAACATTGTCCAATTGATCAAATATCAATGTGCATAGAAACGTCAATGTTTTAAATAATTATTATAATGTTTATAATTGGTTATTTATACCACACATAATACAGAGTTTTGTAAGCGCAGACCCGGGGTTCGAGCCTGTGTTGCTCCGCATTGCCTTGCGTCCAAGGCAAGCGCATTGCCCCTGAGCTATCCTCCCGAAATGTACAGTTGTCACACATGACTCATATCTAGCAAGCAAAATTACAGTCCTCATTCATCCCGCCAGGGGCTAGGGTATCCAGTTCATCAATACAGAATGCCTCTCTTCGGCTAAGCAAATCCTTCAAGTTGCCATGTGGTCTGTTGGATAGAACTTCCACAACTTGGAATCGAATTTGGGCAATCTGATGATGATGTTCCCGTAAATGGCGTGCAATCGCTGAGTTCACGTTCTCAGTCCGGATGCCATCTCTGTTTCAATGGCCTGCTGCATTGTCCTACATAATACACCCCACAGGGGCACCTTATTGTATAAATGACATTAACAGTATCACATGTGGCATAACTGAACAACCTAATCTTTTCTCCAGTCTTAGGGTGATGAATAGTATTACTTTTGGTAACAAAATTGCAATTTGTGCAGGGCAGACAAGGAAAGGTCCCAGTATGTTTACTGTTAACCACCTTATTTGCTACAATATCAGTCTTTATCAAATGATTCCTGTGATTGGGTCACCTTCTGTAAGAGAATAGTGGAGTGTTTCTAAAAAGATCTTTAACCCGATCATCACATCTCAAAACTTCCCATCCTTTCAAGATACATTTCTTAATCCAAATACTCTGTTTTGAAAACCTAGAAACATAAACCAATGGATTCTCTTTATGTGACATGTTCCTAGTAGCCTCTTCAGTTTCAGCGGTCAGTGCTTTGTTAAAATCTGTATCAATTTCTTCTTGATGGTAACCTCTAGCACTGAATTTTGGGACCATCCGTGTCATTTCTCTTTGGCGTTCCTCATCATTACTCACAATTCTCTGAACCCTAAGAAGCTGACTATATGGGAGATGTTTGATTAAGATGGGAGGGTGGAAACCTAGATGATGAAGTAAGTTATTCCTGTCTGTGGGTTTACAAAAGATGGTACTTTCTACACCTTGTGAACCTAGTGTGATCTCAACATCCAAAAAGTGGATGGTAGAGTTGCCAATCTCAAATGTAAATTGCATTCAACTGTCAATGGAATTAAGGTAGACAATGAAATTCTCTAGATCAACCCTGGATCCCTTCCAGACCCCAAAAATGTCATCATGTACCTGCCCCAATATGACAGGTAATTCTGTTAAATTGGGTGATTGAATACATGTTCAGTTTGGAATATCTATTTGAGGATCCCATCTGATCTTCCTTTAACACTACCCATTCAACGGCTACCAAGCCTAGGTTGTGTGGAATGGACGTGTATAAACCTTTTCCATCAATGGTAAAGAGAGTGTAGCTGTTGTTGATATCACATTTCTGAAGTATCTGTAAAAAATGTGTAGTGTCTTTGATGTATGCTGTAGATTTTTGTGTCAATGGCTGTAAGAAGAAGTCAGTGTAAATGCCCATGGGTTGTAACACACTATCCACAGATGCCACAATGGGTCCCCCTGGTGGATTTACCAAGCTTTTATGAATTTTGGGAAGAAGGTAAAATGTAGGAACGTTAGGGTACATATTGGTAAGAAAGTGTCTTATGTTGTCATTAATCCTATGTAAACCTTCAGCTGGCAATAGCAATTCTTTCAAATTCTGAAGAATTTCAGTTGTTGGATCTTGATCAAGTCTCATGTATATGGTAGAAACAGAAAGTTGTCTGTGACATTCCGCCTAGTAGTCTGAGGTATTCTGTAGCACCAGGGCTTCCCCTTATCTTTTGGAATAATTGAAACAGACTTTTGACTATAAAGGGACCTGATGACCCCTTGTTTGTTGTGTTTTAAATGTTGTCTTTAAGGTCGCTTAAAGGAAATACTAGCCAAATCTTTAGGTAGTCTCTTCTGAAAAATATCAATCAATGGAACCATGATGGGTGGTACAAACCTACTCTTGCGTTTACATTCTAAACAGACATTTGAAGCTTCCTCAATGGGATCTATGTTGGTTGGCTCAAGTTCTGAAAAAAAGACACAGAGTTTGAGCTTCCGTATGAACTTAAAAAGATACATTTTAGTGTTACATAAATTAGGGCCTGGTTCATGGAACATTTTCCTATGGGATTGTGCCATTAAAAAACACTTCCATGAATCAGGCCCTTAGTATCAACTGTTGGTTCAAAATTCAAACCTTTTGGTAAAATAGACCATTCCATGTCAGTAAGGTTCCTGCTGGATAGGTTGCTAACTAGGTTTTCTTGTTCTGTTGTTTTGTCTTGCCCCTGCTGTCTTGTTTGTTTCCTCCCCCCCCCCATGGACTTTTCCTTTTCTGCTTTGGTCTAAAAAAGAGACTACAGTGGTGGCTCTTGGATTGTCTGAGGTACCTTCCCTTGTATCTATCTCAGTATCATCACTTTGATCAATAGCACCTTCTGACCCATAACTTGGCAAATTAGATGACCTACTCAGTATGTGTTTTTATCCTGCGTAATGACCCTTGTATTCATCCATCCATCCATGTATATAATTTGTCATTCAAATAGTCAAAGGAGTCCCATTTGAACTTCCTAATTTATTTCTGTTCTAACTCAGCTCTGTACGTCTCCAATTTCTCATTAGTCGAAGACAAAGGTATATCAAGTTCCTGCTTGTCAATTGAACCCTCTAGTTACGCTTGTATTCCCTTAATTTCCAGATCAATACTCTCCAAATATTTTGATAACCCTTGTATCGTTAGTAAAATAAGATCCAGTGAGCATTTATTGAGTATCTGCACCCACTTGGTAACAAACCCACTACTCTCTTTGCAAAGTGTTGGTGCAAGTGCATACAAAGCCCTCAACGGATACATGGAGATCTATAACATCTGCTCAGTGTAACCGCATGAAGTTTCCTATTCATTTGTTTGTGAATGAGGCATTCCAACTGTTTGATCTTTTTAGCAGGATCGCCTGTAGGCAGTGAGCTACTTGTGTCTTTGACAAGATTCAGAATTGCCTCTGCTTCCGCATTGGTAAACCCTAACACCTCTGCTCTTTTATCAGTTAAGGATTTAACATCAATAAATGACATATTGTGTGAGTCTCCACCAGTAGGTACAGGACAAGATTTGGCAAATATGGAGGAGACGCCGGGCACCACTCGATTGCAGAAACAATGCAAATGATTTTATTGCAAAATAACAAATTTATGGAGTACTGCAGAACAATGCCCCATGTCTACGGACACTCTGAAACGATCTCCATAATCACTACAGGAGACCACCGGAGTGCTGCGTACTCTACCAATTGGTAAAAAAAAATACTTTTCTGAGACAAGTACAATATACACTTTCAAAGATATTCTAATATATGAATATGTATAATGATAGAAATCGCTCCAAAGGATGATTCAAAATAATTTGAGTATATATTGTAAAATAAAGCTATTGGTGACCTGCCATCCATTGGCTTTTTTTCATGTGTTGTCTTACAAGACAAATTATTTTTAAAAAGCACAATTTTAATTCATTGTTTTCAAAACCTTCTCAAGAACCCCACCCCTCACCCCGAATACTATTGGCTTGATTGGGGCTCTTTTACTACGTTTGGTTGCTCACATTCATCGGACCTTTACGCCCCCCCACCCAATGAAAAGATGCACCAGTCACCACTGCCACTCCAGCACATCTGCAACCTCTGCAGCCTAGCGGGTATCCCCTGTATGTGCCCCCTATGGGTAGCACTCAGTCCCTTCCCAGCTAGGGATACTATATGAAAAGGCGTCGAACACCGCTTCCGCGGTGATCACCCATTATCTGGTGTTTCATGTTTAGGGATGGAAGACATTTCACACCGATCGTCGCACAGTGACCTGACTCGGGGGGGGGGGGGGCGGAGTGTCCTGAAGAGGTCGAATTAACTCTGCGTTGACATGGATGTGTATGATGAGCCAGAGAAGTCCCTGGCCGGCAGCTGAAATCCTTCATTGCAGAGTGGACCCAATATAGTGGATATTCCCCTTGACATCAAAGTGAGAGATACTCCCCTGAAAACAACTGACACTGTTGAAGAAAGTGTGCACATCATGTTTGTGTTTGTATGAGTTTTGTGTTTGTATTATTAATCAGATGTGGCTGCAGGTGAGTTTGCTTCGTAGGTTTGCGTTTATGCATCTTGGCACGTTCTTTCTTTCTGAATATTCCACTTTTATAGAGTTGGTTCATCCCTATCTTGCCTCTTTTGTATCCATGTAAGATATATTGTAACACTCTCGCCTTTCTTTGCCCTTTCACCTCTCTTCTGCTGCTTCCCTCACAGTCTATCCGCCGGCTCATGGAAACCGAGAAAGCAAAAGGCTTTTGCCAGGTGGTCATCTCCTCCAACATTCGAGATGGCATATCACACCTCATTCAGTCCAGCGGGCTCGGTGGTCTCCAGCATAACACGGTGCTGGTGGGATGGCCACGGAACTGGCGGCAGAAGGAAGACCACCAGACATGGAGGAACTTTATAGGTAAACGACAATAAGAATGTATATGGTGGTTGGGGGTAAGAAGTTCAAGGTTGTACAAACATGCTCACCTGCCCAAACACAAATCGATCTACATCGAACTGAAAAGGATAGCCAACAGTAGGATTATGGACTCTGGCAGACATTTGGGCTCCTCATTGTGCTTGTTGATTGGCTGTTTCACTATGAAGGAACTCTTTGATTAGAAAGTCACAGATAAATGTACAAATGAATATTTAAAAAAAAAATAAAAAAAAATAAATAAAAAATAATAATAATAAAAAAATATACAGTCACAGATGGTTCAACATTATATAATTTTCGGGATGGGTTATTAGTGATGTGTCTTCTTTATTGCATTTTCGAGCATAAGGCTGCATCTAGGAAGACAGCTTTAAATAATGTATTGTTAGATTGTGCCAGATGCGTTGGCTCAGTGATATTGTCTAGGACTCAGGGGTCTGCAACTTGAGGCTCTCCAGATATTTTTAACTATGACCCCCATGATTCCCTGCCATTGGCTTTGCTGGATATGGCTAGGGTTGATGGGAGTTGTAGTCCAAAACATCTGGAGAGCCAAAGGTTGCAGACCCCTGGTCTAGGTAAAGAGTTCTCTCTCTGGTAGGCTCTGTGTGGTGACTTGTCTGAACTGAACGGTTGCATCTTCATTGGTGGCCCAGGATTCTACTGATTCAATTGCGTGTTGCACTCTGCATGCGGCAGCGCATCAACGGTGGATTAAGTCTCTTGTACATTTTTCCTGGTGGGTCTGCACATTATGGTACATCTTTCCCCATGGTTTTCCTTCCCTTTGGGGAAAAGGAGATGATCGGTGAGTGTTAATTCATTTCCACACATGTTCTATATGTGATGCCTACAGTGTGGCTAGGAAGAGCTTGGCGTTCCAAGATAGAATTGTTTGCTGACCCTGTATTGTATTATGAACCTGCTGCACAATTACTAAAAACAAAATACCTTAAAGGTTTCAGTGTTGCTGGATTGCAAACATGAGACATGAAATCCCTTTAATGCTTGCATGTACTTATGTGCTTCATTTCCTCATAGCAGGCTAGTTACAATTGTCCCGCAGTAACTTATGCGGGATACATTATTAGCTTTTATGAATAAGCAAATAGTGACCTACACAACAGGGCTGTACAGAGGTATGTAACGGTTAGACGAGGGCATTGCAGGAAGGATTGCAGTATAATGAACCGAGAGGACCAATGCATGTATTGCTGTGCAATAATCGAAGACTTTAAATGGAGCGAGATAGCGTGATGTGAGGCCTCTGTATATTTATTGTGACTTGATTTAACTAAAGCTGTGTTGCTAATGTACATTAGCAACACAGCTTTTTGTTCGTCTTTTATATCTCTATTTGTATTGGTTGGCAAGATTGCGCAATATAAGATAAGCGGCGGGTCTATACACATGCTGCACCTAGCAATTCAGTAGATAGACAGCACATTCTGACTAATTCCTTATTTTATTCATCTTTATTTGCTTACAGTTCAAAAGAACTTTACACAATTAGGATTCATATTATATATTAAATGCAGATGAACAATTTCTTTAGTTAAATCAAGTCACAATAAATACACAGAGGCCTCACATCACGTTATTAATGATACTAAGCTAAATAATGCTAAGAAGGCAAACCCCCTCCAAAGACAATATTATTCTTGTAAAAACATGTAAACCATTTAAGTACTAAAAATACTCAAATAAAATGTTCAAGTATTTAAAATATTTAAAAACAATTAAAAGGTTTCCCAATCTACTAATTCATATCTAAACATATTTCATTGTTCCACACTTATCCGTTCATGGGTTTCACAGTCGATTTCTATACATTCTGTATGCGTCTTCCTCGGTCCTTTCACTCTTCAATGTCCTACTTTTACAGGTTCAAGGGATTCCTAAAATGTGTCCACGGATATCCAAACCCAGTAAAGTGCCATGTGCAATCTAGTCGATTCCGAGCTTAGACAGTATCCCCAAAAGGACTCCGATCTGATCGTATCGTAGGGTGTGTATAATGTAAACCGAACCAGGTACCTTACACTTGGTCATAACATGCTTCACTGTTTCCATTTGGTTGGTTAGTTTACATAATCGACATATCCTCCTCTATCTCGGAATTCCCAATTGCGAGCCTCTGAGTGGTAATAAAGAGAACTGGTTAGTTCTAAATCTAAGAATAACATGTAGTACAGCAGGGCTCGGACTTAGCACAGGGTATGTCTGTGTTTCCATGTATTTCCATGTATTTGTGGACATGTGCTACTGCATTATAATTACAAAAATTGAATAAGTGGGTGTTGTTTTTCGTCAATCCCACAGGTTGGCCTAACTAAAGAGGAAGGCCTTTACTGAATCAAAGTTTGTCCGGAATTCACGCCGTGGTGTCCAGTTAACAGTTCGAAAGAAGACTAATTTTAAATTTTTCGAAGCTCTTCCCCCACCCACTTCCCATTCATAATTATGTCCCAGCTCATTTTGTAATGGACATTCTGGGGTCATTCTGGACTTCACGTATAATTCCCCCCTCTTAAGAAGCTGTGTGCTTAATGGCACAATCCCTAGCTCGAGTTTAAAATACTATATAGGAGTTGGTGTTGCTAGATTTAAGACCTTATGCCAGAACATGCTCTTCAAATGATCTAACCAACCATGGTTCCTCATAGTTAAGGCTTCAAATCTATATAATATTATGGGACTATAGCACTGCTTCTAGAGCATTTAAATACCCTGGATTGTATAACCTGTTGTGTTAATGGCCCATTTTCGAAGTCCATGAACATAAAACAGTAGGAAGTCTGGAATATAGGTTGCTAGAAACTATTGATGGGAGATCCCTTTTTTGAAACCCATGTGACGAGAGAGTTAGAGATATTTTGGCGGACCACAGAGGTCCCTGTGACATCCTCAATAAGTGTAGCAGTGTATTAAAAAAAAAAAGTTAAGCCTCATTAGGTGATTTTGCATCAGATTATGAGTGAACCTCCAGAAAAGGGCCACAAGGAAAGTGAGCCTAACAGGTAATGCAATATTTAAAAGGCAATTGCTGTTGTTCTCAAAGAGAGGTTTGTAACACTATTTCTCAGCCTTATGGTTGCCTGGGGCATTTTTTTTGACCTCGGAACTGTTTAGACGCTCCCTCAGAGCTGACCCCACATGGTTACCACCTGTTGGCACTGCTTGACCCTGGGATGGACCCTTACACACATGACACTTTAATATTATGGCAATAGCACCCGATCCGGTGGGCTGGATTGGGTGGTAATGGCCCAAGGCCCAAGTAATAGGACCAAGCGCATTGAGAGCCTTCATGATGGGCCCTGACACTATTACCACCTGATCTGGCCCACTGGTTCCTGTGTTATCCCGGGGTGCTGATAGCAATGTATTTTTATGAACGAACGGGATGCGCTTACAGCGTCCCGCTCATTCATTCCAAATACTTATGTCAGATGTCTAGACCCAGCTTTGCAGTTCCTTTAGTAAAAAGGTTGCAAACATTTTTCCAGTTC
This sequence comes from Ambystoma mexicanum, assembly GCF_040938575.1. NCBI lineage: Eukaryota > Metazoa > Chordata > Amphibia > Caudata > Ambystomatidae > Ambystoma > Ambystoma mexicanum. The sequence goes on along the minus strand of NC_090925.1, from coordinate 612,516,054 downwards.
CGTCCAACATGGACAGCACTCTATAGTTGTCCTGGACATTTCTGTCCCCTTTCTTGTAAATTGGAACCAACACAGACTGCTGCCATGAGTACAATTTTTGGTGCTCAACACAGATTTTGCCCATGTCTTAGGAGAATTCTTCAGAACCAAATTGGCCAGTCCATTTGGTGTTTGTGAGATTTTTAATTTCACTATAGCCTCAACCATCAGCTCATATAAAATCTTTGCAGGCCACTGTAACTCAGGATTTGGTTCTACTAGTGCACCAGAAGGGCCGATTTCGTCCACTGGTTTTAAATAAGTCTCACAGGTTCCTCTTTTTAATGGGTTTACAATCATCTTAGCCCTATCACCCTTGGCTTGTGATCAAATTTGCCAAACAGAGTGACTATTCCTAGATCTAATGGCTCCCAACATTTGTTGCCACATAGCATTCTTAATAGAGAACGCCAGTGTCTTAACCAGTTACGATAACCATTTTCCTCCCTTTAAACCAAGCCTATTTGCTCCTTCAAAGTTTGCTTGGACTGCTGAATACTCCTTATTCTTTGTAGTTTACGTATGGCATCTCGGATAACAATATCGAAATTCTTTGAATGCTTCTTATCCGAGATTGCCAAAAGATTTCCCTTAATGGCACCACTACCATCTGCCAACCACTTCATCCAGTCCTTGAATTCGTCAGGGGTTAAGTCAACCAAGGCTTCCATTTCATGGCTAAACACCTGGAGTGCAACTTCCGATGCTCTCTGAAGATTTGCGGCAGTCTAATAAATCCGGTTACCCACATGGTTTCAGTCAAGACCCCCATTTATCTTTACCGTGCTTTCCACTGTCTGAGTTTTTATAGACAGTGAGAGCATTGCGTAGTAACTATTTTCTCCAAATATCATGCCAAGTTCAAGGATCTTGAACTTGAACTTAAGGGCAGCATTGTTACCAAACAAGTAGTCTAGCGTGGCCTTAGACTTACCATTAGTCCATGTATACTGCCCTGGTACATCACCCCTGGCTCTGCCATTTATTAAAAACAATTCACAGTCTTTCATTAGGCCCAGCCATTGCTTACCATTGCCATTACCCTTGTCCTGCAGCAATACACTTCTACTTAGGACATGGCTGTACACAGCACATTCTGTTTTGTCTAGGGATCTGGCGTTTAGGTCACCACCCACCAAAATGGCACCTTGCTTTCCACCTCCTTCCCACTTCGAGCAAATGTCCTCTAAAGTTTTGTGGATTGTTTCAACATTTCCAAGGCCGAGTGGAACATAATGTTGTCAATAAGCAATTTATTAAGCATATTCTCTTTCTCTAATTGTATTTCGACAGCAATCACATTATCATTTGTAATAAAGAGAGGCAACGTTTTTCAGTTAAATGCACCTGTAATGAGCTCATCATATGGCATACTGTGTGTACCCTTCTTTGTTAATCATTCGTAAAGTTGGAACCCCTCAACCACTACCACAGAGTTCAACCAGGTCTCCTGAAGGATAAAGATGTCGTGTTTTGTAAGGACGACAAGAGAATCAGATTGTCTCAACAACTGCATGTGGACCCTAGTGTTCCAACATGCGATTTCAATACTTCGTTTAGTTTCAACTCCCTGGGTGCGTAGAAAACCGAAACCAAAAAAGTGATGGGTGGAAGGTTTTGAATTAATCAATAAATCACAGTCCTTCAACCATTCCCTTCCTTTTTCATGTTCATTACTGGGAGCCAGTGCAGTTACTGTCCCCATATGTTTCCCATTCCTGTCGTTGGCAGCTTGCTCTTGGCATTTCTCACAACACCCCTTAGACATTCCTTTAACAACTTCTTTGTCTAGCGTGTAACCTAGGCTAAACAATGTGGCCTTGTGAGAACAAATTAGTTGTACTATTTCGGGTAAGGCACAGTGTATACAAGACATATTGCCTCTGTTACTAGTTAAGCGTTCCACAAACTCGATTAGAAAATTTCAACAGCCCCAGGAATGGAATTCTGTGAAGAATACGGATAAGCTCACTGTGAATGGTCCTCTTTTTTTTAGACAGTAGGGTTCTGTGTTTATCAGGAAAATCTTTGGGCCTCATTACACGGATGGCGGTGGACCAAGGTGCTATTAGCACCTTGGTCCATGCCGGTAAAATACCGGCACCGCCTTGGTGGAAAGGGGAATTACCGCCCTATTCCAAGGTTGGCGGGGCGGTAATTCCCCTTTCCCCATTGACCTTCGCCATTCCCATTTTTGCCCCATAGGGCTCTATGGGAATGGGGAAGGCACTAATTACGGTGCCGCAAATTGCGGTACCGTAATTAGCTCCCTGGTCTCTTTGCGGGTTGGTTTTTAACGCCTGCAAAAAGCAGGCGTTAAATTCACCAACCCGCAAAGGGACCTCGTAGTAAGGCGGTAAGGGTTTACCGGTACCAGTAAAATACCGGTAGCGGTAAACCCTTACCGCCTACCGTTTAATCAGGCCCTTTGTGTCTGTAGGTTGTTGGGCTTCTACAGTTTGACCCAGTGTTTCCTTGTGCCTGCTGGCTAATTGTGTCTGAGTTACACAATCTCTGACCACTGCCTCTGCCAGTTCTGGAATAAACCCTCTGGAGGCCCCAAGCGGTCGAAATGTCAGCCCCCCCCCTCGCAAATTATCTCCTAATATGTTTTAAATATTCTGCAACGCTTTATTTTGATCCGTTGTTGCGGGCCCCTAAAAGGAGTGGGGCCCATAGACCGGTGCCTATTTGGCTTAATGGATAATCCGGCAGTGGCCTCTGCGACTGCAGCACCAGAAGGCTTACTCGCATTGCTCAGCGCTGGTTCATTGTGCCAGACTCATCGGACACTATTTCCTCAACAAATTCTGTTCTCTTGTCTTTCAAAAGCCAGCTCGTCAAAGTCCCTGTGGCCCTTTGAGTCCTCTTCTTACGTCTTGAGTCCTTCCTCCTCATTCTTTGTTACTTAGGTCAGGTTTCTGAGTTTGTAGTGGAATTCAGGGGCTCATTTGATCGGAAGCAGGGGAGTTGCTAGGTCTGGAAAAGACCCGGGGCTAAGCTGATGTCAGAACTGTTGGGACTGGGGGCTAGCTAGTCTTTTGGCTGTAGCTCCTGAGATTCTATCCGGGGCTACAACCAAAAGATCAGGGGCTATAGCCCCCTTAGTCCCCCCTAGCAACGCCCCTGATCGGAAGCTATGGATGTACGATAAAGCAGCATATTTTTTGCCTGCTTACTGCTTCCTCGGTCTGTTGAGGCGACGTTTAGCCATCCTTCATTGTTTTTGGGTCTGGAAAATTGTTGATTCCTTCACAGTTTCCAGACCTACTGTTTGCCCTGTTTTCTTCCCCTGAGCGGAGTTATTCCACCAGCGCACACGTAGGGCTGACTATGGTCTTCTGAGAGTGAAATTCACCTACAGGCCTATTTTTGTGCTGCTCTGCCACAGTTTGAATTATGGCATTGTGTAAATTTAATTCTTTTAGTATTGTGCCACATAACTTCAATAAGATCTTGACCGCAAACTGTAGTGGACTGCTACTGTCCGCCTTGTAGACAGAACTTTGAGCAATTGCATTAGGATTTGTGGTTCTTGATGCTTTCATGTTCTCTGGACCACCAGGGCATGAATATAGCACTGGAGTCGTCGACATTCCAGGTGAATGTACAGAGACCGTAGGCAATTGACATGCCGGAGATGCAGTGGGCCCAAGTTGTGTCACAGAAGTAGCTTGTTGTGGTTGTGGTTTTTGTGGAACTAGTATCCATTGGTACTTTTGACTGAAGAAACCCAGATTGTAATGTATTATGTAAAGTTTAGCACAAATCTAACACAGGGTTATTATCTATGCCACCAAAATCGGTGCAGGTTATGATCAGGGTTTGTTTTCAATATTTGATCCTCTTGCACTGACGCTTCCGATGCCTTTTCTACTAAGTTTGTTCCATCCTCTTGATGGAAGAAGGCAGTAATAGTTCCTCGGGTGCCAGTGGCAATCACCTTCTCAGAGTCCTGCTCCTTTTGCCCTGCCATGTCAGTTACTGGAATAGGTCCAGTTACTGTTGCCCGTGACCTAGTCGTTGGCATTTTAATGTGTCATTTGGGCTGACGCCTTCTTACAGCTTTACCTGTACTTAGGGTTTTCCCAGGCATTTACTAATGTCTAATAAAAAGTGTAAGTTTTTATTAAGTTCTTCAAAATTTATGACCCACAATTATTGAATTATTGAACCTCCACTTAAATGTTCCATGGCTCACCCATTTTATGAGCCATTTTACGAGCAAGGTAATGCTCAATGTCGGTGCCACCTGAAAATAGGCGGGAATCAATAAGTAAGGTAAAATAACCAGAGGTTACCAAGAAATCAGTGAAGGGTCACAGGGCGGTAAAGGTGGGTTAATGATTGCCTACTTTAATGTTCAGAGACCCTGGCTCCCTGCCCGTTCACCGCTTGCCAGACAAAGAGGCAAAGAGGCACTAGGGCGCCGTGATATGATACAGTGCAACAGTGACGAATCAACTCCCGGGGCACCAGTGGTCCTGGGATGAATATCGGTTTCTAAACCATCAATCAACCCCACACCTCTAGTACACCAGAAAGGATCCAAACAGACTGGAAACACAAGGAAATTATAAACCTCCTTGTCCAATTTTGGTAAGGAGGACGGAACAGCAGGCTTATCTCCGCAAGGTCGTGGATCATTAGTTAGTTGCAACACAGCGAAAATACACGTATTACCCAATGATAAAGGGGGCTGTCCAGTCAAGGTTGTATACAAATATCGACTTCATTATTATTACAACAGACAGTTGTAGCACACTACAAAATACAACCCAACCTGGAAAGGAACACAGGGGACAGACAGTTTCATGACAACAAGGGATGCTCTCTGAATACTGACAGGAGGGTAGTCAGTAAAGCAATCAGTCTTAACTGTTCAAGGTTCTATGGTTTCAGCACCAAGGGAGCAAGGGGTCGTAAATGTCACTAGCGGCCTTCAGAGAAGGACCAGGGGGACAGAACCACAATTTACCTGGTGCTTGAGATGATCTTGATGCTCGACAGCGTCAAGTCGGTTCCAGGATGCTTTGAAGCTCCTGCAACAGAGTTCAAGATAGGAGACAGCTGGAGGTATCAGGTGGTAGAGAGTTCGGCATGCGAGGCTGGACAGACGGCTGCAAGCTGGCGTACACGATGGCTCTGGGTCAAGAATCTTCTCTGTACTGGTTGGTGGATCTAGAAGGTGTGGGTTGTATTGACCCACTCTGCTATACTATATAGCATCACTCTACTATCTATGGTGCAAGAAACAGTGAAATGGCGGCAAAACCCCTGGGCGTGCCAAAACCTCCAAAACCGCGGTTTCAACACACAAAAAGATGGCTGCACAACCTGCCACCCATGGTGCATGTGTGGCGGAACAGAGCCTGTAAATGACATTTACTTTGCTGCTGAAACTCAAAAATGCCTGTACATAACACTTCTCAACACTCATAATCTTGCTTGGCGCTAAAATTCGTTTACCCTAAGGAAGCACTGTGAATGTACAAAGTCCTGAAATGTTAAGAGCAATACACCTTCTCAGCAAAACTGGGCTGCCTGTGAATGACAGTTCCTGTCAAAAATATGTGTGCTGCCACAGTGGGCTAACTGTGAATGACAGCTCCTGTCAAATAGGCTCTCCTGATTAATCTTTAAAGTTATCTAAACTAACAGTCTGCCGGATTAGCAAATGTAAAAGGACTGTGCTGAAAGGAACAGAGGCCAAGCAATAGCTGAACCATTTTCAGCAAGGCCTTAATCCTCAACTTATCCTCACAACCCAGTGTAGCGCTGTGGTGTGGGAAAGCATCCTGAAACTAGCATCCTGAAACTATTTGGCTTGCTACCATAAATGCTTGCCTGATGAACTCGCAATCCCACTGAATTGAAATATCCAGAAACAAGAAGGGCAGATCCTGTGCAGTTCCGGTGACCGGCCTAGCTGTTCCTGTCCTGAGACTGATGTGCTGGAAGGAAGGCCTTGATAGACTCGATCCATTGACCAGAATCTTGACGGGTCAAAAACCTTAAATCCCAGTGGATTGTGAGTTTTAACAGGACGCTAGAGAACTATTGTATACCTTGCATTATCTTGTTCAATTCTAATCTTTGAACTATCCTTACTTTCATAACCGGTAACAGTGTCAGAATCTTTAGTGCTATCTATCCTGTGTAACTCTGATCCAAAAATTCCACTTCGAGTGTTTGGACTGGTTCCGCCGGGGAAGGTGATGAGGATCTGTTACTGAAGTCATGAATCAGTCTCAGAGCTTACTTTGTCCCAACTTGGTGGTCTAGTCTGAACGCTCTAGTCTTGAGTATAAGCATAAGCCATATTTTCTGAATTTAAACTGAAGTCCTTGTCCGAATTCGTGTCTTTATTTTCGAAAAACACCTCTCACTAAAACCCCTGTAACTCCCTCAGTTTTTAAGATAGAAACGAAATTTCAACTTCCACTTATACCTAACATCCTTAGCTACATCCATATTGTGAAACAGTGCGATTGACCAGTTATATCAAAAATCGCATAAGTAAAGGTTTGCCGCAAATTTACGTTTTGAAAAGGTTTTACACGTGTGAATTGCCTTTAAATTATTTCCTACTTGGCTTTTGAGATTCCAACTGTTTTCTTTTGATTAAATCCTTGCTTGTGCTAGCTTGCATCTTTTCAAAGTGGCTCCTGTAGAAATATATAATCATTTAAGCATTTTTTACCATATTTAGTGTTTTTGCTCGGCCAATTTCAAAGCCATCCTGACAGTTGAAAAGTCAAATCCGTTTTTCTCTTTTGTGTAAGGGGGGAAGGTGGGAGTGATATTCTGTTGTTCTGTATTATTCCTGAGTACCTGCTCTCTCCTCACATCTATTTAAATTGCCTATTGGTGGGCTGAGGGGTGTTGCAGGGGGAAACTCTAACCATAGTGCTATCTAGTCCAACCCAACCTGAAAGTATTCTTTTCTTTGCTGCATTCTTTTTGTGTTCCTTACTTGATTCCCAGTGCATTAAAGATCTTATTCATTGTTCCTGTTCACCCCACTGGTGATTGTTGTTACCTATTAAAAATATATTGTGATTTCAATTTCTAAGTAAATAAATAAATAATTACCTTTACAACTAGCCTGATTCCTGGTTCAGTGTAACCTGGGGGTATTTTGAGAAGGGTGTGACATGAGTGGTATATCGTTCAGAATATTTAATTTTTAGACAAAAATAAATAAGGGTTTCATTTGCGCACTACATGCTAGGTGAGACTTGGGTGTGTGCCTGATTGAAATCCCTTACAAAGGCTGTTTGAGGCGTCTCGGGCGACTTTAGTGACTGCAGTGTGACAACAGTCCGTGGAGCAATCGGTCGCGGTTCGAGGGCTCGACTGCCTCGAAAATGTCCTTAAAAGATGGACGCTGGTTGATGCTTGTTGTGGCACTCCTCCTAGTTTCTTCGCAGGGCTTGTGTCATCCTTTAAGGTGGACAGCCCAAAGCTGAGGAGAGTGTTTGCAGGCCACAGCCTTGTGCTTTGTTCAGAGACTCTTTGTCACTTCCCACCTAGGAAGCTTGCTGGCAGAATCTAGCAGGGCACACTGTGTGCTGGCTGGGTACCGGTTCTGGAGCTGCTGGATGGGTCCTCTGAGGTCGGTATCTCCCTCTATTCCCTGGGAGATATTTAGGGGTGGGGTCTTGCTTCCCTCTTGGAAATCCTGGCCTTCCTTCACTGGCGGAAGCTGTAAGGCAGTCTACCTTCAGCCAGGGTCCAAATGAGTCCTTCTTACTCCTTTAGAAGTCATCAGATGATCTGCTAAGTGAGGGGTACCGCCCTCTTTTAAAGCCAAACGGGCCCCAGTGATTGGTGCAGGCTAAGCCTACCTTAATGAACCAATCCTGGCTCCCCACAAACAATCTTCTGTTATACGTGAGGTCATAACCAGAGTGCTTTGCAACTGGAAAGGTAGGGAGCGACAACATTTACTACTAAGTCCCACCCATCTTCCTGTCTGTTGTGGATCAAAGTGTCTCTCTGGTCAATTGAGCTCTCTGTGGCTCCTGATCAAAGCTCAGGTCTCCCTTGAAGTTTGTGGTGAGAACAGACTTTCTGTCTCCATCAATTCACATACTTCTTCCCTCTGAAAGAGGGCTCCCTGCAGGGGTTGCCTACTGTAAACAGTTGTCCCAGACATGCCATTCACTGCCCTTCATATAGAGGGGTGGGAGCAAGCTTCAAGTTGATACATTGCATATCAAAGAGATGTTGGTGTTTTCTGTTCCCTTTGTCAGTTCTGCGATCAGGCCTATCGCAGGCCTGTTTCAATTAACTTTCATCAGTGTGCGCTGCCACCGGCAGAACTCAGACAAAAGAGGGGCGGATCCATGGAGCCTTTGATATTTTAACTAGGCTGCCCATGGCCAGAGGAAGGTGTTGCCTTCCTCTTTCCTAGGATGCTTTGATGTACCCGTGGCTGTCACATTCCAGCTAAATGTGACAGGGAGGACTGCATCTGTAGTATGTGTATCCCCAGAGTGCACATGACTTTGTGTTTGTTGTGCGGTGAGCAGGGGAAAATGTGGGCAGATTAGCACCCCCACATTTACTGAGGTTGATCTCCCATCATTCATTTTCATTATGAAAAAAAAAGCCCAGGCGAGTGTACACTCCATCGGCAGAGGGTCCAATTCCGCACAGCAACACAAGTTTACAGACTGAAAAGATTGCTGTCACAGCCCCCCGGCCTCGGCCTTGGCAGCCACGTCGCACGGGGTCCTGCAACACACTGGATTTCTCGGATTCAGTGATTATAGTTAAATGCTTGCCAGGCTTCCACTCCTGCCGACATCCAGCAAGAAGCAGCCACGCACCGTAGCCGCACCGAAGCCGCACACCACGTCTCTCCTCCTCAGCACTTCGACTGACATGGAAAGCCCGTCAAGCAGAGGAAAGGACCTACAGACGCCGCTGAATGGCATCAAGCCGCACCAGCTCTCCTGCTTTAACACTGGCCGCCTCCGACAACGAAATTAAAACCGTCCATAAGGCAGACAAGCTCTTTGAAGTGAATACTATTCAACTTCTTCATATTATTTCTCAATGAAGTATCCATACACGGAAAAAGAGCATTATTACAGTGGCCAGCACCATTTTATGCTTCTACCAAACTACTATATCCGCTCACATTTATAGCCCTGCCCACACGTCCTTTTGTGTCCTTCAGCTTGGACGCCTATGCTTACAATTCCAAGTTCGAGTTGTGATATCAGTTCCACCACATGTATCCCTATCATATGTTCATTGGCGGCATGTACCACGTTCACCATTGGACTATCCATTGCTTGTTTTATCTTATATAGCGGACCAAGCGTTAATTGGGTATATTAAATCTGATTTGTGATTAGGCAGGTAATATTGCTGCTTAAATAAATAAGTCATAGAAGTGTATTTCTTGTTTAAGATACATCAGCTGAACGAAGTATGTTTTTCATTTTTTGAGACATGTCCAATTGCCCATGTAGCTTTTCCAGTAGTGACCTCTGTAACAGCACATATACTAAAACAAACGACATGCATGCCAACATGCCTCAGTCCTCTCTTTTCTTTTCATTCTGAGACTTGTAGTCTTAAATTTACCCAATGTAAATCCATGACTACAAGTCCCAGAATTCAAAGAAGAAAAACAGGATGACGCTACCACCTGCACAATGGAATGGCACGTTTGCATGTATGAGGTGTTTTAGCATGTCTAACGTGTAGTTGCGTCAAGTGTGTTGGGTTAGGTCGACGGCTTATTTATTTTATTTTGGTTCTTTTTTTTACTCGAACCAAGATTTTGGAAGCATCTGAGCACGGGTAGGGGTTAGAGACATAATAGTTACGTGGGTCTAAGAGGAGTCACCCTTCCAATTAACCATTATGGATTTAAGGGGATTTGAGGAGTTCAAGTGCAGTCTATCCATTGTAATCATTGTCAGCATTATAGGTTCCTAAATTGTTAGGGTATTGTTAATTAATGACCAAATCTTGGACCAAAACCTTGTATCATTTACTAGCACCTGGGGAGAGGGGGCCAACCAATCAGGTTGCTCGGATTGCAGGCTGAATCCCACAATCCAAGTCTGCATTCCGAGGAGCCTGAAAGATGCTTCCCCGCCCGCCATCTTCCCCCTACCCTCGTCACCCCTGCAGTCAGTGTTTCCTTCCTTCCCTGCACACCTACCCCACTCACCTTATTCTTTTGGCAGCGGCACAACCGCCGCAACCGCTCCCGCATCCCGGGCCACTGTGGAAATGGAAGAGCCTCATCTTCCAGATCCATGGCAGCCATCTTAGGTAAGCAAGACCACGCTGAGCAAACATGTTCGAATCCCAGACCTGCTTGGGGAACAAAAAAGTGCATTATAAATAACCTACCCGGGATGGGAGGATAGCTCTGTGGCAATGGACGGGTCTTGGAAACACGACCACGCTGAGCAAACACAGGTACAAATCCCAGATCCGTGCTAGAAAAAACTGAGCGTGTTATAAATTACCTGCACTTCCACAATTCAATTATACTAGCACCTAGATACCTACGGGTTATGTGCACTGCAAATGAATGCACATTTAAAAAAAAAGTATTTTGCATGAATGAGTGGGACGCCACAAGCGCATCCCGTTCTTTCATACAAAATGAATTGCTATCAGCACCCCATCGTTAAGGCTCTCAATGTGCTTGGTCCTATAACTTCTGCCCTGGGCGATTACCACCCAAACCGGCACACCAGTTTGGGTGTTATTGCCATAATATTAAAGTGTCATGTGTTTAAGGACCCATCCCAGGGTCGAGCAGTGCCAACAGGTGATAACCATGTGGGGCTAGCTCTGAGGGAGCGTCTAAACAGTTCAGAGGTCAGAAAGATGCCCTGGCAAATATAAGGCTGTGAAAGATTGTTAAAAGCATCTTTTTGAGAACAGCAATCGCCTTTTAAATATCGCATCACCTGTTAGGCTCACTTTCCTTATGGTCCTTTTCTGGAAGGTCACTCATAATCTGATACAAAATCACCTAATGAGGCTTCACTTTTGTTTTTCTAATGCACTGCTACAAATTTCGAGGACATCACAGGGACCTCTGTGGTCCCCCAAAATATCTTTGACTGACTCGTCACATGGGTTTCACAAAAGGGATCTCAAATCAATAGTTCCTCTCCCTCCTCTGTCCTCCCCTCTCCCTCACCTCGTGTAATTCTTCGGCTCTACCAGAAATGTCGTCAGGCCTAGTAAGGTAGTCGCCTGTCTGTTTGCCATTCCTTCCTGTCTGTGTCTTAGCTCTTGCACTATCTGAAATGTCGCTAGGCCGAGTACGATAGTTAATTTCACATTCTTGTTGTTCATGGCCTGAAAGATTGTTTTGTATCCTTGTTCCCTCCCTTGCCATGAAGCGCTTTGAAACACATTGTGTAAAGGCGCTATATGAATAAACGATCATATCATATTAATAGTTTATTGCCACGTATATTCCAGACTTCCTACTGGTTTATGTTATTGCACTGTGATTCCACGGAAGTCCCCCTGAAAGCCCTCTTGCATCAGATGGAGCACGCCATCTAGAACTGAAGGGGTGACAGGAGTGAAGGTAGCCATGTATTATGAGTAATACAGGATATTGGAGGATATTGCAACTTACATAAGGTTTCTGTATGTTTATAAATGAGCAAACACCTTCTTTATGGCAATGGAATTCCTTGATGATGATACAGGGTCCTTTATCGCACAGAGCCACTCCCCTCCCCCAGAAAACACTCAACAGAGCAGCCCCAAGATAGCCAACATGATTGCCACGCCACTGCCAACCATTGCTCATCCTCGTAACCCCGCTAGATTGAACAGCTGACAAATTCTGCTCTGAGCAACAGTCTCCCGCTCCCAAGATTGGTGCCGCTGCCACACTTATCGACCGAGGCACCCCACAAGCCACCGCCTAATACCTCGCTTGCGAGCACACACACACACACAGAGTTATACATCTGCTGTTTGTCTTCCCACAGAACTGGTGAGGGAGACCACTGCTGCTCATCTGGCACTGATCGTCGCCAAGAACGCCGCCATGTTCCCGGGCAATCAAGAGAGGTTCTCCGAGGGCAACATCGATGTGTGGTGGATCGTCCATGATGGCGGCATGCTGATGCTGCTGCCATTCCTTCTCCGGCATCACAAGGTAAGGCATGGTCGAGAAGGTAGGTTGAAAGGGGCTGGAAAGGTCCACTTAGGTGACACGGGGTGCAGCAGAGAGGACCATGCAGAAGTGAGGATTTGGGCAGGGGTGGACTGGGAACCCAAAGAGGTCCTCGAAATGATTTTCAACGTGTCCCCATATTACACATTTTCAGCAAGCCCAACCCTTTCCCTATGAGAACATTTGGAAATAAAATAGGATAGCACACAAAAGAGGCCCAGGCTGCAGAGGCCTACCGGGGAAATCTCTAGAGTTCCCTGTAGTGTACCGCTGGATTTGGAGTGTGGGGAGTGAGCGCCAAGTGCATGCATGGCTGTACCACGAGCACAGAAGCGCGTTCCAGATCCAGCCGGTGTTACAGGAGATGGAGCAAGAGTAGGTCTGTGAATGTACATGAGCTCCAGCATCATGTGAACGAATGACTTTCACAGCGCATTGACTAAACAAAAAAAGCCCAGGACTATGGAAAATGTCAGGTTTATATTTATAAAGGCAGCTGGAGCCTGGAATTAGGTCACGCAAAGCCTGGGGAGAAAGCAGTTGGAAAACAGGGCAACATTGAAAGGACGTCCTGATGGGAGTAGACGAATGTAATGCAGAGCCCCCCACCCGCACTAGAGGGGGCCCGGATCTGCAGCACCTTCACAGGGGGGGGTCACTGGATCACTAACGCAGGGCGAGCAGCAGGGGGTCCTGGTCTGGGGTTCTTACAGAGGCTGGCACGGAATCACTAACCCTGCATGAGCACCCGGGGGGTGCAGTGTCTCCAGTTCCATCAGAGGGCACTGCTTCACCAATTACCAGATATGAGTAGCAAAAGGGGTCCCCCTCCAGGGTTCCTTTTTAGGGCAGTACTAGTTTACTCACCCGGCGTAAGCTGTAGGGACTGTCCTGATCTGGGGGTCCTTCACAGGGGGCACTTTATTATTAAAACGGGCGTGAGCAGCAGGGGGTGTAACGATCTGGGGCTCATTCTCGTGGAGAACGTTATCAGTAAATTGCCTGAGCCAGGAGTGCCCTAATCAGGAGTTCCTTCACATGGCAACTCATGAGTCCTTGCATACAAGCCCGCATGAGCAGCAGGGGGCGTCCTGATCTGGGGTTCCTTCACGTGGGTACTCATGGTTCCTTGAATACAAGCCTGCATGAGCAGCAGGGGGCGTCCTGATCTGGGGTTCCTTCACAGGGGGCTCACACTTTATTACTAGACCGGCATGAGCAGCAGGGGGTGTCAAGATCTGGGGATCATTCAGAGGGAGCACTTTATCTCTAACCTGGCCTGAGCAGGGGGTGCCCTGATCTAGGGTTCTTACAAAGGGTGGCACTTTATCCGTAACTAGAGACGAGTAGGAAAAGGTGTCCTCTTCTGAGTTTCCACAGAAGAATATCACTTTATTGCTAACCTGGTACCTGCAGCTGGGGGGTTCTTGATGTGTGGTTCTTGCCGAAAGTGTCCCTTTAACAATGACCAGATATGTTATCTTATATTTGCCATATTTAATGGTGTTGAAGCACTGTAGGAAGCATGGCCCATCAGTAGACCGTGGTCTGAAAAGACAAGAGAGAGGAGCACTGCAATGCATGCAGCAGAAAGTGTAGCTTAGACAATGTACAGAAAAGGGAAATGTCTGATGTAGAGACGCTGGAAGCCGAAGAGCGCATAGAGAAGGTGCAAGGATGTATTGGAAATGGTAGAGACTATGTGATAGCTGGACCAATTCTTTTTTTGGTGGCACTCAGCAGTATGCTATGGGGCGCACAGCTGTGGGAGGAATGCAGCGATAGTGAAAGGTGCATGAACTCCTAGGGCAACTGTCTACAGTTGAGGGCTCTGCTATACTTTACATGCAGTGTACTTGCATACATACTGTAGGGACTTTGACAGGTGGATTACATGTTCCGCTGACTCAGCTGAATGCTGCGAGGCGCAATGCTACATGCAGCGCACATGCAGAGTGAAACCTATGCAGTCGCATGCAAATTAAAGGACATTCAAGAACAAAATGAACCCAATGCATCAAACAGCAAATTCCTATATAGAATGAAAATGTATGCACTTAAGCAGTTTACTCGAATAGTTCTCACTGAAGAACTGTAGTGCAGTAAGAGGAGATGGGCAACTACAGTGCCTTCCCAACACTTTCCCCAACACTCCAAATACAATCGAAGACACTGTCAAATAGACTCTGTAGATGCAAGCGGGCACAGGAAAATGGTGGCGATCCATGTACATCAAACAGTACAACATGAAACATGTACAGCAATATGTGAAGCTCTGCTCCCTGCTCCCAGGGGGCCGAGTTGCTCTGGGGGGCCGGAGGTCAATGCAGCGGTGGGAACCATCTCTCGATGTAAGTCCCACATGGATCCTGCAATGGGTTTCCCCTGAAGGTTGCACTTGATCGCCAACATGGTGCCTGCAGCAGGCAGTATCCTAATCTAATGTTCCCTCGAAGGGTGGCGTTTGATCACTAAGCTGGTCCGTATGGGGTGACCTGTCATGGGTTTTATTCAAGGATGACACGGCACCACTAAATCGGCATCTGCAGCAGGGGACACCTTAGTCTGATGTGACCATAGTCGATGGCACTTTATCACATCCCTCTTATGAGTAGATGCAGTGACCCCATCATGGTGTCCTTCAGTGATGGGACATGATCACCAACCAGATGTGAGCAGCAGGAGCTGCAAACCTCTAATGCACCCTCAGAGGTGGGATTTTATCAATAACAAGCGAGAGGCAGCCAGTGTCCTGATCTAGGGTTCCTTAGGAGGGCGATAGCTGATCAATGACTGGGTAGGAGTGGAATGGGGTGTCTGGTATTGTCAAATGGGCAATCATTTGCATAAATAGCTTTGCTTTATGCACACGCTTTGTAATGCTTCTGATTAATTTTACAATGTCTTATCACAAGGATGAAAGAGATATGAGATGCTGTCCTATGATTTAATTTAAAACCATCTGGGCAATCCTATATATATATATATATATAATTCCTTAAGGATGTCTGTGTATTGGGGACAGGTCCTGCAACCAGCCATCCTTAACCTAAAACTCTCTCAGCCTCTCCTCGTCTAAGTTCTTTGCGATACTCCAGGTAGAGGGACAGGACACATTGGGCCTCATTGCAGTTTTGCCGGTTTAGTAAAATTGCCAGTATAATTGCTGGTAATCCCAGCACCAGCATTTTTACCAGACCGGCAAAACACAAGTTTGCCGGCGGGGGCACTGAATTACCTCCAGCCAAGAGCTGGAGGTAAATCAGGCTCCTACTGGTAAATAAATTCCGTAATTGCCGGCACTGGTAATATCAGTGCCGGTAATTATGGTAATCCCCACCATTGAGTCCTATTGGACTCCATGGAATGGGGATTTACCGCCCTTTCCGCCGCCTGTAATTTCCCGGTAATTCTGGGATATCAGGCGGCGTAAACGATAGATACAGTTTGCCAGTATGCCACAAACTTGTAATGAGGCCCATTATCTCTGTAAATGAGAAGCTTGACCAATGGAGTGACAGGTGCCACCGCCATTTAATCTTCACATCCAAATTCTGGGGATGTCCGGATAAGTACATACAATCTATGTTATGTTATGTTATTATGTTACGTTATCAATACCTTATACTACGCACATCACCACCATTGTCATTGTAAAGCACTGGGCCATGTCAGTGAAGAGGCTAATTGTGACCTCCCACCCCCTACCACCCAAGGTGACAGCGAGTCTGGGCACTGTGGGAAGAAAAGGAAGCAGACCTAGGATAACAGGGAAGAGGGGCCGGGGGGATAGCCCAGGAGCAAAGCATTTGTTTTGGAAGCAAGACAACCCAGAGCAGCACATGTGTGCATCTCGGTCCCGCGCTTAAAGAATGTTCTTTGGTATTAAGCGCATTATTAAAGATTCATTAAAAGTGGGGAAAGTCAGGGAGACAAAAGAACAGACTATCTAACAACACGCAGCAGAATGAAAACATATGGGTGGGTGATAGTCATCGGTGGGATGAATGTATAGTTTTACGCGTCATGACCATCAGAAAATGTAATCAAATGAAGCGACGAGAGCTTCCCTGATTGGCCAGCAGAACTTTCAGGAAGGCAATTTCTAGTGCGGTGGTAATATTATGTTAAGTCATGTTGTGGATGTGTGATGGCCTTTGGGTGTTCTCAAGAGTGCCTAGGAGTTGTGGGGGATACTAACCGGTTATCTTAATGGGTTCCACCTTGCCGATAGACGTAGTGGGTTCTGGTAAAACCAAGCCCGATGACAGAGGTGTCATGGCCAGGATTGGCTGTGCGCAGAATGAGTGCTGGAGGACACAAAGTGAGTGCTGGAGGACACAAAAGGAGTGTTTGAAAAAGAACCTATCCTCCCAGAGCCATACCAGCTGTGCCTCGGGGGGAGAAGAGACGACGAGTGCCACCCTTGCATGTACTGAATTGGTAAATAAGCCACTTGAAAGCGGAATGAGAGAATTCAGTTACCGGTAAAGTTGCAAAATGACGCATGTCAGGCTTGCTAGATCAAATGAGACATTTACATTAAGGACAGTACCCTAGGTAGGCAACTCCCTATTATAAATCCTCTATGCAGAGACTGTCTGAAACCTTAAACATAGGCTTGCAGGCCTCCCTACTGCACTGCCTTGGTGTGTTCAAGCAATATCCAAAGGGGCAGGAGAGCACACACTCTCCCTTTTACTTCCAAGACCACGAACGGCTAAATTCTATAGACAGGAAAGCAGGGAGGAACTACGGGCACTCTTAAATCACGGGGCTCAGTCTGTGGCTCCACTGGGAACAAGGCCCTGTACCAGTATGCCTGGACATTTGTAAGGCCTGCTGGGAGCTTCAGGAGGATGGTAATGTGGTGTGGGAGGTGGCATTCCTCTTGGACTGAGGCTGGGCTCTTCTGGAAGTGAATCTGCATAATCCAGCCTCAACTACCCTTCTCAACCCCGGCTGCATTTACAATGTCCCACTAATAGAGGGCAGCAAGAGAATCTTAGGTTCACATGTAGAGTTTGCTTACCAGTGTACATGTGCACATCTAAATTGAGTGCTGTGGCCTTTTTCCTGGACTAAGTGATATAATATATGATATGATCATTTATTTATATAGCGCCTATACACAATGTGTTTCAAAGCGCTTCAAGGCAAGGGAGGGAACAAGGGAAAATACAACCACATTCTTACAGGCCATGAACAGTAAGGATGTGAAATTAACTATCGTACTCGGCCTGACGACATTTCAGATAGTGCAAGAGCTAAGACATAGATAAGGAAGGGAGGGGGAGAGTGGGAAGGAAATGGAAACAGACAGGCGACTACCGTACTAGGCCTGACGACATTTCTGGTAGAGCCGGAGAAAAACAAAAGGTGAGGGAAAGGGGTGCAGAAAGGGAGGGGAGGAAGAAAACAAGCGACTATCAGACTAGGCCTGACGACATTTCAGATAGTGCTGGAGGGGTGGTGGGGAGGAAAAAAACAGTAATGGGAGGGTGGAGGAAACAGACGAGGTTGCTATCATATTAGGTCCAGGGACAATTCTGATAAAGTAAGTGCATAGAAGAAAGTAAGGGGAGGAGATAGGAAAAGGGAGAAGGGAAAGGAGGAGAGAAAAGAGAGTAAGCTGTCAAAAAGAGTGGAGAAGCAAGAGTGGAGAGCGAATATAATTGCAGAAGTCAGTAGTAACACATAATGTTGCCAGCCAGGATACAAGATGAAGATGGGAGCAGCATGATTCAGGGCCACCATGAGTACAAGATGCAAAGGAAGTCCAGCATGAGAGTTGAGAAGAGCCCCTATCGTGTATTATTTAATCCTGTGGGTGTTTGTGGAGTTCTACAAGTCACTTTCCAGCTACTTCTTAAAGCCTTTGTCAGCACTTTGCAAAGTGACATAACACTGCAAATACAACATAACAAAACATGACTTTATATAGCATATCATAACAGTATGGGCCTGATTCACAGCAGTGTTTTATAATGGCATAATCCATTGAAAAACACTCTGTGAATCAGGCCCTATGTATCATAACTTTGCCGGAGCAACAAAACGGCCCCTTTTCTCCAAAAATGTAATGTCGGAATGGGGAATAAGTAAATATACAAACAGATAAAAAAAACAAATAGCAAAATTCCTTTATAAAATAAAAAAATTACCTTTGTTAACAAAATCAAAATGTGGTACAAAGAATTGGAATAAAACACAAGAATGAAAAGAAGTGGATGTTCAACAACAGTTGGGGGGAGAACACCCCTAAGAAAGGCAGAAAGAAGGCACACATTAAAAAAAACAATATCTTGTAAATATTTCCAACAAAGTTGCATGGTAACAAAACATATATATTTTAACACAACAGTGTTGCAGAACATATCATAACACGCATCTGCAAACTCAGACTAGTCCATAGTACCTGCACCAGACTCACCATTCCCAGGCGTTAGGGGAACTGGGAAAGTTGCAATAGTTGCAAACACTTTAATGTAAGCATGAGTCTTGTGACCAATGAAATTAACACCAAGACCAGTGTTTATTATGTACTTAGCGTTCGATCCATATCACCATTTTTATCACAGAACCTTTAGTCAAATAGATAGCTCTGTGTCATTCTTAAGCTCCCAAAACGCTCTTTTATTTTATGCAAGGCAGCCAGTAACCGTATTGCTGCTATTTGTCGCCTGCCCTTTCAGATAGAGATTTTTCAAAAATAGTGCAATTAGAGCGGGCCAGATTGTTCATTTTGAAATGATAACCTTACATCAGAAAATAATGTATATGATTATAATTAAAATATATTGTTCTTACGTAGCCTTTTATGTCAGATTCCTCCTGCTTCTAAGCGCTGTAATAACATGTGTTATTATTGCCATATTTTGAAAGGTTCTTGATTGATCAAACGTTGAATGGTGAAATGCTAAATCGGCCCTGCCACAGGGTTCGAAACTTGTAATGTGCAAGCTGTTTTAATGTCAGAGGCCAATGCTTTATCCATGCAGCTAGCCACCCTTGGTTAGTCTGGGTTTTAATAATGTGCTTCACTCTGTAAGGCAAGTGCAATATTTTTACTATGACAACAATATATAGTTGAAGTCATCATTTAAAATTACTATTGTAAAATTTTAAAAAAGAGCTATTTTGCAATAGTAGTACAATTATTTTGTTTGTTTAATAGCTTCTTTTGCCAAAAATTCACATCATGTCTCTCAAAATGTCTCGCTGGTTGGAAAGGGTGGCACTTAGATTAAAACTGATTATCTGTTTCTTCTATGAGCACAAATGCAATGTTGCATGCTGTGTGCTACGCAAAAATTCATGTGTCGTGCTGCTGAATCCCCTTACAGCAAAGAAAATAGAAAATAACAAGCACAGTTGTAGACCCTACAGCCTGCCTGCCTGGTCCCTTATAAGGTTGGTCAGAACCCTTGCACATCTCGCTGAGCCTATCTGCGTCTTCCTCGCATGCCTCATAGTGGCACTATGCCCTCGGTGTGATGGGGACCATCCTGCAGGGTATGCATTAACAATTATTTATTTATTTAATTGCATTTGATTAGACTCCCAATCCGTCAAGAATCACGGCGTAATTAATGTCTCCAAATAAAAGCCTGCATCCCTCTTGCATGCCTCATAATGGCGATATGCCCTCAGTGTGATGGTGACGTTCCTGCAGGGTATGCATATACTATTAATGTCTCCAAACTTCAGCCCAGTCCCCACAGGATGAATTTGTCACGGCCATTCTCATTCTACTTTTAACCATGACCAATCACAACAGCCTCCCTCCTCGTCCTTCCTATTTGGTTTGCTCTGGTCACGCTTCTGTCAGAAAACGGCTGATGAGGTTCTAGAATATGTGCCCTTACAATGCAGCTCTGGGAGAGAGAGAAGAGAGAGAGAGAGAGAGAGAAGAGAGAGAGAGAGAGAGAGAGAGAGAGAGAGAGAGAGAGAGAGAGAGAGAGAGAGAGAGAGAGAGAGAGAGAGAGAGAGAGAGAAGAGAGAGAGAGAGAGAGAGAGGAGAGAGAGAGAGAGAGAGAGAAGAGAGAGAGAGAGAGAGAGAGAGAGAGAGAGAGAGAGAGAGAGAGAGAGAGAGAGAGAGAGAGAGAGAGAGAGAGAGAGAGAGAGAGAGAGAGAGAGAGAGAGAGAGAGAGAGAGAGAGAGAGAGAGAGGAGAGAGAGAGAGAGAGAGAGAGAGAGAGAGAGAGAGAGAGAGAGAGAGAGAGAGAGAGAGAGAGAGAGATTGGCGCACGATATGCCAGTTACAGTTAGGTCAGATTTATTAAGCAATGCGACACCCACCTCTCACATAGTGCAGAAAACACCACGTTGGGAGATTTTAGAAAAGTGAGAATGGTCTGTAGTTTGGCTTGCATAGTGGCAGGACCCTCCTTCCAGGATATTGCGGCATGAAATGGCAAATTTTGCGGCATGAAATGGCAAATCTTGCGGCACAAACCTTTATTTATTGCTGCATTTTTCTGTGACATTTTGTATTATCTGGAGAGTGTAAGATTGCCACATTGTAGGAAAGAGGTAGAACGCAAGTATAAAAAGAGTCAGGGTGTCATTATTATGTATCTTTTGTATTAATTTAATAGGAAGAATCCCGGATGTCTCTGGCTTGGCAGAACAGTTTTTGTTTTGGCTACATTTTTGTTTTAATGTGCATGCCTATTTAATAGTATTAACTACATTGATCATTATGAATTGTAATGCTGATACTATTCCCCCTTCTATGTTCTCCAAACACCCAAACACCCAAACACCTCTCACCAACACACATCTCACCAACTCCCCATTACAACTTGCATTCCTGAACCTCTCACTCTGTCATACAAATACTAACGTGCTATGTCACACTGTCAAGTCACAAAGTGCACTCCCCAGCCCCTGCCAAACTCCAAATCATACTCCCAACTCACACCTTACACTCTATAATTCCTCCCGCAATATACAGTCCTTCATTATTTTGTGCTGCTTCTGCATCTTGTGTCCTTTCTCCCACTCTATCGCACTCTTCACTCATCTTTTTCCCCCAATCTACAGCTCACTGCCTCTTTCTGGCCAACTGCTCCCTCTTTGCTTTCTGGCTCACTGACCACACGCTCCAACTACTTTCTGTACCTCTGCTCGCTCTCAGATTTCTGGCCCACCGCATCACTGCTTCCTCTGCTCTCTTGTGCGCCGCTTCCTCCTCTGTCCCACTGCTCTCCCTCTGCTTCCTTGCCTATCACTTCACATCTCACCCATCACTCTCCCTCTCTCTCCTTTCCCTTTGATAGTGTGACCATTTTTTTAAATGTAGATTTTGACCATTATCCTCAAAAAATGGGACATTTAAGCCGAGAATATGCTATTTTTAGATAACCCATTTTTGGAAATGAGCAGGTCACCTTATTCTCAAAGGTGACCTGTGCATTTCCACGGGGCTGAGCTGTAGTGCACATTGTGCGCTAGCCAGCTGCCTTGAATAGGGTTCTGGGTTGTTTGGCCGAAGTGTCATTATTTGCGGCAGAATTGACCATAATCAATTTTGCCGCAAATAGATTTGCACTTCAGGCAAACAACCCAAAATGTACCTTTCACCACCAACCCACCGCCTCCCCTACTTAACTGCTTGGTCGGTGCTGCTTCACCTCCAACCCTGCGGTGTCAGATCAGTCCCTCTATCGCAGGACAGATCTGAAGCAGCAGGGTCCTTTTTTTAGGTTTTTTTTGTTTTTGTTTTCAGGCCCCACCTCCAATTTTGTGGAAGCGGGGGACACCCCTGCAACCCCCAAGGCCAAAATACTGAACATAGGGAGCAGGTGAAACCCCCGCAACCCGCGCTCCACATGTTCCATATTTATAAAAATTGATCGAATAGTACTGGCGAAATAGGTCAAATTGTACCATTCAATCGATTTTTGCCGGTCAAAATGGGTAGTACCTTGAATAGAAGCGCTCTCCCGACAGTGTTCTGCCAGCTCCCAGCGCGTCCACTGTAAATTGAAACCCCAAAAAATGCATTTCTATCCTGTTTGAGGAACAGAAATGCAAGAGACATAGCAGCAATTCATACCTTAAAGAAAATGCATGACAGGGTCAAGAAAGACACTGGGGGTCATGAGGTTGCCTGTCCGGAAACATCGGTACCGGTAAGCTTGCCGCTACCGTTGTTTCCGGACCGGCAAACTACGAGTTCTGCGAGCGGGTGCCTTTCAGCCCACCAGGTCTGACCTGGCGGGCGGAACGGCACCCGCTCGCAGACCTTGACGGATGCACCGGCACTGTTGCACACAGTGCCGGTGTATCCGTCCTCCCCATTCCCATTGAGTTCAATGGGACTCGATGGGAATGGGGATTTTCTTTTTTCCAGCACCTGGCCAGAGGGACCGCCAGAAACAAAATGACTCCAGCGGCACTCCGCCAAACTTGTAATGATGCCCCCTGTCAGGCAGTGGCACCCCCATCTCCTGTGCGCCTAGGGTTGCCTACAATTTCTGCACATTTAAAAGTGCATCTTGCACGGAAATTTAGGATGCGCTTTTAAATTGGCAGAAACGCCCCCTGATTTACTCAAAGAGGTGAAAAAGGCCATCTGAATGGGCGCGCATATAAAATCCACAAGGGACACCTGAATGGGCACATTTTAATAAAATGTGCCCATTCAGGTGACCTTTGTGGATTGGGCTGCTCTTTTTTTGGGCGTAGTGATGAGATGTGTTTGCGCATTTCATTTCCTGCATTGATAAGTTTTGAGAATCTGGCACCCTGAGGATTATTTGATTTATTTTTTGTAGTTTTAGCAGGTTTTTTTGCAAAAACTCCTGTTTTTGCACAAAACGGCAGTTTTTGCAGCATTTTGCGGGATCGCAAAATTGATATAAGCTGGAGGGTCTGGTCCTTCTTGCGCTGCTTCAGCAGAGGTGGCGCTAGTGGGCTAGTGGGGGGAATGAGGGGATTATAGAAACTCAGGGGCTACAACAAAAAGGCTACCAAGCCCCGAGTCCCGACAAACGTCTTTTCTGGATGTAGCAACACCCCTCGGTGCTTGTCATAGGTTTTACCCCGAGGATTAATGTTTTGCTATGTGCTCCCTCTGCGCATAGAGCACATTGTAATGTGCGTGCCTTGGTATAGCTGACGCGCCCTAAAGCCCTCTCTGTAACACTAAATGTGGGTGCACATTCTAGAGGGGCGTTCCTTCGTGTGCACGTGGGCGTGCCCCATGCAAATGAAGGAATCTATTTGACTGGGCACATGTTGGGCACACTTGTGTATAGGCGCGTTATAAATGCCATAGCATATCATATGAAAGCGTGCCATAGCTCTCAACTGACACGCTTTTGGCGGGTGTCACCCACCTTGTAAAGGGCTGACTCACCTGTCAAGCCTCCTGCACGCCCATTCATTCCAATGGGCGTCTCACCCGCCAAAAACGAAATCACCTTTGCAACACAAATGGTTGAGAGCTATGGCGTGCAATGGGCAATCAGGCCCTGGGCCAGGGCGCCACTCCTGAGGTCACAGCAGAGTTGAAATCAACTCATGCAGCTCACTCGGCCTTAAAATGCGCCATAGCTGCCCTGTCAGTTACCTTTCCCGGAAGTGCGCCGGAAGGGGAAGTGGACGAGGCGTCTTTAGTGCTACAGGGAGGGAAGACCTCCCGCTCTCCTGCTGACTACAGGCTACCTGTTTTGTGTGCTGTCCTGGGTGAATTAATTCCATGGAGAAATATGCCCTCTTTGCTAACTGAACAATATGTGAAAAAACTGCAACTAAATTATAGTGCAGCCGTGGTTGTAAAATTGGTATGAGTTGGTACTTATTTAAATAAATGTGGCAGTGTGCATGTATATGGGGACTGAAGGTTCTGTCACTCACACCTGCAGCAACTGGGGATTCCACCAGAGGGAGCTCTTCACTAACAGCAACTTTAAGGCGAGCATTGTGTAATGATCAGGGGTTACAGCAGCGGGAGCACTTCATCACTCGCCGAGCTGTAGGTGGCAGGGCATACCAACAGCTACAGTTCCTTTGGGCGACAACAGGTCAACATCAAAGGCAAAATATATACCTGACCATCCTGCTTTCCATACTCTATGCCATTTCGGTCGCCGGATGCCGAATGCCGACCCTGCAGCACCCACCAACGCCAACAAGATGCCAGCAGGAAGCCCGGCGCCCCTGCTGCCGCTCCCAGTGAGTGTGTGTAGAGGCTTAGAAGGATGTCATCCTTCCAGTTTATACAGTTTTCAGGCTAAGACAGTAACACACGAAGGCAGTGCTGACACCGGAGTTCAGGGGTCTGTGACCTTTGACTCTCCAGATATTTTGGACTAACACTCCTAGCAGCCCAATCCAGTAGAGTCAGTTATGTGGGATCCTGGGAATGATTGTCCAAAACATCTGGACAGCTGCATGTTGCAGATGTTTGCTGTAGTTCAAATATTAGTATTTTCCGTAAAATGAAATTGGCCTCCACCAGAACAGCACCAAACGCGTTCGCCTGTGAGGGCGTGCTCCAGTTCTGGAATATGATGGATGATGCCAGCAGCTCTCCCGGGCGAGGCATTCCCATTGGGATCCAGTAATCAGGAGCTCCAGCGTAGGGGCGGCTTCAGGGCCTTTCAACTGTTTCATTTGAAAGAGGCCTCGGGCCTCTAGCTGCCCCCCAGCCTCTGCCCCAATGTTGGCAGTCGGCACACCTGTGGCACGGCAACCTGCGCCTTCCATTCAGAACTTTAAATGTACGCTTTGCAGCGCACTTTACACGCTGCATTGGTTGGAGCGCTTCAGGAAGTCAGCTCGAGCATCTGCGTTAACATTTTCCAATGCATTCGCCGCTTGCTAACAGGGAAGGACTAATCGCCATCGAGCCAAAACTAAGCACCATTTTCTGGCAACGTTTAGTGTTTCTGCTCCCTGCTGGTGGTCCGTCTCATGATAGAGACGCCTATTAACACCCTTCTCTTCATTATAATGTATGCAGCCCATGGGTGCCTCAGACTTTTGTCCTCTCTAAGCAATGAGGATCCCAAATTTGGGGAGGAAGGATAGCTCTGGGGCAACGCGTTTGTCTTTGAAGCAAGGCACTGCAGCGCAACACAAACCTGAATCCCGACCCTGTACTTAGAAACCACTTGTTGGTATTAAAAAAAAAAATGATAATGTCATGTTGTAATAGCCCCTCAGAGCCTCTTCAGCCGCCCCTGCTCCAGTGACATCCATAGTTGTCAAGTGCCTCTATATCACACGGGCAGAGCTGGTCTTGGGGAGCAGGGGGGCGGCCGAACCTCCCGGGGGGCCACGCCCCACCAAGATGACATTAGCCGTCACCATGCCAGCTCATGGGAGTCTTTCAAGGGCTCCCCCGAGCTGGCATTGTGGGAGAAGACGCGGCAGGCGGCCTTTTGCTATTAAATGCGCCTGCCGCTGCAGCGAGTCAGCGTTCGAGGCAGTCAAGTTAATGGCTTCCAACTGTTCCAGGCGGTGGTCAAATTGGCGATGAAAGAATACTTCTACTAGGTTGAATCGGTGTTCGAGACGGCCAAGTGGATGGCTGGTTGAGATGGTGTTTGAATCAGTTGCTTCCACTGAGTTGAGCCAGTGCTTGGGGCGAGATGAGGTGGTCTTCTTCAATGGGTTGATTTTGCATCTGGATGGCTTGAAGGCATAAAAAAGGTTTGAAGATGTGTAAAGTGCCAAAAGAAGCACTGTGGGTCCTGTAGCAGCTTGAAGTGTGCCGAACATGGTCGAATCAACTCAGACATGGCTTGAGGCAATGAAACAGGATTCCAGCTGCTTCTGAACTTCTGGTTTGCAGGGAGGTCCAGCCCAGAGTTCTTAGTTCCACTCCAGGAAGTTGTCTGGTACCTACGCGGGGTCCTTCACCTCCAGTGACCAGGATCTTAGTTCCAGCGCATGGGCAGCAGAGAGGCCTTGGTCCATAGCAGTGTCACCCCCACAGTTCCACAGGGATGGTAAGGAAGCAACACTTGCTTCTGCCTTGGTTGCCTTCTGTCTTCACGTCAATGACAGAGGACTTTAGAACAGACTGTATTCAAAAGAGAGGTTCAGTGAATCCTTCTTTTTAGAGTCCAAAAGAGAAAATCTCCTAAGGAGTGCTGTAAGCAGTCCAATCCAGGATTCCAGGCTGTGGAATTGGTGTTCTTGCCTTCTGGCACCACACCAAGAGTGCTTCATCTACAGTAAATGGAGTGGGCAGGAGATTTTAGAGAGCCCTAGCAGAAACCAGCATGGTGGAACCCCTCTCTCAGCCTAACTCTCTCCTCTGGCTACTCTACCTCTGTCCGCTTCCAATGTCTGCATACTGGTGTGAGAGTGTCTTTTTTATGTCAGTGCTGCCTTTCAAGTACTGATTCCCATGGGGCCTCCCAGGGAGGGTTCCTGTGCCCTACGGGAAGCTGTTGCCCTTCCTCCAGGAGGATCAAAAGGCAGCTCACTGACCATTGTCTCTCATGGCTGTAGTGTAGACACTCAGGCTAGACAGCTAATACACATCATCCTGTCATAGCTGAGCATTATTCAACAAGCTGACACTAGTATGACATCATACTCTGATGTTGTGTAATGGTGTCACCCTACTAGCCTCCATGCCCAGGCATTGCTTATTTGTATAGTTTAATGAGCCACCAGTCTGACTAGTATACACAATTATAGAGGTGCAGACAGTGAGGAAAGAAGCCACCTCTCCATGTGGTAACTTAGGGTTCCAACAGCTGCCAGGAATGTACATGTGACCTTTCAGCCTCTTCTGCTACTGCAGGACTGGTGCTGGGGGTGTCAGGAGATGGTCTCGGCAAAGGCACATGATTGCACTAGACTTTTGGCATTGAACTTTCAAAAAGGTGAGGTCAGATTAGCAGACCTACCTTTCAGAAATAAAATTACCTGCATCATTTTATTTATTAAAATATTAAAAAGCTTCGGCTATCCCAGCATTACCAGATGGCATTCTGTCACATAATGTGTCTAGCAATGGTGGGTGCTTACCAGCGAAGAGGAAGGATCCATGCTTTTTCGTAGCTTGAGAAGGGATTTATCAGAGCCGCTGCATATGTTTAAGATACCACATGCCTTTCAACAATTAAATGTACTGCAGAAGCAAGTATTTTTCACCAATTGAATGGAGGATATTACAGTGGCAACGCGCTGGTCTCGGAAGCTAGACCACGCAGAGGAACAGAGGTTCAAATCCTGGATCCGCGCCTAGAAACCGAACTCATGTATGATACTAGGCGAGTTATAAAAAAACAATTAAATAAAATAAAAAATTTAAATTGCAAGAAGCTCTACTCGTCTCCATAGATGCAAGTCCCTTTCCTGGTTTTAAGATTTAAGACGCTATGGATCAAGGTGTTCCCATTTCAAGGACTGCACATCAGGCGAAGATGTTCATGGAAGACAAGGTCTGGATGATGGATGGTGTCAGCTCTTGTGATGAGGCCATAGGTTATAGTGGGATACACAGTGTAACACATACAGCTCTATAGGATTTTGCTGTGAGTGCTGAGTGTAGCCTTGCAGCACATGCTCTTTACTGCAGGCTGTTTTGGGAATGCTTAGAATAGTACCCATCCCTCTTGTGCTCCCTCTTGTGCTCTATACCAGAGGTGTCAGCATGGTGAATAATGCAGCTCCACTGTGACAAATCAACTTCTGGGGGACCAGTGGTCATGGGATCAATATTGGTTTCTAAACCATCAAACAGCCCACACCTCTAGTGCACCAGAACGGATATGAACAGATTGGAATACAAGTGAATTATAAGACCTCCATGTCGAATTTTGGAAACGTGGACCGAACGGCAGGCTTATCACTGCAAGGTCATGGACCGTTGGTTAGTTGCAACACAGCGAAAAAATACAATTATTACGCAATGATAAAAGGGACTGTCCAGTCAAGGTTGTATACAAAAATCTACTTTATTATTACTACAAGAGACAGTTCTAGCACACCACAAAATACAACCAACCCTGTAAAGGAACACAGAGGACAGAGAGTTTCACGAAGGAAAGGGATGTACTCTGGACACTGACAGGAGGGTACAAACACTTGCGTATGAGTGTGATAGAAATAAAATATCAATATCAATATCAATAGATGGTAAAGTAATCAGCCTGGCTGTTCAAGGTTATTTGGTTTCAGCACCAAGGGGCAAAGGGTCATAACTTCCCTAGGGGCCTTCGGAGAAGGACCAGGGGGAGCAGAACTTCAATGTACCTGATGCAGAATAAGTTCTTGGTGCTGAACAGTGTCGGGTGGTTCCAGGGCGCTTTGCAGCCCTTGAGACAGAGTAAGTGGCAGGAGACAGCTGCAGGTAACAGGCAGTTCGGCAAGTGAGGCTGGAGAGACATCTGCAGGCTGTCCGGCGTGGCGGCTCAAGGCCAAGAATCGTTGTCTCTGTGCTGGTTGGTGGATTTGGAATGCTGGTCGAGGCGTCTGAGGCGACTCTGGTGACTGCGGCATGACAGCAGTCAGCGGTGCAGCCAGATGTGGTTCGAGGACTTGACTGTCTCAAAAATGTCCTTAAAAGATGGACGGTGGATGATGCTTGTGTGGCACTCCTCCTAACATCTTTGCAGGGCTCGTATCATCCTTTCAAGGCAGACGGGCCAAAGCTCAGGAGAGTGTTTGCAAGCAACGGCCTTGTCCTTAGTTCAGATACTCTCCAGCACTTCCCACCTAGGAAGCTTGCTGTCAGAACCTAGCAGGGCACGCTGTGTGCTGGCTGGGTACCGGTTCTGGAGCTGCTGGATGGGTCCTCTGAGTCCGGTATCTGCTTCTGTTCCCTGGGAGATGTTTAGGGGAGGGATCTTGCTTCCCTCTTGGAACTCCTGGCGGAAGATGTAAGGTAGACTGTACCTTCATTCTGGGTCCAAATGTGTCCTTTTTCTTACTCCTTTCGAAGTCGTCAGATGAACTGCTAAGTGAGTGGTTCAGCCCTCTTTCAAAGCCAAATGGGCCCCAGTGATTGGTGCAGGCTAAGTCTACCTTAATGAACCAATCCTGGGTCCCCACCAACAATCTTCTGTTATGCATGAGGTGAGGACCAGAGTGCTCTGCAACAGGACAGACAAGGGGTGACAACACATACCTAAGTCCTACCCATCTTCCTGTCTGTTGTAGATCAAAGTGTCTCTCTGGTTAACTGAGTCCTCTATGACTCTTGATCTAAGCGCAGATTTCCCTTAAAGTTTGTGCTGGGAGCAGACTTCCTGTTTCCCCCAGATCACATCCTTCATCCCTCTGAAAGGGGTCTGCTCTGCAGTGACACCTACGGTAACTGCTGGACCCAGACAGGCCATTCACTGCCTTTCATACAGAGAGGGGTGAACTAGCTTCTAGTTGATACATTGCATACCAAAGGGGCATTAGCCCCACCTTCCTGTTGTCTCATCCAGCAACCAAGCCCCTTCAGGCTTGCCTCAATTCTCTCGTTAGTATACACTGTCAACAGCCAGATAAGTCAAAAAGAAAGCAGATCCATGGAGCCTTTGAAATTTAAATTGGGCTGCTCATGGCTGGAGGAAGGTGTGCCTTCCCCCTTCTGGAGATGCTTTGATGTACCCGTGGCTGTCACATTCCAGCTGAATATGACAGGGGAAGACGGCGCCTGTGGGCTTTGCCTTCCGGGAGTACATGTAACTATGCATTTTGTGCGGGAAGCAAATGAACTTTGTGCAGAATGGCCTCACACAGTCCTCAGAGGTTGATCTCACATCATTCATTTTCATTTATCAAATAATCAAAAAGCCCAGGCGAGCGCACTCTACCCTTGCAGATGGTCGAATTCCTCACATAGTATGTTGGTGTAGCCCATGCAGTTCGTGCTCTTTGATGCAGGTTGCTCTAAGGATGCAGAGTGCAGTCTCCATACCTCCTGGTCTGAAGTCCTCAGGAGTTAGTAGATACATAGCGGAGCCATTGCAGTTCTGGTGCTGTTTGCTGTGGCTGTTATGAGGATGCTGAGTGCAGTCCATGCAGCTATACTATGTTCTTTTTGGGGACTTAGGTGGATGCTTGCTGTGGACATGCAGATGGTGTTTACTAAAGACTGTTAAAAGGATGCATTGTGCATCTCTTGCAGCTCGTGCCTTTGCTGCAGGATGTTATAGGGATGCATAGTGATCTTTGCCGCAAGTGAAAAGCAGCATGCACTGTGCAGCCCATGCTTTGATGCGAGTATTTGCCGGATTGCCAGAGTAGCCCGTTGGGTCTGTGACCTTTGCTGCTGGCTGTTCTAAAGATGCATATGCCGCACATGCTTTTTCCTGCAGGCATTATCGGGATACATAGTGGAGCGCTTGCAGCTCTGCACGCTTTGCTGCAGGCTCTTTTGAGTCCATTGCACCTCGCTGCATGTGTTTACATGATGCGTAGTGGAACCCATTTGGCTCTTGCGCCCTGTAAAGCCGGCTGCGATGGGGATGTATGCAGCCAGTGCAGCTTGTGTACTGGATGTTGCAGGTGTTAGCAGGGCTCATATTGCAGCCCATGAAGCTCCCACACGCTTTGCGGCATGCTATTGGGAGAATGCATCATGCAGCCTCTGCCGCTTTTGAACTCTTTGCTGCATGGTTGATGAGGATGTATTGCACAGCCGCTGGCAGTCTTTCGCTCTTTGCTGAAAGGTGTTGTCAGGGTGTGCAGTGCTCAGAGTGTTCAAATTCTTTTATGTCCAATTCAGTCATGGTGTCCTTGCCGGCTGAATGGCGGCTCTGCAGCATTTCCCACAGTGCCCTCTAGTGGTAGGCTTGCAAAAGAACATCCTTTCGTGGTTGGGCCACTGATCGTATTGTCAGAGTCAGAGATGAACGGTCTGCTCTGCGCTGGAATTAAGCCTTTTCCTATTCAAAAGCCAGCCTGCCATTCGTTTGGTCCTACATCGCTTCTCTGCATAGCTTTGCTGGAAGAGGTTTCAGTTTGTGTACTCCCCAAGAGAAAAAAAAATCAAGTACATTACATACATGCCAACATTCTGTGACCAAAAATCTGTAGGAATCATGAAGTTTCAAAAATAGTCAGGCGGGGAGGCAATGATAGGAATAGGGCGCGTCAGCAGCCCATTGTCATTGAATGAACCCGCCGCCGCAGTGCATTCAATGACAATGAGGCGCCTCCCACGCCTTCTGCCACCATGCCAGCTCGGGGGAGCCCTTGAAAGACTCCCCCGAGTTGGCGTGGTGGGGGGGCTAATGGCGCCTTTTGTGAAAGGCACCCACGGCGGAGGGGCGCATTTAGCCCACCGCCTTGAGTGCCTTTGACATCAAAAGCCTGCATGCCGCGCCTTCTCCCGCTACGCCAGCTTGGGGGAGCCCTTGAAAGACTCCTCCGAGCTGGCTTGGGCAAAAAAAAAAAATGTAAAAAAGAATATTTATATATATATATATATTTTTTTTTTTAAATCAGTATTTGGTTCCAATAAATCGGTAGGCGGTAGGACTGCTTAAAAAGCGGTATCCTACCGCCTAAATCGGTAGGGTTGGCAAGTATGACGTTATCACGGGATGATGGTGACCCTTACAACTGGCATCAGTAAATGGGACAGATTCTAAGGAGTGAAAGGCCACTGGGAAATATCGAGTTCGCTGTTCCCCAGCCCAAGTTCACCTGTCCATGTTTCCATCCAAACTCTAGCCCCTTCTGCACACCCCACTGCATTGTCCCACACAATTCACTGCATCTATGGACGTGGCCAGTGCTTCAAGTGGGGTAAGAAATTGAGGGTAGGGGGCTCATTTGGGGGCATGGCATGCCTGCTGGGCGTGGCCTTAAACTTGAAGGCGTGGCCTAAAGAAGAGCATGTAAAAATGAACAGCGGTGGTCTCGTCTACATAGCTAAGAGCATACTGCAACACTGCTCGTACAACCAAAACGTGTGGTCCTGGGCAAATCATTTAATTGCACTGTGTCTTATCTGCAGCACTTAAAGTCCTGGTGTAGTAAATAGTGACAGAGTGCGATATAGTGCTACAGTATACAGCAGTGTAGCCTCACAGCGTACAGTAGCGCCTCCTCCATGTGAGATTATTTTGAGTCCCGGCAGTGGCAGGACGAAGACTGATTTGCGTTTGGTTGGTACCCTTGGGCAATGGTCCCGATTGACTTAAAATTCTGTAATGGGAGGTATCCTGAGGAATTGCCAGTGGCTATGATTAATTAAGAGCTTTCCATCCACCAAGGTAAGCCGAAGCCTCGATTCAAGCAAGGCTGAAACATGCCTGGGGTTGCGTTTGGGTTTGAAAGGATGTGTTCTTCAAATACTGTCTGCAATAACATCAGGAACTCAAGATGTGTTTCCACAATGTTCGATAGAGGTAACTTATAGCGTATAATGCTCACACTTTACACTTGTGAGATATGGTATCACTAGAATAATGTTTTTCTTTACTGGTTGAATTTTAGAAACCTTCAGTAAAACATCAGAAGTGTCTTAAGTGACGGATTCCTCATCTTTTATCAGCTGTTTTCAAATCCCAATTAGTAGCTGTTCGACAATACTTTGCTGCCCATTTGAGGCACCATTGGTCTGCCTGCCAGGTTACTCAATGACAGGCTTTCCCGTGAAGGGAAGGCTTTTAGAAACTAATGTCTCTGC
Organism: Ambystoma mexicanum; assembly: GCF_040938575.1. Taxonomy (NCBI): domain Eukaryota; kingdom Metazoa; phylum Chordata; class Amphibia; order Caudata; family Ambystomatidae; genus Ambystoma; species Ambystoma mexicanum. Next base: position 612,483,221 of record NC_090925.1, on the reverse strand, counting down.
CATAGAGTTAATGGGTCAAACATTAACACCCTTATGTCTCCACTCCTGTTGTGCATGTTACAGTGCACGGCTGAAACTGAATTTTTACTCTCAGCCTTACGCTGTAAAAGGCAAAACAGGGAGTGGAGACAAAAGGGTGTTAATGGTGGGGATGCTGTGTGTTTCCTGAGCTGTGACTACCACAAGTGTCACCCAGCCACAGCTTCAAGCAAACTAGTTTGAGCAAAGCTGTGACTGCCCTGCACTTCTGTCAGTCACAGCTGCCTGACTTAATGACGGTGGGCTCATCTCCCGTTACGGCGGCGGCCATGGCGGGACAGTGACCCACCGTGAAGTGGTGGGACTGGGGGGGGGCACTGCAGGGCCCCGGCTCAGCCTCACTTTTGGGAGAATGCCAGGGCCCAGTCCCGGCAGGCCCCAGCCCACTTAAAGCACTGGACGTGGCACTGTACAGTCAAAGCCAGTGTAAGTCCTGTATCCCACAGTACGTTCCCACATCACAGTGTACCCCAGAAACACTGCTCTGTGTCCTACATCCTGCTGTGTGCTCTCCTTAAGCCAGTGTTCCTTACCCTCCACGGCACACCCTGCCGTAAGTAGGGAGGCCCTCACACTTCTGACATAAAGAGATGGCACATTTCAGCCTCACCTCACTGAAGATGCCCAGGCAGGCATGCCAACCTGTCTGGGTTTGCTGCTGGTACTTTTGTTCAGAGGAGAATTGCCTGGCATTTGGGCAGGACCGGACTGATAGTCACATGTTTATTTCCCCATTGGTGTGGCATAGAGAGCCAGCGCGTGACCAGGGAGCCTCCTGGCAACATCCCATAGAACAGGTTAATGGCTCTTGTGCTTCCTAACTAGAGTGGCTCTCATGCTGTTGGCAAACAACACAAATCCCCAATGCACACTCAGCACCTCTCCATCAAACCACTGTGTCTCCCTCCACACTGCACACCCTACATTGCACTTCACATCCCACTGAGCCTGTCGCCCACCCTCAAGTCTTGATCCTACTTGCACCTGGCTGCTTGAATAAAGTTTTTGATGTTTGATGCTCAGCCTTGTAAAAATCATACATTTTGATTATACACAAGTAAATAAATAATAATAATAATAAAGTTTTGATTCCGCAAACCAGAGTGGCTGATCTGAGACGACATTGGAGCTGCTGTGCTATCGACCAGCATTTAAAAAAAATATATTTATTTTCATATATTCAGAGACAAATACATACATAAAAAGCAAATCCGTACAAACATATGATCATTAAAACAACGGCATATTAAAACTTCAATAACCAGAACTATGTACATTAAGAATAAAAACGTTCTAAAAAAGAAAACCCCATTCCCCTCCACCACCCCCCACTCAATTCCTCCCCCACTGGTCCATAACAAAATCAGAGTCTAGTACAAAGCATAAACTTCCCCCAAATCTTGTCAAAAAGAGAGAATTTCCTTTCTCTCCTATATATCATTTTCTCCATCTCTGCCAATGTATGCATTTCATCATTGTCCCGGGAGGATAGCTCAGCGGCAACCTGCTCGCCTTGGAAGCAAGACGATACGAAGCAACGCAGGTTCGCTCCCCGGGTCTGCGCTTAGAAGCCTCTGGGTATTTAAGCGTGTTATAAATATGCAACTAAGACAAAAAACAAAAAAAATTACGCAACTACAAAACAATTACTGTAACAGCGCCTCGATGCCCGTGGGCTGTGTGAGCAGTTTAAAAATAAAAAAAATCAATCCACACCTCAATTTTTGGAGCAACAGCAGATTTCCAACCAGTTCGAATCAATTTCTTCCCCATCACCGCTCCTCGAAATAACCATTTCTTCTGACAAGTAGTTAACTCATCAGGTAATTCATCACCTCCCAATATCAAAGCCTTAAAATCAAAATCAATTTTCTCAGCCAGTACCTTCTCGCAAATCGACCGGCATTCTTGAACTGCACATGTGTGTGTGAAGGCCGCATCTCAGATAAACGCCATCCTGTGTCACACATGTACAGCTCCATCTCCCACTCCACGTGTGAGGAGAGTCTGCCTTTCACAAATTGACATATTGGGGTGATTGGGGTATTCTAATGAAGTTGGTGAGGCTCACAACTCCACGCCACAGCACCCCCAATTAATCAGCCACTGCCCCTTGGCCATGTACCATTCAATTCAACATAAGTGACATCGTGTACGCAACGTGTGCCCAGTCCCAGATATGTATGTTTACAGAGAATACAAAGAGCCATGAAAGAGGTGGTGGCAAAAAGGGCTTTTTTGAAGGTTGAGGGTGAAGTCTATCGAGTCACAAAACAGTCGACGAATCAAGGGCGTACGGTATCGATATGATATGATATGGTATTCTTAACGCGTCTATACACAAGTGTTTCAAGGCGCGGATTACCTCAAAGTAGCCCAATAAAGTCACCTAGTCTTTGCAAGAGCAAAGGATATGCATATGCATTGTGGGTAGAAAATGTCCACTTGTGCACAGTGGTGGAAGAGCAAAGGATATGCATAGGAATTGTGGGTAGAAAATGTCCACTTGTGCACAGTGGTGGAAGAGCAAAGGATATGCATAGGAATTGTGGGTAGAAAATGTCCACTTGTGCACAGTTGTGGAAGAGCAAAGGATATGCATAGGAATTGTGGGTAGAAAATGTCCAATTTTGCACAGTGGTGGAAGAGCAAAGGATATGCATAGGAATTGTGGGTAGAAAATGTCCAATTTTGCACAGTTATGGAAGAGCAAAGGATATGCATAGGAATTGTGGGTAGAAAATGTCCACTTGTGCACAGTTGTGGAAGAGCAAAGGATATGCATATGAATTGTGGGTAGAAAATGTCCACTTGTGCACAGTGGTGGAAGAGCAAAGGATATGCATAGGAATTGTGGGTAGAAAATGTCCAATTTTGCACAGTTATGGAAGAGCAAAGGATATGCATAGGAATTGTGGGTAGAAAATGTCCAATTTTGCACAGTTATGGAAGAGCAAAGGATATGCATAGGAATTGTGGGTAGAAAATGTCCACTTGTGCACAGTGGCGAAAGAGCAAAGGATATGCATAGGAATTGTGGGTAGAAAATGTCCACTTGTGCACAGTGGCAGAAGAGCGGAGGCTGTTGTTAAAGTACAGGCAGCCTTACTTCTAAGGGTAATAATCACAGAAAATGAGTCATTCTTATCAAACTAGAGGTCACATTATGACATGTGAGAGGGAGTGCTCCGGAGTAACATAAGGAGAGGTTTTCACTGATATGTGTGTGAGTAGAACAACCTCCCAGGCGAAGTGGATGAGAAAGAAATAGCAAATTCATTGAAAAATGTCAGCAAAGACACAGGAGCACCAGTACACCCAGAGCAGAAGCAGGAGTACACCAGTGGTCGAAGTGTGCCGAAAAAAGTAGTGTAACAGTGGTCTGAGCAGGGAGGGTAGATGGAAGCATAGTGCAACCTGTGTGTTGCGCCTGGAGGATTGCAATAGTCTAAGTGACTAGTAACTAAGGCTCCTATAACAACTTTACACTTGCACAGGGCATGAATGGAAAATTCTTCTATATACAATGGTGAATATGTTTGTAAAAAGTAGAGGAATGGTAATCAGAAAAAAAGAAAAGTGGTGGAACACTGCTCCCGACCGTTCCCGCTCACTTCGATCACTGGAGTACACCCTGTGTACAGCCCTAGATAAGGGATGATCTGTGTACATCGAGAAAGCCCAGGAATGGGCGGGTTAGAGGAGTCAGGCAGTTCTTAGCTGTTCCCCATCCTGCACAACTCCCAACCCTCTATTTCACATTCCAATTCCTCAATTCCACTCCCCATCCTCTATCCCACTGTCCACCCTCAATTACACCACCAGCCCTTCTTAAATCTTGCGCTCTATTCTGCTTCCTGCCATCTCACTGCCTATCCTCCACCACACACCCCTCCTTCCTGCATCCCACTGATCCTTCTCCAACACCTCCAGCCCATGTCACCTATCCTCTATCCTCTATCCTTCATTTCTCCACATTGCCCAACCGTATACCATTGCCCATCTCCCATATCACTGCCCATACTCCAGCCTATTTCTCCTCCTCAGTCGCACATTCCCATTTCTCAGTTTGGCTTCCCATCCCAGTCTCCTCCCTCCAACCACCGTCGACTCTCCATCCCCCCACCACTGCCCATGTGCCACCCCCCCTCGTCCATGTGCATTCCAACACTCCTTACCCTACCTTCACTTCAGGCCTCCATCAAACCCGCAAGCAACCAGCTGACCATCTGTTCTGCATCACCATATCCATCTTTCATCCCTCTTTCCGCGTTGCCACCCTGTGGTTCCTCCCCTGCCATCCTTCCTCTCTAACCCTCCTATTGGTTGATGTCCCTCAGGTCTGGCGGAAGTGTAAGATGCGCATCTTCACCGTGGCTCAAATGGACGACAACAGCATCCAGATGAAGAAGGACCTGACCACTTTCTTGTACCACTTGAGAATAACTGCTGAGGTGGAAGTGGTGGAGATGGTAAGTTGCAAGTGATTGTTTTGGTTTGAAGAGGCACTATCACTACCTGTAGCTTACCAGTTACCATCAATCGTGATCCAAAAAAAAAAAAAAAACACACAATACCAATCTGCCAACATTTATCCACCAACAGTGTACAGTGACCATCAGCCCTGCCACAGGCTCTTAATGCACCCATGGATGAGAAAAATGGGGCACCTGGCTTTTCCCTGACCGTACCAGGTCCCTCAAGGTATATATAAACAAATTTGTCAGGGCGATCACGAACAGAGGCACATTTTATAAACATGACATACCGTGAACCCAGTCAGTGTGCTTCAGCCCAGTACAAGAACTTTGACTTTGTGTGCTTCTACTTTCCGTGCAACGTGCTTAACTGTTTTACACCACTAGACATACCACAGACAATGAAGCACCTTCAGCACAATTTACATCCTGATGAAGTCCGTTATATTGTTGCTTCCCAAAATGCAATAGGCCGAAACACTTTTGTGCCAACTCTTGTTTGCTTTTGTATGCCAAAATGGCAGAAAAATCCATTGTTTAAATTGTATTGTTTCATTGTAACCTTGGCCAAGAAGACGAGGAAGTATATGTAAAAAATCCCCACACATCGGAAAATTGTATCTATGATAGTAACTGCGTGTTTTCTTTGTTTTTGAAGTGGAAGGTTCACTACAATATGGGTTCACGGTATTTCATGTTTATTAATTGATCTGTAAAACACAAAATGATGTTTGAAAAAGACTACTGAATGGTCAATGTGTTTTTTACTGTGGCTCTCAATGCACCCAGCCATTCTGTCAGTAGCCGGTCTTTATTATTTTCAAACAAATTTAGGTCGTGCCTTTTGTATCTGGGAAGGTGTGATCCACTGCCCTTGGTGTCTTTATAGAACATCAGAGTCTACCATTAATATGCCTGGGTACGAAGAGAGAGATGCTGTTCAAAGACTGTGAATGCTGCCTGCCTGGGGTTTCACAGCTAATGAGGACACAAATCAGCCTTTTAAGTCTTCCAAATGCAGGCACTCCAATTCCCCACGCAGCATTGGAAACCATAATATATGTTATATGCTCCTTTGCGAAATTCTGCTTCGATCGATCTTGTAGCCAAGTGCAGGCATAAATGAGGTTGCCCTTTGAATGCTGCGGGCATCCTCCTCCCACCCTCTTCTAATGTGTCCCTTGAAAATGATCCTTGTGAAACATGGTGGAGGCCCCTTCTTAAATGTCAGGCAATAAGACCTAACTCAGATGCCTTCGAATTTCTCCGGGAGCTGGAAGCTAAAATAACCCTGCTCAACGGTGGCAAAGCAGTCATGCCAGCTAACAAGTGTCAGGAGGCAATGCCAAGAGGCATCTGCGCCAGTAGCCTGGCAGGACGAGACTTGCGGCATAAGTTACCGATGAAGGACATAGCCCAAACCTTTTATTTGGGAGTTCAACGCAGATGATCAATGTCACTGTTTACAAATAAATAATTGAAAACTTGCAGAAATCTACACAATAATTCCTTTGGAAATGAGGGGATCGACATGTGATTGTTACCATGTGCAGTCGGCAAGGGTTCGGTCAGATGCTGATCGCTACTGGTTTAATTGGAACTAAATTATTGAGCAGGATAAATTGTTTAAATGACTTTGACAATACAATTTACTGATCATTGCTTCTAGAAATTGCTTAATAAACAGCTTTCTTGCACATTCTAGGGGTAAATAGGTTTTTATGATGAACGGAATGAATTACGTGTTTCCATAGAGTAGGCGATTCCTCTCTCCGGAGTCCAGGTGTCAAGCTTGCCATAGCACAAGGGAGAAACCACGACACTCTAGTTGGGCGCACCACCAATCAGCAATGTGCTGGCGTTGTGTCTACAGGTTTCTATGGGTATATTCTGTGATGACCCAAGAGGAAGATTCTGCAGTGGGTTCATGGGTTGAGGTAGCCGTCCCTATGGCAGACGATGGTGGCATGCGTGGCACGCATCCCTGGCACTCGCTGTACACTGCATGTGGGTTCTCTGGTAAGCCGGAGGGACCCCGTATGCACCTTCCCTGATGGATCGCTAGTGGATCTGGGTGGTCATAGGACTGGTCTCTGGGCCGAAAAATAGATCCCTCTTAATTTATTCTGGTTAGGTCCACAGGGCGGAGCCAGTGGAGGCAGAACTATCAATGCTGTCCTTCCACCATCAGCAAACTATGCTCGCCCGTGCAGAGGTTTTCAGTGGGTGGTGTCAGAACGGTCTCTTGTCCTACCCGATACTTCACCTCCTCCAGAGGGCTTCCAGAGAGGTCTTTAAGTCTCCTCCCTGGGTCTGATAGGCTTTGGTGCAACCTTTTCATTCCTGTTGGGGGCAGAGGGCCTTGGCCAGATGAGCCAAATGTTTCCCACAATCCTGCCCAATAGTTTTGCAGGGCTTACAGTCCTTGCACATTGAATACTTAAGTTGAAGATCTTTTGGGTGGAAAATACCCATGCGTGATTAATCAAGGCAGGGCTGTGTTCTGCCCACTAGCACCAGTTCAGTTCAAGAAGGGTGGCCATCCTTTGCGCTTGGACCCTTGAGGGGTGGGTGGTTATTCATATATTTCTTGTTTTTTTTATAGACCACATGTACAACTGGAGCTCTCTTGGAGCTAGCCACGCAGTGAGGAGAAACAGTGTGGAGCTAGAGGAGAAACAGTGTGGAGCTAGAGGAGAAACCGTGTGGAGCTAGAGGAGAAACAGTGTGGAGCTAGAGGAGAAACAGTGTCGAGCTAGAGGAGAAACAGTGTCGAGCTAGAGGAGAAACAGTGTGGAGCTAGAGGAGAAACAGTGTGGAGCTAGAGGAGAAACCGTGTGGAGCTAGAGGAGAAACAGTGTGGAGCTAGAGGAGAAACAGTGTCGAGCTAGAGGAGAAACAGTGTGGAGCTAGTAAGGGAACAGGCAAGCTTTTAGTGCTTGGTGGAAAGGGAGAGGCATGGTAGCTAAGATGAATAGTGACGAGGGATGATTCCATGCCTGAAGGAGCAAGGAGGAAGGCGGTTTTTAGTTTAGGTCTACATGCAAAAGTCTTTTTCATTTCCCCCCCATTTTGCAAACTAGGCTTTGCTTTTCTGAACTTTGGTCTGAGATTTAGGGGCTGATTGTGTCTCCTTCCTCTGGCTCCAGGCGGATCATTTTGTCGATTTTGGAAGTCTGCGGCCACAATGGCATTGATTTGCCTTTTGTAGCTCAGGCTTAGTGCACCGGGGGGATGGCTACCGCTTGAGCAGAGTTTTAGGTGGGTCCTCCCCGCCTGGTCATATGCATAGCTGCCCCCTTAGAATCTCTGGGCACTTTCATGAAGCACCAATGGCTCAAAGTGGATGATTGCGCGGGCAGGGACCGAGCATTTGGTAAGAGAGTCATGAATGCTGTTTTTCCCTATCACTCATTAAGTTTTGTCTATGTTCATTGTACCTAATGATTCCTGCTCTCTTTTCTCAAGTGAAAGGTGGTCAGATTTAGTTATTTATTGCTTCTTATTCCTTAGGTAGAACTGGGAGGAAGATGGGCCGGGCGTTTGTTCTCCTTATTACATCTAGTTAGTAACGGTTCCGGTGCTTCAGGGAAAAGCATGCTGGTAGGGGCCTGAACTCTCGGCAGGCCAGGCAAATGTACAGTTTGGCGGTACAGAAAGTGTGTCAGTACGTTGCTACCAGCACCGTGATTTACGAACCGCCAAACTTGTAATGAGGCCATGAGCAGATTTTGTGAGAAAGTTCTATGGCAGAATCAAGTCAATTTTGTTTGCACGATTCTGAGCAGACGATGGCTACATTTTGAGTCACGATTTTGTGGCAGACTGTTGAGTATTTTGTGGCATACTTCAGTGGCAGTCTGTTGGTAGATTTTGTGGCACATTTCCGTGGAAGACTATGGATGGATTTTAATTTTTTTTACTTGATTCCATGGCAGACCCTGGGGGGATTTTGTGACACAATTTTCGTTGCTTTTTAGTGGAATTTTAGGCAGAAAACCGTACCAGACTGTGGGAGGATTCTATGGTACAATACTGCGTCCGGCTATGGGTGGATTTTATGGCACAGTTTCGTGGCAGACTATATGTGGGTTCTGTGGAACAATGCTGGTGGCACAGTATGGGTGGATTTCCTAGCATGAGCGAGTTGATGATTTGGAGCAGGCTTGCGATAGGGCCTTCTCTGCTTGGTCTCAAACTTACAAACCACAAATGCAGTTAGCCCGCATCATGATGCATACACCTGCATTTGTAGACAAGTAGAGCATTTGGCGCTTTGCGTATCTTTCATGCAAGATTCTAAGGTTTCCAAGAATACACACCCATCACATCATCCAAGCAGAGATGTGGTCTGGCCCTTTTACACAGGGCCTTCGCAGCAAGATGAGGAAAGTAGGTGTCTGCTCCAGCAGGCACGTGATGGCTGTTTCCTCCGTGCTTTGCTGTTTAGTTTTAATTTGGAAGGGGTACAATGTTCCGCCCGACCCCTAACTAGTACCCGGGGGTGGGGAGAGGACAGAGCTGGTTTTGGCAAGGCAAGTAGCCACCTAGAGCCCCACCCATATAGTGGGTCCAGAAGAATAGCAGCTTGGCCCTACAAGGAGGACAACTGCCTCTTTGTAATGTTGGGAAGACCCCAGAATGGGCCCTAGCATGAGATTGCATAGCTACACTCTCGGAACAGGCCTGGCAAGGAAATTATGAAGAAAGGGGAGGCAAATTGACCCAAGTAATGTAATGTTGGGTCCAATGTAAACTCCCAGGCCCAGGGGTGACTATATCTTTGCATCAAACACTTATAACAGTGAAAATAGTGGCTCATTTGCGGTAAGCAGTACTCCTAGTGCATGACTCCCTCATATCTGCATGACAGATATGATATTAATGTGCTCATGTCTTCTCCAGGGCGTGCATATGGGCCTTCTCCCATTGGTCACAATATTAACCCTTTGTCTCCTCGCCCCCCCAGCAAGAGAGTGATATCTCGGCCTATACCTATGAGAAGACACTGGTGATGGAGCAGAGGTCCCAGATCCTCAAGCAGATGCACCTGACGAAGAATGAGCGGGAGTGCGAGGTAAGGCACCAGGGGACAGTGCGGGCGCCACGGTGTTCCCTTCCATGGACACCCTTGGCCTATAGCCTTGGCTCCAGCCCCCTCAAGAGTAAGGGTGGGGGCGTATAGAAATCTGACTGCCTGTGAGTGGCGGTGAGGTGGGAGAAAGTGGCCGTACAGTGTTCCGCTGCGCTGCTGCCCATATGCAGTGGCAGAACTTGTGTCCTATGGGCACACAACTCACACTGAATCTCCATTTTCATCTACAGATTCAGAGCATTACAGACGAGTCCCGTGGCTCAATTCGACGTAAAAACCCAACCAATCCCAGGCTGCACCTGAGCGTTCCGGAAGAGCAGGTCGGAGACAGTGAAGAGAAGCCAGAGGAAGAGGTACCTAGAGCGGGATGGGGACATAGCGGCCTCTTGGCGCTCCGCCTGCTAGCAGCTCGTCGATCTCTTCAGACGTTGCCATTGCCCTTTACTCATCACTTCGTCCTTCTCAGATCCACCACTCCTCTCCTACCCCTCACGCCACTTCTCTCAGCATCCCTGCATTGCTCTTCACTCCATTCCTCACCACACACATTGCCCCCGCCCTCACATACCTTGCTCCCCGGGTGTAACATGTTGTGATCATTATGAAGCAATCAAAACAACAAAACAAAAACAGGCCAAATGATGGGTTGCTGCCCTGCTTCACACAGTGGATTCCCAGGCATGCCTTACTCCTTACCGAATCCACACATTATGCCTCCTCTTTCATGTCACCGCTTGCTCCCCTCATTCGTCGTTCTTCTTGCCTTGCTCCTCACTGGCCTCATGCATCAATTCCCACTGTCCTTACACAATGCTCCTCAATGCACTCACAGATTTTCTCCACTCCCGACGTACATGTTCTTGCGTGCATTGCTCCTTGGTGTAAGTACCTCACGCAGTACTCCTCACTCCCCTCTTAAATGCTCGTCCGTACATTGCTCCTTGGTGTACGTTCCCCACACAGTACTCCTCGCTCACCTCTTAAATGCTCGTCCGTGCATTGCTCCTTGGTGCAAGTTCCCCACACAGTGCTCCTCGCTCCCCTCTTAAACGCTTATCCGTGCATTGCTCCGTGGTGTAAGTTCCTCACACAGTGCTCCTCGCTCCCATCTCAAATGCTCATCCGTGCATTGCTCCTTGGTGTAAGTTCCCCACACAGTGCTCCTCGCTCCCCTCTTAAACGCTTATCCGTGCATTGCTCCTTGGTGTAAGTTCCTCACACAGTGCTCCTCGCTTCCCTCTTAAATGCTCGTCCGTGCATTGCTCCTGACTACCTGAGCACATTGCCCCACTCTGCCACCTTGCGTTTCCTTCCACACAGTGCACAGAATGTGTCTCCCTCGTTCTTCCATGCGCTGCCCTTCACTCCACCCTCACATGCTCCTCCATGTATTTCCTCCTCACTCCTCTCATATATCACTCTTTTCTCCCCCAACTCATTTCACTACATACATTGCCCTCTGTCACACATATATTCTTTCTGGATGTGATCTATTGCTTTGTTCTCCACTCACGCTCTGTCTTGCTTTCACAATACATTGCCCATTATTGGCCTCAGACTGTGCCATTTCCCCCTTGCCTCTCTCTCATGGTTGCATTGCCCTCCGGTGTCCTTTGTTTCTGCTGCCACCTCCTTCCTCGCTGCGTTCTCTCTCTTCCCTCTCTCCCTACTGCTGGATGGACGCCAGTTCATCTCTGTACCCTGCCAACCTCTCACTCACTCATTCACCTGCCTGCCTATACCCTCTGTCTCCCTTCCCTTCAATCTCCTTCTGCTCTCCCTCCTCGTGTGTGCCGTCTCCCTTCTCTCCATGCCATCTGAACTCCTTTATTGCCTCTCTATGTTGCTTCCTTCCCTCTTCCTCTCATCTCGTCTCTATCGCTCCCTTATCTCAGTTCTCTCCCGCTAGTCTCTCTCCCTCACTCGTCCCTTCCATCTCAACATCTTCAGCACTTCTCTGATCTCGATATTCTCTTTTTGTATACCCTCCCCTCTTCCCTCTCTCCGTTGTCCACATCTCTTTCTTAGCTAGGCCCATTCCCGACTCCTCTCTCTTCTCCTTTACAAATCCTCTTGTTCGGTTCTCTCGATAATTCTCGCTCCTCTTCTATCTCTAAATACTGGCCATGCCCTGCCCCTCTCTGTTATTATCTTGCTTCCCCGCCTCTCTCTAGATCCACCTTTCGCTCCCCCTTGCTGGTCCCTTTCTCGGTCTCTTTCCCACACGATCACCCTGGCCATCTCGGCTTTCTTCCCCATTTGGGGTGCCTTCCTTTCCACTTTTGACTGCCATTATCATTCTCTTCCTGCTCCCCAAAATGTCCATCCTGGGCTACATTTCTCCTGCGTCGGGTGGTTTCTGCCTAATTTTCATTTCTTCTCGTCCACTCTCTCACTCTCCAACCGTCATCTAATGTTCATTCTCCTTTCCCCTTCCAACCTCTTGAACCTCTCTCTTCTGATCACCTCTTCTCGCTCCCTCTTCCAGCCTCCATTCTTCATCTCGTTTGCATTACAGTCTTCTCCTTCTTTCTTCCTCTTGCTTCCTCTCACATGCTCACTCTTTCGTCTCAGTTCTTCTGTCCTTTTTCCATGTTGTATCGTCCCCTTTTTCTCTCTCTCTTCCTCCCGCTCCTAACCCCTCTCCATCACAGTATAGCTTGCTATGCTTGCTCCTCTCTGCTTTGCATTCTCCAATACTTCTTTCGCTTCCTGCCTCCCATACTTTCCATCCTTCTTCTCTTATCATGTCTTCCACTTCTGGCCTTCCCCTGGTTGCATCTCCCTCACTCTCACTCCTCCTCTGACACTCTGCATTCCTGACATGTGCTCCTCATCTCCATCTCCTGATCTTCACCTGATTTTCGCTTCTTCTTGGTTCCCTTGAGACACTCTTCATTCTTCGTCTCATTTCCTCCACACCCTATCATTCCTTCTTTACCCTGCTTTACTGTTAGTCTTGTATTACCTAATTCTCCTCTCATTCTCACCACCTTCCCTTTCCTCATTTTCCCTCACCTGTTCCACTTCCTATCACCCCTTTGCTCTCTCTTTCTTTTGTTTACCACTCGTAAGCATGAAACTTAACCTCATATCTATGTTCCCTTCCCTTCCTATCCCCCTGCCTCTCTACCCAACTCAGATAATCTCAACCCTGTATCCTGTTTAACTCTCCATTCCCCTTCCTATTTCGCCATACATCTCAACCCTCCCCTGACAATTTCCATCTATTATCCCATGGTCACTCTCCTTTCCCCTTCCCATTTCCTCCTTCTTCTCAGCCCTCCCCCACAATCTCCATCTTTCATCCCATGTCCTCTCTCCTTTCCCCTTCCTATGTCCTCTTTCTTCTCAACCCTCCCCTCACAATCTCCATCTTTTATCCTCTGTCCACTCTCCTTTCCCCTTCCTATGTCCTCCTTCTTCTCAACCCTTCCCTCACAATCTCCATCTTTTATCCCCTGTCCACTCTCCTTTCCCTTCCTATGTCCTTCTTCTTCTCAACCCTTCCCTCACAATCCCCATCTTGTATCCCCTGTCCACACTCCTTTCCCTTTCCTATGTCCTCCTTCTTCGCAACCCTTCCCTCACAATCTCCATCCTTTATCCCCTCTCCACTCTCCTTCTCCTCCCCCTCCACCGCTTCTCTCGGTCTTTCACTTCCTCCTGCTCTCACATAACGTCCGTTGTGCTCTTTTCTCTCTGCCCTCTGTTTTTTTCTCTGCCTTACACACTCTTTCCTTTTTTCTTGCTTCTTCCTCTCCGCCCTTCAGGTGCAGTTAATACACAATAAAAATGCAACTACTTTCTCAGGTAGCTCCCTGTCTCCCACCGACGATGTGGACGCTGCGCCCGAAAAGGTCCACCTGACTTGGACCCGGGAAAAGTTCCTGGCTGACAAAAACAAGAGCAAAAGCCCCGTGACCCCGGAGGGCATTAAGGACTTCTTCAACATGAAGCCGTGAGTACAGCGGGATGGGGAGGGGCAGAGGTGATGCGTGCTTCCTCTCGGCAGGCTTGCCCAGAGTGGGGGGGGGACAATGGGGGGCTTCGGGATTTACACTCAGAGAGGGGGTGGATGGCCTGTGGGTAAAGGGATGCCCCCACACTGGCCATGGAGTGAAGCTGCGTCGTTGGTAGCCATCTTCATGGAGAGGAAGCAGGGAAGCGGCCCCTTCACAGACTTCCGGAGTGAGACATGTCAGTGCAGTAGACCCGGAGGGCAGACTGCTTCATAGTCCAGATGTGCCCTCATTTCTGAGGGGGGGATACCAGGACTGTCTGGACATAAAGAGCAAGCAGAGAACAAGAGGTGCTCCCTTCTACGGAGGTTATTTATTTATTCAGAGCAGCGCAGAAACCCCTCGGGCATCTGGGCGTTAGTTACAGTAAGTGCGAGGTGACATTCTACAAAGTGCTAGACCACGCATAAGGGCAGTGGGGATGCGTGCCTGCTGTTGCCTGTGTCTCACTCACTCTTAGAGCGTAGGCATGATACACTGCTGCTGACGGTGCTGTGTGGGAAGGAACACTTAACTGTCACTGCCTGTGTGCTGCAAATAGTTGTGCGGGTGAGAATTACGTGCTGCCACTTCTATGTGCCTGTGATTAACATAGTATGTGGAGGGAATGGGTGTGGAGAGATTGGGTGGGTTTCAGGGGTGTTGGGGTGAGGCGGGGTGAAAGGATGAGAGGTATCATAAGCTCCTGCTTCACATGGTATACCTGATCAGCAAGCAGCTTGGAAATCGATCTGTACCTTTTGTGTGTGGTATGTATCGCTACTGCATGCGTGTATGTGCGGCATGCATCACTACTGCATGTGTGGGTGCGTGTGTGTGTGTGAGAGAGAGAGAGACGCATCATTACTGCATGCATGTGTGTGCGTGTCATGCATCTCTACCGCATGCATGTGTGTTTGTGTGTATGGTATGTATCACTACTGCATGTGTGTGTGTGCGTGTGTGCATGTGTGTGAGTGAGAGATGCATCACTGCTGTATGCATGTGTGTGTGTCATGCATCACTACTGCATGCGTGTCTGTGTGTGTGGTATGCATCACCACTGCAGGTGTGTGAGCCATGCATTACTACTGCGTTTGTGTGCGTGCGTGTGTGAGAGAGAGAGAGATGCTTCACTGCTGCAAGCATGTGTGTGTGTGTCATGCATCTCTACTGCATGCGTGTCTGTGTGTGTGGTATGCATCACCACTGCAGGTGTGTGAGCCATGCATTACTACTGCGTTTGTGTGCGTGCGTGCGTGTGTGAGAGAGAGATGCTTCACTGCTGCAAGCGTGTGTGTGTGTGTGTCATGCAGCTCTACTACATGCGTGTCTGTGTGTGTGGTATGCATCACCACTGCATGTGTGTGTGTGTGCCATGCATTACTACTGCGTGTGTGTGTGTGCGTGCGTGCGTGCGTGCGTGTGTGTGTGTGTGTGTGTGTGTGTGTGTGTGTGTGTGTGTGTGTGTGAGAGAAAGATGCATCACTGCTGCCTGTGTTACCTGTGTTCCACCGTTGTGGTTTGTGAGGGAGCTTACACTACTGTTTCCTGGCCTGTCTCCATCCTGTGTGTGGGACAGAAGCACTGCCTGTGTTACTCCAGTCAGTGTGGTCTTGTATGGAAGCCGTGAAATGCACCGTTAATTCTACAGCCTTATAGTGTAAACCAACTGTGCACTGCCTCTTCCTTGACGCACCTTTTCTCTGTAGGAGAAAGATACCCTATTTACAGCATTATGAACATTGCCCAGAGGAATTCACAGTGGTTATGATTGATGCAAACCTTTTCATGGTTCTAACCATCACTTTGTGTTGTCCACTTAACAAAGTCGCCATGCTGGAAGAAGCAGACTCAAATATAGAATGGGGCAGGGAAACGACTCCCAGTTCCCCCAAGAACGCTCTTCTTTACATAGGGGGGTGGTATGGTCAAATGTTCTATGAATGTACTATCAATACTCTTGAGAGACTTGCTGGGATGTCACTAGGTGAGCACCAAAAAGAGGCTAAAGGCGTTGAAAGAATGCCTTTAGACTGGAGCACAGCACCAACACAGATCTGTCAGCGGTCAAAGATTGGGGATTAGGGATCAGCAAAATGACTCCACACAAAAGAGAATTGAAAAGGTTTTGGACCAAAATTCACTTCGTAGGTAAATTGATTTATTTTTTAACAGTGACTTCCAAAAAGAATCCACTGCCTTTTTTAGAAAGAGAGTGGATTCTTTGCCAGGGCCAATCAATAAGCAGTTAGTTAACTAATTGATTCTTAATAAACAGTCACCCTTTTGTCACAAAAACGAATGAATTCACAAAAAATGAAGCTATTCGCTAATCTAAATCTGCCATAACATCCTCCAGGGTTTCATTGGGTGCTAAAGAGCAGGTATATTGGATTTTCAACTAGAAACTCGTTTTGCCAACAATCTACCACCCATTCCTTCTTTTGAAATGGGGTACTGTGCTGCCCACCTCACCCGTCATTAACATGGGGCTCAAAGCCTGCCTCTCCCTATAGGATGACCGAGCTGGTGTCGCCGTAGAACCCGATGTGGGTGGGGTGGGCGGGGCAACGGATGCCAGAGAAGAAACAGCCTCCAGCAGTGCAGGTCTTGGAACATGGTGTTCCGGTGCAGCTGTGTGAGCGCCTAGAACACACTCTCAGATAAAAGTAGGCGGTAAAGCGCAAAGTAGTTCCGCAGGGGAAAAAGTAGCAAACTGACATTACCCAAAGATTTTCGACTAGAACACTCCAAGCAATGCCACATGAACATTTATGCTTTGCAAGACAATAAAAGAATTGAGGTACTGCCCCAGGAAAGATGTTAAAGCGGTCTGTTACCATAAACCACTCGAACTTGGGCTGTGGGAATGTCTCTGGTTGTCTGGCATGGACAGTGGACCGCAGTTTGCGATCCTGATGCTAGAAGGACAGCTTTCTTGGGTCAATTTACCGTTCCTAATCTGTCGATGCATTGCCATACACAAATGAGACTGAGTTTCCATTGAGGAATTGCTGAGTGCTGTGAATGCATGCCCTATGAGGAAGAATGTTTTCCCTATTGAAATCCTGTAGAAAAATAAAATGACTCTTCCGGATAGAAAGATATCCAAAGTGCGTGTCAGATTAAGAGAAACATCTACCACAAATACCACCACAGGCCTCGAGCCCACATTCACCAACATAGGAATGTATTCTAATGTATGGCATCCTGTGTCCCGACTTTATAGCCAAAGAGAGGAAAAGAGAGACTTACCACAATTGCATAATATAAAATCCCCAGTAAGGACGTCTCATGAACAACAGCAGCCCAATACCCTACTGCGTGAGTCCTCTCCAACATCACCAGTAAGGGCACCTCATTAACAACAGGAATGCAACACCCTCACCCTACAGAGTGAGACTTCTCCAACATCACCAGTAAGGACGTCTCATGAACAACAGCAGCCCAATACCCTACTGCGTGAGTCCTCTCCAACATCACCAGTAAGGGCACCTCATTAACAGAATCAACCCATTACTCTACTAAGTCTTCACCAAAATCACCAAGGCCGCCTTGTTAATAACAGCAACAGCACCCAGTGAGAGTGGCTATCCAAGATCTCTGGTAAGACACTTCATTAATAGACTCAACCCAATACCCTACTTAGTTAGTCTGCTCCAACATCACCAGGGAGAATGCTTTGTTGATAACACCAATAGCAACCCAATACCCTACTGGGTGAGTCTTCTTCAACTTCACCAGTAAAGACTTCTCATTTATAACAGCAACCCTTTAGTCTACTGGGTGTGTCTTCTCCACCATCACCAGTAAGGACTCCTCATTAATAACAGCAACCCTTTTGTCTCCTGAGTGTGTCTTCTCCACTATCACCAGTAAGGACTCCTCATTATTAACAGCAACCCTTTAGTCTACTGGGTGTGTCTTCTCCACCATCACCAGTAAGGACTCCTCATTAATAACTGCCATCCTTTAGTCTACTGGTTGAGTCTTCTCCAACATCACCAGTAAGATTGCCTCATTAATAGAAGCCACACAATACCCTACTGAGTTAGTCTGCTCCGACATCACCAGGGAGAATGTTTTATTGATAACACCAATAGCAACCCAATTTCCGACTGAGTGAGTCTTCTTCAACTTCACCAGTAAGGACTCCTCATTAATAACAGCAACCCTTTAGTCTACTGGGTGCGTCTTCTCCACCATCACCAGTAAGGACTCCACATTAACAACAGCAACCCTTTAGTCTACTGGGTGTGTCTTCTCCACCATCACCAGTAAGGGCTCCTCATTAATAACAGCAACCCTTTAGTCTACTGGGTGCGTCTTCTCCACCATCACCAGTAAGGGCTCCTTATTATTAACAACAACCCTTTAGTCTACTGGGTGCGTCTTCACCATCACCAATAAGGACTCCTCACTATTAACAGCAAGCCTTTAGTCTACTGGGTGTGTCTTTGCCACCATCATCAGTAAGGACTCCTCATTAACAACAGGAACCCTTTAGCCTACTGGGTGCGTCTTCTCCACCATCACCAGTAAGGACTCCTCATTATTAACAGCAACCCTTTAGTCTACTGGGTGCGTCTTCTCCACTATCACCAGTAAGGACTCCTCATTAATAACAGAAACCCTTTAGTCTACTTGGTGCGTCTTCTCCACCATCACCAGTAAGGACTCCTCATTATTAACAGCAACCCTTTGGTCTACTGGGTGTGTCTTCTCCACCATCACCAGTAAGGGCTCCTCATTAATAACAGCAACCCTTTAGTCTACTGGGTGCGTCTTCTCCACCATCACCAGTAAGGGCTCCTTATTATTAACAACAACCCTTTAGTCTACTGGGTGCGTCTTCACCATCACCAATAAGGACTCCTCACTATTAACAGCAAGCCTTTAGTCTACTGGGTGTGTCTTTGCCACCATCATCAGTAAGGACTCCTCATTAACAACAGGAACCCTTTAGTCTACTGGGTGCGTCTTCTCCACCATCACCAGTAAGGACTCCTCATTATTAACAGCAACCCTTTAGTCTACTGGGTGTGTCTTCTCTAACACCTCCAGAAAGGGTGCCTAATTAAAATAGCAACCCAATTACTGAGTGATTCTTCTCCAATACATATTTTGAGCGATAACTATATTGGCTAGTAATTCCAGGAGCATATTTCATTTGGAAGTGCATTCTGGTGCAAATACAATATGAATAATTTAAAGAGCTAAGTTAAAAATAACGCACTTAAAAAGTCCCAACTGTGATTTGAACTTGGGACCGTCTAGATGGGACATAAACGCTTGCACCCACTGTGCTGCCGCTGCGGCCCAGTCAACCAAGTGAAATTGAATTCTCTTAAGGCGCTGCGGGAAGGCTCCCAACTTTAAAGTGGAGTCGCGTGTCTCTCGGTGACTACCTGCTTTCTCGGGCAACACATCTTGGTTGCAGGCTTTCCTCGCTGTAATCCGGGCTAGGCCTTCCCCGGTCTGTACAGTGCTGGCAGGAAAGCCTGCTATGTGCCCAGGAATCATCAGGTTTGACTTCACCCCAGTACCATCATCATGCATTGCAACACCAACAATGAAAGAGATGAGTAGAAAGACACAGGAGAAACAGGACATGTTTAATAAGAATAACGAAAGGTGACGCAGAGGCGCCGCGTCGCACTTGCTGCTGCTTTAAAGAATTCAGGGCTGATTGCGTTCTGTGTACCTGATGACAGTCAGGGGCATTTGCAAGATTGTAATTGTATTTGTATTTATTGTGTTTATATAGCGCTTTAATCTAAACCGCTTTACATTATAACAGAATACATAGAACATTATAACAGTAGAAGCAATTTACAATCATGAATCAAACCAACAAAACAGTAAGTAGAGCAATTAATCTGTGAGGGAAGTGGAAAGGGTGAAGAAGGGAAGGAGGAGGGAAACAGAAGGGGTATGAGGGAGGGTAAGGGGGAGGGCAGAGAGGATCATAGTGAAGATTCGAGGGAGGGAGAGAGAATGAGAGGATTGGGGTCTTCCACCGGAACCCCAGTGGTTACACAACACTCTGATGGCACCTTTTCTTTGTTTGCACATCCTTAGCTCTAATTTTTTTAAAAGAACAAGTCCTTTTCAGGGCGAAAGTCGAAGTAGCACGGGGGAGGGGAGGCGAGGGGTGGCAGCGTCTGGACACTTTTTTGAGAGGGCGGATGCCGAGCCCCTCTGTGTGTTTAAGAAATCTTAAAAAAACCAATAACATTTTGCTGTATCAACTTTAAATGGACAGTGCCACGGCCAGGAGTCGAACGCAGGTCCTGCGGCGGCGAGACGCGTAGCAGCAAGAGCACAGGCCTCGCTTACCATGGTGCAGCAAAATGTCTCATATTGCCATCCTGCTATGCAGGGCGTGTTTTGTTATTGATTCTTATATGTATATGGTGTGCGCCCTTTATACTTAGCTAGCAATGAAATAGGAACTTCTGTTCTCTTAGCAGATGCGTATTTTACCTCTGTACTTTGTTCAGTTGTGAAAGACAAGTTTAATGAAAGTTGCATATTTCACTTAAGAATATATTCCCTTCCTTTGAAGTCATTTCCCAAGGTGTCCATCAGAATCCCCCACTTTTTTTTAGGACTCGTAAAATTAGGTTATCTCGTCAAACCTGCAGGCACTACATTATTGTTCAATGTGTTTCTGAGGCTCATGGGCATATCTTAAAGTAAAAACACAAACATTATGCAAATACGGGGTTCAGTCCTCCTTTGTGAACTGGATAACCCAGCCCTTTAAAATGAGTATCAATTACCCTGGAGATGGACATTCAGACATCAATAATCAAAACGCCTCAGGTAGTTGGCAAAAGGAAGACTGTTTTAATTTCAATTATCTAAAACAGGGAGAATAACGAACATCAACGAATTCGCTCGATTCTCTTACTCAATGCATTTAAGAAAAAACTGCGATCTCATACACAAAACTCGTCATCAATGACGTTAACCTGTGTTTTACTAACATCATCCTATGTGGCAAACTACAAAAACCTATGAGTATGGGTGATTGGCTCTGAGTGAACATATAAGTATACAATCCATACTAGTGTAGAAAAGTGTCAATATGTGATTGGTTATTCAACATCAGGTGGGGCAACTAAGCCCTCCCCTAAAAATGACCACTATGAACGTCACTAAATACACAACATCCCATTGGTTTACATAACTATAGGACCCCTAAATATGCAGTTCCCTACGATTGTTTGGCACTCTAACCTCTGTCAGTACTTTTCCATCTACATCTAGCAGCATAAAGGCTGGCCATCCAAGTGCTGGTGAGCTTGCCTTAACCATTGCTTCCCACCAATTAGCTTATCAATCCATCATCACCTCAGTGGTGTACTGTCAATTAGGCTTACAAGCTCGGCCTTGAGAGTGTTCTTAGCTCTGAGAAATTCAAGGAGTGAAAGCACGTTCTGCCCTTCACTACACTTGGAACATTTTTAAGGGCACTTATTTCAATCTCAAACCAAAAAAAACAAACAACTGTGTCAACTCATTGGTATTGACTTTAAAGACAATTCCAAATTCCTAAAAACCAATGTCTGCATGTTTCTGCTGTGTATCACATTATCAGATTAAATCGAAGTCTGTTAGGCAGCTGGCGCTCTCTCGAGCACCAAAATTACCATTTATTACAGAAAAAGGACAAAGGCATATTTATTTAAGCGTGTCCCGGAACTTATTTTTTATTTATGAATTACTTTTCGTACAGTCACTAACTGCATTCTTCTCCTTAGTGTGTTTGATTTTTAGTTACCTGTGCTTCGGGTATTTGGTTCTGTTTTTATTTAATGATTATGAGGAGAATTGATTTCTTTAACTTTATTTTAAAAAGTTTCCATAGGCTTCGAAAATAAAATAAGAGAATGAAAATGCACCAAAACTGTATTGCTTTTTGAACTTCTATCGTGATGACAGGCATTGTGTTCAAAGGGTTTTCTCAAGAGAGGGAATGTGCTGCTGTATCGATTCTCATAATACAGATATTTCCAGACATTCGTTTTCGCTAACAGTCTATCAAAGCCCAGTCATTATTATACATTGACTAATTATATCAAGGGAGACATCGAACCGCACTGGCTCCTGTTTCAAACCCGTATCATCTTCAAATCCTGCTGCATCATCTACAAGGCTTTCGCCCAGATGTCCTCAAGCTACTACGCTAAAAAACTGAGTATCTCCAAAGGCCTGCGATCCACCAGAAGAACACGTGGAGACTTGAGCTCCGCCGGTGCAGGAAGGGAAGAACCAAAAGACAGGCCTTCTCTGTCCACGCCCCAAGACTCTGGAACCTCCTCGCTGTCAACTTCAGACTCACCCCCTCACTTCTACAATTCAGGAAGGAGCTCAAGACCCTCCTCTTCAACGGATGGCTCCTCCTTAACACCTAGGTCCACACACACGCTCCACTCGGCACCCTACCTGAGACAGAGTGATCTGATCCCCACTGCTTCTTCCCCGGGTTCCTTGCATCCAAATTGCCCACCTTCTCCCTCCCCTGTTAACCCCCCACTCCCTTGTTTCTCTGCTCCCATCATCATGTGGTTCTTCCCTCTATGATTGTAAAGCAATACGTTGCTTCTCGAAGATAGGTCCACGCTCAATAAACACCCTAATAATAATAACAACAATAATAATAATAATAATAATAATAATAATAATAATAATAATAACAATTTTAAAAAGTATTCAGTAAAATATTGTCATCTGGTGACAAGGGACATTTCTGATATGAAACATCCACTTTTAAAAAATATTGCAGATAAACAGACAATCTTTAAACATTATTGGCAACCATGAATGACTTAAACCTGCGGCTCAATGCTGAATTCAGGTGCGAGATCACCCCTCCCTCCTGGGTTCCCGAGCAGCGGGGGTGGTACTAGCTGCCATCAGTGTTTCCTCTTCCTGTGCTACACTGCACTTGTGTGGCCGCAGCCAGGGCAGGTGGGGGCATAGCCCCTGGGCTACCATGCTCGGGGGCAACTTCAGAATCTCTTTGGAAGCCACAGGAACAGCGAGGTGGGCATATTGGGTGCAGCATCTGCACCTATCTAGCTGGCGGCATGTCATGCACATGGAGCATACTTGGGGGGCCATGATGAGGGCATCTGGTATGACAACCGAAGACTATCAAGAGGAAACGGGGGGCTGCTGAGCCACAGATGGCGCATGCCTCTTTAAACAGCCCCTCTTTAGTCCCCCTTATTTCTAATTTTGCTCCTTCCAGGGATTTCTTCTGCGCTCTCTGCTGATAACCTGCTCAACTTGTTGGTCACACTAATACTAACTAACACCATAGGTACGCAGCCTCTCTGCCAGTGTCAAAAAGTACTATTTAACGTGGATTAATCTTACCCAAATAGGTCCCAAACACAGGCCCCTCACTGGCGCAAGTTGCCTTTATCCTGTTCAGGGCAGTAAAGCCGCAGGACTACTAATATTTGTCATTTCTTAGAAGCCAAAGGCTAAACCGTACAATCCTTCTTGGAGCC
The DNA here is from genome assembly GCF_040938575.1 of Ambystoma mexicanum. NCBI lineage: Eukaryota > Metazoa > Chordata > Amphibia > Caudata > Ambystomatidae > Ambystoma > Ambystoma mexicanum. Next base: position 612,460,078 of record NC_090925.1, on the reverse strand, counting down.
CGAGTTTATGCCCTCTATGCCATCTGCAAGAGCAGAGACCCAGAGGGTAACAGGGAAGTGGCTCAAATCAAGCCCGCGTAGATCAAGTCTATGAGATCCACCCACTCTTAGCAGACAAGAAGGGCCTCGGATTCCCTGAAAGCCGCAAGCAGGGTCAAGGTGAACCAGTCCAACCAGAACTCCAAGTGAATGAACACTACAAGCATATTACCCACAAGACGCATCCGAGAAATCCCGGGGAACATGATCCAGCGGGATAAGACCCAAAATGCCAAACAGGAAAAACAGCAATCCAAAAAGACACGGGCAGGGTTCCAGAGAAGCCGCCTTCTAACTATTTTACTCCCTGAAATTAGGCCAACACCCTCAACAATGAAAATCAGGGAGTTCCGAGTATGCATGCTCCTGAGCCTTCATGCTACCGGAATACCTGAAATACTCAGGCCATCGGCATTCTCAGCCCCTTCCACAAAAGACCCGTGCTGCAGTGTTGCCTGGACTGAAGACGGCCTACATGATAAAACAAAATCTTCATATTTCTTCTTATTACTAAATATTTTCTTTGCCTAAAAATACACCAGTCTGGAATCATATCTAGATCTTCACTCCATAAATGATGCTTTAATTCAACTTCCCTGAATAGGTAGAAAAATACTGTTACCTCAAATTCTTATCTGGAGCCCTATACATGGACAGAAAAGAATGAGCGGAATAGAGACGGTAGTGGTTGAAAGCAATCACGTGATGAAACATTTCCACTGGAGTCTCGAGAGGCGTGAGTCAAAAATGCATTCAACGTTGGAGCAAAGAAAATGGAGGAGCCGGCAAGAAAGAGAGCACTCTATGTGGGTGGGGGTGCACCATGCAGTGGCAGAGCCAGGAGAGTGGCGGGGGAGGAGAGTGGCCGCCCCCCCCTGGTACCCTTCTGGGGCCCAGTGCACCCCCAAGCCTGCCGCTGGCACCCTATTGCCCCCTCTGCCCCAACCCGCACCAAAAGCTGCCTCCTCTACTGACTCCATAGTTGGTGATGCAAGAGGAAGCAGAGCGATCGGTGCTAGGCTAAGGGAAAGGGAGCTACGGCTCAGTAATCAGGGCTCACTGAGGTCTTCTTTTAAGCACAGAGTCTTCCATTGGTTTCTGAAGTACATGAGGCAGGTGAACTTAGTCACGTTATTCAGGGGTCCCGGTATACAGCAGCAGAAGGCCTGTTTTCTAGCGGTCTCCATTTTGCATTTGTTGGTTTCCAGCCTTGTGGTGTGGTGGCTTCGACCCTTATGTTGACAGACAGAGATTTTACTTTTTTCCACCGGGCAGGACACTGCATTGCCCATCATGCCTTGGCAGCGATGCCGGCTGACTTACAGATGATGTGGTCATGGACCCAATATGATTCCCTCAGGGTGGTGGGAGGGAGGTGATATGGCAGGGCTTCTTCAGGTTTGGGATTGGTTGGACGGCAGTTTTGCAGAGGAGGCAGGGTGGGACTGAGAGACCTGTGAGAAGGGCCTTGCTGCCATCTTGGTGGGAGAGAACCGGAGCTGGGACATCAGTTCTGAAGTCTGGGACGTGCATGAAGGGCAATATTTTGCAAAGGAGTAAAAGCTGGTACTGGAGAACTAGTATTTTCTTACAGGAAATGAGCCCTGGGGACATTGAAGGGGAATCAGAAAGACTTTCTGCAGGGGGTGATTCGGGTTGGAAATCTGAAATGTTTCGTTTTGTCAGTCTTTTTTGGTCTGGAGTGCGCTTGGTGGAACTACCATGGTGGAAGAATGCTGTCTTAATATGGGTTAGTTAAAGGTAGACTCTCAACATCCAAGCCTGGATGTTATTGACACTGTTGCCCTTTAGGTAGAGTTGTGTATCATCCATGTAGTGGACACAGTGGTGGATCTTTGTGTTGAGGTGGTTGAGGAGTTGACCCAATGGATCAATGTTGCGGTTTAATACGACAGGGGAAAGAATAAACTTTGTGGACCTCCACGTCCTAGAAGGCAACCTTGAGATCTATTGGTGCCCATGAGCATGAGTTTGTGTTTGTTTATGACGTAGGTGTTGAACCCAAGCAGAACCAAGTTGTATGCAAGTGGAAAGGATGTTGATGAGATCCTTATGATTGGCAGTGTCAAATGTAGTGAGAGGTTGAGCAGGACCAGTCGGCAGGGGTCTACCTTCTCTATGATGAGGAGGTATCCTTGATGACCTAGCTGGTGGTGTTCTTGAAATGCCTCTTGGTCAAAAGCTAGACTCATCCCCTTAGGAATTGTGCTGGATGAACTTTTCATGTTGTTGAAGAGGGATGGTTTTCTTCCGTTTGATGGGAAGATAGTTATTTGGGTCCAGATTTGGCTTTTTCCATAGAGGGTGGTGCTGGACCATCCTTACTGCGGGAAAGATGCTTTGAGTGTGGGAGATCTTGATGGTTTGGAGGATTGCTGTGAGTGCTTCCCCTGTGATGTATCTTATGATGGAAATGTTGACAATGCTTTCTCCATAGGGGGTGGTTGACACCTGCATTGTACGATGGTCAGCCCTTACTGGGTCATGACCCGGAACCTATTCCATATAGTGGTGTCCCGTGGTGGGAAGGGGGTTCCCTGTGATGTGGTTGGAGCTATTGCTGTTTCACATGATCTTCTATACTTTGGCAATGAAGAACTCCTTGATGGAGTTGCACTTGCCTTTGGGTGGCGGTATAGCAGGTTCACTAAGAGGCTTGGCACAGGCTTTGATTGATTGAAACATGTTGAAGGCTTCTTTTCCTAATGTATTGCTGCAGTAATGATGTTCATGAGTTTGCCACCAACAAAAGCTCAATCAGGTTCCTTGAAAAGTGTTGGCGCAAGGATCTCTCATCCCTCAAATTCTTTCGATTCCACCAGAGATTTGCTCGCTGAGGCCAATTAAGCTTACTACTCTTCCACCACCGAGGCAGCCTCTAACAGAAGCATAGCCCTACTCAAAGTAGTTAAGCACTGCACTAAGCCCACACCAGTCTCGAAGGCGCTGGCTTCACACGAGAAATGCAACAGAATCAATAACTTCTTCATTAACAAAATGGATAAGATCAGAGGTCTCTAGGTGCAATGCCTCAAAATCAGATGGATGGATGCAATCCATCTCCTGGCACTGCCCTCCTCGACTAACTTCACCCTCCTCTTTCCTAACGATCTATAAGACAAACTCACTTTGTTAAACCTACTGCGCACAGGGATGATATTCATTCATTTGGCCTCCCTCGTTAAATAACACATCTCCATGAGCGCAACGCACCCATCAGTATTGTGAACGCCTCCCTCAAAGAAGGTGAATTCCTAGAAACATTGAATGCAGGCCTGATATGACTGCTTCTCAAAAACCCCTCTATCGATGACATAGCCAGCTACAGGTCAATCTCAATCCTACCGTTCATCGGGAGGCTTTTTGAGAAAGTAGTTGCAACCCAACTACGTGCCGAAATTGACCAACTATGCAAGTGGTAGACGATGCTCTGTAGATCACTGACACAGGGGACGCATGCCTACTAGTCCTCTAACAGCTCTCGGCTGCCTTTGGCACAGAGGACCACCTGATACTCCTTTCCCTCCAGGCACACTTTGCTTCCCTGGAACCAACACCCTTCTCAATTCTCGTTGTTCCAAAATGTTCAAATCCTGAACCTTGTGTTGAGGGAAGCTTCTTGAAATAAGTATTTTCATGGCTAAGGGAGGAGGCCCCCTTTGCAAGGGTTTGGAAGGGACACCCCGCAGCGATGGTATCCTTCTGCGCTGCATGACTGACACCTTCCCTGTAGCATCTGATGAAATGAAGTGCGAGAAAAACCAAATATTAAAACATCAAAGTGATTCTTAGTTCTCCCACTTGGACAAAAAATAACCTTGGACCTTGGACAAAAAATAACCTTGGACCTAAGCACCAATGCCAGACCTCAGGGCCCCAATAGGGCATTTCACTCGTTTCAATCGAATTGGGCCCACCACGCCCTGGGGCCCACATGTGATTGCCAAAGAAAGCTTAATAGCTTTTTATTAGGTGGTCATTTAGGATGTTGGCTCCCCTGCTGGCTACCTTCCATTTCTTGTTTTACTGTTTGTTTATTTATTTATTTATTTATTTATTTATAAAAATCACAGAGAAAGCAAGGCATTTTTGGCACAAAACTGCTTACAGAATGTTCCATTAATAACAGAGCAGATGACATGGGTCCTTTACAATGGGTGAGAGATTGTGATTTGAAGACCAGATGTTGCAGGGGAAGGTGGAAACATAAACCAGGGACGGGGACAGGACAGAATGACATAGGAGCTGGATGATGAATGAAGTGCTGAATTAGGCATGCCCGGGTGACAGAAAAGTAATGTAAGGTTGTCCGTGAAGGGTAAGGAGAGAGGAAAACAGGGCAATGCAGTAGCATAGAGTGCTTGGAAAGAGGTTCTTCAAAAAGAAGGAGAGCTTTGAGGTTGGATTTAACGTATTATATTTGGAGTAGTCTGGAGACGGAGAGGAAGAGCATTCAGGAACAGGGGAGCGAGGAGAAAGAGAGTGGAAACAAGAGGGAGTACAGGGGGCACGAGTGGTGGCAAGGAGGTGAGCTGAGGATGATCTTAATGATAGAGGAGGAGAGTAGGGGATGGGATGAGCAGATAGGCAGGGTGGGGCGAGTCCATTCATAGTTTTGAAGATAATGATATTAAGCCCTTTGTTTCATAGATAGCCAGCCAATCTGGCGACGGGCAGTGGAGGTAGAGGTAAAGCAAGAAAGGTTGAAAAGTGTACCGACCCCTAAGGTGAGGACTTTGTCCAGAGATGAAAAAGCATGGTTGGGAAGGCCATACAGAAGACAGGCACATTAGTCAGATCTAGAAAGGACTAAGGGCGCGGTTAGCTTTTTAGCAGTATTCAATGGAAGAAGATGACAGATTTTACTGATATTGAGGAGCATGAGTCTGGCTGCAGTGGCAGATTTGGAGATGAAGAGTGAGAAGTTGTGTGATGGGTTTAAGATGACACCAAGGTTATGAGTGGCAGCAGAGTAAGGAAGGTGTCAGGAGAGAAGAGGAGCAGAGGAAAAGTTGACCTGTTTGGCTGGGAAGTAGAGAACTTCAATCTTAGTGGAGTTGAGCATGAACGAGTGAGACACCATCCAATATTTGATGGAGGAGAGACAGTTTGACATATTTGACAATAGCTCATCAGATAAGGATTGAAAGGAGAGTGCCATCAGTGAAGAGTTAATAGTAGAAGCCATAAGAGAAGATCAGGATGCCAAGAGCTGAAGTACAGAGAGTGAAGAGAAGTGGACCGAGGGCAGGCCATTGGGGGAACTGCAACAGTAAGGGGGTGAGTAGGTCAGTGGGGGCATAGGAAACATTAGCCTTGAGTACGGCAATAATCTCATCAGGGTTGGTGGGGGCAAAGGAACACATAGTAATAGGGAAGAAGGGTGGGAGTGGTGGAAAAAAGTGAGGTGGAGTGGGGAATAGAAGGCAATTAGCTAGGTTATTGTGAATGGTAGAAATGCTAGGAGCAGAGTAGAGAACAAGGTAATTTGCAGGAAGACTGGAGGAGATGGAGGTGTGTTTAGGAGATGAGAGAATTGAGTTGAGAGATGTTTGGAGCGCCTAGGGTGGGAGGATTGAGACAAAAGGAGAGAAAGATAGAAGTCACATTTGGCAGACTCGAGTCGAGGAATAGTTGTGAAGAAGAGTGAGATAGAGTTGGAAATCAGAGGCGTGTCTTGCCCTTTGCCGAGAGTGAAGCTTTTTCTGCACCGTTGTTTTCAGACTGAGCATGAGAGGTATACTCGAAGTCTGTGAAGGGGAGGATTTAGGAGTGACTGTAGTAAGAGGGTAGTGAGAGGCAAAGGGAACATAAAAAGCAGCGTTACATTTATTCAAGGCTTCTTCAGTGGATGCAAAGGTGAGTTCAGTGTAGGAGGAGAGAGATTGGTGTAGGTCAGAGAGATAGTTAGGGGGTGTAGAAGAGGAGGAAAACTTGTGCTTACTAATAGCTGTAGTATATTGAGAGAGTGTGCACTTATACATCTGTGTTTCAAAGTGCCCACAGGACAAAGGGAAGGTAACAAAGGAACATCAAGACAATGGAATGTGATAACAATGATGAGCAAAATACAATGCAACACCGGTCCTACTAGGCCTTGTGAACATTTAGATTGTGCAAGTGCAGAGAGAGAGAAGGGACAGGGAAAAAGAGTAAGTGCTAGAGGTTCCACAGAGAGGGGAAGTACTAGGGAGCCAATTGCAAAGGCAACAGGTAAGTGCCAGAGAGCCAGTCGCAAAGGCAACAGGTAAGTGCCCGGGAGAGACCACTAGATGGAGAGGGATCACCAGCCCATACAATAACTCTTAGACCTATGAGACAACAGGCCACGTGGAGCCCAAAGGCAAGCCCAGGGGGACAGCAGATGCGGCGGGTGATCGGACAAAAGCCATGGGACACAATGAGGCAAAGATGATAGAGTAATCAGAGGGAGAAGGCTCAGTGGAGATATAAGAGGTGGAGAGTTGAGATGAGAATAGGAGGTGAGGGGAGTTTCAATTGGAATGGTTGGACAGAGAGTGGACAGAAGCGAGTGGGTGGTTAAGTAGAAGAGAGTTGAAGTCAGTAGATAGAGCAGCAGAGAGAGAGGGGGGAGGTTGAAGTCCCCAATGACAATGAGATGGTGATCAGAAGGGAGAGAGGCAATCAGTTGGGGGAGATGGTCGAAGAATTGATGTACCGGCACAATGTTGCCGATAGAGAGAGGTGATTTGTATGCCATAGGGGGCAGTGATTGTGAAGATAGCATATTCAAATGAGGGAGAATTACCAGGAGATAGGGGAATAGGAGAGATAGGAAGTTTGAAGGATGAAATATACATTTCTACGATTATCACAAACCTGTGTCATCTTGCTGTCTACTTTTTGGTGTGGAGCAGTGAATATGCCTCGAGACTGTTAGTGAGATTTTTCCACAGTCGGTGAGGGGTGTAAGAACATTTATCTTAAGGGTAAACAAAGTTCTAAACAGAAGATAGACCAAAATCACTCTGTGGAGTAGCAATGGTAGAGCAGTGTTGACTCCACTCAAGTGAAGGCAGAAAGCTTGTAGGTAGATAACTCTCACCTGACATGGCTTAATTTAATCTCTGGGTACAGAAGCTCTAGGTTCACACATGTTTAGCAAAGCATGGCTGTTTCCAGTTGCTTAAGTGGGCTGCAGTTAGCCAGAGTTCATCCCTAGCAGTGTCCGGACATTGCTCTGGAACAGGGTCTCTGCGGGACCCACTGACCTGCTTTCCCAGCTCTAACATTCAATGAAAGATGAGTGACAATACTACTTTCCCCCAGCAGATGGCAGCATCCAATCATCATAGGCATTTGGTGCTTGATTATTCTTGTTTTTATGAGAAAATATAGAAAAAGCATTGCCAGATGTTTGCAGTTTATTTACATTGGAGCCTCGTTGTTAGAATGACTTAATACTATAATTTATTACACAAGAATCATGGATGTTCTTCAAAATAACTGAAGGGTTGGAACCTGCATTAACCTATTTTGCTTTGATTTAGTTTTTATATTTGGAGATCAATGTCATCGATTTGTTGATTGCCGATCAATTATATTTAGCACATTTTTTAAGACAGATTTTACTCGCTTTAATGCCAGGTCAACATAAATGCAACTGCTTCTGTTAAGCCAATCCTACAGTACACAGGCCACCTGTCTTTTGAAAGTTCCTTAGCCACAATTTCCTGGCCCACTTCATGCGCTATCTTATCCGTTTCTTTATCTTTAAGTGTGGAAGACAAAAGGATCATTTCAGCAAGTTTGGAGCAGGGAGGGAAAAAGTTCAAGATGTCCAAATAGTGCTTCCCACTGCTTGTGAGACAGTGTGTTATGTGTGCACCATAAATACAAAACTAGAGAAACTGCCTATGTCCCAAAGAACGGATCTACTGTTTCCCACTGTCCTTTTGCAGATGCAACCCCTAAACTAAACTTCATCGATGCATTTTTGTTATTTACATATGCAGGGGGGCTTTACCAGCTGTAATCAAGGGGTCCCCAAACATCAGTTTGAAATGAGGACCCTGCGCATCTTCAGCCCGGCCCTGCCCTACCCTACCTCCGCAACACCCGCCCTCTGCGGAACATGGCATTGCCCACATCCCAATAAACTCTGCCTTTAACCACATTGGATCGCAAATTACTCCTCGCACCCCAACTTCTCTATGTCTATATGAGCGGAAAGTCCCCTTCCTATAATGGATTCCGGGGCAGTGCCCGACCCTGGCTGGGGAAGATTTAAGACCTCCCTCTTTGAGGCAGAAGACCCTGTCGTGATTCCCAGCAACGTGCTCTGATATCAATGGGTGCGACAGCAAGAGACTGTCAAATGTCTCACCGCTGGAGAGCGGTGTAACTCTGGGGTAACGTTTAAACAATCATTAACATGGCAGCATCAGCAGAGGGCCAAATCCTGCCAGGCAATATCAGTAGACACACATGATGAAGCCAAAGACTTAACTGCACTGATCACCATTTAGATGGGCCATTCCTCCAATGATTGGCATCTTTGTGACACTAATAGCTTCTGAATTGGGATGAAGGATGCATCTAACGGGTCAAAGGAAGGCATAATAGCTATTTAGCCTCCTGGTCTCAGAGGAAATGGTGGGGTTTGGGGGTCGGGGTGCCAACAGTGGGTTTGATCACTGCAACACTACAAGCTTTCAAAACTGCCATCCAGCTCGCACAAAATGTGGGGCTGGCCACGCCCCTGAATCTACTGTGAATTTCCTTTTGAATTCCTGCACTTGTTTATTATGTGATTAATTTGCTGATCTAAAGTCATAATAGGTCATTCCGACCTGGGCGCAAAGGGATACCGGGCACCGGTAATGACACTGGTGCTGGTAATCCCTTTACGCCCTATTCCAAGGTCCCTTTGCGGGTCCTCCCTTAACGCCTGGTTTTACCAGGCATTATGGACGGGACCCGTAAAGGGATACCGTGGTCAATACCGGTACTGCAATTAGCGGTACCGTTATTGCCGCCTTCCCCCTTCCCATTGAGCCCTATGGGGGCTCAAATGGGAATGGGGAATGGCTCTGGTGAATGGGGAATTACCGGTCCCTCTGACCTCGGAATGGACGTAATTACTCCATTCACCAGGGCGGAGTCGGCCATGGCACTAATAGCGCCATGGCTACCTCAAAACTCGGAATGAGGGCCATAGACATTGTATTCACTTTGTATGGCTTGTTTACTTTCCGATGCACCAAAAGATTGGTGGACAATGCACTTTTAATCATCAAAACGTGCAAACTTGACTTAAACTGGTCTATTGCTAGCATTAACACCCGCGGCTATACCAATTAAAACCTTTAGATGGCAGTACAATCACAGTAACAATGCGCACGGTTAAAAAAAAAAGAAAAACATTTTCAGTGGTTAATCCACAACAAACCCTTCCAGTTTTAGTTCTCTGTTTTTCGCAAAAGCTGTACAATGAAAGACAAGTATGTCTTCTTCAATATCAATGTCAATGGCATTTGGGGGAACTAGTGTTGAAGTTCAAAATATAATGGCCCGGTTTTCTGAAAAACATAACTCTGCGTTGATGTCCATGATGACTTAAAGTATTTGTGGTAGAGTGACCAAATTTTGAAAATAAAAAACCGGGACAGGCCACTGACATAGAAGTAGGACTGCAGTAGGACTACAGCTGCAGCAGTGAAACTCTAGTCCTACTTCTATGTGGGTGGCCTGTCCCGTGTCATGTTGCAGTGCCCCGGGGTCCTGAGGCTATTTTAAGTTTAAAAACCCCTTCCAGGATTTGGTGATCGGGTGTATACCATGCCGGGTTTTGGCAAACCGATGGAAAAATCATGATATCCAGTCACATTTGAGCAGCTTTGAAGAATGATTGGGAACATCAACCGCATTTGCAAACGGTCGTTGGTGCTTTTCTAGTCAGGCAGTGAGGTTCACTCGCCCACAGCGTGATGTGTCAGACAACAATAACCAGTGCAGCTTTGACAAACTATTACATCCCGATCGTCAATGTTGACTATGAAAGATTTCAGTTACACCAAGCGCAACAAAATACAAACGAAATCATTAGCTGAAGTCTACATGAGAATACAGCGACTTACCTTCAATCTTTGCATTCACGCACAAGGAAGGGGAAACTAGATGTAAAATCACTCTGCCAAGTTTCTCCTCCCAGCTAAGGAAGCAGATCTGCCACTCCTGCATACACTGGAACCGGGCGGGGCTCAGGAACTGGCGAGTACGAGGGCAACCCACATGGAGGACGCCATGGAAGGGATGAAGCTCGAGGGACCACACTTCATCAAGGCAACCCAGTCAAAAAAGCTGCGGCGGTGAAGGCAACACAATATCTCGACTCCAGCTGCAACAAAGGCTGGAGAGCTCTAAAACTTCATGTGAGCAGTGTGGAGGGCCCCTTCCTAGAATCTTCACCCCCTAGGGCTGCCCAGGGAATGGATGACAATGCGGGTGGTGCAGCAAAATAAACCACTTTGCTAGCATGTGGCCTCTTCCAACTTTCCAAAGTGTTCCAAAACAATTAAGAGGACTTCGACCAGAGTGGCTGTCGTATCCTAGGACATTCAGGATGGGGAAGAACTCATAAAAGAAAGATTCAACATGGAGGACGTGTTTTTCATCTCGGCTGTATCGAGTGAAACGCAGGTACAACGCTGACAGTCACTTTTGTATGTGCTGGAGTCGGCCTCCAGCCGTTACACACGCACAAAATCACACGCACCCATGCATGCAAGGACGACACGCCGGAGACGTGTGATGGCTCATGTCTCCGGCGCGAACTGCCGGGCACCTCCTTTATTAAACTAAAGCGCATGCGCGAGCCCCGTGGCTGCCCGCACATGCGTACTTGGTGTACGCAGTACACAACATCCCTCCTTTTTCCCGGAAATAAACAATTAACACTTCATTGCAGAAACACTAACAATTAACAACGGACTGCAGAAGTACAACCTGGTTCCTTCTTCGGATTTGCAACGACACCTTTCCCACCTATGGTGCAGGGTCCATGATGAAGTCTCTGAACCTCTGGGGAAGTCGTCGTCCGGCCCGGCTCGGGTACCGGGGTGCCCCGTCACTAGGGGCCTCCGATGTCTCGTGATCTGCAGTTGGGGTGGCTTCTTCCACCCTTGTCTCTTCCCCTTGTTCCGGGACTTGTTCGGCTGTTTCCTCGTCACTCGCGGCCTTGATGCGCTTGAAAAACGACAAGTTTCTGGTGACAGTTCCTCTGGCATTGGCGGCGGTGACCATTGTGCCTTTCACGTGTGTTACTCCCAGTGGTTGGGTCTCATACGTTGTCGACAGCTTCCCTTCTGCTCTCCTATTTCGTACCAACACGGTATCCCCGACCGCGATCTGTTTTTCTGGCAGTCTCCTCCGCGCTGTTTCATTTTCATTCCTCCATGACCTTTCTAGTTGTACTTGGTCATTGTCGACCACTCCTGGTTGTCTCCCCTCTGACTCCGGTATGAGTCCCCTTGGGATCCTCTTGAAAAGTGCCTCAGCCGGTGCTATTCCAGTTGATCGATGCGGTGTTGTGCGATACTCCCGGAGGAATTCGACCAAATTCCGTCGGAGGTCTTCCCCACCATTTTCGGATATGCAAAACACCTTGTTTAGTGCCCGCATGAAGCGCTCCAATTCTCCATTGGCTCTTGGCCAAAGTGGGGTGACCTTTCGGTGTTTTATGCCTCGCTCTTCGCAGTATCGAGCAAATGATTGTCCTTGGAAAGGTGACCTGTTGTCCGAACATAACTCAAGGGGAAAACCATGGGTAGCAAATATCTTGTCCAAGGCCAGGGTGGTGTGATCGGTGGCCTGGGACTCGACCAGTTCCACCTCTGGATATCGGGACCATTGGTCAGTCACTGCTAGGAAGTGTAGTCCTCTTCCGGTTGAGCCAAAGTCGGCATGTACTGTCCCCCAGGGTGAATCGCTCCTTGCCATGGACTGAATCGGGGGTCCCTTCTCCGCCGGGCTCGTTGCTTGGCACGGGATGCAGGCCCTTACATACTCTTCCACTTTCTTTTCCAATTCAGGGAACCACACTTTGAGTCTGAGACGTGCCTTCATTCTGGTCATCCCTTGGTGTCCGTTGTGCGCCAACTGAAGGACCTTCGGCACGAGTGACCTGGGGATCACAATCCGGTGCCCTCTCAGCAGGAGATCATCGGCAGTCACGGACAGCTCGTGTCGTGCGCCCCAGAGCAATTGCAGGTCCCTTTGCGTTTCTGCGTCTCTTCGGGCATTATTCAGAAGGAGTTCCCGCCATGCTCCTGTGGCTACCGCCCCCTTTACTCTCAGAAACACCTCGTCCGAGTTCGATTCGCTGGCAATTTCCTGTCTTATCAGGGCAATGGGAAGCGCCGACTCGACAACCATGTGAATGGTGTCCGTACAGTTTGCAACCGCCGTAGTGTCTCTGGGTCTTCCTGTGCCGGGGTGGCGAGACAAATAGTCTGCAGGGTTGTGCGTGCCTGGGCAGTAGACCAGTTTCACCCCGTACTCCATGAGGGATAGCATCCACCTCTCTATCCGAGGTGGCGGATTGGACGAAGCGCCAGCCAGGATGGGCAGTAGGGGTTTGTGGTCCGTTACCACAACAACTGGTTTCCCCAGAATATATAATCTAAAATGTTTACAGCCCCATAGTATTGCGAGGGCTTTGCGTTCAATTTGGGAATATCTTCTCTCTGTGTCTGTCAGAGCCTTGCTGACGTATGCAACGGGTCGCATGGATCCCTGTTGATCCGCCTGCACGAGAACCGCCCCAAGTCCCACTGGACTGGCGTCCACTATGATTTCGGACTCCCGGGCTGTGTTGAAATACGCCATGGTGTCTTGTTCAGACAGGGCGTCCTTTATGGCCGTGAATGCTCTCTGTTCCTTGCCAGTCCACGTCCATGCCACTTCGTTCCGCGTGAGTGCTCTCAGGGGTTCGGAGAGAGATGCTAAGTCTCGAATAAACCGCCCACAGTAGTTCACCATCCCTAAGAAACTGCAGACTTCTGCCGGGGACGTGGGAGGTGACGCTTCTCGAATGTCTCTCACCTTCTCAGGGTCAGGGGATATGCCTCCTGCATGGAAGACAAATCCAAAAAATTCCAGGCTGTCCTTCAGGAATTCGCACTTTTCTTGGTGCAGCGTCAGGCCAAGGTTGTGGAGCCTTTGAAAAGTGTTTCCCAGGCGCTTGATGTGCTCCGCTTCAGATTTGGCAAAGACTAGGATGTCGTCTGACATGTTTATTACTCCTTTTAGTCCGGACAGAGCCCCCCTGATGGCATTTTGGAAGACTTCTGCCGCCGAGGAAATTCCAAAACTGAGCCTTTTATATTGGTACAGTCCTTCGTGTGTAGTAAAGGTTGTAATATATCTAGACTCTGGGTGGAGCTCCAACTGGTGATAACCCGCTCTCAGGTCTAGTTTCGAAAAGAATTTCGCACCCTGAAGTTCACCAACGATGTCGTCCAGAGTGGGAGTAAGATGACATTCTCTTTTTATGGCTAGATTTGGAAGTCTCATGTCGACACAAATGCGTACAGCCCCAGGCTGTTTGGGCTTTGGAGCCACTACAATGGGAGAGACCCACGGGGTGGGCCCTTCCACCTTTTCAATGATATCTCGTTCCACCAGGTCTTGTAGCTCCTTTTCCACCTGAGCCCTCAGATGAAACGGTATGCGACGATGTTTCAGCGCTGTTGGTCTGACTGACTCGTCAATGTGGAGCCTTATTGGCTCCGCCTTCAGTTTCCCTATGCCCCTGAAGAGCTTCTTAAAGCGTGTCAGCAGGCTGTCCAGATCTGTGTGATATACAGCAAACGTGAAATGAACCAGGTCGAGTGCTTCAGATGCTGCGCAGCTTAAAAGAGAGTGCGGACTGACGTTGGTTACAAAAAACCTCGCTTTGATGCTGTTTTGGCCATGGGTCACTGGGGCTACAAATACCCCTTGGATGGGTAGCGGGGTATCTTCACCAAAAGCGTATATCTGGGCTTTGGAGGGCGACAGGGTGGGTGGGCCTGCCAGTGCGTTGTAATGTCTGTCCGCCAGTACACAGACTGAAGCTCCCGTGTCAATGAGGACTGGGGTGGGAATCTCTCCAATGTCCACAGTACATATGGGCCTTCGTCTGGTGCCGGGGACATTTGCGATGCTGGAAATGAAGAAAACTTCTTCCTCCTCTTCTTCCTCTTCTTCGGCAATGTTTAGGTCGTGCACGTCCTGTTCAAGGGAGGATATGCTCCTTGCCGTGCGAGCGCCTCCTCTACCGGCCCTCTCTGGTCCTCTGCTTGCTGCTACGGGCATGGCGGCCCTACACATCCTTGCGTAATGCCCCGGTATCCCACACCTGCCGCATGTTCGTGATTTGGCTGAGCATTCGCCCCTGTGTGGGAGGTCATATCCACAGTAGGAGCACGACTGGGGTGTACCTGAAGTCGTGGGTCCTTCACCCTTCTTCGGTGTCCATCTGGCCTTCCCAGGTGTGAATCGTACGACTGCTAGAGCCTCCTCCTCATACTTGGAATGTGTGGCCGCGTCCATTTTCGATCCTCTTGCCCCCGCCAGCTCATACGCTCTTCCCATGTCCAGGATTTGCCAGAGGGTCAGCCCTGGTTCCCTCAGGACTTGTCTCCTCAGTTTTCCTGAGCAGCAACCTTGTAGCAGTTGGTTGCGGACCATTTCTCTTCGTTGACCCACCTGCAGGAGCTCGCTAGGTGTCTCAAACGGGCACAAAACTGGTCCAGTGACTCTTCGCTTCGTTGTTTTTCTGCCCCCATGACAAACCTGTCGAAGTCAACATTGGCCAGTGGTAGGAAGTGATCCCGAAGTGCTTGCTTGACAGCGTCATACGTTGCCACAGTAATGTCAAGGGAGTCATATATTTTCTGGACTTCAGTGCCTGCAGAGTACATAATGATGGCGATCTTTGCTTCGTCTTCCGTCTCCCCCGAGGCTCTGAACATCATTTCCAGTCTTTTGACCCATGGGAGCCATTTTGGGCCAAGTTTAGATGGGGGCCCCGTAATATCAAATTCGGGCATGGGAGCCAAAGTGGTGCGCACTCTGCGTGGTATTGGGGCAACGGCGCCCTCATCATCGGTTTCTTCACCCATCACGATAGGTACTCACTGTATTGTCTTGGCAGGCTGACGGACGATCCAACTCCCAACTGTGGCAGAGTTTACCAGTTGGCTCTTCTGCCTCTTTTTTTTTTTCTTTTGATGTCACAGCCCTGGTTCAGCTGGGCTGTGAAGTGTCCAAAAATTACTGCAACTGCTTGCAGCGGGCAGATGGCGCACGAGCACCCGGAACGGGTCGCAACCACTGCGTGTGTCGTCATGAGTGAGCACTCAAAATGGCCGCCAGCTGTTAGAGCGGGTCCGCGACTGCGGAGTTGTGCTTCGTTTCGCCGGTGTCGTCGGAAACGGGAAGAACAGCTCCGATCCCGCCTCGTCGCCAATTTTGTATGTGCTGGAGTCGGCCTCCAGCCGTTACACACGCACACAATCGCACGCACCCATGCATGCAAGGACGACACGTCGGAGACGTGTGATGGTTCCGGTCTCCGGCGCGAACTGCCGGGCACCGCCTTTATTAAACTAAAGCACATGCGCGAGCCCCGTGGCTGTCCGCGCATGCGTACTTGGTGTACGCAGTACACAACAGTCACCGTGCGCCATCTAGATCAAATCCACCAGTGTCCCAGTACTCATCGGCGCTGGAGCGTCCATCAATGCGATGCAGATGGAGCCATTTAGGAAGCTGTCACCTCTACTAATCCTACCAACTCCCAGGATTCGACTGTTTACACATGAGGGTAAGCATCCGCTACCTATAGAAGGTGTTTTCAACATGCAAGTGGTGCATGAATGGGTTTCCACCCGAGGCGTTGCTAGGGTGGGGGGGCTAAGGAGGCTATAGCCCCGGGTCTTTTGGTTGTAGCCCCAGATAGAAGCTCAGGGACTACAACCAAAAAGGCTAGCTAGCCTCCAGTCCTGAGAGTCCCAAAATTAGCATAGCCCCGGATCTTTTCCAGACCTAGCAACACCCCTGGTTTCCACTCCAGCAACGTTTTACGTCACGTCAGAAGCGACTCACACATTGCTAAACTGCAACATGTTTGAGGACTTGGGGCTAGTACACTTGGCATTCATTGTGTTTGCCACTGACATGGACAGCCTGAAGATGGAGTTCTGTGATATTTTCCACGGCAAAGGATGCCTGCAAGGTCAATAGGTGTGTCTGCACATTGATGACGCAATCCAGCTGGTATACCTAAGGCATCGATGCATCCCCTTTCATTTGCGAAAAAAGGTAGAAGAGGAGCTGAAAAGGTTAGAGTCGGTGGATATTATTGAGAGGCCTGAAGGCTCCCCGCCACGGGTTTCCCCAACAGTAATCACGGCTAAATCCAAAAACCCTGGAGTTGCATAGATCTGTGTACATATTGTAAGGGTACAGAAGTAAGGCTCGGACACAAAGGTGACACAGGTTTGGTTATAAACTTTTATCAACCAGTAAAAGGTTTGGAAAAACAGCCTTTCTATCCCTAAAACTAAGTGCCTCAAATAAATCTAATAAAAATGTAAGGATGTCCACTAAGTAGTCAGTCTCTTTCGTGTACCAAAAACCCTACATCTGACCTTAACAACAGAAACTCAAATATAATGTGCAAGGTATATATTGAGAACTAAAGTGATGAAGACAGTTCCCAGGAGGATAGCTCAGCGGCAACGTGCTCACCTTGGAAAAAAGACAACACGGGTCAACACAGGTTCGATCCCCAGGTCAGTGCTTAGAAACCTCTGGGTATAAATACGCAACTAAGACATAGGGCCTCATTACGAGGCTTGCGCTATTGTAATGAAGGGTGCCGGTACGGGACCAGCACCGTTCATTATGGGTCATTATGGGATGCCTGATTACCAGGTCCCCTAGCGGGACCCGGAACAGACGTCTGGTAAAACCAGACGTCCTTTCCGGGTCCCACGAGGGGACCAAGCAGCTAATAACGGGCCCGTTGTTAATGGGCCCGTTATTAGCTCCATCCCTATGGGGGCTCAAATGGGATTGGGGATTGGTTGTGTGAATGAGGAAATACTGGGTCCTCCAAGGTTGGAATGACCCAGTAATTCCCCATTCACAGAACCCGGTACCGGAACCCGGTATGGAGGCAGCCATGCCCTTGTTAAGGGCATGGCTGCCTCCATACGCGTAATGAGGCCCATATTCCTGTAACAGCGCCTCAATGCCCCCGAGCTGTGTGATGCAAAATAAATAAATAAAAATAAAGTTCTTGTCAACTGTAAGTTCCCAATGTCAAACAAAACAAATGTTCCTTTTTGGGTTGTGTGAA
The DNA here is from genome assembly GCF_040938575.1 of Ambystoma mexicanum. Classification (NCBI taxonomy): domain Eukaryota; kingdom Metazoa; phylum Chordata; class Amphibia; order Caudata; family Ambystomatidae; genus Ambystoma; species Ambystoma mexicanum. The sequence goes on along the minus strand of NC_090925.1, from coordinate 612,442,647 downwards.
ATTCCAATGACTGTGGACTAGCTCCTTTCCCCTGGATTTCTTCCTATCAAACTTTACAAGCTAGCAGCTTGTCTCCCTCTTATGTAGTTTCCTTTAGTTTAGATTCCAGCTTTTCCTGTGAGCGGAGGAGCTATGTCTGGATCACTCTCCTGCCAAACATATCCCAGGAAATTATAACGGATAGTCACTGTTAAACTCCTCTTCTCCTCTTCTTGGGTCCCAGGCCCCCGCACATTCGTGAATGCTGCTCACTTTACGTTTAGACCTGCATATGGGTGCGAGGCCCAGGCTCGCAATGATGAATTATACCAGCACGCTGTACTCTCCTGCCAGCATATGGTTTATTCCACTCTGTCGCTTTTGCTTTCAGGGTCCCAGGCCCTCGTATTCTCTGGATCTCATGTGGGTGTGGGTCCCAGACTCGCAATGCTTTATCACAACAGCTTGTTTTCCTCTCCTGCCAAGCACATATGCCCTTCTGGACTGTCTCTGTTTCTCTCAAGGTCTCGGGTCCTCTTATTCTCTGGCTCTCATATGGGTCTGGTTCCCAGACTCGCAATGTAGTTTCACAATAGCTTGGTTTGCTCTCATGCGAAGCATATATGTCCTACTGGACTGTCTCTATTTTTCTAAGGTTCCCAGACCCTCTGATTCTCTGGATGTCATATGGGTGCTGGTTCCAGACTTGCAATAGTGTTTCTGGCATGCTTGGTTTACTCTCCTGCCAAGCATATACTTGTTTCTTTCTCTCTCTGTTATTCCCAGGGACCCGGCCTCTCTTATCTTGCACTCTGTGGTTGATCCCCGATTTGCCCCGGACCTCTTGCACCTCTCGGTCTGCCCACGTACCTGTTTGTGTGGTTCATGTCTTCCGAGTGGCGGTGCTCAGCTGCGAGGCTCCGGTGGTGTTCGGGTGCTCTCTCTGGTCGGCAGTGGCTCTGCCGGTCACTCCTCCTTCCTCAGGCTCTGATTTCCATCTCGAGCCACGTTCGGGTATCTCTTCCCCTTGGCTGTGGTTGCTCTGCCAGTCACTGGTTCCTTCTTGGGCTGTGGTTCTTCTCTGCTCCAGCTCCCTGGACTTTGGGATGTCCGGAGGGTTGCTCTGGCAGTGGAAGAAGTAGCCCCGGACTACCGTCATGCTCGCTACCGGCACCGCCACCTGTGAATGGGCACTTACCGGCCCATGAGAAGTTGAATGGGCCGGTAATTGCCCATTCGTGGGAGGCGGTAATGCCGGGCTCCCGATCCCCATTCTACCCCATAGGGCACAATGGGGGTGGGGAGCATGGTTGCACCGGCGCCATTATCAGTGTTGATAACTGTGCCGGTGCAATCACAAGTTTCCCTCACGGGTGCCTCACAGCCCATCAGGTAAGACCTGGAGGTCTGTCAGGGACCCGTGAGGGAAACTCAGAATAAGGCGATACAGTATGGACGGTGCCGATGCCATACTGGCACCGTTCATACTGTAACGCCAGGGTCGTAATGAGGCCCACTGTCATACCGGCTGACCCTCAGAAAGTGGAGGCAATCAAGGGCAGAAGTGAGGAGTTTTTTGGGGATGATTAACTTTTACGGGGGATTCACTCCTAACCTAGCTGCAATCATTGAGCCTCTGATAAATCTTATTCATAAAGGCACTGAATGGGAGTGGAATGTAAATACTCACAAGGCATTTGAAGAAACCAAATCAGCTATATCAAAGAATATCACACAATGGTATTCGTTGACCCCCTTCATCCGTCTGAAGCCCTAGTTGATGCTTGCCCAGCGGGACTGGTGCTGGTGTTGGCACAAGTGGATGCGGACGGGATGAGATGCCCCATTGTCTTTGCCAGTAAGTCTCTGACTCCCACAGAGAGGCGATACTCACAGATGGAGTGAGATGCGCTGGTAGTGGTGTGGGGCTGCTGTCACTTACACATATTTGTTTGGCCGCCACATCACGGTGGTAATGTATCACGAGCCTTGATATTTCAAGGATCGGCAAGACGGTCACCCCCACAGATTGGAAAGAAGGATGCTGCTGCTGCGGGACTATGAGGTTACTCTACATTTTGAAGCAGGTGCTAGTAACTCTTCCAACTACTTATCATGTCACCTAGTGTTGTCCAGACAGAGACCTACTGAGAATGAAACAGAAACAGAAGAACTGGTGAACATGGTCACCAAAGCGGCCCAATTCCACGCAGCTTTATGATATAGCAAAAGTAACTAGGCAGAGGAATGCAATTGGTGGTCAATCAACTCCGTGGTAGTCAATGGAAAACTCTGCTAGCAGAAGTTGGCCATTGTATTCATGAATGGATTTTTTTTAAGAGTTTACGCAGAACTATCAGTTTGCACCAAAAGAGTGCGACTAAGAGATACCCGGATTGTAGCTCCACCCATGTTAATTCCGTATGTCCTCGCCAGAGCGCACACTTGGCAGAGAGGGGCAGACAAGACTAAGGCCCGCCTAAGGGAAAACGTGTGGTTTGCTGAACTTGAGAAACAGGTGGACCACATGCTAGTGAATGGCAAGTGGTGCCAGGCAACAGGTGACACCCCAAAAGCACCACCAATAGAGTCACCAGAGAGAGAGAGAGCGAACAAACCATGGCATGCACTGAGTATGGACTTTGGAACAATTCAATAGAACAGGCACTTCCTGATAATTCTCAATGAATTTTACAGATATCCAGCGGTAAGATCTGTTTCATCCACAGCAGCAGAGGTGGTGATACCAGACATTGGGCCTCATTACAAGTTAAACCGACAGGCTGCTGCCAAACTTGCAATTTTTTCCGGCACCTGCGAACGGGCAATTACCGGGTCATTACGGCCCAGCCCGACCCAGTAATTGCCCCTTCGCGGGCGCCGGAATGCATGACTCCCCATTCCCATTTAGGGCTCAATGGGAATGGGGAAGTCGGATGCACCGGCACCATTGAGAATGGTGCAGGTGCATCCGACATGCTGTGCTCGCGGTGCTGGTAAGGCCGCCAGAATAGACCAGGTGGCTGTAATGGCACCTGCGAGCAGAACTCCTAGTTTGCCGGTCCGGGAACTACGGTACTGGCAAGCTTACCAGTACCGTAGTTCCCAGACCGGCAAACTTGTAATGACCCCCATTGAGTATGCATGTGCTGAACATGGGCTACCACAAACCTTTCACACAGACAATGCCCCCCCCCTTTCAAACTGCAAAAGAATGAATGGAATTCCATGACATTAAACATTGCCGCATCATCCGATGTTGGCCCTGGGACAACGGGGAGGTGGACAGATGCATGCGCACACTGAATAAAACATGTGGGATTGCACTGGAAGAGTGGAGGCCCATGGAAAGGCATTCACGGAATGTATGATAGCATACCGGATGACGCCTCACACTGCCATGGGTATGTCACCGGCTGAAGCATTGTAACATCGCAAAGTCAGGTTGGCGATACCGACACACACGTCGAGGGAGGCGGCAGAAGCAGATGTGGCAAAGGTTTACAGAGAGAAAAGAAATAATGACAGACATCTAGTGCTGTCTCGAACAGCTCAATGTCATTTACTTTGTGGAAATGACTTCGACAGTTTACATCGAAATGTATCACCCCCCCCCCCAAACTCCCCTTCCCCTTTCACTACCACCCTTATCCCCAACCCGTGCCCAGCCCTGCTTTTATGCCTCAACCCACAAATAACAAAATTTTGATGTAAACTGTCGAAGTAATTTCTACGAAGGAAACAACGCGAGACTATCTCAAATACAAGTGGGTGATAAAGCTCTGATAAAGAAGAGAACACTCGTGCAAACGCAAGATAGACCTCATGAGACAGCCTCGTGGACGATAACTGGAAGAAAGAGGTCTCTGGTCAGAGCGCGGCGACAGGGTGAAGAAGTGACCCGCTACTGCAGCTCGTTCAAATGTTTTTCCTCTCCAGATATGGAAGGACAGTGAACCAGCAGTGAAGTGGAGGGAGAGTTGTTGTTCCAGAATGGGGAAGAAATTGGTATAGAAGTTCCACATGTGAGGGTCGTAGAAAGAGAAATGAGGAGGAGCGCACCGATCACAGAGGAGTTAAGAGAATGCGGCCAAGAAGGACGGACGATATCCCAAGAGTGAACATAGGAGACTGGCTTCAGGACTGAAAGACCTTATAGTAGACACTTAAAAGTACTATGGAAGGTGTCGTCTTTCATAACTGTTCAAGAGGGGTGCTTTGGATGACGCAGTGCTGTGTTTATATGTGTTTTTGTTTATGGTGGGTGAGGGGAGTTGAACTCTCCAGCAGTTACATGGTGTAGCATACGGCAGACGTCACGTTTTTTAATACAATAAAAGGGTCACGTCAATTTTGAGGCATGGCCAGTTGTGTAAGCAGCCCCAGTATGTGCGTCGTTATTGAGCCAACCACCCCTGTACTCCCAACAACCGGTGGTTAACAACAATATATCTTTACGAAAGACGTTTTGGGTGTTGTAAGGTGCAGTATGTGAAAGTCTCCCAGGCACTTATGAGAAAATGATCTGACAAACAAAGGACGTGGAGACACTTCTCAGGCTCTAGATGCACCTCAATATGAAACTTCATCCACCGCTTTATTAAAAGTTCAAAGAATTCCAGTAGATATTCCAATAACCATCTATATATTTGTGTATTGCTAATGTTGCGATACTGGGGTCTGCTCAGCCGGTAATGGCCCAACGGCCCTAGCCAAGGTAGGCCAGAGTGTAGGCAGGGTATCAGTTAAGGCTATGGGACATCGACAAAAATGTCTGGGAATTTGGCTTCACATGATTCACATGTGCCGATTTCAAATTTGAAAAACTACAAGAAAAAATGGCGACTGGCAAATAGTAAAGGGGCATTGTCCCTTTACTATTTCCATGATGAGATGGAGACACAGAGCTGCACTGAAGCACACACTGGATAAGTGGTGGAATGGGGTTAGTGTGGAGAATGCCAAGGGGGCAGGGGAGAAGTATTCTGGTGGAGGATCTGTGGCAGGTGTGGGTTGAGGGGTATAGATTTACTCCTGATGATGGATTTTTATCTGAGGCCTTGGTTGCTGGTGACAAAAGAAATTAATTGTGGCTTAGGAGTGCAGCTCTGGAGGCAGGAATGGAACACAGCCTTATACTGGCAGCTCAAGCTCTCGTTCCTAGCCTCCTGATCGGTCGATGCCACTCCACCAGGTGCTAATACTTTATAAACTTCATAGTAACCCCGTTCATAGCGGTAGAATAATGTAGTACGATGTGGAAGGCTATATGCATTTCAAATAAAAATCCATCATCAGGAGCAAATCTATACCTGCCACTTACAGTTGAAAATCATTTTAAAACACACAAACAGTCTTTTACACGGTGAATGCCATCATGGTTATTGCTTGTATGGGGTTTCCTTTTTCTCATTAGACAAGACTTTTCATCCTTGTGTATGCAGCAATGGTTCATAAATTCTTGTACAGATCACCTAACACTGCCATCTTTTTCCCTGTTCCCTGCATTTCTGGGTGGATGAAGGATTGAGATCTTCATTACTCATGTGTTCCTTCCACCCTATAATGTTCTCTTAAAATGTTTAAAATGTTGAATTGTTGCTTACATGGTCAGCACTGATGGGTCTGTTTTCTATGTCTATTGATACCTGTTTTCTGTTTTTCTTCACTTATGCCACGCAAAGAGAGTGGGAGAACTTGTAAGTCTCGTTGTAATTCTTCATCACCAGATGCATGTGTTCATATGCATGTGTGTGGGGAGCAGAGACAATGGGGTTGAGTTTAGGTCAACAACATTTTCTGTAGACACAGCTGAAGGGGTAGAAATACAGTAGGGTGTTGTAGGAGATTAAAGGATCTGGCAACAGTGGGAAAACATACACAGCAGTTAGAACACCATCATAATATGGGATAGTGCACTTTTAACGACAACCTAGCCTTATTTCACAGCTTACGTTCCAATGGGAATCAATGGGATCTTCTCAATCATCATTTTATTGAATCAAGTTGCATCGATATTTGCTGTGCCATTGCATAGAATTCCTTTAACGACTGAACAGTGGGACTCCTGCCAAATGGATGCATCCGCTCAAAGAGCGGCTCCTGTGTTGCACATGCAGACCTCTCCGAAGATCAATCGCCAACTCTATTAGTACTCCACCACGCACCCAAAGCCTTACCTAATGCATGATGTAGCATCCGACACATTAAGTATTAGCCCTACCTCTTTGACATTAGTCCCAGAACGTATTGACTTCTGAGCAGAACGTAGCATTGGATGCATGAAGTGTTGGCTCTACCTCCTTGGCAGTGGTCCGAGATCTTATCGTCTTGTTAGGGCATTCAGCAAACAATGGGGTTCACTCTGAGGACAAAGGCGGAGCATGAATGTGTTTAATGACTGCTTCAAACTCTGAGTGACTGGAGATGGGGGTGGTTGGTCTTCCACTGTCATTTTTTTCAGTCTGCACTTGAGTTCAAGAATTCTGACTCTAAAGAGGACACCAAAGCTTCTCCCCATTCTTCGTTCTTGATGAATGTGTGCAAGAGTGGCTCTTCTGTCATGCTAGGCTGCCATACTCTTGAACAGAGAGTTGGTACTCCTCAGAAGGGGAGAGTCCTTAGGTATTGGACTCACGTAGCATATTTAAAGGATGTAGGGGAACTTGTTCCTGCCCCTCTTAACTGACCCGCTAAGCTGTGTTATGGATTACAGAAACTTGGCTTCAGCCAACCTCAGAGTTTATCATGGCTGACCATGCACCACGTTGTTTCTCTACGATCAAATTATCATTGCCTTCCATTAATGGATAGTAAACCCTATGACAGTTCGCTATCATATCATCTCTAGCTAATATTACATTACTATCGATTTATCGGACCCCAGGAGGTATTTCTACATTGATTTTGGCTCTCCTAAGAAGCAACGTCTCTGAATCATCGAGTACTGCTCATGCAGGTGTAATGCCTGGGCAGATATAGACGCCGATCCACTCCGAGAAGCATTTGCAATTCCTTGGAATGTGTACAGTGAGCCAAAGCCATAGTGATGGACATTGATGGACTTTGACTGTTTCTCAGAATTTCTTAATTTCTAACCCGATCTGTATCGTAGGGTCAGACCATCAGGCACTGGAGTTTAACATTCTTCTTATCCCAAGGATTGCATCAAACACATGTTTTTCCCTAAGTATCTGGAACTATTTTCTGGTAGCTCCCGAGAAAGCACAACTGGCCCCCCCTTAGAGTTATCCTGGGAAAAAGGCTAAGGCTGTTGCGTGTGCAGACTCTGTGACAGAACTATATGTGAAATCCTGGCCAATGTGATACCATTAAAGAAATATGGAGAGGATAACTCGATCAAGCCCCTTGATAATCCGGCGAAATAAATCTCTTAATACAGCGTACATCGAAATTGAAGTTAAAATAGAGTCAACACAAACATCCTGAGTTTCAGATTATGTGTTGGCTTTGCCAAAAGAGTGTATTTGGCAGCTAAAACAGGAACAAACCAGAATTCCACAGAAACTCTGTAATAGCGGCCGCGTCATGCTAGCTATTCTCCACCCCCGTAAAAAAAAGCCAGATTTTTTACCATAAAAAGAGCTGGATCACAATTTGTAGGACTTCTTGGCTGATGATGTTGAAAAAATAAGACAAGATTCAATGTGCCTGACAAATGGGACCTGAAGCACCCTCAGAAAAAAAATAGATGAGCTAAGGGGAAACCCAAGCGGCCTGTAAGTCACCCACAGATTTGGTTTTGATATTTTTGATAAACACTTGTGATGTTCCTGCAACATTTGAAACCAGTCAATTCACAGCCACATCCTGTCCCAGGATGTCCATAACACTTCTTTTATGGCTTGTGTGTGCCAGTAGTAAAATATCTGATAAGCACTCTCTGATGGGAAGAAAAGCACAACAAAGTCCTCAGCAAAGTCTCAAGCAAGGGATATGGACTTTGCTGCTGATAAAGCGATGTCTGGACCCAAAAATCATGGGCAAATTCAGGGCTCTCACTAACTTTCTGATTAGCTCAAAATTGCTAGAAAACGTTATGGTGGTGCGATTCGAGTCCTTTCCGGAGCAAAATAGGTGCTCAGCGAAGAAAGAACTGGGATTTTGGCTGAGGCCTGAGGCAGAGACTGCTTTGCGTCACACTTGGACAAGCAGCTTCACACAGTGTGGAAAGAAGGAAGGCAGCCATCGTCACCCTAGCAGATCTGTCCAGAGCTTTTGACACAGTAGACTTTCTGGCCCTCTTAGACCGGTTGGCCTCAGTGGAGTGGGCTTCAAGAACCGCTCTAGACTCGTTTTCTGATTTTCAAATCTTGAGTGTATAGGGAAGGCCTATTTCAGCTAAAGTGGATGTGATGGGCGACCCCATCACAGGGCCCCTCCTCTCCGCAGCGCTAGTTGACGTGTGTCTAAGTCCCTGGTTCAGAGCTACTACCGTTTCTGCAATCTACGATGATGACACACAACTTGAGTTGTGAGAGTACAATAACACCTCTCCTGGTTCTATCCAATACAAGCCTGCTGGAATCAAACTCAGCAATGGATGCAAGGCACCCACTTCCAGCTGAATGCCAGAAAGGCAGAGATAATACCGTTCAGAAAAGAGCCAGGCCTACTTATGCTGATCTAAAAAAGGCCACCACCGTTAAGAGAGTCTCTCAAGATGCCCTTAAAGGTTCAAATCTTAAGGCTTATGTTGAATGAGGACTTATTATTCTACCACAGGAAAGCATCAGTATTCAAATAGTGCATTTTCCGACACCTGATACAGCCTAGAATTATGACTCTTTTGCCCATAATTCACAAGGGTATTCTAAAAGAGGCACCACAATGATATGATATGATATGATATGATATGGCATTTATAACGTGCCTATACACAAGTGTTTCAAGGCACGACGAGGCAAGGGGGGGGCAAAGGGAGGACAGACAACGATCTTACTAGGCCAGGTGTCTTTCAGATCGTTCAAGTGCGTGGGAAGAGGGGGAAAAAGGAAGAGTGCAAGGGGAGAAAGGGAGAGGGGAAAGTGCAGTACATGGGAAGTGGAATAAATAAGATAAATAAACACATAAAAAACAGGCAAGTGCAAGGAAGTGTGGACAAAGTGCTGGAAAGGGGACTGAAGGGATACATAAAAACAGTCCCCAAGTGCAGGGGTTGCCAGGGAGGCAGTGCAGGTGGGCAGTTGACAGGGCCTGGGCCCGAGATCAGAAGGGTGGCCAGGAAACCAGTGCAGTGCAGGAGTTCAGCAAGGGAGGGGAGGAGAGAAAGAAGAAGCAAAGAGGAAGGTTTTGAGGTGTTTCTGGAACCGGAGGTGGTTCTCCTTGAGTTTCAAGGAGGCAGGAAGGCTGTTCCAGAGAAAGGCCCCTGCCGAAGAGAGTGATCTGCCACCAACTCGTTGCTTGGAGAAGCGACTGACCCTGAGGGAGTTGGAGGCAGATGAGCGAAGAGCTCGAGAAGGAAGGTATTTAGGAAGAGAGAGTTGAAGGTATTTTGGCCCCAGACTCCAGAAGGCCTTGTGTACAATGCAGAGGGATTTGAATTTAATCCTTGTAGCCACTGGGAGCCAGTGCAGAGATTTCAGTCCAGGAGAGATACGATCCCTGGGCTTGAGGCCAAGGACAATCAATTTGTAGCTGGAGTTGTCCAGTGCCCTTCATTCTTCACCGCAGGACAAATCCATTGGACAGTGCCAACTTGCTCAAAATATGGACATATGCCTTCTTTAAAGAAAAAGGGCCATGTGCCACAATGACTGCCATTTTATAAGGTACCTTTGAATGCATCAATAACCCTGTATTCACCTTCAAGGCCCTTCACCTCCCATTGTGGCACTGCTGTGAGTGCCCTGTTTGAGACAGAGACACCATCTCTCATTTTAGGATAGACAGGAAAAGTCACTTGGTCGAGAAATTGGCGTATACATTGGGAGCGACGATCCAAGGATTTCCGGTCAGCAATTAAAGTGGTGGTTTCTACGGTTCCTAGATGAAGGTTCCAGCCTAGGCCAGGGGCTTAAATGTGTAGCCTGGATGTTCAAGGTCCAGTGCTTTAAGCACATTTCTGGAGACCTTTCACTTTGTGGTTGTGTGAGGTCACATCAGCGAAGGTTGTCAGACTCCTCAAATAGTGTGTCAGTCGGTGACTTTGGGAAGATATTCAATGAGGAACTGTCCTCTAGACAATGAATTCTCCATATGTATATATATATATATATATATATATATATATATATATATATGTGGTGCAGTACAAAAGCATAGTCTTATAACAATGTATATATACCCTAAATGTTGCCCTTAGTACCTACATATACAAGTTCTGTTTTGGGGGAGGGGGCATAGCACCAGTGCAACTCCCAAGTCCCATGTGAAGAGCAGGCAATGGACACCTAACTGATCCGCAGAAGAAAAAGAGATTCCAAGTGTTAATGTTAATGTTAAAGGTACTTGTACCACGCACCGTCACCACCGCAGTGGGGCAGGAGAGATTTAACAGGGCAGCACCAGGGGGATTTGCACAGAGTCTGAGATTTTCCGCAGTTTGAGTTAAAGAGAGGGTATCCCAACTTGTTGAAAATGTGAAGCTGTGTGCATGTAAGTGGTTGGTCCTGCATATTACATATATCGCTCCTTCCTTTTTACATTGAGCCTAGATCCAGATGGCACGGTGCATGCCTGTCTCTAATGTATCTTGTATTGCAAAGCCTAATCAGCATTTAACCCAGAGTCCAGCTTCAGTTCATATCAAATTGTATCACCGGGCCCATGCCCAGCCTATACCAATACTCACACTATGCTATAAAAACACACTTAAGGCAACAAGTCACATTCTAAATGCCAACCTAAAGTGAAACCACATCTGAAGCAAACCATATTCCACTGATATCCCCATAAATGGAACCCATTGCTGAATGCACATCACAAAATGGACCTCCTCTTGAGCAGTAGCAGCTTTTCATATGTCATTCCACTTTCAATCCAATCCATGCCACCCCATATTTCAGATCCAGCTTTTATCTAAATCTGGGTGCTAATCTAATCCAACTTCATGAAAGCCCACCTGTGAATGCTATTCCAATCCGAAATCCTTCTTCAGCGCACCCCACAGTCCCAGCTAGGACGCATACGCTACCACAAGCTTAACACGAACACATTGCACAACTAAAACACCTAACCCAACACACCCCATGCTCCTGGGTGAACCTTTTGTTCAAATGTATCTCTACCATACTGCACCTTGGTAACCATAAACAGAGTACTGTTCCCCAAGTGACCCAAAACACGGTCTACTCCTTGGAGAGGCTGAACACTCTAGTACTCCTGGGACAGCCTGAATACCTTACTGCTTCTGGGAGAGCCTGGATACCTTACTTCTCCTGGGAGAGCCTGAACACTCTACTACTCCTGGGAGAGCCTGAATACCTTACTACTCATGGGAGAGCCTGAACACTCTACTACTCCTGGGAGAGCCTGAATGCCTTACTACTCCTGGGAGAGACTGAACACTCTACTACTCCTGGGAGAGCCTGAATACCTTACTACTCCTGGGAGGGCCTGAATACCCTACTACTCCTGGGAGAGCCTGAACACCTTACTACTCCTTGGAGAGCCCAAACACTCTACTACTCCTGGGAGAGCCTCAAGACTTACTACTCCTGGGAGAGCCCGAATACCTTACTACTCCTGGGAGAGCCTGAACACTCTACTACTCCTGGGAGAGCCTGAATACCTTACTACTCATGGGAGAGCCTGAACACTCTACTACTCCTGGGAGAGCCTGAATGCCTTACTACTCCTGGGAGAGACTGAACACTCTACTACTCCTGGGAGAGCCTGAATACCTTACTACTCCTGGCAGAGCCTGAATACCTTACTACTCCTGGGAGAGCCTTAATACCTTACTACTCCTAGGAGAGCCTGAACACTCTACTACTCCTGGGAGGGCGTGAATACCTTACTACCCCTGGGAGAGGCTGAACACTCTACTACTCCTGGGAGGGCCTGAATACCTTACTACTCCTGGGAGAGCCTGAACACTCTACTACTCCTGGGAGAGCCTGAATACCTTACTACTCCTTGGAGAGCCCAAACACTCTACTACTCCTGGGAGAGCCTCAAGACTTACTACTCCTGGGAGAGCCCGAATACCTTACTACTCCTGGGAGAGCCTGAACACTCTATGACTCCTGGGAGAGCCTGAATACCTCACTGCTTCTGGATGATGGCTAACGCTCTACTGCTCCTGGGTGACCCAAACCGCATACTGCTCCTGGGCAGGATCGGACCGGGGCATAAAATGGTCTCTGGCACCAATAAAAAAAGTGGCCCACAGTTGCAAATGGCAATTCATTCATTTTGTGACAGACTGTTGGAGTAGTACCCAAGGGGGAGATTTTTGATAAAATGTGATTCAAATTGTGCATTTCAAAGAATATTTATTCGGTAACACTAGTCAAAACTACTAGCAGGTAAAAAGTGGCCCACTCTGACCAAAAAACTGGCCCACACTAGAATTTTGCGTTTTTGGTTTGGGCATTGCCCTATTGCCCTGTAGGCCAGTCCGAGGCTGCTCCTGGGTGACCATGAATACTCCAGCACTCCTGGGTGACACTGAGAAATATACTGCCCCTGTATGGCCTCAAACACTGTACTGCTCCTGTATGGCCCTAAACACTATACTGCACCTGTATGGCCTCAAACACTGTACTGCTCCTGTATGGCCCCAAACACTGTACTGCACCTGTATGGCCTCAAACACTGTACTGCTCCTGTATGGCCTCCAACACTGTACTGCTCCTGTATGGCCCTAAACACTGTACTGCTCCTTGGTTGCCCTAAACACTGTACGGTTCATGTATGGCCCCAAACACTGTACTGCCCCTTGGTGGCCCCAAACACTGTACTGTTCCTGTATGGCCCTAAACACTGTACTGCTTCTGTTTGGCGCCAAACTGTACTGCTCCTGGGTGGCCCTAAACACTGTACTGCTCCTAGGTGGCCCCACACACTGTACTGCTCCTGGGTGGCCCTAAACACTGTACTGTTCCTGGGTGGCCCTAAACACTGTACTGCTCCTGGGTGGCCCCACACACTGTACTGCTCCTGGGTGTCCCCACACACTGTACTGCTCCTTGGTGAACCTAAACACTGTACTGTTCCTGGGTGGCCCTAAACACTGTACTGCTCCTTGGTGGACCTAAACACTGTACTGCTCCTTGGTGGACCTAAACACTGTACTGTTCCCGGGTGGCCCTAAACACTGTACTGCTCCTTGGTGGCCCCACACACTGTACTGCTCCTGGGTGGCCCTAAACACTGTACTTTTCCTGGGTGGCCCTAAACACTGTACTGTTCCTGGGTGGCCCTAAACACTGTACTGCTCCGTGGTGTCCCCACACACTGTACTGCTCCTGGGTGGCCCTAAACACTGTACTGTTCCTGGGTGGCCCTAAACACTGTACTGCTCCTTGGTTGACCTAAACACGGTACTGCTCCTGGGTGGCCCTAAACATTGTACTGCTCCTTGGTGTCCCCACACACTGTACTGCTCCTGGGTGGCCTTAAACACTGTACTGTTCCTGGGTGGCCCTAAACACTGTACTGCTCCTTTGTTGACCTAAACACTGTACTGTTCCTGGGTGGCCCTAAACACTGTACTGCTCCTTGGTGACTCTGAAAAGTGTACTGCTCTCGGGTGACCCTGTGTGATATGCTTCATTTCAATACACTATGCGCTTAATGAGAAAGGGCGTTTCTAGTGTATTGCATTCATATCATATTACTGGAATATCAGATACAAGTTCAATAGAAGTGCCGAGTACCAAAATTGCAACCAATGGCAAGGAAATATCCAAGCGCAATGTCAAGGGAGACCACATTCCCCGCTAATAAACACAGCACTATGAATGCACATGGCAAGTTCTCCGCACACTTGATCCCAGTACCCAAGAAATGCTGTGTGTTTGTGTAATGGCTAGTCGTCGCTGCCAATGCAAGGTGTGTCCATGTGTTCTGCATTGGTCTCTTGTACCACAATGTTGCATGTGACGCCAATGCAATGCCTGACGTGAGTGTGCATGAAAACCCGGATCGCCCTGTTGCCGTGCAATGCATTGCCGTTTCCTGAGCTCTTGTTGCGTCTTCCTTGCTTCTGGGATACCAGCAGAAGGCCAGCCAGCGGCCACGCTCACCCAGCTTGGTCACAGGAAGTGTGTAGGGCTGGCCTGGGTGTCTCCCAGCACACACACCCATGCACCCAGCTCAGATGCTCCGGCAGCTCCGCCACCAACAAAGAGACCCACACACTAGGAGATCATCTCAGGCACGTGCGCCAGGACCGCCCCTTATATATCCTGTGGTGGCGCTGCCATGCATCAGCACGTGGCGCCATTTTGCAATGGTTCAAAATGGAACAATGCCACCAATGGTTGAAGAATTCAACGTTTATTGAAATTTTGAAAAATACATTCACAGAAGAAGAATTTGGAAGTATTTGGAGAATTATTTAACACTAAGGACCTGATTCACAGAAGCGTTTTACAATGGTGAAATCCCATTGGGGAACGTTCTGTGAATCAGGCCCCAAGAGTGTAGTGCCTGTTTGTATTGGTCTCATCGATCTGTGGATTTGTCCACCGTCACTTTCAATAGCCTTACATACGGTTTGGGGTTGTTTGTTTGTCTGATAATTGTTTGCGGCGAACTGATCGAAATAAAACTGTATGCATGCGAACAATTACCAGACGAAGAAACAACCCCAATCCCTCTTCACATTCAGCCCAAATGTGCCCACCCCCACGCCCTCTCCCCTACTTACCTGCTTGCTCACCTCCAGGTCTCCTGCAGCGTCAGATCCATCCCTCTAACGCGAGTCGGATCCGACGCTTCAAGGTCCCTTTTTCTTTTTTTCCCCTTTTTTTCAGTCCCCTGCCTCCCATGTTGAGGAAGCAGGGGACACCCCAGCAACCCCCACTCCACATGTTCGGTATGTTTTATAATCGATCGAATGCTACTAGCTGAATTTGGTCAAATGTACCATTCGATCGATTATAAACGATCAAACAGGCTAATACCTAACATACAGCCCACCCATGCACATGGTAAATGCGTTAAAGTTACAGTTAATGGTTACTTGTCTCTGCCACAACAATCACATGCAAACCAGTAATCCACTTCTTTCTTTTAATGCAGTGCTTGTTCTAAACCCAGAGCAGAGCAGCATTGCGCTTCCAGACAGCACACACCACCGCAAGGTCATACCAATGGCAATTTAGCACATTACAAATAGCAAGCTTTTATTGGCGCAAGGAAATCCTCATTGACATCCTCTAAACCAATCAGAATGTTCGAACTGCAGTCAATAATCTCAGATATTCTGACTTCAGCAACAGCCTAGCTGCTATCATTAAATACACTAATTTATTTTATTTTAGCACAAAGTGCTAGCAGCACTTTAGATCTCAGGAAGGATCGATATTGCGTGGAAAACATCCTTTCCCAGCTTATTGCCATTGGCTTTGCCTCGTACAATAACTTACGGACGAATGTTTTCCAACTACTGCGCCTTTATTGCTGAATATACGTGAGATTTATAGACATAGGGAGGGGTCATTATGGGGGGAATAGGTCTATAAGACATAAGTATATTCAGCTCTGAAGGCAAAGTAGACGAAAATCCTTAACCTTCACCAAAATCCCAACTCTAATTGTAAGCTACTGTCCAATGTCGTTGAAAACCCTGCCTAGATGTGATTTCCTTCATCGTGTGTGTTGAGTAACCTACCGCCTTCACCCTCGCAAAGCAACCTCACCTGGGATTCTCGGTATCATAGCACAACAGTGAGACATTGAGCTAAACCACAGCCTGACCTCCGGGGACATCTTCATCACAGGGTTAAGTCCTGCCTCTCACTTATGGGTTTCTGTCCTTAATATCTTTTCTCCATCCCCAGGAACCAGACAAATGTCCGACGGATGCACACCGCGGTGAAGCTGAATGAAGTGATTGTGAAGAAATCGCAGGATGCAAAACTCGTCCTGTTAAATATGCCTGGACCGCCCCGGAACAGGAAAGGGGATGAAAACTGTATCCTTTCCAAAAACAGGTTCCGCGCCTAGAGCGGAGATAATGAGTAAAGACGACACCAATTTACAACAGCATGAAGTGCAGCATTAAAATGTTTACACACACCGCACACTGGGACTGGGTAGTCTTACAGCAGGATCACATTGATGTGTCACACACTTTACACACCAAGGGAATGCATAATCATCGGAATGAGAATGCAAATATTTCATGCCAATGGTATCTGGAAGCAAAGCCACAGATGTTAGGTTTGCGAGGGATCTTTGCATAGTTTACAACAATGTTTCAGAATGTGTGTAGTTAATTATTGGCAAATAATAATTAACCGTTTCCCGAAACGAGAGGACTACTATCAAATCCATCCTCTAAAGAGCAAGAAACCCAGCCTATCATACCAGCCTGAACACACATGAAATATTACAACAATTAAGCCAATTGCAAACTCAGGCTGGATATGAATGAGAAGACCGCTCCTCCAGGTGATCCACCAGAGGGTGGCGAAACACGTGTTGAGGACAAGCACTATGAATTGGGATAAGCACTTAATAATGTTAAGGATAAGTGGATAAGCACCACACATTACTATAAAATTAACACCAAGAAATAAGGATCAGCACTAATAATAACTCAAGGATAAGAGGAAAGGCACCTTAAATAACTCAAGGATAAGCACCACAAAATACTAGTGGCTAAACATAGAGACTCTAATGATTGCATGAAAAATTGATTGTATCCACAAAGACAGAGGGCTAACCATAGAGACTTCTATGGTGAAACAATTGTCTGAAATGGCCAAGACATGAATTGTTATGAATATATTTTCTGAAGATTTAGTTTCAAGATTTGAATAATCAAATAACCTTTCATTGTTTCTTTGAAAATTCTATTGTTAGGATATTTTTGGGAATCATCATTGGTCATCACAATAAGTCATTCAGGCGCTTTGCCAATAATTAACTACATACATTCTGAAACATTTTCACTCTTGGGCAGGCACAGGAGTGAGTTTAAGGCTAGCAACGAGTCTACCATGAAATCAGGGATATCGCCTTGAGAACAAGTGCATGCCCGCAATATATAACCTTATATAGTTTACAACAATGTTACACAGGGAATAGGTTGACATTCCATAATCACACACAACACATTCATAGACCTTGAATCAATTTAAAATGGCCTTACAATATCGCGTGAAATAGGCAGATGTGCATCTACATCCAGATTGATAGGTGTGCGTGTGTGCGTGTGCGTGTGCGTGTGTGTATGTGAGCACTCTAGTCAGTGGTCTTCATCCTTTGGCACTTCAGATGTTTTCAATAACATCTCTCATCGGCCCTAGCAAGCACAGTCAATGGTGAGGGACCATGGGAGTTGTAGTCCAAAACATCTGGACAGCCACAGGTTGTAGACCGTTGCTCTACAGTAAGGTGCTGCAACTTGTAAGTCTCCGTATGTTTTGGACTACAACTGTCATGATCCCTCACAATGCCATGACCTCAGCTGGCTAGGGCTTATGAGAGTTGTAGTCCAGAAAATCTGGAGAGCCAAAGGTTGAAGACCCCTTCTCTATAGCAAATTCTCACAGGGATGTGGGCGTGAGATGCATACATTGGGAATGCAGGTCTATTGTTTTTTTTTTTTTTTTGGTCCATGGAGTGTGAACTAAGAGCTACAGTATATAGACCACTGCACAAACATGATGGGTGAACATTCGAAGGAATTCACACAAAATAGGTAAAGCTGGTGATGGATTGTTCATGTCCGTCTAACAAGCGCACAGCGTGGGAACTGCAGGTGAGAGGAGGAGTCGCTACAGATGCATGTTATGTTATTGTAATGTTATTGTGGGTAGCGCCTTATATACCATTGGTATGATCTCAAGGCGTTGTGGGATGAACCCCTCTGGGGACCGTAGTCCTGGTAACTGGAGAGAGTAGGGTAGCATGTAGTGCTTGAGTGC
The DNA here is from genome assembly GCF_040938575.1 of Ambystoma mexicanum. NCBI lineage: Eukaryota > Metazoa > Chordata > Amphibia > Caudata > Ambystomatidae > Ambystoma > Ambystoma mexicanum. Next base: position 612,424,600 of record NC_090925.1, on the reverse strand, counting down.
ACTTGGTATGTGTGCAGCCAGTGTGGTTAGTGTGGGGCTGGCCGCATTCTAATGCTAGGTGCGGTGGTTGTGAGAGATCAGTGTAATTCTCGCTGCCCTGGGGTCCTGTGTAAGAGATTATGTGTGCAGCCAGGCCAATTTATTTCATGGGGTATAACTGCATTCTAGCAGACTGTTCAGATATTCAAGGAGTAGTGTAGGTATTTGTGCAGCTAGGCCGAAATTGATCGAGCCGTATAGCTGCATTCTGTTGTTTGTTGGTTTAAAGTGGAGAGTAAGCATATTGGTAGGAGTGAGTGTCTGTGCTTAACAGTAGGAGGTTTATGTTCCTGGTTACTTTTCGGAGCTGGACTGGGTGAGCTGGCGTGTCTGTCCCGGTGGTTCGCAGTAGTGGATCTCAGAGAAAGATTCTCTGGCTGGTGCGGACTATGTTGTTTTACCCCGGTTGGACGTTCCTTCTCCAGAGGCACTGTTGTAGTTGTCAGAGGGCCCATTTTCTATGGCCGTGGTCTTAGTTTATGTCGGGAGGCTGGGCATTTCCTGACACGTTTGAGGTTACTGCATGATTCCTAGTAGAGTCCAATCAAGCATAGTCGCTATGGTGCCTTCGGTGCGTTAGTCCTTTGCCTTATTCCTAGGTAGGCCAGGATTGCCTCATTTGATCATATGCCACCTTGTGTGCCTGATAAGTGGCATGATATGACCTCACCTTGCTGTTTAAAACCATCAGTACTATGAGGCTCTGCAGTAGTGGCTCTGTGAGTTGATTCCCAGATGGGTAGGGCTTGACAGAGGTTAACAGGGAACAGGGCCAGACGTAGTTGGCTGGCAGGGTGGGCCTGCGATGGTGGCTTTGCGTGTTAATTCCCAGATGGGTAAAGTTTGACATTAGTGGGTCCAATCATATTTAGCTATCTGAGGTGCTATTAGGATCTGCAAATGTGGTGGTGCAGATAGGTTTGCATGACAGTGGTTGTCCTCTCCTGGAGTGATAGCGCTGTGCTTCCTTATGGGAAGATAATGAGTAAACTCAGTTGTGGGTGCTGTTGAGGTCTAGTTTCCAGGTTGACATATACAGAAGGACTCTTGGTCTTAGAGCGTGGGGCATGTCTCTTCGGGTGGCGGTGGGCTTGCCTGCAAATAGCATACGATTATAGTGAAGTCACGTCCTAGGTTTGGAGTCATGGGCAGTGGGATTTGGAGCTCCAGGGGGGCATGGTCAACCTTTTGGCACAGGGTGGGGCTGCTTGACCCTTGTTAGTTGAGCTGAGGTGCTAGATCCCGCAGCTGCCTAGCCTAGAGCCTGCGGGTCTCTAGAGCCGGCTTCCGTGTCGTGACAGTTCCTACTTTTCTGCAGCCAGCTTCCATGACCCAACTGTTCTTGTTTGCCGTTCTAGCTGAAATCTGCCCATTGGTGGAGGGTTTGGTGGCCCTAGGCAGTCCCTTTCGGCAGTCCCTTTCATGGATTAGTGAAAACCAGGTTTCCAGTGCATTACAAAAGGCCATGTAGCCCTGGTTGTGTTGAATTTGGGGAGGCAAAGAATTCCACAGTGTGGCTGCCAAGGTAGAGTAGGCAGACCCTCCAAATATGGCTGAATTGGAAGCTGGAATCACTATTACGAGGACCATGCTTGACCTTAGGGTGCGTGTTAGGCAGTAGGGCATAATCTTCTCTTGAAGGTTTGTCAGGCCAGCCTTGTGCACTGCTCGGTGAGTGATGCATCGGATTTTGAACATGGCCCTTCATCCAATAGGGAGCCAATGAAGGGTGCAGAGAGCAGGTGAGATGTGATCCCTTTGTCCCAGTGCAAGAAGGAGTCTGGCAGCCGCGTTGTGGACTCATTGGGGTTTGTTACGTTGGTAAGCCGTGCATCCAAGTACATGGAGTTCGCATAGTCCAGTCCGGACATGACAACGGACATAATAGAAACCAGTCTGTTGGGGTAGGTGAGGTAAGGGAAGATGCATCTCAGAAGCCTCAGGTGCAGGGACGTCATTTTACCAAAATGCCAGTGGTAGCGGAAGTGACACCACACGACTCTTGATCTCTGACATCACAGGAAGTGATGTCATTTGACCCCATCCCAAAATGACATCACAGGAAGTGATGGAGCACGACCTTTCAACCCTTGACAAAACAGGAAGTGGCATCACATAGCATTTTTTCTAACTACACTTTGAAAAATACAGTTACAATATCACTGTAAAGTGATATACATTTATACAGGAATTATTATGTAGCACTTACGCTTAAGTGCTTCATATAGAACAAATATGCTTACAATATCACTTAACCTGTGTTGGTACTAATTTATCAACCTCAGCAGGATGAAAGGGTGAGTTGACCTTGCCGGGAGTTGGACCTGCAACCTACAGATCACACACACATTGCAGCTATAGCTATTAGAAAACCAGCCACTCTAGAAACAAAGGGTCACACGCTGCTGGCCACAGGCCAGAAGCCTCAGTTTAATAAAAATAAAATTTAAAAGTGACTCTTTAAAAAAAAAGAAAATTAGGGGTAGCAAGGGAGACCACAGGGGTAGCAAGGGAGAACCCAGGGGTCGCAGGTGTGACCTCTGGCGGCCCCTAAATCACGTGATAGTGACAGGATTTGGATACATTATTGATCTGGTGGGACAGGGTTAGGCCCGAATCCATTGTGCAGCCAAGGTTTTTGACTGTGTTGGCAGTAGGGGGGAGTGCCGAGGGAGGGGGCCATGGGTGTGGTTGTGGGAGTAGAGCTGTTTTGCCGCACACCATGATCTCTGTTTTCCCTGGTTTAAGAAGGAGGTGGTTTCTTGTCATCCACAGGTCTATATCACTAACACAAGCTGCTAGGTCGGGTCGTGGATCGGAGCTCGTTTTGGGGATTCTCAGGATAATTTGGGTGTTGTCAGCGTAGTTATAGAAGGTGAAGTTATGCGAGCGGATGATCCCTGGCAGAGAGGTTATGTAGATGTTAAAAAAGAGAAGTAAGCCTTGCGGTACCCTGGTGTTCACAGGTGCAAAGCAAACCAGTTGAGAGCCGAGACTCGGATTCCTAGGGAGTGCAGTCGGTCATGGAGGGTTGAGTGGTTAATGGTGTCAAAAGCTGCTGAGAGGTCAAGGGGAACCAGTGCAGTGTATCCTGAAGAGTCTGCCCAGACTTGGAGGTCATCCCGGATCGAGATCAGTGTGGTTTCAGTTCAGTGGTGCGACTGGAAACCTGAATGAGTGGGGTCTAGTAGGTTGTTGGCTTCTGCAAAAAGATTGAGCTGAGAGTAGGTAGAGTGGTCGATGAGTTTTGCCAGGAATCGGGTGTTGGAGCTGCAGGTAGGGAGCGCTTAGGTCAGAGGTACCTGGGTCGAGAGAGAGGCACCCAGTCGTTTAGGCTAGAAAGGGTATTCCTGAGCTGTCAGGGTGGTGCAATAGCAAATGCAGCAACACAATGGCAAAATAGCAAATGCAACAACACCCAGACCCGACAAACCCGGACAGAGGGAGAAAGAGCTAAAAAATGGGGGCACAACAGCAAATGCAGCAACACCCAGACCTGACAGAGGGAGATGTTGCACAAGATGGGGGCATAGTAGCAAATACAGTAACACCTTATCGACTTGAGACACCCGGACAGAGGGAGAAAGCGCCAAAACTAGGGGTAGAGTAGTAAATGCAATAACACCTAGATTTGAGACAGTGGTAAATGCAGTAACACCTAGATGTGAGACACCTGGCTAGAGGGAGAAAGCGCCTAAACTGGGGGAGCAATAGTAAATGCAACACCTGGAAGTGGGAGAGCTAGACAGAGGTAGAGAGCGCCTAAAATGGAGGCACAATAGTAAATGAAGTAACAACTAGATTTGATACACCTGAATAGAGGGAGAAAGCGTCTACAGTGGGGGCATAATAGTAAATGCAATAACACATAGAATTGAGAGAGCTGGACAGAGGGAGAGAGTGTCTAAAATGGGGGCAGAATAGTAAATGCAATAACACATAGAATTGAGAGAGCTCTGGACAGAGGGAGAGAGTGTCTAAAATGGGGGCAGAATAGTGTCTAAAATGGGGGCAGAATAGTAAATGCAACAACACATAGAATTGAGAGAGCTGGACAGGGGGAGAGAGCGCCTAAAATGGAGGCACAATAGTAAATGCAGTAACAACTAGATTTGATACACCTGAATAGAGGGAGAAAGCGTCTACAGTGGGGGCATAATAGTAAATGCAATAACACATAGAATTGAGAGAGCTGGAGAGAGTGTCTAAAATGGGGGCAGAATAGTAAATGCAATAACACATAGGCCCTCATTACAAGTCAGGCGTTAAGGGTTTAACGGCGACGTTGGCGCCGTTAACCCTTAACGCCTGATTCACACTTTAACGCCTGCTTTTTGCAGGCGTTAAAGTCCAAGGCGCTAAGCGACCTTGGTGCTAATTACGGCACCGTAATTTAAGGTGCCGTAATTAGCGCCTTCCCCATCCCCATTATGCCCTATGGGGCAAAAATGGGAATGGGGAAGGGCAAATGGTGAATGGGGAATTACCGCCCCACTCACCTTGGAATGGGGCGGTAATTCCGCCATCCACCATGCCGGACTCCGGCATGGACCATGGTGCTAATAGCACCATGGTCCAGCGCCGGACTTGTAATGAGGGCCATAGAATTGAGAGAGCTGGACAGAGGGAGAGAGTGTCTAAAATTGGGGCATAATAGTAAATGCAATAACACATAGAATTGAGAGAGCTGGACAGAGGGAGAGAGTGTCTGAAATGGGGGCAGAATAGTAAATGCAATAACACATAGAATTGAGAGAGCTGGACAGGGGGAGAGAGTGCCTAAAATGGGGGCACAATAGTAAATGCAGTAACACCTAGATTTGAGGGACCTGGACAGAGGGAGAGCATGCCTAAATGGGGGAACAGTAGTAAATGCAGTAACACCTAGAATTGGGAGAGCTGGACAGAGGGAGAAAGCACCTAAAATGGGGGCACAACGTTAGGCAGTGGGGGATTGTCCCACATGCAGGTTAGGCTTACCTAAACCAATATGCCTGTATGCGAGATATGGTTGACTTATACAAAACAAAGCTGAATCTAACTCATTTAAAAGGTGCGGCCCATGTGGGCTATGTGCATCGGGTTGCAAGATAGAGGGTAATAAGATTGGTGGGGCAGGTTAATGGGGTACAGTAACCCCTGCCCCCTGCCCTCACTGCACTTACTTTGTCAGTTGATGCTGGTTGACAGCTGTAGGCTTCGATGACGAACACAGGCATACACGGGCTAGAGCTGCTTCTTCAGGAACTGCCCTTTGCCTTGGAGCCCATAGCCGAAGGGACTGCCAGAGCAGGGTTGCCCTGAAAGGATGTCCTGACAGGGCCTGCCATGGCCAATCAGGGTTGGAGGGATGGCTGGGAGATGGGAGGGTGCCGGGCTGAGAACACACATGGAAGAGGGAACCAGGAGGATTGTGCAGGGGGTGCAGGCCACAAAGTTAACAAAAATGTGGTCACAAAATCAGCTGGGCAAACTGGAGCGAGGCTCCGCTTTACTCATCCAGAGGCAATTATCTGGAAATGAACTCCGGTAAGGCACAAGGGGGGCTAGACCCTCAGTGTTGGAATGAGTCTGGCCCTGCAACGGCACATCAGGGGTAGAGGGAGGGCTGGGAGGTGGACAAGTGGGAGGGAGGGAACACACACAGAAGAGGGAACCAGGAGGATGGCGCTGGAGGCGCAGGCCACAAAGTTGACAAAAATTGGGTTGCAAAATCAGCTGGTCAAACTGGAGTGAGGCTCTTAGCTGGAAATGTGGCACGGTAAGGCACAAAGGGTGGGGCTAGACCTCAGAGTTGGGATGAGCCTGGGCTTGCAACAGCCAATCAGGGGTGATGGAAGGGCTGATATGGGAGGGTAGGGAACAAAAACAGAAAGGGAACCAAGCGGTTGTCTTGGGAGGTGCAGGCCACAAAGTTAACAAAAATTGGGTTGTAAAATCAGCTGAGCAAACATGCAGAGGAACACCCTGATAAGCAAAGGCATAGAAACACGTTTAAAATACAGTGACTGAAGAGGATGGCACCCTGACTGGTAGCAGGTGCTCCAGGTATATGAGGGGAGAAAAACTGCATGTAGGCAGGTGGGTAGCAGGTCTGCCTGAGCATCAGTCCATCCGGGTAGATATCGATGATGTGACCGCTCACATCTGTCAAACGCAGTTGATGCCAGCTGCCCCAAACATAGGTAGAGGGGTGCCAAAAAAAGTCTGGTTTCAATAACAAAGCAATTAAAGTAAGTTTGGACAGCTTAGCTCTTTACACATGCTCACAGCACCAAGGGGGGGCTGGTCTTGCCCTGTGAGGGCAGGTTATGCTTCCTCGCCTTGGACCTGATCAAATGAGTGAGGACAATAATATTTGCAGGATCTTGCTCATTTAGCGGTGAGTCTGAGGTCAGGCAAAATGCAGCGAAGGAGATCAGGGCCTGACTAACCTAGCACTCATCAATGTGATTACTTGGGTTTTGCAAATGCACACCGGGTCAGCAGGCATTAGTCGTTCAATGGCAGGACCAACTTTGGTAGATTTGTAGATAAGCGAATTTAGGCCCCATGAGGTGGTGTGGCTGTTTAAAAGGAGGGTTTTAAAGTCCTTCCATAATATGTTGATGGAGCGTGGCTGCTGGGCATGCTTGCAGGACACATATTGCTATATTACAGGGGTCGGTGTTTCACATAAATATTCTAATGAGATGCGCACACTTGGCAGTACAATTTTGTGGACGTCCTTTCTTGCAGCTCGGTGCGCAGGCAGGCACCAATGTTGCAACCTTATTTTAGATAACTTAGACGAGGGTTGCCCAGGTACTTAGTCACATTATACCAAGTGGGTGACCCTCATTCTTTCACCTTCCAGGCCTCTGTGCTCACCTCTAAAGAGTGTCCCCACTGTTCAAAAATGCAGCAACGCCGCATCAAGGAATATCTGCAGGGCGGGGATGCAATGCTGTAGTGTGATGCACAGTCATGCAATACACATCAGGCATGGTTGGCAGCTGGAACTGACCTCCCCGGAGGGGTGCTGGCCCTTTTATTGCTGGTTAATTTGTTTTGTTGAAATGATTTGATGTTGAGGAGGGATATTGTGATGTCATGCCGCCAACGCTGCGTTTTGCCAGTGGTCTTGGCATCATAACATCCCTCCTCATCATAAAATCATTTCACTGAATAAATGAATCATACATAAACATTCCTCTCAGTAGTGCTCCATCTGTGCCTAATGATAATTCATTCCTCTCTCGCCACAGGCCCTGGAGAAACGTCTGCGTCTCTGTGGTGCTGTGCACTTGAACGGCAAGGAACAGCCCAAAATGTCCCCCTTGCAATTGTTCCACTGCTTCCTTCTTACCACTGTTCATTATTGTCATCAATAATGTCCTTCAGGGACGTGGTTTTGAAGACTGCAAATCTCGTGATCACATTGATGACGACCTCCGATTCATCTGCAATTTTCACACCGACAGTCGTCGGGTAATCAGGGTGGCAGGATAGGAACCCCTATGGGCTGTTGGCCCTAGATCTAAATTGGCAATTGACTCCATAACCTTGTAGTTGCAGGAGCCATCTTTCAAGCCTGATTGGATGTCCCAATACGGATCCCTGTAAGATGGATAGGAAGGGCTTGTGGTCCGTGACAACGGTAATGGGATGCCGAAAGATACATATAGATGTGAGAATGTTTGCACCCTCATAACATTGCAAATGCGCCTCTCTCGATTTGAGTATACCGCTGCACTCTCGGAGTGGGGACATTACTCACAAATGCTACAGGGTGTTGATGCCCTGGTGATCGAATTGTACCACTACATCTCCCAGACTTATGGCACTGACATCCACTATTGCTTCTGGTTCCCTCTTCTGTAGAAGAATGCCATCATCGATAAAAGCTTTTTTATATTCTCAAATGCCATGTGTTTTCTCAGTCCACATGCTCAGGCCTGGTCCTTTTTGGTGATGAAGCTGTGTAAATACTTCTTTAACTTGACACAGATGGTCCTTCCCATTCTTGGAGTACACAAGGACATCATTGCTCACATTTAGCTCACCCTCCAGCCCCGCCATAACACCCTGAATGGTGTGCTGAAAGACTTTCAAAGCTGAGGAGACCCCAAAACGGAGTCTTTTATAATGGAAGAGGCCTAGCTGGGATGAAAATGTGGTGAAGGATCTGGACTCTTCATGGAGGGGTAGCTGGCGATAACCAGATGTTAGGACAATCGTCGGGAATACTGACGCCCCCTCGAGATCTGCCAGAATATCATCCAGCATGGGTGTTGGGTGCCTTTCTTCCTTGATGGCCCTGTTGAGGAGCTGGATGTCCACACATATGCATATTTCATCCTGTTGCTTTGGTTTTGGAGCAACAACTATGAGAGACACCCACAGGGTGGGTTCAACTGACCTTTTCAATTATATTCGGCTGATATTAGAACAAGTATCAGCCGAACTATAGAACTGAGGCCCCCACTGTTCTTGTAAAGTGTGTTTAAGGGCGCCTTGCTTCCAACCCAGTGTCATGTAAACAGTGCCTATTAAACTATTAAAGAATCACACAATCAGTCTTTAATAGGCGCTGTTTACATGACACAGAGCTGGAGCCAATGCTCCCTTTATTAGTTTAGTTTAGTTTATTTGTAAAGCGCAGCCAAACACTTGGGTAACTGGGCGCAAAAACACTTTTAGAACAACAAGAGTTACAGAAAGTTGCACAACAGGGGACAATACAATAAAAAATAAATAGCATAGGGGACCGGGCTACAGGATGGTACCTGACAATGGAGAGGCACAAGTGATCGAAAGGACCAGGTTACAGAGGTTCCGTGATTGTAAATATTACAGTGTTAGGACTGGCACAGGAATGTTGAGGGTGGTCGGCAACTCATTATTGCTGTACTGCGGGGACGCCCTTGCGCGGCCATACCCTCCGAGCACACCTTGGTCTGGTGCTGGGAAAGATTTATTTGGATAAGACACAAATGTTTTGTGAAACACTGAAAATTAGGTAGGGGGATGTGCAGTGCTTTAAGTAGTGCGGGGCCTACCGGGGCTGGGCCCCGGCAGTTTCCAAAAAGTGGGGCTGAGCCGGAGCCCTGCCGTGGCCCTGCCAGGGCCCCCCAGTCCCACACAACATTGGCCGGGCGCATTATCCTGGCGCGGCCGTAGCCGTGACGGGAGATGCGCCCACCAGTTTAACATCAGGAGAGCTGACAAAAGTGCCAGCCAGGCACAGCGTCGCTGAGGCTGCCTGGCACTTCTGTCAGTCACAGTAACTTCCTCTGATGACCCCTCACTTGAGGGGTCATCAGAGGAAGTTACTGTCCCTTTGTTTGCCCTCCCCAGGTCACTGACCCTCGCGGGCTATGTGATCTAATATGCAGATTAGATCACGGAGCCCGCGGATTCGCAGAGGCTGAAAGACACCTCGGGCTCTGTGAAAGATCACGGAGCCCGAGCCGTCTTTCTCCTTTGGCAAATCTTTATAAAAGATGACTTGAATTGTGTACATTTCAAGCCATCTTTTATAAACATAGAAATATGTTACAAACGTCTATATTTATGAAAGGTGGCTTGAAAAGTACACAAGTGTGCGTACCTTACTATGGTTTGTGCACTTTTCAAGCCACCTTTTATAAACATAGAAATATGTAGCATTGCTATGTTTATAAAAGAAGGTTTGAAAAATGCACAAACCATAGCAGTACGCATATAAATATATAAATGCTCACATACATTTATATATTTGTGCACCTCACTATGATTTGTGCACTTTTAGGCCACGCCCACAATGGAAGCCACGCCCCCAAACGAGGGCTCCCCCCTCAATTTCTTACCCCACTTAAAGCACTGGAGATATGTGTTTGACGGCCCTGATTACCAGTGTGCTTGTGTGGCACATTTCGCAGGCACCACGTCTCTGAGCGTGTGAAGCGACTGACGTCAGGATTCTAGCTGCACTCTTTGTGGCCTCTAGGTGGTGCTGTAGAGCAAGCTTATATGCATTGCAAAGCTTGATCCACAGAAATGAGAAGGAGACTCCCTGTACAGTTTCCGGTTGTAGCATTGCACTGCTTGCAAGGTCGCTGAAAGGGATGTTGTAGCCATCTTCTCCTTTATGAGATGTATAAAGTGTGACCCTAGGTGGGAAGCCATGGAGCTCTGTACGTAGGGCGACGCACCCAGATGGTTACAAGTAAGCAGAAGGGGTAGCGGAGGACCTGGGATGAAAGGGGTGCATGGGAGGGAGTAACTCCACAGGGCGAGCATTAGGGTGGAGGATAACCGATTGGCAGGATGTTCTTTGAAGGTCAAGGTCTTCAGGTCCTTCCTGACATGTAAGCGGGAGGAGGCCAGTTGTATCTGCGGTGGTAACCTGTTCCATGGACAGGTTGTGTTGCAAGAAAAAGGCCTGTTTCCTGTTTTCTTTTTATTTCCAGACAGGGATTCCACTCTTCTTGTATAGTGAAGTGTTGGCAGCCTACCACAAGATTAGCAAACGCATCCGACCGGTTTCCCGGGAATGAGGGGTCATATGAAGGGGATATGTAGATAAGAGAGAAGCTGTGTGTGGGTGCATGCAAAGTGGTGCAGAGGAGGAGCAATTTGCAATGCGTGATGATGTCTGCATGTGTAAGCAGCCGCTTCCCGCTCTTATCTTTTTAGCCCTGTTGGCACGTTTAATCTTGAAGTCTGCAGCATGATCAAACTGGGTGCAGCCTGCCCTAAAGGAGCAACAACCTTTGAAAGCAGTGTCCGTTCTTTTTTCCAAGAGGGTGAGGAGGATTAAGGTAGCCAGTGATTACAGAAAAACAATGCCTACACGAGTAGGATATCTTAATACCTGTGCCAGCCAGACAAAAAAAGCAAAATGTTGTCAATGGAAGTGGCAATAGAATCAATCCTGTCACAAATGGTTTTCAGATTGACCTTCATAGTGTGGGTGTGAAAATCAGCAGGTTCTCAGCAACACCTCTGTAGCATTATAGCAACCTCTCTTAGCAGACTCTGAGCAGCATCTCAGCAACCGCTTATCATCTCAGCAGCATCGCAGGAGCCTCTCTGCAGCATCTCAGTAGCATTTCAGCAAGCACTCAGCAACACCTCCGTAGCATTATAGCAGCCTCTCTAGGCAGCCTCTGTGCAGCCTCTCTGCATCGTAACAGCAGCATCGCAGGAGCCTATCAACAGCATCTCAGTAGTATTTCAGCAGCAACTCTCAGCACACTCTGTGTAGCAGCTCAGCAACCGCTCTGCATCGTCTCAGCAGCATCGCATCAGCCTCTCAGCAGCATCTCAATAGCATTTCAGCAGCCTCTCAGCAACACCTCAGTAGCATCTCAGAAAACTCTCCCAGAAGACTCTCTCAGCAGCCTCTCTCAGCAGCCTCTCTGCATCATCTCAGCAGCAACACAGGAGCCTCTCAGCAGCATCTCAGTAGCCTCTCAGCATCATCTCAGCAACACCTCAGTAGCATTATAGAAAACTCTCTCAGCAGACTCTCTCAGCAGCCTCTCTGCATCATCTCAGCAGCATCGCAAGAGCCTCTCTTCAGCATCTCAGTAGCATTTCAGCAGCCTCTAAGCAACACCTCAGTAGCATTATAGAACACTCTCTCAGCAGACTCTCTCAGCAGCATCTCAGCAGTGCGCCTTTGAAGTTCAGAAATGGAAAGTAAGTGCAACGAATTATCTTGCCCTGCCGAGACAGGAGATGAAGATCCTGCAGAAAGTACAAATTGCCCTTCCTGGACAGGAGAAGAAGGTTTGTACTGGTACTTGTGAGGCTACGCCCCCAATAACCAAATTCTGGATGTATCAGGGACTGTCTCTGAATTTCTGTAAAGTTTTTCAGATTGTTGATACGCGTGGGTTTCCATGATGAGGAGCATCAAAGAAGCCGGCCCTCCTGCCCATCACCATCTCATCCATGATCACTACTGGGGGTATTTGGTTGAAACGGTGTCGATTGAGGCAACCCCTACATGCAGAATCTCCTTTGTGAAACTGCATAGAATGCCCTAGGCCATATGGAGGGTAGTGTACAGGATTTTTCAGGATCACTTCCACATCAATACTGGCTGCAGCTGGATTGCAGCGAGGCATATGTGGTTTACAGTGGTTGTGTGGAAGGGGGCGGGCCTCTCTGGCTTGTTCAGGAAAAATATGGTTGTAAATTGATCCATGCATAACGGAACAATCCTACCTTGAAATAGCAGGAGAAAGGATTATAGGGCCAGAGAAATTACATCCCACTCTTAAAGGTTGCCATGCAACCTCCTGTTCACACCTGACTAGAGGCTGTGGTTGGCTCTACACATGTAGGCAGTATGCTGCCACAGCGCTACCCAGGGGATCGGTATTTGGTCAAATTACCTTTTTCTTTTTTCCAAAAGGAAAAGGAAAAAAGACGGATTCGGAAAGAACGTTCTGTGACTGCACAGAGCTGTCTTTCTAAATCGAACGGTCAGCCCCTGGGCCGCACACAAGTGTGTGCAGGGGCTGACAGGCACGGCGAGACGGAGAGGATGAGCTGCGGGAGTGAGAGGTAAGTGGGTGTGTAGTGTGTGTGTCTGTGTGCGCGTGAATGTGGCAAAACGTGTGTCTATGCAGAAGGGGGAAGCAGGAAGCAAAGGGTGTCTTGGGGAGTGAACCCCCCGAATAAAAATAAGTAAATGACGGGGATGTCCCTTCACTGTTTTCTGGGGGTCGCACGAAATCGACTGAAAAAATGGGTCTTTTTGATATGTCACCTCCAGAAACCGGGAAAATGACATAGAACCAGGAAATCAGCTACAACAACACCAAAAAACCTTGAAATTCCGTTCTTCCCAAAGAGAAGAATTATTAGAGCAAAAGATGAGTGCTGGTCTTTGTTGCACTGGGAAGTTAGATTAAGTTCCATGGAGGTGTCTTGTTGGCAATGCAGGAATTCTCTGGGACCACCAACCGTGGTTCCTACTTCCTACTATAAAAAAGACCACAGTCAACTTTGATGACAGACTCCTCTTTAGAGGATGAAATACTTGCGCAGGATGGTGTCCAAGGCAGCACTAATGAAATATAACCTCCTCAATGGAAGAAGGTTGGATTAGGAATGTTTTATGGAGAATCCCAGAATGAAAAGTGTAAGCAATCGAACTAGAAAGAGTTGGAGACTGACTTTAGCCCTGGCCACCCAAATAAAACACAAGACCCTAAAGGTGCAAGTGGGTGCCCAGGGCCAATATTTAGGGCACAAGGTGTAAGGAATTGCTTTACATTGAAATGGCCTTGTGTAGGTCCGCACTCTATTGTAGTGTGAAATAGTAGGGATCCTGTCCATGTTGGTTCCCTTGAACTCTCTCTATAGCCCCAAATAGGGTGAACTTGGCAACCACTTGGAAGAAGTCGCATGCCACACTGATGCAGGGATATTGGAGGAAAGAAAAGGGCACAACCCCTTGGACGATGAATGGCACCCATGGATGTATGGGTCCACTGGTGGAAGTCTTTGGACCCTCTCCTACCTATGGAGGTTGTATGTACCCTCAGAAAAGGACCCTATGGAAATAACATCCCCCCTAAACAGTCTGATCAGTAAAATGATCCTTTTCAGAATTTGAAGAATTTGTTGTTTCGCTTAAGAAGAAATTCTAGAATTAGAAGCCTTTCGAGATGTGGGCACTCTGAAACCTTGAGCGGGTTCAAGAACTCTAAATGGCAAGAAGGAGTACGTGAAATAGCACCTACATACTGTACAGTTCTGATTTTCACTGCCGTACGATATTATAGGTGAAGGAGCATATATTATTTTTCCCATCTAAAGGTAAGTCTCTGTCTTAGGTGTCGACTCTCAAAGGCAGGGTTCATGTGTCTGCCCTGGCACGTCAATGCAAAGACAACCGAAGCAGTGAACGATAATCAGAAGGACAATATGCTGGGCCTAAATCCCGATAGCACGGTTTTACTCTTAAAGTGGTTCTCGTTCACACCAGATGATGGAAAACGTAGAACGGTAAGGTTGGGGTTCAGGATCTGTGTGAAGAACCATACATCTTCTTGGGGTGTAGGGGCAGTAGTCTGCCAAAGCAGAAGCCTCACACCAGCACCATCATCAACTGTAAAAAACCTAGGGGTCCTGATGAATAACAACCCCACTCTAGAGCCACAAGTAAAGGCTCTACTCAAGAAATGTTTCTTCCTCCTGCGAGCAGCAAAAAGGATCCTACCGTTCCTGTCGTTTGCCAACAAAACACTTACCATCATCGCTCTGATCATGTCCAGAGTAGATTACGCCAATAGCCTATACCTGGGCATGCCCGAACAACTTCTTAAAAAACTACAACGTATACAAAATGCGGCAGCCAGACTCCTCCTCAAGCTACCCAGAAGAGAACACATCACACCTGTGCTAAAGATACTACACTGGCTACCATTAAAACAGCGAATAAAGTTCAAGTCCATGTGCATCATGCACAGAGCAATACACAAACAAGGCGCAGAATTCGTAAGCGATAAACTACGCCTACATCAACCAACAAGAACACTGAGATCAAGCACAGACATCCGCCTAGAACCAAAACCCTATAACAGATGAAAACTTGGAGGATCCTCTTTCTCTCACCAGGCACCGAAAACCTGGAATGACCTACCTAAGAATATACGGAACACAACAAACCACCTAGCATTCAGGAAACTCCTCAAATCATGGCTCTTCACAGCGTAACTGCAACAGTGACGCACTAGAATGCCCACCCTGTTAAACAGCGATGAAAATAACACCAACCTCGGTCCCCTCCAAAATGGACATAGACAGAACCCAAAGAACGGACCTCACGACAGACCATAAGATATTATGGGAAATAGCCACAAAAGGAGGTCACCATAGACTGATCACATACTCAGACCGAGGCGAAAGCCCTTAAACGACTCATCCACTGCCTCCCAGCCGTACCATAACCAAAAACCCCCAGCAGACACATTTAGATAGAAAGTTTGTGAGAGGAGACCACAACACCAGCTCCAGCACCCAAGGAGGAGAATAGACACCCAACCCACACTAATCAATCCATCCGCATTAGAACTCCTACAGAGCTCGCTAGAATAGAACGGCGAGGAGCAATTAGTACACTTACAGAGCACGTTAGAACAGCACAGGGAGCGCCTCACACAAACCTAAAACCCTGCCAGGTGTAACCCCTTCACCCGCCCTGATGAGATTGGGAGGATTGGCGAGCACCACACTCGGACAGAGTTCTGAATGTTAGCATGTTAAACTTCATATAACCCACTATAAAAAAACTCAGCATTTCTGCAGACTTATCTCACTCAAAATCTCACAGAACCATCTCTCCCACAATAACCCGCATGCACTTCACAACACCGCAACAACACATAAGCCGCACCAACAGCACACGAGGACCAACATCGATCCGATACTTGCCCCAAAGCTCAGCACCCGGTGTATACTGAGTTGAAGCTGCCAACAGAACACCACTCCTCTCACTATCCTACTCCCGCTTCACCTACTAACCCATCCCACCTTCCCGTTTGCAGATCCGCCAGAGCGCCTGGGGACAACTCAGTTGGTGACGGTGCATGGTACAAATACCTTTAACATTTCACATTTGTGAAAGATCTAGTTGCCTACCTAACTTGAGGCACCATTGGAGTTGGTCCATCAAAATTAATTCTGGTGACTGTACAAGGACCCCCCTGCAGAATCTACCTATAAATCCCAAAGAAACATTGCAGAGGACTTCATGTGGATGTCTCTTTCAAGTGAATAACTGTTGAACCGCATGATGTTGCCCACATCGCATCCGAGTGGGGTGATATTCTTCTCCGGGGCTGCATTGAATAAAAACTGAGCCAATCGCTTTCATACTGTGGCCTTATTGAGTCGCCGCTACCTGCTTTGAGAATCACTGCATTCGAGGGAGGTAGCGTCAGAGGACGGAAAACTGGCTATTAGGACTCATGTTTGCAAGCCAGGACTGTGCTGTGTCTTGTTTCAAAAACATATCAGACAGTCGGCCATCTTGAAAGTATGAACACCTTATTAGGTCAACACATACTTTGTTTCAGAATGACAGGCGATCCATTCTTCGGGCCCAGGCAAGAGACCTATGTCGCCATGGAAACTCACTAAGCAAAACATGCATTTGCCCAGCAAAGGTGTTTGCCTTCAAGGTTGCAAACTACTGGATTTTTTGTATATATACTGCTTTTTTCGTCCGGCCAACATGCACTTCCTCAACTCTGATCGGCAGTGAAATCTAGGGGAGCGAAGTCTTTCATCGCTCGCTTCACTTGAGGTGCAGCTCATGCAGACGGAACAGGAGATCCACGTTCCAGAACTGGCTCATTCCACCTTAACGATGACTCAAGCTCCCGATCAGTTTGCAGATTATGGGCACAGGCAAAAGAATACAGGCACCGCTATGAATAACAGCACAAGCACCCACCCGTTTACCACCCGGGTTCCTTGTTGCCGAATGAAATTGTCTGGTGGAAGATAGGCACGCCTGAGCGAGGCATTAAGCGCAGAAGACATACTGGCTTTTGGTGGTGTTCTGTTCCCACTAATGTGGGGCACGATAGGCAGTGTCGCCCACCTCGCCACCTTTACTCTGGCAGATTTACCGTAGCCAGGAACACATGATTTCGGGCCTAGTTCCAAATCTCCATGCACAGCCAACAGAGTAGATGCAAATTAGCATCCTGCACCATCTTAGTTTTATTTTAGAACAAGAGAAAAGAAGCATAACAGTGGCACCTAGAACATTCTTCAGAAATGAAGATTGCGGGCTAGGTGTGACTATAGAGATGTCGGCAGGGTAAACATGTCAAGCCATTGGTATCTACCAAGCAATGCATTCATCTTTTTCAAGCCTTTATGTGTTGACCTCTGTCTTTGTTGTGTGTGGGGTGCATGAACAGGTCCCTTGCCATTTTGGGTTTCTATAGGGACGAATTCTCAAATTGGGTTAATGTCTTGCAATTTCCCCCAACATCAGAGTATGTGTTCCCAGATTTGGGTATGAAAGGTGCTACCATTGAAGGTTGATCGGTACGGTGTGGTAGTGTACGCAATTGTGTTTGGCTGATTAATGCCTCCTGCGGCGGGGTTCTGCTAGCTAGTTGCCTGCAATGTTACGATATATGATATGATATGATGGGTTATTTATAACGCGCTTAATACCCAGAGCTTTCTAGGCGTGGACCTGGGGATCGAACCTGCGTTGCTCCGTGTCGTCTTGCTTCCAAGGCGAGCACGTTGCTCTTGAGCTATCCTCCCAATGGAGCCACGGATCCATTTCTGCAAATTCCCCCGACACTGATTATTTAGTCACCCTAAGGGGACCATGGCTTGGGATTTCTAACCAGCCACATATGCGTTTTAGCTTTGGCTTAGGGTCTTGTACTTACTGTGTACAGAAATCTGTAAGGGATATGTGCCTTTGGGGCCTTTCACAACAACTTTAGTGAGGGTTGTTGGTTGGAAGGAGTAGCATCTCTGCCATCTGCTGATCCCGTGGCAGGTAGGGTGGGGGGGGTACATTTTTGCAATTTCCCTGTGTCCAGTGAGTATAGGGAAGTGATGTTTGCCTCTTGTATCATATCTTTGGAGGCCCAAAATAGGTGCTCGATTAGAGTGAGTCTTGTTTCACCGGTGCCAGGGTGAACGCATGGTCAAGGTCCAGGTTGTATTTGATTGGTTGATCAGGGGAGAGGGTTGTGTGTGCGTTAGCTGACTAGACGAAGTACTAAGATGGGGTGAGTTTGTAAGCCCACTGGTATTTTGCTGGAGACCCTAATGGTTGCTTGAAGGGTGTGGTTTGGGGGAGGTCTGGTACTCATTTAGGGGTAGAGAGGTTGCGCATTCTGCAGCGCAATGTGTTTTGCTGGAGGAAACCGGACTAGACTTGTTTTTTTGATGTGGGGCTCAACTCTGTGATCAATTACTGTCCACAAGTAAGCATTGGTTTTGCCCTGTGTCTGCAGGGCTGCGCAGAGGCCCATGTTAGAAGTTAAATAACTATTAGCGTTTCAGAATTCTCCTCCTGAAACTGACAGATACCCCAACATCAGGTGCTAGTCTATGAAATGATAAGAGAGAGCCCATCAGAGCGCGTGTGTAGGATGACAGACATTACATTAACGAACAACATGGTCTGTCTTTTACAATGTACTGAAATTATGTTGTTTTTAAATGCACTCTTGGACAGTTTTCTGTGACCTTGCCCAACAAGGTTTTTTGAAACATTTAATCGGTGTGACCGCACATAACCTTTAGAATCTCAAGTTCAGTTGTGTCATGTGTGGGCCTACCCATCTGTTGTATCCGTGACGCATGTTTACATTGATGCATGTGCATCGTTATGCATTTGGACTGGAGCTTTTACGTCAGTTTGACTCATTTTTCAGGGAACTAAAACAGATTGAAAAAAGGGTGTAGAGAAAAAAGGGGCGGGCGCCGCGGGATATTTGCCCCATTATTCTTTTTTTCAACACAGAGGTTTTGCTCGTATTCAGGCAACAAGCGAAAGAGTTGTAAGAAGGGGTAAGTGGTACCATAAAAAAGGGGGTTGTTAAAAAGGGTAATGGCTATAGTAAAAAAATGGTGCTGGGGCTTAGCCCCCATTTAAAAAAAAAGACGATTCAACTGACTGATGCAAATGCACAATGATGCAGAAGCGGTGAAGCAACGACATGGAACTGTTGGCTCCACACATGTGTATTGGGAACTCTGCTGTACATATGTTGGGAATATTCCTTAACTTGCCTCCTCTTACAGACATGGAATTCCTGGAGGTTCTGACTGAACATTTGGACAGAGTCATGCTTGTCCGTGGCGGAGGGCGGGAAGTCATCACCATCTACTCTTGAAATGAGAACACTTGTCAGAGGTTTTTCTGCACCCTGAGCGAGAACCCCAACCTCCTGCCTTGCAGCTCCTGGAGGGGAACGGGTCTTCTGTCCGCGTCGTGTGCTCAGAAACTTCACTTGGCTTCAGACATGCTCCTCCCCCTTCCTCCATTTTGAACTGCAGCACTAGATCTTCCATGAGCATTCCAGCACAAAGAGCAACTCTTACCCCTGTCTATATCACAGCACTGCTGTCAATGTTTATATATAAATATGAGTACAGTCTATATATCCATCACGTAAACTGAGCCTCACAGAATAGGAACCCACCACCAATTGTTCCCGACCTTTGCCTATCTCCCTTCTACCGGTGAAAACTTTGACAGGAGCGTGAGGAATTGGTGCAAGTTCATTACCTATTCATGATGCTGATCCCCCCTTATGTATTTGTTAAACTTGAAGGTATATCGATCCCTGTATTCCTCTTGCGTCTCCATTTGGGACCCTCATGACTCATTGTTTGGGACGCGTTTCCTCTTGGTGGAACGTTGGGACGTAAGGATGAAGAGACGTAGGGGAGAGAGAGTGCCACCAGCATGCTTACCTCTTTAAATGTTTCACTCTCTCTCTATGCCAGACTCCTTCCCCCACACCCCCCCAACCCCACGCCTCCGCTCCCTGCACTCTACCACTGGTCTCGGTCATCTAAATGTTCTGCCTTCTCGTTCCAGCCAGAATTGGTGGATGCGTGAGGGCGTGGTAATGAGGGACACATTGGGGAAGCAGTCGTCAGTGTTATTAGTCAATATTCCAGAAGCTTACCCTCCTTTTCTGAAGAGGATCATTTTCCACATGCTCCCCTCAGCCTACCTCCGCCACACTCCTTTGTGCATGACCTGTGGCAAGATGTGTCCGTGTGCATGACTCCCTGAAGTGGAAAACTCCTGGGTGTGGAAACAGAATGTGTACGTTGTCAAGGTGTCTGGGGGAAGCGGCAGCACGACAGGTGATGAAGGAATGCAGAGGAGTTGCTGGAACGTGGCCGGGAGCCAAGCAAGGGCTGTCATTGATTCCAGAATCCTGTCGAACCATAAATGCCAGGGGAGCTCAATGCAATAATGATCGGATGCAAGAAAAAGAAAAAAATATATATACATATATATATATAGGATAGAAAATTCTAAATGATGACTTTGATATGTGACTCAAAACTTACCCTCCCTGTGCATAGCCTATCACAAAGACTCCCAAAGAAGGAACTGTGACCCTGGTGAAGATACGACGGGACAACTCTTACGCAGGAGAACAGCAGCTTCACCAGGGCACGGAAAAGGCAACATTGAAAATATTTCACTGCAGAACAACCAGTAACAAGCATTATCTGGAAATGAATGCTGTTCCCAAACCTCTTCCATCTGTTATCTTGGATGAGGTGGGGCCTGCAATTCTCATGGCCAATGTCGACAAGTCTCTGATACGCGACGCTCGTAGATATCCTGCATTCAACTCTCTTGCGTGGCTAATGCTGCTCCCAAATTCCCGCACGTGAGCACAACTGTGTTGCTGAAGCTGTTCCCAGATGCCCTTCATTTCATCCGCCTGCACGGCGCGGGCTGCTCTCTGATCTCCCTCTTACTCACCTGTGTAATTTGGACAAGACAGCATGGTTTTGCTCTGAGCAGAAGCCTGTGTTAGGAACTGTTGCCAGTTCTCTTACTGCAGAAAAGCCTCAACGACTTGGATGATGGCAGTCTGTGAGGCTCAAAAGAACTGGAGGTCTCAGAGGTCTGATCATGATTCTAGTGCAACTAAGTTCACAGCAAATTATTTCACAGTTTGTCTTTCAATTTGTTGCTTAGATTTTCTTCTTGAAAACTCCAGAAAGTGGTATAGTGCCATTTGTGCCCCAGCTGAGCTTTAAGGGAAGGCTAATTGGTTTGAACTGTTTATATATTTATTTATGTGTTTATCTGTTTCGTTGACTTGTAAGATGCCATGTGCCACTTCAGGGGCTCTGCCCTTACTGACATTCTTGGAATCACTCTAAAGCCCCTTTATGGCTGGACATTGCTTAAAACAGTCACAATGATTGTGCACAAATGAACCCTACCATAGGCTTCAAATGGCCTTTACTCAATGCTTAGGGACCTGTGAAGAGCCTTAAAGCATGTTTGCTTTTGCAAACATTCTGAGACTCTGCAACTGTGTCTTACACCAGCTTGCAAGGTCTCATGATGTGGCAGGTTTCTGAAAAATCTAGCATTGATGAATTTTTTTACCGACAATTCTGAGTCATTATGTAGCAGCGTGGTAAGACTTGCAGTAGATTCTGCATCAACATTACCATGTCTAACGTTCATAAAAGCCCATGCTGTGTTGTTTGCACAGGTCATGCAAGCCGTGTGCTTGCTACATGCTTCCCAAGCTGTGCATGACCTGATGCTGCAGTCTTCTAAGGAGCTTTGAAAGCCTGATGCCGTCCCAGGCATCCATGAATCGCCTACTGTTGAAGGCTTTCTGTGGGTCCAGCGCACCCTAGCCTTACTTTGGTCCCCTCAGCTCTTGCATTCTCTGACATTGTCCTAGACTTCAGAGACGGCATGCTTCTAACAACCTGCCCAGTGTAAAGTAATAGAAGGCGTTGCAGATCATGCACAGACTAACATTGTTGCAAGCCCCGTGGATCTTGCACGGCCTGATGTCCCAGCAGCCTTGCAAAATCCTAAGCAAACTATTATAGATGCAGGCTTTGCAGATCTTGCAAGTATGGATGCTTCTGCCGACTTCATAGATCTTGCAATAGTCAATGTCACTTCCCGCCTCAGAGTTCTTGCAAAGCCAAATGCGGCTGCATGCGTTTGGGATCTTGGAAAGCTAAATGTAGAAGGAGGCTTTAAAGATCTAGCTCTTCCTGGCTTTTTGCCAAGATCAACAGATTTTGAGAAACCTGATTTTACTGGACACTCAGGTGAAAGTGCTGCATACTAACAAGACAGTGAAAAGTCTGATTGTATGGGAGGATTCATATAGCATTCGCTGTCTCACATTGCTCTAGTTTTAAAAGGTTTTGCAAAGCCCAACTTCCTTTGTCCAGATCACATCTACAGTCCAATGTTCCTGATATCCTCCAGAGGCTTATGTTACTGTAGGCCACTGAAGGCTTCAAGAGATCTTGAAATAAAGGAAGTTGCTGCAGGCTTCAGGGAACCTGCGCAGCCTTGCGTGGTTGCAAGCTTCCCAGATCTTGCACGGCTTGTGGTTTCTACAGGTTTCCAAGATCTCATACAGCCTGGTGTTACAACCAACGTACAGAATCTTAGACAGCCTGTTGCAACAAACCTGCTTTCTGAAACCGTCAGGCGGTGCCATAAGCCTCAGTGATCTTGCAATGCCTGATGTCACTACAGGCCTCATGGATCTTGCACGATGATGGTTACTTCAGGCTTACGAGATCTCAAAATGCCTGACATCATTACAGGCTACAGAGATCTTGCACAGCTTCATGTCACTACAGGTTTCAAAGAGCATTAAACAGCCTGAAGTTACAACAGGCTTCAGAGATCTTGAAAGGTCTGATGGTACTGCAGGCTCTCATGATTTTGTGCATCCTGATAATATTATAGGCTTCGCTGATCATGCACAACTGATATTACCGCTGTTTTAAGAGATCTTGAACAGCCCAACACTGTGCCCGTGTTCTGGTCCCTTGTACAGGTGGAGGTCATTGGATGCAGCCAATCCCAGCGCAATCGGGCATCTCTGCAAGTTTACCAAGAGGCCATGGCGGGTACTCAAACAATACTGTCCCTTTTTCTCAGCATATATTCCCCCTCACTATTCAGTCTGAGTGAGAGGAAGTTGTTTGCTCATGCTTTTCTCAGGTGGCTTGCTCTCAAGCATCCAGGGTACAGTCACAACAATGTCTCCACTTCTGTGAGCGATGTTACGGGACTAAGACCTGAAGATATAAGCAACAAGTATTTTTGGAGGATAGCAGAGCCAGTTCACTTTGGGTTCCCAGCAGTATGCTGATCTGCACCGTCTTGGCTGCTTGGCATAAGAAGTGGTGGGGCATACAACTTCATCTTGAAAATTGAGCTCACAGATGAGGGAGGGTAAGGAACAGAGACAGCACCACAGATCTGGCGGGCAATCCCAAGCAGCAAACAGAGCCTCCATCCTGTTGATGTCATAATTGGTACAAAATGTACTGCCTGGGAAACACGTTATGCTCTGTGCCGCGCATAGGTTGCAGCCCAAGGCGTAATAGATTAAAAGCAGGAAGTTTACACGTAATTCACTGGAAACTGTTGAAGGCTTCCTAGCAGGGAATCTGAACTTTAAACTTCACGTGGACCAATGAGTGAACAGCAAATTGCATAGCGTATAATGAAGTCTGCACACTAAGGAAGGGGGAGGGGTGAGATCATGAATGTGGTACTGATGGTTGAACACTACATGATAACAGTTAACGCAAGTCCACAAGATGTCGGCACATATCTAAAGGTGAAATCGGGCTGTACAGAAAGGGCCATCTTTCATGTGCCCAGGCATGAGGTAAGAGTTGGGCTTGTAGTCTTTGCCAGATGAGGAAAACGCTCTATATAGGTTTGGTAACTTCATTTAAGTCTCCTCTAGTGTAGCCTCCTTTTCAGCGACCGTCACATTTCACCCTATTCGTCTCTTTTAGACTGATCATCCGCAACAGCTACTTGATGCACTAGATGAGGGGATTTAGAAAGTGGAGTGGGCAACTTTTATTTAGATGATTTGTTTTCTTATGTGGCATATCTCGGCAAAGACCCAAAGTGGCCATTTTATGCTTTAAAGACAGGACGCTGAATATGGTCTCTGCCCTGCTATCTGGATGCCTAAGACCTACCCCGTCACATGCCGATGCACTAAGGGTGCCAGGAACCGGTGGGCTTCTCCCACCCAAATGCATCTTCATCGATCTTTCACTCTCCGGTGGACAAGCAAAGAATGCAGAAGAGAATGCCAGCCTATCATCATCATCAATCGCTGGACCTTTGCTTGCTGTTTTGGCCAATCGGATCCAATCGACCATCCTCCTAGCACACATTGAGGGTGATTGGAGGAAGCCCTATACACATTTCTGTACAAAAGAAGTAACATGCACCCACCCGTTAAACTAAGGCAGTGTGGGTCTGGTAACCAAGCAGCTGAAATGGCAGTCTAGATTACCTTGCAACTGGGGAGAAATGGGAAAGAGTTAGAGTGACTAAATTTCGCAGTCGGCCGGAGAGGAGGAGGGCAGTTCCGGTTTTTCACACCATGTCGTCCTGTCCCAACAAGCTTCTTCAAAACAGTCAAATGTCCCAGTTTTAGGAAAAACTTCTCCAATAAATGGTTCCATTCGAAGTGCATAGAAAGCATTGTGCCTGAGATTATGTAACATAAACCGCTTTTGTTGCTTCCAGGAAGACAGACGGCTAAAAGACATACATTACTAGTCATATCACTGCGGCAGTGGTCCATTTTACACTAGTCTTCTGGTGAAAAGAAACCTCTGACATACCCATCATTCCTAGGTCTTGGCTATTCTGATTGGCCATACCTTAAGACTCCAGCTTTGATGTTCCTTTTCTTTGTTTGACTCTGAAAAATGGCCCTGGTTTTTGGTTTGAAAGATCTGGTCACCATCAGAATGGCGGGATAACGACAACAATTCGGCCACAGGTCTAGTTTGTATTGCCAAAAGAAAAAGAGATCAATAATCCGAACTATGGACATGTGATTTGATTGGGTCAAACATGGTCACCTGATGTACTGAAGGCGGAGTCACGAGCGCAGAACTTAGCAATACATTTCACAACAGCGGAGGTGCTACCAAGACCTCAGCTGTCCCACAGACCTTTCCTTTTTTTTCACCAGTGTGAGGCACACCCACAACCTTGCCACACTCCCCCTGAGTGGGCAGGCCATGCCCAACCTGCTCAGATTTGACACTAATGAGAGATGCATCCCTGGTTGTATATTGCAAATGTGGCCTAGAGCTATACCGTTTAAACACAGAATACCTGCATTTTACAACGCATGTAATCCCTTTAAGAATTTTGGTTTTCTGTCTCTGGAAGGGGTGGATTCGACCTTCCTTTGTAACTTACAAGACTTGGGGCACGCCCTTCCCTTTGTGGGTTCCCCAATATTATGATTTTGTTTGGTGGCCTTTAGCTCCACACCTACAGTCGTACGGCCTAATGATTCCTGCTCCCCACAGTACATGACTGCGTCTTTGGCTAAATCCTACCCAAGTCTTCTGGATTTGCTACCTCTAAAGTCTCCATAGCTATGCACCCGGTGGCGTATCTACTTAACACTCACAGATAGACACGTCATATCTCCTCTGAAATGGCCTCAGCAGAATGGAACAGCGAGTACCGAACCAAACACCTTCTGGCTGCCCAATTTACCCCTAATGTCACTTTGAATTAACTACAATTTCAGGCGTTCTTACTTCCAGTCACTCAGATAGTTTCAAATCCAGTTCACCATCCAGCCTCCCATTCCAAAGACGCTCAAATCTTTTACAAGACTTGTATAATGGATTGGATCCAAGGCTTCACAGAAATCGACTGAGATCATATCCCTCGCCTTGATTTGTTTCTCTGCCCATTCCTTGATTAAGCTGAATTACCTTTTGTCTGCTACTTATGACCTCTTTTACATTCATCCTTCTGTGTGCTCTTTTAAAGATAGTAGAGTATTATTTGTTTAGGTGACATTGTTTCGATATCCCTGCTGATGTCCCCACCGCTTCCCCCTGTTCCTTGTAGTTGTCGGGTCTCCTCCTTCTTGGTCTTTGTGCATTTGGACTACATCCACCTTTATACAGGTCTCAGGACCACTCTTGTCTATACTGAGCAACTGAAGAGGGGTGAGGATTACAACCCACCCCCCTAAACCCCCAACTGCTCCGACATCTTTGGCTTGCCCAATCGTCTCCTTTTATTCCACCCCGGAAGCTACAGCACGACTCGCACTTTCAATGCACCTCGGCTTGTACTTCCTGTTGTGACAAGTCTGTGTTAAGACTGTTTGAAGACATCTGCAGAATGTATTGCAAAGGTACCCCCCCAACCCCTCCCCCCAGATTAATAATAAACACCCTGCCCAGCCATAGAGACAATCATTCTCAATGCTGGGTCCCACAGTTTTTAGCAGTCTATCTGTAGATCTGAGTTTTGAATCACATTTCCTAATTGCACAAGATATCAATAAAAAAAAACCAGCATCTCTACTTAGTCCCACACTCTGCCTGAATCTGATGATTAGAACACGTGCACTGAGATCCCCATCGAGCTAGTGCAATAAAGTAAGCTGCCCCATCTAAAAAGAAGTGCATTGGCTCATGGATTCATTTCATTTACTCTTATTTGTGCCTTTGCACTCCGGATTGCTATCCCTCATTGTACCTCGCTGGTTTCCCCAAAAAATCTTCTCTGAACAGGTGCTGCTAGAATTTGTTCAACTTGTGAAAAGATCCCCTCTTGCGCTTACCCTTTCTTCCACCCCTTGGAGTGCGATAGTGGCCTTTTCCCTCTTGGTTTCCTTTGCTTGCTCACTAGAACAGTGTGCAGTATCTATCACGACTCACCTGATCTTCCATACCTCCTGCACATCAATGTCGATTTCTCTGCCCTGCTAGTAGGACCTCTTTACAGAATGGAATCTCCGAAAATCTTAAGCCCGTTGCCTGGGGTATGCAGATACTCAACCACTTTTTATCATTTCAAGAGCACAGTTTGATCTGAAACACTCCAAGCCCGAGTGAAATGTTGTGGTTGTTAGCAAGCTCTTTAACTAGCTCCTTAAGGACGCGAAGAGCGAAGAACGTAAGAATTCAAAGACATCCCTACGTCAAGTTGCAGGCGAAGCTCAGAGCACTTCAGTCAAGACCTGTCAACTAAAGACACCCGCCTATCAGCACTTGCTTCATTGTAACTGAACTGTGACACATGGCAATCTGTTCCCCTGTATGCACCTGCCCTCTGCGTGAAGATGGCCCGTGTATTTCATTAATGTGAATGGCCCCTCTGGTTTGCCCCCACATTCCTCGTGCACCTGTTCCTGTAATGCCATAAGGTGCCTCTCTCCTCCACTGAATGCTTTCTCAATTAGATATACCCAACTATGGCCAACTCCTTACAATGACTGGTCATGTCTCTACCCTATCACCTGCCACCAAGCCTTAGTACCTGAGGTGTGGTTGCTCCTACTACAAGCACTGGGAGGCATGGCCTCCCAAGCTGTGCTCTTTCTTTGTGTTAATGCCCTTAGCCGAAGTCTCCCTTCTTCACGTTGATGGCTGTAAGTACACTGAATCATTTTGGAGGTACGCCTCTCTGCTGCTCCCCTCTGCTTGTTTCCAATTCAGTACATATGCCGATGGAGCGTATTCAGTCTTCATTTTGGCTTTCCAAGGGTGTCTGTGGGTCAGATACCATAGGCTGGTGGAAGCCAAAGGGGAGGTTAAGACCTGTGTGATTTTGAGGTGTACTCCCCTATGAAGTCCCACAGCAGTGGGATCCTGGGTAAATCACAGAGATAAGGCAACGTTAGTTGTGAGTGCAGCAAAGGTGCAAGTGTAAAGCTGGGGCCATATCGACTTAACCTTCAACAAGAACGGTATTGTTAATATTATAGGTTGTTGGGCTGCTTCGAAAGGCCATTAGCCGCGCGTTCACAGTGGGTGAAAGGCGGCGGGCCAAACCATAAAACCATCGGTTTGTTTCGGCTCTTGAGTCTAAGCATATGTCATCT
Organism: Ambystoma mexicanum; assembly: GCF_040938575.1. Classification (NCBI taxonomy): domain Eukaryota; kingdom Metazoa; phylum Chordata; class Amphibia; order Caudata; family Ambystomatidae; genus Ambystoma; species Ambystoma mexicanum. The sequence continues at coordinate 612,396,932 of NC_090925.1, read as the reverse complement.
GGTCTCGAACAATCAAACATTGTGATGTCATAAAACAGAGACGGAGGACTTTGGATTTGGGTGAACCTCTGAAATCCCTCAGGAACAGGGAGTATACTGTTTTAGGAGTAATCTGCAGCACCGTTACCACCATTATGTGGTGAGCAATGCGTATTACTGAGAAGATGCCCATCGTCTTCTCACTTGCTGAGCCCTCTCTTCCTTTTGACAGATACGGGTAAGGAAGTGTTGGAGGAGAGAGGCGGTGGAAGGAAGGGAAATGGGTAATGCCATTGTTTGACTAAGGAGTTGGCAGTGTGTCAGCAAGGAGGCTGGTAGTATCTTTGTTAAGGAGTGGCAGCCATGTTTTAAGGGATCCATTTTTGGAATGGAGATGCAGCAGGATAAGTGGAAGATTGCAGCATTTAAAGAAGGATGCTGTCAGAATAAATAGAGATGGTGATCGGGAGCAGGCAGCCATGGCCAGGCAGTGTTTAGAACGTGAATGACGGCTCAGGGTTTCAACATAGGTTTCCAGTCTGGCACTGGGTTCTCAGAGGAAAACATCCTGCTTCCAAATAGTGCCTAAGCCCGCAGGACCACAAAGCATATCTTAAGTTTGGTTGGGTCACACAACAAGACTGCTTCCAACAGCTTCCAGCAGCCGAGACCCGGCAGAAACATTTCACACAGAAACTACCTAGCAAACACGGTGTGAGGATGTTTGAGGAAAGGGCGCCTGCCCAGTGATTTGCACCGGCATAGTCTGGCACGTAAGCCGTTCAGCAGCATTAGCTTGTTACATAGTGTGGTTTCTTTTGGTACATCTGAACATGGATAGTTTGGAGTCAGAAACAAGACTATTAGTGGCATCTGAAAAGTTCATCAAAGCCCTTTGAAGGAAAGGCTCTTGTTCAAGAAACCGACCTCAACTAAACCTGCTATCTATAGAAAACATCTAGATTCTAAAGTTGTGTTGCCTGGTATCCCCTACGCGCCGGCATACTGTGTGGAATATACGTAGACTTTGAATATTTATGTAGAGTTCAAGGCAGAATGAATGGCCTCTTGGTGGTCCTTGGCCAAGGCATAGGATGTTGACAAGTAATTAAAAAAAAATGTTTATGGTTTAAAACAAACCTTTGCAATTCACCACATTAAAACATATACACACATTTTACAGTTTATGACATACCAGCGTGTAAACACATTTTTACACTTCTAAAATGGATAGAAAGATATTAGCATAATTCCCAAGTGAAAACACAACTGCTCAAAACATCCATAAAACTACCAACATTTTTGTCATTTACATGAATCTAAAACCTGTCCAGATCTCACCGCAGCAGGTATCATGGCAACTGATCTGCCCCCACCCAACATGCTTAACCATAAGTCCTCTGAACCAACATGTGCCAAATTGTTAACAATATTACCGAATAATGTGAAACACTGGGGCAGCAGCGCAGGACAGAATAGTGGAAGGTGGTTTAGATCTTCCATACCCTCAAATTGCACCAGAATCTGCAGAAAGCCAGTTCCTTGGGCAACCTATTTCTCCTTCGTCAATGGCACATTAAAACGAAATCTCATGAAATTACTCCCATAACTCTGATCAGAAAATCTTAATGCGTAAGATTCCGCCGGAGCTGCTCTCTTATGAATACTGCTCAGATGACCATACAAAGTGAGCTGACCAAGTGCCTCCCTTGTTCAAATCCAATCTCTTAATATCATGGTAGCTTTCATCTTGGAAGGATTAGAGATCAGGGTATCAGTTGGCATAGACCCCTGAGTTGTTCCTGGCAGTAGCTCACAAAGTCATTTATAGGGGATCAGGTATGAGAATACGCCGCTACCCCTATATTGGCGTACATGGTATCAGGCGGAGGAAGAAGACATTTCTGGTATGCGGCCAACTGCTTCCACACTGCTTTACTACGCATTGATTGCAAGCCCAACTCATGTTGCATGACTACTAGGGGAGCACACTGTGGGATACAATAAAATGTCTTCCTCCAGAGCAAAGCTTCATAGTAGTCTCATTCCTCCATCAACCAGATGGGGAGGACCTCCAATCCATAAAGAAGGTTTGGAACCACTTTCACAAATGTGAAAGCGTGATGTTACCCTTCGATGAAGTCCATTGTGTATTTGGAATGCGGTAGAAGAGGCTTTGGAGCGTTCCCACGAGCTTCATCGCGGCCAATCCAGTTTTAGGCATATCCATGTGAGCCTGTTGCCAAGTTGCAGGGCTGCTCCTTTTGGGTTTGCAATTATTCATAGCTTAAAATTGTTTATGGGAGTTGGCTGGCTGTGACATGGATTGGCACTATAGGGGGGCGTTTCCTGCGAAACCTCTTGTTTGTAAGCACTGTTTCTGAAGATAAGTGTCCCTATTGCAAAACCTAGACTATCTTTTTCTTATATAAGAAAGTTAACCAGCAGACCATATTTCTTTAGGATAAGTATATTTTTTCTTCGGTTCTTATTCAAAAATAATATTTTGTTCACTTAGATAGATATAAATAAAAATAAACAAATAGCACAGAACTGAAAGCTGTTAACAATGGATCATCAAAGAGAATGAAAGAAAGCCGAAATAATGTTTCGTGCCTAAGTGCTTTATCAAGGCTAATAAATATAATCTTTGCTTGGTCTTTTTACAAATAATTGTATCTAACATCGGGAGAAGGCATAGTGTTGTGTGCTTTTATTTTTCCAAATGTGCATGTAAATGCTTGTTCTTTATGTTAGGAATTGCACAAAAGTTGTACCTTGGAACTTTGAGACCGTTCTCACTTATACAAATTGGCTATGAAGAAGTCTTTTTGAAACAATCACAAGAATATATCTAAAATGTACATTTGGAATGTTGACCTCAGGCTATTAAGGAATACCAATTTTGAATCAAAGTTCTAAGAGACGATGTGTGTGCAATTCATAACATAACAAAAAGAACAGATAAGTATACGCACATTTGGAAAAAGAAACGTGCATCGATACGCACAGGACTGTGCTTCTTTTCCGTGTAAGGCTTGTAAAAAGACCAAGCAAAGATAATATTCAACAGCCTTGATAAAGAGCTGAGGCAAGAAACATGGATCATCTTTCTTTCTATCTCTTGATGATCCAATACAAACAGCTTTAATTTCAATGTTATTTATATTATATATTTTGTATCTATGTTAAAAAAATTATATATTTTTAACTATACCTATAAAATCAAGGGAAAAAAGTGGATAAGAACCCAAAAATAAATAGACTTTTCCTAAAGATGCCTGGTCCATCGTTAACGTTATTACATAAAACAGATAGCCTGCAATTCAGGCACTTGCTTACAGAAATAGTTTTAGGCATATGACCGGCTCAAGAACACATGAAGGGCCTCGAATGAAGGAAAAAGGTGATAGGTCACATACAGTATCAGGTGGCAGGTTTCACATGTTTACTGGCTGGCAGAACAAAAGGAGCTACGGTGATACAGTAAGAGAATGCTACATACATAGGAGAGCAAACAGGGAAGTAGGATCCAACTTACAAGGGCAAGCTGGGTCCTTTACGGCTTTGGAGCAGAGTAAAGCATTGGTGTCTTCGTCATGATGTCAAGGTAAAGGCGAGGGTGAGAGTTTGTGAAGGCATACAGGTGAATTGTTTTTTTTATTTTTCATTGTCATAATTAAACCCTGATCCAACAAACATGGCTAATGTGGCTAGAGTGCTGCCGCGTCAAGACACTCTAGTGGCAGCAGTTCTGATGCCCTAATTTCACCACATGGTCCCTGAGTGAGGTCCTCCCAGCACAGAATCCAGACAATTGCCCTGAGCATCCCATGCCTCAGGTTAGGGAAGCTCCAAGACTACCCTGGTCTCTTGCACCCCAGTGAGTCATAGCCATCAATGCAATGCCTCTGGAGTTAACGCTACTCGTAAATCTCACCATGCGCGGACTATCACAAGGCACTAGGAGTCGTGTAGAAGGCTTCTTTAGAAGGGCAGAAAAACTATTGATATGTATATACAGTGGCATCATTCTGAATTAAAACATATAGGTATGGGCCGTCCAAAGTGCCAGAGAGCTGGGCGACCTGCATTCACGGGAAACCTGGGTGACCTCTCTAATGAGTCAACCACCAGTAAACAGATGAACACGTCTAACCATAAGGATCCATGCAGCAGGTGGATCCGGCGTACCTTTCTTCTCAGTCTAACTTGTTTCCCTGCCGGTGGAGCACACACCTTCACAATAGCATCCGTGGCAAGATGGCAGCTGAGCTTGCATGAGTCCCGGGTAGAGTACCTCAGGCAGGAGGGCTCAAAAGGGAAAGCTAATGCCGATGTAAGGTACATCTGTTGCACTAAACAAGCCGAGGCACTGCAAGGTGGGGTTTGGCCTCTGCGGAAGATGGGCCCACCCTGCCCGCCTCAGCCGGTCTCCTGGAGATTACAGTTCATTTTCCCTGCTACACGTGCAATATATTGTTCTGAATGTTTCCACAAAATATGAGCTCAGTCAAGGGAGATCTTTGAAATCACTGTAGCTATAGGTGTTTTATGTATTTTAAAGTGACTTTTATTCTGAGTGCAATATTTCCATAGATTTATAGTAACTAGTACGCTTTGTGTTCCAGTCTATGTATAGCAAATGCAAATAAGTTTAAACTTTGTACAGAAAACACAAAAAAAGTTTGAAAACCAAAATAGTTGGCCCTGGGCTGTTTGTTCCTTTGTGTACTTGTGCGTTTCTTCAGTATGAGTCAGTATTTATCTTGTGTTATTCTGTGCTTTGTGCTTACTGTAGGGTTTTTCGGTGGTGAATGCTGTTTTGCGCTTTATAGCTTCCTGCCTTCATTTTTTTAGACTCCTGTCTGCACAAAATGCAATAAAAAGATTTTATTACACCTGTCACTGCTGCTTTCTCAGGAGTCAATATTCCCTGCAGCGGGGGTCGGGGTCAAAGGTGACAGGTGCTATGACATGTCACAGCATGCCACGTTTCCATGCCGTGGATGAGAGCAGACTGTGTTCTGTAAAACATTGGAAGAGTATTAAAGCGACAGAAAAAGACGAACAACAGAAATGTGGCGTATGAAAAATAATTGTAGAATAACAAAAGAAAAAAAAAGAAAAGTGGATTCGAACCCCTGATTCTACAGCCTGTTCGGAGGATCAGCGTTGTAGCTGCCAATGTGCTTCACTCAGTATGCATCTATGTAGGTGTAGAAATACAGCCTAAGTCCTTAGTAAGGCTGGCATATGTTACGAGGTCGTGCTTCATTTCATGAAAGAAAAACATGTGTTGTTCGCTCAAGAAGTATTTTGGAGTACACATAGTACAGTGAGAACATAATTATCTCCTAGAGCTACTGTTATAAATCTCACTTTCACAGACTATGTTTTGCGCAATGGTCATTCAAAGGCATTCGAACTTTGTAATCGGTTAATAGCATGTGTTAATGTTAATGTGAAAGGTATTTGTACCGTGCACCGTCGCCACCGAAGTGGTCCCCAGGCACTCTGGCGGATCTGAAAAGGAGAGTGTGGAAAAAAGGGGGCTTGGTGGGGGATTAGTAGGGTGTAGTTGGGAATAGGAGGTTAGTAGGGTGTAGTTGGGAATAGGAAAGTGAGATTTGGGATGTCATGTTGGCAGCTTCAGCTCGGTTTGCATGGTTTGCTGATCGTAAGCCTGGTTAACAGGTCTGTGCGAACTCCCATGTACTGTTGTGCTGGGTTATGCGTTGTTAGTCTGTTACTGCAATTTTGTGAAGTTCGTGTGGATTGCTGTGCAGAGAGATGGTTGTCTGGTTTTCTGTATGAGAGTTGTATGAGGAAAGTTGAGAGTTTGATTAGCAGGTTTTTTGTTTTTCTTACATTTTTATTTTATTTTTCTGTCTCTCTCTTGCCACTTTGTCTTTGCTTTTCTGCGCGCCCTCATTCTGGGTCATTGATGTTTAGGTTAGGCGACTGTGGTCCCTCCCTACTCGTCCCGTGTGGGGATCTTACCTACCTAGGTTTCTTCCGTTGGTTAACGTTATGGGGCATGGGTGGCCAGTGCATCCCCTCCTCCTTATGCTTCGGTGCTGAATTGATTTAGGGGTTATGGGTTTCTCCCTGGGAATCTTTGGCTCTATGTTTCCTAGTTGTTTCCTCCTGTTTGTGGAGCAAAGAGTCAGGTTTTGAGTTGTTTTCTCAATTCCAGGAGATCCTTTGTGTTGCAAATGTTTTTTGGTAGGTGATTCCAAGATTTTGGTGCCAGGTGAGAGAGCGATGATCCTCCGAATTTCCTTTTATTGTATGTTTTTTTCTAAGCTAATGGCGTTGCTTGATCCGAGTGGTCTAGTCGGATGGTAGACGGTTATTTACTCCTTTAGGAACTTGACTCCTTGGCCGTGGATTGCCCTGTCTGTCATGCACATCATTTTGAACATTATTCGCTGTTTTATTGGTAGTCAGTGTAGCAGTTTCAGCGCCGGGGAAATGTGTTCTCTTCGGGGTAGTTTGAGCAGTGGTCTGGCCGCAGCGTTTTGGATGCATTAGCATTTTTTTAATAGTCGTTCTGGCATTCCAAGGTATAGGCTGTTGGCGTAGCCTATTTTAGACATGATGAGTGTGATGATGGTGAGTGTTTTGGGGGTGAAAGAGAGGAATGGTAAGATCCTTTTTACTGTGTGTATTAGGAAGAAACATTTCTTGATTATCGCGTTTACTTGTGGCTCCAGTTTTAGTTTGTTGTCTATTAAGACTCCCAAGTTCTTTACTGTCGTTGAAGGAGTTGGTGCTGTTCCCAGTTCCGTCGGCCATGGGATGTAGTGATTGTTTTCCCCATTTTCTTATCTGATCATTATGTCTGTTTTGTCAGGGTTGAGTTTGAGGCTGTTAGTGTTCATCCAGCTGTAGAGTTCCTGTAGGCATTCTTCCAGGGTTGTGTTTCCTTCCTGTGTGTCTTGTATTTTGTAAATGATCTGTGTGTCATCAGCATAATTGTAGCAAGGGAGGCCATGATGGAGGCCAGGAGCTTGATTAGAGGCATCAGGGACATGATGAAGAGCAGTGGGGGAGAAGGAGGATCCTTGTGGTACTCCACAGGTGGATTCCCTTGTAGTGGATTTGAAAGGCTTGATCAGTGATTCCTATTTCTTCAAATTTCCTGACGAGGATTTCATGGTTGACTGTGTCAAATGCTGCAGAGAGAGCCGGGAGTATTATAGCTGTGTTTTTGTCAATGTTTGCATTAATCTTAAAATCGTCCCAGATTGAAAGCAGCACTGTTTCCGTTCCTCTCATCGGCCTGAAGCCTACTTGTGCTTGGTTCAGCAGTTGGTGTTCTTCTATGAATTCTTGCGTTATTCCATAGATGTATGTTTCAATTATTTTCGCTGTGTAGGGGATGTTGGAGATGGGTGTGTAGTTGGGGAGGTCATCCACCTTTCCTGCTGTGTCCTTGAGGAGCAGGTTTGATGTATTGCCGATTTGAATGATCGTGGTACTTTTCTTGTTGAAAGTGCTAGTTTGAAGAGGTTTCTGTAGTATTCCATGGCCATTCCTTGTGTGATCTAGCCATGTTTCGGTTATGAGTAAGATGTCGATACCCCCGTCAGATACAAGGTCAAATATCTCTGTGGCATGTTGGACATTGATCTAGCATTAATTAGGTTGCAATGGATCTTTATTACACGGTTGGGATCTGTTGTAGTTCTTCTGTGATGATGTCACACATTGGTCGGTGGTCCGTGTAGTTAACTTCCTTGTGGAGGCGATCTGTTAGATTGATTCTTGGGTTGCTTCATTCTTCTGATTCTTCATCTTCTGTGTTTTGATGCAGTTGTTGTCGCTGCCCGTGAGTTTTTTGTGATATACGGGGTGAGGGCGTTGGTTTTGTTCCTTTCTCTTCTCTGGAATTCTCTTCTTTTTTGGGGGTTCTCCTGAGTTCTTAGCGTGCCTGGACAAGTTGTTGTTTTTGAGGTGTCGAGGCAGTGAGACATTTGGAAGATACAGTGTCATATAAAGGGATTTTTCTCTTCTCGTGGTGTTTGTTCTGTTTTCTGGAGTGTTTATAGGGGTGTGTTCTGTATTTGTGGCCATTTCTGCTGGTAGAGGGTGTGTATCCTTGTTCCATTTCTCTTTCTTTGCATTCAACTCTGTGTTGGGGCATTTTGGGGTTCTTTGTGGTGGGACGATTTTGAATTTGGGTCACAGGGGCTGTGTTCCGCCAGTAGGACCTTGTATGTTTTGGATGATGTTGATTATCATCCTCTTCTGTCTTATCTAATGGTTATGATCCAGAGGTGGTGGTGAATATTGACCTTATATGCTTTGGGTGGTTTGATGATTATCCTCTTGTGCTATGATAGCGGATTGAGCTTCTGTGGACTTCTGTTTTATACGCTGGTTATGATCCGGAGGTGGTGTGAATATTGAGGCTGCTGATGTGGGTTGGCTAGGGTGTCTGCGTAAGAATGAGTTGTAGATGATGGAGGGGGTCTGGGTTGGGATTTGCTCTATGCTGCAATAGTTAGCTCAGGGTTCCAGGTGGTAGGGCAAGTGGTGGATTACGGTCCTGGCCTTATTTCTTCCGTGGGTGGAAGGTCTAAGCAGGGTGGTGTCTGTGTGCTAATCGTGGGTGGAGAGTAGCGCAGTAGGTATGACTCTGGGTTTCCTGAGTTGCAGGGCAGGGTTGTATTTAACTGGGGCAGTGACTTAGCTGTAAGTAGTTGTTTCCAGCAGACAGCTGGGTGAACCAGGACCGTTGGAAGACTTGGGTTTCAAGCTGATTTGAGATTCCTGTAAGCGGTTTAAATATATGAGTGGAGAAACCTAGGTTTGAGATACTGTATACTGCGGGGGGAGGTCTAGGTATCACAGTACGATCCAATAGGTTGATATAGGAGAAACACAACTCGATTTTAGATTCCTGGTTAGCTGTAGGGATGCCTAGGTTTCACCCCACATTACAATACTATACCCAGACTTGAGATTCCTGCATAGTGTGGGAGAGGCTTAGGTTTTACAATACAATACCAGAGGCACATTAGGGGGAGACAACAAGATTTGAGGTTCCTGTACAGTGGGAGAGAGGCCTAGGTTTCACAATGAAATACAATAGGTGGATATGGGGAGAAATCTAGGTTTGAGATTCCTGTATTATTGGAGAAAGGCCTAGGTTTCACCCTACAATACAATAGGCTGATAATGGGGGAAACCTAGATTTGGGGCTCCTATATAGTGGGCTGAAGGCCTGGGTTTCACCCTAAATGTGATGCAGGCCAATCCCCACAACACTGTCTCGACATGACACACCCTAGTACCACAATCTTCACAATTCTGTCTAAATATGACACAAGCCAGTATCACAACTCTGTCTACATGTGACACAAGTCAATCTTCACAATTCGGTCTTGTTATGACGCGAGCTAGTATTACAGTTCTCACTGGCTGTGACGTAATGCTAATTTTCACAATTCTGTCTAGATGTCACGCAATGCTAATTTTCACAGTTCAGTCTTGATATGACGCAAGCTAGTCTTACAATTCTGTCTACATGTGACGCAGTGCTAATCTTCACAATTCTGTCTAGATATGACACAGGATAATCTTCACATTCAGGCCAAGTGTGAAATGGGGCTATCTGGCATGGTCCGGCCGAGTGGCACAATCTATCTGGATGCAATATATGGCTAAGGGACAGTTTATCAACACAGTCAGTCTCAACAATTTGAAAATAGGATCATTTAGATGGGTTGGACAGTTTAATGGATAGGAGTAATTGCTGGGGCCCCCGGTCAGACCGCACCTACTTCTTCGGTCGCTGCTGGTTGACGGCTACAGGTGTCACAGGCTAGCATGGGCCAACACAGTCTGGAGATGTCTCTGTAGGCGCCGTCCTTTGAATCGGGTCCTTCGCAGCAGGGGCTGGAACGGGCAGTGGGGTTCCCTAGCATGATGACTGTTAAGAGGGTTGTGGGCCAATCACAATTGGGGGTGGGATTAAGCCTTGGTAAGCAATCAAGGCTTGGGGGGGATGGTAGGTGGGAAGAGGTCAGGGAATGGCAACTGGGCTCAAGAGAGGGGGGTCTGGGTGAGCGTCCCACAAAAGGAGCACTAGGAAGGGGCGAGGGCTCTAATGCACCACTAAACTACACCAGGAAGCAAAAATGAAGAGGTGAGGGGCTACAACACGGGGCTATAACCCACGGTGTTGTTGGAGTTACCAGTGACCAGTCGGGGCACGGGAGAGGGATGGGAGGTGGGAAGAGGTCAGGAAGTGGCAACGAGGCTCGGGAGTGGCAGAGGTTAGGGGAGCATCCCGCAAAAGGAGCACTAGGAAGTGCCTGGGGACTCTAAAGCACCACTCACCTGGGTCGGGAAACAAAATGGCGAAGTGAGGGGCTACAACACGAGTTTCTAAACCCTTGGTGTTGTTGGTGTTACCAGTGACCAAACGGGACTCGGAGGAGGGATGGGAGATAGGAAGAGGTCAGGAAGTGGCAATGGGGCCGGAAGAGAGCGGGTCAGGGCAAGCATCCCGCAAAAGGAGCACTAGGAAGGCGCAGGGGGCTCTAAAGCACCTCTCATCTGCGCCATGAAGCAAAAATGTTGTTGGTGTTACCAGTGACTTATCGGGGCTCGGGGGAGGGATGAGAGGTGGGAATAGGTCAAGAAGTGGCAACAGTGCTCGTGAGAGGGGGGTCTGGGTGCGTGTACCACAAAAGGAGCACTAAGAAGGGGCAAAGGGTTCTACAACACCACTCGCCTGCGCCAGGAAGTCAAAATGGCGAGGTGAGGGGCTACAACACGGGTTTCTAACCCTCAGCGTTGTTGGTGTTACCAGTGACAAATCGGGGTTCGTGGGAGGGATGAGAGGTAGGAAGAGGCCAGGAAGGCGTAACGGGCTCGGGAGAGGGGGGTGCCTGGACAAGCATCCCCCAAAAGAAGCACTAGGAAGGGGCTGGGGTCTCTAAAGCACCACTCACCTGCACCAGGAAGCAAAAATAGCTAGATAAGGGGCTACAACACAGTGTTTGAACCCTTGGTGTTGTTGATGTTACCAGTGACCAATCGGGGCTCGGAGTGGGATGAGAGGTGGGAAGAGGTCAGGAAGTGGCAACAGGGCTCAGGAGAGGGCTAGGGGGTCTGGGCGAGTATCCCACAAAAGAAACACTAGGAAGGGACTGGGAATCTAAAGAACTACTCATCTGCACCAGGAAGCAAAAATGGTGAGGTGAGGGGCTACAACACAGGGTTCTAAACCTCGGTGTTGTTGATGTTACCAGTGACAAATCATGGGAGAGATAGGAGTTGGGAAGATGGCATGAAGTGGCAAAAGGACGGGAGAGTAGGGGTAGGTCTGGGCGAGCGTCCTGCAAAAGGAGCACCAATAAGGGCTGGGGCTCTAAAGCACCACTCACCTGCACCAGGAAGCAAAAATGGTGAGGTGAGGGGCTACAATACGGGTTGTAACATTTGGTGTTCTTAGTGTTACCAGTGACCAATCGAGGCTCTGGGGAGGGATGGGAGGTGGGAAGAGGTCAGGAAGTAGTACAGGGCTCGGGGGAGGGGGGTCTGGGCAAGGGGCTCTAACACACCACTCACCTCCACCAGGAGACAACAAATGGCGAGGTGAGGGGCTACAACACGAGGTTCTAACCCTCGTTGTTGTTGGTGTTTCAAGTGACCAGCTGGGGCTCGGGGGAGGGATAGAAGGTGGGAAGAGGTCAGGAAGTCGGAGCGGGGCTCGGGAGAGGGGTGGGGGTTCTGGGCAAACGTCCAGCAAAAGGAGCACTGGGAAGGGGCTGGAGGCTCTAAAGCACTGCTCGCCTGCGCCAGAAAGCAAAAATGGTGAGTTGAGGGACTACAACACAAGGTTCCAAATCTCTGTGTGGTTGATGTTACCAGTGACCAATCGGGGAAGGGATGGGAGGTGGGAAGAGGTCAGGAAGTAGCAACAGGGCTCAGGAGAGTGGGCGTAGGTCTGGGCATGCGTCCTGCAAGAGGAGCACTAATATGGGGCTAAAGCACCACTCACCTGTGCCAGGAAGCAACAATGGCGAGGTGAGGGGCTACAACACAAGGCTCTAATCCTCGGTGTTGTTGGTGTTACCAGTGACCAATCGGGGCCCAGGGGAGGGATGGGAGATGAGAAGAGGTCAGGAAGTGGCAACGGGGCACGGGAGATGGGGTACTAGGTAGGCCTCCCGCAAAAGAAGCACTAGGAAGGGTTTGGGGCTCTAAAACACCACTCACCTGCGCCAGGAAGCAAATATGGCGAGATGAGCAGCTACAACACGGGGTTCTAACCCTCAGTGTTGTTGGTGTTACCAGTGACCAATGGGGGATCAGGGGGAGGGATGGGAGGTGGAAAGAGGTCACGAAGATGCATTGGGGCTCAGTAGATGGAGGGGGGTCTGGCAAGCGTCTCACAAAAAAGGAGCACTAGGAAGGGGGCAGAGCTCTAAAGCACCACTAGCCTGTGCAAGGAAGCATAAATGTAGAGGTGAGGGCCTACAACACAGGGTTCTAACCCTCGGTGTTGTTGGTGTTGCCAGTGACCAATCAGGGATCGGGGGAGGAATGGGAGGTGGGAAGAGGCCAGGAAGGGGCAACGGGCTGAGTAGAGGGGGAGTGTCTGGATGACCGTACCACTAAAGGAGCACTAGGAAGGGGCTGGGGGCTCTAAAGCACCACTCACCTGTGCCAGGAAGCAAAAATGGTGAGGGGAGGGGATACAACACAGGGTTCTAACTCTCAGTGTTGTTGGTGGTACCAGTGACCAATCAGGGCTCAGGGGAAGGATGGAAGGTGAGAAGAGGTCAGAAAGTGGCAACGGGGCTCGCAAGACTCTGGGGAGGCCTGGGTGAGCGTCCCACAAAAGGAGCTCAAGGAAGGGGATGGGGGCTCTAAAGCACCACTCACATGCACCAGGAAGTAAAAATGACGAAGTGAGGGGCTACAACATGGGGTCCTAACCCTCAGTGTTGTTGGTGTTACCAGTGACCAATGGGGGATCTGTGATAGAGATGGGAGGTGGGAAGAGGTCAGCAAGTGGCATTGGGGCTCGGCAGAAGGGGGGGTCTGGGCAAATGTCCCACAAAAGGAGCACTAGAAGGTGCTGGGGGTTCTAAAGCACCACTCACCTGTGCCAGGAAGCAGAAATGGTGAGGTGAGGGGATACAACATGGGGTTCTAACCCTTTGAGTTGTTGGTGTTACCAGTAACCAATCGGGGCTGAGGGGAGGGATGGGAGGTGGGAAGAGATCAGGAAGTGGCAACGGGACTTGTTAGAAGGGTGGGGGATCTGGGCAAGTGTCCCGCAAAAGGAGCACTGGGAAGGGGCTGGGGGCTCACCACTCACCTGCACCAGGAAGCAAAAATGGTGAGGTGAGGGGCTACAACACAGGGTTCTAGCACTCAGTGTTCTTGGTGTTACCAGTGACCAATCGAGGCTCTGGGGAGGGATGGGAGGTGAGAAGGGGTCAGGAAGTCAGAACGGGGCTCGGGAGAGAGGTGGGGGGGTCTGGGCAAGCGTCCTGCAAAAGGAGCACTGGGAAGGGGCTCGGGGCTCTAAAGCACCACTGACCTGCGCCAGGAAGCAAAAATGGTGAGGTGAGGGGCTAAAACACGAGGGCCTAATCCTCGGTGTTGTTGGTGTTACCAGTGACCAATCAGGGCCCAGGGGAGGGATGAGAAGAGGTCAGGAAGTGGCAACGGGGCTCGGGAGGAGGGGGACTGAGTGGGCATCCCGCAAAAGGAGCCCTAGGAAGGGGCTGGGGGCTCTAAAACACCACTCACCTGTGCCAGGAAGCAAAAATGGTAAGGTGAGTGGCTGCAAAACGGGGTTCTAACCCTCTTTGTTGTTGGTGTTACCAGTGACGAATCTGGGATCAGGGGAGCGATGGGAGATTGTAAGAGATCAGGAAGTGGTAACGGGGCTCGGGAGAACGAAGGGTGGGGGCACGCTTCCCGCGAAAGGAGCACTAGGAAGGGGCTGGGGTTCTAAAGCACCACTCACCTATGCCAGGAATCAGAAATGGCGAAGTGAGGGGCTACAACACGGGGTTCTAACCCTTAGTGTTGTTGGTGTTACTAGTGACCAATCCGGGGTCGGGGGAGAATAGGGATGTGGGAAGAGGTCAGGAAGTGGCAGGAAGTGGCAACGAGGCTCGGGAGGGGGAGGGTCTGACCGAGCGTTCCGCAAAATGAGCACTAGGGGCTGGGAAAGGGCTGCGGGGAGGGATGGGAGGGATGGGAGGTGGAAAGAGGTCAGGAAGTGGTATTGGTGCTCGGCAGAGGGGAGGGGATCTGGGCAAGCGTCCCGCAAAAAAGGACCACTAGGAAGGGGGCGGGGCTCTAAAGCACCACTCACCTATGCAAGGAAGCATAAATGTTGAAGTGAGGGACTACAGCACAGTGTTCTAACACTCAGTGTTGTTGGTGTTACCAGTGACCAATCGGAGATCAGGGGAAAATGGGAGTTGGGAAGAGGCCAGGAAGAAGCAACAGGCTCAGTAGAGGGGGGGGGTCTGGACGAACGTCCCACAGAAGGAGCACTAGGAAGGGGCTGGGGGCTGTAAAGCACCACTCATCTGCGTCAGGAAGCAAAAATGGTGAGGGGAGGGGATACAGCACAGGGTTGTAATTCTCTGTGTTGTTGGTGTTACCAGTGACCAATCAGGACTCGGGGTGGGATGGGAAATGGGAACGGGTCAGGAAGGGGCAACAGGCTCAGGAGAGGGGGGTGTCTGGACGACTGTCCCACAAAAGGAGCACTAAGAAGGGGCTGGGGTTCTAAAGCACCACTCACCTGTGCCAGGAAACAAAAATGCTGACGTGAGGGGATACAACACGGGGTTCTAACCCTGAGTTGTTGGTGTTACCAGTGACCAATCGGGGCCCAGGGGAGGGATGGGAGATGAGAAGAGGTCAGTAAGTGGCAACAGGGCTTGGTAGAGGGGGGAACTGGGTGGGCGTCCCGCAAAAGGAGCACTAGGAAGGGTTTGGGGGCTCTAATGTACCATTCACCTGCGCCAGGAAGCAAATTATGGCAAGGTGAGGGGCTACAACATAGGGTTCTAACCCTCGGTGTTTTTGGTGTTACCAGTGACCAGTCGGGGCTCGGTGGAGGGATGGGAGGTGGGAAGAGGTCAGGAAGTCACAACGGGGCTCGGGAGAGGATGAGGGTCTGGACAGGTGTCCAGCAAAAGGAGCATTATGAAGGGGCTCGGGACTCTAAAGCACCACTCACCATGCTCAAGGAAGTAAAAATGACGAGGTGAGGGGCTATAACATAGTGTTCTAACCCTCAGTTTTGTTGGTGTTACCAGTCACCAATCAGGGCTCGAGGGAGGGATGGGAAGAGGTCAGGAAGTGGAGGGAGCCGTCCTGCAAAAGGAGCACTAGGAAGGGGTTGGGGGCTCTAAAGCACCACTCACTTGCGCCAGGAAGCAAAAATGGTGAGAGGCTACAACTCAGGGATCTAACCGTCGGTGTTGTTGGTGTTACCAGTTACCAATCAGGGCTCGGGGAGGGATGGGAGGTGGGAAGAGGTCAGGAAGTGCAAACGGGGCTCTGGGAGGGGGGGTCTGGGCGAGTGTCCCACAAAAGGAGCACTAGGAAGCGTCTGGGGACTCTAAAGCACCACTCACCTGCGCTAGGAAGAAAAAATGACGAGGTGAGGGGCTACAACAAGAGGTTCTAATCCTTGGTCCTGTTGGTGTTACCAGTGACCAATCTGGGCCCAGTGGAGGGATGGGAGGTGGAAAGAGGTCAGGAAATGGCAATGGGACTCGGGAGAGGGCGCGTCTGGGCAAGCGTCCCACAAAAGGAGCACAAGGAAGGGGCTGGGGGCTCTAAAGCACCACTCACCTGTGCCAGGAAGCAAACATGGCGAGGTGAGGGGCTACAGCACAGGGTTCTAACCGTCAGTGTTGTTGGTGTTACCAGTGACCAATCAGGCCTCGGGGAAGGATGGGAGGTGGGAAGAGGTCAGGAAGTGGCAATGGTACTCGGGAGAGGGGGCGTTTGGGCAAGCGTCCCGCAGAAGGAGCACTAGGAAGGGGCTGGTGTCTCTAAAGCACCACTCACCTACGCCAAGAGGCAAAAATGGCTCGGTGAGGGCTACAACATGGTGTTCTAACCCTCAGTGTTGTTGGTGTTACCAGTGACCAATCAGGGCTCAGGGAGGGATGGGAGGTGGGAGAGGTCATGAAGTGGCAAACAGGCTCAAGAGAGGGGAGTGGAGGGGAAAGCGTCCCCAAAAGGAGCACTAGGAAGGGGCTGGGGGCTCTAAGGCACCACTCACCTGTGCCAGGAAGCAAAAAATTGTGAGTTGAGGGGCTACAAAATTGAGTTGTAACCCTCTGTGATGTTGGTGTTACCAGTGACCAATCAGGGCCCGGGGAGGGATGGGAGGCGGGAAGAGGTCAGGAAGTGGCAATGGGGCCGGAAGAGGGCGAGTCAGGGTGAGCATCCCGCAAAAGGAGCACTAGGAAGGCGCTGGGGGCTCATAAGCACCACTCAACTGTGACAGGAAGCAAAAATGGCGATGTGAGGGGCGACGACACAGGGTTATAACCCTAGGGGTTGTTGGTGTTACCAGTGACCAATCGGGGCTCAGGGGAGGGAAGGGAGGTGGCAAGAGGTCAGGGAGTGGCAATGGGGCTCGGGAGAGCTGAGAGGGATCGGGCCAAGCTTCCCATAAAAGGAGCACTAGGAAGGGGCTGAGGGCTCTGAAGCACCACTCACTTGCAACAGGAAGCAAAATGTGGTGAGCTGAGGGGCTACAACACGCGTTTCTAACCCTCTGTATTGTTGGTGTTAGAAGTGACCAATCAGGGATGGGGGACAGATGGTAGGTGGGAAGAGGTCAGGTAGCCCCTCACCTCGCCCGCAACTGGGCGAGGTGAGGGGCTACAACACAGGGTTCCCTCCGTGTTGTTGGTTACCAGTGACCAATCGGGGCTCGGGGGGGGGGGGGATGGAAAGAGGTAAGGGAGTGGCAACAGAACTCGGGAGAGGGACATCTGGGTGAGAGTCCCGCTAAAGATAAGCTAGGAAAGCGCTGGGGGCTCGAAAGTACTGCTCACCTGCGCCAGGAAGCAAAAATGGCGAGGTGAGGGGCTATAACACAGGGTTCTAACCCTCAGTGTTTTTGGTGATACCATTGACCAATCGGGGCTCAGGGGAGGAATGGGAAGAGGTCAGGAAGTGGAGCGGGCTCAGGAGAGTCAGGGGAGGTCTGGTGAGCGTCCTGCAAAAGGAGGACTAGGGGCTGAGAAGGGGCTGCGGGGAGGGATGGGAGGGATGGGAGGTGGAAAGAGGTCAGGAAGATGCATTGGGGCTCAGCAGATGGAGGGGGGGTCTGGCAAGCGTCCCGCAAAAAAGGAGCACTAGGAAGGGGGCGGGGCTCTAAAGCACCACTCACCTGTGCAAGGAAGCATAAATGTTGAGGTGAGGGACTACAGCACAGAGTTCTAACCCTCTGTGTTGTTGGTGTTACCAGTGACCAATCGGGGATCAGGGGAGGAATGGGAGGTGGGAAGAGGCCAGGAAGGGGCAATGGGCTCAGTAGAGGGGGGTGTCTAGATGACCGTCCCACAGAAGGAGCACTAGGAAGGGGGCGGGGCTCTAAAGCACCACTCACCTGTGCAAGGAAGCATAAATGTTGAGGTGAGGGACTACAGCACAGGGTTCTAACCCTCTGTGTTGTTGGTGTTACCAGTGACCAATCAGGGCTCAGGGGAGGGATGGAATGTGGGAAGAGGTAAGGAAGTGGCAAAGGGGCTCGGGAGAGTTGAGGGAAGTCTGGGCGAGCGTCAGGCAAAAGGGGCACTAGGAAGGGGCTGGCGGCACTAAAGCACCACTCACATGCACCAGGAAGTAAAAATGACGAGGTGAGGGGCTACAACAAGGGGTCCTAACCCTTGGTGTTGTTTGTGTTACCAGTGACCAATGGGGTATCTGGGGGAGAGATGGGAAGTGGGAAGAGGTCAGGAAGTGGCATTGGGGATCGGCAGAGAGGGGGTCAGGGCAAGTGTCCCGCAAAAGGAGCACTAGGAAGGGGGCGGGGCTCTAAAGTACCACTCACCTGTACCAGGAAGCAAACATGGCGAGGTGAGGGGCTACAGCACAGGGTTCTAACCTCAGTGTTGTTGGTGGTACCAGTGACTAATCAGGGCTCAGGGGGGGGGGGGGGTGGCAGGTGGGAAGAGGTTAGGAAGTGACAACGGATCCGGTAAATGGTGGGTCTGGGTGAGCGTCCCACAAAAGGAGCACTAGGAAGAGGCTTGGGGCTCTAAAGCACCACTCATCTGCGCCATGAAGCAAAAATGGAGAGTGGGGGCTACAACACAGAGTTCAGTGTCAAGTGTCCAGGAAAAGGAGCATTATGAAGGGGAAGGGGGCTCTAAAGCACCACTCACCTGCTCCAGGAAGCAAAAATGACGAGGTGAGGGGCTATAACACAGGGTTCTAACCCTCAGTTTTGTTGGTGTTACCAGTGACCAATCAGGGCTCGGGGGAGGGATGGGAAGAGGTCAGGAAGTGGAGCGGGCCGTCCTGCAAAAGGAGCACTAGGAAGGGGTTAGGGGCAAGCACCACTCACTTGCGGCAGGAAGCAAAAATGGCGAGGTGAGGGGCTACAACACAGGGATCTAACCATCGGTGTTGTTGGTGTTACCAGTGACCAATCAGGGCTCGGGGGAGGGATGGGAGGTGGGAAGAGGTCAGGAAGTGGCAACGGGGCTCGGAGACCAGGTGCTCTGGGTGAGTGTCCTGTAAAAGGAGCACTAGGAAGGGTCTGGGCAGGGCCACTTAAGAACTTTTGGGGCCCTGGGCAGAGGCACTTTTGGGGCCCCTCTCCACCAAACCAAAGGAATAAATGGATCAAGAATACTGGTCGTGCTGCCCTGTCCCCACACGTCGCGCTCACAACCTATAGGTTGATATGCTGTCTCGCAGCATAATAAGCACGTTTACTGCCTTTAAGATCACTTACCTCTTCATTCTTGCTATAATCAGAATGATAAACATTTAGCATTTGAAGACCAACACATTACCAAAGATGACCATTTTTAAACAAAATATTATAGGGTGTTATGCTAAATGGGAATGAATCTAGCTTCATTCTCTCCATCAAGGGAACTATATAAGTATCAGCATACCAATCAATGTAATTTAACACATTTAATCTGGGCTTGTCTTTTGTATTAACTTTAAATACTTCCAAAACAATGGCTTGTGACATTTTCATTTATAAACGTGCATAACAACCTTAGACTGTTACCAAAAAGCTAACCATTTCTTGTGTCAAACAAACAGACCTTAGAATATGCTTGCCTGAGGCCTACAACATCTGGTCCGCTCTCTTCTGTCTACCAACCCTTCCACCCTAATGGCCTACATAAGAAGAAAGACCAAATAATGGGCTAAACGATACCAGCAGCATGCAAGAAGGCAAACCTCACAGAAGACAGCACAGTAGTGTAAGAGATATTAGATGATTTGACCAGGATCACTGTATCATCGGCTGGCAAATCGATACAAGTATGAACATGTTTGTTCCATAGTCTTGAATTTGGACACTTAGTCACCTCTTGGACTAACAGTTTATGCCATCGTTGGAGGCGATTGCCTAGGTTTTACAACACCCCATCTGAACAAACCAATTTCAATGACCTTCGCCATAGTTTTTTTTTATAGCAACCCCTATCTGGTGAAGGCACATTGCTGATAACAGCAGATGTTGTTCTGCAAAACCAAGTACATATGCAGGCAGGTTTATAAACTTCAGACAGAGGAAAGGCTCAGCCAGCATTGCTGGAACGTGATATTCTAATTTTGCATATGAACACATATCTCTGCAATGGGTGATTCACACAATGAGCTAACTTCTGACCCATTGTGGCACTCAATTTATCAATATGCATTTCACCGTTGCCTATTGCACATGACCAGCATAATTGCAACACGAAGGAAAGAATGCTACAGAGTTGTGCCGTAAGGAACACACAAACTATGTATACCACAGTGAACACAGAAAGCAATACATGATGAATTGATCAAGGCAGAATGTACTTGTCAAAAGAGAAAGGCAATGGGTTTAGAGCCTCAGCAGCACCCCATAATATATCCTGACGTGTGCTATTTAAAACTGGTGAACAATGGAATCTTACTTCTTCAGATCAGGCAGCCCTGTGGGGCCCACTCCAAGGTAGGGGCCCTGGGCAAGTGCCTCTTTTGCACTCTCATAAAAACGTCTTTGTGTCTGGGGACCCTAAAGCACCACTCACATGCGCTAGGAAACAAAAATTACGAGATGAGGAGCTAAAACACCAGGTTCTAATCCTTGGTGTTGTTGGTGTTACCAGTGACCAATCAGGGCCCAGTGGAGGGATGGGAGGTGGGAAGAGGTCAGGAAGTGGCAACAGGGTGGGGTCTTGGCAAGCGTCCCACAAAAGGAGCACTAGGAAGGGGATGGGGGCTCTAAAGCACAACTCACCTGTGCAAGGAAGCAAAGATAGCGAGGTGAGGGGCTACAACACGAGGTTCTAATCCTTGGTGTTGTTGGTGTTACCAATGACCAATCAGGGCCCAGTGGAGGGATGGGAGGTGGGAAGAGGTCAGGAAGTGGCAAAGGGGCTGCGCCAAGGGCAGGGTCTTGGCAATTGTCCTGCAAAAGGAGCACTAGGAAGGGGCTGGGTTCTCTAAAGCACCACTCACCTGTGCCAGGAAGCAAAAATGGCGAGCTTAGTGGCTACAGCACAGGGTTCTAACCCTCAGTTTTGTTGGTGTTATCAGTGACCAATCAGGGCTCAGGGAGGGATGGGAGTTGGGAAGAGGTTAGGAAGTGGCAATGGGACTCGGGAGAGGGGGTGGTCTGGGCAAGCGTCCCACAAAAGGAGCACTAGGAAGCGTCTGGGGGATCTAAAGCACCACTCACCTGCGGCAAGAGGCAAAAATGGCAAGGTGAGGGCTACAACATGGGGTCCTAACCCTCAGTGTTCTTGGTGTTACCAGTGACCAATCAGGGCTTTGGGAGGAATGGGAGGTGGGAAGAAGTCAGGAAGTGGCAAATGGGCTCGGGAGAGGGGAGGGGCGAATGTCCCCAAAAGGAGCACTAGGAAGAGACTGGGGGCTATAAAGCACCACTCATCTGCGCCAGGAAGCAAGAATTGAGAGGTGAGGGGCTACAAAATGGGGTTGTAACCCTCTGGGTTGTTGGTGTTGCCAATCGGGGTTTGTGGGAGTGGTGGTAGGTGGGAAGTGGTCAGGAAGTGGCAATGGGGCTTGGGAGAGGGGGTCTGGGAGAGCGTCCTGCAAAAGGAGCACTAGGAAGGGGCTGGGGGCTCTAAAGCACCACTCACCTGCGACAGGAAGCAAAAATGGCGAGGTGGGGGCTACGATACAGGGTTATAACCCTAGGTGTTGTTGGTGTTACCAGTGACCAATCAGGGCTCAGAGGAGGGATGGGAGGTAGGAAGAGGTCAGGGAGTGGCAATGGGGCTCGGGAGAGCAGAGGGGGGATCAGGGCAAGCTTCCCATAAAAGGAGCACTAGGAAGGTGCTGGGGACTCTAAAGCACCACTCACCTGCACCAGGAAGCAAAATGTGGTGACGTGAGGGGCTACAACACAGGTTTTTAACCCTCCGTGTTGTTGATGTTACCACTGACCAATCAGGGATCGGGGAAGGGATGGGAGGTGGGAAGAGGTGAGGAAGTCACAACTGGGCTCAGGAGAGGGTTGGGGGAGGTCTTGGTGAGCATCCTCAAAAGGAGAATTAGGAAGGGGCAGCTGGCTCTAAAGCACTACTCACCTGCGCCAGCAAGCAAAAATGGTGAGGTGAGGAGCTACAACACAGGGTTCTAACCCTCAGTGATGTTGGTGTTACCAGTGACCAATCGGGGGTCAGGGCAGGATGGGAGGTGGGAAGAGGTCAGGAAGTGGCAACAGAGCTCAGGGGGGTTGGGGCGAGCTTCCCTCAAAAGGAGCACTATTAAGAGGCTGGGGGCTCTAAAGCTCCACTCATCTGTGCCAGGAATTAAAAATGCTGAGGTGAGGGGCTACAACACAGGGTTCCCTATGTGTAGTTAGTGTTACCAGTGACCAATCGGGGCTCGGCGCAGGGATGACATTCGCCTAGCCTTTGCTGAACCCTAGAACAGTTCGGTACTCACTGTGAGTAGTCTCTTCGATCCAGGTTGATGTGGAGAGTGACCTGGATGATGATGCCATTCAAGATTATGCTCAAGTGTTCTGTGTTTGCCAGATCTCAAAGAAAAGTTAATACATCAGTGTGTCTTCCGACAAAGTTTGGGTGCTCTTCAATTAGACGAAAAAATATCACATTGATGAGTGTATTCGCTTCTTCTTTCGCTTGGGACATTTGCTTTTTCCTCGCTGTATTCAGGAAGTAGGAGGAACTGTTCGGCAATTACAGTAAGCAGCCTCCTTATAATTATTTCATTTTCAGGATCTTGAAGAAAGTCAGTGACACTGGTGAGCCTCCCACCAATGATGGGTATGTTCTTAGCACTAGATCGAAATATGATAGTACATCTTTGGTGATGTTGCTACTGTGGGACACCATAAGTGATTCTGAATAAGGTCTCTGTGTGGAAGGAATCTGGATACTGTGTTTTCTTCCAATGTATGTGTCCTCAATCAATATTTGGCATATCCTTATCTAATCAAGGCTTCAGTGTGCCTCAGTCCAAAGTTCAAAGTCACCAGACTATGTTGTGGCTTCCATGTGCACTTTTCTTCTTCACCCTGCAACTAGGATGCACAGAATGTCCGTTTTTATGTCCTTATCCTCTTTTATGCTCAGAGGAATGTCCAAGATGAAGCCACAACCTTTGCACAGAAGTTCTTTCTCTTTACTTTGCTGCTGCTCATGCGTCCTTCTTCCTTGTCATGGATCTCGTCTGCATGTTCTATGGTTCTTCCCGGTCATCTGTAGTCTCTTCGCAGTGGGGTGCAGGCAGGGGGCATTCTCTGATGTATGGCTTGATGTCACCCAAGCTCTTCTTCCTTGTAGCTTTACTGCAGAGGGAGTGCAGTCTTCCACTGTAAAGGGACTGTTAAACCTTGGCTCTTCCCACCTCTTCATGTATGATTCTTTACCAGGACGGTATCTCCAGGGAAGATGGATGTAAGACGTAGTCCTTAAACTGTGTCTGCAGTAAGATCTTTTTCTGTGTTCTGTGCTGCCCTGCACCCTTTTCGTCGTCGCTGCAGCTGTCCTGAAATTACAGTAAGGCAAGATGTCATGCAATTCAAGTAATTTTGCATTTCAGACCCTAAGATTTCTCCTGTTGACTGGGCATCACATCTAGCTCTGTCTCGGGGTGTCAGTGGAGTGCGCATTCTTCTTCCTGTGGCTATTTCGTGTGGTGTAAGATGATGGTCAGAACCGGGTTGATTCCGGAGTGCATACAGTGCCAAAGGAAGGCAGTCCAACCATCCCTTTCTTAGAGTAAGCTTCAACTTGGCTATCCTTTCCTTTAATAAGCCGTTGAGCTTCTCACATATCCAGTTACCTTGCAGATGATACACCGATGAGAACTTGTGCTTTATACCAACCAACAAGCTAATCTGCTCAAAAACTTCATTTACAAAGTGAGTCCCGTTATCTGATCTCATGACTTCGCATACCCCCCACCTCACTAGGAATTTGGCCGCACAGGTAGAGTCTGGGTGTGTACATGGACCTGCTTCTATCCATCTGGAGAATGGACACACCACAACAATTAAATACCTGTACCCGTTACATACTTGAATAATATCGACATAATCGACATGCAAGTGCTGAAAAGGCCCATTGGGCCTTGGGATGACTCCTCGGATTAATTTCAGTGTGTGCCCAGCTGTGAACTGTTGACAAATTATACAGTTCAACATAAAAAATGCAACATGCTCTGCGAATTTTGGTATGAACCAGTCTTCCGTGAGCGTTGTCACTAGATTCTCTTTTGTCATGGTGCTGGATAGTGTAGTTGCTCCAGCGCTATTTTTAACAGGGCTACAGGCATTACTGGTTTACCAGTTCTGTCTTGTCTCCACAAGCTTTCAGAGGGGTTTAAAGAACACCCTTGCCGTTTACATAAGTTGTTCTCCTCCTGTGGTGCCTCCCCTTAGAGTTCCATTAACTGTGTCTGTCCCATATTATTATAACTTTCAGGTTTGCTCTGTGCGACAATCATTTTCTCATTTATGTTAGTGACTTCCACATCCGTAATTGTCTCACTCTTAGATGCCATATGCTTCGCTTCCGTGTCTGCTGCTTGATTTCCTCGTGAGATAAAATCTGTCCCCTTTGTGTGGGCGGCACATTTCACGACTGCTATGCCCACTGGGAGCTATAGTGCCTTAATCAACCTGTCCAATAAGGCTGCGTGCTGCACTGGCGTGCCATCCGCTCAGAGGTAGCCCCTCCTTTTCCAGCGCACTAAGCCTGCGTGCACTGTTGATGTCACATATGTAGAGTCGCTATACACTGTTACTTCCTGGTCTGTGTGATTCTCAATCACGAGTATCAACGCTAATAATTCTGCAGCTTGCGCTGAATAATGAGATGGTGTTCATGCACTAAGAAGTACTCGAAATTCTCCATTTGCTGTGTGCTTCATCACAGCCATGCCTGTATATCTTTGCCCATCATTTTGATCGATTCTCGAAGAACCGTCAATGAAGACAATTTATCCTACTGCCAATGCATTTTCGTTCACTCTGGGAATCTCATCATAGAATTCTTCGTAATTCTCGCAGTCATGTATTGGCTCTCCTTCACTGAGTGGCTCGGCTATGAACATAGCTGGGTTCATTATTTTGCATTGGACTATTTTAATCGATGGATTTGATATGATAACTTCATATGCAGAAGCTCTCTGAGATGTCAGTGTGCCCTTCGGTTTCTCTAGAATAGCAAATAGCGAGTGCTCGACGTACAACGTCATTGAGCATCCCGTTACAATGGTAGTTGCTTTCTCTATGGCGAACTCTGTTGCAGCTAAACCTTGTTTGCACGGAAAAAAAATGGCCCCTCATCACTGGGTCCAAATTTCTACTATAGTATGCCAGGGGCTTGTACCCCAATGTGGTTCTCTGTGTGAGCACTGTCGTCATAACGCTGACATTCGTGTGTGAGAACAGGCAGAATTCCTCTAAATAATTGGGAATCCCTAAAACTGGTGCCGTACAAATGGCTCTTTTGAGTTCAGCAAATCCTTCCTCCATGGTTTCATTCCATTCAATCTTTTTCTTTGTCACATGTGCCTTCTTTAGGGCCTGAAGCAAAGGCTTGGTGTATGAGCTGTAGTCGAAAACCCATGCCCTGACATAATTGCAAAGGCCTAAAGAACTCTGCATCTGTTTTACCGTGTGTGGCTTGGCTGTGTTCGGTATGGCTTCAGCTCTTTCTGGGGTAACTCTTTTCCCCTCATGTGAGATCAGCTGACCTATGTATAGCACTTCTTGTTAACAGTATTGTAACTTCTTTTTGTCAACGTTATATCCTTTCTCAGCCAATATAGGCAATAGCTGAACAGAATCATGTCTACATTGCTCCTCTGTCATGCTGCAAATTAAGATGTCATCCACATATTGTAGGACAACACTCTCTAATGTAATATTGCTTAGGTCCATCTGCAGGACTCTGTTAAAAGTAGAAGGTGACTCACAGTACCCCGGGGTAGCCTCGTGTTTTTCAGACGCATCTGTCTGAATGTAAATGATGTCAGAGTCTTTGTGCAATGGGATTGTGAAAAATGCATTTTTCAAGTCAATCACTGTGAAATATTTTGCTTCAACAGGTATATTACATAGGATTGTAGCTGGGTTCAGGACTAAAGGGAACTCGGCTTCAACAATATCATTTATCACCTCAGATCTTAAATTAGCCTCCAAGACCCTCCCTTTGATTTCTTGACAAGGTAAACTGCAGTATTGCATGACGACTCTGACGTCACTAAGATGCCCTGCTCCATCATAGCCAAAATTGTCTTACAAATTCCTTCATCTGCCTCCCTGGACATGGGATATTGTCATGTTTTTGGAAGAATTGCTCCTGGCTTCAGTTTAATTTTCACTTCACCGACCCCTTTCAATAAGGCTACATCAATCGGGGCCTGTGGTCCACACTGAGACAGGAACCTGGGCCATGTCTTCCTCAAAATATTCAGGACGGTTCTGTGCCAGCATCATTCTCTGAGGCACTTATCTTTTGATCATTCTCACCCAAAAGGTGAGGTTCACCTCAACTGCTGTTTCTCCCTCATCTGTTTGCTCATCAAACAGATCGTCATCAGAGACCTCAGTCAATCTGTATCCTTCTTCAATGGCGATTACTGTGCACCATTATCGGCCTTCATCATCACAACCATCAATCAAAGCCATTTTCCCTCGTATTGCAGCTGTGTGTATCATCAAGGGAAATACTTGTCCCTTCTCCTCGTGCATAGGTATCCTTGGCCTAAAGAGAAATTCATCTGGAGTCCTCATGGTTTGGTCTTCAAGGCCTGGCAGCCCAGCCATTAGCACACATACTCCATACGTGAATATTTCTGGCTCTAGTGGTACAGCCCTCATAGCTGTGTGCCCTGCGTATGCTCTAATCATCTCGCATACGTTCAAATAATCCATTCCTGGAGTGGAGCACACTATGCCATCCTCTGTGAACAAGATTGTCATGTTTAGCTTCGTCATTAGATCTCGACCCAAGATGTTTGCGGGGGTTTGTCGTGAATATGACAAAGGTACATTCATATCACATTCTACTATAGGTACTGGAAGTGCGTTTGTAAAACCAACACGACTTGTAACTCCTATGAAACTCTGAGTATTTATAGCATCGCCGGACAAGGAAAATGTACCTTCACGTATGCATGACTGTGTTGCACCCGTCAACTAGGAAGTAATATTCTTTATCCCCTGCAACAACATCCACCCTTGGTTCCTGGTGAGGGTCTGGTGTCACTGATAGGATAGGACACATCAGGGTTCCCAGTGAGCTGTCCTTGACCATATATAATTTTGTCCCACCTTGTGCATATGCACTTTCCCCATCACCAGCGTTATTCCTTATTCCAGGGTTCATGGCCTGTCCTGTACTTACTGTCTGTGACAGTTGCATCGGTGACTGTTGAGTCTGTCCTTCTGGAAAGCTCATCGAATTCTGAGATTGCAAGCCTTGCTGTGCTCCTGGCGTTTGCAGTTGCACCGTGTGATTCTGTGCAACTCATTTTCCCCCCTGCTGTAAAAACACAGGTGGATTCACCTGCTCCTGTTCCTTGGCCGTTTTGCATCATGCCTTGACTTCTACATGTGCGTGCTAGATGCCCTGTCATCCCACACAACCAACATACTGGTGGTGGTCTGATCATTTGCCCATTTGACATATCTTGGTTGCCAGTTTGCATGTTTTGAAAACCTCCCATCATGGTCCTCTAAATCCTCTTCCCCTGGGGTAAAACCCTGTATTGCCCTGATTATTCTGCTGTGTATTGTTGGCTTGTTGCATGTTCGATCCGTCTGTGCTAGTTATCATTACTCCTTCAAGGGCATATTTTGACAATTTCTTCTGCACTAATTTTGCCTCTTCACCTTTCCGTGCAGCTTCCTTTTTGCGATTCTTTTCTTGCAGTAGCCTGCAATAGTGTGCGATGGTCAGCTGTATTTGCGACCACGGTTTGGCCTCGATTCCTATCCATTTCTTGAGCTGTTTCTGTACCTGCTCTGGCAGCCCTTGGCATAATATATGGTAGAACATGGGTGTAGATTTCCCCCAAGATTCCCGAGTCTTGAGTACCCACGCCTCTTGGAAATTCTGTATGTAAATCAACAGGTCTTCTGAGTCCTTCATTTTCCGAGTCATGATAGCTCCCATATAGGAAGTATCTGGATACAGTGATCGTAATGCTTTCCACACAGCGGCTCTGCAATTGTTAAATGGAGCTCTGTCATGTGCGGTATTAACTGTGGTCACACCAGGGTAACCTGCCCATGTCCACACATCGTCTGCTCTATCACCAAGTATGGCGATTAAGAGACCTTTGATATCCTCTATAGCTAACGTGTTCCCTCCTGTCATTTTTTCTAACTCGTGTATCCATTTTCCGGCTCCCGATGTCAGCATTGGAAGCTTATTTTTCAGGTTTTCCCGATCCATGTGTGGCCATGGAATATACTGTGGTCTTGCTCCACCCTTCTCGATCAACAGAAATTGGGACGCATAGCCCACGCTCTCTTCTCTCATTGTTCTTCTGTCTATTGCACGGGTGATATTTCTAAATCGCCACTACCTTGCAATGTACTTAGCCTGCTCACATAAGGTGGTGGAGACACCCCCCTCTGACCATGAGATACTTCTTCGCTAAGTTCTGACTGTGTGGCTGACTCTGGTGCCCTCTGTGCAGACCCACTAGTGTCTGACCATCTTATTCCTTTCACCCTTGAGAATCGTTTTTCACATCTCCTCTCTTCCTCCTTTTCCTCATGCTCCTCTCTTTCGGTGTCAGACATTGTCTGCCCCCAACTCGTGCAACTTCTTGCATCCTCTTTGTTCTTACTTATTTCCAACCTATCTAGGGACAGTTCTCTATTCCCACTACTTCGGGAGACGTCCTCAGTATCGTAAAGCTGAGTGCTCTACAGGTGCTCGTTTTCCTCCTCCCCTTAGGGTACTTGTTATAGCCCCATTTCATAATATATTCTATTGATCGTCCCCCTCATGCTTCTGGTGTCGAAGTCATCCTTGATATTAGCCCTAGGCGTGTCCTGGTGCTGAATCGTGCTCAGGAAAGAATTCTTCTATATCTTCCCAGTCTACTACTGGCTTAGATTTTTTAACCTTTCTTATCAGATATTCGAGATTGCGTGCTTTCTATATTCGCTTGCGTTCCACATCGTTAATTCTCTGTGCTTCCTCGCTTCTTCTCTGACCCTATCTTCTTCCTCTTTCTTTGCATCTCTACATTCGTTTGCCCTTTGGATTTCCTCATCCCTTTGGATCTTTATTATTTTCTCTCGTATCTTCTGTTCTTCCTCTATCCTTCGCTGCTCCTGACTGTCTTGATCATTGGCTACTCTCTGTTTACGATCGTGTTGCCTTTCTTGCTCTTCACGATATAACTGTTCTCGTCTCTGTCTATCTTTCTTCCTTGCTCTTTCGTCTCTCAATCCTTTTTCTTTCTTCTTCTCCCTTCTCTGTTCATCATCTAGCTTCTCCTTTTTTTCGCGCCATCAATGCCTTTACCATCGAGTTTCAATAAAATCTGACTCCTATCCATTCATTCTGTGTGAGTGCTATCTCATCAGTTCTATCCTCATTCCCTTTCCATCTTTTGCCTTCCCTCTCTGTATCGAGAGATGTACTTGCTTGTGTCTGGTCCTTTCTTTCATTCTCGCATCTCTTCTTGTCCCTCGGGACTTTGGAGGTGATAACGCCATCTCTATTTTTGTCTAGGTTCTCATCACCGCTTTGTGCAGGTGACTCATATGCCCGGTTGCTATACCCTGTGGCTGCTTTAAGTTCTCTTAACGGGTATAACCCTTCATCCTTAGTGTCTTCAGTTTTCATTTCAGACGGAGCGGGAGGCGCTGAGGGCGTCTCACCCCCTTCTGTACATAAATTAAGTATCCAATCTACTGGCGGCTCCTCCTCTTTATCCTGTTGGTACATTTTCCACAACTCTAGATTAGCTAGGCGTTAGTCTAACATTTTGCCCGTGTATGTGGCGTGCAAGTATGTTGTCATATGTTGCAAGACTGTTTTAGATAAGGATCCACCCTGGGGCCAAGGCATAAACATTTTGTGGCTGGTTCCTTTAACCCATTCCGCACTGTATTTTTTCAGCTTAGGTGCGTGTTTTGGCAACTGTTTTTACAGGTGTACTAATGGAGTCATGCCTTGCATATTTAACTTTGTTCACTTTCACTTTATACAACACTTGTAAATGTCTTCCGTCACTTAACCAATTACAACAATATGAGCGAGCACCAATCATCGAAAGCTCCAATCCCGTTTTTTACACAAAAATGTTATATCTCCTTTTTTAATCAATGAACATCAATTCGTACACTACAATATCTCAGTTACTTAATCGCATACATTTTATGCTAGTTCCTGAAGGACACATTTTTGACCTATGACGTCACAACAAATAACACATAAGACAGACGTTAACAGACTAGACAAACTCCAGCTGGTCACATATACCTCTGCCTCTAATATTACCCCGACATGGAGTTTAAACGTATCCCTTTCACAGGCGTCTTTAACCGCCGTGGTGAACTATTTGTTCCTCTTCATTCAGGACTCTGGATATGAGTTTCTTCTAGCCGCTATATTAAAGCGTAGGAATAAGGCAAATCCTCTCTCTTCTCAGGTGTCCCCCACACCCTCCGGTATCCTTTCTCTTCTCGGGTGTCCTCCCCGGGATCCTCTTTTACTACTTTTAGTCACCCTTTAAGTCACTATTTCCTTCCCCATATATATATACATTCTACTCTACTTCTGACTATATTTTGTTTTCCTGCCTCCCTCCATTACCTTTTCCCTTACTTGTTCTAAAGTATATACTTTTTTCCAAAGCATTTAGTCCTTTTCACTCACCGTTCGCATGTTTCCTCTCTGGATGCTCGGGATCACCGCCTTTGTCACCGCCTTCTCCGGTCGTTCAGCCACTCAGCTGGCTGTAGGAGTGGGAAGGGGTTCTGTAGGTAACACGGGTCCCTTCAGGACCTCGTTCTGCAGATTTTATTTTTATTCTACCAGTGTCTACGGAGAGCTTCACGGTCTACTCAGCCGAATGGCAAAGGACTTGTGATATTACCGAGGACCTAGAGTTACTTTATGTCAACGGTCAAGGGGTGTCTTATTCTAATCGATAATCGATAACCATCCTCTGCACCAAGTGGGCTCCGGGACCCACAACCGGCCCATAGACTCAGGGTTTGCCCAGAAGCACTTTAAGACAAGATAGCAGCACCCGTGAGATGGATTGAGGTGCAGATTAAATACTCCAACACCAAATCAATAATGACAACTTGACGGTTTGGCAAAGGGAGTCTGTTTAATGACAAGTATAAAAAACAAGGAGTTATGAATAACAGCAGTGGCACGATCTTCCTTCTCGCTTCAACTCCAACAAACCTCATAAAAATCATAACATTTATACTGAAAACTTGTCATCATTGACGTGTAACGCTTAAAAGTTGGCATACAATTCTATTGGTTCAGGAAAGGTAACTTTACTATAGGTATTATATCTGTATATGGTAACAGAGTAGGGGGATTGGGTAAACACAGGTGGGGCATCTAAGCCCCACCTTCAAACTAGCTACTGTAGAAGTCAGTAAAAGTACAACGTCTCATTGGTACTACTTACTATAGGACCCTAGATTACTTGGTCCCTTGTGATTGGGTTGGCACCAACCCCACCCATACTTTTCCACTTTGCTTAGCAGCATGCAGAATAATGAGGCCAGGTGAAGGGAGTAAGTCTGTACCCCAGCTTTCCTTCAATTTATGTTACAGCCATTCATCACCTTAGTGGCCGTGTTTCAATTGCTGCCTTGTAGTTTGGTCTCTTGGTCTGAGAAAGTTAAGGAGGATGGGTATGATAAGGCTCCATGCGTAGGTGTGAAAGGCTTACTTCTGCTCGCTCGGCTGGTCACGTGGTTCAGACACTGAGAATTTATTTTCGTTTCACCCACCACCTGCCTTTGGCTTCTGATCTTGATCCTTCAGAGCAGTATATTCTGTTCTTTGCTTCAATTAATCGTAGCCACTGTTCATCCATCTTGACAGATACGACCTTGGTTCTCCAGGGACAGTTTGCCTCTGGTGAGTTTCGTTTCTGCCGCTCTATTCTTGGTTTCGCTACATATGAAACTTTTCTCGTGTGGCCTTTTAGTAACCTTTTGTTTGATTCTGCTTCGTGTGCAAAGTGGAAATATACTTATATAACGTACTTCTTTGAGGTAGATTATGTATAGTGGTGCTTGCCGCACTATCTTTGTACTAAGCATAGCAAGCTGCACGATTTTCTTAGCTTTCTTGCAGTTCCAAGCATATGTACATGTGTAAACTTGGTTCAATATCTTCATTTTGCTCATGGCTTAAGCTTCTTAGATTTGACATTGTCCTTTCACTTTAGGTTCACGATATCCTTGTCTCGTGGCATTTCATCTCTTTACGTCATTCTCTGGTCGTCATTTCTTCTATATGTGAGTCAGTCTAGGTTCTTGTGACGTCACCATTTGTCTTCCATTAAGACCTTTTTGGTTTCTTCAGAGACTGTATTTAGACAAACTTCATTTCGTTTTATTGGTTGATATGGCTTCCTCAATGGATACCTTACTGTCCATGGTTTCCTTGGTACTGGTACTTCAATAGGTGCTGTTTTTCTGATAGGTACTGGACAGATCCCCACTGCGGCTCTCTGCTGGTTCATTTGCTCATCATACGTCACATATCTTGTGTGAACGTTCCTGGTACTTCAAAATGGACGGTTGGAGTGCGGGCTATACTTGGGACCTCCTCTACAACAGTGACCAATCAGAGATCGGGGGAGGGATGGGATATGGGAAGAGGTCAGGCAGTGGAAACGGGGCTCTAGAAAGGGGGGTCTCAGGGAACGTCATGCAAAAGGAGTACTAGGGAGGGAGCTCTAAAGCACTGTCAGTCTAGAAAAATGGATACCTCTCATGATTGACGGCAAACGTATTTTGGTGGCCGTGAGCCAACCGTCTCATGCACGATACGATAGAAGTACAGGTTTCCAAGTTTACCAATGAACGGCCATTTTGATGAAACAAGGATCGCCATTTTGTTTTCTAACAATTGCTCATTGCTTTCTGTTCAAATTGCTTCGTAGCACATTTTCTGCTTACACTGCTCGACTGTTAATATTGTTGTCTCAACGTGAAAGGACAAGGCCGCAGGGCCGCGAGGCTAATAAGAGTTCGTTGAAACACAACGTAGGCAGCGCCGGGAAGGAATGCCCGGCTCCCTCCCGAATGTAGCCTTGAAGCAGAGCCGCAGGGCATTTAATCATTTCACAGCTGCCAGCCAGTCTCATTATATGGTAGAATATGTTAGAATAAAGCAGCTGAAAGCTTGAATTATGCTCTTCTTACGGCCCCCCTTTACCGAGCCCTGTAAAGCGTATCGGCTCCCAGGACACGAATAGCACCTCATAGATAGCAAGGTCTGGAATGTGACTCTTCCCCCGTATGTAGCTCGCTTCCAAGAACAGAAGCACTGTGTTCTGTTCAACAACTAAAAGATGCTTCCCCACTTACAAAATTGCATATTGTTACTAGAATAGATATTTGAAGGTGTCATATTTGTCGAAAGTGTCCATCATCACACCGAGTTCAAAGAAACCCAATTAAGGGGGGTGTTAAACATGTCACAGCTGATTGTATGATATGCATTTTGTATATATGTAACTGATGTACGTAATTCACTCTCTTGCGTCCCTCGAGGTCGAGAGAAACACGTTGCGGGGCGTGAGACCGAGTTGACCAACTGAGACTATTTGCTTTGCAATAAACCCTAGCTTTGGGAATACAACCTCGTGTCTGGCGTATCTATCGTGTGTGGTGACTTGCCTTGTTTACATAGATTTGAGGGACCCTTAGGGGCCCCTTTCAAGATGGAACCCTAATAGGGGCACTCCCCCACTTGTTCCATTTTATACGTTGTAATTGAGTAAAGGCGGAGAACGGCGAGGACGGGACGATCGAGCCAGGATCAAGAGGTGTTCGGGGCGCCCTGTAGAAGAGATGAGAGATTCCTTTGCAGATCTGCACACATCTGATCCCTGATCAACGTACCCGGCTAGAGAACAAGGAGGCGAGGGTCCCGAGACGATGCGGAAGCCAAGAAACGCAGACACGACGTCATTGGTTGAGTCAGTATACAGACGACTTGAGTCCTGAAGGACAAATTGATTTATCAGGTGAGTCATTCCCCGATTCAAAGTAATCCTGATATTGGTTAAGAGTTGACTTTGCAAAATCAAACGCCCTAGGTAAGGTTGATTAACCAGGGGGAAGGTTGAAACATGCCTGGGGTATTGTCCACCCTAGCAGGGGGTTTTCCGCTGTGGTAGACGATCTTTGGAAGATGGCCAAATTGCACCACCTGGGGGAACGCCGGCATATGAGATGTATGTGAAGTATGGAGTGGGTGCAATAATATTCTGTGAGACTTGGCATAGGCAAACCAGAAAGCAACAAGACCATCAGTGGCCGATTAATGGTAGTTTTGAGATAGCGAGAATAGATAACCTGGAAAGGGTGTTGATAAGAAAGAAAGTGCGTCCTGCAGCATTTGATATTGTTAAGGACTGGAGACGGGAAGCAATGCTCCGACTTAGAAGTAGAGCGAAGCATGCGCACAGGCATAAATCGAAAGGTGAAGTAGCTGAGGAAAAAGAGGAGGAGGAGTGGACTGAGAGTCTAAGGAGGTCAGGTAGACGTGACCAGTTGAATATAGAAAAAATATACCCACAATTGCACATAGCAGATGAATTGATAGAAAACACATTGATCCATACAAAACAAGGCCCAAGATCAGAAGTGTGGCCAAACACGTCAGTAACTATTGCCCAAACCCCGCCCGGAGCTCAAACGCTCCCTTCTGTAGCTCAAGCCCTCCCACAGCCACAGACAGCACACATAACAACCAGGCCCACAGCAGACACTCCCCGCTTCTGTTGTCCCATCCGCACCTCCCACCTTAGATACAGACTCGGTATAGTCCGTCCCTCCCGGGGTTGAAATTGAAACCACAGGGGCGAGAGGCGGGACTGAACAAAGTAGAGGCACGAGGGTAACTCGCAGTGTGATCAGCAAAGAAAGGAAGGTGGAATTACAGCAACAGGCAGAAATGTACATAGACGGGAATGATGGGACGACAACATTGGCTTCGATATATGACTTCCGTAGAAGCAACGAAAGATAGGTAGTCTTGGAATGTATGGGTGAATATTTGGTGGACAGATGGAAACAGTTAATTGGGAAATTACCACCGCAGCGATTGCCAGATTTGAATGCATTAGCACACTGTAGAGAGAGGGATAAAGAAGTGAGAGAACATGTATATGGACTTTTTGAACTTAAAAATTAATTAGATAATGATTATGCTGAAATGTTTACTGCACCTGGGTACAGGGGTAAGGATATCGGGAGACATAGGAAGGAAGCTGTAGAGCCGTATATACAACGATGACATTCAATGTCATCAGTACAGAGGGGCGACAAGTTGAAAGTATGTATACGAGAAGCCTTTAGATGGATGTCGGATCCCAGTATCCCCACAATGGAGATACATGAGATATTTGATGAATATTCCATACCCATGAAAAGAAAAGCACTGCAGTCGATGGCTGAACATTTACTAGACAAAGATATAAAAAACGACAAGGCCAGCCACCCGAAATAATGCCAGTATATAAGAGAGCACTAGAGCGAGGGACAGGAGAAACAGCCCTATCGCTTGATCTGGGAATATTGTTGCACATGAGAGAAGGGGGAGGGACAGTGAGTGCGGCATTTCCTATGAGAGAGGTCCCACCTACCTTTGTGCCCAAAGTAGAGGTTCCCGCAACGGGCACCGTAGCGGCGCAGGTAACACCAGCCCATTATACCGCCCAATATGTGCCTGTCCCCTTTTCCAGACAGGAGGTGAACAACATAAAACAGACAATTCCCGATATAAGAAAGAATCCTGCAGGGTTTTATAAGGAAATAGAGTCCTGCCTGCAATCATCCGTGCTTACCATGGGTGACATAGACCTGATATTCCCAGTGATCCTGCCAACAAACATATGGAAGCAAATAAGAAAGGTGGATGACGTAACGACCTTTGGCGCCACATGGGCGGATTTGGTAATAGAAGACAGGAATAAAGCGGTTGGAGGAACACCGGGAGCGAACCTGGTAGCATTACCAGCACGCATAGTACAGAAATTAAAAGAAATTGTCCCAGAGAAAAGAATGCAATGGGACAAATTGACTGCATGTGTACAAGGCAAAGATGAGTTAGCTACAGATTATTTTAATAGGTTTGAAGAAGTATTTACAGACTTCAGTGGGCAGGATGTGAGCTCGGAAGCGGGAAAGAGGTTATTTGTTGACAAATAAGTGAGGGGGTTAAAACTTCCAATCCAGAACCTAATGATGACATCAGAGAGTGCATGGCAAGCAAAAACGCTGGGCGAAGTATTACACATGGCCCAATATTATGAGAACAGAGTGACTGCGGAGATAGAAAAAGAGGAGAAGGATAGGGTAAATCTGAAGACACGGGTGCTACTACAGCAAGTAGCAGGCCATAATAGAGGGAGAGGGAATGCACAAGGAAGGAGTAATTCGAATATGCATGGGGGGCCATTGGGACCAAATCAGTGTGCGTATTGTAAGGAGGAAGGACACTGGCGAGCGCAATGTCCACATCTGCAGAATAGAAATGGGTCTGGTCAGAGAAGACAGCACAGAGGGCACCAAGGAGCGAATGGACCAAATAGGAATAGTATGCAACAGCACCAAAATAAAGGAGGTAATCAAAATCAAGCCCAAAACCAAAGTGCTCCTAACCAGTCAGGGTCAGCAAAACCAACAGTATGGAAACCAGAATGGGGGAAATAGAGGGAAGAGTGGGAACGTTTTCGATACACAGCCAAATACGTATTACAGTAATAGTAATGATTACACATCGGACGATGTGTTATTTCCCCAATAGGACAGCCCCTACGTAGAAATGAGAGTCGGGAATGAGGAGCACCGCTTCCTTGTAGATACAGGAGCGCAAAAGTGTTCAATAGACCATCACTTGGTTCCGGATATACCACTGTCAGGGAAAAATAATGTTTCCGTAGGGTTCGCAGGTACACCAGTCATAAACCCAGTGTCCCAACCAGTCCCAGTTACTATAGGACCATTCACTGAACATTGTCCTTTCCCTTTAACAGAAAATTGTGGGGAGAACCTGTTGGGATTAAATTTGTTGAAAAAGTTAGGTTCCGCTATACATTGCACGGCGGACGGGGTGTTCCTGACAATTTGGCCACAGGATGCCCCTGTGTCAGAATTCATGTCTGAAACTTTACCAGGAGAGCTAAGTAAAGTGCCAACCTGTATATGGGCAATGCATGACAACAATGTAGGATGCTTGAAAATAGAGCCAGTAAAGATCATTTTGAAAGAGGGTGTTACACTACCACAAATTTCCCAATACAGAATTCCGGCTGAAGGTGAGAAAGGATTGAAGAGTATTGTTACAGATTTGGTGAAATTAGGGGTGATTGAAGAAATCGCAGGCAGTACATGCAACAGCCCGATTCTTCCAGTTTATAAAAAGGAGGCAATGAAGTACCATATCGTTTCATAATTGATTTGCGCGTGCTAAACAAAGTAGTAGGTCCACAATTTCCTTTAATCCCAGATGTCACTACAATATTGACAATGATACCTGTCTCAGCAGAATACTTTAGTGTAGTTGATCTAAAAAATGCATTCTTTAGCATTCCGGTGGACAAGGACAGCAGATATTTGTTCGCGTTCACATTAGGAGGACGATCATTTACATTTACACGGATTACGCAAGGATACACGGAAAGTCCGAGTATTTACAGTAGAGCATTGAAAGAGGAGCTAAACATGCTAGAATTACCAATGGGTTGTGTACTCTTGCAATATATAGATGATCTGTTGTTAGCTGCTGAAACAGAGGAGATTTGTAAAGAAAGCACTGTATTACTACTGTCACACCCAGCGGCACATGGCCATAAAGCTAGTTTGAAGAAGTTTCAATATAATTGAAAGGAGATAGCTTATTTGGGCTACTTACTTTCGAAAGAGGGGAGAAGGCTTACGCCAGAACGCATAGAAAGTATTTCTTGTATGCCTATTCCAAAGACACAGGAAAGGAGTCAGAGCCATAATAGGCATGGCTTCGTATTGCCGACAATGAATCAGTAATTTTGCGTTAATTGTGAAACCGATGGTGAATTTGACTAGAAAGGATGCGGTTATGCCTTTACAGTGGGATGAGGAATGTCAGAGAGCATTTGATCAATTGAAAACTGCATTATGTTCTGCCCCAGTTTTGGGCACACCAAATTATGAAAAGGTTTTTAGACTGTTTGTGTGTGAAAGTGAAGGATGTGCATTGGCGGTTTTGACACAGGAACAAGGTGGAAGAAATAGGCCGTGTGGCAATTTCTCTTCCGCGCTGGAACCTGTAGCGCGCGCACTACCACGATGTTTGCGATCTGTCGCGGCGGCTGCTGCGTCGGTGAAACAAACGAAAGGGATGGTATTGGGGCATATTTTAATTCTGATGGTACCACATGCCATAGACGTTCTATTAAAAAGGACACAGGTGCAACACCTCACCTCTGCTAGATTGACAAGATATGAGATTATCTTGTTCGCGCCCCATATCCAAATTATGAGGTGTAGCGCTTTGAATCCTGCAGAATTAATGCCACTACCCATGAAAGAAATTGGTGACAACGAATCACCCCCCCCCCATGATTGCTTAATGGTCACTGAGGAAGAAACGAAGGGGAGAGTTGATTTAAGTGACACCCCACAGGAAGAGCCAGATGGAGAGTTATTTTGTGACGGCTCTTGTTTTAAATTACCTGATGGCACGACAACTGCCGCCTACGCTATCACTACCCTAGAGAGCGTTGTAGAAAGCAAAAGAATCCCCTACAACTCGGCACAAGCTGCAGAGATAATAGCATTGACCAGAGCCTGCGAGATTTCTGAAAATTTGAATGTGAATATATATACTGATAGTCAGTATGCTTTTGGGGTGGTTCATAACTCTGGTCGACTCTGGGCTGAGAGAGGTTTCTTGACATCACATGGTGCCAGAATTCAACATGGCCCTTTGATTGTACGATTACTATCTGCACTCGCGTTTCCAAAGAGCCTAGCAATAGTGAAATGTGAGGCACATAAAAAGGTAACATGCAAAGTAGGAGAGGGAAACGCGTTTGCAGACAGAATTGCGAAACAAACTGCCACTGATTTAAATACTAAGATGATGACAGTCCAGACCGAGGAAGTGCCCTGTATGATAGAAGATGGAATTGCCACTGTCAAAGAAATGCAGGTCGAAGCCACGGCCGATGAAATACAAGGGTGGGAAAAGGGCTCTGCTGAGTTAGATCTGGAGGGTTGTTGGGTGGACAAGGGAACTAGAAACTGGATGTTGCCAAATTCTTATGTGACTGCAATGGTGACAATGGCCCACAGCCCTACTCACATCTGTGCGAAAAAGATAATACAGCACCTATCTACAGTATGGCAGAATGTAAACATAAAGAAGAATGCAGAGAGGTTGGTGCAGAACTGTTATCACCTGTTTACAACACAATGTAGGTAAGGGAACAGTGATTCCAATAGGCTGTTTTGGCCCGCCCTCTATGCCTTTTGAGGTAATCCATTTTGATTTCATAGAGATGGAGGGATGCCAAAACTTGAAATATGTCTTAGTGGTGATCTGTGCATTCAGCAAGTGGGTGGAGGCATATCCTTTAAAAGACTGCACAGCAATGAGCAAGGCAAAAATAATGCTTAAAGAATATTTTTCCCGTTTTGGCTTGCCCCGTGTCCTATGGTCAGATAATGGTCCACATTTTGTGGGCGCAGTGGTGTTACAGATATGTGCGGGTCTTCAGATTGATAAGAGATTTCATAGCTCAAGGCATCCGAGTTCGGCCGTTCTTGTGGAGAGGCACAACGGGATCCTCAAGTCAAAAATAAGCAAGATAGGTGCAGGAAGCAAGTTGAGTTGGGTGGATGCATTACCAATAGTGCTATTATGCATGCGTACGTCTATACAGGCTAGAACTGTGCTCTCCCCGTACGAAATCTTAATGGGGAGGCCGGCAAATGTTTGGTGTGCACCTCAGCCAAAACGACTTAGCGAGGTAGAACATCCTGTGCTTAGTACTTATAGTGGCCTTTTAATGCAGAAATTGCGTTTGATTCATCAGCAGGTGCAGGAGGCTCTACCAGTGAGATACACCGGTCCGGGGCACGTGCTGGAGCCAGGCGACTGGGTGCTGCTAAAACATTTTGAAAGAAAATCATCGTTAGCACCCAGATGGCGCGGCCCCTATCAAGTACTCTTGGCAACGCAGACGGCGATACAGGTGGATGGACGGAAGTCGTGGATCCATGCCAAAAAGATCCCAACTTCGCTGAAAGACTTGCCTGACCAAGACGACTGGAAAGAGACAGCGGTCCCAGAAATGAAAGAAACTGTTGCCAGTAAGCTGCCACCAAATGTGCCCGAGCGAGAAGTGAAACTCGAAACGAAGCCTGAAACGATTGCCAAAAAAGGGGAAGGGCAAAGAGTGCCCCAACGTTGTTCAGCAGAATCGACATCACTGTTGGCTGACACAAAATCTGCGTTGCAAATACCGGCAGACACTAAACGTGTACCTCTTCGGCGCCCACCAGCACTTGCCAGCACGTCAAAGACCAAATCTGCATCACTGGCGCGGCGCACACCAGCACCTGCAGTAGCGCCACAGGCTGACTTTGAGCCTGGATCTGGAAGTACACCAGCACTGTTCACGGATCACACAATACTAGGAGTGAGGCGATATGATTTCCGGCCTCGAAAGACAAAGTGATCCACAGTTCTTTGGTGCTTATGTTAACCTCTGGTTCCGCTCATGGATGGAGAAGGAACTAGAGGTGTAGAGGAGAGAAGCGTCAGAATTGTGCAAATCAGACAATTCAAGACCCGCGGCTCCTCGGTGCGATCATAAAAAGTACATGTGTCTGGAACCAGAGCGGACAAGCTGGGTGCACATGGTACCAAGGCAATAGATAACTGATGAAAAATCCTCTGAGCAGTATGAGAAAGGACAAGTGATCTTGCCGAAAAACAAATAAGTAAATTCAGGCTATAAAGGACTGGCAGAACTGAACTGTGACAATTCCGTTGAACTTATTGACATCAGAACAAGTGCAACGAAGAGAGATATCCACGACGAACTCTAGTAAGGAAGAAGAAGGACGATGAGAAACATGTTGGGACCGGTTTCAGCCTCCTCCTGCACCACTGCTAAGAATAAGTTGATTGTAAAGACTGTAAGCTTAAGGAAAACGCATGGTAAAAAGAATTGTATGCTGGCACTGACAATAATCATGTGCTTCATGAGTGTGGTAGCACCAATAACAACAGCCTTAGTATTATGGTATGTGGAATCAATACACCCATTGGGAATGTTTTTACCAATAGTTAATATATCCACTAC
Organism: Ambystoma mexicanum; assembly: GCF_040938575.1. NCBI lineage: Eukaryota > Metazoa > Chordata > Amphibia > Caudata > Ambystomatidae > Ambystoma > Ambystoma mexicanum. Next base: position 612,355,664 of record NC_090925.1, on the reverse strand, counting down.
TGAAAGCCCGGTTCAGGAGATTACTTATACCTTGTCCCCAATGGAAGAAAGACACAGGGAAGGGTATGGGAACAATACGCTGTTATTGATTATGAATATGACACATGCAATTCTAAAGAAATCAAATTGCTGGGTATGTGCCCATTTACTGCAGCATGCTGGGAAAGGAATAGGTTGGTATGTACAGCCATTACCATTAAGTTCTGCATGTAGTGCATCTTTAAGTGCAATGTTCTATGGGAAATGGAATCAGAGTGGCACGGGTCAATTAGACAGAACAAACATGAATGAGTTTGAGGAAATAATTATGAGGCCTGTGGGTTGTTCCATATTCCATAAAGCACACATGATGACCCAAAACCTACGAGGAAAAGTATGTGAAAAATAACACGACAAAATAGACACGATAGATTGTCCCCACCAGTTAAAACATCTGTGACGACGTTTCGTGTAAGAACAGACCGGAACAAAGATGCAGTTCCCCCTTCTTACACGGTGAATTATAACCCGAGAACTCTCCCTTTTTGTCTGAAAAGGAAAGGCAACTATTCAGTCGGAACATTTACTGGATGAATGAATACAGTGGTATTAAAATGGGAAATAGAACCAGTATATGTGGGAGATCCAGTCTATTTTATATGTGGAGAAAAGGCATATCCTTGGTTGCCCAGAAACTGGGGAGGTGCATGTTACCTAGGTCTACTGTTCCCAGGCGTGTTCCTCTTAGAAACAGCAGACATAGCCAGACTATCCAGATCTAGAACCAAAAGGAGTAGCGAAGGTGTTTTGATAGCGACTGACGTAGCAAAATCATTCATTCCATTCTTGTCCCAGATAGTGAACTCCTATAACATAAGGCAGCTGTCCAGAATACCAAAAAATACCATAAACACAACAACAGATGTACTGTTTAACATGACGTTGGAAGAAAAAGGAATTAGGTTAATGACACTGCAAAATAGAATGGCTCTCGATGTGATCCTGGTTGATCGTGGGGGAATTTGCAAGATTGTGGGATCAGCATGCTGTGTATTTGTAGATGACTATTCCCCTACGATTTTTGAAGCAATAAAGAAAATGCATGTCCTAAGCTCCGAACTCCCTACTGGAGAAGGGGGCTGGGGAACAGAGTCCTGGTTTTGGGGAATACTGTGTTCTTGGGGATGGAAGTTGATCTCGATATTAGTAGTGGTGTTTGGAATATTCATAACGTGCTATTGTTGCATAGACTGCCTACCGTTAGTTTGCACTGAGGTAACTGAGGGATGCACGAAGGGATGTATGCATATGATAACAAGAAGAAAACAAACTTATGGCCGGGATGACAGAGACACAAATGAAATGAAAACAGTGAAAGAATTAATGGCTATAGATATTAATGAAGATGATGATGCTTATAGTAGCATGCAAAACTCAGACATAAGTGCTTTAGACTTGTCATCATCAGAGGAGGATACAATAAATGAATGAGACGTTTGGCATACGGCCAAAGGAGGGTTTGTCAGTCTAGAAAAATGGATACCTCTCATGATTGACGGCAAACGTATTTTGGTGGCCGTGGGCCAACCGTCTCATGCACGATACGATAGAAGTACAGGTTTCCGAGTTTACCAATGAACGGCCATTTTGATGTAACAAGGATCGCCATTTTGTTTTCTAACAATTGCTCATTGCTTTCTGGTCAAATTGCTTCGCAGCACATTTTCTGCTTACACTGCTCGACTGTTAATATTGTTGTCTCAACGTGAAAGGACAAGGCTGCAGGGCCGCGAGGCTAATAAGAGTTTGTTGAAACACAACGTAGGCAGCGCCGGGAAGGAATGCCCGGCTCCCTCCCGAATGTAGCCTTGAAGCAGAGCCGCAGGGCATTTAATCATTTCACAGCTGCCAGCCAGTCTCGTTATATGGTAGAATATGTTAGAATAAAGCAGCAGAAGGCTTGAATTATGCTCTTCTTATGGCCCCCCTTTACCGAGCCCTGTAGAGCGTATCGGCTCCCAGGACACAAATAGCACCTCATAGATAGCAAGGTCTGGAATGTGACTCTTCCACTGTATGTAGCTCGCTTCCAAGAACAAAAGTACTGTGTTCTGTTCAACAACTAAAAGATGCCTCTGCACTTGCAAAATTGCATATTGTTACTAGAATAGATATTTGAAGGTGTCATATTTGTCGAAAGTGTCCATCATCACACCGAGTTCAAAGAAACCCAATAAAGGGGGGTTTTAAACATGTCACAGCTGATTGTATGATATGCATTTTGTATATATGTAACTGATGTACTTAATTCACTCTCTTGCATACCTCGAGGTCTAGAGATACACGTCGCGGGGCGTGAGACCGAGTTGGCCAACTGAGACTATTTGCTTTGCAATAAACCCTAGCTTTGGGAATACAACCTTGTGTCTGGTGTATCTATCGTGTGTGGTGACTTGCCTTGTTTCCATAGACGTGAGGGACCCCTAGGGGCCCCTTCCAGCACCACTCACCTGCGCTAGGAATAGAAAATGGTGAGGTGAGGGGCTACAACACAGGGTTCGAACCCTCAGTGTTGTTGGTGTTACCAGTGACCAATCGGGGCTCGGGGAAGAGATGGGAGGTGGGAAGAGGTCAGGAAGTTGCAATGGGGCTCGGGAGAGGGGGGAGGTCAGGCGAGCGCCCCATAAAAGGAGCACTAGGAAGGGGCTGAGGTCCATAATGATAGAATAGTTAAGATCAGGTACCCTCCAGCAGGGAATAGTGGTACGAAACGAGCCTCAATGGAGTTATATAGCAAACAAGTGTGGCAGAGATTGGACCATTTTGATTATTGACACAGCCCGCGAAATGACTATTAAGATATCAGGAGAAAGAAGAGATCAAGAAGTTAGTACCACTCAACACATATACGAAACATCTGGAGGAAATCATGAAAGAGATAACAGATTTTAAAGAATTCTGTACTCAAGACCGTATTGCGAGAATGAAGAAAGACTTATTACAGTTCTCGCATGAAAATGCATTTCGGTACACGAAAGAAGGTTACAACCCGTTTGCAGGACAACAACAGGGAGGACAACGACAAGGAGGACAAAAACAAGTGAGTTTCAGGAATACCTCCTCTAGCTCGGGTAGCTCAAGTAACAACAGCTTCTCACAACAAAGAGGCTACAAAGGTTCCCGGAACAGAGGTAGGAACCAGAGGAGATCTGGGCGGAATCCCCGTAATAGGAGTAATTTGTATACAACAAATCAAGGGAATCCTATTAATGTACCCCCGCAACAAATGCAACAGCAAGGTTTTTTAGATCAGTGCCAGGATCCAGACGATTGGGACGAGGCACCGAGAGTGCTACGCAGCAACAGACCTTATTAGTTAACCTGTCGTCCTATTCTCCCACCAAAGATGAAGTATCCCTAATAGATAGAGGTTTCGGTTTTGTACCAACGGTTCAATATGATAAGTTTAGAACACATGTGGAAGTTAAACAACTACTTCGAAAAATACATTTGCAGCAATATTTTTTTCAAAATACTTATGATGACCAGAGCAACGAGAGCGGGTTTAGAAACAAATCTATGTTTAATCCCTCAATTGCTAGCTATACTCCCGAGGCGGTAGTTTTTTCTAAAAGAGTCTGGCATGACTTGAAGCAGCTGGAAGCACAACAGGATAAACGTCTGTTTCAAAATTTAAGTAAAATTGAGGGAATAGCTGTTAAAAGTTTAGCCACTAACCCCGAGATCGTTTTACGAAAAGCTGATAAAAGGGGGGGCTATAGTGATGTTGAACCGACATGATTACATAACCGAGTGCCTTCGCCAAAATGAAGATAGAGATTTCTATCAACCGATTGAAGAAGACCCGACCAAGAGACTGTCTTTACTAATTACCACCATAGTAGAGAAAGCAGTAGCGAGAGGAACCCACCAGGTCACCCAATTGTTTCGGGAACAGGTGCACTTTTGAGCCATTATCGAGATTTGCGGACAGATATCTAAAACCATACGTGTCAGCAAAGCAATATATTCTTTTGTTCAGGATACTACAGAAATCATCAATATAGTAGAGGACATGCAGTTTGACCCTAGTAACCAACTCCTAGTTAGTTTAGATATTTGTCCTCATTACAACCTTGGCGGAGGACCATGGTGCTATTAGCACCATGGTCCATGCCGCTAAGGTTACGATTCAGCCATGGTGGATGGCGGAATTACCGCCCCATTCCAAGGTGAGTGGGGCGGTAATTCCCCATTCACCATTTGCCCTTCCCCATTCCCATTTTTGCCCCCATAGGGCATAATGGGAATGGGGAAGGCGCTAATTATGGCACCGTAAATTACGGTGCCGTAATTAGCTCCAAAGTCCCTTTGCGGGTTGGATTTTTAACGCCTGCTAAAAGCAGGCGTTAAACACCAACCCGCAAAGGGACACTTGTAATCAGGCGTTAAGGGTTAACGGCGCCGACGGCGCCGTTAAACCCTTAACGCCTGAGTTGTAATGAGGGCCATTGTGTCTCTCTACACTTGCATTCCCCAACAAGAAACATTGCAAGTGTTGGAAGAGACCTTGTTGTCAAAAAGAATGGAAGGCACTACACCTAACAGCTTTGTCCTCTGGTGTGCTGAAAAGGCCTCGACCAAAAATGATTTCGGTTTTAATGGCTAGCTTTACCATCAAATACACGGGACAGCAATGGGGTCTTCAGTTGCTCCCTTGGCCGCAAATTTGTATGTAGAAAGTTTTGAAAGAAACAGTATTTACAGTTCCACAAACCCTTTTTTTTAACAACTTCGGCTTGTGGCGTCACTATATTGATGACATTCTGATCGTATGGAACGGATCTTTGGCCCTTTTTAGAGAATTAATCGAGTGGATTAACACCCAGAATCGGTATCTTAAGTTTACATCCACACAGAGTGATACAGTAATCAATTTTCTGGACATCACTATCTGGGTTGACATGGTTTCTAACACTCTCAAAGTGAAACCCTTTCATAAGCCCACTGATCGAAACTCTCTCTTGGTTTTTGACAGTTGTCATCCCCGTCACACCAGGGAAAATCTCCCAGTTGGCCAATTTTTGCGCCTCAAAAAGAATAGGTCTACACAAGATATTTTCCAATTGGAAGCTAAAGTGTTAAGCTCCAAACTGGAAGAGAGACGGTACCCTAAAAAAATAAATAATAATAAATAAATAATCAAACGTGCATACAAAAGATCTACTAACAATAACCTTAAGGCACTCCTTGAGTACCGTGACAGGACCATAGAGAAGCAAAATCCTGTGTTTGTCAGCACTTTCAATCCTTTGGCTAATAAAGTGGTCAAAATTATTCGCTAAAACTGGCACATTCTACAAGGTGGAGAATGCCCGATTGAACAACCGTTATGCGCGTTTAAAAGAGGACCTAACTTGAAGGACCTTTTAACAAAAAATGATATTTCAAGAGGGGGTTCTAAGCAAAAGAGCGTAACTGAGATGTGGGGTTTGCCCAAATTGGTGGGTCATGCCCCCTGTGGCCATTGCACAAACTGTCACCTCACAAAAAGATCTGAGCAAGTAGATATAGGTCTCAGTAAACCATGGTCCAAAGTTAATTTCACCAATTGCAATACTAGCAACGTTGTATATGCAATTTGGTGTCCTTGTAAGAAGATGTGCATTGGGATGACAAAACGCAAAGTAAAGGTGCGCATATCAGAACATAAAAGCTGTATTAAAAACAGGGTTTCTACAGCCCCTATGGTTAGCCATGTTTTAATGATGAACCACTGAGAGAATTATTTTGTATGCTGTATTGCTACATATTGCCCCAGCTTTAGATGGTGAATCAGTTGTTAAAAAATTACAACAGAAAGAAACTTGGCTTATCTTTCTGTGTAACACCATGGAGATCAGACTTAATGAGGCCATTGATTGGAACAACACAGAGTAATTAGTTAGAGTTTTTTTCTATAATCCATTACGGTACGGTTCCTGCAGTGGTTCATGTTTTAAGAGCTTTTGGTCCTACACGAGACCGCTACCATAATGCGGGCGGCTAGCAGTGGACTCACTTTAGATGCTGACTAATACAATAAACACATATTTTTTTAAGCTGGGCTTCACGCACGTATTGCGCGGTTAGTTCACCAGCTAAGTTTGCAAAATAGGCGCCTTGGTAAGGAGTGGCATAGGGAGCTTATTGCAGCTTGCATCTGTAACTAGGTGCAGCTGTCGTGCGCGCGCTGTTAGCTTTAAATACAATGTACACGGAAGATGTAGAGGTCAGGTGACCTGAGAAGTGATCCGCATCAGGAGGTAGCAGAACCATCTGTACGCAACGCGAGTAAGTCGCTAGTTCGTTTTTGGTAGCCGATGTTATTTCGCGGCTAGTGTTTGAGCTGCATTTATCGAGTTAATAGATCTTTTTTCCGCGCTATGCGCCTGAGACGCGAGCGGAGAAACACTGTTTTAATGTGTTTAAGCGGTGTGTAATGCGCAACTTGTATTTATAGGTTGTTGACCCGCGAGTACAGGTTCCAAGTTCGCGGGACCTGTGCTGACAGAATTTTGAGCATACCGCGTGAACAGGGGTGGCGCCCCATACACGGAGACGAACGTAGCACTGGAGGATTCAGACGGAAGGCGACTACTTTTGAAAGGGTAAGCAGTCTGATGAAAGTTGTTGTAGTTAGAGATCGTTTTCTGAGTTTTTGGCTTCATAATGAGGAGAGCAACACCTAAAAATCATGTCGCCACATTTCTGTCCTCAGTGCCTTGTTCTGAATTCTGAGTTAGCTGGTCAGTTGTTTAGAGCATTGAGATGTAATACATAGTTTTAACACAAGGCTCAGCATGTTGTCTGAGGCATATAATCAGGGAAAGGCATAACTTGGTGACAGAATTTAGGACTTTTTTACACAAGCAGTTCAGGATTCACTATTGGTTATGTCATTCGTATTTTAGATGTTATAGCAGAAACATCTGCTAGTAGGACCTGACCGGAATTTTAGCACAGAAGAGTTTTGAATGTGGCCCGCAGGGGTGTTATTCACCACCAATGGTTGTGTTTGTTTTTTTAGATCGTTGTTTTGTCTACAAAGAAGACAAGCCTACCAATCCGCTTTGAAGCATTAATGTCGAATGCAAATGTGGTAAGCCATCAGTGGGAGACCAGACGTTCCTAGCTAGAATCAAGGCTTTTTTCAATTATTTACAGCTTAACTGACGGCTGTTTTCTATGTTGTCTTTCTCCCTAGGGTATATGAGGTACACCACGAAGAAGCAAGAATGCCATTTTGGTGTTAAAATTGTAGTGACCAATGGATGTTAGATAAACTGCTCTTTGTTTCACCCCTGAAGAAGTTCTTTCATATCTTCAATTATTGATATCGAACAAAACATGTTGGGTTATGAAGATGTTTCACAAATTAGCCAACATTTAGTAAAAAGGGATTAGGTTGTTCAAAACCACATGTGTGTTCACATGAGGATCAATTGAATTAGGGCATTATGTGTCACAAGAGGGTAATGCCCTCTTGTGACACATAAGATACGGACAGTCTTTCATTGCATTTTGAGTGTTTATCACACACAGGGTCTTTTTATGTAAGGCAGAGGCAACCAGTTTATGTAATACATTTGGTTGCAGTATAGGATTTTATTCTTGTATTTTTAGAGGTGAAAATTTATTGAGTATTGATTGATTTGCACTTTAAATTTGTCAAAATGGAAAATGAAATAAATTGTGTGTTTTTATTAGATCAATGCTATGCACCAAGTTTTTATGTAGATTGAAAATGTTCATGAAATGCTGATTTAATCAAGTATTAAAATGTATGTACTAATTGTTTGTGTACTAGTTTTGGCTTGTAGAGTGGTGTTCATTATCCCTAGGGAGTAGCAACATGGAAGCCATGAGATTCTGTAGTTTTGAAACTGTCGTGAGCCGTGCTATGGGGATGAATCTTGGGGCTATTTAAATTTTCCCCAGTGTCTTTTCTATGTTAATTGGCTCTAAAGCACCACTCACCTGCGCCAGTAAGAAAAAATAGTAAGGTGAGGGGCTACAACACGGGGGTCCAACCCTCATTGTTGTTGGTGTTACCAGTGACGAATCAGGGTTTGGGGGAGGGATGGGAGGTGGGAGTAGGTCAAGAGGGGGCAACAAGGCTCAGGAGAGGCAGGTGTCTGGACGAGTGTCTCACAAAAGGAGCACTAGGAAGGGGCTGTGGGTTCTAAAGCACCACTCACCTGTGCCAGGAAGCATAAATGGTGAGGTGAGGAGATACAATACAGGGACTAACCCTCTGTGTTGTTGGTGTTACCAGTGACCAATCGGGGCCTAAGGAGTGATGGGAGAGGGAAAGAAGTCAGGAAGTGGCAACGGGGCTTGTGAGAGGGGTGTCTGGGTAAACGTCCCACGAATGGAGCACTAGATAGGGGCTGGGGTTCTAAAGCACCAGTCACCCGCGCCAGGAAGCAAAAATGGCGAGGTGAGGGGGTACCACACAGGGTTCGAACCCTGGATACTGCCCAATGCAATTTGCGTTACTGCTACTCGGTCCTGCGGAATTTGCGCTGGATCACGAGTAGTGGTAAACCGATAAATCTCCATTTCCCATTGGACCCAATGGGGATGGGTGGCGCTATTACCACCGGCAAAAATGCTGTCGGCGGTAATAGCACTGAAATAGCCCATACCGCCGGGTCACTCACATCCCGCTTTTAGCTGGAGGTGAATGTGGCCATACATGGGATTGGACGGAGTGATAAATGCGGCAGTAAGAGCGTTACCGTCACATTTTACTGCTGCACCCAACTCGTTTTGAGGCTGATAGAGACATTTTTCATTTGGGGAACTCAAACTGTGCAGTTGCTACTGAATGCAGAATATTCATTGTGGTGAAAATAGACCCCAAATTGGGGAAATCATCCAATTGAGCGGTAGCAGTGATAGCTAAAGGTATTCTCTTTGGAGAATCCTTTGTGAAAGTTAAGGCCAGCACATACGCTGCTGTGGACAAAGCCCAACCTTCATTGAAGAGTGTTCAATACCACGCTTTTTGGGAAGCCTGGGAGAGGAAGGGGCCGCTAAACCAGCCGCGTTTCTAATGAATGTTCCTCGAATAACAGATCATCCCTGTGAGGACAGGATGACAGAAAGCCAAACCCGTTTTTTCCCTCCTGAGGAAGAAGCAGAGGCAGAGACTGGAGAGAAGCTAGTAAACCCCAGCCACCCACAAACAGGTGAGAGTAAGCCCACTAACACCCACAATAGAAGGAAGGCTGGCCTCGTGTTTAAGCAAATGGCAGCAAATCACTGGTGATATCTGGGTTCTAGATACAGTTCACGGCTTCCATTTGGAATGATGTCAAGAACCCGTGCAAGCCAATCCTCCAACACCCATATGTTTATCGGAAGAGGATCAAACTTTGATGATGAGAGAGATCATTGAGCTAGATAGCAAGGGCGCTTTCGCTCCAGCAAGTCAACAGCTGGACAGCTTTGTCAGCAAACTCGTTTTGATAAAAAAGGAAGCTGAAAGTCCTGACTATCATCAATCGCACGGCCCTCATTGCATCCCTGGTATATCGACATTTCAAGATGGAGGGAAATCACATCATCCGGTGTATCCTACAAAAAGATTGGCTAGTATGTCTGGATCTTCAAGAGGCCTATCTCACCATTCCCATTTTTTAGCCATATTGATGTTTTCTGCAATTCGTATGGGAGGACTGGCGATGGAAGTTCAGCTGTCTCTCCTTCAGTCTTTCACCAGCTCCCTGGTGCTTTACCAAGCTCGGCAAGACATGGGTGAGCACTCAGCGCGTACAGGGGATCAAGCTGATAATTTATCTCAATGACATATTCATCATTCTACAAGACAAACAACTCGTGCAATCGCAGGTCAGACAGCGACAGTATTGTTGGAGGAACTGGGGGTCCTAGTAAACTGGGAGAAATCCGAGACTTTTCAATTACAGGAGCTGGAATGCTTGGGTTTGTAGTAGAATTGATGCAGGAAACCATCAGTCTTCCCCTTTAGAAAGATCAGATATCCCTGAGAGTGTTGGCGTGGATCATGGGCTCATTAGCTTCATTGATTCAGGCATTTCTCCGCGGCCCCTCTATTATCGAGCCCTTTAACAGCTCAAGAACCAACACCATAGAACGCAGTTGACTTGCAAGCAGAGAATACTGCTATCTCCAGAGGTGAGAGGAGAATTATCTTGGTGGTTCCAGGATATGGAAATGGAGCAGCAGGTGATGGAAAGGGACATTCCTCCCACAAGAGTGGATGTGATCCATATTGTGAATTTCCTGTTGGCGCTAGCCACAAAAAGCAAAGCGTATAGAACCATAACTGCATTCAAGTCTGCGATCTCTGCTGGCAACGAGAATGTGTGGGGCAATAGACAAACACACTTTGGTATGTAGGTTGCTTAAAGAAGTTAAATCCTTGAGACCTCCAACGCCCAAGTATACACGACTAAGAATATGAACAATGTGCTACAGTTGTTCCGAGAATGCCGGATAACGGCGAGCTATCCTGGAAAGCCTTGAAGGCCAACCTAACGATGCTCCTCTGTCTTTTGTCCAGCATCGGAGCTCTGGAAGTCAATAGCTATGCACTGGGGGGAGTAACGTTTCACATCCGCAAGAGAACTAAGAGCAATTTTAAGACCGTTACCTATCCAGCTTTTCCAGATCAGCCCAAGCTCTGCCCAATCATAAGCCTTGAGGCCTATGAGATGGTGACAGAACAGCTTATGCCACACAGAGAAACTGAACTGCTAAAGGCCCTACGGAAACCTTTCAAGGGAGTCTCCTCAGCTCTCTTAGATGTAAGGGTGAAACAGTGTGTGCAGCAAGTAGGAAAGGATACAACCTGTTTTGGAGCCCACTCAGTGAGAGGAGCAATGGCTTCTTAAGCCTTCGGGCTAGGTGATCACCTAGCAAGTATTCAGAAAGCTGCAGACTTGGCAAACAAATTGGTGTTCAAGAATGTTTACTTTATGCTGATCGACCCAATAACCTCGTTACTGATGAGTAAGCTTTAAACAAGTATAATACAAGCCCCCCAATCCCCGGTCTTAACATAGAACACAGGATTTCAATACTAACATTAAGGAAAATGATTATTCTATTAAAGACTCAGATGTTAAGTATTATCCCACCTGGTGTAACAAAAAGGCCCAGACTATCAATCAACAATATTACCAAAGGAAGACACGGGGGAAAAATGAATTTCGGGCTGTTGAGTTCATTCCCCAATGATACCAATAAACGTTATGACTAGAGAACCCAACCGCCAATGTATTAGTTCTTCAAACCTTGAACATTGTAGATAGTCAGTACAATGCAACACAACTCATTTAAATAATATTAATTGTGTGCAACAACAGTCTTCAAAAATTCTACCAAAAAGTAATAAATCTTATTCTTATTCATCAAAAATGATTAAAACACATAAACATATGTAAAGAATACACGCATTACAATAATGCCAAAAAAGTGACAAGTGCTGTGCAATACAAGCATAAATATCCTAGTAATACAATAGTACAAGCATTCACAAAAAACAGGCTAACAAAAGCAAGTCTATTATACTTTACTTGTGAATCGTTGGTCTACAGTAGAATGCCTTTTTAGTGCATAGCTATTCCTTACTTATGCAGCACGAGTATCATTAGTGGATCACTCTCCCAGGGTCCTAAACTAATTTAATAAGCTAATATCAAGCACTGTTTGTCATTACAGTGAATACAAATACCCAACATGTTTTGTTCTTTTACTTTTATTACATGTACTCAAGAACTTCTTCAAGGGGCCAACGTAATGTGCAAAGTCTACCCACTCTTCCATTCAGTGTGGTTCGATACGTTAGGACAAACTGATTCTTGATTTCAGCTATTATGCTCGAGGCGTGGAAGGGATCCAATTGTGAAAACACACATGTGGTTAAAGCGTCTAATCAATAAACAGCAATCTGTCCATTTTCCATAATAATCTTGTAATATGAAACACCACTCGTACCCTCATACACAAAGCAGTCCGGAGAAATGATGCCGCGTCTCTATCTAACATCACCAGTCACGGTCACTGTAGTTAGAGAACTCTCTGTGTTCTAGTACATCTCGTCGCGCAAACAACATGGGGTCTGTGTCGCAGTAACGAGTGACCATTAAGCGTATCCAATTATCAATCTACAAAACAAAATGGCAAATTTTATTCAAAAATTATATATACTTCATAACAAATATAAAAAATGTGTATGGATGCTCAGAAACGTGCAATTATGTATGTATCTGATAAACGAGGTATACTACATCTGCCTCAACCAGAAATAGCTACTCGCAATACAGAAATACAGAAAATAATACAAGAACCGAACTCTATATCTATTGGTACAAAATATATGAAATATATAAACACCAAGACACCCTGACCAATTGACAATAGCGGTCAATTAAAGAACGTTGCGCAATGATTTAGGAACAGAAACATGCTGGGCATAGAACCTGCAAGCAATAAGCAGGGTCCGGATTGTGTTTTGTAAATGTCTGTGTTTTCAGGAAGGAATGCCCGGCTCCCTCCCGATTGTAGCCTTGAAGCAGAGCCGCCGGGCATTTAATCATTTCACAGCTGCCAGCCAGTCTCGTTATATGGTAGAATATGTTAGAATAAAGCAGCAGAAGGCTTGAATTATGCTCTTCTTATGGCCCCCCTTTACCGAGCCCTGTAGAGCGTATCGGCTCCCAGGACACGAATAGCACCTCATAGATAGCAAGGTCTGGAATGTGACTCTTCCACTGTATGTAGCTCGCTTCCAAGAACAGAAGCACTGTGTTCTGTTCAACAACTAAAAGATGCCTCCGCACTTGCAAAATTGCATATTGTTACTAGAATAGATATTTGAAGGTGTCATATTTGTCGAAAGTGTCCATCATCATACCGAGTTCAAAGAAACCCAATAAAGGGGGGTTTTAAACATGTCACAGCTGATTGTATGATATGCATTTTGTATATATGTAACTGATGTACGTAATTCACTCTCTTGCGTACCTCGAGGTCTAGAGATACACGTCGCGGGGCGTGAGACGGAGTTGGCCAACTGAGACTATTTGCTTTGCAATAAACCCTAGCTTTGGGAATACAACCTTGTGTCTGGTGTATCTATCGTGTGTGGTGACTTGCCTTGTTTCCATAGACGTGAGGGACCCCTAGGGGCCCCTTCCAGCACCACTCACCTGAGCTAGGAATAGAAAATGGTGAGGTGAGGGGCTACAACACAGGGTTCGAACCCTCAGTGTTGTTGGTGTTACCAGTGACCAATCGGGGCTCGGGGAAGAGATGGGAGGTGGGAAGAGGTCAGGAAGTTGCAATGGGGCTCGGGAGAGGGGGGAGGTCAGGCGAGCGTCCCATAAAAGGAGCACTGGGAAGGGGCTGAGGTCCATAATGATAGAATAGTTAAGATCAGGTACCCTCCAGCAGGGCATAGTGGTACGAAACGAGCCTCGCTTGTTTCTTGATAACAAGAACTTCCTTATTCAATGGAGTTATATAGCAAACAAGTGTGGCAGAGATTGGACCATTTTGATTATTGACACAGCCCGGGAAATGACTATTAAGATATCAGGAGATCTTGAAAAAATGGAAGAAGAGATCAAGAAGTTAGTACCACTCGACACATATACAAAACATCTGGAGGAAATCATGAAAGAGATCACAGATTTTAAAGAATTCTGTACTGAAGACCGTATTGCGAGAATGAAGAAAGACTTATTACAGTTCTCGCATGAAAATGCATTTCGGTACACGAAAGAAGGTTACAACCCGTTTGCAGGACAACAACAGGGAGGACAACGACAAGGAGGACAAAAACAAGTGAGTTTCAGGAATACCTCCTCTAGCTCGGGTAGCTCAAGTAACAACAGCTTCTCACAACAAAGAGGCTACAAAGGTTCCCGGAACAGAGGTAGGAACCAGAGGAGATCTGGGCGGAATTCCTGTAATAGGAGTAATTTGTATACAACAAATCAAGGGAATCCTATTAATGTACCCCCGCAACAAATGCAACAGCAAGGTTTTTTAGATCAGCGCCAGGATCCAGACGATTGGGACGAGGCACCGAGAGTGCTACGCAGCAACAGACCTTATTAGTTAACCTGTCGTCCTATTCTCCCACCAAAGATGAAGTATCCCTAATAAATAGAGGTTTCGGTTTTGTACCAACGGTTCAATATGATAAGTTTACAACACATGTGGAAGTTAAACAACTACTTCGAAAAATACATTTGCAGCAATATTTTTTTCAAAATACTTATGATGACCAGAGCAACGAGAGCGGGTTTAGAAACAAATCTATGTTTAATCCCCCAATTGCTAGCTATACTCCCGAGGCGGTAGTTTTTTCTAAAAGAGTCTGGCATGACTTGAAGCAGCTGGAAGCACAACAGGATAAACGTCTGTTTCAAAATTTAAGTAAAATTGAGGGAACAGCTGATAAAAGTTTAGCCACTAACCCCAAGATCGTTTTACGAAAAGCTGATAAAAGGGGGGGCTATAGTGATGTTGAACCGACATGATTACATAACCGAGTGCCTTCGCCAAAATGAAGATAGAGATTTCTATCAACCGATTGAAGAAGACCCGACCAAGAGACTGTCTTTACTAATTACCACCATAGTAGAGAAAGCAGTAGCGAGAGGAACCCACCAGGTCACCCAATTGTTTCGGGAACAGGTGCACTTTTGAGCCATTATCGAGATTTGCGGACAGATATCTAAAACCATACGTGTCAGCAATGTATTCTTTTGTTCAGGATACTACAGAAATCATCAATATAGTAGAGGACATGCAGTTTGACCCTAGAAACCAACTCCTAGTTAGTTTAGATATTTGTCCTCATTACAACCTTGGCGGAGGACCATGGTGCTGTTAGCACCATGGTCCATGCCGCTAAGGTTACGATTCCGCCATGGTGGATGGCGGAATTACCGCCCCATTCCAAGGTGAGTAGGGCGGTAATTCCCCATTCACCATTTGCCCTTCCCCATTCCCATTTTTGCCCCCATAGGGCATAATGGGAATGGGGAAGGCGCTAATTACGGCACCGTAAATTACGGTGCCGTAATTAGCTCCAAAGTCCCTTTGCGGGTTGGATTTTTAACGCCTGCTAAAAGCAGGCGTTAAACACCAACCGGCAAAGGGACACTTGTAATCAGGCGTTAAGGGTTAACGGCGCTGATTGTGCCGTTAAACCCTTAACGCCTGAGTTGTAATGAGGGCCATTGTGTCTCTCTACACTTGCATTCCCCAACAAGAAACATTGCAAGTGTTCGAAGAGACCTTGTTGTCAAAAAGAATGGAAGGCACTACACCTAACAGCTTTGTCCTCTGGTGTGCTGAAATGGCCTTGACCAAAAATTATTTCGGTTTTAATGGCTAGCTTTACCATCAAATACACGGGACAGCAATGGGGTCTTCAGTTGCTCCCTTGGTCGCCAATTTGTATGTAGAAAGTTTTGAAAGAAACAGTATTTACAGTTCCACAAACCCTTTTTTTTAACAACTTCGGCTTGTGGCGTCACTATATTGATGACATTCTGATCGTATGGAACGGATCTTTGGCCCTTTTAAGAGAATTAATCGAGTGGATTAACACCCAGAATCGGTATCTTAAGTTTACATCCACACAGAGTGATACAGTAATCAATTTTCTGGACATCACTATCTGGGTTGACATGGTTTCTAACACTCTCAAAGTGAAACCCTTTCATAAGCCCACTGATCGAAACTCTCTCTTGGTTTTTGACAGTTGTCATCCCCGTCATACCAGGGAAAATCTCCCAGTTGGCCAATTTTTGCGCCTCGAAAAGAATAGGTCTACACAAGATATTTTCCAATTGGAAGCTAAAGTGTTAAGCTCCAAACTGGAAGAGAGACGGTACCCTAAAAAAATAAATAATAATAAATAAATAATCAAACTTGCATACAAAAGATCTACTAACAATAACCTTAAGGCACTCCTTGAGTACCGTGACAGGACCATAGAGAAGCAAAATCTTGTGTTTGTCAGCACTTTCAATCCTTTGGCTAATAAAGTGGTCAAAATTATTTGCAAAAACTGGCACATTCTACATGGTGGAGAATGCCCGATTGAACAACCGTTATGCGCGTTTAAAAGAGGACCTAACTTGAAGGACCTTTTAACAAAAAATGATATTTCAAGAGGGGGTTCTAAACAAAAGAGCGTAACTGAGATGTGGGGTTTGCCCAAATTGGTGGGTCATGCCCCCTGTGGCCATTGCACAAACTGTCACCTCACAAAAAGTTCTGAGCAAGTATATATAGGTCTCAGTAAACCATGGTCCAAAGTTAATTTCACCAATTGCAATACTAGCAACGTTGTATATGCAATTTGGTGTCTTTGTAAGAAGATGTACATTGGGATGACAAAACGCAAAGTAAAGGTGCGCATATCAGAACATAAAAGCTGTATTAAAAACAAGGTTTCTACAGCCCCTATGGTTAGCCATGTTTTAATGATGAACCACGGAGAGAATTATTTTGTATGCTGTATTGCTACATATTGCCCCAGCTTTAGATGGTGAATCAGTTGTTAAAAAATTACAACAGAAAGAAACTTGGCTTATCTTTCTGTGTAACACCATGGAGATCGGACTTAATGAGGCCATTGATTGGAACAACACAGAGAAATTAGTTAGAGTTTTTTTCTATAATCCATTACGGTACGGTTCCTGCAGTGGTTCATGTTTTAAGAGCTTTTGGTCCTACACGAGACCGCTACCATAATGCGGGCGGCTAGCAGTGGACTCACTTTAGATGCCGACTAATACAATAAACACATATTTTTTAAGCTGGGCTTCACGCACGTGTTGCGCGGTTAGTTCACCAGCTAAGTTTGCAAAATAGGCGCCTTGGTAAGGAGTGGCATAGGGAGCTTATTGCAGCTTGCATCTGTAACTAGGTGCAGCTGTCGTGCGCGCGCTGTTAGCTTTAAATACAATGTACACGGAAGATGTAGAGATCAGGTGACCTGAGAAGTGATCCGCATCAGGAGGTAGCAGAACCGTCTGTACGCAACGCGAGTAAGTCGCTAGTTCGTTTTGGTAGCCGATGTTATTTCGCGGCTAGTGTTTGAGCTGCATTTATCGAGTTAATAGATCTTTTTTCCGCGCTATGCGCCTGAGACCCGAGCGGAGAAACACTGTTTTAATGTGTTTAAGCGGTGTGTAATGCGCAACTTGTATTTATAGGTTGTTGACCCGCGAGTACAGGTTCCAAGTTTGCGGGACCTGTGCTGACAGTATTTTGAGCATACCAAGTGAACAGGGGTGGCGCCCCATACACGGAGACGAACGTATCACTGGAGGATTCAGATGGAAGGCGACTGCTTTTGAAAGGGTAAGCAGTCTGATGAAAGTTGTTGTAGTTAGAGATCGTTTTCTGAGTTTTTGGCTTCATAATGAGGAGAGCAACACCTAAAAATCATGTCGCCACATTTCGGTCCTCAGTGCCTTGTTCTGAATTCTGAGTTAGCTGGTCAGTTGTTTAGAGCATTGAGATGTAATACATAGTTTTAACACAAGGCTCAGCATGTTGTCTGAGGCATATAATCAGGGAAAGGCATAACTTGGTGACAGAATTTAGGACTTTTTTACACAAGCAGTTCAGGATTCACTATTGGTTATGTCATTTGTATTTTAGATGTTATAGCAGAAACATCTGCTAGTAGGACCGGACCGGAATTTTAGCACAGAAGAGTTTTGAATGTGGCCCCCAGGGGTGTTATTCACCACCAATGGTTGTGTTTGTTTTTTTAGATCGTTGTTTTGTCTACAAAGAAGACAAGCCTACCAATCCGCTTTGAAGCATTAATGTCGAATGCAAATGTGATAAGCCATCAGTGGGAGACCAGACGTTCCTAGCTAGAATCAAGGCTTTTTTCAATTATTTACAGCTTAACTGATGGCTGTTTTCTATGTTGTCTTTCTCCATAGGGTATATGAGGTACACCACGAAGAAGCAAGAATGCCATTTTGGTGTTAAAATTGTAGTGACCAATGGATGTTAGATAAACTGCTCTTTGTTTCACCCCTGAAGAAGTTCTTTCATATCTTCAATTATTGATATCGAACAAAACATGTTGGGTTATGAAGATGTTTTACAAATTAGCCAACATTTAGTAAAAAGGTATTAGGTTGTTCAAAACCACATGTGTGTTCACATGAGGATCAATTGAATTAGGGCATTATGTGTCACAAGAGGGTACCCTTGAGATAGGGACAGTCTTTCATTGCATTTTGAGTGTTTTTCACACACAGGGTCTTTTTATGTAAGGCAGAGGCAACCGGTTTATGTAATACATTTGGTTGCAGTATAGGATTTTATTCTTGTATTTTTAGAGGTGAAAATTTATTGAGTATTGATTGATTTGCACTTTAAATTTGTCAAAATGGAAAATGAAATAAATTGTGTGTTTTTATTAGATCGATGCTATGCACCAAGTTTTTATGTAGATTGAAAATGTTCATGAAATGCTGATTTAATCAAGTATTAAAATGTATGTACTAATTGTTTGTGTACTAGTTTTGGCTTGTAGAGTGGTGTTCATTATCCCTAGGGAGTAGCAACATGGAAGCCATGAGATTCTGTAGTTTTGAAACTGTCGTGAGCCGTGCTATGGGGATGAATCTTGGGGCTATTTAAATTTTCCCCAGTGTCTTTTCTATGTTAATTGGCTCTAAAGCACCACTCACCTGTGCCAGTAAGAAAAAATAGTAAGGTGAGGGGCTACAACACGGGGATCCAACCCTCATTGTTGTTAGTGTTGCCAGTGACGAATCAGGGTTTGGGAGAGGGATGGGAGGTGGGAGTAGGTCAAGAGGGGGCAACAAGGCTCAGGAGAGGCAGGTGTCTGGACGAGTGTCTCACAAAAGGAGCACTAGGAAGGGGCTGTGGGTTCTAAAGCACCACTCACCTGTGCCAGGAAGCAGAAATGGTGAGGTGAGGGGATACAATACAGGGACTAACCCTCTGTGTTGTTGGTGTTACCAGTGACCAATCAGGGCCTAAGGAGTGATGGGAGAGGGAAAGAAGTCAGGAAGTGGCAACGGGGCTTGTGAGAGGGGTGTCTGGGTAAGCGTCCCACGAATGGAGCACTAGGAAGGGGCTGAAGCACCAGTCACCCGCGCCAGGAAGCAAAAATGGCGAGGTGAGGGGGTACCACACAGGGTTTGAACCCTGGATACTGCCCAATGCAATTTGCGTTACTGCTACTCGGTCCGGCAGAATTTGCGCTGGATCACGAGTAGTGGTAAACCGATAAATCTCCATTTCCCATTGGACCCAATGTGGATGGGTGGCGCTATTACCACCGGCAAAAATGCTGTCGGCGGTAATAGCACTGAAATAGCCCATACCGCCGGGTCACTCACATCCAGCTTTTAGCTGGAGGGGAATGTGGCCATACTTGGGATTGGACGGAGTGATAAATACGGCAGTAAGAGCGTTACCGTCACATTTTACTGCTGCACCCAACTCGTTTTGAGGCTGATAGAGACATTTTTAATTTGGGGAACTCAAACTGTGCAGTTGCTACTGAATGCAGAATATTCATTGTGGTGAAAATAGACCCCAAATTGGGGAAATCATCCAATTGAGCGGTAGCAGTGATAGCTAAAGGTATTCTCTTTGGCGAATCCTTTGTGAAAGTTAAGGCCAGCACATACGCTGCTGTGGACAAAGCCCAACCTTCATTGAAGAGTGTTCAATACCACGCTTTTTGGGAAGCCTGGGAGAGGAAGGGGCCGCTAAACCAGCCGCGTTTCTAATGAATGTTCCTCGAATAACAGATCATCCCTGTGAGGACAGGATGACAGAAAGCCAAACCCGTTTTTTCCCTCCTGAGGAAGAAGCAGAGGCAGAGACTGGAGAGAAGCTAGTAAACCCCAGCCACCCACAAACAGGTGAGAGTAAGCCCACTAACACCCACAATAGAAGGTAGGCTGGCCTCGTGTTTAAGCAAATGGCAGCAAATCACTGGTGATATCTGGGTTCTGGATACAGTTCACGGCTTCCATTTGGAATGATGTCAAGAACCTATGCAAGCCAATCCTCCAACACCCACATGTTTATCGGAAGAGGATCAAACTTTGATGATGAGAGAGATCATTGAGCTAGATAGCAAGGGTGCTTTCGCTCCAGCAAGTCAACAGCTGGACAGCTTTGTCAGCAAACTCGTTTTGATAAAAAAGGAAGCTGAAAGTCCTGACTATCATCAATCGCACGGCCCTCATTGCATCCCTGGTATATCGACATTTCAAGATGGAGGGAAATCACATCATCCGGTGTATCCTACAAAAAGATTGGCTAGTATGTCTGGATCTTCAAGATGCCTATCTCACCATTCCCATTTTTTAGCCATATTGATGTTTTCTGCAATTCGTATGGGAGGACTGGCGATGGAAGTTCAGCTGTCTCTCCTTCAGTCTTTCACCAGCTCCCTGGTGCTTTACCAAGCTCGGCAAGACATGGGTGAGCACTCAGCGCGCACAGGGGATCAAGCTGATAATTTATCTCAATGACATATTCATCATTCTACAAGACAAACAACTCGTGCAATCGCAGATCAGACAGGGACAGTATTGTTGGAGGAACTGGGGGTCCTAGTAAACTCGGAGAAATCCGAGACTTTTCAATTACAGGAGCTGGAATGCTTGGGTTTGTAGTAGAATTGATGCAGGAAACCATCAGTCTTCCCCTTTAGAAAGATCAGATATCCCTGAGAGTGTTGGCGTGGATCATGGGCTCATTAGCTTCATTGATTCA
This sequence comes from Ambystoma mexicanum, assembly GCF_040938575.1. Taxonomy (NCBI): domain Eukaryota; kingdom Metazoa; phylum Chordata; class Amphibia; order Caudata; family Ambystomatidae; genus Ambystoma; species Ambystoma mexicanum. The sequence continues at coordinate 612,334,838 of NC_090925.1, read as the reverse complement.
GGCATTTCTCCAGGACCCCTCTATTATCGAGCCCTTTAACAGCTCAAGAACCAACACCATAGAACGCAGTTGACTTGCAAGCAGAGAATACTGCTATCTCCAGAGGTGAGAGGAGAATTATCTTGGTGGTTCCAGGATATGGAAATGGAGCAGCAGGTGATGGAAAGGGACATTCCTCCCACAAGAGTGGATGTGATCCATATTGTGAATTTCCTGTTGGCGCTAGCCACAAAATGCAAAGCGTATAGAACCATAACTGCATTCAAGTCTGCGATCTTGGCTGGCAACGCGAATGTGTGGGGAACAGCAATAGACAAACACACTTTGGTATGTAGGTTGCTTAAAGAAGTTAAATCCTTGAGACCTCCAACGCCCAAGTATACACGACTAAGGATATGAACAATGTGCTACAGTTGTTCCGAGAATGACGGATAACGGCGAGCTATCCTGGAAAGCCTTGAGGGCCAACCTAACGATGCTCCTCTGTCTTTTGTCCAGCATCGGAGCTCTGGAAGTCAATAGCTATGCACTGGGGGGAGTAACGTTTCACATCCGCAAGAGAACTAAGACCAATTTTAAGACCGTTACCTATCCAGCTTTTCCAGATCAGCCCAAGCTCTGCCCAATCATAAGCCTTGAGGCCTATGAGATGGTGACAGAACAGCTTATGCCACACAGAGAAACTGAACTGCTAAATGCCCTACGGAAACCTTTCAAGGGAGTCTCCTCAGCTCTCTTAGATGTAAGGGTGAAATAGTGTGTGCAGCAAGTAGGAAAGGATACAACCTGTTTTGGAGCCCACTCAGTGAGAGGAGCAATGGCTTCTAAAGCCTTCGGGCTAGGTGATCACCTAGCAAGTATTCAGAAAGCTGCAGACTTGGCAAACAAATTGGTGTTCAAGAATGTTTACTTTATGCTGATCGACCCAATACCCTCGTTACTGATGAGTAAGCTTTAAACAAGTATAATACAAGCCCCCCAAGCCCCGGTCTTAACATAGAATACAGGATTTCAATACTAACATTAAGGAAAATGATTATTCTATTAAAGACTCAGATGTTAAGTATTATCCCACCTGGTGTAACAAAAAGGCCCAGACTATCAATCAACAATATTACCAAAGGAAGACACGGGGGAAAAATGAATTTCGGGCTGTTGAGTTCATTCCCCAATGATACCAATAAACGTTATGACTAGAGAACCCAACCGCCAATGTATTAGTTCTTCAAACCTTGAACATTGTAGATAGTCAGTACAATGCAACACAACTCATTTAAATAATATTAATTGTGTCCAACAACAGTCTTCAAAAATTCTACCAAAAAGTAATAAATCTTATTCTTATTCATCAAAAATGATTAAAACACATAAACATATGTAAAGAATACACGCATTACAATAATGCCAAAAAAGTGACAAGTGCTGTGCAATACAAGCATAAATATCCCAGTAATACAATAGTACAAGCATTCACAAAAAACAGGCTAACAAAAGCAAGTCTATTATACTTTACTTGTGAATCGTTGGTCTACAGTAGAATGCCTTTCTAGTGCATAGCTATTCCTTACTTATGCAGCACGAGTATCATTAGTGGATCCCTCTCCCAGGGTCCTAAACTAATTTAATAAGCTAATATCAAGCACTGTTTGTCATTACAGTGAATACAAATACCCAACATGTTTTGTTCTTTTACTTTTATTACATGTACTCAAGAACTTCTTCAAGGGGCCAACGTAATGTGTAAAGTCTGCCCACTCTTCCATTCAGTGTGGTTCGATACCTTAGGACAAACTGATTCTTGATTTCAGCTATTATGCTCGAGGCGTGGAAGGGATCCAATTGTCAAAACACACATGTGGTTAAAGCGTCTAATCAATTAACAGCAATCTGTCCATTTTCCATAATAATCTTGTAATATGAAACACCACTCGTACCCTCATACACAAAGCAGTCCGGAGAAATGATGCCGCGTCTCTATCTAACATCACCAGTCACGGTCACTGTAGTTAGAGAACTCTCTGTGTTCTAGTACATCTCGTCGCGCAAACAACATGGGGTCTGTGTCGCAGTAACGAGTGACCATTAAGCGTATCCAACTATCAATCTACAAAACAAAATGGCAAATTTTATTCAAAAATTATATTTACTTCGTAACAAATATAAAAAATGTATGGATGCTCAGAAACGTGCAATTATGTATGTATCTGATAAACGAGGTACACTACATCTGCCTCAACCAGAAATAGCTACTCGCAATACAGAAATACAGAAAAAAATACAAGAACCGAACTCTATATCTATTGGTACAAAATATATGAAATATATAAACACCAAGACCCCCTGACCAATCGACAATAGCGGTCAATTAAAGAACGTTGCGCAATGATTTAGGAACAGAAACATGCTGGGCATAGAACCTGCAAGCAATAAGCAGGGTCCGGATTGTGTTTTGTAAATGTCTGTGTTTTATTTTTTACAAAAGCCTGTCTTATTACTTTCTTTTATTCATTACATTGGCCCTCATTAGGACCCTGGCGGAAAGGGGTTTACGCCAGCGTAAAGCATGGCGTACCTTTCCGCCTGACTACGAGTTCCCGTAGCGCCATGGTGATTTCTACGCCTGCTTTTTGCAGGCGGAAAAATCCATGGCGCTACGGGACTTGTTGTTAATTACGCCACCGTAATTTACGGTGGCGTAATTAACGCCTTCCCCACTCCCATTATACCCTATGGGGCAAAAATGGGAATGGGGAAGGGTAAATGGGGATTGGGGACTAACCGCCCCGCCAAGGTCGGAATGGGGCGGTAAGTCCGCCAACCCCCATGGCGGAGTTGGCAGCTTTGTGCCATGGACCATGGTGCAAATTGCACCATGGTCCTCCGCCAGGGTCGTAATGAGGGCCATTGTGTTGTTGTTCATGGTACTAATCATTTAGTGGTAAATAATATGTTGGTTAATTTAATTGATCACTATTGTCACTTGGTGAGGAGTCATTGGTGTTTATATATTGTACATATTTTGTACCAATTGATATGAGTTCGGTTCTTGAGGTTGATGTAGTATACCTCATTTATTACATATATACATAATTGTACGTTTCTGGGCATCTGTATGCATTTTCTATATTTGTTTTGAATGAAGAATACATATTTTTAGAATGAAACTTGCAATATATTTTTGTATATTGATAGCTTGGAAGCAATGTATCGTGTAAAAAATAAGAGAAACACAATAATCCACAGGAAATGACCTTTTTGTTACGCATGTTGTATAGATACCCCATCTGTTCTTTCCTGTTCTAACCGGGGTCCTCTCATAAGTGTGTGAGTATTATCCCACCCGATCAATCGCTGGAGACCGAGTGACAGGCAAAGCAAGTGAACACTTTAAGCAAGACCAGGGACAAGCAGTAGCAGGCGTAGTTGAGGAAGCATTGACCACCCGAGATTCACAACCGTCTATGTACTATTTCCCACTGCAGGTGCAGAGTTTAAGTAATCAGGTTAGCGAGGGAGCAGAGCAGGGCTTTTGGTCACTCATGGAACATGATTGGCGGAGAAGAGCACATCGGACGGATGTCAGAGCATTTGAGTTTTAAAACTACAAAGACTGTTCTTTTCGCTGAATTTTGTAGTTTTTATTGTTGATTTAGTTAAACAGATTTGCTGCTGCTCGAGAAGAGTAAACTGCCTCCTCATCTTTAAAAGAATCAATACTTCCCTTAACGTTAGTATAGAAAATCTGTATTTTGTGCTTTAATTTTCTACTTTACTCCTTATACAATGGCCCCCTACAGGTCCAGTTACAAAAAGCAAGTAAGCGTTCTTGGTCAGCAAGGTGCTAATGTCAGAACCATAGCAGAAAGGCAACGAGATGATAAGAACACTCCTGGATACTGCAAGGCCAGAGAGAGTGTATGGCCTGAGGGCGACAGCAAAGGCAACCTGTAAAGTGTACATGTAATGTACTGAATTAAAAATGTATTTTGCTTTAGGATAAGACTGCCAACATGTGGCGTGCAGCTTACCCCCACCCTGATCCTGGCTTGAGACATCTTTCAAATTAATAATCGGAAAAAGAAGGTTGAAAGGTCCTGACGCCATCCATGCGTGCTACCCATTTGGCTCGGAGCGTCCACCCAACCAGGGTAAGAGGGAAACAATGTAGCCTCGATAAGGGTAAGCAGCTCCCTGTTACCGGGGTAGCATGTAGTGATACAGTTGGGGCCAAAGGTGTGCTGCTAGTGGCGTGCACACTTGAAGCACAAGGTAGAAGAAGGGGGTCACATTAGGATTCAAGTGAGGCCAGGGGGCTGGAGATAGGGGAAGGAAGTGTGCTTTAGGCCCAATGAGTGGCCACAGATGTGTGAGGTCTCCAAATGTCCTTATTTACGGACTTCACAGAACACTGTATCACAGAAAGAGTCATTTATACTAGATGGCATCATGCTAACTTATATTAAAAGAAGTAGCAAGGAGTAAGCCAAGTGACAAACTTTGTAATTATCAATATAGGAATATTCACAATTATAATAGATCGATCAATATCAGGAGTATGATTTTCTTTCAGTACTAGATAGTGTGACCTGAATCACTTCTGAGCACTTCGAATTTTGTCAGATAAGGCACAGTGAGATAGAAAAGAGTGTTCCTATGAGCAAACACTTTGGTGAAGTGGCAAAGCTGGGATGTGGGACCAGTCTGCAGCTCAAGCCCCTGAACAGGTATCCTGCACAACAATCTGCACGCACTTCACCACACTGCGACAACGCATAAGCCTCACCAACAGCACACGCGGACTGACACCAATACAATACTCTCAGCAAAGCTCAGCACCCGGTGTCTACCGAGTGGAAGCTGCCAACAGTACACCACTCCTCTCACTATCCTACTCCCTCTTCACCTTACTAACCCAGCCCACCTTCGCGGTTACAGATCCGCCAGAGCGCCTGGGGACCAATTCCGTTGGTGACGGTGCGCTATATAAGTACCTTTAACATAACATAACATCTTTCCAGCTTTAGTTGAAAGAAATATTGGTTTGAAAACATCACTTAACTTTGAAAAGTATTGAACAATTATGGTTGTGTTTTGCTAACTAAAGGTAATTGTTGTTTTTGGAGTGGTTTCATGATAGCTTATTTTTTTATATTGTATATATTTTTCTGTGTCATCCAAACTAGGAATATACTTGTAATTAAGGAGCCCCATTGCAGCATTGCCTTATGATGCAATCAAAGCAGATGCCTATTTGGCAGTAAATCCTGGAGGCAGCGAGAATATTAAATTTCACAGGACTTTAAATGTTACCGAAATCGAGCCCAGGTCCTTCCCCACCCAGCTACGTACCTGCACTGCCTCCTGGCAACCCTTGCCCTTTGGCCTGTGTATCTGCAGCCCTACAGTCCCCTTACCTGCAGGTATTAGACACCTGTTGTCTGCGCTTAACTCTTGCACTTGCCACCTGCTGGCCACGCTACTTGTTGTTTTGATCCCTTGTTCAGCACTTTCCACACCTCCCATCCTCCCCTCCCCATTGCACTTCCCCCTTCCCTCTCCCCTGCACTTGCGCAATCTCAATGTCACTGGGCCTAGTAAGATTGTTGTCTTGTCCTTCCTTGTACCCTTCCCTGGCCTCGTCGTGCCTTCGAACACTTGTGTATAGGCGTATTATAAATAAAATATCATATCATCATATCATAGCAAGGAATGAACCATGATTCATGGAGAATCATTAGTGGTGTACACGTGGCAACTTGTGCCTGCAGGGACCCCGTGAGCACTGGGAAACTCTCCATGCCTGGGGCCAGCCCTAGGCATTCAGATACGAGTTGGGTGAGTTTAGAGGGCTTAGGTGGTGGTAATATGGAGAACACTTAAGGCCCAATAAGGGATAAAAGGGCTGGAGGAAGTTTGTTGCCACAACCTTGGGCCACATTTTGCATCCATCACTATGAAGGCAGTGGCGGGAGCAGCTTTTGGGGTCTCTTTAGGCGGGGCATGATATCTTAAAGGGGCAGCCCTATTTCACTGGTGGCTGGTGATTTCTTTAATTATATTTCCCTAAAATTATCGGAAGCCAGCAGGAATGGGCTAGGTAGCCCCAACCAAGGTAGGGGGATTAGAGGATGCTCCCCCCACCGAAGAATTTAAGATATAAAAAATAAATACCACCTTCAAATTGTGATTAAAATAAATAGATAAAAAGACACACAATTTAAAACCAGTGCTGTAGGTTAAAACATGAACAAATCCAATAGATGGATGTCTGGTCACCAACACTACACAGGGAGCATTTACAATCTGTTCGTAATGCCTGGTATTATATCTGGACCCACTTTATACTACCCCTGTGAAACACTTTTATGATGGTAACCGCAATACATGCAATCGCTGGCTTCAGTGCGCCTGGTCTGTCTGAAGGTTGGCATATTGTGCCGCCACATGGGCTACCCAAACATTGGTGTGCAGAGGAAAAGCTGTAGGGAGAACATATGAGGACGGTTAAACAAGTGAAATGCCACGGGCATGGGAATGGGGTGAAGTAGAAGGGGAAAAGGAAATGTTTTGTGGTAGTGTTGGGGGTGAGGTGGTCCAATTCCACCCGCCTTACCATTCCCGCTGTGACCGAAGCACGTGTGAACCAGAGGGGGAAAGACCCCCACCCACACTATACCTGATCGAGCAATGTGATATAGAAATGTATCTGCAAAACCTAATCCACTGCCTAGCCATAGACGCCATTTTGTGTTTTCATAGATGCCATCTTTTTACAAGGCCCAGAAATCGTCTCCCTGCAAAATCCAGCTCTCCCCATCCCCAGCGCCTCACACAGCATGGAGAGCCTGAGCCCCCACCATCACCCTTCCTCAGCAGCTCCGCGCTAGCCTTGTTCTCACAGACGTCCAATCATTTATTGTTGCAATTGTCCTGCATCACTTCCCAGACTGTGCTCTCTGCACAGCATGAGATCATAGCAAAACCCCTAACACAAGTGCCCATCCATCGCCACTAAACTGCCTGTGCCCTTTCAACTCCCACCCCACCAGGCCAAGCACCTCCTATTCCCGACCCTTCACCCTCCTTCATGTTGATAAGCACCAGACCCCCTCATGTTGGCCATTCCAGAACACCCAGCACAGGCCTAATCCCAGTCAGCAGTATATCCTCTCAACAGAAACACACGTCTCTCTATATTATGAGAGTTCTAGCGGGGAGTATGGCAGACCCCGCATCTGTGGAGGGCACCTGGGTCCTAGGACAAAGGTATCAAAAAGGGCCCCAAGTGGAGAGGTCGAAACACCAGTATATTACCCATTTTCTCTTAATACTTGTTCATGTGAGAATTTGTATAACAGCCATTATTTTTATAATTGTTCGTTTTTATTGCTTAACTTAGATAGAGAGGACTGCGTCACTTTTACCCTGACCTTCATACCGCAGAGAGGAGCCCAGCTGACCCACATGGGCATGAAGCAACTGGAAAAGCAACAGCCAATGAACATTCTACCTCCCTTATAGTATCTACTGTTCCATAGGGCCCTTTCCAATCAAATCTTAGGAGTTGTACCTTATGTGAAATGTGGACGACGCTGTGTGTCCTTTTCATGTGATGCCTGTGTATAGTTCGGCAGAGCGCTCTCGGGCAGCAGAGTTCTTTGCTTGCTTTATTTTATATAAAGTTTTGTTCTTCTTTGCAATGTATCTACTAGTCTCATTCCCTACTGGTGTGTGTCAATTTTTTCTGGATATCACATGCTCTTTCAGGGTGCATGTGGCTCCATTAAGGTGGATCACACATCCTTATTGTAGAAAGGATGCTATGCTCTAAGCATGTGTGACATCAAACTGTCTCTGTGAAGCAGTGTATATGAGAAATAGCTAGTTAATAACAGGTGGTGTTTGGCCGCATGATGGGCTCGAGGTGTACTCCACCTGCCTAGTTAAGTCTTGTGGCTTTTGCCAGGGACTACTTTTTACATTTTCCCACGGGGTAGTGCCAGAATAATAATTCTGTGATGCCAAGTTGAGAGATGAGATGTGGACCTATCCATAATATACAGTGTGAAAGGTGAATATAGTTGGAGAACAAAAGGTTAGGATGGGCGGCTTTGGACCTGTGGGCACACCGTAGGTTATATTGCAAGCCTGGCACTCAGAAAAGGGGCAGGGGAGGTAGAATGGTGAGGAGCTCTGATGAAGTATTTCTGAGAGTCCTGCCGCTGCACAGATCTGGGTTCCTGTTCTGGGGGCCGTGTGTGTTACATGGCTTTACAACCTAAGTCTATAGCATGCTTGTTGCTTGTGTAGCACTTTATGTCAGAGCCACCTCACAACACCGAGGAGTGGCGCGTGGGACGCTTTCAGACAACAATGTAAGCTCTGGTGAAACTTGAGAACATTGCATAAAGGCTTTCATCCCCAGACGTCCAGTCCTCTAGTAGGGGGAAGTAGGCGACCCCGAAGACACATCCAGATAATTGTTGCTTTCATTATGAAGGTTCCCTACTAAAGATGCAGCCCTGAGATTGCTGCTCAAGCAGGCATATGGTCCTTTCAGCAAACCTCTGATGTATCCTGGGGCATAGTGGAGACTGGGCCCCTCTTAAATAGTTGCCGGGCTTCTCTGGTGTAAGAGGATTCAATTCAGCACTACAGCTAAGTTAACGCTTAGTCTAGAATATTGAATGAAAACCCTTATTGATATATCTTTAGGTCCAGTTCATGCGTTCTGGATGACTACCCCTATATAACACCCCTCTCTTGGAATCCCCCTGACCCTACTGAGCCAAGAAGTAGTTCTGTTTTGCAAGTTTAAAAGGTTTATTTGATAATTTAAAATAGATATATATATCACGCTTTATAATAAATTAACAATTGAATAGCACACTTAATCGGATATGATAAAGATCAACAACGGAGAATCTGGCACTAGCACACTTCTTATAATCACTAATGAGTTGACATGAATGGATAAGGTAGCACACTGGTAAATAGGTACAGAAGTATAATGTGGTAGAAAATGCTTTATAGGGTTCAAGGAAATGCAAGGTTGAATGAATGAAATGCAGTATAGAAAATACTCAATAGGATTTCAACAAAACAATGTAATCACTTTTCTCTGGCTATTCACTCCCCCCCTCTTTATGCAATGCAAGGGAATGGGAGGAAAGCACGCAGTTCTCAGAAATGCAATCAATGTAATCAGTTCAATCCCCCCCAAGCTTAGACAACAGAAGTTTAAAACACAGATAGGAGTTTGAAAACACAGGCCCAAATGCTTTGATATGTGCTAGCAATGGATGAGAAATATGCTGGAAATGCTTTTTAATTCCCTTTCAGAGGTTCAGGGTGAGTGGTATCTAGTTAATATTAGTCCAGGCTCACACTAGCAATGATGCAGGGATAGTTAGCAGGTTAAACGAATTTCTGGCAAATGGAAGGCAAGCAGCAGCAGTTTTTACATGTGAAGAAATTCGCAAATCGCGGTAAAATTCGCGAATGCGTGTTCCGCGATTGCGGTAAAACTATAAGGGGTAGGAATGCGGTTCTTGGTGCGATTCAAAGCTACGATTCTAAGCTATCAGAGGAAAGTTACTGCAAGTCTCTAGCCCAAACGGTCGCGGAGATATGAGCGATTTAATAAAGGTCGTTTTTGGGTTTGCAAATTTCAAAAGCTCAAAATGACAAGTGCAGCTTGCAACTAGAAATGACAGGTGACAGCTTTACAAATGACAGGTGACAGTTAGGAGGCAGTTCTACTTAGGTTAAATAGATTGAATTATATTATTTTAACTAAGAGATTGGTTCTGCACAGTTTTCTAGGTACTCACACTATATTCTTGAGTGAAATGGGCCTCATCACGGATCTGGTCAGGGTTTTAGACTGGGCTCTGGTCTGGTCTGGTCTGGCCTCTGCACTTCACAGTGATCTGGGTCAGCTCTCTCTGCTGGTCTGGGTCTCTCTGGGTACAGCACTGCTTTCTCTCTGGTTCTCTTAGTTCTGGATAGATTGAAGTCTCTAGTTTGGCTTTCTGGAGGTTGATGGAGGTAAGTATGGATTTTTCCGGCAGAGCGTCCCGCTGCAGATGGATTTGGAAAGTCCCTATCTGTCCTGTCTGTCTGCTTTTATGTGTTTAGAATGTGGGTGTGTTCTAGCATCACTGACCCTACCTCTCTCTCAGCTTCTAATTGGTCAAACTTCCATTTATCATTTGATTGGGGAATGAACTGTGAGTCAGAGTGATGTCATTTTACAGCCTGCAGAAAGTCCACTCCTCCTGTCAACTTACACACAAATCTAGATTTGAAACAAATACATATTTGCAGAGGTACATATTGTTTTAAAATCATATGCACCCATCATGCATTACAGGAGGTATCCCCTGTTCAAACTCTGCTCTTCCTGGGAGCTTGCATTCAGAAATGGCACATATTTCACTTTTTAACTGATTTTGCAATTTCTGACATTGACCCAACTTTACATACATGTGTGCAGGGAGTACGGACATTAACTGATGAAGTTTCAGATTTTTAACATGCATACATTTAGAGTTATATCCACTTTTCCGCTGACACCCCCCTGAACACGCCACCGGGTCGAAAAACCTCTTAAAATGTGGGCAGAAAAATCACAAGAATTATGGTGTCATTTATAAAATTTTCACATGTCCGCTCTATGAGTTATTCATCTTTTTAAAGTTATGTTCTGGCTCCAAAGGGGTGTGGTTTCCCAGGTCACATGGTATAGAAACCAGTCTTTCCAGTTTCTGCCAAGCCAGCTTGCTCTCACAGGCAGTGCTCCTCCCAGCTCCTGCCAAGAGGAAGCTACATTTTACGACTGCGGTAATAAAAACCTTTGCCTGAGTGAAGAGGGCTTTGTTCACTCTCTTGCAGAGCACAGGTAATTCAATTATCAGATAGATGGCATATCCTTAGTGTGGGCAGCAAAAGGAAGGTTGGCCTGGGAACACAGTGGTGACTCAAGTTTCACTGCTGATGGGGGTAGTTGCCAGGCAGAATCAAGTTCCTTAAGCCAGACTTTCAGCTACTGTCATGTTATTTGTTGCTTTTTAAATTAACTTGCAATTTTACACATGCAGCTAGAATGCTGATTCTAAGTGCAAAACTATGACATTTAAACAATTGCAACCTATGTGACACTCAAAAGTAGGTCACTCAGTCAATTTAAACATTTAGATTTTTTTTTTTTTAGTGTCTTTCAATCCAGTGCAACTTAAACTGCTGAAATCCACAGCGCAGCCAGTCTTGTTATAAACCTTGTCTTATGATCTTCATTTCCCAGATTTTGTAGGCACACAAAACTCCATTCTGCCAAATGTCTGCTGGTGTTCAGTAAATATTTTGCACATATTGCAATGTTTGAAAATAAGCATTTTGACTTGCCTTCAGGGAAACAGAGTGGTTTTAAAACGCCGGCTTTTGGATAGTGGTGAGTACTGGTACTGCACCCATTTTTGGGATTTAAGAAATGAATTCCCCACAATTCTAGGTTGCATTTGGCAATCAGCATTGCCATTCCCAATGGTTTCAGACTACTGTGCGGGTAGTCCAATGGTGGTTTTAGGCAGTGTCCTTCTGTGCCCATAACATCGGCAAAAATGAGTGGCAGCCTATTCTTCATGCATTTCCCTGTGCATTTTCTGGGAAGCTCTGGCCATCATGATGTTTTCATGTCAGTACTGCACAGTTTTGAGGTAGGGCTAGGATGCATGGGTAAATACATCCCACAAGCCCCCCTCTTGCGATGGCCATTCGGTTTCACTGATGGGACTCGCAAGATCTGGGATGTTTCCTCATCTTCTTCCAATAGATGGCACAGTTCAGCATCTTTTCCTCCATCCGGTCGGATCGATCGGTTCTCCTCGCCGGTCCTGATGGGAATATTGGGCGGTACCCCGAGCCCGTTGCGTCTCAGCTCCCGGTCTCCGGATCGTCCTCCTTGGCCCGTCTCAAGGTTTTCTTTCTCCTAGGACGACAAAGGAAGAGCGGCAATACCTATTCATAGACGTTTTTCCACCACCGTTGAGATAGTGGGGCAGCATATGCATTTTATCATAACGAAACATTACATTCTTATTTTAATAAAAACAGTATGACTAAGAGACAGTTTCATGCAAATCACAATATTTTAGAGACTAGATGTGGTATGTTTTATGATTGGAACTGAATTAGTCTGAGACAGTACCCGCTAGGATTCCAGAGGATTCCTCCAGTTGTTGCAGAGTGTGCCTGGGATGGCAACATTTCAACTGGTTTATGTGGACCCACTTGTCTTCCCCCTCTGCCGAACCGCCTTTGGGGATGCGGATCTTGTAGGCCACAGGGGAGATCTTATCGACGATCTCAAAGGGTCCTTTCCATGTAGGCAAAAATGTGCGCTGCTTGGCCTGGTTCCTTTGGAAGTTGTATAGATAGACCCGGTCTCCCACCTGATATTCCTTCCTGGAAGTTTTCAGGTCATAATGGGTCTTCATGCTATCAGCTGATCTTTCTAGATTCTGCTGAGCGTAAGCAAAAGCATGTTGGAGGTGTTTCCTTAAATTCTCTACATACTCATGAGTAGTGGAGGCATTTATCAGTGTCTGCTCTTGGGTCCTGTAGAGCAAATGCTGCGGAAGCACCATCTTGCGCCCAGTCATCAACTCAAATGGTGACATTTTGGTTGCAGATGAAGGGGTAGATCTGATAGCCATTAGGACCAGAGGTAATCGGATATCCCAATTTGGCCCAGAATCTGCCACAAACTTCTTTAATATGCTCACAATTGTCCGGTTATATCTCTCTACTGCCCCAGAAGAAGCTGGCCGGTAAGCAATATGCAGCTTTCTCTTGACCCCCAGTATCTCCCACATCTTTGTCATTACCTCACTGGTGAAGTGGCTACCTCTGTCTGACTCAATCCTTTGAGGTAGACCAAAACGGGAAAAGATGTGGTTAATCATCAAGGCAGCTGCAGTTTCTGCCTTGCAGTTTGGGGCTGGGAGACATTCCACCCACTTGGTAAACAAGCATGTCACAGTCAACATGTACTTATTCCCCCTAGCCGAGCGAATCACAGGGCCTACAAAGTCGATTTGTAAATCTGACCATGGCAGTGTCATTCCCCTCTTTTGTAAAGGCGCCCGGTGTGTGAGGGATGTCGGCTGAAATTGTGCACACACAAGACAACCCTTCAAATATTGGTTGAGGTCCTGGCCCATGTGTGGCCAGTATGCAACCTCTCTTAAGATTTCCAATGTTGTGTGAAACCCCCTATGACCGGCGGTGGCCGCATCATGGGCGTGACTTAACATCAGGCTTCGGAATGAGGTAGGAACCACCCACTGATCGTGGCCAGCTTTGGATTTCCTTACCAGCAAACCGTCTTGGATTCGGAACATTTTTTGGACATTTCATCAACACTCTTAGGTCCTCTTTCCCAATGTAATCGGTATCCGTCAGGGGAAAGTTCTCAGGGTCCTCAAGGTGCTGGTAAAATTTACCAATAATTGGATCCCCCTTCTGAGCAGTAATCAAATCAGCATCAGGGGTCTCCTTACTCCATTGTGCAATTGAAAGGTCGTTGTGAGCATTTGTCTGGGACCTAGTGATGGCAGTGACCTGGATTTCCCCCAACAGGGACTCAATCTCAATTTGATCCCCTTGGATGGCCCCGGTTTTGGCCAGCTGATCAGCTAAGTCATTTCCAGTTTTGTCTGGTCCCTCTACTTTGGAATGACCCTTAATCTTCTTCCAAAAGATGGTCATCCCATTCGATGTGACCAGATCATCAATGTTTTGGATCAACTTCCCATGTTTCAAGGGTTTGTTGTTAGCACATAACATGCCTCTGGTTTTCCAATTAACCAGGTGCTCCACGAACCCGTTCCGTACATAATCCGAATCTGTGATTATGACCAGTTCGTGGAGTTGATGTTGGACAGCAGGGAGGATGGCCTGATGCACAGCCATCAATTCTGCCACCTGACTACTTCGGGGACCAATTTTGTATCCAGCGGAGGGTTCTGGGGACTCATTCACCCATGCATTCCCTACGCCGGCCACCAGTTCTTTCTCCCCGTTGTTGTCAACATGGTACGAGCATCCATCCACATAGACAGTGGGCATTCCCTCACACTTGTCTTCTTCAAAGCCTTTGTGGGGGGAATTAAGGTATGCCTCCATGTTGTCCTTGATTTTTAGACTTTCGTCCTCGAGGCAGTTTTCTCTGGCACAATCATGCAAGTCAGCCAGACCTTGCGCGAGGGGACTCTTCTTGTTTTGGCCATATCTGACCTCCACAGGAAAGCCTTGCATTGACAGAATCCAGGAAGTAATTCGGGAATTACTCACATTTCCGGCCCGGATTCTGTCACTTTGGAGATATTGCAGAGGCTGGTGTGGAGTCTCCACTATGATGTGTTCCCCCTGGATAAACGGGCGGTAATTCTTCAATGCCCACACCGTTGCCAGGAGTGCCTTCTCACAATCGTTGAACTTTTCCTCCACAGAGGATAAAGTTTTGCTCGCATAGGAGATTACTTTATTGACCTTGTCATGCTTTTGGTATAATACTGCCGTCAAGCACGTATTAGAGAACCCTGTCTCCAGGAAGAACTCCTTGTTTCTGACCGGGTAAGCTAGGCAAGGCGCTTGTGAGAGGCTTCTTTTGAGTTGTTTTACTGCCTCGGCTTGTTCTGGACCCCATTCCCACTTGACCCCCCCTTTCAGGAGATGAATCAGGGGTCTGGTGATCTCTGCGTAGCCCTCAATGAACTTTCTGCTGTAATTAGTCAGTCCAAGGAGGCTCCTTAGTTCCCGCAGAGTTGTGGGGTCTTTCAGTTTCTGAAGTGCTTCCACTTTCTTTTCCTGGGGACAGAGACCCTGAGGAGTAATCTCATGCCCCAAGAAATTAACACGGGTTCTACACCACTGTGCTTTCTGAAAGGAAAGTTTTGCTCCGGCGGCCCTCAACTGTGTCAGAACATAACGGATCTCCGCTATGTGTTCCTCAACAGTTGAGCTTTTGATGAGGACATCATCTACATAAGCCAGGTTACCCCTTGCACCCAAGTCGGGCATGGCCTTGTGTAGAAAAATGTTGAATTCATTGCCGGAGTTGAGGTATCCGAAGGGAGTCCGGGTCCATGTGTACTGCTGGCCCCCAAAGGTAAAAGCCAGCTTGTATTGGTCCTCCCTACTGACAGGCACAGTCCAGTATCCATTGGTCAGGTCTATTGCAGTGAATACCTGTGACCCCTGGATCTGGGCCAGCCCTTGGTCAATGTAGGGCAGAGGCCATCGGGAAGTATGGACCCGTTTGTTGAGCTCCCTGAGGTCGGCGCAGAGTCTCCACTGGCCGTTTGGCTTCAATATTCCCAGCACCGGATTATTGAAGGTGCTGTGGACTGGACGGATTATTCCCCGGGACTCAAGGTTCTTAATTATTTCAGTAAGGGACTCCATTGATGCGAGAGGCAAGCGATATTGCTTCACAAACACAGGAGTCATGCCAGGGTCCGTGGGGATTGTTGTTGTGTGGATGTCAGTGCGACCACAGTCATATGAGTCTACCGCAAAGAGATCTTGGAAATCCAAGAAAACTTGTTTCAACTTTTGCTTTTGTTCCAGAGTCACACAGTCATCAGCTAGGTTGACTCTCTCTTCCACCATCTGCCTGAAGCCTGGAAAGACTTCTGGTTTGGCTATTTCCGCGGTCTCCTCCAGCTGGGTGGAGAAGTCCCTGGTCAGAGTGCTGATTTGGACTGGAGGCTTCAGGTGGGAAAGGCAGCCCTCATGGACCTGGAAAATCACCTCATCCCTCCTGAAGTCACAAGTCACATCTTCCTTACCATAGGGGCAGGAAGTGTACACCAGGAAGTTCCCCCCATGCCGGGTAAAGATCCTGTCTGGTGTTGTATTGTCATCACTGTCACTGTCAAAACAGTCCTTGGGGATTGGTCCTAACAGTTCATTTACTAAGTCGATGGAAAAATGTCGGTCATCGACCGCCATTCCAATAATGGTGCCTGCGGCTAGAGTAATACTCTTTAAGTCGCTGTTATCCACCTCTATTGGAATGGTGTCATGTTCTATGTTGACTAATGGTGTTGGGTTTACCCCCAACCCTTGCTGTTGGAGAGAAGCATTTAGATGTATGTAAGCATCAGGGTTTTTCAACTCTTGTCCCCTTTTAACTTTCACTTCCAGGGAGAATTGTCGGGTCCTTTCTGGGATGGTGACTTCCTCTTTAATCTGAATTTCAACTGCATAAGGTAGCAATTGAGCTGACCTAAATGCTTTTTCTGGATCATCAAAGCCCATGGGATTATCCGCTAATCGGGACCAAGCTTTGAAGTTTATTAGGTCCAAACTAATGGCAAAGCGATTGAGAATGTCACTGCCTAAGTAAAAGGCGGCAGTGACGTCTCGCACGACCCAACAATTGTGGACTATGCTCTTGTTGCCAATGGAGATTTTGAGGATACACCTGCTTGGCAGGAGATGTTTGGAATTAGGTGCTTCCAGGTCCATTTCCCATTTGTCTATCAGTTTGAAGGTGGGAATGGCTGGATCTTTTGGGAGTTGGCGGAACATGGCTTCGCTGATGAAGCTCTTACCGTTGTTTACACACACTCGAGCGAGAACAGAGTCCTTCCCATCATTTAACTGAACAGGGATGAACAACTGCTCTTCAATTTGCTGAATATCAGCCAGGCTCTGAGCTGATTTCACATCTTTCTGGACTATAGGAGTGTGAGTTTCTGATTGTGGATTAGTATAGAATCTCAGAGTGTTTCCTTCCAGCGTGGAATACCACCTTAAATTGGAAGGAAGGTTGATTTTCAGAAATAGAGAGGACCCCCCATCACCAGTCTGTTGTCCTACCGCTATTACTGTCACGTCTGGAATCTGGTTGTTCTGGAAGTGAAATTCTACTTGGTCAGATTTTTGTTCAACCATGTGGCAGGTGCCGTTTAAACTAACATGGTTAACACTCTGTTTTAATTTTATTGGTCGGCTAGTCTGGGTCCAGAGGACCTTGTTTACGCAATCTATTAGGGGTGACAACCTTCTCAGGAGGTCATTCCCTAGTAAACAAGGGTTGCCCTCTGGGGTCACTACTATGACCGGGTGTTTCAACTTATGTCGCCCAATTTTAATGTCCAAGTCTGCAGTCCCCTCAACGGGAATTTCCTTCCCGTCAAAGTTCTGTAGTTGTCCCGGAAGAGAGGTGAGAGGAATTTGGTAATCCTCTCCCCTTCCTGCATTCAGTTCATCAAAGGCCCTTCTGGACAGAAGGGTAGCTTGAGATCCAGTGTCCACCAGTGCCGAGATTGTACCCTGCCCCTGTACTTGTACCGGGGCATAATATCTTCCCTCCTTCTCCTCAAGGGGGCACAGATAATGTACATTTTTGGAAAACTGGTGGGCTAACTTTCTGGTTTTGGACATTGCGAGAGAAGAATTTTGGGCAGAATTCTGTGGAGAGCCTTGGGAATCTGAAAGAAAAAGTTGGCAACTGGAGATCAGAGCCATTGGGGGTTCCCCTGGCTCCGGTTCCGGGCCGCCCCCCCCTTTTTGGAGGCAGTCACCAGGATGGGTTTGAACCAGGGGATTTTCTTGCTGTTGGTTCTGGGATGAGATGGTGGGCGGCGGTAGCTCAGTCTCCACATCTCCCCAGTCTGGATTTGCATCCCTAGGGACCCATTTTTCTTTGGGAGGAGTTCCCCCCTCTCTGAAGGAGAAGATCCTTTTCCCAGGATCCTCTGAGGATCCCTCTCCCTCAAATTGGAAGATCTGTACCTCCTCCTCAAACTGAGTCTGTTTGGGTCTTTTGTTTCTCCTACCCCCCCTCTGCTCCTTAGGAGGCAGACTTTCAGGGGCAAGAGATTTCGTTTCCGGTTCCTGGGTTTCCAGGGGCTGTTTACAAGTGAGGAAGGAAGCTTCCTCCAAGGCTTTACACCCCCCTTCCCTTTGTGCCTCCTCCCTGGGAACCGGTGAGTTATCGGGGTGCTGCCCCCGTCATTGTACTGGAGCACCAGGTCCAGAGTTGGGTGCGTTCTGCGCCGGCACGCCCATCTGAGGGTTCTGCTGAGCCCTCAGTATGTGACCCAGGTCCCGCGCCATATTTTGAACCTGGCGCTCTAACTGGGAAACCCGCTCAGGCTGATACGGGGCCCTGTTTTCTCCCCTGGGCTGATCCCGGGAAGGGTAGCTGTCCCTCCTCTGGTAATACCCCGGGTTGGGAAGATTTGGGTACCCCTCCACCCTTGGCCTCCCCTCTCCCGGATTCAGTGGTCTGGGCTCAGGGAATTGGGGAAAGAAGGATGGATGGTTTTGGGGCTGGAAGTCGGGTGGATATCTGGGGAAAAAGTCCTGCCCAGGGTTTGGTAAATTTCTGCCCTCCTGTGGGAAGTTTGGAGGGAAGTTCCCTGGGTTAGGTGCTTGTCTGGATCCCCCCCCTTGGGCTGGAGGAATCCACACATAACCCAGGATGGGTCGATTTCCCTTGTAACGGGGACTTACATAATCAGGAGAGCGAGGGACCCCATTTGTGGGGCTGCCTCCTTGGCTCCCTGTCTGTGACTGACCCGAGGACCTCCTGGGCCTAGCATTATTAGGTGCAGGCAGGTTTTTAGGCCCCCCCATCTCCAAATCCAAAACGGGGGTAACCTTTACCTCTGCCACCTTGGCAGCAGCAGGGGTGCTGTTGGCTTTGGGGTTTTTCTGGGCATTACTTTTGCTATCTACCGGTTTCTGCACCTCATAGATCCGGGTAGCCTGTTCAATGACCCAGTCTAAAGATCTTTTCTCGTGAAAATCCCTCACGAGCTGGGTCATGATATATTTGGGCAAGGCATGGAAAAACGTATTTATAAATTCCCTGCTGTCCGTGCGCACCCTTCTTGTGGTCTGTGCAAAAGCACGCTTTAACTCCTGCACAAATTCTTGTGGGGCCTGATCCTCCCCACATTGCAAATTGTAGGCTGCCTTGCGAGCCTCTTGAGGATTTCTGTGAACAGAAAAATGTTTCAGGATGGCCGCCTTATATGTGGACCATCTTAAATGATTTTGGTCCTCCAGCCCCGCAAAGAAACTGGAGTATTCCGGGGAGAAGGTCCACTTTACATATTGAATACAGCTTTGGCTGTCCTTCATATGGAAGGTCTCCATCATTTGCTCAAACAACTCTAAGTGCTCCCAAACAGAATACTTAGCGTTCTTATGGTAAGGCGTGATGACGCTCCTGATCGCCTTAATCTGCTTTAAAGGGTCCTTAAGCAAGGCCCTTTTTGCCTTATTGGCCTTTTTGGTTCGGGTAACCCTTGTCCATTCTTCCTCGGACTCAGAGGCACTGCTCCCAGAGGTTCCCGTCTGTTCTTCCAGGTTTTCCCGGATTCTGCGAGCCTGGGAATGGCTGGCAGAATGTGGGGACCTGGTCTCCTGTGTCCTGCGCAGTTCAGAGGGGTCTTCAGATTCCTCCTTGCTGCCAGGATTTGATGGGTACCCCCTCCACTGACCTAACTGGGCAGAGGTTTTCAGGATGCCCTTAATGGGCCTACTCTCCTGGGGTTCCCCATTGAACTGTACTGTACTTGGGTGCCCATCCCGGATGCCCACCCCTCCATTCCTGAGTGGTTCTGGCCTATGAGCCCCATACTCTTAGCTGGATAGTTATCTGCCATCCCTGTGGCCCTGTGCTCATGTGCGCCAGGGAACATGGGGGTGGCAGAGTCCAGGGACTGAGAGGTATGAGGGCCTCTGGTACTAGGGCTCCTGAGGTTATGCTCCGGAGTTTCCCTTTCCCAGCGAACCTCATCTCTATCCACCCCTGCTCCCTGTTGCAATGCAAGAGCCTGCATTTGTGCCTTCAGTTCTTCAGTTAAGGCCTTACTGGACTCTATCAGTCTCTCCTGCATCGCTACCTGTTGTTGGAGCCTATCATTGTGTTCACAGAGGGCCTCGTTTTCCCTCTGTGCTTCCTGGTTGGTCCTGGAGAACTGGGCCAGTCTTTGCTGCAGGAGGGTTACCTCCTGAGCTGTGTCCCTATTGGCCTGCTCCTTTCTTGCTAGAGCATCCTCCACCCTCCTGGTGTGCTCTAACAAGTTCTGGTGTTCTTTTTGGAGATCACCCAGTCCCTGGTGGGCCAGGTGATTTTCTTCCATTTTTCTTTTTAAATGGCAGACTTCCTGGCCTAAGGCGTCTCTTTCCTGACTAAGAGCCCGCATTTGTGCCGCCAGGTCGTCCCTTTGCCGTTGAAGGGCACCAGCTTTTTGGCGCTCCTCATCAAACTCTGCCTGGGTATCCAGGTCTTTCAAGATCAGCTTGTTGCTCTCTACCTTCACTCTATCTAGATGACTTTGCAGGGTGGCTACCTGCTCCGTGCATGCCCTGTTAAAGTCTAATTGTTGCTCCAGCTTTTTCTGGCTCTGCAGTAAGGAGTCCAAACTATCTTGGTGCTCCTTCTGCAGGGCCAGAAATCTGGTATCCTGTTCTGACTTTTCCTTTTGCAGCACATCCATATCCTCCCTCATTTTAGTGATGTACAGTCTGCTGTCATTTTCTGACTCCTGGCTCCTCTGCAGCCTCTGCTCAGAAGAGACCAGGTCAGGTTGGACCTTCTGTAATGCCAGCAGTTGCCTACTCGCCAGATCTTGGCCTTCAGCACATTTGTCCTGCACGGCTCCCATATGTAAATATAAATACGCCGCTACCCTGGCAATCTTATTGTGTTCATCTTTGGCTTTAGGAGCCATATATAGTTCACTCAGGGCCACATGTAAGGGACCCTGATCTCTATATATATCTGACCCTGTTTCAGTGACCTGTTGTGTGATGGCCTGCAACCACGCATCCTGGCCCTGTTCGGTCCATTCACCTCTCACAAATAGCTTATGCAAGAGGTGCTCTCTGGCTATTTTCATGTCTACTAAGGTCGTCATTCTAGAGATTGGTCTCTGTCCTGACTTACAGAAGTTAGTATTTTAGTTTTGCAGAACAGAACTTTTCTTGGAGTGTCCCTTTTGAGGAATGCTTCACAGCGTAATGCAGCGTGGTGATCCGACTGGATGTATGTATCCCGTCAGTTAGCACACTGTATTAAGCTGCACAAATGGTAAATCTAACCCAACGTCTCGGCTCGAGCCCCCACTTTGTAAGAGGATTCAATTCAGCACTACAGCTAAGTTAACGCTTAGTCTAGAATATTGAATGAAAACCCTTATTGATATATCTTTAGGTCCAGTTCATGCGTTCTGGATGACTACCCCTATATAACACCCCTCTCTTGGAATCCCCCTGACCCCACTGAGCCAAGAAGTAGTTCTGTTTTGCAAGTTTAAAAGGTTTATTTGATAATTTAAAATAGATATATATATCACGCTTTATAATAAATTAACAATTGAATAGCACACTTAATCGGATATGATAAAGATCAACAACGGAGAATCTGGCACTAGCACACTTCTTATAATCACTAATGAGTTGACATGAATGGATAAGGTAGCACACTGGTAAATAGGTACAGAAGTATAATGTGGTAGAAAATGCTTTATAGGGTTCAAGGAAATGCAAGGTTGAATGAATGAAATGCAGTATAGAAAATACTCAATAGGATTTCAACAAAACAATGTAATCACTTTTCTCTGGCTATTCACTCCCCCCCTCTTTATGCAATGCAAGGGAATGGGAGGAAAGCACGCAGTTCTCAGAAATGCAATCAATGTAATCAGTTCAATCCCCCCCAAGCTTAGACAACAGAAGTTTAAAACACAGATAGGAGTTTGAAAACACAGGCCCAAATGCTTTGATATGTGCTAGCAATGGATGAGAAATATGCTGGAAATGCTTTTTAATTCCCTTTCAGAGGTTCAGGGTGAGTGGTATCTAGTTAATATTAGTCCAGGCTCACACTAGCAATGATGCAGGGATAGTTAGCAGGTTAAACGAATTTCTGGCAAATGGAAGGCAAGCAGCAGCAGTTTTTACATGTGAAGAAATTCGCAAATCGCGGTAAAATTCGCGAATGCGTGTTCCGCGATTGCGGTAAAACTATAAGGGGTAGGGAATGCGGTTCTTGGTGCGATTCAAAGCTACGATTCTAAGCTATCAGAGGAAAGTTACTGCAAGTCTCTAGCCCAAACGGTCGCGGAGATATGAGCGATTTAATAAAGGTCGTTTTTGGGTTTGCAAATTTCAAAAGCTCAAAATGACAAGTGCAGCTTGCAACTAGAAATGACAGGTGACAGCTTTACAAATGACAGGTGACAGTTAGGAGGCAGTTCTACTTAGGTTAAATAGATTGAATTATATTATTTTAACTAAGAGATTGGTTCTGCACAGTTTTCTAGGTACTCACACTATATTCTTGAGTGAAATGGGCCTCATCACGGATCTGGTCAGGGTTTTAGACTGGGCTCTGGTCTGGTCTGGTCTGGCCTCTGCACTTCACAGTGATCTGGGTCAGCTCTCTCTGCTGGTCTGGGTCTCTCTGGGTACAGCACTGCTTTCTCTCTGGTTCTCTTAGTTCTGGATAGATTGAAGTCTCTAGTTTGGCTTTCTGGAGGTTGATGGAGGTAAGTATGGATTTTTCCGGCAGAGCGTCCCGCTGCAGATGGATTTGGAAAGTCCCTATCTGTCCTGTCTGTCTGCTTTTATGTGTTTAGAATGTGGGTGTGTTCTAGCATCACTGACCCTACCTCTCTCTCAGCTTCTAATTGGTCAAACTTCCATTTATCATTTGATTGGGGAATGAACTGTGAGTCAGAGTGATGTCATTTTACAGCCTGCAGAAAGTCCACTCCTCCTGTCAACTTACACACAAATCTAGATTTGAAACAAATACATATTTGCAGAGGTACATATTGTTTTAAAATCATATGCACCCATCATGCATTACAGGAGGTATCCCCTGTTCAAACTCTGCTCTTCCTGGGAGCTTGCATTCAGAAATGGCACATATTTCACTTTTTAACTGATTTTGCAATTTCTGACATTGACCCAACTTTACATACATGTGTGCAGGGAGTACGGACATTAACTGATGAAGTTTCAGATTTTTAACATGCATACATTTAGAGTTATATCCACTTTTCCGCTGACACCCCCCTGAACACGCCACCGGGTCGAAAAACCTCTTAAAATGTGGGCAGAAAAATCACAAGAATTATGGTGTCATTTATAAAATTTTCACATGTCCGCTCTATGAGTTATTCATCTTTTTAAAGTTATGTTCTGGCTCCAAAGGGGTGTGGTTTCCCAGGTCACATGGTATAGAAACCAGTCTTTCCAGTTTCTGCCAAGCCAGCTTGCTCTCACAGGCAGTGCTCCTCCCAGCTCCTGCCAAGAGGAAGCTACATTTTACGACTGCGGTAATAAAAACCTTTGCCTGAGTGAAGCGGGCTTTGTTCACTCTCTTGCAGAGCACAGGTAATTCAATTATCAGATAGATGGCATATCCTTAGTGTGGGCAGCAAAAGGAAGGTTGGCCTGGGAACACAGTGGTGACTCAAGTTTCACTGCTGATGGGGGTAGTTGCCAGGCAGAATCAAGTTCCTTAAGCCAGACTTTCAGCTACTGTCATGTTATTTGTTGCTTTTTAAATTAACTTGCAATTTTACACATGCAGCTAGAATGCTGATTCTAAGTGCAAAACTATGACATTTAAACAATTGCAACCTATGTGACACTCAAAAGTAGGTCACTCAGTCAATTTAAACATTTAGATTTTTTTTTTTTAGTGTCTTTCAATCCAGTGCAACTTAAACTGCTGAAATCCACAGCGCAGCCAGTCTTGTTATAAACCTTGTCTTATGATCTTCATTTCCCAGATTTTGTAGGCACACAAAACTCCATTCTGCCAAATGTCTGCTGGTGTTCAGTAAATATTTTGCACATATTGCAATGTTTGAAAATAAGCATTTTGACTTGCCTTCAGGGAAACAGAGTGGTTTTAAAACGCCGGCTTTTGGATAGTGGTGAGTACTGGTACTGCACCCATTTTTGGGATTTAAGAAATGAATTCCCCACAATTCTAGGTTGCATTTGGCAATCAGCATTGCCATTCCCAATGGTTTCAGACTACTGTGCGGGTAGTCCAATGGTGGTTTTAGGCAGTGTCCTTCTGTGCCCATAACATCGGCAAAAATGAGTGGCAGCCTATTCTTCATGCATTTCCCTGTGCATTTTCTGGGAAGCTCTGGCCATCATGATGTTTTCATGTCAGTACTGCAC
The DNA here is from genome assembly GCF_040938575.1 of Ambystoma mexicanum. Taxonomy (NCBI): domain Eukaryota; kingdom Metazoa; phylum Chordata; class Amphibia; order Caudata; family Ambystomatidae; genus Ambystoma; species Ambystoma mexicanum. Next base: position 612,310,601 of record NC_090925.1, on the reverse strand, counting down.
AGTTTTGAGGTAGGGCTAGGATGCATGGGTAAATACATCCCACAAGCCCCCCTCTTGCGATGGCCATTCGGTTTCACTGATGGGACTCGCAAGATCTGGGATGTTTCCTCATCTTCTTCCAATAGATGGCACAGTTCAGCATCTTTTCCTCCATCCGGTCGGATCGATCGGTTCTCCTCGCCGGTCCTGATGGGAATATTGGGCGGTACCCCGAGCCCGTTGCGTCTCAGCTCCCGGTCTCCGGATCGTCCTCCTTGGCCCGTCTCAAGGTTTTCTTTCTCCTAGGACGACAAAGGAAGAGCGGCAATACCTATTCATAGACGTTTTTCCACCACCGTTGAGATAGTGGGGCAGCATATGCATTTTATCATAACGAAACATTACATTCTTATTTTAATAAAAACAGTATGACTAAGAGACAGTTTCATGCAAATCACAATATTTTAGAGACTAGATGTGGTATGTTTTATGATTGGAACTGAATTAGTCTGAGACAGTACCCGCTAGGATTCCAGAGGATTCCTCCAGTTGTTGCAGAGTGTGCCTGGGATGGCAACATTTCAACTGGTTTATGTGGACCCACTTGTCTTCCCCCTCTGCCGAACCGCCTTTGGGGATGCGGATCTTGTAGGCCACAGGGGAGATCTTATTGACGATCTCAAAGGGTCCTTTCCATGTAGGCAAAAATTTGCGCTGCTTGGCCTGGTTCCTTTGGAAGTTGTATAGATAGACCCGGTCTCCCACCTGATATTCCTTCCTGGAAGTTTTCAGGTCATAATGGGTCTTCATGCTATCAGCTGATCTTTCTAGATTCCGCTGAGCGTAAGCAAAAGCATGTTGGAGGTGTTTCCTTAAATTCTCTACATACTCATGAGTAGTGGAGGCATTTATCAGTGTCTGCTCTTGGGTCCTGTAGAGCAAATGCTGCGGAAGCACCATCTTGCGCCCAGTCATCAACTCAAATGGTGACATTTTGGTTGCAGATGAAGGGGTAGATCTGATAGCCATTAGGACCAGAGGTAATCGGATATCCCAACCTGGCCCAGAATCTGCCACAAACTTCTTTAATATGCTCACAATTGTCCGGTTATATCTCTCTACTGCCCCAGAAGAAGCTGGCCGGTAAGCAATATGCAGCTTTCTCTTGACCCCCAGTATCTCCCACATCTTTGTCATTACCTCACTGGTGAAGTGGCTACCTCTGTCTGACTCAATCCTTTGAGGTAGACCAAAACGGGAAAAGATGTGGTTAATCATCAAGGCAGCTGCAGTTTCTGCCTTGCAGTTTGGGGCTGGGAGACATTCCACCCACTTGGTAAACAAGCATGTCACAGTCAACATGTACTTATTCCCCCTAGCCGAGCGAATCACAGGGCCTACAAAGTCGATTTGTAAATCTGACCATGGCAGTGTCATTCCCCTCTTTTGTAAAGGCGCCCGGTGTGTGAGGGATGTCGGCTGAAATTGTGCACACACAAGACAACCCTTCAAATATTGGTTGAGGTCCTGGCCCATGTGTGGCCAGTATGCAACCTCTCTTAAGATTTCCAATGTTGTGTGAAACCCCCTATGACCGGCGGTGGCCGCATCATGGGCGTGACTTAACATCAGGCTTCGGAATGAGGTAGGAACCACCCACTGATCGTGGCCAGCTTTGGATTTCCTTACCAGCAAACCGTCTTGGATTCGGAACATTTTTTGGACATTTCATCAACACTCTTAGGTCCTCTTTCCCAATGTAATCGGTATCCGTCAGGGGAAAGTTCTCAGGGTCCTCAAGGTGCTGGTAAAATTTACCAATAATTGGATCCCCCTTCTGAGCAGTAATCAAATCAGCATCAGGGGTCTCCTTACTCCATTGTGCAATTGAAAGGTCGTTGTGAGCATTTGTCTGGGACCTAGTGATGGCAGTGACCTGGATTTCCCCCAACAGGGACTCAATCTCAATTTGATCCCCTTGGATGGCCCCGGTTTTGGCCAGCTGATCAGCTAAGTCATTTCCAGTTTTGTCTGGTCCCTCTACTTTGGAATGACCCTTAATCTTCTTCCAAAAGATGGTCATCCCATTCGATGTGACCAGATCATCAATGTTTTGGATCAACTTCCCATGTTTCAAGGGTTTGTTGTTAGCACATAACATGCCTCTGGTTTTCCAATTAACCAGGTGCTCCATGAACCCGTTCCGTACATAATCCGAATCTGTGATTATGACCAGTTCGTGGAGTTGATGTTGGACAGCAGTGAGGATGGCCTGATGCACAGCCATCAATTCTGCCACCTGACTACTTCGGGGACCAATTTTGTATCCAGCGGAGGGTTCTGGGGACTCATTCACCCATGCATTCCCTACGCCGGCCACCAGTTCTTTCTCCCCGTTGTTGTCAACATGGTACGAGCATCCATCCACATAGACAGTGGGCATTCCCTCACACTTGTCTTCTTCAAAGCCTTTGTGGGGGGAATTAAGGTATGCCTCCATGTTGTCCTTGATTTTTAGACTTTCGTCCTCGAGGCAGTTTTCTCTGGCACAATCATGCAAGTCAGCCAGACCTTGCGCGAGGGGACTCTTCTTGTTTTGGCCATATCTGACCTCCACAGGAAAGCCTTGCATTGACAGAATCCAGGAAGTAATTCGGGAATTACTCACATTTCCGGCCCGGATTCTGTCACTTTGGAGATATTGCAGAGGCTGGTGTGGAGTCTCCACTATGATGTGTTCCCCCTGGATAAACGGGCGGTAATTCTTCAATGCCCACACCGTTGCCAGGAGTGCCTTCTCACAATCGTTGAACTTTTCCTCCACAGAGGATAAAGTTTTGCTCGCATAGGAGATTACTTTATTGACCTTGTCATGCTTTTGGTATAATACTGCCGTCAAGCACGTATTAGAGAACCCTGTCTCCAGGAAGAACTCCTTGTTTCTGACCGGGTAAGCTAGGCAAGGCGCTTGTGAGAGGCTTCTTTTGAGTTGTTTTACTGCCTCGGCTTGTTCTGGACCCCATTCCCACTTGACCCCCCCTTTCAGGAGATGAATCAGGGGTCTGGTGATCTCTGCGTAGCCCTCAATGAACTTTCTGCTGTAATTAGTCAGTCCAAGGAGGCTCCTTAGTTCCCGCAGAGTTGTGGGGTCTTTCAGTTTCTGAAGTGCTTCCACTTTCTTTTCCTGGGGACAGAGACCCTGAGGAGTAATCTCATGCCCCAAGAAATTAACACGGGTTCTACACCACTGTGCTTTCTGAAAGGAAAGTTTTGCTCCGGCGGCCCTCAACTGTGTCAGAACATAACGGATCTCCGCTATGTGTTCCTCAACAGTTGAGCTTTTGATGAGGACATCATCTACATAAGCCAGGTTACCCCTTGCACCCAAGTCGGGCATGGCCTTGTGTAGAAAAATGTTGAATTCATTGCCGGAGTTGAGGTATCCGAAGGGAGTCCGGGTCCATGTGTACTGCTGGCCCCCAAAGGTAAAAGCCAGCTTGTATTGGTCCTCCCTACTGACAGGCACAGTCCAGTATCCATTGGTCAGGTCTATTGCAGTGAATACCTGTGACCCCTGGATCTGGGCCAGCCCTTGGTCAATGTAGGGCAGAGGCCATCGGGAAGTATGGACCCGTTTGTTGAGCTCCCTGAGGTCGGCGCAGAGTCTCCACTGGCCGTTTGGCTTCAATATTCCCAGCACCGGATTATTGAAGGTGCTGTGGACTGGACGGATTATTCCCCGGGACTCAAGGTTCTTAATTATTTCAGTAAGGGACTCCATTGATGCGAGAGGCAAGCGATATTGCTTCACAAACACAGGAGTCATGCCAGGGTCCGTGGGGATTGTTGTTGTGTGGATGTCAGTGCGACCACAGTCATATGAGTCTACCGCAAAGAGATCTTGGAAATCCAAGAAAACTTGTTTCAACTTTTGCTTTTGTTCCAGAGTCACACAGGCATCAGCTAGGTTGACTCTCTCTTCCACCATCTGCCTGAAGCCTGGAAAGACTTCTGGTTTGGCTATTTCCGCGGTCTCCTCCAGCTGGGTGGAGAAGTCCCTGGTCAGAGTGCTGATTTGGACTGGAGGCTTCAGGTGGGAAAGGCAGCCCTCATGGACCTGGAAAATCACCTCATCCCTCCTGAAGTCACAAGTCACATCTTCCTTACCATAGGGGCAGGAAGTGTACACCAGGAAGTTCCCCCCATGCCGGGTAAAGATCCTGTCTGGTGTTGTATTGTCATCACTGTCACTGTCAAAACAGTCCTTGGGGATTGGTCCTAACAGTTCATTTACTAAGTCGATGGAAAAATGTCGGTCATCGACCGCCATTCCAATAATGGTGCCTGCGGCTAGAGTAATACTCTTTAAGTCGCTGTTATCCACCTCTATTGGAATGGTGTCATGTTCTATGTTGACTAATGGTGTTGGGTTTACCCCCAACCCTTGCTGTTGGAGAGAAGCATTTAGATGTATGTAAGCATCAGGGTTTTTCAACTCTTGTCCCCTTTTAACTTTCACTTCCAGGGAGAATTGTCGGGTCCTTTCTGGGATGGTGACTTCCTCTTTAATCTGAATTTCAACTGCATAAGGTAGCAATTGAGCTGACCTAAATGCTTTTTCTGGATCATCAAAGCCCATGGGATTATCCGCTAATCGGGACCAAGCTTTGAAGTTTATTAGGTCCAAACTAATGGCAAAGCGATTGAGAATGTCACTGCCTAAGTAAAAGGCGGCAGTGACGTTTCGCACGACCCAACAATTGTGGACTATGCTCTTGTTGCCAATGGAGATTTTGAGCATACACCTGCTTGGCAGGAGATGTTTGGAATTAGGTGCTTCCAGGTCCATTTCCCATTTGTCTATCAGTTTGAAGGTGGGAATGGCTGGATCTTTTGGGAGTTGGCGGAACATGGCTTCGCTGATGAAGCTCTTACCGTTGTTTACACACACTCGAGCGAGAACAGAGTCCTTCCCATCATTTAACTGAACAGGCATGAACAACTGCTCTTCAATTTGCTGAATATCAGCCAGGCTCTGAGCTGATTTCACATCTTTCTGGACTATAGGAGTGTGAGTTTCTGATTGTGGATTAGTATAGAATCTCAGAGTGTTTCCTTCCAGCGTGGAATACCACCTTAAATTGGAAGGAAGGTTGATTTTCAGAAATAGAGAGGACCCCCCATCACCAGTCTGTTGTCCTACCGCTATTACTGTCACGTCTGGAATCTGGTTGTTCTGGAAGTGAAATTCTACTTGGTCAGATTTTTGTTCAACCATGTGGCAGGTGCCGTTTAAACTAACATGGTTAACACTCTGTTTTAATTTTATTGGTCGGCTAGTCTGGGTCCAGAGGACCTTGTTTACGCAATCTATTAGGGGTGACAACCTTCTCAGGAGGTCATTCCCTAGTAAACAAGGGTTGCCCTCTGGGGTCACTACTATGACCGGGTGTTTCAACTTATGTCGCCCAATTTTAATGTCCAAGTCTGCAGTCCCCTCAACGGGAATTTCCTTCCCGTCAAAGTTCTGTAGTTGTCCCGGAAGAGAGGTGAGAGGAATTTGGTAATCCTCTCCCCTTCCTGCATTCAGTTCATCAAAGGCCCTTCTGGACAGAAGGGTAGCTTGAGATCCAGTGTCCACCAGTGCCGAGATTGTACCCTGCCCCTGTACTTGTACCGGGGCATAATATCTTCCCTCCTTCTCCTCAAGGGGGCACAGATAATGTACATTTTTGGACAACTGGTGGGCTAACTTTCTGGTTTTGGACATTGCGAGAGAAGAATTTTGGGCAGAATTCTGTGGAGAGCCTTGGGAATCTGAAAGAAAAAGTTGGCAACTGGAGATCAGAGCCATTGGGGGTTCCCCTGGCTCCGGTTCCGGGCCGCCCCCCCCTTTTTGGAGGCAGTCACCAGGATGGGTTTGAACCAGGGGATTTTCTTGCTGTTGGTTCTGGGATGAGATGGTGGGCGGCGGTAGCTCAGTCTCCACATCTCCCCAGTCTGGATTTGCATCCCTAGGGACCCATTTTTCTTTGGGAGGAGTTCCCCCCTCTCTGAAGGAGAAGATCCTTTTCCCAGGATCCTCTGAGGATCCCTCTCCCTCAAATTGGAAGATCTGTACCTCCTCCTCAAACTGAGTCTGTTTGGGTCTTTTGTTTCTCCTACCCCCCCTCTGCTCCTTAGGAGGCAGACTTTCAGGGGCAAGAGATTTCGTTTCCGGTTCCTGGGTTTCCAGGGGCTGTTTACAAGTGAGGAAGGAAGCTTCGTCCAAGGCTTTACACCCCCCTTCCCTTTGTGCCTCCTCCCTGGGAACCGGTGAGTTATCGGGGTGCTGCCCCCGTCATTGTACTGGAGCACCAGGTCCAGAGTTGGGTGCGTTCTGCGCCGGCACGCCCATCTGAGGGTTCTGCTGAGCCCTCAGTATGTGACCCAGGTCCCGCGCCATATTTTGAACCTGGCGCTCTAACTGGGAAACCCGCTCAGGCTGATACGGGGCCCTGTTTTCTCCCCTGGGCTGATCCCGGGAAGGGTAGCTGTCCCTCCTCTGGTAATACCCCGGGTTGGGAAGATTTGGGTACCCCTCCACCCTTGGCCTCCCCTCTCCCGGATTCAGTGGTCTGGGCTCAGGGAATTGGGGAAAGAAGGATGGATGGTTTTGGGGCTGGAAGTCGGGTGGATATCTGGGGAAAAAGTCCTGCCCAGGGTTTGGTAAATTTCTGCCCTCCTGTGGGAAGTTTGGAGGGAAGTTCCCTGGGTTAGGTGCTTGTCTGGATCCCCCCCCTTGGGCTGGAGGAGTCCACACATAACCCAGGATGGGTCGATTTCCCTTGTAACGGGGACTTACATAATCAGGAGAGCGAGGGACCCCATTTGTGGGGCTGCCTCCTTGGCTCCCTGTCTGTGACTGACCCGAGGACCTCCTGGGCCTAGCATTATTAGGTGCAGGCAGGTTTTTAGGCCCCCCCATCTCCAAATCCAAAACGGGGGTAACCTTTACCTCTGCCACCTTGGCAGCAGCAGGGGTGCTGTTGGCTTTGGGGTTTTTCTGGGCATTACTTTTGCTATCTACCGGTTTCTGCACCTCATAGATCCGGGTAGCCTGTTCAATGACCCAGTCTAAAGATCTTTTCTCGTGAAAATCCCTCACGAGCTGGGTCATGATATATTTGGGCAAGGCATGGAAAAACGTATTTATAAATTCCCTGCTGTCCGTGCGCACCCTTCTTGTGGTCTGTGCAAAAGCACGCTTTAACTCCTGCACAAATTCTTGTGGGGCCTGATCCTCCCCACATTGCAAATTGTAGGCTGCCTTGCGAGCCTCTTGAGGATTTCTGTGAACAGAAAAATGTTTCAGGATGGCCGCCTTATATGTGGACCATCTTAAATGATTTTGGTCCTCCAGCCCCGCAAAGAAACTGGAGTATTCCGGGGAGAAGGTCCACTTTACATATTGAATACAGCTTTGGCTGTCCTTCATATGGAAGGTCTCCATCATTTGCTCAAACAACTCTAAGTGCTCCCAAACAGAATACTTAGCGTTCTTATGGTAAGGCGTGATGACGCTCCTGATCGCCTTAATCTGCTTTAAAGGGTCCTTAAGCAAGGCCCTTTTTGCCTTATTGGCCTTTTTGGTTCGGGTAACCCTTGTCCATTCTTCCTCGGACTCAGAGGCACTGCTCCCAGAGGTTCCCGTCTGTTCTTCCAGGTTTTCCCGGATTCTGCGAGCCTGGGAATGGCTGGCAGAATGTGGGGACCTGGTCTCCTGTGTCCTGCGCAGTTCAGAGGGGTCTTCAGATTCCTCCTTGCTGCCAGGATTTGATGGGTACCCCCTCCACTGACCTAACTGGGCAGAGGTTTTCAGGATGCCCTTAATGGGCCTACTCTCCTGGGGTTCCCCATTGAACTGTACTGTACTTGGGTGCCCATACCCGGATGCCCACCCCTCCATTCCTGAGTGGTTCTGGCCTATGAGCCCCATACTCTTAGCTGGATAGTAATCTGCCATCCCTGTGGCCCTGTGCTCATGTGCGCCAGGGAACATGGGGGTGGCAGAGTCCAGGGACTGAGAGGTATGAGGGCCTCTGGTACTAGGGCTCCTGAGGTTATGCTCCGGAGTTTCCCTTTCCCAGCGAACCTCATCTCTATCCGCCCCTGCTCCCTGTTGCAATGCAAGAGCCTGCATTTGTGCCTTCAGTTCTTCAGTTAAGGCCTTACTGGACTCTATCAGTCTCTCCTGCATCGCTACCTGTTGTTGGAGCCTATCATTGTGTTCACAGAGGGCCTCGTTTTCCCTCTGTGCTTCCTGGTTGGTCCTGGAGAACTGGGCCAGTCTTTGCTGCAGGAGGGTTACCTCCTGAGCTGTGTCCCTATTGGCCTGCTCCTTTCTTGCTAGAGCATCCTCCACCCTCCTGGTGTGCTCTAACAAGTTCTGGTGTTCTTTTTGGAGATCACCCAGTCCCTGGTGGGCCAGGTGATTTTCTTCCATTTTTCTTTTTAAATGGCAGACTTCCTGGCCTAAGGCGTCTCTTTCCTGACTAAGAGCCCGCATTTGTGCCGCCAGGTCGTCCCTTTGCCGTTGAAGGGCACCAGCTTTTTGGCGCTCCTCATCAAACTCTGCCTGGGTATCCAGGTCTTTCAAGATCAGCTTGTTGCTCTCTACCTTCACTCTATCTAGATGACTTTGCAGGGTGGCTACCTGCTCCGTGCATGCCCTGTTAAAGTCTAATTGTTGCTCCAGCTTTTTCTGGCTCTGCAGTAAGGAGTCCAAACTATCTTGGTGCTCCTTCTGCAGGGCCAGAAATCTGGTATCCTGTTCTGACTTTTCCTTTTGCAGCACATCCATATCCTCCCTCATTTTAGTGATGTACAGTCTGCTGTCATTTTCTGACTCCTGGCTCCTCTGCAGCCTCTGCTCAGAAGAGACCAGGTCAGATTGGACCTTCTGTAATGCCAGCAGTTGCCTACTCGCCAGATCTTGGCCTTCAGCACATTTGTCCTGCACGGCTCCCATATGTAAATATAAATACGCCGCTACCCTGGCAATCTTATTGTGTTCATCTTTGGCTTTAGGAGCCATATATAGTTCACTCAGGGCCACATGTAAGGGACCCTGATCTCTATATATATCTGACCCTGTTTCAGTGACCTGTTGTGTGATGGCCTGCAACCACGCATCCTGGCCCTGTTCGGTCCATTCACCTCTCACAAATAGCTTATGCAAGAGGTGCTCTCTGGCTATTTTCATGTCTACTAAGGTCGTCATTCTAGAGATTGGTCTCTGTCCTGACTTACAGAAGTTAGTATTTTAGTTTTGCAGAACAGAACTTTTCTTGGAGTGTCCCTTTTGAGGAATGCTTCACAGCGTAATGCAGCGTGGTGATCCGACTGGATGTATGTATCCCGTCAGTTAGCACACTGTATTAAGCTGCACAAATGGTAAATCTAACCCAACGTCTCGGCTCGAGCCCCCACTTTGTAAGAGGATTCAATTCAGCACTACAGCTAAGTTAACGCTTAGTCTAGAATATTGAATGAAAACCCTTATTGATATATCTTTAGGTCCAGTTCATGCGTTCTGGATGACTACCCCTATATAACACCCCTCTCTTGGAATCCCCCTGACCCCACTGAGCCAAGAAGTAGTTCTGTTTTGCAAGTTTAAAAGGTTTATTTGATAATTTAAAATAGATATATATATCACGCTTTATAATAAATTAACAATTGAATAGCACACTTAATCGGATATGATAAAGATCAACAACGGAGAATCTGGCACTAGCACACTTCTTATAATCACTAATGAGTTGACATGAATGGATAAGGTAGCACACTGGTAAATAGGTACAGAAGTATAATGTGGTAGAAAATGCTTTATAGGGTTCAAGGAAATGCAAGGTTGAATGAATGAAATGCAGTATAGAAAATACTCAATAGGATTTCAACAAAACAATGTAATCACTTTTCTCTGGCTATTCACTCCCCCCCTCTTTATGCAATGCAAGGGAATGGGAGGAAAGCACGCAGTTCTCAGAAATGCAATCAATGTAATCAGTTCAATCCCCCCCAAGCTTAGACAACAGAAGTTTAAAACACAGATAGGAGTTTGAAAACACAGGCCCAAATGCTTTGATATGTGCTAGCAATGGATGAGAAATATGCTGGAAATGCTTTTTAATTCCCTTTCAGAGGTTCAGGGTGAGTGGTATCTAGTTAATATTAGTCCAGGCTCACACTAGCAATGATGCAGGGATAGTTAGCAGGTTAAACGAATTTCTGGCAAATGGAAGGCAAGCAGCAGCAGTTTTTACATGTGAAGAAATTCGCAAATCGCGGTAAAATTCGCGAATGCGTGTTCCGCGATTGCGGTAAAACTATAAGGGGTAGGAATGCGGTTCTTGGTGCGATTCAAAGCTACGATTCTAAGCTATCAGAGGAAAGTTACTGCAAGTCTCTAGCCCAAACGGTCGCGGAGATATGAGCGATTTAATAAAGGTCGTTTTTGGGTTTGCAAATTTCAAAAGCTCAAAATGACAAGTGCAGCTTGCAACTAGAAATGACAGGTGACAGCTTTACAAATGACAGGTGACAGTTAGGAGGCAGTTCTACTTAGGTTAAATAGATTGAATTATATTATTTTAACTAAGAGATTGGTTCTGCACAGTTTTCTAGGTACTCACACTATATTCTTGAGTGAAATGGGCCTCATCACGGATCTGGTCAGGGTTTTAGACTGGGCTCTGGTCTGGTCTGGTCTGGCCTCTGCACTTCACAGTGATCTGGGTCAGCTCTCTCTGCTGGTCTGGGTCTCTCTGGGTACAGCACTGCTTTCTCTCTGGTTCTCTTAGTTCTGGATAGATTGAAGTCTCTAGTTTGGCTTTCTGGAGGTTGATGGAGGTAAGTATGGATTTTTCCGGCAGAGCGTCCCGCTGCAGATGGATTTGGAAAGTCCCTATCTGTCCTGTCTGTCTGCTTTTATGTGTTTAGAATGTGGGTGTGTTCTAGCATCACTGACCCTACCTCTCTCTCAGCTTCTAATTGGTCAAACTTCCATTTATCATTTGATTGGGGAATGAACTGTGAGTCAGAGTGATGTCATTTTACAGCCTGCAGAAAGTCCACTCCTCCTGTCAACTTACACACAAATCTAGATTTGAAACAAATACATATTTGCAGAGGTACATATTGTTTTAAAATCATATGCACCCATCATGCATTACAGGAGGTATCCCCTGTTCAAACTCTGCTCTTCCTGGGAGCTTGCATTCAGAAATGGCACATATTTCACTTTTTAACTGATTTTGCAATTTCTGACATTGACCCAACTTTACATACATGTGTGCAGGGAGTACGGACATTAACTGATGAAGTTTCAGATTTTTAACATGCATACATTTAGAGTTATATCCACTTTTCCGCTGACACCCCCCTGAACACGCCACCGGGTCGAAAAACCTCTTAAAATGTGGGCAGAAAAATCACAAGAATTATGGTGTCATTTATAAAATTTTCACATGTCCGCTCTATGAGTTATTCATCTTTTTAAAGTTATGTTCTGGCTCCAAAGGGGTGTGGTTTCCCAGGTCACATGGTATAGAAACCAGTCTTTCCAGTTTCTGCCAAGCCAGCTTGCTCTCACAGGCAGTGCTCCTCCCAGCTCCTGCCAAGAGGAAGCTACATTTTACGACTGCGGTAATAAAAACCTTTGCCTGAGTGAAGAGGGCTTTGTTCACTCTCTTGCAGAGCACAGGTAATTCAATTATCAGATAGATGGCATATCCTTAGTGTGGGCAGCAAAAGGAAGGTTGGCCTGGGAACACAGTGGTGACTCAAGTTTCACTGCTGATGGGGGTAGTTGCCAGGCAGAATCAAGTTCCTTAAGCCAGACTTTCAGCTACTGTCATGTTATTTGTTGCTTTTTAAATTAACTTGCAATTTTACACATGCAGCTAGAATGCTGATTCTAAGTGCAAAACTATGACATTTAAACAATTGCAACCTATGTGACACTCAAAAGTAGGTCACTCAGTCAATTTAAACATTTAGATTTTTTTTTTTTTAGTGTCTTTCAATCCAGTGCAACTTAAACTGCTGAAATCCACAGCGCAGCCAGTCTTGTTATAAACCTTGTCTTATGATCTTCATTTCCCAGATTTTGTAGGCACACAAAACTCCATTCTGCCAAATGTCTGCTGGTGTTCAGTAAATATTTTGCACATATTGCAATGTTTGAAAATAGGCATTTTGACTTGCCTTCAGGGAAACAGAGTGGTTTTAAAACGCCGGCTTTTGGATAGTGGTGAGTACTGGTACTGCACCCATTTTTGGGATTTAAGAAATGAATTCCCCACAATTCTAGGTTGCATTTGGCAATCAGCATTGCCATTCCCAATGGTTTCAGACTACTGTGCGGGTAGTCCAATGGTGGTTTTAGGCAGTGTCCTTCTGTGCCCATAACATCGGCAAAAATGAGTGGCAGCCTATTCTTCATGCATTTCCCTGTGCATTTTCTGGGAAGCTCTGGCCATCATGATGTTTTCATGTCAGTACTGCACAGTTTTGAGGTAGGGCTAGGATGCATGGGTAAATACATCCCACAAGCCCCCCTCTTGCGATGGCCATTCGGTTTCACTGATGGGACTCGCAAGATCTGGGATGTTTCCTCATCTTCTTCCAATAGATGGCACAGTTCAGCATCTTTTCCTCCATCCGGTCGGATCGATCGGTTCTCCTCGCCGGTCCTGACGGGAATATCGGGCGGTACCCCGAGCCCGTTGCGTCTCAGCTCCCGGTCTCCGGATCGTCCTCCTTGGCCCGTCTCAAGGTTTTCTTTCTCCTAGGACGACAAAGGAAGAGCGGCAATACCTATTCATAGACGTTTTTCCACCACCGTTGAGATAGTGGGGCAGCATATGCATTTTATCATAACGAAACATTACATTCTTATTTTAATAAAAACAGTATGACTAAGAGACAGTTTCATGCAAATCACAATATTTTAGAGACTAGATGTGGTATGTTTTATGATTGGAACTGAATTAGTCTGAGACAGTACCCGCTAGGATTCCAGAGGATTCCTCCAGTTGTTGCAGAGTGTGCCTGGGATGGCAACATTTCAACTGGTTTATGTGGACCCACTTGTCTTCCCCCTCTGCCGAACCGCCTTTGGGGATGCGGATCTTGTAGGCCACAGGGGAGATCTTATTGACGATCTCAAAGGGTCCTTTCCATGTAGGCAAAAATTTGCGCTGCTTGGCCTGGTTCCTTTGGAAGTTGTATAGATAGACCCGGTCTCCCACCTGATATTCCTTCCTGGAAGTTTTCAGGTCATAATGGGTCTTCATGCTATCAGCTGATCTTTCTAGATTCCGCTGAGCGTAAGCAAAAGCATGTTGGAGGTGTTTCCTTAAATTCTCTACATACTCATGAGTAGTGGAGGCATTTATCAGTGTCTGCTCTTGGGTCCTGTAGAGCAAATGCTGCGGAAGCACCATCTTGCGCCCAGTCATCAACTCAAATGGTGACATTTTGGTTGCAGATGAAGGGGTAGATCTGATAGCCATTAGGACCAGAGGTAATCGGATATCCCAACTTGGCCCAGAATCTGCCACAAACTTCTTTAATATGCTCACAATTGTCCGGTTATATCTCTCTACTGCCCCAGAAGAAGCTGGCCGGTAAGCAATATGCAGCTTTCTCTTGACCCCCAGTATCTCCCACATCTTTGTCATTACCTCACTGGTGAAGTGGCTACCTCTGTCTGACTCAATCCTTTGAGGTAGACCAAAACGGGAAAAGATGTGGTTAATCATCAAGGCAGCTGCAGTTTCTGCCTTGCAGTTTGGGGCTGGGAGACATTCCACCCACTTGGTAAACAAGCATGTCACAGTCAACATGTACTTATTCCCCCTAGCCGAGCGAATCACAGGGCCTACAAAGTCGATTTGTAAATCTGACCATGGCAGTGTCATTCCCCTCTTTTGTAAAGGCGCCCGGTGTGTGAGGGATGTCGGCTGAAATTGTGCACACACAAGACAACCCTTCAAATATTGGTTGAGGTCCTGGCCCATGTGTGGCCAGTATGCAACCTCTCTTAAGATTTCCAATGTTGTGTGAAACCCCCTATGACCGGCGGTGGCCGCATCATGGGCGTGACTTAACATCAGGCTTCGGAATGAGGTAGGAACCACCCACTGATCGTGGCCAGCTTTGGATTTCCTTACCAGCAAACCGTCTTGGATTCGGAACATTTTTTGGACATTTCATCAACACTCTTAGGTCCTCTTTCCCAATGTAATCGGTATCCGTCAGGGGAAAGTTCTCAGGGTCCTCAAGGTGCTGGTAAAATTTACCAATAATTGGATCCCCCTTCTGAGCAGTAATCAAATCAGCATCAGGGGTCTCCTTACTCCATTGTGCAATTGAAAGGTCGTTGTGAGCATTTGTCTGGGACCTAGTGATGGCAGTGACCTGGATTTCCCCCAACAGGGACTCAATCTCAATTTGATCCCCTTGGATGGCCCCGGTTTTGGCCAGCTGATCAGCTAAGTCATTTCCAGTTTTGTCTGGTCCCTCTACTTTGGAATGACCCTTAATCTTCTTCCAAAAGATGGTCATCCCATTCGATGTGACCAGATCATCAATGTTTTGGATCAACTTCCCATGTTTCAAGGGTTTGTTGTTAGCACATAACATGCCTCTGGTTTTCCAATTAACCAGGTGCTCCACGAACCCGTTCCGTACATAATCCGAATCTGTGATTATGACCAGTTCGTGGAGTTGATGTTGGACAGCAGTGAGGATGGCCTGATGCACAGCCATCAATTCTGCCACCTGACTACTTCGGGGACCAATTTTGTATCCAGCGGAGGGTTCTGGGGACTCATTCACCCATGCATTCCCTACGCCGGCCACCAGTTCTTTCTCCCCGTTGTTGTCAACATGGTACGAGCATCCATCCACATAGACAGTGGGCATTCCCTCACACTTGTCTTCTTCAAAGCCTTTGTGGGGGGAATTAAGGTATGCCTCCATGTTGTCCTTGATTTTTAGACTTTCGTCCTCGAGGCAGTTTTCTCTGGCACAATCATGCAAGTCAGCCAGACCTTGCGCGAGGGGACTCTTCTTGTTTTGGCCATATCTGACCTCCACAGGAAAGCCTTGCATTGACAGAATCCAGGAAGTAATTCGGGAATTACTCACATTTCCGGCCCGGATTCTGTCACTTTGGAGATATTGCAGAGGCTGGTGTGGAGTCTCCACTATGATGTGTTCCCCCTGGATAAACGGGCGGTAATTCTTCAATGCCCACACCGTTGCCAGGAGTGCCTTCTCACAATCGTTGAACTTTTCCTCCACAGAGGATAAAGTTTTGCTCGCATAGGAGATTACTTTATTGACCTTGTCATGCTTTTGGTATAATACTGCCGTCAAGCACGTATTAGAGAACCCTGTCTCCAGGAAGAACTCCTTGTTTCTGACCGGGTAAGCTAGGCAAGGCGCTTGTGAGAGGCTTCTTTTGAGTTGTTTTACTGCCTCGGCTTGTTCTGGACCCCATTCCCACTTGACCCCCCCTTTCAGGAGATGAATCAGGGGTCTGGTGATCTCTGCGTAGCCCTCGATGAACTTTCTGCTGTAATTAGTCAGTCCAAGGAGGCTCCTTAGTTCCCGCAGAGTTGTGGGGTCTTTCAGTTTCTGAAGTGCTTCCACTTTCTTTTCCTGGGGACAGAGACCCTGAGGAGTAATCTCATGCCCCAAGAAATTAACACGGGTTCTACACCACTGTGCTTTCTGAAAGGAAAGTTTTGCTCCGGCGGCCCTCAACTGTGTCAGAACATAACGGATCTCCGCTATGTGTTCCTCAACAGTTGAGCTTTTGATGAGGACATCATCTACATAAGCCAGGTTACCCCTTGCACCCAAGTCGGGCATGGCCTTGTGTAGAAAAATGTTGAATTCATTGCCGGAGTTGAGGTATCCGAAGGGAGTCCGGGTCCATGTGTACTGCTGGCCCCCAAAGGTAAAAGCCAGCTTGTATTGGTCCTCCCTACTGACAGGCACAGTCCAGTATCCATTGGTCAGGTCTATTGCAGTGAATACCTGTGACCCCTGGATCTGGGCCAGCCCTTGGTCAATGTAGGGCAGAGGCCATCGGGAAGTATGGACCCGTTTGTTGAGCTCCCTGAGGTCGGCGCAGAGTCTCCACTGGCCGTTTGGCTTCAATATTCCCAGCACCGGATTATTGAAGGTGCTGTGGACTGGACGGATTATTCCCCGGGACTCAAGGTTCTTAATTATTTCAGTAAGGGACTCCATTGATGCGAGAGGCAAGCGATATTGCTTCACAAACACAGGAGTCATGCCAGGGTCCGTGGGGATTGTTGTTGTGTGGATGTCAGTGCGACCACAGTCATATGAGTCTACCGCAAAGAGATCTTGGAAATCCAAGAAAACTTGTTTCAACTTTTGCTTTTGTTCCAGAGTCACACAGGCATCAGCTAGGTTGACTCTCTCTTCCACCATCTGCCTGAAGCCTGGAAAGACTTCTGGTTTGGCTATTTCCGCGGTCTCCTCCAGCTGGGTGGAGAAGTCCCTGGTCAGAGTGCTGATTTGGACTGGAGGCTTCAGGTGGGAAAGGCAGCCCTCATGGACCTGGAAAATCACCTCATCCCTCCTGAAGTCACAAGTCACATCTTCCTTACCATAGGGGCAGGAAGTGTACACCAGGAAGTTCCCCCCATGCCGGGTAAAGATCCTGTCTGGTGTTGTATTGTCATCACTGTCACTGTCAAAACAGTCCTTGGGGATTGGTCCTAACAGTTCATTTACTAAGTCGATGGAAAAATGTCGGTCATCGACCGCCATTCCAATAATGGTGCCTGCGGCTAGAGTAATACTCTTTAAGTCGCTGTTATCCACCTCTATTGGAATGGTGTCATGTTCTATGTTGACTAATGGTGTTGGGTTTACCCCCAACCCTTGCTGTTGGAGAGAAGCATTTAGATGTATGTAAGCATCAGGGTTTTTCAACTCTTGTCCCCTTTTAACTTTCACTTCCAGGGAGAATTGTCGGGTCCTTTCTGGGATGGTGACTTCCTCTTTAATCTGAATTTCAACTGCATAAGGTAGCAATTGAGCTGACCTAAATGCTTTTTCTGGATCATCAAAGCCCATGGGATCATCCGCTAATCGGGACCAAGCTTTGAAGTTTATTAGGTCCAAACTAATGGCAAAGCGATTGAGAATGTCACTGCCTAAGTAAAAGGCGGCAGTGACGTCTCGCACGACCCAACAATTGTGGACTATGCTCTTGTTGCCAATGGAGATTTTGAGCATACACCTGCTTGGCAGGAGATGTTTGGAATTAGGTGCTTCCAGGTCCATTTCCCATTTGTCTATCAGTTTGAAGGTGGGAATGGCTGGATCTTTTGGGAGTTGGCGGAACATGGCTTCGCTGATGAAGCTCTTACCGTTGTTTACACACACTCGAGCGAGAACAGAGTCCTTCCCATCATTTAACTGAACAGGGATGAACAACTGCTCTTCAATTTGCTGAATATCAGCCAGGCTCTGAGCTGATTTCACATCTTTCTGGACTATAGGAGTGTGAGTTTCTGATTGTGGATTAGTATAGAATCTCAGAGTGTTTCCTTCCAGCGTGGAATACCACCTTAAATTGGAAGGAAGGTTGATTTTCAGAAATAGAGAGGACCCCCCATCACCAGTCTGTTGTCCTACCGCTATTACTGTCACGTCTGGAATCTGGTTGTTCTGGAAGTGAAATTCTACTTGGTCAGATTTTTGTTCAACCATGTGGCAGGTGCCGTTTAAACTAACATGGTTAACACTCTGTTTTAATTTTATTGGTCGGCTAGTCTGGGTCCAGAGGACCTTGTTTACGCAATCTATTAGGGGTGACAACCTTCTCAGGAGGTCATTCCCTAGTAAACAAGGGTTGCCCTCTGGGGTCACTACTATGACCGGGTGTTTCAACTTATGTCGCCCAATTTTAATGTCCAAGTCTGCAGTCCCCTCAACGGGAATTTCCTTCCCGTCAAAGTTCTGTAGTTGTCCCGGAAGAGAGGTGAGAGGAATTTGGTAATCCTCTCCCCTTCCTGCATTCAGTTCATCAAAGGCCCTTCTGGACAGAAGGGTAGCTTGAGATCCAGTGTCCACCAGTGCCGAGATTGTACCCTGCCCCTGTACTTGTACCGGGGCATAATATCTTCCCTCCTTCTCCTCAAGGGGGCACAGATAATGTACATTTTTGGACAACTGGTGGGCTAACTTTCTGGTTTTGGACATTGCGAGAGAAGAATTTTGGGCAGAATTCTGTGGAGAGCCTTGGGAATCTGAAAGAAAAAGTTGGCAACTGGAGATCAGAGCCATTGGGGGTTCCCCTGGCTCCGGTTCCGGGCCGCCCCCCCCTTTTTGGAGGCAGTCACCAGGATGGGTTTGAACCAGGGGATTTTCTTGCTGTTGGTTCTGGGATGAGATGGTGGGCGGCGGTAGCTCAGTCTCCACATCTCCCCAGTCTGGATTTGCATCCCTAGGGACCCATTTTTCTTTGGGAGGAGTTCCCCCCTCTCTGAAGGAGAAGATCCTTTTCCCAGGATCCTCTGAGGATCCCTCTCCCTCAAATTGGAAGATCTGTACCTCCTCCTCAAACTGAGTCTGTTTGGGTCTTTTGTTTCTCCTACCCCCCCTCTGCTCCTTAGGAGGCAGACTTTCAGGGGCAAGAGATTTCGTTTCCGGTTCCTGGGTTTCCAGGGGCTGTTTACAAGTGAGGAAGGAAGCTTCCTCCAAGGCTTTACACCCCCCTTCCCTTTGTGCCTCCTCCCTGGGAACCGGTGAGTTATCGGGGTGCTGCCCCCGTCATTGTACTGGAGCACCAGGTCCAGAGTTGGGTGCGTTCTGCGCCGGCACGCCCATCTGAGGGTTCTGCTGAGCCCTCAGTATGTGACCCAGGTCCCGCGCCATATTTTGAACCTGGCGCTCTAACTGGGAAACCCGCTCAGGCTGATACGGGGCCCTGTTTTCTCCCCTGGGCTGATCCCGGGAAGGGTAGCTGTCCCTCCTCTGGTAATACCCCGGGTTGGGAAGATTTGGGTACCCCTCCACCCTTGGCCTCCCCTCTCCCGGATTCAGTGGTCTGGGCTCAGGGAATTGGGGAAAGAAGGATGGATGGTTTTGGGGCTGGAAGTCGGGTGGATATCTGGGGAAAAAGTCCTGCCCAGGGTTTGGTAAATTTCTGCCCTCCTGTGGGAAGTTTGGAGGGAAGTTCCCTGGGTTAGGTGCTTGTCTGGATCCCCCCCCTTGGGCTGGAGGAGTCCACACATAACCCAGGATGGGTCGATTTCCCTTGTAACGGGGACTTACATAATCAGGAGAGCGAGGGACCCCATTTGTGGGGCTGCCTCCTTGGCTCCCTGTCTGTGACTGACCCGAGGACCTCCTGGGCCTAGCATTATTAGGTGCAGGCAGGTTTTTAGGCCCCCCCATCTCCAAATCCAAAACGGGGGTAACCTTTACCTCTGCCACCTTGGCAGCAGCAGGGGTGCTGTTGGCTTTGGGGTTTTTCTGGGCATTACTTTTGCTATCTACCAGTTTCTGCACCTCATAGATCCGGGTAGCCTGTTCAATGACCCAGTCTAAAGATCTTTTCTCGTGAAAATCCCTCACGAGCTGGGTCATGATATATTTGGGCAAGGCATGGAAAAACGTATTTATAAATTCCCTGCTGTCCGTGCGCACCCTTCTTGTGGTCTGTGCAAAAGCACGCTTTAACTCCTGCACAAATTCTTGTGGGGCCTGATCCTCCCCACATTGCAAATTGTAGGCTGCCTTGCGAGCCTCTTGAGGATTTCTGTGAACAGAAAAATGTTTCAGGATGGCCGCCTTATATGTGGACCATCTTAAATGATTTTGGTCCTCCAGCCCCGCAAAGAAACTGGAGTATTCCGGGGAGAAGGTCCACTTTACATATTGAATACAGCTTTGGCTGTCCTTCATATGGAAGGTCTCCATCATTTGCTCAAACAACTCTAAGTGCTCCCAAACAGAATACTTAGCGTTCTTATGGTAAGGCGTGATGACGCTCCTGATCGCCTTAATCTGCTTTAAAGGGTCCTTAAGCAAGGCCCTTTTTGCCTTATTGGCCTTTTTGGTTCGGGTAACCCTTGTCCATTCTTCCTCGGACTCAGAGGCACTGCTCCCAGAGGTTCCCGTCTGTTCTTCCAGGTTTTCCCGGATTCTGCGAGCCTGGGAATGGCTGGCAGAATGTGGGGACCTGGTCTCCTGTGTCCTGCGCAGTTCAGAGGGGTCTTCAGATTCCTCCTTGCTGCCAGGATTTGATGGGTACCCCCTCCACTGACCTAACTGGGCAGAGGTTTTCAGGATGCCCTTAATGGGCCTACTCTCCTGGGGTTCCCCATTGAACTGTACTGTACTTGGGTGCCCATACCCGGATGCCCACCCCTCCATTCCTGAGTGGTTCTGGCCTATGAGCCCCATACTCTTAGCTGGATAGTAATCTGCCATCCCTGTGGCCCTGTGCTCATGTGCGCCAGGGAACATGGGGGTGGCAGAGTCCAGGGACTGAGAGGTATGAGGGCCTCTGGTACTAGGGCTCCTGAGGTTATGCTCCGGAGTTTCCCTTTCCCAGCGAACCTCATCTCTATCCGCCCCTGCTCCCTGTTGCAATGCAAGAGCCTGCATTTGTGCCTTCAGTTCTTCAGTTAAGGCCTTACTGGACTCTATCAGTCTCTCCTGCATCGCTACCTGTTGTTGGAGCCTATCATTGTGTTCACAGAGGGCCTCGTTTTCCCTCTGTGCTTCCTGGTTGGTCCTGGAGAACTGGGCCAGTCTTTGCTGCAGGAGGGTTACCTCCTGAGCTGTGTCCCTATTGGCCTGCTCCTTTCTTGCTAGAGCATCCTCCACCCTCCTGGTGTGCTCTAACAAGTTCTGGTGTTCTTTTTGGAGATCACCCAGTCCCTGGTGGGCCAGGTGATTTTCTTCCATTTTTCTTTTTAAATGGCAGACTTCCTGGCCTAAGGCGTCTCTTTCCTGACTAAGAGCCCGCATTTGTGCCGCCAGGTCGTCCCTTTGCCGTTGAAGGGCACCAGCTTTTTGGCGCTCCTCATCAAACTCTGCCTGGGTATCCAGGTCTTTCAAGATCAGCTTGTTGCTCTCTACCTTCACTCTATCTAGATGACTTTGCAGGGTGGCTACCTGCTCCGTGCATGCCCTGTTAAAGTCTAATTGTTGCTCCAGCTTTTTCTGGCTCTGCAGTAAGGAGTCCAAACTATCTTGGTGCTCCTTCTGCAGGGCCAGAAATCTGGTATCCTGTTCTGACTTTTCCTTTTGCAGCACATCCATATCCTCCCTCATTTTAGTGATGTACAGTCTGCTGTCATTTTCTGACTCCTGGCTCCTCTGCAGCCTCTGCTCAGAAGAGACCAGGTCAGATTGGACCTTCTGTAATGCCAGCAGTTGCCTACTCGCCAGATCTTGGCCTTCAGCACATTTGTCCTGCACGGCTCCCATATGTAAATATAAATACGCCGCTACCCTGGCAATCTTATTGTGTTCATCTTTGGCTTTAGGAGCCATATATAGTTCACTCAGGGCCACACGTAAGGGACCCTGATCTCTATATATATCTGACCCTGTTTCAGTGACCTGTTGTGTGATGGCCTGCAACCACGCATCCTGGCCCTGTTCGGTCCATTCACCTCTCACAAATAGCTTATGCAAGAGGTGCTCTCTGGCTATTTTCATGTCTACTAAGGTCGTCATTCTAGAGATTGGTCTCTGTCCTGATTTACAGAAGTTAGTATTTTAGTTTTGCAGAACAGAACTTTTCTTGGAGTGTCCCTTTTGAGGAATGCTTCACAGCGTAATGCAGCGTGGTGATCCGACTGGATGTATGTATCCCGTCAGTTAGCACACTGTATTAAGCTGCACAAATGGTAAATCTAACCCAACGTCTCGGCTCGAGCCCCCACTTTGTAAGAGGATTCAATTCAGCACTACAGCTAAGTTAACGCTTAGTCTAGAATATTGAATGAAAACCCTTATTGATATATCTTTAGGTCCAGTTCATGCGTTCTGGATGACTACCCCTATATAACACCCCTCTCTTGGAATCCCCCTGACCCCACTGAGCCAAGAAGTAGTTCTGTTTTGCAAGTTTAAAAGGTTTATTTGATAATTTAAAATAGATATATATATCACGCTTTATAATAAATTAACAATTGAATAGCACACTTAATCGGATATGATAAAGATCAACAACGGAGAATCTGGCACTAGCACACTTCTTATAATCACTAATGAGTTGACATGAATGGATAAGGTAGCACACTGGTAAATAGGTACAGAAGTATAATGTGGTAGAAAATGCTTTATAGGGTTCAAGGAAATGCAAGGTTGAATGAATGAAATGCAGTATAGAAAATACTCAATAGGATTTCAACAAAACAATGTAATCACTTTTCTCTGGCTATTCACTCCCCCCCTCTTTATGCAATGCAAGGGAATGGGAGGAAAGCACGCAGTTCTCAGAAATGCAATCAATGTAATCAGTTCAATCCCCCCCAAGCTTAGACAACAGAAGTTTAAAACACAGATAGGAGTTTGAAAACACAGGCCCAAATGCTTTGATATGTGCTAGCAATGGATGAGAAATATGCTGGAAATGCTTTTTAATTCCCTTTCAGAGGTTCAGGGTGAGTGGTATCTAGTTAATATTAGTCCAGGCTCACACTAGCAATGATGCAGGGATAGTTAGCAGGTTAAACGAATTTCTGGCAAATGGAAGGCAAGCAGCAGCAGTTTTTACATGTGAAGAAATTCGCAAATCGCGGTAAAATTCGCGAATGCGTGTTCCGCGATTGCGGTAAAACTATAAGGGGTAGGAATGCGGTTCTTGGTGCGATTCAAAGCTACGATTCTAAGCTATCAGAGGAAAGTTACTGCAAGTCTCTAGCCCAAACGGTCGCGGAGATATGAGCGATTTAATAAAGGTCGTTTTTGGGTTTGCAAATTTCAAAAGCTCAAAATGACAAGTGCAGCTTGCAACTAGAAATGACAGGTGACAGCTTTACAAATGACAGGTGACAGTTAGGAGGCAGTTCTACTTAGGTTAAATAGATTGAATTATATTATTTTAACTAAGAGATTGGTTCTGCACAGTTTTCTAGGTACTCACACTATATTCTTGAGTGAAATGGGCCTCATCACGGATCTGGTCAGGGTTTTAGACTGGGCTCTGGTCTGGTCTGGTCTGGCCTCTGCACTTCACAGTGATCTGGGTCAGCTCTCTCTGCTGGTCTGGGTCTCTCTGGGTACAGCACTGCTTTCTCTCTGGTTCTCTTAGTTCTGGATAGATTGAAGTCTCTAGTTTGGCTTTCTGGAGGTTGATGGAGGTAAGTATGGATTTTTCCGGCAGAGCGTCCCGCTGCAGATGGATTTGGAAAGTCCCTATCTGTCCTGTCTGTCTGCTTTTATGTGTTTAGAATGTGGGTGTGTTCTAGCATCACTGACCCTACCTCTCTCTCAGCTTCTAATTGGTCAAACTTCCATTTATCATTTGATTGGGGAATGAACTGTGAGTCAGAGTGATGTCATTTTACAGCCTGCAGAAAGTCCACTCCTCCTGTCAACTTACACACAAATCTAGATTTGAAACAAATACATATTTGCAGAGGTACATATTGTTTTAAAATCATATGCACCCATCATGCATTACAGGAGGTATCCCCTGTTCAAACTCTGCTCTTCCTGGGAGCTTGCATTCAGAAATGGCACATATTTCACTTTTTAACTGATTTTGCAATTTCTGACATTGACCCAACTTTACATACATGTGTGCAGGGAGTACGGACATTAACTGATGAAGTTTCAGATTTTTAACATGCATACATTTAGAGTTATATCCACTTTTCCGCTGACACCCCCCTGAACACGCCACCGGGTCGAAAAACCTCTTAAAATGTGGGCAGAAAAATCACAAGAATTATGGTGTCATTTATAAAATTTTCACATGTCCGCTCTATGAGTTATTCATCTTTTTAAAGTTATGTTCTGGCTCCAAAGGGGTGTGGTTTCCCAGGTCACATGGTATAGAAACCAGTCTTTCCAGTTTCTGCCAAGCCAGCTTGCTCTCACAGGCAGTGCTCCTCCCAGCTCCTGCCAAGAGGAAGCTACATTTTACGACTGCGGTAATAAAAACCTTTGCCTGAGTGAAGAGGGCTTTGTTCACTCTCTTGCAGAGCACAGGTAATTCAATTATCAGATAGATGGCATATCCTTAGTGTGGGCAGCAAAAGGAAGGTTGGCCTGGGAACACAGTGGTGACTCAAGTTTCACTGCTGATGGGGGTAGTTGCCAGGCAGAATCAAGTTCCTTAAGCCAGACTTTCAGCTACTGTCATGTTATTTGTTGCTTTTTAAATTAACTTGCAATTTTACACATGCAGCTAGAATGCTGATTCTAAGTGCAAAACTATGACATTTAAACAATTGCAACCTATGTGACACTCAAAAGTAGGTCACTCAGTCAATTTAAACATTTAGATTTTTTTTTTTTTAGTGTCTTTCAATCCAGTGCAACTTAAACTGCTGAAATCCACAGCGCAGCCAGTCTTGTTATAAACCTTGTCTTATGATCTTCATTTCCCAGATTTTGTAGGCACACAAAACTCCATTCTGCCAAATGTCTGCTGGTGTTCAGTAAATATTTTGCACATATTGCAATGTTTGAAAATAGGCATTTTGACTTGCCTTCAGGGAAACAGAGTGGTTTTAAAATGCCGGCTTTTGGATAGTGGTGAGTACTGGTACTGCACCCATTTTTGGGATTTAAGAAATGAATTCCCCACAATTCTAGGTTGCATTTGGCAATCAGCATTGCCATTCCCAATGGTTTCAGACTACTGTGCGGGTAGTCCAATGGTGGTTTTAGGCAGTGTCCTTCTGTGCCCATAACATCGGCAAAAATGAGTGGCAGCCTATTCTTCATGCATTTCCCTGTGCATTTTCTGGGAAGCTCTGGCCATCATGATGTTTTCATGTCAGTACTGCACAGTTTTGAGGTAGGGCTAGGATGCATGGGTAAATACATCCCACAAGCCCCCCTCTTGCGATGGCCATTCGGTTTCACTGATGGGACTCGCAAGATCTGGGATGTTTCCTCATCTTCTTCCAATAGATGGCACAGTTCAGCATCTTTTCCTCCATCCGGTCGGATCGATCGGTTCTCCTCGCCGGTCCTGATGGGAATATTGGGCGGTACCCCGAGCCCGTTGCGTCTCAGCTCCCGGTCTCCGGATCGTCCTCCTTGGCCCGTCTCAAGGTTTTCTTTCTCCTAGGACGACAAAGGAAGAGCGGCAATACCTATTCATAGACGTTTTTCCACCACCGTTGAGATAGTGGGGCAGCATATGCATTTTATCATAACGAAACATTACATTCTTATTTTAATAAAAACAGTATGACTAAGAGACAGTTTCATGCAAATCACAATATTTTAGAGACTAGATGTGGTATGTTTTATGATTGGAACTGAATTAGTCTGAGACAGTACCCGCTAGGATTCCAGAGGATTCCTCCAGTTGTTGCAGAGTGTGCCTGGGATGGCAACATTTCAACTGGTTTATGTGGACCCACTTGTCTTCCCCCTCTGCCGAACCGCCTTTGGGGATGCGGATCTTGTAGGCCACAGGGGAGATCTTATTGACGATCTCAAAGGGTCCTTTCCATGTAGGCAAAAATTTGCGCTGCTTGGCCTGGTTCCTTTGGAAGTTGTATAGATAGACCCGGTCTCCCACCTGATATTCCTTCCTGGAAGTTTTCAGGTCATAATGGGTCTTCATGCTATCAGCTGATCTTTCTAGATTCCGCTGAGCGTAAGCAAAAGCATGTTGGAGGTGTTTCCTTAAATTCTCTACATACTCATGAGTAGTGGAGGCATTTATCAGTGTCTGCTCTTGGGTCCTGTAGAGCAAATGCTGCGGAAGCACCATCTTGCGCCCAGTCATCAACTCAAATGGTGACATTTTGGTTGCAGATGAAGGGGTAGATCTGATAGCCATTAGGACCAGAGGTAATCGGATATCCCAACTTGGCCCAGAATCTGCCACAAACTTCTTTAATATGCTCACAATTGTCCGGTTATATCTCTCTACTGCCCCAGAAGAAGCTGGCCGGTAAGCAATATGCAGCTTTCTCTTGACCCCCAGTATCTCCCACATCTTTGTCATTACCTCACTGGTGAAGTGGCTACCTCTGTCTGACTCAATCCTTTGAGGTAGACCAAAACGGGAAAAGATGTGGTTAATCATCAAGGCAGCTGCAGTTTCTGCCTTGCAGTTTGGGGCTGGGAGACATTCCACCCACTTGGTAAACAAGCATGTCACAGTCAACATGTACTTATTCCCCCTAGCCGAGCGAATCACAGGGCCTACAAAGTCGATTTGTAAATCTGACCATGGCAGTGTCATTCCCCTCTTTTGTAAAGGCGCCCGGTGTGTGAGGGATGTCGGCTGAAATTGTGCACACACAAGACAACCCTTCAAATATTGGTTGAGGTCCTGGCCCATGTGTGGCCAGTATGCAACCTCTCTTAAGATTTCCAATGTTGTGTGAAACCCCCTATGACCGGCGGTGGCCGCATCATGGGCGTGACTTAACATCAGGCTTCGGAATGAGGTAGGAACCACCCACTGATCGTGGCCAGCTTTGGATTTCCTTACCAGCAAACCGTCTTGGATTCGGAACATTTTTTGGACATTTCATCAACACTCTTAGGTCCTCTTTCCCAATGTAATCGGTATCCGTCAGGGGAAAGTTCTCAGGGTCCTCAAGGTGCTGGTAAAATTTACCAATAATTGGATCCCCCTTCTGAGCAGTAATCAAATCAGCATCAGGGGTCTCCTTACTCCATTGTGCAATTGAAAGGTCGTTGTGAGCATTTGTCTGGGACCTAGTGATGGCAGTGACCTGGATTTCCCCCAACAGGGACTCAATCTCAATTTGATCCCCTTGGATGGCCCCGGTTTTGGCCAGCTGATCAGCTAAGTCATTTCCAGTTTTGTCTGGTCCCTCTACTTTGGAATGACCCTTAATCTTCTTCCAAAAGATGGTCATCCCATTCGATGTGACCAGATCATCAATGTTTTGGATCAACTTCCCATGTTTCAAGGGTTTGTTGTTAGCACATAACATGCCTCTGGTTTTCCAATTAACCAGGTGCTCCACGAACCCGTTCCGTACATAATCCGAATCTGTGATTATGACCAGTTCGTGGAGTTGATGTTGGACAGCAGTGAGGATGGCCTGATGCACAGCCATCAATTCTGCCACCTGACTACTTCGGGGACCAATTTTGTATCCAGCGGAGGGTTCTGGGGACTCATTCACCCATGCATTCCCTACGCCGGCCACCAGTTCTTTCTCCCCGTTGTTGTCAACATGGTACGAGCATCCATCCACATAGACAGTGGGCATTCCCTCACACTTGTCTTCTTCAAAGCCTTTGTGGGGGGAATTAAGGTATGCCTCCATGTTGTCCTTGATTTTTAGACTTTCGTCCTCGAGGCAGTTTTCTCTGGCACAATCATGCAAGTCAGCCAGACCTTGCGCGAGGGGACTCTTCTTGTTTTGGCCATATCTGACCTCCACAGGAAAGCCTTGCATTGACAGAATCCAGGAAGTAATTCGGGAATTACTCACATTTCCGGCCCGGATTCTGTCACTTTGGAGATATTGCAGAGGCTGGTGTGGAGTCTCCACTATGATGTGTTCCCCCTGGATAAACGGGCGGTAATTCTTCAATGCCCACACCGTTGCCAGGAGTGCCTTCTCACAATCGTTGAACTTTTCCTCCACAGAGGATAAAGTTTTGCTCGCATAGGAGATTACTTTATTGACCTTGTCATGCTTTTGGTATAATACTGCCGTCAAGCACGTATTAGAGAACCCTGTCTCCAGGAAGAACTCCTTGTTTCTGACCGGGTAAGCTAGGCAAGGCGCTTGTGAGAGGCTTCTTTTGAGTTGTTTTACTGCCTCGGCTTGTTCTGGACCCCATTCCCACTTGACCCCCCCTTTCAGGAGATGAATCAGGGGTCTGGTGATCTCTGCGTAGCCCTCAATGAACTTTCTGCTGTAATTAGTCAGTCCAAGGAGGCTCCTTAGTTCCCGCAGAGTTGTGGGGTCTTTCAGTTTCTGAAGTGCTTCCACTTTCTTTTCCTGGGGACAGAGACCCTGAGGAGTAATCTCATGCCCCAAGAAATTAACACGGGTTCTACACCACTGTGCTTTCTGAAAGGAAAGTTTTGCTCCGGCGGCCCTCAACTGTGTCAGAACATAACGGATCTCCGCTATGTGTTCCTCAACAGTTGAGCTTTTGATGAGGACATCATCTACATAAGCCAGGTTACCCCTTGCACCCAAGTCGGGCATGGCCTTGTGTAGAAAAATGTTGAATTCATTGCCGGAGTTGAGGTATCCGAAGGGAGTCCGGGTCCATGTGTACTGCTGGCCCCCAAAGGTAAAAGCCAGCTTGTATTGGTCCTCCCTACTGACAGGCACAGTCCAGTATCCATTGGTCAGGTCTATTGCAGTGAATACCTGTGACCCCTGGATCTGGGCCAGCCCTTGGTCAATGTAGGGCAGAGGCCATCGGGAAGTATGGACCCGTTTGTTGAGCTCCCTGAGGTCGGCGCAGAGTCTCCACTGGCCGTTTGGCTTCAATATTCCCAGCACCGGATTATTGAAGGTGCTGTGGACTGGACGGATTATTCCCCGGGACTCAAGGTTCTTAATTATTTCAGTAAGGGACTCCATTGATGCGAGAGGCAAGCGATATTGCTTCACAAACACAGGAGTCATGCCAGGGTCCGTGGGGATTGTTGTTGTGTGGATGTCAGTGCGACCACAGTCATATGAGTCTACCGCAAAGAGATCTTGGAAATCCAAGAAAACTTGTTTCAACTTTTGCTTTTGTTCCAGAGTCACACAGGCATCAGCTAGGTTGACTCTCTCTTCCACCATCTGCCTGAAGCCTGGAAAGACTTCTGGTTTGGCTATTTCCGCGGTCTCCTCCAGCTGGGTGGAGAAGTCCCTGGTCAGAGTGCTGATTTGGACTGGAGGCTTCAGGTGGGAAAGGCAGCCCTCATGGACCTGGAAAATCACCTCATCCCTCCTGAAGTCACAAGTCACATCTTCCTTACCATAGGGGCAGGAAGTGTACACCAGGAAGTTCCCCCCATGCCGGGTAAAGATCCTGTCTGGTGTTGTATTGTCATCACTGTCACTGTCAAAACAGTCCTTGGGGATTGGTCCTAACAGTTCATTTACTAAGTCGATGGAAAAATGTCGGTCATCGACCGCCATTCCAATAATGGTGCCTGCGGCTAGAGTAATACTCTTTAAGTCGCTGTTATCCACCTCTATTGGAATGGTGTCATGTTCTATGTTGACTAATGGTGTTGGGTTTACCCCCAACCCTTGCTGTTGGAGAGAAGCATTTAGATGTATGTAAGCATCAGGGTTTTTCAACTCTTGTCCCCTTTTAACTTTCACTTCCAGGGAGAATTGTCGGGTCCTTTCTGGGATGGTGACTTCCTCTTTAATCTGAATTTCAACTGCATAAGGTAGCAATTGAGCTGACCTAAATGCTTTTTCTGGATCATCAAAGCCCATGGGATTATCCGCTAATCGGGACCAAGCTTTGAAGTTTATTAGGTCCAAACTAATGGCAAAGCGATTGAGAATGTCACTGCCTAAGTAAAAGGCGGCAGTGACGTCTCGCACGACCCAACAATTGTGGACTATGCTCTTGTTGCCAATGGAGATTTTGAGCATACACCTGCTTGGCAGGAGATGTTTGGAATTAGGTGCTTCCAGGTCCATTTCCCATTTGTCTATCAGTTTGAAGGTGGGAATGGCTGGATCTTTTGGGAGTTGGCGGAACATGGCTTCGCTGATGAAGCTCTTACCGTTGTTTACACACACTCGAGCGAGAACAGAGTCCTTCCCATCATTTAACTGAACAGGGATGAACAACTGCTCTTCAATTTGCTGAATATCAGCCAGGCTCTGAGCTGATTTCACATCTTTCTGGACTATAGGAGTGTGAGTTTCTGATTGTGGATTAGTATAGAATCTCAGAGTGTTTCCTTCCAGCGTGGAATACCACCTTAAATTGGAAGGAAGGTTGATTTTCAGAAATAGAGAGGACCCCCCATCACCAGTCTGTTGTCCTACCGCTATTACTGTCACGTCTGGAATCTGGTTGTTCTGGAAGTGAAATTCTACTTGGTCAGATTTTTGTTCAACCATGTGGCAGGTGCCGTTTAAACTAACATGGTTAACACTCTGTTTTAATTTTATTGGTCGGCTAGTCTGGGTCCAGAGGACCTTGTTTACGCAATCTATTAGGGGTGACAACCTTCTCAGGAGGTCATTCCCTAGTAAACAAGGGTTGCCCTCTGGGGTCACTACTATGACCGGGTGTTTCAACTTATGTCGCCCAATTTTAATGTCCAAGTCTGCAGTCCCCTCAACGGGAATTTCCTTCCCGTCAAAGTTCTGTAGTTGTCCCGGAAGAGAGGTGAGAGGAATTTGGTAATCCTCTCCCCTTCCTGCATTCAGTTCATCAAAGGCCCTTCTGGACAGAAGGGTAGCTTGAGATCCAGTGTCCACCAGTGCCGAGATTGTACCCTGCCCCTGTACTTGTACCGGGGCATAATATCTTCCCTCCTTCTCCTCAAGGGGGCACAGATAATGTACATTTTTGGACAACTGGTGGGCTAACTTTCTGGTTTTGGACATTGCGAGAGAAGAATTTTGGGCAGAATTCTGTGGAGAGCCTTGGGAATCTGAAAGAAAAAGTTGGCAACTGGAGATCAGAGCCATTGGGGGTTCCCCTGGCTCCGGTTCCGGGCCGCCCCCCCCTTTTTGGAGGCAGTCACCAGGATGGGTTTGAACCAGGGGATTTTCTTGCTGTTGGTTCTGGGATGAGATGGTGGGCGGCGGTAGCTCAGTCTCCACATCTCCCCAGTCTGGATTTGCATCCCTAGGGACCCATTTTTCTTTGGGAGGAGTTCCCCCCTCTCTGAAGGAGAAGATCCTTTTCCCAGGATCCTCTGAGGATCCCTCTCCCTCAAATTGGAAGATCTGTACCTCCTCCTCAAACTGAGTCTGTTTGGGTCTTTTGTTTCTCCTACCCCCCCTCTGCTCCTTAGGAGGCAGACTTTCAGGGGCAAGAGATTTCGTTTCCGGTTCCTGGGTTTCCAGGGGCTGTTTACAAGTGAGGAAGGAAGCTTCCTCCAAGGCTTTACACCCCCCTTCCCTTTGTGCCTCCTCCCTGGGAACCGGTGAGTTATCGGGGTGCTGCCCCCGTCATTGTACTGGAGCACCAGGTCCAGAGTTGGGTGCGTTCTGCGCCGGCACGCCCATCTGAGGGTTCTGCTGAGCCCTCAGTATGTGACCCAGGTCCCGCGCCATATTTTGAACCTGGCGCTCTAACTGGGAAACCCGCTCAGGCTGATACGGGGCCCTGTTTTCTCCCCTGGGCTGATCCCGGGAAGGGTAGCTGTCCCTCCTCTGGTAATACCCCGGGTTGGGAAGATTTGGGTACCCCTCCACCCTTGGCCTCCCCTCTCCCGGATTCAGTGGTCTGGGCTCAGGGAATTGGGGAAAGAAGGATGGATGGTTTTGGGGCTGGAAGTCGGGTGGATATCTGGGGAAAAAGTCCTGCCCAGGGTTTGGTAAATTTCTGCCCTCCTGTGGGAAGTTTGGAGGGAAGTTCCCTGGGTTAGGTGCTTGTCTGGATCCCCCCCCTTGGGCTGGAGGAGTCCACACATAACCCAGGATGGGTCGATTTCCCTTGTAACGGGGACTTACATAATCAGGAGAGCGAGGGACCCCATTTGTGGGGCTGCCTCCTTGGCTCCCTGTCTGTGACTGACCCGAGGACCTCCTGGGCCTAGCATTATTAGGTGCAGGCAGGTTTTTAGGCCCCCCCATCTCCAAATCCAAAACGGGGGTAACCTTTACCTCTGCCACCTTGGCAGCAGCAGGGGTGCTGTTGGCTTTGGGGTTTTTCTGGGCATTACTTTTGCTATCTACCGGTTTCTGCACCTCATAGATCCGGGTAGCCTGTTCAATGACCCAGTCTAAAGATCTTTTCTCGTGAAAATCCCTCACGAGCTGGGTCATGATATATTTGGGCAAGGCATGGAAAAACGTATTTATAAATTCCCTGCTGTCCGTGCGCACCCTTCTTGTGGTCTGTGCAAAAGCACGCTTTAACTCCTGCACAAATTCTTGTGGGGCCTGATCCTCCCCACATTGCAAATTGTAGGCTGCCTTGCGAGCCTCTTGAGGATTTCTGTGAACAGAAAAATGTTTCAGGATGGCCGCCTTATATGTGGACCATCTTAAATGATTTTGGTCCTCCAGCCCCGCAAAGAAACTGGAGTATTCCGGGGAGAAGGTCCACTTTACATATTGAATACAGCTTTGGCTGTCCTTCATATGGAAGGTCTCCATCATTTGCTCAAACAACTCTAAGTGCTCCCAAACAGAATACTTAGCGTTCTTATGGTAAGGCGTGATGACGCTCCTGATCGCCTTAATCTGCTTTAAAGGGTCCTTAAGCAAGGCCCTTTTTGCCTTATTGGCCTTTTTGGTTCGGGTAACCCTTGTCCATTCTTCCTCGGACTCAGAGGCACTGCTCCCAGAGGTTCCCGTCTGTTCTTCCAGGTTTTCCCGGATTCTGCGAGCCTGGGAATGGCTGGCAGAATGTGGGGACCTGGTCTCCTGTGTCCTGCGCAGTTCAGAGGGGTCTTCAGATTCCTCCTTGCTGCCAGGATTTGATGGGTACCCCCTCCACTGACCTAACTGGGCAGAGGTTTTCAGGATGCCCTTAATGGGCCTACTCTCCTGGGGTTCCCCATTGAACTGTACTGTACTTGGGTGCCCATACCCGGATGCCCACCCCTCCATTCCTGAGTGGTTCTGGCCTATGAGCCCCATACTCTTAGCTGGATAGTAATCTGCCATCCCTGTGGCCCTGTGCTCATGTGCGCCAGGGAACATGGGGGTGGCAGAGTCCAGGGACTGAGAGGTATGAGGGCCTCTGGTACTAGGGCTCCTGAGGTTATGCTCCGGAGTTTCCCTTTCCCAGCGAACCTCATCTCTATCCGCCCCTGCTCCCTGTTGCAATGCAAGAGCCTGCATTTGTGCCTTCAGTTCTTCAGTTAAGGCCTTACTGGACTCTATCAGTCTCTCCTGCATCGCTACCTGTTGTTGGAGCCTATCATTGTGTTCACAGAGGGCCTCGTTTTCCCTCTGTGCTTCCTGGTTGGTCCTGGAGAACTGGGCCAGTCTTTGCTGCAGGAGGGTTACCTCCTGAGCTGTGTCCCTATTGGCCTGCTCCTTTCTTGCTAGAGCATCCTCCACCCTCCTGGTGTGCTCTAACAAGTTCTGGTGTTCTTTTTGGAGATCACCCAGTCCCTGGTGGGCCAGGTGATTTTCTTCCATTTTTCTTTTTAAATGGCAGACTTCCTGGCCTAAGGCGTCTCTTTCCTGACTAAGAGCCCGCATTTGTGCCGCCAGGTCGTCCCTTTGCCGTTGAAGGGCACCAGCTTTTTGGCGCTCCTCATCAAACTCTGCCTGGGTATCCAGGTCTTTCAAGATCAGCTTGTTGCTCTCTACCTTCACTCTATCTAGATGACTTTGCAGGGTGGCTACCTGCTCCGTGCATGCCCTGTTAAAGTCTAATTGTTGCTCCAGCTTTTTCTGGCTCTGCAGTAAGGAGTCCAAACTATCTTGGTGCTCCTTCTGCAGGGCCAGAAATCTGGTATCCTGTTCTGACTTTTCCTTTTGCAGCACATCCATATCCTCCCTCATTTTAGTGATGTACAGTCTGCTGTCATTTTCTGACTCCTGGCTCCTCTGCAGCCTCTGCTCAGAAGAGACCAGGTCAGATTGGACCTTCTGTAATGCCAGCAGTTGCCTACTCGCCAGATCTTGGCCTTCAGCACATTTGTCCTGCACGGCTCCCATATGTAAATATAAATACGCCGCTACCCTGGCAATCTTATTGTGTTCATCTTTGGCTTTAGGAGCCATATATAGTTCACTCAGGGCCACATGTAAGGGACCCTGATCTCTATATATATCTGACCCTGTTTCAGTGACCTGTTGTGTGATGGCCTGCAACCACGCATCCTGGCCCTGTTCGGTCCATTCACCTCTCACAAATAGCTTATGCAAGAGGTGCTCTCTGGCTATTTTCATGTCTACTAAGGTCGTCATTCTAGAGATTGGTCTCTGTCCTGACTTACAGAAGTTAGTATTTTAGTTTTGCAGAACAGAACTTTTCTTGGAGTGTCCCTTTTGAGGAATGCTTCACAGCGTAATGCAGCGTGGTGATCCGACTGGATGTATGTATCCCGTCAGTTAGCACACTGTATTAAGCTGCACAAATGGTAAATCTAACCCAACGTCTCGGCTCGAGCCCCCACTTTGTAAGAGGATTCAATTCAGCACTACAGCTAAGTTAACGCTTAGTCTAGAATATTGAATGAAAACCCTTATTGATATATCTTTAGGTCCAGTTCATGCGTTCTGGATGACTACCCCTATATAACACCCCTCTCTTGGAATCCCCCTGACCCCACTGAGCCAAGAAGTAGTTCTGTTTTGCAAGTTTAAAAGGTTTATTTGATAATTTAAAATAGATATATATATCACGCTTTATAATAAATTAACAATTGAATAGCACACTTAATCGGATATGATAAAGATCAACAACGGAGAATCTGGCACTAGCACACTTCTTATAATCACTAATGAGTTGACATGAATGGATAAGGTAGCACACTGGTAAATAGGTACAGAAGTATAATGTGGTAGAAAATGCTTTATAGGGTTCAAGGAAATGCAAGGTTGAATGAATGAAATGCAGTATAGAAAATACTCAATAGGATTTCAACAAAACAATGTAATCACTTTTCTCTGGCTATTCACTCCCCCCCTCTTTATGCAATGCAAGGGAATGGGAGGAAAGCACGCAGTTCTCAGAAATGCAATCAATGTAATCAGTTCAATCCCCCCCAAGCTTAGACAACAGAAGTTTAAAACACAGATAGGAGTTTGAAAACACAGGCCCAAATGCTTTGATATGTGCTAGCAATGGATGAGAAATATGCTGGAAATGCTTTTTAATTCCCTTTCAGAGGTTCAGGGTGAGTGGTATCTAGTTAATATTAGTCCAGGCTCACACTAGCAATGATGCAGGGATAGTTAGCAGGTTAAACGAATTTCTGGCAAATGGAAGGCAAGCAGCAGCAGTTTTTACATGTGAAGAAATTCGCAAATCGCGGTAAAATTCGCGAATGCGTGTTCCGCGATTGCGGTAAAACTATAAGGGGTAGGAATGCGGTTCTTGGTGCGATTCAAAGCTACGATTCTAAGCTATCAGAGGAAAGTTACTGCAAGTCTCTAGCCCAAACGGTCGCGGAGATATGAGCGATTTAATAAAGGTCGTTTTTGGGTTTGCAAATTTCAAAAGCTCAAAATGACAAGTGCAGCTTGCAACTAGAAATGACAGGTGACAGCTTTACAAATGACAGGTGACAGTTAGGAGGCAGTTCTACTTAGGTTAAATAGATTGAATTATATTATTTTAACTAAGAGATTGGTTCTGCACAGTTTTCTAGGTACTCACACTATATTCTTGAGTGAAATGGGCCTCATCACGGATCTGGTCAGGGTTTTAGACTGGGCTCTGGTCTGGTCTGGTCTGGCCTCTGCACTTCACAGTGATCTGGGTCAGCTCTCTCTGCTGGTCTGGGTCTCTCTGGGTACAGCACTGCTTTCTCTCTGGTTCTCTTAGTTCTGGATAGATTGAAGTCTCTAGTTTGGCTTTCTGGAGGTTGATGGAGGTAAGTATGGATTTTTCCGGCAGAGCGTCCCGCTGCAGATGGATTTGGAAAGTCCCTATCTGTCCTGTCTGTCTGCTTTTATGTGTTTAGAATGTGGGTGTGTTCTAGCATCACTGACCCTACCTCTCTCTCAGCTTCTAATTGGTCAAACTTCCATTTATCATTTGATTGGGGAATGAACTGTGAGTCAGAGTGATGTCATTTTACAGCCTGCAGAAAGTCCACTCCTCCTGTCAACTTACACACAAATCTAGATTTGAAACAAATACATATTTGCAGAGGTACATATTGTTTTAAAATCATATGCACCCATCATGCATTACAGGAGGTATCCCCTGTTCAAACTCTGCTCTTCCTGGGAGCTTGCATTCAGAAATGGCACATATTTCACTTTTTAACTGATTTTGCAATTTCTGACATTGACCCAACTTTACATACATGTGTGCAGGGAGTACGGACATTAACTGATGAAGTTTCAGATTTTTAACATGCATACATTTAGAGTTATATCCACTTTTCCGCTGACACCCCCCTGAACACGCCACCGGGTCGAAAAACCTCTTAAAATGTGGGCAGAAAAATCACAAGAATTATGGTGTCATTTATAAAATTTTCACATGTCCGCTCTATGAGTTATTCATCTTTTTAAAGTTATGTTCTGGCTCCAAAGGGGTGTGGTTTCCCAGGTCACATGGTATAGAAACCAGTCTTTCCAGTTTCTGCCAAGCCAGCTTGCTCTCACAGGCAGTGCTCCTCCCAGCTCCTGCCAAGAGGAAGCTACATTTTACGACTGCGGTAATAAAAACCTTTGCCTGAGTGAAGAGGGCTTTGTTCACTCTCTTGCAGAGCACAGGTAATTCAATTATCAGATAGATGGCATATCCTTAGTGTGGGCAGCAAAAGGAAGGTTGGCCTGGGAACACAGTGGTGACTCAAGTTTCACTGCTGATGGGGGTAGTTGCCAGGCAGAATCAAGTTCCTTAAGCCAGACTTTCAGCTACTGTCATGTTATTTGTTGCTTTTTAAATTAACTTGCAATTTTACACATGCAGCTAGAATGCTGATTCTAAGTGCAAAACTATGACATTTAAACAATTGCAACCTATGTGACACTCAAAAGTAGGTCACTCAGTCAATTTAAACATTTAGATTTTTTTTTTTTTAGTGTCTTTCAATCCAGTGCAACTTAAACTGCTGAAATCCACAGCACAGCCAGTCTTGTTATAAACCTTGTCTTATGATCTTCATTTCCCAGATTTTGTAGGCACACAAAACTCCATTCTGCCAAATGTCTGCTGGTGTTCAGTAAATATTTTGCACATATTGCAATGTTTGAAAATAGGCATTTTGACTTGCCTTCAGGGAAACAGAGTGGTTTTAAAACGCCGGCTTTTGGATAGTGGTGAGTACTGGTACTGCACCCATTTTTGGGATTTAAGAAATGAATTCCCCACAATTCTAG
Organism: Ambystoma mexicanum; assembly: GCF_040938575.1. Taxonomy (NCBI): domain Eukaryota; kingdom Metazoa; phylum Chordata; class Amphibia; order Caudata; family Ambystomatidae; genus Ambystoma; species Ambystoma mexicanum. The sequence goes on along the minus strand of NC_090925.1, from coordinate 612,273,207 downwards.
GTTGCATTTGGCAATCAGCATTGCCATTCCCAATGGTTTCAGACTACTGTGCGGGTAGTCCAATGGTGGTTTTAGGCAGTGTCCTTCTGTGCCCATAACATCGGCAAAAATGAGTGGCAGCCTATTCTTCATGCATTTCCCTGTGCATTTTCTGGGAAGCTCTGGCCATCATGATGTTTTCATGTCAGTACTGCACAGTTTTGAGGTAGGGCTAGGATGCATGGGTAAATACATCCCACACTGGGAAAAGCCTGTATATCAACCAACCCTTTCCAACCACTTCTCTGAGCTGGATCTGCCTACTTAGGTTAACAGGCAGCTGTAGGTTGAACTGGAAAACATCTTTATTGGACAATCTGCTTTTGTACAGCAGTGGACAGTCTTCAATCCCATCAAAACCCTTCGAATAACAGGTGGGATTGGTTGTAAGCCAGAAAAACGCAACTACCTGAAACAATGAGCTAAGTATTCAGTTTCCATTTTGGCAAAAAAAAATGTTTTTTTTCATTATGTAGGTTACACACCCAGGTGTCCTTTTGTCCATCCCCCTTTACACCTCATTCTCCTCCCAGCCCGATTCCCCTTACTTTCCGCCTTTCCTTTCTATACCAGCCATACATGTCTATGGTCCGTATGGAAATCTATCGGAGAGACATTTTATTTGTCTTTCATACTGCACAGAACACCACTGAAGTGATCTTGACATAAGCCTTGTCCTCGTAGAGACGAATTGTGGCCCTGTCGTGGGCAGAAGACACACCGTGGTCTGTGTGATGAAAACGGGGATGAAGGGGAAACTGGGTCAAGGAGAGTGTGAAAGGGGAAAAGTGAGGAAAAGTTAGGGACTTATCTCACAACGCGTAAGGAAATGGAAAGATATGGGTGAGTGATGGTGGTCATTGGGTTGAATGTATACTTTTTCATGTCTTGTCTTCAAGAAGTGGAGCCCATAAGGAGGAAAAGGGAAGGGGAAGCTGGGAAGCAGCTGCACATATAAGGGTAATATTTATACATGAATATGATTAGTGCTCATTTTCATTGGCATCCTTACAGCATTGTATGTTTTGACAGATGGCCATAGGAACCTCAAGAGTCCGATATATGGTTCAAGGATATATTGACAAAAATGCAATAATTACATTTTCTGAGATGTTACAGGTGATTTTAAGTGACTCCGAAAGACCACTGGATGATTCGTGCTTTTTTAGTAGCTTCATGATGAGAGGTTTGACATTGTAGAGTCATTAAACTTGTCAGCACAGACCCCTCCTCCTCTGTCTAGGTTTTAATAAAATGAGTTGCTTTCATAATAGTCACCCACCTGATGGAGTGTAGGGTGGCATATGAACAGTGGGTGGGCTCGAGAGTTTATGAGCAATACTTTCCCCACTAGATGCCTTCTCCATGCCTATATACGGTATTGGCATGATTGACCTAAACACATTTGACCTGAAACATTTGATCTAATTTCTTTGACCTTTTTTCTGATCCAATTTAATTAAATATATATATATGGGGGTGGGTAAGAGTATATATTGTTGAGGGGAAGGGGGTCTCCACCTGCATTTTAGACAAAAAAAGGTCAAATAGACCCAAACCCTATATGCCACTGGCCCAAGCGTTTATTATTTGTCTATAAATCATAGCAGACTTTGCTTGAGGGTTCCTCGTGAGCTATTGTATCCCTCCAGCTCTGAAATCCCTTCATTGGCTCCCTGTGGTTTCAAGGATTAAATTTAAAACCCTTTGCATTGTCCACAGGCTTTCTGGTGTCTGGGTACAACCATCTACGGTTCCGGAAGCTCCTCAAGACCTTCCTCTTCGCCTCTGCCTTTGCCCCTCTTCTACCCTGCTGATCTGCTTTCTCTCTCTCAGCAATGCTGTACCTGGCCACCCTCTGCCCATCGGGCCCAGGTACCTGCTCACCCTGCCACTCTCCTGCACTGCCCCCAGGGACCCCTTTCACTGGGGCCTGTATCTGTACCCATACGGGCCCCCCCCACTCTTTGTCTGCACTGATCAGATACTCCCTATCTGACTCACCTTGCACTTGGCCCGCACAGGCTGCACTACCACTGTTTTGGATCACCGTATTTATTTATTTATTTATTTACTTATTATTTAAATTGTTGTCTCTTATGCTCTGCACTTTCCAATTTCTCTCCCCTACCATGCACTTTCCCCCTTTTCCCTTCCCCTTGCACTTGCGTGTTCTCAATGTCACTGGGCCTAGTAAGATCGTTGTTTTTGTTCTCTCCCCTGTTCCCCTCCCTTTGCCTGGTCGCACTCTGAAACACCTGTGTACGAGCGCTATATCAATAAAATATATCATATATCATTGGCTGGCGGTAGTGCTTGCTGGGCATCTGCCATGAGAGGTGCTGAGCCTGGCATTTCTGAAACTGCTAAGGTTAGTGGGAATAGATCATTAGCCAGCATGTTTGGGATGGTCCCTTTCAAGCCGAATGGAACAATGGGACTTTCATTGGGGACCGGATGTTTGTCCTCGGGCAGAGGACCGATATTATCAAAAGAGAGAGTACTGGTCCGTCAAGGATTGGCCCATAAAAGATGTAAATGAATTAATACCATTTCGGTCCAATGCCTGTGTAACCACATGGGTTATTTAAAACACTACATCTAATTGTATATAACAGAGTCATAACGATTCATAAAGATTGAAAACACATTTAATGTAGAAAGTTTGTGCGTATAATAAAGTCAAACATGTAATTAACAAGATAGTTAACACATTCTTAACAGTGGATATAAAATCTTTCAAACCATATTACAAAAGGGTTAAACCTAGGAAAAATAAAGAAAAACAAAATCAAAAACAAAACCAAAAAGAACCCAGAACAAATCAGGGCATAAACAAGAATTCCTTGTCATTTAGGTATTCAATTCTTACTACACAAATAAGAACAGAGAAATATACAGTAAAGTTGCTCTGGGAATCAATACAGTATTTCTAACTGCATTGTTACAGCAAAGTGTAAACATCAAGTGTACCAAAAGAGATTTTTATTTGTTTTTTTGTTTCCAATGTATGGTTTTATTAGTTAAAAATAAAATCCCAGGCTGAAAATATTGAAAAACTGGGATTGGGTCTCGCCTGAGGGTGCAGGTGTATCTGAGGGTGTAGATGTATCTGCTGAGCTGAACCAGAAGAGCTTCATCACATGATGACTGAGGAGCATGAAGATGGATGACAAACTTATCTAATAAAATAAGGGTGCTCTTTGTTATGGAGCGGTGGGAATAAGTGCAAAAAGGCCTATATAGAGCACTTTGGAGATGTGGGGTCATGCGTCTTGAGGCATATAAGGGACCTAGAGGGTGGTGCGGGTTATTTGGGTCTGCAGGGGTAGGATGGGATGCTGTTTGTTGTCCTGCAAGATAATATGATAATAAAACTTCCCTGTTCACTCCCTGAGACTAAACCCGGCTGATTTTTGGGTACGTTAACAGACTAAAGGATTGTTCTCTCTCTATCACTCCTCACCTTCACCTGCCACTTTCTCCACCATTCAAACTTCCCTTCTACACTCCTGCCTCTCCCTTCACTCTCTCTCTCTCTCTCTCTCTCTCTCTCTCTTTTCTCTTCCAGTCAGCTTTCACTTCCACTCTCACTTTCTCTAGGCTCGCCTCTCTTTCCCTACCTCTCATCTACCTCTTGCACCCACTCCACTATCACTCACTCTCATATAGACTCTCCAAATCACAACTTCACTCTGTCCACTGGGTACCACTCTGTCCCACACAAAATACTTTACCTTCATGCCTATCCAAATCCTCCACAGACTCTTCAGCTTTAGACTCCATTTTCCATCCGCCTCCTGTTTTCTTGATCCACCATCACACCTCATGACCTCATCTGAACACCCCTCACTCTTAGTGACCCTTGCGGGAGTTATGCTAGTGAATTCCTGAATTTTACATTCCCTCCTGACTCCATTAGGTCCCCATTCCGGCCGACTCTGAGAGCCAAATGAATGCTTTCTTTTAGCCCGCAGTTGGGGCATTGAAGTGCAAGGCTACTTAAACTCCTCTTAGCCATGCCCCCTTTTGGTGCACAGCAGTTCTAACAGTCTCTGATTTTCACTGCTGAATGGAGGGCCGGTGTTCCACTTAATCTACACTGCAGTGAGTGATGATTCTCTCTTATGAGAGAACCAAATATTAGAATCGGTGTGGGTGTCATTGGCTCTCTCCCACAGTCTGCTGGGCTTACTCAGTGCGGCAGAGCATGCTGGTCTTGGAAGCTCTGAAACAAATGTAAGCAACTCATGGTGACAACAGTAAAGACAGACACAAGTGATCACAGTTCAAGTCTGTTTATTAAACTGTATAGGTAGGTTGGAAAAACTCCTAATCTATACCTAAATCTAAGATGGGAGCAAGCTACGACCATCACATAATAATAAGGCAGTCCTAGTGGCGTCTTGCAAATTAAAAGGGCCTATACTAAGAAAAACCTATTGCCAATCCTCATGCTAAATACAAAAAGAGTGTGGGATAAGGTTCATAAGAAGAAAGAAGTGTTCACAAATGATAAGTCAGGATGTGGTAGCCGGGTTTCCCTTCCCCGGATCACAGCACACGCTTGAGCTATCCCAGCACAAGACTACAGTTCCGTTCTCAGGTATCAGGACCTCCGGTGGTTAAGTCTCTTTTCTACAACACGTCTGTTGCCTCTGAGGACCTGATATGTTTAAATTAACAAACAAAAAGTTCCTTTCCGTATGTTAATTGGGTGATGACTTTTCACCCTTGGATTCCCCTCTACTGAGCTCAGATCCACACACATACAACCTGATGTTCGCAGAGATATTTGCAGACAGCTTAACCAGCACTGAAGTAGAAAACAAGCACTTGATCATTCTAAGAAACTTTAACAGCTGGTTCAAAGAAGAAAATAGCAACTCTATTAAATCACTAGCCTCCCACCTAGCCAGCGTGCACCTACAACAAATGATTCAACACGCCACCCATGATGCCAGACACACATTGGACACAATATTTTCAAAGAAAGTTTAACTACAACTGTTCCCCCAGCTCACATTCTCTGGAGTGACGACCTTAGGATTTGTCTTGTTATTCACACTCCATTGCAAGTATGCACCACTCACAAAAATCTAGCTCCAATCAAAAAAGAAAAATGGAAATCCCACAACAAAGTGGAACTCAACACCATATTGGAATCCACAAAAATACAGAACTCTTTCCGGGACACATTCTCACCTGAATGAATAATGAAGACACTACAAAAATCGATCAAAGACACCTTAGATTCTGAAGTACAGAAGAATCTCTCCACCCCGTTCCAAAAGAAATTGGCCACAACATGATTTACCACCCACCTACAAGCTTTGAAGAAAACAAACCAGAAATAAGAACACGCATGACAGAAACATTATAAACAGGACGAAATTACGTATCAAAAACAAATATAGCAGAGTTCCTTAAAGCAAAGAAAATGCACTATGCCGAAAAGATCTTGGAAGCAAGCAATACTCAGAAAGAGATGTTCAACATCATTAGCGAGAGAAGAAACCTGACATCATGCAATAAAGTCACCATTGCCTCGCGTAAACTCTGGGACAACCTTGCAAACCTCTTAAGAAGAAACGTCATAAACATCCAGCAAGTCATTAGCGCTACGCCCACGGACATGAGCAACAATATAACCACTAACACATCCCCAAAAGCAACCAACATGCTGAGCTGTTTCGCAGTGATCTCCACAGAAGACATTTGTATTAAACTGGTGCACGAAAGCAACAACGCTGGCTCCCCAGCAGACCCCTGCCTAACAGACCTCTGTAGGAACATTCCTCAACAAAGAAAACACATGCACAATACTTCTGCAAGCTTGTGATAAAAATTATAATTATTTATTATTTATCTAGCGCATTCGCCAAAGCACTGTACATAGAACATATTTACATACAATAATCACCCAACCAAAGTTGGCACTCATTTACCGACCTTGGAAGGATGAAAAGCTGAGTTGGCCTTGCTGGGTTTCCAACCTGCGACCTGTAGATCATACACAGATCGCAGCATCAAGCACTCACCCCACTGAGGTATCTTACCAGTGAACCACTCATTGGAACCATCCCAAGAAGCTACAGATCCACCTACATTGAACCCCTTCTCAGAGATCCCACAGGAAGCATAGAGAACCCCAGCAACTACCGACCAATATCAAACATCCCGACCAGGCCAAACTCCTAGAAACCTACATATATGGCCAAATCCTAACCCATGTGGAAATAACTGGACCAGGCACATGTCAGTTTTGGACCTATGAGATGGACTGAATCAGCACTACTCTCCAAATAGAGTGACCAAAAAATGAACTTAGACACTAACACCACCTCTGAACTGATGCTGTTAGACGGCACTGATGCTTTTTGACCTTTCAGCTGCTTTTGACACAGACAACCACGCGACCCTCATCCAAAGGATAGAAGAAAGTGGGTTACGTAACATTGGGCCACAATGGATGAAATCCTTCCGAACAGAAAGAATGGACACCACCTGCCCTACCCCTTTGAGCTCAACCTCATGAATACTCACCTGTATTGTTCCACAAGACAAATCCCTCTTACCACTACTCATTCACAGTTACATGGTTCATGACACTCATCAAACGACACAGCTTACATGCTCCAACTACATAGATGACAACCAAATCATCTACAAAATTGCCACCAGCAAGGACATATATCAAACCCCTATTCAATTGCCTCTCACAAATCATTAGTTGGATGACCAACAAAAACTTTAATCTTAAAAAGATAAAACTCAAATCATGATCACGCCTAACAACTCTTCTTTCCAACCACCCATCTATGGCCTACCAAAATAGGAATCAGACCAGAAGCCTCAGTAGTACTTACAAATCTTGGAATCCTGATGGATAAGGAGCTAATAGTTAAACCTCAAGTTAGTTCAGTTGTAACGAAATGCTTATTCCACCTATGATCTCTCAGGCAAATATTACCCTTTCCCACTTTTTCAAACACAACACTTGCCATTATCTCACGTGTCATGCCAAGAATTGACTATGTCAACAGCATCCACCTTGGCATGCCTGACTACAACACCAACTAACTACAATGAATCCAGAATGCAGCAGCAAGACTCCTTCTAAGATTCAACAAGATGAAACACATCAACCAGGCATTAAGATCACTATCACTACACTGGCTACCAGTCAAGAAAAGTATTGATTTCAAAACACTCTGCATTCTCCAAAGAGCAATGGTCGGCCAAAAAGCAGACAGAATACCTGCAAGAAAATAATCTCCATCTACGGACAAAACAGAACTGGCAATGACATATGCCTTGAGAACAAACTGAGCTCATTTGCAAGCCTTAGACCGCTGTAAAGGCGAGACCAAACATAGCTGGGCATGACACATTGGGTTTCAGTTGGCCAACAAGCTACCTGTGTGACGGCCACTTGATTCAATGCCATGGGATTGCACACTTTCCTCCACTAACCCATTTTAAAGCCCTCCATAACTCATGCAAACATACTACATGGAAACCAAGTATGCCACACATTAACACTCTCACACACACACACAGACACACACAACACCTATAACACCCACTACACTGACAACAAACAGAACTCCATACCTACTCCAATAATTCACACAACATCAACACAGCCAATGCATCTTTACACCATGGACACACAACGCCTCCCATATAGATGCAAGATTTGTGCATGCCCACCAAACCAGACCACCTAAAATCAAAGCCACACACAGCGACCGTTTCTAAAGAAATTGAAACTATCAACCCCATTGCGAAAGCACTAGTGCGCTCTCCCTCTCTGCCTACTAACAAACCAACACCTCTCCTATTTTCAAATCCACCAGAGTGCCTGGAGACCATGCAGGTGGCAGCAGTGCGTGGTATAAATCCCAATAGCATAACATAATATAACATAACCAATGGCCAGAATGTACTGCCCTTCAGTAGTGGTGTTGCCTCCAGGGCAGCAGATACTCCTCCTAGTTAATATGTGCTTCCTTAGGACAGTATAGCCAGTGCTTAAAGTGGGCCGGGGCCTAAAAAGTGGGACTGAGCCGGGGCCCTGCCGGGGCCCCCGTCCAACCGCAACATTGGCGGAATGCATTATCCCGTCGCTTCCGCTGCCGCGACGGGAGATGCGCCTGCCATGAAGTCAGGTGAGCCGACAGAAGTGGCAGCCAGCCACAGCGACACTGTGACTGGCTGCCACTTCTGTCAGTCATAGTAACTGCTTTTGGTGACCCCTCGCGCGAGAGGTCACCAGAGGCAGGTACTGTCCCTTTGTTTCCCCAGGTCGCCGAGGCGTCTTTAACCCTCGGCGAACCTGGGGATTCCTCAACGTTTATAAAAGATGGCTTTGAAAGTACACATTTCAAGCCATCTTTTATAAAGCTTTGTCGACGAACAATTTTGTCCGTAGTCAAAGCTTTATAAAAGATGGCTTGAATTGTGTACTTTCAAAGCCATCTTTTATAAACCCGAAATCTTTAAAAAAAAAAAAAAGATGGCCTGAAAACTAGGCAAACCGTAGGGTATGCAAACAAATACATATAAATGTTATATATTTGTGTGCGTACCTTACTTTGGTTTGTGTACTTTGCAAGCCATCTACGTAGAAATATGTTACATATCTCTATGTTTAGAAAAGATGGCTTGCATAGTACACAAACCATAGTAAGGTACGCACACAAATATATAACATTTATATATATTTGTGTGTATACCCTACGATTTGCGTACTTTTTAGGCCACGCCCCCAAATGAGGGCCCCCCCTCGATTTCTTACCCCACTTGAAGCCCTGAGTATAGCATTTTATAATTGTTAGTAGAGCAGCCCTAGACGCAGTGCATACTGCCAACAGGCACAGGGTGTTGCCCTGTAGGTAGCTGTTAGCAAGGGCAGCAGATATGGTCCATTAACAGTAGTGCTACATCAAGGGCAGCATATCCTTCCCAATGGAAGTGGTGCTGTCTCCAGAGCACCATCGAATTACTTTTGTAATAGAGCTGTGTAGACATTGGGGGATATATATTATCAATTGACTGTACTGTTGCATGCAGGGAAGATCCTTCCCATTGGTAGAGAGTGCTGCCTCCAGGTTACCAAATATAGCCCTATGTTATTGGTGTTGCCTGCAGGGCAGCAGATACTGCTCACTGCTAGTATGTGCTGCATCTAGGAGATTAAAAACGTAACTACTGAAAGTGGTACTGCCACGGAAGCAGCACATACTGCCCACTGGCATAAGGTCCTGCCCTGGAAGTAGCAGTTGCCAAGGGCACCACATACTACCCAATGGTCTTAGTGCTGCCTCCAGGGAAGCAGATAGAGCACACTGGTAGTATGTGTTACCTCCAGAGCAACATAAAAAATCATTATGGCATCGATGCTGCCCTGGAGGCAGTCTATACTGACCATTGGTAGAGAGTGGGTGCTGGAAGTAGGTGATACCAAGTGCAGCAGATATTGTCCATTATAGTGGAGTGGGCAGCAGCTACTGTGTATTGGCAGCCGGTGCTGAATCCAGGGCAGCATATGGTGTCCAATGGTAGGAGTGCTGGTTTCAGGGCATACAATATTGCTTGGGGGTGTTTATGTGCTTCCTGTAGGGCAGAATACAATTATCATTGCTACTTGAGCTTCCCTGGAAGCAGCAAGTACCAAGGACAGCTGATATTGTCCATTAAAAGTAGTGCTGCCCTCAGGGCAACACACATTGTCTTAAGGTAGTGGTGATACCTCCAGGACACCATCAAATGACAATGTATTTGTAGTGTTGTGCTGAGGGCAGCACATGCCGTATCGTGTACAATGGTGCTGCCATCGAACCAGCATATGTTGCCCATTTTAGGGCAGCAGACGTTGCTCACTGGTAGCATGTTCTACTTCCAGGGCTAATGGTGCTGCTCTGGTGGCAGATTATAATAACCATTGGTATAGGGTGCTACCCTGGAGTTAGGAGCTATCTATGGCAGCAGATAATGTCCATTGGTAAAGGGTGCTGCCTCCAGGGCATTATACCATTTTAATCCTACTTTGTGGTTGGAAAATGTTGTTTCCTATCAGAAACTCGCTATATATTGGGCTAAATAGAATGCTAGTAGATAACACTCCTCCTTCTATGGTGCATTTTAAAGAACAAATGTTGTCACTGTTGGATAAGATTAATCTCCCTGTGGAAGATCTGGAACTTTTTCAAGGGAAAATTAAGAAATAATTATTGCAATGTGATTGGGCGGACACGTGCGTGAAAATGGAAAGCTACGCCTCATGTGCGGGATATCGTAAATTCACTCACAAGCAGATACCACGCATGTCTTATTTAACACTTTGTCCTTGTCCTAATGTTCGTCGTACCTTTATGCGTTTTCGTCTTGACTTGTTTCATACACGAATCAGAACAAAACATTGGTACAAAGATGAATTGGAACACATTAATGAAGTATGTCGTTTTTGTAATCAGGCGCAGGAGACTCTAAAACATCTGTTTATTTACGGCATCCATTTTGAAAATGTGCGTTGTACAGTTATGAACTCTTTTGTGCAAGCTAATACGATCTCAGCCCGAGAATGGGTATGGATAAAATGTATGTGGGGATCAACGTACACTTCAATAATTAAAACAACGAAACTGGCAAATATTATTGAGAAGGAAATTGAAAGAGTAGCTTAATCACATATATTTATGAGATTTATGAGTTTAGATAGATATGGATTTATTATCTTCATTTAAAAAAAAAAGAAGAAGAAAAAAAAGGAGCTAAGGTGATGATAAATTATTTCATGTCTAAAGTATTATATTGATTGTGTTATGTATAACAGTGTGTTTTGTGGTTGGTTTTTAACTCATTTGGTACTGTTTTGGAATGAATCATAAATTATTTGTAAAGGTCTTTATTTTGTTTGACTAAAAACAAATAAAGTTTTATTAAAAAAAAAAGAATCCTACTTTATTTAACTTTTTATGCCGCTCTGACCCTACTGAGGGGGTCTTAGAGCACTATGCATTATGGAAGAAAGAACACACTACTAGCCCAACCAAATAGAGCTATACTGTTTGGGGTATACATGATTATCATTAATTTTCTTATCCAATCCGTGGGCAAAATATTAAATTCTTTACATTATGTTGGTTTCTTACTCTACAGTACAGTGCCCATGTGCTGTATTGACTACATAGAGAAATGGCCTTTATGACCTTTTTGAAAGCATCTTTAATCAGAGTCTTTGAGAAAAATCTTAATTAGCCCCCGAAAGGACAACAGAAAGCTTGGGGGTAAGTTAGCTTTACAGCCTCGAAAGGATACTCTAATTATTCTAGTTGTTGTGAGGGTGGGGTAGGGGAAGGCTGAATGGAACATACTGTGCAGTAAGAAAATACAAAACAGCAGCTAATGCCAATAATGCTGACAAACTACGGCTTTCATGGTGTCCTCTGTCGGAACTGAGATGTTAATCAAATACTGATGTTCTGCATTTCTGTGACATGTTTGCAGTACCAGAATGCAAAGGACGGAAGCCTAAATGCCAGGAATGGCTGCCATCTAACACCTGACGTGGAACAACACGATCTTTCTGTAAACCTCGCCCCATTAAAAAGGTAGCATCCACTGCATAGAAAATGAGACGGGACAAGTTACTTACCTGTAACTCTTGTTCTCCAGAATGGGTCTTATGTGGATACACATGCTATGAATGTTCCCAGTTGTCAGGCTGGGAATCCTCTGTAATATAAAGCAGTACAGCTTTAAGCTAAAAAAAACTGCTTGTTGCTTGCATAGCCTATTGCTGTCACTTTGGGTCATGCTGCCACAGCCAATGACATAGGCTCTCCTTAACTCCAGCCCTGATGGCCATCTTCAGAGTTGGTTGTGCACGTAAAGTGGCTGTAGCAACCAAGAAGACCCAGAGTGGGGAAGGAGGGAGGCCCTCCTTACTCCAAAGACTCGTCACAATGATGAGCAGTGCATGACTTGTGTCATGTTAGGATTTTTGTTTGCTACAGTGTAGGAACTAGTTCATTGGCTGCCTGTTTACTGCTGTGCTCTTATTTGGGATCCGTGGCGAGCAAACTATATGATTTTATACTATGTTGGGCACACCATATTCTCACACTATTGTTAAATAAATAGGCCACACAATAACAGACCAATAGACAGGATCTCATAATTACACGCCCAGGCAGTTTTATACCCTTTCAGCAAACCAGGAGAAAAAACTTGCAGCAGAGCAACAGCAGTGTTGAACATATGCAAAATACAACTGAAAGACACTTTGCAATGGGACAAAAGAATATTGTTTATAACCAGACAATCAAAATAAACTCCACTTCCTACCTAGTATTTTTAAAGAAGGGAGGTTTGCTTCTTGTCTGCGCACAACACACAATTGAGATTACAATTATAACTGAGTTTTAATTGATTTTCAAACAGCCTGACACGTGTTTCGAGCTGTAAAGCTCATCATCGGAGGCTTGAATTCCAAATTATTATACAAGGCGCAATAATGTTGTTTGATTGGATTGAATTATTTTGAAATTGTGGGCTCCACTATATAAAAGCTAATGCGTGATAAGGGCTTAATGTCGGCGTCTCCGCCCGTGTGTGAATGCAGGAGCCTCTGTATTCACACACGGGCAGAGACGCCGTCATTAAAGGATAGTTCCGGGACTTTTTTTTTATTGTCCCTACGGTTCGGCCATGTGTTTTTAAGCATAACTCGGTAGATCGTAGAAAACTTTCCTATGGACCTTACCCGACTTTTCGTCCATTAACGCACTCGAAATCAGCCGCCATTTTCTGATAATCCTATCATTTCCCCCCATCGCCCTGGCTCACCTGCTTTTGCGGCACTAAATCAAATCCCCCGCCCCTGAGCCTGACATCAGCAGACGCGTACCGCCCATTTCCCAACGCAAAAGCACGTTTCGTGTCAACAATCGCTGCGCCTCAGCTAATGAAGTGTTGCCATGGAAATGGCAGGACGCCTCTTTCCTCAATAAGTATAAACACACCGTTTCACAACACACAGCAGCAGATTTTCGATTCCATTACTCTCTCTGTGTTACTTTGAGTATTCTGTGACTCGTTTCTGTGCTCTGGTCAGCTACCTTCGCCGCTTCTAGGCCTTGTGAACACCTGTACCATCTCTGTAAATTATTTTACTTTCTTTACCACACAATGGCTACAATAATGCCGTATATGTATGAGCCCGAGTACACCGAGGAAGAACTACTGGAAAGGCAAGCACGCGAAAACGATGGGGATTCGGACGGCAGTTGGGAGGACCAGTCAACGGATGAAGAGCCTGGACCATGTCGCATGGACGGCGTCTCCACCTGGTGCACGTGCAATCGGTGCGAGCTAATGCCAACTGAGGAGGAGAACTGCTGCTGCCGTGAAAATTCCGGGTGCTTGGCCTACATTTCGGAAGGCGAGCCAAGTCCGCAATGCATCACCGAGCTGCCAGAGTTCAGGGAAGCCTGCCTCTCACGGACCGTGTTGAGGATGATGATGGTGCTTATGCACGAACTTCGCGGCACTGTTCGTCCGCGTAATCCGAGTAACGAGTAAGTATACTCTGGTTTTGATGTCAGTGATGCCACTACTATGTCATGGTCGTCTCCCACATATAAAATGACATCTACATATCATTCGAATGCATGTAAATTGGTTCCATATTGTGCATTTTCTAGATAGAACTTTTTTCAAAGCAGAATGACATTTTTTACCTGAATCGACAGTGATAAGAAAGTTTTGTCATTTTAATACAGTTTGCATCTTTCGTTTTCACAGGTGGTACAGGCTGGTGGCCTATCGTTGCTTCACTTGGTGGCTTCACGGGAGGCTCGGACACCGCGTTCGGAGAGTAATACCTGCCTGTGCGGTACTTGCCATTAGACAACATTTCCCCAGCGACAGTGGACAATACCGCGGATTTTCCCTGGATGTGCTGCAACCGGAACTTTACAATGTGTAATGTTTATTATTTATGTTCAATTGAAATTAAGATCTAAAATAAAACCCAACATATATTTTAACAATATTGATTTTTTAAATGAATCTAGTGTGTCTCCATTGAATAGTCTTCCTGTGCCTTGTCTTGTCACACCACATGTCTCCGGCCAGCATCCTCCCTCACGCTGGCCGCCCACCTTCAATCCACATAACCGTTGAACCCATATGCAGCAGACATACATATGTTATTTTGCGGGTTGGCATCAAGCCTCCCGGCCTTGCCTCCTCCCCCAAAAATACTTACCACACCACTTTGTTCAAGCGTTGGCAATAAAAGGAAGGCCGTTGGATTTTATTGATACAAAACATGGTTATAGGTAAATAATCAATATGGTTGATCATAACAAATCATCCTTTTGGGCACCGGGTACAGAGATGACCCCCTCTTGCCACCACAGGCCAGCCTGCTGCTGACTAACTGCCTAGGCATCCAGGGTCTCCAGGGTGAACTGCACCCATATATTCTCCTGGGAGGGTGAGGTATTTATAAACTCACCCCCCTGCCTTCCATGTACTAGATCCTGCAGCCTGCCTCTTACATGCAGTTAGATGGCCTCTCCTTGGTGAGGCCCTGCGGCAAACGAGTCTTGTCTGCACGACCACCGCCCTAATCCACACCCCCCCCGCCCTATCAAAGGCAGTTCGCACCGGGGTACTTGTGCTGCCAAGTGGAGCTGTCAGGGAGCGATAAAGGCCAAGAGGTGCCAAAGACCATGTACACTTCAAAGTGGTCTATAGAGCATGAGTTGTTGTTCTCATGTCTACCGCCAGACCCCGTGTCTCCTGCCAAGCATCCCCCCTCACGCTGGACGGCCCCCTGCAATCCACATAAGTGTGTCTCCATTCACGAGTCTTCCTGTGTCTTGTCTGCACGACCACCGCCCCAATCCACCCCCCCCGCCCTATCAAAGGCAGTTCGCACAGGGGTACTTGTGCTGCCAAGTGGAGCTGTCAGGGAGCGATAAAGGCCAAGAGGTGCCAAAGACCATGTACACTTCAAAGTGGTCTATAGAGCATGGGTTGTTGTTCCCATGTCTACCTCCAGACCCCGTGTCTCCTGCCAAGCATCCCCCTTCACGCTGGACGGCCCCCTGCAAACCGCATAATGCCACGACATATACACGTCATTCATTCACAAACACACCCCTGTTTCGAATTCTTTATAACCCACTTCATATTTCTAATGAGAACTTCTTTGCGCTTTGCTAGTCAACCCGTGAAGGTGCTGGTTATCTGCTCTTCATCTCTGTGAACTTCCGTGACTACTTCGAGGAAACTCATGAGTTTGCAACCTGTGAACTGCTCCCTGTTCTACGACAAGAAACTACTCTGATCCCTGCATCTAACTGTTTGTTCGTCAAGGTAAGGCCATGTACCATAATCATTTTGTGTCCAATTTCTTTTCGTTCAAGACAGTACATGCAAGGAACTAGTCACATGTTCTGAGTTTAGTCAAATTATCTTTCTATTTTTTTAAAGTTATTCAAATAATTATCCGCATGTGAATAACGTGTATAGTTCCAAGAACCAAAACGAACCTTGCATTGAACCTTTTATGTGTCATTTAATTTTTTAACACATTGGTATTCATAGAGAATTGTTGATCTTTACTTTTCAGAACTTTCCACAATGCCTGCCTGTTCCATTGGCGGTTGCCCTTCGAAGACCCATAATAAATCTGAAGGTACTATAATGCATGTTTTCCTTAAGACAATAGATCAGATAAGAGAATGGGTCCGATATTGCGGATATCCACCGTCTGAGCTTGAAAGTAGAGTCCTAGAAGTCTTTGCGGACAAGAGGGGTGATCGATACCTCATCTGCAGCAGGCACTTTAGCTCAGACATGTACTCCACATCATTGCTAATAAAGAAGAACACACCGCGAGCGAGGCGAAAATTGCTCTCAACCGCTATTCCCACTCTATTCGTCCACATCCCTCCACTGGTGAGTCAAGTTTACGTATTTATCTCTCGGCCTTGCGGTAGTGTGTAGCATTAGCTAACAATAATTTCCCCATTTATGTATCCACTCAATATGAAGGCGGAAGATTCTCCATCCGTGTCGTTATTGCAGTCATCAGCCACTTCAAGCGCCTATCGGGTAATCTTACTTAGCTATTCCTCCACTGACTTGTTTTAGGCATGTAAATCAATAGTTTTAATTTATTGTGTAATTATTTTACCTAATGGTACACCCTTGTACTCGTCCTCTAGTCTTTGTTTTCAGTTATAATTATTGTTATCCAAAATAATGCAAGTACTGTCTTTCAGGGAGATGCTGAGGAGTCCAAAGCATTGACGACAACCGTTGATGTCACTCAGATGCTCGAGGTACGTTTCCGGACAGTTCCATCGATGGAGATCATCAGATCTTGCATTCTTGTAGCGTGATTGTTACACACAATGTTTCTTTCGTTTTTAACCATTGATATGTCCTTCTGTCGTCGCCCTCCTATGTGTCTTCTTTTTTCAATATTGTGTTCATTACTAATGAAAGTCCTATGTTTCAGGGAGTCGATGGAGCATTAGTCCAAGAAGAAGGGGGAGCATGCAGTTACGGGTCGGCGCAACAGCTTGCAGAAGTGTGCACCGCAGTTACATCGTCCCTTGATCTTCTTATGCATTTCGAGGTATGGATACTGACAGTTCGATCAAGCGAAATCATATGACGTGATTACATCCGCTATACTTCCTTCTTTATTAACGCAAGTACTATGTTTCAGGGAGATGACGGAGCTTCTTCTACAAGAACATCACCCCTAGTGGTTGATGCAGATCTCTGGGTGGTGACACTTCCAACGATCGAGCAAATCGAATCATATTTACATATCCATTATTTATTTTAGACAACTGATCATTTGTGCAGGTCTATTTAGATGAGCCGTTGACGCCTGCACAAAGTTTATGTTCTTTTTAACAAAATAGAAAACCATACTAATGCAATTACTGTGTTTCAGGGAGTTACTGAAGCATCATCTTCAATAATATCATCAATGGAAGTCTATGAGGAGCCCGAGGTATGGATCTTGACAGTTCCATCTAACTAGATCAACAATGCGTGAATAATTGTCGTTTGAATGTTCTACACAAAGCGTTCATTCGTGTTTTGCTATTGAGATGTACGTGGGTATTGGTCCCCAAGTACATTTTGTGTTTTTCATATTATTATACATACTAATGAAAGTTCTATGTTTCAGGGAGTCGATGGAGCGTCAGTGCGTGATGGATGTGCTTATCATGAAAATATAATCGTTGCAGCGCAAGAGGAAGTGGAGACATGCACACACGAGTCGGAGCAACAGCGTCCTGATGTTGAAGTTCGAGGCAAGAAAGTTTCAAAGAAAAGAAAGCAAAAGAAGGTTAGTGTCCTGGTCACTATATTATGTTGTTTTTCACTGTTAATAGTTCAATACTGTAAGTTGTGTTTAAACTGAACATCCCTTTTCCAATCTGTCCTCTAGTTGCGAGTGGGTGTACGAACTAGATCTACACAGACAGTGAAGCGAACGAGAGATGTTGCTTGTCAAACCTTTTGGCAGGGACTTGAGACTGGAGATGCATCGTGCAAAAGAATATGAAGTGATTGACAACGGAGCTATACCACATCCAGCCATTGATAGTGAATGTCCTCCTGGTAGTTCGTATGCAGTCGGAGATCTATTCACAGAATCCACACCCGCAAAAACTAAGACCGCGAGAATGTTGAAGAAATAGTTTTATTCACCCATCGCCGGAGAAGGAACAGATGTTGCAATGGAAGAGAATGAAGTGGACGACAATGAAACACCTTCAATATCACTGAACATAGCGGAAGACGATATCAGAGATTCTACCTTTCATGTGAGTGACATGTCCTCAACGTTACAGGCCGAACCAGCTGGGATGCAGAGTGACAGTATAAGGAAAGAGGCCAAATTCATTGTATTCGATAGTTGTTTGATTGATATTATTATTCGGATGAAATGTGGGCATTCGGTTGATGGGGAAGTATGTGGGGAGCCATTGATTAATGTGACTCGTGCAATTCGAGGCACTAACCTTAAAATACATGCCACCTGTACAAAATATCATCCTTTCTCATGGTCTGCACAACCCATGCTGGGGCAACTGCCAGCAGGCAATCTACTTTGTGCAGCGGCTGCACTTTTTAGTGGTTCAAGTTTTAAAAAGTTAGAGTCTTTCTTTCAGTTTGTGGGAATCCATTTCATTGCGAAAACTCAGTTCTACAAATACCAAACCCATTATCTATTTCCAGCCATTAGCGAAGCTTGGAGAATGGAAAAAATGTCTATTGATAGTACATTCGCGGGCAAACGGTTCAGGCTAGCCGGTGATGGATAGTGCGACAGCCTAGGATTTTCAGCCAAGTACTGCACCTACCACTTTCAGGACATGGAAAGTAAGAAAATTGTGAGTTCGGTGGTCGTGCAGGTGTCACAAAGTACATCCTCAGTGGCCAGGGAGAAAGTTGGCTTTGTAGCATCATTGCAAGAACTACAATCGCGGGGAATGGTGATCGACCTGATAGCCACGGACAGACACGTTTCAATTGCCAAGACAATGAGAGAAGAGTACAAAAATATAAATCACCAATTTGACGTTTGGCATCTTGCAAAAACAATCAATAAAAAAATGTCGGCTGCAGGTAAAAAAAAAGATATGCAAGGTATTTCACAGTGGTCCAAGTCAATCAGCAACCATCTTTGGTGGAGCTCAAAAACATGTGGAGGGTCGTTGGAAATTCTACTGGAAAAATGGCGGTCAGTAATGCTACACTGTAGCAACGTTCACCGCTGGACCACAAACCAACATTTCCACAATTGTGAACATGGCCATTTGTCCACAGAGGAGGCACGGAAGAAGAAGTGGTTGATTCCTTCATCACCCACTCACAAAGCCATTGAAAAGATTGTATTTGATAAAACTATAACAAGAGATTTGAGGGGACTCACGGAATTCTGCCACACAGGAGATTTGGAGGTGTTCCACAATATGTGCCTAAAGTACAGGCCAAAACGATTGCATTTTGGCATGGAGGGCATGATAAATCGGACTCTTCTAGCGGTCTTGGCACATAACCATAATGTTGGCCGTCAACAAAGTAGGACGACCGGAACTTTAGGGACACTTCGCTACAATAAGGCCTTCACTAAAAGAAGTAAACAATGGGTGATCATACCAGTGTTTCAGGATATGCAATATGAGTGTATTGAGAGACTTATTGTTGCTGTCCTAGATAGGCACATACATGGAGTTGTGAACGAACCTGTGCAGGGGACAACTGCATTGCCACCCAACATTGCCTCTGTTCCATGTCCACCTAAAGAAGAGCTCATTGAGAAATACACATCACGGTTTAAATGATTGTAATTTGATTGTCTGTTCTCTCGAGTCTCCTCATGTCGCAGGCCCATTGAATATGTATATCTATGTAATGTGTAAATAAAAGTGATTGCTCAGTGTACATGCAATGTGTCTCTCCACCGTTGCCCCTCCCTTTACCGTGCAGTTGTGCGAACCACCCGGGTGTCACCTGTGACTTTGCTCTGGAGTCTCCTCATGTTGCAGGCCCATTGAATATGTGTAACTATGTATTGTGTAAATAAAAGTGATTGCTCAATGTACATGCAATGTGTCTATCCAACCTTGTTCATTTGCGCATTAAATTAAACCAAACAGTAACATAAATCATTTTTCAAAAAATATAGAATGTCTCCATATTTATGGTTCTCTGGGGCTGCAAATGCACGCAGACAAAATGCAAAGATGGAGTGTAAATTTCAAGTCCTGTGAGATGGCCTTACACTGAATGTAGCTAACTAGGAATGTGTGCTCGTTCAAAGTGAAGGTCAGCTGCTTTGATTTTTTGCTCGGGTGCCGGAATGGCCCACGACTCAGTATAAGGTTCTATTGTTATTTGACCTTGACAGGCCGGGACCATCCCGAAAGACTTCTTTTTGGGGGTGTGGGGCAATAACGTAAGAAACGATAATGAATATAATTTCAGAAACGAAAGCCATTTAATGTTCGTTCATTAGAAGAAATAACGTCGGCATAGAAGGAGTGGTATTTCGGGGCTGCCCTACGCACAGACACAATGGAAAATGCAAATATAATGTAAGTAACTCTTTAGATGAGTTTATACCGCAATTTAATTACTATACAGTAGCTTTAAAGACGGGTTAAGTTGTACTTGTTCGTTCTATGTGGCATATTGTTTTGTACCACGCACTATCTTGAGGAGAACCATCCCCTTTTACGGAAGCACCTCAAAACCTTCCTCTTTGCTTCTGCTTTCTCTCTCCCTCTCCCCTGCCACAACTGGTACACTGTCTGCGACCTCGGTCCTGGGCCCTTCCACTCTCCACCTGCACTGCCTCCCTGTCAACCCCTGCACTGGGGGACTGTCTCAGTATCCTACAGCCCCCCCTTGACGTATAATACCCAGTTGCACTGTCCTAGCTATGAAATAATTTCCCGACCTAATATATAAAATGAATAATTTTAATAAAGATCTGATGGTGAGACTAATTTCATTTTTTATGTTTTTAAAACAGGTACATCCTTCATTATTGTATGTGTCACGAGTACCAGACACCGGCGGATGGCTTTTTCAACCGCCAGTTGCTTCTCCGCGTGAACAACGTTACCACCCTGACCATTTTATGGGACGATCGCCAAGTACAAGTATGCCCTTACGCGGTACTAATGGCTAGATGCAACATACAGACCGTTGTGGTGGCCTAGTGCCTCGTTGTTGGAACAGCCATGCGATTATCAGTGCGACCGAAGAGCTTATTTTATCGTAAACCAACACCCTGTGTACTGCACACGAACATCGCTTGCCTCAAGACGAACTATTTTGGATCGAGAGCAAAGAAAAATGCAAATCGCTGAATATTCTCAAAACATTTGATGTCAAATAAATGTACTTTGCCAAATGTACAATCTTGCCGTTTGCTTTTAAACCACAGTTTTATATTCCGAATTGTGGCGCTGTATTGTGAGATGATCTAAGACCCTGTGTACAGCAAAGGAACATCGCGTGCCTCAAAACGAACTTTTTGGAACGTGAGCAAATAAAAATGAAAATCGCTGAATATTCTCAAAACATTTGATGTCAAATAAATGTACTTTACCAAATTTACAATCTTGCGGTTTAATTTAAAAGTACAGTTTCATATTCCCAATTGTGGCGCGCTGTGTTATGTGAGCTCATCTGTGTTGATTTCCGGGTTCTGTGTGGAGTCGCGTAGAAGACGCCTGGGCGCGTTTGCCTACGCAGCTCAGTCACGTCACGGATAGAGGCCGGGAATATGAATGTTTTGATAAAGTCTGTTTCAGGGGCGGGGGATTTGATTTAGTGCCGCAAAAGCAGGTGAGCCAGGGCGATGGGGGGAAATTATAGGATTATCAGAAAATGGCGGCTGATTTCGAGTGCGTTAATGGACGAAAAGTCGGGTAAGGTCCATAGGAAAGTTTTCTACGATCTACCGAGTTATGCTTAAAAACACATGGCCGAACCGTAGGGACAATAAAAAAAAAAGTCCCGGAACTATCCTTTAAGCACTTGGAAAAGACTTTTGTAAATTTGTCCCATTCAAAAAAGAAGAGGGTCGAAGAATGGTTGCTTTTCTGATTGCAGCAATTGCATGACGGTAATTGGAGCTATTGTTGGTCAGTGAACACGTTATAGGGCAAAACCGGGGGAATGGGTCAAGATTTGAAAATAATTCTACAGAAGCTGAATGAACTTAGGTCTCAGCAGAAAGAAGTGGTTCAATGCGTAAATCAAACCATCACAATCCTTAATGAGCAATCGACGACACTTGCTCACAACATAGCTGAATTATAGGACATATTGAATGTGGTGAATCCAGTGGAAAGTCTTTTAACACAGTTAGTGCGGGAAGTTCAAAGCGGTTCTTCTCAGCTAATACAGGGTCACATTCCTTTTGCATGTTGTGTCATCTGATATCATCCATCAAATGATGGCACGGATCACACAAAGAGAAGTAATTGTAATTGTTCATTTGTACAGTGCTTATACACAAGACGAGAAAGAAACAAGGGAATAAAGTCATCATTCTTAGGCCTTGAAGATTCTGAATGATTTAACAACAATGGCTAGCATACTAGGCATATATACTAGAGAAGTGCTTGACAAAAAGTGAGGGTGGGAAGAAGCACACAGATCAATAAACTACAGTACTGGCCTGGCGACATTTCAGGTTGCTCGGTAGTTGGTCATCCAATGCACCTATGCTAGAGTATTTCAAGCACGACCATCTAGGGAGGGGAGACAGAAGGAGGAAGGGACAGACAGACAGACTTGCAAGGCCTAGAACATTCAAGGTCAAGGACATGCAAGTGCGCAAACAGGAAGTGCGTGGGAGGGGGAAAAGTGCACCCAGGCCAGTGGGGGCCGGGGTTAAGTGCAGAATGGGTGCCCCTCTCATGGAACATATTGCAGTAGTGGCAGGCAAAGTGTGGAGGCCCGGAAGCAAGTGCAGAACTGGCGGGGGAGCTTGGGAGCTGTGCTGCTCTGGGGGTGCGCCAGATGGCCAGTCAGCTAACTGAGCAGGTAGGGAAAGAGAAAAGGAGGGAAAGAAGCGAGGTGAAGGAGGTCAGCGGGGGAGAGAAGAGAGAAGGAGGACTAGAAGGGGTAGGTCTTGAGGAGTTTCCAGAATTTAAAGAGGTCCGGCTTAAGACAGAGAGAGGCAGGGAGGCTGTTCCAGAGGGAGGCACCTGCAGAGGATGAAGATCTACCCCAAATCTCTGTTTGGAGAAACATCTCAATGCAGAGAGTTTAAGGAGGCCGAGCGGAGGGCTCTAGGAGGGTATTTGAGAAGAGAGAGTTGTATATAGTAAGGGCCCTGCCCCCAGAAACCCCTGTGGACTATGCAGAGGGACTTGAACTTGATCCT
The DNA here is from genome assembly GCF_040938575.1 of Ambystoma mexicanum. Classification (NCBI taxonomy): domain Eukaryota; kingdom Metazoa; phylum Chordata; class Amphibia; order Caudata; family Ambystomatidae; genus Ambystoma; species Ambystoma mexicanum. Next base: position 612,250,205 of record NC_090925.1, on the reverse strand, counting down.
TGTAGCCACGGGAAGCCAGTTGAGTGATTTCATTGCTGAGAGATGCAGTCCTTGGGCTTGTGGCCAAGGATAAGTCTTACGGTTCTGTTCAGGATAGGTTGCAGAGATTGGAGAGTAGAAGTAGGAAGATTGAGAAAGAGACTATTGCAGTAGTCCAGTCTGGAAAGAACCAGCGCACTCGAGACAGTGAGCCTCTGGGGGAAGGTGAGAAAATGTAGAATAGCTCTGAGGAGGTCCATCTGGTAGTGAGACTTTTTGGACATATCTGAGATGTGCAAAGAGAAAGAGAGAGTAGAGTTGAAGATGACCCCCAGGTTTTTTGCCTCACTGGTGGGTGGGGGCACAGGACCAAGGGAGGCCAGCCAGAGTGAAAGTGGGTAAGTGGGAGCAGGGGTCCCAATGATCTCTGTCTTGTTGGCATTAAGGCAGAGATTTTTAGCAGCACACCAGGACTGAATTGCAGACAAATAGTCAGGAATGAGCGAGGAGGAGGAAGAGGTTGAGGATAGCCTGAAAGAGAGCTGTGTGCCATCCGCATAACACTGAAAGTTGGAGGTGAGGGCAGAAATTATGTGGGCCAAGGGGCCATGTAGACATTGAAAAACCAGGGGGATAGATTAGATCCATGGGGACACCACAAGTAGAGAGAGTGATATCGGAGAGAAAGGAAACAAGTTCCACCTGGGAAGGATGGTCAGAGAGAAAGGACGCAAGCCACACCAGGGCCTGATCTGTGATGCCCAGCGTATCCCAGAGACAAGTGATCAGGATGTTGTGGTTTACTGTACCAAAAGCAGAAGAGAGGTCAAGGAGAATGAGGACAGAGGGAGAGTTAGAGTCCAGGTTTGAGAGCAGGTCTTCACATGTCTTCAGAAGAGCAGTTTCCGTGCCTCTGGCTGCTCTAAAGCCAGACTGATGGTCATGGAGACAGCCAACAGATTCACTGTGGAGGGTAAGCTGAGAGATAGCCAACTTCTCCAAGAGTTTGTCCAGGAAAGGAGTGATGTGGATCGGGCGATAGTTAGCCGGAATAGAAGGGTCGGCGCAGTGTTTTTTGATCAATGGGTGCACAATAGCATGCTTGAGGGAAGTGGGGAAAACTCCAGTGGCGAAGGAGATGTTGCAGAGGTCTGCCAAGGCTGGAGCTAGAGTCAATGTTGTTCTTGATGGTTTTGGAGGGGCACGGGTCCACCTGTTTGGAGGAGGCTTTCATAGACCGTACTTGTCTAGAAACCTCTACAGGTGTGACAAGGGAGAGGTAGGAGAGAGGAGGGGGGGAACATGGTGGGGGTTGCCGAGGGGGGCCCAGGAGATGATGCTGCATGAGTGTGTACAGAGGAGAGAGAGGAAAGGATGCCCTGTGTTTTGGCTGTGAAGTGTGCAGCCAGGGCCCCGCAAAGGACCTGAGTGGGTGCCATAGAGGATGAGGTTGCAGTAGGATTGGTCAGCTCCTCACAGACTTTAAAAAGTTTGGCCGTATTGTTTGATGCCGCAGAGATGCAGGCTTCAATATTTGTGCAAACAATTCAAGAGAAGATTGCATTTGAAATGGGGAGTGCGATTTCCTTGTATATCGAAGTGGAGCGGATAGAGATTGGTTTTCTGTTGAGCATTCCGTATATTACTCAGGAGTTAAGTTATCAGACTAAGTTAGTGCACAATGTGGGTTTCTGGCAGAGTGGCAAATATATCAAAATTGTGACTCCTGAAATGGTATCTTTTCAACCTGGGAGACTGATTTGTATCTAGTCCTAAAATTAGATACCCGTGTAGAATTCAAGGAGCAATACTACATTTGTCCTGGGAAACCATGTGTAACTGATGCAACAAGTGCAGTTTGATATGATATGATATTTATAACACGCTTAATACCCAGAGGTTTCTAAGTGCAGACCCAGGGATCGAAGCTGTACTGCTCCGTGTCGTCTTGCTTCCAAGGCCAGCACGTTGCTGCTGAGCTATCCTCCCGAGAGGGTTGCAATCGAATCAGGCTGTTACTGAAGAGTGTGCAGTGTCCATAAGTAACCCAAAACCTGAAGAGTTAGCGTACGCCAAATTAATTAAACACAGGTTGCTGGTCAGTACTTGTGCAACAAATTTCAGTCACGCATCTTAATCATCGTTCATTTGTTGTCCAGCCATTACAATACACTGTTTTATTATATATCTGTCCCCAAAGATACTTTGGTGGCAGTCGGGGAGTTGACATTGTTTCATGTTGATGGGGACTTGTGGGAAGGTAACGTAGAAAATATAGAACTCTTCCAAAGGAATAGGTTTCCTGTAGATCCTGACATTGAGTATTTATTAAAACACAAAAACGTGCATGCAGTCAAACTGAATATACATCAGAACAATATCACGATGGGTGTCATGGGCTTGCCAGACCGAGATGTTTACAAATGGGGAACCTGGACGGACAAAGGTCTGGTGATCATAGCTGTGTCCATAGCATGCATCTTTGTGCGGTTGATAGTGCTTACGGTCAGGTTACACATGATGATGTTTACATTGTTGACCGTTGAAAGAGAAAATTTAGTTGAGTGGAGTACATGATTTACAAGCAGTGGTTTCTGCAGAAAAGGTCAAATCCACTCTGGAGAGTCATTCATTTTCTCTTTCTCGTGTTGCTATATGCATTCCTGTGCTATCTTTAACCTATGGGCATTTATTGCCTATATGGACAATTGCTAGTCATGTCCTGCAATATATGAACAAGCATCATCATGTTTGTTAAAAAAAAAAAAAAAAAAAGAAAAGACTCAGTGGCTTACCCTTTAATATGAAGCTGGTCACATAATCACATGGTAAATGACATGAACATAGGTGAATCATAGATTCATTTAATTTATGGACATTGTTGCTAATTTATTGTTAAGTTATAGTCAAGTTAAAAACGTATTTCAAAACACATATTCACATGGTTGCCCGAGGATCACATGGGTTGTTGAGGTGTAGCTAGGATCCATGCGTCTGCAGCGGCCTTTGTTGAATCAGGTCTTTACAGAAGAAGGGGGAAGATGTTGGAATAATGCAGTGCATGAATTTCAACTGTGCACTAACTTCAGCGGAGCCACTCATTTCCATAGAGACCGTGTGCACCAGTTTGAAATGATGCTGTGGCATGTACTGTGTGTGTGATTTAGGAAAATAGTACTGATGTGTAGCATTCGGGGGAACGAAAGGGGAGCTGGTTTGGGGCTTCAAGCATTAACACATTAACATTGCAGCATGTGCACGGCTTGCATGATGGGTTTGTTTGCGAGGATTAGATTCAGAAAAGCAGAACATTAAGACAGAGAAATTAAAGGGTGATTCGCGCAGAGTGGCAAGATGTGTGGGCCTTGAAAAATAAATGTCTATTGTTCGGGCAGTGCAAACGCAGAAAGAGGGAATGGCATGTAGCATTTATTTTTCCGTGTGCAGGATAAGATGGGTAAAACTTGGCAAAATGTAGAAGGGGTTCTCTAGTTCAGTTCTCTGAACTAGAGAACCAGCAATATCCTATACACATATTCCAACTTGTCGTCCTTTACATAGTATCCAAATAACAATACGATAGAAATACTGTGGGGGTCATTACGACCCGAGTGCAAAGGGATACCGGGCACCGGTAATGAAACTGGTGCTGGTAATCCCTTTGCGCCCTATTCTGAGGTCCCTTTGCGGGTCCCTCCCTTAACGCCTGGTTTTAGCAGGCGTCAAGGACAGGACCCGCAAAGGGATACCGGGGTCAATAACGGTACCGTAATTTATGGTACCGTTATTGGCGCCTTCCCCCTTCCCATTGAGCCCTATAGGCGCTCGAATGGGAATGGGGAATGGCATTTCAAATGGGGACTTACCGGTCCCGCAAAGGGCGGAATGGACCGGTAAGTCCCCATACCACCACGTTGGTGGCGGTACCGGTATTGGTGCTAGTCATGGCGCCATGACTAGCACCAACCTCTGAATGCGGGCCTATGTCTCAGATAAGATGGGTAATGGGCTGGGTGTTCTCTGGAACTTTCATGATTTGTACATGGTCTCGGTTGTCTTTTTTCTATGTACTGTTGTTCAGTATTTAAACTTGGATGTTTGTATATGTTTCTTTTGACACATGCCTCCAGCATAATTTTCTAAGTGTGCAACAACTTTGGATATGTTTTTGTTAATCAATTATTTCGAATTTTCCTTGATAAATGTGAAGCCTATACGTATTTTTGAGAATTTAGTGGTGTGTTTTGCTCTAACAAAATATAGAACAAATATAAGGACTTGCAATATGTGTAAAACAATATCACGTAATGCTTGGTTTCCTTTACCCACACAGTGACTTAATTCACTCTTAGCCATCTCATGGTTTTCCTGTCGAATCCTAGCAAGGCCAACTCAGCTTTTCATCCTGAGGTTGATAAATGAGTACCAACAAAGGTTGGGTGATATTGTATGTTTATTTGTTCTAGATAAAGCGCGTCAGCATGAGTGCTATATAAGAACATATCATTATAATTTTTGGCCATGGACGTCTGCTTGCATTCACAGTGATTTGGTAATATGGGCCTATACGCACTGATATTAAGGATACATATTATGATTCATTCTTGTATGAAATGTATATCACATTACGGTGATATCGTAACCATATTTTTCGTAGTGTACTTAAGAGCAACGCAATGTGATGCCACGTCCTGTTTTGTGAAGGGGTGAAAGGTCGTGTTCCATCCCTTCCTGTGATGTCATCAGAGGGTAAGGGTTGTGTGATGTCCCTTCCGCTACCCCTGGCATTTTGGTGAAATGGCATCCCCGTTGGCTCCATTAATGAGATCTAATGACATCTAATGATATGATATGATAGGTTATTTATAACGCGGTTAATACCCAGAGGTTTCTAAGCGCGGACCCGGGATCGAACCTGTGTTGCTTGTGTCGTCTTGCTTCCAAAGCGAGCACGTTGCCGCTGAGCTATCCTCCCAAGACATCTGACGTCCCTATATTTAAATGATCTGGTGTTGAGAGCTATCTTCTACCAGTGCGCACTGGAAGCTATATGGCTTGTAAATCAAGTCCCTACTGGCACCATGTAAAAGTACCTTATGTAAATCAAGCACTGTAGGACAACGTGTATCTCTGGGGCATGCGCCTTAGCACGCAACGGCAGCACAAAGGAATGGCAAAATTGCAGTAACATACGTCATATAACCTTAATGTAATCGAAATAACCAATGATGTGTCGCAATAAAGGAATGGGGTGCTTAACCCACTGTGGGCCTGGAGCTTTGCATGGCACCCAAAACAAGCGTAAGCAACTGGTGCATGTTATTTTTCTTCTGCAAACGTGTGATAAAAGGCATGCACGTGATTGTGTGGCTGGGCTTGTGGAATGAGAATGTGCCGTGTGCTAGTGTGTGTGAGGATTCTACATTTGTGAGTTGGGGGAGGACTCTTACTGCCAGGTGGGGGGTTACCGGTGTCGTCTACGTATCTTCTCTCTTAATGAACGTGGACACTGTAACTTGGAATAAAGCTGATCTTAATACATACTTACGTGTCACGGCGAGGCTACTTCACATACATTTATTCCCAGCAATCAGTATTGGGCCGATAAGACGGCACGATCCTTGCTTGTTTACATTCACCTTGTACCCTCCAACTTTATATTTTGCGTGTAAAATGCCCCGTTTACACAATGTCAGTTTTCGTTATCATTACATTGGCTCCAACAAACAAAAACCTGTGCTGCCGCGTGCCAACACCCGCCATCATGCGATCTTCCCCTCTTAACCCCCAGTGCATAGGGAATTGAAAAACAGACTCGTGAAAACATGTGGAGCGCGGGAAATTGCCCTGCCTCCTCCTAACCGCCGGCGCACCAGGGAAAAAAGCCCGGGCGAATCGGCGACCGTCCTGGGCTCAATGAAACAATCAAAAAAGTGTATACAACCGCGCTGGCACGGCGACCGCCCAGGACAATACCCTGGTGGCACGGCCACTGGCCCAAACACAACAAGACAAAAGCCGCCAACACCATCAACGCCACTAACACAAATAACATTTCAAAAACCGGTGTGCCACCCGTCCATAGGAAAAAAAAAACATCGACCATTTTCGCATTTTCCCAGCAGCACAGAGACCAATTGGGGACTTACAGTAGTCGCCCAAATAATGGGAAAACAAAAGGGCAAAAGACAATCTTGCAGCATGCTACCGGAGCCACTGAATGGGAAAGGAGCAGAAAACCAAAGGACCTATTTTGTGCTGTGGGTTGAATGAGTGCTTATGTTAAATTAGCTCAACAATTTTAAGGATTTTCAGGTCAGTGCTACAGACACTTTTAGATTGTATGATCAATACCACAGAGACTATTATTTTATTTTCATTTATTTATTTATAGTGTGTCAAAGCCTGCAGGCATCAGGGCGCATACATTTAGACAAAAGACAAAATACTGTTAAACGTGATGACTGGCTGCTATTTACTTCTCCTGTGAATCTCCTCTCATTTATTTAAAGATAGATGTCTTTAGTGCTTTCCTGAAAAATAGGTAATTGCTCTCTAATCTGACTGCCTTTGGAAGTCCATTCCATGTTTGGGCAGCTTTCAATGGAAAATATCTACCTAATCCATTTGATCGCTTAAAAGATGGGCAGACAATGTGCCCCAGCGATTCTGATCTCACCGAGCGGCCTTGGGTATAATGGAGTATCTGTTTCCTCAGGTATACAGGTGACAGTCCATTGAGACATCGATGGACTGTTGTGAAGTCTTGAATGTAATCCGGTCCTTGATTGTCAAACAGTGAAGGGATCTTCTGTCTGGGGTAATGTGTTCCCTTTTGGTTTTCTTGCCAACTATTCTTACAGCACTGTTCTGTATAACCTGACGCCAATCAATGCACCCGTTGTTGGCTCCTATCATCAGACCGTTACCATAGTCCAGCCTGGATAGAATCGTAGCCCTTGTTATGGTGGCACTCTTATTTTCATCCAAGTATGGTCTGATGTGCTTTAGTAATCGCAGGTAGTATTGGCAGTTTTTGTTTATGTGGTTTACATGGGATTCAGCCCTTAATGACGCTTCTAGAAACATTTCCAAGGTCTTTACTTTTTCAAGGACCTGAATGGGTGAACTTCTGATCTGGAGGCTCTCGTATTCCTTGCCTAGTTTGGCACGTGCCTGTCGTGATCCGAATATAATCAGCTCTGTTTTACTCCCCTTTAGGCACATCGAGTGGCTTTCATCCATGTCTCGATGATGTTGTAAATTGTCTCAAGTTTACGCGCATCTGCATCATAACTACCACTCAGTTCCATTACCAGCTGAGTGTCATCAGCATAATTTGTAAACAAAAAGGCTCCAGTGTTATCGAGCACTGCACACACATTTCTGAGATATAGATTGAAAAGCAAGGGGGACAGATTTGCCCATTGTGCGACTCACTGTTATGTGAAAGTAGTCCCTAATGCCTTATATTTTTGGAGTCACAGAGAATTGTTCTGTTTTGAGCTCACTCACCTATTGCAGTGTATATTGTTGTTGTGCTGCACTGCTTAATGAGGTATATGCATGTAGGTGTGGTAGTGCTGTGAATTCTGGATGTGTCGACATGCATTTATAGCAGATTATTTTCATGACATAATACAAGTGCAAGTGGGTATCTACTTGGAATGTGTGTTTTAGAGAGGTTGACAGGTTTTTCTTTTATTTTGGGCAGAAGTTTTGATTGACATTATGCAAGTGTGGATCTTTTTGGCATATGTGTTTTGGAGAATTTCCACTTGGTATATGTGTTCTCTTTGTTGGTATGTATATGCAAGTCATGCAACCCAAGTGTGTGCATGGTGTTTTGTGAGCTGGTGTGGTTTGGGACGCCTTCCACATCCCTGCTTATTTGTGGTCTGGTGTTGTTTGGTGCCAGTGGTAAACCAATAGGAGATTTCAAGCTGGCTGGGCTGGTGTTAGAGTACATCCCGTTAGTAAGGGACAATTTCAGTCACCTGCTGGAGCGTTGATGTTTTGTTTGGATGGGCTCATTGGTGTTGCTTGTGGAGGTGTTGTGACCAGTTGATGGTCAGTCCTGTCCAGGTAGCATTTTTATAGCATTTTTACCAGAATGTTGGTAAGCATATGGTAGATTTTTCATTTTGTTGGCAGCACTGTATTGTACTTCCCTACCTATTGTGTCTTTTTCTAGAGTTTCCAGGTGTTAAGCAGTGGCACTCAGCACCTAATTCACTGCTTAACGCACCTGGGAAGTAGTTTTGTTCTGGTTGGGTGCTTGTTTGGCTGGCCAACAAACATGCGCAAGTTGTAGTATAGCTTTGCTGTCCTGTGGGGCACATTGTTTTGGTAGCGATGCTGTGCGGTTCATGGCATTTTTTGTGTGTTACAATCTTGTTGGTGTGTCTGGTGTCAACATGTGTGTGCAGTATCATGGTTGTGTGCGGTTGTGGATTGGTGGTGGGCGTGTGATGGCCCTGGCACATGTTGGGTTTCCAGCAGATTTTCAGTTACGTCCTGGTTCAGTGGCATGCTTATGTGTCAGTGCCTGCTGGAGGCAGCTGGGCTTAGGGGTGGCAGCCCTAACACCCATGGGTGGCAGTGATGGGTAAAAGGTGGTCAGAGCTTCCGGTGCTCTGGAGTGTTAGTCTGATTGCCCATGGTGGGCAGGTTAGTACTTGGGGATGGATTGGGAATGTTGCAGTGTTGGCTCAGGCAGTGTTGTCTCAGGCTTGCTGCTGGATAGTTAGTTACGCCCTCTTGGTTGGTTTCCCTCTGTGTTTGGCTGTTTGGTGATGTTGGATCAGGTGGCATGTGTGTGGCGTGGATGTGAAGTGTTCATGGTTGTGTGCAGGTTGTGTCTCCAGTGAATGAAGGAGGTTTGTTATGTCTTTTCTTGAGTGTGTGCAGGGATTGAATGTTGTCAGGGACTGAATGTTGTCACATGTGGAATGTTATGGATGAGTTGAAATGTTGTTCTGTGGTGAGAATCTTCAGATTTGTCAGCACATGTAATGTGGCAGTAAGAACCAAGAAGAGCCTGAGAGGGGTAGGAAGGAGGTTCACATGTGAATCCATGAAAGATACCAATGCTGGAGCACAGAAGTTTCAGCTAAGTAACTTATTCCTTTTCCAGCATTGGATCTTTCATGGATTCACATGCTCTTCAATAGGATTATACAGCAGTACATATACACAACCAAATGGGTGGAGGCACAGCTCAACATAATTAACCAACTCACCTCTGGAACACTCACCTTCAAGCGAACAGGTTGCAAAGCACTGCCTGGCCGACTCAGGACTCCTCCCTGGAATTCATATCGACGCAGTAGATCCTTGCGAAGGTATGGACAGCCCTCCATGTGGCTGCCCAGCAGATGTCGAGCTATGGAACACCAGACAGGAATGCTGTAGCAGAAGCCACAACCCTTATCAAGTGTGCTCTCAGTCTTCCTGGAAGGGGCTGGGTGGCCAGACAATGGTAGTGGGAAATGCAAGCTGACAGCCATCTCACAATAGAAGACTTCAAAAGGGTGTTGCCTGTGCCAACAGATCTGAAGGCCACAAACAGTTATGATGATTTTCAGAACTCTTTAGTGCGAGCCACATAGAATGTGAGGACTCGGGCGACATCCAGGGAATGTAAGGATTGCTCTGCCAGAGACAAAGGAGAGCCAAAGAACACTGGCAGGATCAAGGGCTCAGTAAGGTGGAATGCAGAAGGGATCTTCGGCATGAAGGAAGGGTTAGTGTGAAGGACCACCTTAGACTAATGAAAAGCCAAGTAGGGAGGCTTGCAGGAGAGGGCATGCAGCTCACCCACCCATCTGGCTGAATTAATGGAAACTAGGAATGCGGTCTTCCAAGAGAGAAACTTCAAGGAGGCTCTGCATAGGTGCCCCAAAGGAGAGCCCATTAGCTTTGAGAGGACCACGTTCAGTTCCCAAGCTGGAGGAGGAGTTCGGACAGGGGGAAAAGTGTGAAACCGTCCTTTGAGGAATTCTTTCACCAACCTCTGAGACCAAAGAGAAGGCCTCCCTGAGGCACGTGTGTAGAGCGAAATGGCTAGTAAATGCACCTTGACAGAATAGTGTGCTAAACCAGTATTTGCCAAAGACGGGAAGTATGGCAAGATGCCTGCATCCTGAAACTGCAATGGTTTCAGATGTTGAGTTGCACACCATATCGTAAAGTGCTTCCACTTGCTTCTGCAGCAGAACAATGTACATGGCTCTCTAGCCCTGGCCAAGATGTTTTTGCAGTCTAGAAGTAGCGGTATGTTTCTGATTCCAGGGCTGCAGGAGCCAGGCCGTCAAGTTGAGGGACAATGGGATGTTATGTAGGACGGAACTGCCAACTCTGAAGAGAGGGTCGAAGAGCACGGGGTAACCTGATGCAGGGAGCCACTGACAGGTGAAGCAGGTCTGAGTACCAAATTTGATGTGGCCAGGCTGGGACCACCAGTATCATCTTGCAGCTGTTCTGTTTGAGTGTACCGAGAACCCGAGGTAGCAGAGGGATCGGGGGAAAATCGTTGTGAGGAATTCGACCATCCGCATGGTGGTGTGCGCTTGCCTGGGCTTTTTTGAAATGTTTAAATAAATAGAATAATGGTAGACCAACCTAAGGAAATGTGTGGAGCTAATCCACCCACATTATCCTATGCTCACACCACACCAAAAGCATAGACCTGTGTACTCCCGGATGGACACCGCCTAAAGGCACAGTCCTCCCCATCATATTTAGTTGGAATGTGACAGCCACGGAGGGCATAATGTAATCACAGAAAGCAGGAGGCCAAACTTCCCCCTGCCATGGACAGCCTGATTAACTGACAAAGGCTCCATGGAACTACCCTGCTCTTTTGTTAGACCCCGAAGCTGGTGGCAGCGATCAACATACCAACAGAGGGTACTTCAAAAAGGCCTCGGGGGCCTGGCTGCAGAGCACAGGAAACCTAACAACCTTTCATATGTAACTGTGTCCTCCTGAAGCCAGCTCCCACCCTCAGTATCAATGACAAGTGAACTGACATGCCTGTGTTGTTGCAGTAGGCCACCCTCATTAGGGGACCCCATTCCTAATATACAAGAATGTGGTTTACGGAAGCCAGAGAGTCTGGTCTCTCAGCATCTTCAAGGGAGACCTGCTGCTTTAATCATGAACTGCAGGCAGATCCATTCCATTAACCAGAGTGACTCTTTGATCACGGCAGACAGGCAGAGGAGTGGGACTTAGTAGCACATGGGAGTGAGCACAGAGCTCTTTCTGTTGAGATGAGGTTTCCGCCATCTTAGTTTTGGGACACCCGTGGTTCCTGTACCACCCCTTTACCTCCTTACCTTTTCTTGTTGCAAAGCACTCTGGTTATGACCAGGGATGTCATTTCACCAAAATGCCAAGGGTAGCGGAAGTGACATCACATGACCCTTGACCTCTGATGACATCACAGAAAGTGATGCCATTTGACCCCACCCTGAAGTGACATCACAGGAAGCGATGGAACATGACCTTTCACCCCTTGACAAAACAGAAAGTGGCATCCCATAGCATTGTTTCCAAGTACACTATGAAAAATATGGTTACGATATCACTGTGAAGTGATATACATTTCATGCAAGAATGGATCACCATATGCATCGTTAATACCAGCGCGTATAGGCCCATATTAACAAATTACTGTGAATGCAAGCAGACGTCCAAGGTCAAAAGATAATGATGTATTATTGTATAGCACTTACGCTTGAGCGCTTCATATAGAAAAAATATACATACAATATCACCCAACCTGTGTTGGTACTCTTTATCAACCTCAGCAGGATGAAAGGATGAGTTGACCGGGAGTCGAACCTGCAACCTGCAGATCACACACACATTGCAGCAGCGAGCGCTCAACCCACTGAGCTATCTTACCGGCTATAGCTATCAGAAAACTAGCCACTCCAGAATCAAACAGCCACATGCTGCTGGCCACAGCCCAGGAGCCTCAATTTAATTGTTGATTTAGAAGTGTACCCATTGCTGTTCCATATCGATTCAGAGGATTTCCAGTTACTGTTTCCAAGGTATAGTACAATATTATATTCTTGGTAATGCTAACTTCTCTCCCCGCCCGGCAATGCCGGCCTAGGGCATACCACACCCAGCCTCCTCCCCCTTCCCCTTACTATGCCCCAATCCACCCCTCTCACCCAGCAGTCCCCCCCACTCTACCCAGCCAAAACATTGCCACCCTGAGGGCCACTCGGCAGCCCACTGGTTCACCTCTCACCACAACCCCCAATACCCCGAGGACCCTCCTTCCATATCGCTACCGCGCCCGTGTGCCTCCTGTGGCGATTAGTTGGAGCGTAGACTGTCGCTGCTGCTAACTGTTTTTATCACAGCTGCAAGAAGCGACAAAAGAAGCCAAACACCAGAGCGGGCACCCTAACAACAAAGCGCCATCAATGTTGGCAAGGTACGTATAATACACCACTCCATTAACTGCAGGAATGGCTATCCACACACAGCAGTATACCGCAAGGATTACGACAAAATTAGGTTGTGCTTTTCACATAAACTCTCTGCCTACCTAGGCCTCAACATCGCTGACAGCAGAATGCAGCACAGACCTACGATAAATTTGGGCATGCTGAACAAATTGCGAGTCTCTAGCACCGACGCCGCCCCTACCCTCTCAGCACTCATCCACATGCCTGACCGCATGGGTTGCTTCTCTACAAGAACATGGCCAGCCCTGCTAAGCCTTTTTCGGCCAAATGCAGACACGCATCATAAAAGTGCTCCATGACCTCCAACACTCTGAACTTCGTTCCTCCAAAGGCATTCCCACTAACACTGCGTTGAAACTATAATAATGGTAAAATTTGCACTATACAAATAATAAGTACAATAAAATAATAATAAAGTCGGTATTATTATAGAATCTTGACTGGACACTACTTTTATCATTGGATAAAAATTGTATTTTTGCTCTTGCAACTAACCAATGACCCACGACCTTTAGAGTAGATAAGCCTGCTGTACCGTCCACGTTACCAAAATTGGACAAGGATTATAATTTTAATTGTATGCTTGTTTAATTCATTCTGTGAGTATCCAGTCTGGTGCATTAGAGGTGTGGGGCTAATTGATGGTTTAGAAACCGATATTCACCCCTGGACCACTGGTACCCCAGAATTTGATTCGTCGGAAGCGTAAAGGAACAGCCCTTCCCATGGAAACAAGAACACGTACCCCAGGCCAAACCTGCTTGCAGGTACGCCACCCACATTCATCTTGCATAAGCTGCACTGATCACTTAGAAATCAGGCCACGCCCCCTCCCCTTTCCCTTTCCGTCAGGCAGAAATACCCCCCTGCCCTCCATCAAGCCTCTACACTGTTAGTAGGCACAGGCATGACACAAATCCTTATATTTCAGGGATCACAGAGAATGTATTTCACATTTTTTCACCCTCACTGTATCTCTTCCCCCACAGGCAAGTGAAGACGACCACCAGAAGCCCCTTTTCCTTGCTTCTCCACTGCTCCTGAGACCCACAGTTTTCCAATTACTGGATGTCCACACAGTGACCTGGATACAGTGACCCCGGGCCTAGGGACAAGAACTATAAAGTTATGAACCTACGGTAAGTAATCCCCGGGTTCCCACTAGGGGCACATATTTTTTACTATACCATCATCGACTGAAAATACCCTTGCCATACATATATGTTCTTTCAGGGTCTTCCATTGATGCCCTGAAGAAGGTGGACCTTTAACCAGAAAGCCGCCAAAACGTGATCCAACCAGGGGTAACCACGTCCACGTCCGACCCACCCCAGTCTCCTATCATTAAACATTTGTTTCATGTTGACAGACCTTTTAGACGTGACTCACACCTCCTTTTTCACTGTGAGACAATTAGTCTGGTGCAGAGTGACTAGATGAAATGTTGGTTAGTGGTTCGAAGGAAATTAATCAAAAAAAGATGTCATAAACATAAATTTAGCTTCTGCATCATGTAAATAAAGACAACGAATTGGAGCAAAAACTGAGAGTAAACAATTATACTTATGCCCCCCTAATGAAACTAATTTATTCAATGTGTACAGAGATTGCAAACAATGTTCTGTATTGTTACTGCTACTATTGTCCTTCTTGTTTTATTGCCCAAGAGGGAGGTCAGTATGGGACACTAATATTGACCCACAGAATTTGATCCATTTTGTTAATTCGATTGTCTTTCCCTTTTAATTTCTAGTTCGGGTTTTACCCATTCATTATATCAATCCGTTTCTTTTCTTTGCTCTATTTTCTCCAAACATTTAGAGACTTGATCCAAAATGTATCAGCATGCCACTCAAAATATTGTTACATGGATTAATTTATTTTTGTGTTTACTCTTTGTAAAAATATGGTCTTACCTTCTGCACATGGTGCAAATATAAACCACGATTCAATATTTTACTTTCCTGAAGAAATAATAATCACAAATACAAAATACAATGACATTTAATTTGTCCTCTGTGTACAGAGAGTGTTTTTACGTTCGATGATGATAAATGGGATAACGAAAGTAAAATCCCTAATTTAAGAGAATCAGATACAAAACTATGATTAATGGTTCTTTCCTTCTTTCCAGTGGTATGCTCCCTATGCCTTTGTTTTTAGTAGATTTTGCCCTATCTACCACTGGATGTTTAGGGCAACCCATATATGTTTCACAAATCTGCTCGCAAACCTGGTGCACTTCTTGCTGATCGCTGTTGCGAACAAGTCGATCTCTGGATGATCTCATTCGAAGAAGAGACAGAGAACTTGGCCTTGGTGAAGTTCCCATTCATGGCAGGACCTAGGCTCTGTGCTTAGCGAATCCACTATGGTATTGTGGATCCCTGGCAGATGGAATGAAATTATTATCAAGCACCCATGACCACAGCGCTTGCGCCTCTGCAGACAGGATCAGAGAGCGGGTCCCACTTTGCTTGCAAATATAGAAAATAGTGGTGGTGTCGTCAGTGAAAACGTGAACTACACGGTTCTGCAATTGTCGCTTGAAGGACTTTTGGGCCCAAAACACTGCAGCCTGCTCCGGTAACATTGATGTGTAGGCTTTTTCTGTGGGAAACCACAGGCCTCTGGTGTGGAATTTGCCCCTGTGAGCTCCCCAGCCCTCAGGGAGGCATCCGTGGTCACTATGACTAGATGTGCCGGAAGGCGAAAGGGGGCTCCCTGAGTGAGGTTGAGACAAGTCCACCATAAGAGGGTGTTTCGAAAACACAACGTGAGGTGAAGCTTGTCCTCCCAAGACCCCGATACATACGGTAGAGTGTGAGGCGTGACCGCAAGAACAGCGAGTTCTGAGCAGGATTTAAGCAGGACTTTCCAAAGTTCAACGAGAAACTCAGTGATGTTAGACACAGGATCGTATCCTTGGTGTGTTGCATCGCTAGTGGAAGCAATGGGGCGCACACCAACCAGTCGTCCAGATATGGGTAAACGTAAATGACTGAATGCCGGAGATGGACCGCTACTGGAGTCAGGCATTTGGTGAACACACTTGGTGCTGATTTTAGACCGAAGGGCAAGGCCTTGAATTGATAGTGTTTTCCTGCGAACTTGAATCAGAGGAAACACCTGTGCCACCGATGACTAGGGATATGGAAGTAAACATCCTCTAGGTCTAGAAAAGAGAGGAAATCCCCTTAGTCTCGGATTGGCCCCTCGGCCCGTTGCTGTGCCAAAATCGTCCCTGGGGAGTGGGGGCGGGTTTCTGACCACCTCTGGGCCGGTTTGGAGAAAAATAAAAAATTTGTAGAAAACAAAGAAATAATTTGAGGGAAAAAAGAAACACCTGCATCAGCATAATTAATCAAAGCAAGGTAACAGGTGTTACCTTGCTTTGATGATTGATTTACATGCATGATGTGTGCATCATAAATTATGATGCATGCATCATTCACATGCTGCTGCAGCATGCAAAGTTGAGGGGCCGGGGCTGCCGCCGGGCCGGTGGCTGTCACTGTGCCCCCACTCCACGGGGCACAGTGCCCCCTGGAGTGGCTGTGCTGTTGTAGTAGTGATAAATATGTATTAGTGATATTCAACCAATTTTAGAGTAGAATAAGCATCCATTTCGGAGTATGTATTTTGCCTTTCGCAAGTTGCAGTAATAGCATGTTTTTTTCTGCCGTTGTCTCTGTTACGATCATCACTCGACATTCCATCTCGGTGTCCTCGGTCACTTGACAAAATCCTTGTGCCTAAAAGATTCTGTACAGTGTAGAAATATTTGACCCAGCACATCAAGTGGCCATTGACTTCATTGTGCCACAATGTATGCTTTGTTGTAATGTGTCTATGTTTCCCATCTCCCTTGCATGCTGTTCAGGATGTTTATTTGCATGTATGAGGTGACGAGTGCTCAGAGTATGGGATGTCCTGTGAGTGCGCTGCTTTCCCTATTTTGCCAACCTCTGAAGCCTGAAAGTAGATGCATGCAGGATTGAAATGCGACCAACTTTGCACCAGACCTGCAGATTAACTTAACTGGTCTGCTGTTAAATCTCAGTTACCAGTTTAATGGTATCCACTAGAGAATAATTGCTCACTTTACTATAGCCGATATGATAGCTCAATGGGTTGAGTGCTCACTGCTGCGATGTGTGTGTGATCTGCACGTTTGAATCCCAGCAACACCATCTCAGCCTTTCATCCTTCTTAGGTCGATAAATGAGCACCAACACAGGTTGGGTGATATTGTATGCATATTTGTTCTATAAAAAAGAGCTTAAGCGTACGTGCTATATAATTACATATTATCATTTGGCCTTGGACGTCTGCTTGCATTTACAGTAATTTGACAATATGGATCTATACACACAGATATTAATGATACATACGGTGATCCATTCTTGTATGAAATGTATATCACATTAGTAAAATCATAACCATATTTTTCGCAGTGTACTTAGGAACAATGCTATTTGATGCCACTTCCTGTTTTGTCAAGGGGTCATGTTTCATAGCTTCCAGGGTTGTCACTTTGGGATGGCGCCAAATGACATCACTTCCGGTGATGTCAGAGGACAAGGGTCGTGAGGGGAGGGGTGGGACACATTTTTGAGGCGAGAGGTGGGCCACTTTTATTTGGATGTCCAGGCTTATTTCTTGTCCCAGTCCGACCCTAGTTGCAGTGTCATCAAGCAAAACATTTGGCACTTGAGGAACTTGTTAAGCCTTCTGAGGTCTAGTATGGGTCTCTAACCTTCTGATTCTTTCTTCACCAGGAAAGAATCAGGAGTATACTCTGGTGTCCCGAAGATGCGCTGGTACTACTTCGATTGCATCTCTTTATAGGAGGGACTGTACCTCTTGTAGCAGCAGGGATAGGTATTTCTCCACCTTTGGGAAGGGAGGAATGGAGGGGAGTGATCCAATGAACTTCAGGGTTTGGCGTTGTTTAATGATGAATAGCACCCATTTGTCAGTGGTGATGGATTTCTACCGTGCGCCAAAGTTGGCAAGCTGCCCCCTACTGGGGTGTGAAGTGGGGGGTCGGGCCGGTGCTGGGGCATGCTCAGGAAACTCTGCTTCATCGCTTGTTTCCTCAATAAGATTGTGATCATCCTTTGTAACGCTCCTGGGTGGTGCCGGTGCAGTATGTCTGCGGACGGTAGGAGGTTCGATAATCCCTCGAAGACCTTGATTCTCCTGAGCGAAAGGACTGCGACACTGCAGTCCAACGAGCAAGCAATCTTAGTGTCCACCTTGATGGCCTGCAGGGTCTCATCAACCTTATTCCCAAATAGATTGATGCCGGCAAAAGGCACATCAACAACTTTCGAATGGAAATTGGTGGCCTTAAGCCAATCTTGATGGCATTACACTGCACTGTTACCCATCGGGCGGAATCCTGTGGCTGCGATGTCAAAAGCAATCGAGATGGCATGATCCGATGCTGCTTCTCCCTCATGCAGCAGTGTAAGTGCTTCATCCCACTTGTCGCCAGGAAGAAAATCCAGGATTGGCCCCAGCTTGAACCAGAGTTCCCGGTCGTAGTGAGAGAGAATTGCCAATGAGTTAGCCGTCTTGATGGTCGTCACGGATGTAGAGATGACCCTCTTACCAAAGGCGTCTAGTTGTTTGCCCTCTTTTTCTGGAGATACCATGCAAGGGGATGAAGGATTGGCAGAGTGCTTATGGATTGCTGCAGAGACAACTGAGTTCGGGCAGGTTTGTTACGTAGGCATTTGGGCACTGAATCCAGGACCTTGTACTTCTTCTCGAAGCGTTCTTTATTGGGTGGTGCTGAGAATGGATTACTCATTACTAGGAGGCCGTCTTCCCAAATATCTTCTAGCACTGGCATGGCTACTACTGACCTTCTGGTCGATTCCCGCCTTTGATAATGATCTGCTGGCTCACCTCCACCTGGCACCAGATACTCAAACTCGTCTGTAGAGTGAGTGTGTGGAGAACCACTCATCGGATAGTCGCCCATGTCCGTATCTGTGAGGGTGACTGGTGGCAAAAGTGGAGACTCTGGAGGCAGTCCGGAGAGTGGTGGAGGAACCAAACCTTTTGCAGGAAGGGAAAACACAGGGATGTGCTGGAGAAGGCAACGGTAGAGCAGGAAGCCACTGCTGTAGCTGCGAAACCAGTGTCTGTAGCATGGACAAGCTGTCCTTAGACACATCCCTTGAGCCCAAGGGCTCGGGAGCCTGAGGTGGCCCGAAGGGCAGGACCACTGGGAAGGGTGGGCAAAGCCTTGCTTAGGGAGAGAAGGACCTTGCTTTGGTAGAGCCGGTGACGGCATGTCAGCAAGAAAAGGGAGCACACCTTCCTTGTCATCGGAGAATACTCCGTCTGGTGTCTCCATGTTCGAAGCAGCAGCCTGCTGTAGTAGTTCAGGAAGGGCCAAGATCGGACAGGGGGTCACAGGCAGTGCATATGGAGCCAGTGAAAACAGTGGCTGAGCATGCGTTGGCCTGGGGAGGTAAGACAACGTTGACGGGACATCCTGTCCACAGCAACTCACTTTAGAAAAGAGGAAACCAAGGGCCTTTGAGAAGGCGTTGGGGACAATGAAGATGTGCATGGTGATGGAGTAGTTCTAGATGACAAGTTAGTTGGCGTAGTGGACTTAGAAGTAGACCATGATTTGGTCGTCGATGAGGTGGTCGATGGGACCGATGGAAAGGATTTGATCGCCGACATTGATTTGGTCATCGACAAGGTGATCGATGGAGCCATCGACGTGATGATGGTAGTCATTGTCGAAGAGGACTTTGGAAGCCCATGAGCCATCGACTGGGTCATCAATGAGGATGGCGTAGATGAAGGAACTGTAATCGTGGACAAGCGTTGCTTCTTCGAAGAGTGCTTAGGCAACGAAGCAGCTGACAAAGGCATCTCCGCACTGTAGTAGTCAACGAGGTGACTGTAGGTGTAGACAAAGACGTCAACCACATTGTCAATGAGGGGGCAGCCCCGAGCATGCGATCCATGTCCATTTTTTGCTTTTTTTCCCACGTGAAGATTCTTCATGGTACTGTGGTAAAAATGCAAGTTCAGCGCGATGAAAAAGGCACGAATTTACCAGCTGCGGGATTAGCCCACTAAAAGGGGAGGGGGTCTCATTAATAGCCAGACTGTAATATCCACTAGGCTGGTGAATGCCCTTAATAATTGTGTTTTAAGCTAATAACATATAGGCAATAAAGTTGAGTCACAGGTAAGAATTCAAGGTTTAACATCAGACCGAGGCGCTGTGAAGAGGCCTTAAAGTATACTTTTTAGAAACAAGTTCACATTTCATTAACTTGCTTAGCAGCAGCAGAGGCTGGCAGCACATTGCAAATTACACGTTCCCAGGACTGCACGGTAGGAAGTGAACAGCCTTTATTATTTCCGAGGTCAGGAAGCAGAGTTTATGGATCCTGTAGTAATATATAGCGCTTTATAATATTTACAGCGCTTTAGAATATATAGCGCTTCACTAAGTGTGATGACTTTTTTTGTTTTTGTTGTTGCCAGCAATAATGTGACACACACATATAGTTATTTTATGTTGCCAGTATAACATGTGAATATGTTGCTGGTGGCATGCAAGGTACAGAATTCATTTTTCACAGCAAAAGCCCAATGTGAAACTGCAGAGAATAAAAGTGCACCATTTTTTTTTTCTTCTCTTGAATACCTCATGCATAGAAGACTACATTATTTATGTAACTGACTGAGTTAATTAACAATTACTAATCACTAATGCTAACTCCTTAACATTATAATGTAGTCCCATGTACAAAATGAGGTGAAAATACATATTTTGGAATTCATTTTTAAACGTGCACTGGAATTTTTTTTCTCTTCTTTTCTCTTGCTGTGTTGAATGCAGAAAGCAGAAAGGAAGGCAGCAGTAAACCGAAAAAGATGCAGTTATTATAATCTGAAGCTCTCATTGTTTGGGACATGAGGGTGGTAACAGAATACATTTTCTGCTAATATGATTGGAAGAAAGTGTCTCCAGATGAGTCATGTCACATGTGGGGGGGCTCTGAGTTTTTCTAATGGAAAGATAACAAAGGGAAGTTTAGTTCGTGCTGACTGGGCTCTGAAGACAGAAGTGCCTGGTCACTCAGCGCTGGCTGGAGAACCTCTCGTTCTCGCCGCGCATTCCAAGCATCCAAGATTACAGGAGCAGTTTGTTGGCTGGGACTGCTTTTCTGAGGGGAGCAAGGGCAAGGTCGTGTGGGAGAGATTCAAACAAATACCTCTGGTAAGCAGGCACAGTTTAAGTGAGGTCACTGTGTGCTGTTGGATGAATGACTGATCTAAAAATGTCATGTAGGCAGAGTAGCAAAGGAAATCCCCTGCATTTTAATTCGCCATGTTTATAATGTTAAAAAGTGAGTCATATTTTTAAAAAGCATTGTTTTCTCTCTTTCTGTTTTTTTTCTCTTCTCCTTTTGTTACAGATAATGGTGAAATGTACATGGTGAGATTTTCATTGTGAATTGTACTTGTCTACAATATAACCAGTATATAAAAATTAACTGTTTAGAGTCCTTTTATTGCATTTGGGATTTTATATGTGGACACAGGGGAGAAATACATTTGTCAATTTGCCCATGCAGATAGAATAACGAACAGAATAAGCAATGATAAAATAGGTGTTGGGGGGGGGGTGAGGGGTGTGTGTGTGTGTGTGTGTGTGTGTGTGTGTGTGCGCGTGCGTGCGTGCGTGCGTGCGTGTCCTCCTTGCATGTGGTTTGGAGGGAATCTAATATAACACATAGATTACTGGAGGTCTATTGCCAGTAATGATGCCTACGGGCGCATAGATCACTGGTGTAGATAAGCCCGTGATACTGGCCACAGGCTGTGGGTGGCACTCTATATAAAAGTGTTGGGTTTTCTTGTGTGTATAGGTCCAAGGCTCTCTATAGATCACTAGGAGGTATTCTCATAGAAAGGAGGGTTTTGTTTATGTTGGGGTTATGATGTAGGGAAGGAAACTATGCTCACCACTAAATACCACAGATAACATATTACCACAGAATACCACAAGTAATACATATTACTAGATTCTCAAATATAATATAATAAAATATCACTAGAATGATATGAGGCCAAACCCAATCTAAATGCAAGGATAAGTTATCGCCAAACTACCGCTCATTTTTGGTGGTAAGAAAAATACTGCCAAACCCCAAACGTACACAAAATATCCTACAGTCCCATGGAAAAACAGTGAATGCACAGCCATTTCTTAATTCAGCATATTAGTTTATGAAGCTGGTCTACTGACGGTTTCAAAATACCCATGGTGGTTTCAAATTGCCCCTTAGTACATCTTAGCTTGGGAAGAAGTACAAAGAGTTCCTAAAATGCAACATTAAAACAGGAACTTGCTTGTGGTTCAAGGCTCTAGCAGTGTCATGATCGAATGCATTCTCATGTGAAACGGATGGAGATGTCTGGCGGCAGAAGAATAAAGATCCGCTGGTCATCTCAAATGTTTCAATGAATTGGAACTATGATGTGGGAATTGTGGGTTAGACTGTGAAGTCACAAGGGTTGACAAAAGTGGACAAGGGTGGTGTGGTAAGATTTACGGGTCCCAATCATTTTAAGATAATCTATGTCCCACTATAGGGTAATGACACAATCCCGCCAATCAGCCTCCCATGGAGGAATGTCCTAATGTTGCAATGTGTTTTGATGCTAATTAGTTTATGAGATTATAAAAGCTTGTGCTTTTGAGGCATATCTTTGACAGCGCTTTTCATGCAGTTTTGTTCCCTTCTGTTCGAATTTCAATTTCCCAGCTGTGTCTGGGCCCAAAATAAACGGTTACTTCTTACCTGGTGTACACACCTTTTTAGACTACTTTTGTAATTTTTACTGGTGAGTTTGGAGGCAACCCGCAGTTCATTTTGGGTCCCCTGTACAGGGAATCGTCTTTCTCGAACAGAAGTTGGGATTCCAGCCGTACTCCCGGAGGAATGCGGGACAGCGTCTGCAGACCAGTCCTAAGAGCTCTACACCAAGGAGGCCATGCAGACGTGGAGTTCTCGAAGGTCTGCTATGTCGGATCGCACCCTGCGCTCGGAAGGGGTACTGGCTTTTAAGGAAGACACTGGGGTCGAGAAGACTCGAGACTCTCCGAAGAAGTATACATGAGTGTACCCGTGCATGAATGCACAGGGGGAGGGGAGGATTATTTTTCTGGTGTATAGGATGCACCCTCGAGAGGTGAAGGGCGATTGGCTGTAATAGTAGTAGATTTTAGGTCCACTTACCCGATAGGGAGTGAGTGGGCGGAGGCACATCAATGGGCGGACGCACATCAATGGGCGGTAGCACATCTGCGTTAGAACAGAGGGTTGCGTAGTAAGTGGCGGACCTCGTTAGACGGGAGTTGCACGTAGTACAGGCAATTGGTAGATCTGAGTCATTTTTCATTTCACGGGGTAAGAAGTGTAGAAGTTGTGAAGAGAAGGAGAAGAGGTATGTGCATCAGTGTTTTGTTGAAATAGTAGTAGTTTGCTGAGATCAAGTGTTCGCTGTGACTGTGGAAATCACAGAAAGGCCAGATCCAAATAAATATGTAATATTGAAGGAGCCAAGTAGAACGTGCAAGGGGCGTGGTTGAACAGAGGGAGTACTTACAATAGAACAAGTGATGTAGAGGGTCACACTCTTAATTAAGTTATAATCATTCAATATCTAAGAATTATGTTTTTGGTATTGGCAACATTTCTTACAATATTCAGGTGCCACAGAGACTGGTCCTGGGCTACAGGATCAATATCTATAAACAGTAAAGAGAAGTCACCTCAAACCAGTGGGACTAGGACTCTGTGCACACCTTCGAGCATCAAAACAATACTAAATAGATCCTTCTGTGTTTCCAACTTTCTCAATTTTAATTCACACAAAGTAAAATAACTTAAATTCATATTTAATATTCTAAATAAACATTCACATAATGCATAACCAAATCTTTGGTACGTCAACTCTAATACCTCTTAGTGATTGCAACATTAAATCATGAGTACATTATTATCCTGTTTACAAAATGATATAGTTCTTTCCAATTCAAATGTTTTTGTAGTTAAAAGAGTCAATTTTTGTGAGATTAGATACAGAGATACTAGTGAGTAGTTTTCCTGGTATGTCTCTTATATCTCTTCCACAACGCGTTTCGGGCTTATTCGCCCTTCATCAGGTATGGACATTTTCTCACAGTTTTCTGAAAGTTAAAACATAAATAAACTAGTGTTACTCTAATTAATTCTTCAATTTTGGAATCATTTTAACTTGAATTAAACTATGACAAGCTCTAACCTGTTGACCTGTAAGTTGAATGGTTGTCTCCTAATTTTGCTAGAATAATTCCAGTTATCTGATGATCCTGTGTCTTAACATATCATAAATCTAATAATTAGTCAAATCTGCAAATAGATCAAGGTTGCTTTTGTTAGCAAGATTGTGGCGTGTGGGCTAGAGCCGGGATCAGTCGCTAACATATAGCGCTTTGTCTAAGTTCTAAGTCCCAATTTTTGTTGAGTTCATATGAATTTCAAAAAGTTGCAGTTTAATTCCTCAACTCAAGGAATGATTTGAAATCTGCTAGAAGGTCGCTTTATCTTGTATAGGGAACGGCAAAAAAATTATTGTATCAGGCGCCTTGTTTTTTTAGTCAACGGAACATGCTCCACTTGTTCCTACAAATGATAGATTCCTGTTAGTCCAGTGCTCCCTAAACTTTCACTTTTGTATCACATAGATATTTGACTTTAATTCAAGAGATCGTACCTTTGATTCACAAAATGTCAGTTTTGCCTGTTTGCATCCTTTCTACTCTGCAGTATCAGCCGTGCCGAGTATTTCAATCGCGGTATTCTTGATTACTTTCTTACGATATGGGGACCCATACTGTCCTTCCCCGGTCTGTAATAAAGTATGTGCATTGATGCCACTGCTTCTATATTCACGGTTGCATTCTGCGTTTGTATAAAATGTGTTGTTCTTAGCTCGTCTCGGCGTTTAGCTTCATTCAAGTGATTTCCTCATACGGCGCAGTTGCGTGCCATGTTGTGATCGTTGCTATGGATACCAGGTTCTTTTGTGGATGCCGGACTGAAAGAGGTGACTTCACTGTCTGATCTAGCGGGCACCATCTTTAAATGGAATTAATTGTATCTCAATAGTCTTTCGATTGCCTGCAAATTGCATTCATTACTGATGTTTAGGTGCAGATTGATATGCACACATGTGTGTAGACTATTTATTAGCACTTTGCATAATTCTTATTACGGTTACCTTGCTCTGATTTTATTATAATCGATTATTCTCATCACAGTAACTAGTTCTGTTAGGAACTACTATTCCTGAAACTCATTTCTATTCGAAGTATGTAGGATAAATCGAGTGAGCATATATTTCAGTCTCTTGACACTTCCCTTCATGTTTATATTGACACGATGTCCTTGCTCTTCATGATGTATATTAACGGATGAAGCTTGGATCTATATGAAACAATTTAGGTCCCAATCAGCATTCATCCCATTAGGGGACATAGAGAGTTAAGGCGGTCAATCTAATTATTTTCCCTTTGGAGAAGTAATTTATTCAGGTTCCCTCCTCTCCTTGGTACATTTACTTGTTCTAAGATGATAAATCATATTAGTGCAATGTTGTGTCTTTGACTTTTGAAATGTGGTGTCACTGGTGATTTTTCTGATGCCAACCTTATATTTGATTTATGTTCGGACCACCTGGTTTTGACCTTCCTGGTGGTCATTCCTACACAGTATAAACCACAAGTACATCCTATCCCATAGGTCACGTTTTTTGAATCACAGGTTGACGAGTGGTAGAGATCAATTTTGTGTCTTTTGTGAGGATGATTGATACTGTTGCCTTTAATCAGATTATTGCAGTTGTTGCAATTATGACATGGTATGGTTCCTTTATGTTTTTCTGCTGTGTCCTTTTTTGCTGAAAAATCAGCTTTGATAAGATATTCTCTCATCGATTTACTTTTGTTGTAGGCGATTAAAGTCGGTTCAGGGAAAGGTCAATGTAAGAATATTCCAGTTTTTCTTTATTATAGATGTTCAGCACTTTTTTTGAAAGCGCCTCTTTGTTTGGCTTTAAGGGTTCTGTCTCATCCCCCTGCGTTAGAATTCCCAGTATCTAGTTCCAAAGCTTGAGTGACAGACTTGGTTGTTTCTGAAACAGAGTGCATGGTATAATATGCCCAGTGCTTAGAACAGCTCTCCCGAAGAGTTTTCCGCCTAAATAGATGTCACACAGCGGGCTTCAGCATGATCCCTCGGGAGACGGTTATTACACACCCTCTGTGTGCGTCTGTCCAGGAGAATTTGGAGTTACACATTGGGCAAGATTTAAATAGGGGTATTCTCTATATGAACCTCAGGGAAACAACACTAGCCTGTATTTTGTAAAGTAAACGGTAAAAGACATTCCCTAGGCCTCTCAGCCGTCATGAACAAGAAAGAGTAAATATGTCTAAATCTGTAATTACAGATGCCCCCTCCCCCACTCTCCCTAATGTACGCCTGTAATGTCGTCGTCGTCTCAGCTCAAAGGGATCCTTTGTTCGACTGGTCTCAACGTCGATCTCAGCATGTGCAATGGCGTCTGTTTTTTCTATCAGCTACGAATCATACTGCCAACCCATGGCAGAAAGAAAAGAAATTTGAGTTGATGCGTGAAGGATTATGGGTACCTGTAGGATAGGGAGTGTGACAAGAATGCCCCCATCAATGCCCCTATTTTTGAACTTCTAAAAACAACTATTATACTCAGAGCCAACCAGTAGATGGAGGACTATGCAAAACACGTGAATTTTAGCAGATTCACAAGCCCCAGAAGTGGACATACCTGAGTTGGAGGAGCAAGTAGAAGAAGTTATGTTATTTGATATTTGTATACCACCTACTACCATTGATATAGCCTTGAAGCGCTGTGGTGGATGAACGCCCTTCGGAAGACAGCAGTCTGAGCAGACATGTGAATGAAAGTAGCCGTACAATGCGTACATTTATAGCCAAACCGGTGATAAGCAGAGATAACTAGGTTAAAGCAATTGTTTTTAGTCATGCAGCGCATATTGCAAAGTCATAAAGACGTTGCTGTGTAAATGGCTATGTGACAGCTGAAGCAAATCTTTCATGGGACTCAGCTGTATTGTATGGGTTGCAGTGAGAGAGAGAGAGGGCGAGGGTGATGCAAGAAGCCTGCCAATGCCCAGGGCAACATTCTACAGTTTAGGGCTCTCCTGTACGTTATATGCAGCCTATATATGTTACCTGCCCTGATGGCTAACATGCAGTCGTCATGCACAAGTGTCAGATAGGACATACCACCAGCATACCTCCTCTAGTCTGTACCATCTTTTTTGTGTAGTAGAAAATACTAAGTTGGCGTCAAGCATCACCTATGGGAAAATCTAGCTAGTCGTCTGTGCCATTGCCAGGCCCCTGGAGTACCGAGTCCTATAGAGAGAAAACATTTGCTACCCCCCCTCGATCACTCACCTATCTAAGAGTCACCTGGGTGTCAGATACCCTGCATGGGAGAGTTCTGACTGCCTAGTCCATAGTCCTTGGTGAGGTAGCGGAACTTAATGGAGGCTGAGCACCTACATGCATATATACTAGGGAGTGAAAGGTCACAGAAAGGCTTCAAAGTCCGGAGGGTCCATCAGGGGAAAGAAAAGCTTATGTTTAGGAGACCCTACTTTATTAAATACTGAAAGGAGGGGGCCTGGTGAGGTGCTAGGGAAGCTTAACTTAGGAGAGCCTAGAGCTGTTTGTATTCAGGTAACAGGTGGGCTCTGGGAGGGACCAGAGAGTTATGCTGGGAGAGCCAGATTCCATTCAGTACCATTCAAAAACAATTACTCAACTAAAAAAAAAACTATTCCTGTAACTGCGCCTCGATGCCCGCGGGCTGTGTGAGCTCTTTAAAAATGCAAATAAATAAATAAAGGGACATAAACCTGCCCCATCAGTGGCACATGCAAATGTGGCCAGTAGCAGGCCCCATTTGCTGACTCCATACTCAATAGCTTCCAGCAGCACACATCTTTGGACAGGACTCACTGAGTTACAAGGAAGCCCTACTGACTATATTGGCTATGGGGATCTGGACCATATAGTGAGGCATGCAATTTGAGATGACAGTTAGCACCACCATCGCAGCGTTCGGTAGGAGGGAGCAGTATTGAGGGGTGGCAGGGGTCACAGGTGGAGATGGGGGGCTGGGGCAGGAAGTGTAGAGAGCAGTCATGGGGAAGAGATGTAATGGACTTCCTGCACCCATGGGAATGGCAGCAGTCTGACAGAGCTATGCAAATGCTCAGTGTTCAAGGCCAAGGTTCTTAGTGGGGGGGGGGCTGCACGCTGTAAAGCAATCTTTTGACAAGTGTGTAATCAGGATTTGTAAACATCACTTACAACATGGTCCCAACGGCATGTGTTAGACAGCAACTGGTCAAGGCCGCTCAGACAGTCACTACTACAGAACAGTTACTAACCGTACTAACACTGGTACTCTTATTCCATAGTCTCCTTTCCACCATACTCATGGGAGGTCCCTCGGAACAGGGGATCGGAGCGTGTTGCAAAGCAGCCTTTTAGAATTTTCAGCATGTACGTACTCTGTGATGCCCTACATGGTACCTTCCTCCACACGCAATACCAGTCAGTCCCTGTCTCTGCATCAGACAGGACGGAATGTTGCGCTAGCAGCTTCAACTTGTTGCACATCAAACAACTTACCTCCATGGCAAATGCCCAACCGATTCCTGTGGTGGGTGCCCATAGAGCATTTCCTCCACAGCCTGCACAACATTTGATCAACTAGTTTAGGAGAGGGGGGCGTGTGATGTACCTGCGATGCCCATCTCTCATGCTGCAGATACCAGTTTGCCAACCAGACTCACCATGATCAAAACCATGTGTAACTGCAGTAATTGTTTAAGTGTCAAGGTACCATGGAGTCAATGGCCCTCATTACGAGTTTGGAGGTAAGGTACGGCCCTTACCGGCATGGAGCAAATACTGTGTCCGTGTTGCCACAAGGCCGCTATTAGAGGGCGATTAGGAGTACGCGGGCACGAGCTTTGCACCATGCCTGTAACGACCTTTCCGCCATGCCGTAAAAGGACGAAAAATCGCCCTTACCGGCATTGTGCGAAGCGCAGATAGCTCCACCGCCATCCAAGCCATCAGCATTAGCGGTGACCGCAATTAGCGGTCATCGCTAATAAGCGGAACCGAAAGTAGCGTCATCGCACAGGAACGGGTAAGAGCACGGTGGCCATCTTTAAAAACACAATCCATTACCATCCTCTGTAACCAGGAGCCATCTCACCACCACACCTCTACCACACCTGTACCACTACCTGCAGCATCTCACCATGCCCAAAGCACTCAAAAAAAGTGCAGAGCGCTTGCGCAAGGAGCGCTTCTCACCAGAGGAGCTGAATATGCTGGCCGAGACGCTGCAAGAACATGCAGATGTTTTATTCTCCACCAACATGTCTCAACCTGCACAGCAGCGGAAGAAGGAGATATGGGCGGAGGTGGCGCAGAAGGTGAGTGCCGTTGGCACCACCCCCCGCACACCTAAAGATGTCCAGAAGCGCTGGGATGACCTGCGCTTATGCGTGCGGAACATCCTCTCGACCAACCGCAAGCAGGCGATGGCAACAGGTGGAGGTGCGGACTCCCCCCATTAAGATGCAACCCTGGGAGGAGATCTGCGCAAGCACCATTGGGATGGAGGCTATTGAGGGAGTGGGGGACATGGAGCGAGGAGCCCCGTCATCGGCCGATGCAGGTAGGTGTCCCAAATGAAACACTGCAAAGACCAACACGATGATGTCCCCCTGAACTGACAGTGCAATGATAGAAAGCAGGGTCCACCAGACACATATTTGCAAGACTGCCTACAGGCAGTGTACAGCACCATCTTGTCCACATGCATGATGCACCCCATATATGCCTCGTCCCAGACGCATCCCTGCATCACCCTCCCAAAAGCCAAGCAACCCGTATGTCACTACCCCAAAGCCAATCAACTGCCATTCCATATCAATGCAGCTACCCCAATGCATGCCTGATGCATGTAGACCCATCACTAATCCTCTCCCTCTCTTGGTCCCCCACAGGCACGCCATCAGGCAGCGATGACCAGGATCCCAGGGAGGATGCTGCAACACTACACAAGAAGGCCAGGGGCATGGAGGGAGAAAACCGCCCCTCTACATCAAGGGGAAGAGGGCAACCTGGACAAACGCGGAAGGGCAAGACAACCTGAGAACCCACAGCACCAATGTGCACTACAGCCCCCACCACAGCAACCACACCAGCCACCAACATGGCTGAAGGCACTGTATCGGCTGCCAGCAGTACTGTGAGGGAGACAGCTGCCACAGCAGCCGTGTCCGATGACGAGGCAGATGTTCTGCCACATGGCACAACCACTGCTACAGGCCCCCGCATTCACCACACCTCTCCCCATCCAGCATACACAACAGCAACAGCCATGAGCTGTCTCCTGAGGAGTCATGGCCCGGTAGTTTCAGCCCCACGCCAACCATGCATGATGAACCAACCATGTCAGTAGCATCTCATACATCCACCAGTGTCCCAAACAGCCAAGAGGGGATCAGGGCTATCCAAAAGCGGCAGGAGGAGTTGACAGGGCTGTTGACACAGCACATCACGGAATGTGGCCGCGCAAGGGATGAGATAAGGGAATGTGCTTCATCCCTCAAATCTGCAATTGAGACCTCCTCAAAAGACATATGCAGTGAATTGGCAGCAGTACGGCAGGTCCACTCCCAAATGGTGGCAGCAACGGAGGCCATGCATCTGGCACAGGTGGCAGAACAACCTGGGACATCCTCCAATGCCAGCTCCACTAAGTCCAGCCCCATGCGTAGGTCTGGGCGGAACCTGTGCAGGTCGGACAGGGGTCCACCTCCTGCCGGAAGAGGAGAAGGGCTGTAGGTTCAGCCAGGCATTCTGGTCACATGTATATTTATGGTGCATGCCAGTGCACAACATGTGTGGGGAAGTTGAGGGGCGAGTGTGAGGGGGGGAGAGGGTGTGTGGGGAAGTTGAGGGGGGAGTGGGTGTGTTGGGTGGAGGGCTTGTGCACTTGATTTGTTACATAATCGGAATACACCTGTTGTGAAATCTGAATTCACATGTGCGGACATTGCTTATTGTGTACGTGTGCTTTATTGGTGAACAGTCTACAGTGTCCATGTCCCTCACACACCCAGTGCCCTGAGTTCCGCCTCCATTTCATACTCCCCATCCATGTGTGCTAGAAACATTGGTCAATCAGAGTGACACATGTCACGTCCCTCCTGTGCATCGCTGCCTCCCTGAAGTGCAGCCCCATCTCCACCCTCCTCATCCTCATCGTCCGGTGGTTGCAGTTCAGCGTCAGGGGGCAGAGGCACATTCCGTCTGATGCACATATTGTGCAGCATGACACATTCCATGACGATCTTGCCCACCTTCTCATGGCTGTACAGGAGTGCCCCACCAGACCTGCTGAGGCAGCGAAACCGTGCCTTTAAGAGGCCAAATGTCTGCTCAATCACCACACAGGTATGTGTATGCGCACGATTGTAGTCCTCCTCGTGCCTGTTCTGCGGGTTCCGGACTGGGGTAAGGCGCCATCTCTTCAAGAGATAGCCTGCATCCCCTGCATGTGGGCAACTGTAGTATCCTAAGTGTGCTATGCACAATATGTGAGACACTCTAATCTCGAGGGGACTGCGCGTGAGACTGGAGTGAACAAGGGAGGATTCCATAATGGAATACGGACAGTGGCAGTTGGAGAAGAGCAGGAGAGAAGAGAAGCCAGCAGTGCATGTCCCCTTATGATAATATATATATCTTCATAAAACAGTATTAAATATATATCAATAAACATATATTTATCAGCCCCATTAAATGTCACATTTACTTCAATGGCGACGAGGATGATGAAACTCAGTGTGGCCGTTGAGATGGATCTCCGGCCACGGAGGAGGTAGGAACGATGATTGTGATCGGAGTCATTCACCGCCGAGACGCTACACTTTGAACTCTTTAATCCAGCGTCTGGAAAGCATCGGCAAGAACATCCACACTTATTTTGTTTACATCCGTTTCCTTCACTCCCGAAACATTTTACGGCCATACCGCGTCCAATGGGAAGCGCAGTACCAGAAAGAGCAGTACCGTCCAATGAAAAACATTGTGCAGCGCTTAAATATTGACGGAGAGGAAGTGTCACGCTTCAGTGGGCGGGTCCTATCAGCGACAATAAATCTATGCCGCAGCGATAATAGGCGACTTCCAATACATGTTACGTCGGACGTAACACGAAATATTCAAGTACTGTATTGATTCATTACTTGTTTTCTTTCAGGATGATGTATTGGTCTGTGCCAATAATCAGACGGAACATGATTTGAGACTCAATAGAGTACTACAGAAATTATACCAGGCAGGCCTGGTATTGAGTAGTGTCAAGTCAAAAATAAACAGAAAAGAAATTGAATACCTAGGACACATAATATCTGGAGTGGGCATCAAACCAAAGAAGGACTTGGCGGAATCCATTAAATCGATGTTGGTACCGAGTAACAAGGAACAGCTCAGAACATTCCTTGGGATGGCTGAGTACTATGCTAAATTCATAGAGAACTACTCAGACCACACAATAGATTTGAGAAAAATATTGAAGATAAACAAGAAATTTGTGTGGAATAAAGCAAGCGATAAGGAATTCTGTTTCATTAAAGAAGCCCTGGCTAGAGCCCCAGCTTTGCAGAGTTTTGTGAGAGGAAGGAGGACTGTAATCACAACTGATGCAAGTGAAGTGGGGCTTGGTGCATCTTTGACGCAATACCATGATGGACAGGAATTTGTTATTGCTTTTGCTTCCAGACTTTTGAAAGGAGCGGAAAAGAACTATGCCACTATTGAGAAGGAAGCCCTGGCATTAAAATTGTCCACAGAGAAGTTTCAGAATTTTGTGTGGGGAGTACAGTTCAAGATACATACAGATCACAAGCCATTGGTTCAAATATTTAATGCCAAGGGTCTCGACAAAGTATCTAGTAGAATCAGGAAGTGGGTGTCCAGACTTCAAGAATTTGACTTCAAAGTTATACACATTCCGGGATCAAAAAATGTCACAGCGGATTGTTTATCTCGCCTAACTGTTCAAGAGGAGGATGATGATGATGATTCCGAAGAAAACGAGCTGGTTTGTGTAGTTTCAGATCAAGCCATTTCTGAACAAAATTGGAAAGATGAAATGGAGAAAGATGAAACGTTGATGGAAGTGGCAAGAAATGTTGAGGAAGGAAGATGGAGGAAAAACGAGGTGTTCTGTTCAGAAGTCAAAGCATTCTGGGATCTTGTCACGGCTCGCTTCCTTCGCTCCCGTTCCCGCCACTTGGGGGCATGTTTTGGGGTTTATTCCCTACTGGACATTTCCTCCGGACCTTATGCTACAGTGCTGTGATGAATTGGGAGCGCTAAAACCTTATTTTCCAAGTTACTTCCCTTCCGGATCCATTCCAGGTTTTTGGCAGCCAGCATGCTACTTTAATCTAATGACTATGCTTCCCAGAATACCTGGCTCACTGCTTCACCTCCTCCCTTGCAGGACAAGGTTGGGTGGAGGATAGGCAACACCTGTGGCTGCAGGGACAGCAGGCGGCACACCTGAGGGGTGTGCTCGTTAAGCAGCTTTAAAAGCCTCAGTTTGCTTCAGTCCAGCGCTGGTCATTGTTGCAGTGTTCCTTGTTCCTAGCTTTTGTGCCTAGTTCCTAGTTCCTGTTTCTTGTTCCTCTGCCCTGGATTTCGGATTTATGTGCTTAATTGATTTCTGCTTTCTGGATTTCCCTTTCTGTCTTCCTCTGTCTGCAGGCAGCCTTTCTCTGTGCTTTACCCTTTGATGCAGCCCAATTTGCCTGTGTTCTCTGTTTCTTTGATGCTGTACTTTGCTATTGAAAAACTTGATGCATTAGTCTTTCCCTTTATAGATTTAGCTTGCTGCCTTTTCTCCTTGGATGGGTGGGAAAGGTTTCCTTTTGTGATATCATTTTCCCTGCTCCTGATCCTTACTTTCTATTGGGATCCATTCCATGTTTTCCATTGCACTTCTGCATTTATTTCCCATTGATTATTAGGTGTGGGGTGCTGTTGTAACTAGTCCCTGTGTGAATGCCTTTTGTTTTCCTCACTATTCTATAATCACAATTCCTACTTGCCCCTTGACTTGGGTCTTATGTTAGTTATACTCCACCCCTTGCTGTTATAGCCTTCTGGGTCCCTGTTTGATCAACTGGGTTCGTGGGTTTACTGACATTCAAGTGGTCTTTACGGTCCTTGTGAGTACTGTTTCTAAGTTCCTTATTCAGTATCATCCAGAGTGTCAGCTCACAGATCCTGTCCTTGCTTGCCCTCTACGTGGGTTTAGCGCTATCAGTATCTGTAATAGCATAGTGGGTAAGGATCCTAGTTCTGTCTTTAATTTTGATCCAGATTCTATGTCCGCACAAGCCTTAGCAGCGGAAAACAACACACTTCTAGATTTATTACACACGAGTACCTCTGTTGTTGAACCCCATGATTCCGGTTGTGCTTTATCTCAGATTGAACAGTTTCATGATTCAAACATAGAGAATGGAGGGGTTCCTTGCATATCTTCTGTTTTCAGCCCTCAGTCTACAGCTTACTCCTCTGCACAAGTACTTACTGTAGTCCCTAATGCCAAGAGGTCTGATGTCAATAGTCTGCTTAAGGGAAACACAGACCAAGTCGGTAAGAGAGAGTAAAGATCACAAAACCTGCAAGCAGTAAATGACAATGTACAATCAGTGCACATCCGGATGGTTAGGCAGGATCCAGCCCTGATGCCACCATGCCTTCTCCTGTGCCTACTGATAGGGATGTACAGTTAAGGCGGGGCATGCTAAAAGCTGAACTTGAGGAGTTAAAACAAGAATACATTACTTTACAAGAGGAGAATAAAACCTTACAGTCTTTTCTGAATATACCTCAAACTTTATCCGTTGATGAAGTGAATACTGTTCAGTCCCTGAGTGCAGAGATTTTTGTAGGTCATGATACTTGTCAATATGTAAAATCTATTGGGAGTGAAAGTCTTTTTTCTAGCACAGCACTTATTCAGGGCACAGGTTCTGACAATTGTTCTACCGTTTGTCAGGAATTGCTGTTAGCTGAAGATTTACAAGCCACTCCTTTACCTAAGATTTCCTGTGTAGCAGTTTGTCATAATTCTGAGCTTGAACACATACATGCTTCTGATTTCCAAACACAATCCACAATGGTGGCATACACTGAATCAGTCACTATTGTAGGCTTAGGTTCTGGCCTTGATCTAGCTGATGAGACTGAAGTAGACATTCAAGCTGATGTGGAAAACGATGCTACCTCTGTGTTCGCTCCTCCTTCTGCCAATTTTTGTCACAACGAACAGTCAAAGACAGTACAGAATTCTTGTTTTGATGGACTCATTTCACAGTATACTGAACCAAAGACCCGGCAGTCGATTCCTGAACTGTTGATTGTTAATATGCCACTTTCAGAAGCTAAGACAGAGGAATGGACATTTGACGAAATCCGGATTAACAGAGACTTTACTATGGTGATTCCTCTGGTTGATTTTGACTTCTACAAAGGAAGAAACTCTGTGTCATCCACTAAGGAGAGGGACGGCATGGGTACAGCTCAGTCTTTGGTTACTGGTGCCAAGGAGTCAACCGCCCTAAAGGTGCTTTCCATTCCTGAGCCACAAATGTGTCTGTCGACTTCTGGGACTTCAGTCTGTCCTCCTACAAACATTGACTCTTCGATTATCCAGTCCACGGCTCTGCAGTCATCGTTAACACACGTGTCTTCAATCAATGAACAATTGCTATGTCTGCCAGTCACTCAAGAGCCTTCACCATGTATGTGGTCAGAGCCAAAGACCTTGACAAGTTTGTCTTCAGTTAACGAGACGGCTCCAGCTTGCATGCCCTCAGCCTCAGAATTTCCTCTGGCATGCCTGTTTTCGGCTACAGTGACTCATCCAGCGGATTATCCTTCAGCCATGGAGCCTCCGGTAGCACATCCTGAGTGCATGTCTTCAGTCCCAGAGCCTACTCCTAGTTTGGCTTCAGTTCATGAGAGACCTGTATCCTGCTCAGCCTCGCTGCCAATATCGGAGGTGCACCTGTCTACTCTGTCTGATCATGTTGCATATTCTTCTACTTCAGAGTTACCTCCTGAATCCCAACCATTTATTATGGATGAACGTCCAGCATGCCCTTCTTATGCTTCAGGGGGATCACCAGAATGCCTGCCTTTTACACAAGTTGATTCTCCCAACTGCTTGACTGTAGCATCAGCGCCTCCCGAATATGCAACATCTGAGTCTGAGACTTCTGCCAGCTCTCTCTTCAGAAACATCAAGCTGGATCACGACTCGGGAGGGCCTTACATGCGAGGCCGTTGGACTTGCCTGGAGTGTTACGAGAGAGAGACGGATACCATCCGCCATGGCCCAGTCACCGAACAAGTAGCCGACCAGGATAGCGGGCTGGACGGTTCGCATTTGGGGGCCGGTTTGGATCAGCCGCTTGACAGCTTTCTTGTTGCCGGATCCCACATGAGCCTGAGGGAGGGGACGGG
Organism: Ambystoma mexicanum; assembly: GCF_040938575.1. Taxonomy (NCBI): domain Eukaryota; kingdom Metazoa; phylum Chordata; class Amphibia; order Caudata; family Ambystomatidae; genus Ambystoma; species Ambystoma mexicanum. Next base: position 612,213,982 of record NC_090925.1, on the reverse strand, counting down.
CACGGCCCCCCAGCTGCAGCACCAGTCGGGTGCAAGTAGCCAAAGGAAGGGTATGACTGCTGCAGTTCAAGATGTGCCTGTTATTGCTCCTGCTGCGAGTGTGCCTGATGTACCAAGTACTGCGTCTATCACTCCTATCGGTATGCCAAACGTCCCTGCGGTTGTATCCCACGTGCAACAAGGTGGCTACATGACTGACACCAGGAGTGCCAGCCTCGTACAACCCATTGGACTTCCAGGCCTCCAAGGCATGGAACAGATGCAGTGGAACCTTGGTCACCCTCAACCACAGGCCTTTACCCAGATGGATGATGGGAGAAGATCCGAACCTCTACCTCGGCCGCCACCTTCTTTTTCTGAACATGAACATTTCCTGAAACCTGCTATTTTCTCACCTCCTGTGTGTCCGCTCTCGGCAGGGAGGCTACCAGAGCATCTACCATTGTCTAAAGCATGTTGCATCAGCCTGCCTCCCTCCTCAATGATGTATGAGTGTTCGCTCCCAGTGTCTGAGCTTCCTGGACCTTCCAACTCTGCTTCGGGTCCTGCAAGTCCTTCATGCCTTTCTTCGACCCATGAGTCTCTTCCTCACCGAAAACCTGCCTATGGCTCTTCTAGACTACGGCCTGATTCTATTCATTCCAGTCCTTCTGCTTTTGCCCGCGGGTCATCATTTCCGTCAGTGCCACCTCTGAAGACAAAGCGCTCCTGTCATCGAAGGAAGATGTTTTGTGCGGGTGACGGTCGCCTGGAGTCGGCCGTGGGAGGGGGTATACTGTCACGGCTCGCTCCCTTCGCTCCCGTTCCCTCCACTTGGGGGCATGTTTTGAAGTTTATTCCCTACTGGACATTTCCTCCAAACCTTATGCTACAGTGCTGTGATGAATTGGGAGCGCTAAAACCTTATTTTCCAAGTTACTTCCCTTCCGGATCCATTCCAGGTTTTTGGCAGCCAGCATGCTACTTTAATCTAATGACTATGCTTCCCAGAATGCCTGGCTCACTGCTTCACCTCCTCCCTTGCAGGACAAGGTTGGGTGGAGGATAGGCAACACCTGTGGCTGCAGGTGCAGCAGGCGGCACACCTGAGGGGTGTGCTCGTTAAGCACCTTTGAAAGCCTCAGTTTGCTTCAGTCCAGCGCTGGTCATTGTTGCAGTGTTCCTGTTGTGACTGGTCCCTTGTTCCTTGTTCCTAGCTTTTGTGCCTAGTTCCTAGTTCCTGTTTCTTGTTCCTCTGCCCTGGATTTTGCATTTATGTGCTTAATTGATTTCTGCTTTCTGGATTTCCCTTTCTGTCTTCCTCTGTCTGCAGGCAGCCTTTCTCTGTGCTTTACCCTTTGATGCAGCCCAATTTGCCTGTGTTCTCTGTTTCTTTGATGCTGTACTTTGCTACTGAAAAACGTGATGCATTAGTCTTTCCCTTTATAGATTTAGCTTCCTGCCTTTTCTCCTTGGATGGGTGGGAAAGGTTTCCTTTTGCGATATCATTTTCCCTGCTCCTGATCCTTACTTTCTATTGGGATCCATTCCATGTTTTCCATTGCACTTCTGCATTTATTTCCCATTGATTATTAGGTGTGGGGTGCTGTTGTAACTAGTCCCTGTGTGAATGCCTTTTGTTTTCCTCACTATTCTATAATCACAATTCCTACTTGCCCCTTGACTTGGGTCTTATGTATTTAGTTATCCTCCACCCATTGCTGTTATAGCCTTCTGGGTCCCTGTTTGATCAACTGGGTTCGTGGGTTTACTGACATTCAAGTGGTCTTTCCGGTCCTCGTGAGTACTGTTTCTATGTTCCTTATTCAGTATCATCCAGAGTGTCAGCTCACAGATCCTGTCCTTGCTTGCCCTCTACGTGGGTCTAGCGCTATCAGTATCTGTAATAGCATAGTGGGTAAGGAGTTTGCCGACTTTCCTTTCAGTCATAAGGAGGTTCTAAGTGCTTACCCCACATCCCTTTTCATATATTGGTATTATTGTTTCACTCTATTTTCACTCCTGGGTTTTAGTATACACGAGTCTTGGGTATTGTATCCACGTTGTTAGATTCAAAGTTGTTCACTGTGCGATTCCGTGCACATTTCCCTTGCCATATTCATTCTCCTGAGCTGTTCGTTGCTCGTTTTGTGAACAAGCTGGGTCGAAGTTAAGAGCAGGATAATTGAATACTACCAAGCCTGCATTTCTTCCTATTAAGGGAAAGAGCATTTAGAGTGCTGTAGATAGCACACTGGATAGAGCTAGCAGGACAATATTGAAGACATCCAGCCCCAGTGGGAGTCATGAGTAAGTAATGTTTTTTGCTTACTTAAACAAGATGTGTAGGAGATTTTTACACATGGACATTCCACTGAGGTTTTTGTATTTTCGTTTTGATGTCTTTCAGGTATATATAGCCTGAAGGGTAAATGAAGTCTTCAGAACCAAGTGAAAGGATACAGTATTGATGGAGTAAATCTGGATGGCATAAGTCTAGAATTATATGGTAAGATGCCTCCATGAGGAAAACAAGGGCTTTTGAGCTCATAGTTATGGGTAATAAGAATCTAATACGTGTATATATTGTGTATTAGGACAGAAGATACAGGAACACAGGCATGAAGTCCTTCATTAATTGGATATTTGCCTTAATTTAACCAATCGAGGTTGAAAGAAGACTCCGGGATAGAGAACCCTCGAGTCAGGAAGGTATGTTATTAATAACATTTTCTTCACCCTTATGGGGATAAGGGTTAAAAAGTTAGCATAATCAATGGACTAACATTGTGATAAGAGAGAGTAATATAGTGCCTCCTTTATATTAACAGGGTATACCGACTTCTAAAAGAAGATAGAATTTTGGAAATGTGGTTTCATCTTGAATAAGATCTACACAAGACACTACACACCCCTGAAGAATGTCCTACATTGTTGTGATAATGGGACAGAAACTTGTACAAGTTGGGTTTTTGGGAAACTAAGAACTGAATTAGCCAAAAGTGGATTTCGAAGAGAGGGGACTCAGTGTGATTGGGTCATACGGGTTGACCAAAAGATCAAATTTGAGACTAGAACCGATTGAAGCTGAATTATTTGTGTGGTTTTAGAATTGATTGTTTGTTCCATGTGATATGATCATTTTTTATGATGAATTTTCTATTTTTAAAATGAATTTTGTACGACTAATAAAATTTATATCTATTTTTGCCTAAAAATTTATCTGTGAGACAGGATACCCATGTAGGGTGATAAGATGATACCTCCTACCAATCTGAGAGAGACGATAATGCATCTAGGCCACGATGGTCACCAGGGCATAGTAAAGACAAAAAGAAGAATCAGAAATACATATTGGTGGCCTGGTTGTGATCGTCAAATAGAAGACCGGATAAGAAAGTGTATCCTTTGCTCAAGTAGCGATAAAATATGCAAGGGTGCTAGTTATCCGATGGCCGTGAGAGAAGTTCTGGAGAGTCCGTGGAGTAAAATTGCTATGGATGTGATTGGTCCTATATGGAGTGATGGTTGTTCAACGTTTGGGTTGGTGGTCATTGACATGTTAACCAGATGGGTTGAAATCACGTTTTTGCCACAGGTGACTACACGGAATGTTATTGAGTTCCTAGACGAAGTATGTGAAAGGGAAGGTTATCCTCAAAAGATTCTCACAGACAATGGTTCCCAGTTTAAATCCAAAGAACTAGAGAGATATTTGAGTGATAGGTCTATTACTCACAAATGTTGTGCTATTTACCATCCTCAGGCCAACGGTGTTGTGGAACGATGTACCAGAATAATCAAGGATACCATGAAGTTGGCCTGGGCGAATGGTAAAGATTGGAAAAGGGCTGTTAAAGAGACTTTATTAGCTCACAGATTTACACCTCACAGCACAACGGGGGTCTCTCCTTTTGAGCTGAGTAGAGCTAGAAAAGCGAATACCAAACTCTATCCAGGTTGGATGAGTGCTGTGGTAGGTAATGAAATCAATTTGGATGGAGTGAAGGAGAATATACTACAGAGTCAATTAAATAATAAGATATTGCATGACAGAAAGTATTTCAGGAACGGACCAGGACCATATGCTGGCTGTCTGGTAAGGATCAAACTTCCAGTGACATTGAGGAAAGATGGATGTCATTGGTCTAAGCCTATTAGAGTGGCAGAGGTATTTTCGCATGCTGTGAAAACGAAAGATGGCAGAGTATGGAATAATGAAATAGTGATGGTGTTAAGGGATGAAGAGATGGATAGTGAGATCGATGGAAGGTTTGAGAAGGGTGAGGAGAGAAGTGGAGAGTATGATGGAAGAGGTATAAGTGGTGGAAGTGAGTGGAGTGAGAATAGGAGAGATGGTTTAAGATGTGGTATGTCTTCCTTGGCGAACTACTCAGATATTCTTCGGGGTGGTACTGAGAAGAAGTCCAAAGCTGGAAGAAGCTACAGACGACCGAGATATCTTTCAGACTATGTGAATCAATAGACTTGATGTTGTTCCGTAAGGAAGGTGGATGTGTAGTATCCTAAGTGTGCTATGCATAATATGTGAGACACTCTCATCTCGAAAGGACTGCGCGTGAGACTGGAGTGAACAAGGGCGGATTCCATAATGGAATACGGACAGTGGCAGTTGGAGAAGAGCAGGAGAGAAGAGAAGCCGGCAGTTCATGTCCCCTTATGATAATATATATATCTTCATAAAACAGTATTAAATATATATCAATAAACATATATTTATCAGCCCCATTAAGTGTCACATTTACTTCAGCAACAATGATTATGTGTACGTCCTCACATCATATAGGACCTGTATCAATGACACCATAGCATGCATTCATTTCCTGTATGCACCCACAGATCCATGCATGAATAGGGACACGTGATGTGACTGCTATGTGTGTATTCCTCTTACAGACAGGTGTGCGTGCCATCATCTAGTGGGCCCGGGGGGCGGGGGGCAATTCCTTGTGAGTGCTCATGCACTGTGGTAGTCCACGATGTTTGTTCCCATGATCTGGGTGATGTGCAGTGATATGTATGTTACCATCCTGTCAACGTTGATGGCAGCGTCATGATGATCTCACTATGCTTGACAAATGGTGGCATGCTGTTTTGGTGGACCTCTGTGTTGGTGTAAGGGTGTGTTCATGTATTTTGCCCTCATGTGGCTCCTTTGTACGCAGTAATGGAGACCTGTCCTTTTTGATGATGGTATTTGGTGCTGTACATTGGCCATCCTAATTGCTTGTCACTGCATTGTGCTGTGGGGGCTACGGTCTGATTATGTGCAGTGTACATGTTGATGGCTATGTAATGGTTGTTGCACTGCATCATTTTTGTGGTAGTGCAGCTTACGTCTTGCATTTTGTGGTCAGGTGTCAGGTCAAGTCTGGCCTGCTTTGCGGTATGAGCATGGTACATCCTCTCAGGTACTCTCAGCCAGGTGACGTATGCATCTCTCCCCCCCCCATCTCAGCCAGGTGACGTATGCATCTCTCCCCCCATCTCAGCCAGGTGACGTATGCATCTCTCCCCCCCATCTCAGCCAGGTGACGTATGCATCTCTCCCCTCAATCACCTACCCACATCGCATTACCATGAGCCTGACATGCAACTCACCGAGAAGCCAGGATCTCTGCCCTGCATGTCGCTCCATGTAGCGTGGTATCGTGGAGTTCCGCAAGACCATTGAATCATGGGTTGATCCGGGAAATTGGGCACAACAATGTGTGATGATCTTGTTTGAGTCACATACCATTTGCACGTTGATGCAGTGGTATGACTTACGGTTGCCGTACACTACCTCCATGGCATGTGGGACCACCAATTCGACATGGGTGCAGTCGAAGGCACCAATGCAACCAGGGATACCTGCCAGTGAATGGAAACCAACTTTGGTGTTGGAGATCTCCTGGGCTGTCCTTAGTAGGTAAATGTGGTCGCCTGTGTGCTTCAGGAGGGCATTGAGCACTTGGTTCAACATATGTGAGAATAATGGTTGTGATATGCCATGCATGTGACCCACTGTGTGCTGGTAGGTGCCTGTGGCCAGGAAGTGGAGCACAGACACTACCTTCAGTAGAGGTGGGATGGCGGTGCGTATTTCAATCAGGCTGACGATGTTGTCATGTATCATGTCCACAATGGTGCTGATGGTGTCCCGGTCCAGACGGTACAGGGTGTGGATCTGCTCAGGGGTTAGGTTGAATGGACTGGCTCGGATGCAAGGGATTGGGGGATGCCTGCGTGGTACCACTGGCTGCACTGGTGGGGCATGCTGGGCCATCCTCACCCTCCTTCTCCTCCTGCGTGTCCTCTGTGCTGCCTGTTGTTGTTGTTATTTTTGTTGCAGCAGTTCCACTGCAATCATGTCCTCCAGCCCCAGCATTGCTAGTAGTATTAGAATCATTTTGGTGTGTGACAGGGTGTGGGAAGGGGTGGGGTGTGCTCCTTTTGTGCTGGCCCAGTCTATATTGCCTCCACCTGTGCTGATTGTGTGCACCTGTGGCAGTTGGGAACACTACACATGGCCGTTTACGGGTGGTCCGCGATGCTGGTATTTACTCAATGCCGGTAAGGTACCTTTCAGGCTTCAGTAGGCCATTATTTGCACGTCCGCCTGCCTTGTGATGGCCTCCTGTTTTCGCCATGCTATTACACTCACCTGGTATCCACAGGGATGCCACCCAGCCGGGTTACTCACTGGTATGCTTCTCAGCTTTGCCCTGATGTGATCTGCAGGGAAGGTTCTGCCTGAAAATACAGGAGGACTGTGTTCAAGACTGATCGACTGGGGTAAGTATCCTCCCTCCACCCATGTATGCTTTCAGTCCCTCTGGCATCCTCTCCTCACCTTGTGGTAGAATTAGGCGTGCTCTCTGTCCTGCCTTCTTTGCAGGGGCGCGTTGTTTTTCATGGGCGATTGCTGTCCAGTTACTTCACTGAAGCCGGCCCGTTTGATATTGTTCAGGTAGGTCTTATTGCTGTTCTTTAGTTTTGTTGCTATCCTGCATGCCTTTCTTTCTTTAAAATGTCTCCTTTTTCTCCCTTAGGTATGCAGAGCTTCAGCGCGGCGAACTGGCTTGGTTGAGCCCCGCTGGTAAATGATGGCACATTAAGAGCGCTATGATGCGGTAAGTAAGCGCTATGCGCAGTGCTGCGAAGTCTTGCCTTTACTGACCCGTGTTTTCCTTCCTTGTAGGTCGTGGTGTTCTTCAGCGCGAGTGGAATGTCCGGAGTGGTGCCAGCCAAGAGGCGACCAGCCAGGTAAGACTTTTGAGCAGTTCGTAATTTGTAAATGTCTTTACAGCTTTCTTTAATGTTGCCTCTATCTTCCTCTTTCAGGTCGTTCTGTCCGGGAGGCGTGCAGATTCGAGGAAGCTGTTCTCAGTAGCTGCGAGTGTTTCAAGATGGAGACTGCAGACAAGATGCTGCTGCTAACGTTGTTCCTTTTGTCTCTTTGCAGGTTCTGCTTATCCGAGGTTCGAGGGAATAGCTGGACACGGTGAGCGTCACGTTGCAAGCTGCAAAGCAACACGAAGCATGTTCTGCAGTCAGGGTGTGGTTTATATAGCCCAGGTAAAGTAGTACCAGGGAAAGTAGTTTCAGGCCCGCCACACCCAAAACACTAGACCGCATAGGGACCCAAGCTATGTGGATGCCTCCATGTTGGCTGACAATACAATAAAGTAGTTCCCAAGCACATTGTTGTTCATAGTGTATGAGCCTGGCGCCATAGGTGCCAGGACTGGCCCCATGAGGGCTTTTGAAGAGAATGCCAGGCTCTAAAGGCCCGAGTCCTGATTCCACCTAGCCATTGGGTTTTCCAGAGGGGGTTTTGGGCGAGGGTCGTGATAATGCTGGTATTTCCGGCATGAAGGGACGCGTGCCCATGCCCATGCCGCTATTTGAGGCACCGTTAGTTACGGTGCCGCTAATAGCGGGTTGGTGGGTTGTAATGGCCCGGAGTGGTAAACGATGCCAGTAATCCTTTACCGGCATCGTTTATCCCTTACCACCAACCTCGTAATGACCCCCAGTGTCTTGAGATTCAGGTAGAGTACAATGACGACTGTGAAAAGCCACATGCCCAATACTGCTAGACTAATGTTAGTGCAGTGAGGAAAAATGTCTACTGAACAATGAAAAGGCCCTTTCACTAGGCCAACAAATTCTAGCAGCGGTTTGTGAATGCCCCCATTTATACTCCGCTTACCTTACATACACATCTAATGGGGAGAAGGTAGGGGCATGTACATTCTTCATAAGTACCTGCCCAACATGACTGTGTTGGTTCAAACATCCATCACAATGCATTCTCCTCTACCCTGTCATGCAAGGATCACTGCCGTTTCACTTTTCTCTGTGCACTAGCAGCAAGCAAACACTACTTTTCACTTTTTTCTTTAAAGTCCACATACTCTTCTTTTGCTTTGTTCTATGGTGATTCTTACTACTCTTGATATTGACTAGGATGAATATACACGTTGCGATTTTGAGTGGAGTGAATACACCTTATTCCATGCTACGGTTCACTGAACAGAAGCCTGCTTTTGGGTAGGTTTGTGCACAAATCTATTTGTTGGAGAGGTAACCAAACAGTTCTTTTGAATTTTGTTTGGTGCAAGAATACTTTTTTTTTATAAAGACCAGAGTGAATTTTTAATTCTGTTTGCTGGTCGTTGGCTGGAAATCCACTTCATTTACTTTAGGTAGGATTTAGCTCTTACTATGGCAATTGCAGAAATGTGCTTTATGTGGGGTTGATGAATATTCTCTTTGCTTTTGGGTGTGGAGAATATGAATTTAGTTTGGCCTTACCCCTTCGTAATGTTCTTTCTACTGGATGTTCCTCTCACAGATTTCTCATCTATTCCATATCCTGCTTTGCAGTCTCAGGAAAAAAGAATTGACAGAAGAGGCTGCTGTGCAGCATCGAGTTTATGTCCCTCGACTGTTACCATTCCCGCGGCCAGACGTGAAGTTGATGACAGTATAAATAGCATGCACTGCCCCCGTTGCCCCAGTTCTTACTTTTTCCCTCTTCTGCACAGCTGACTTGAGGATTATATAACCCACATGAATGTTGGAAGAGAAGTATATTAATAATTGACCCACAGTCAGGGGGGTAGCCTGGGAGGGTGATGGGGAACCCGTGGGAGGAACAACCAGCAGTAAGAACGTTGCCTGGATTTTTCATGAATTCTGATTAGCTCATAATATTGCTATTCCAAAGCGAGCGTTCTGGCCCGAAAGGTGTCCAAACAGTAATGTTTTGAGAAAGTGTGTAGTGAGGACCAAGTTGCAGCATTGCAAATGTCCTGCACTGGTACACCTCTTTGAAGAGCCAAAGTAGTTGCCACTCCTCTGGTGGAATGGGCTCTTATATTTTCAGAGACATCTTTTCCTGCAATGGAGTAGCACTCTGAAATGCAGAGGATGATCCCACACAATTGTTTGTTCACAGCTTGGCCCAGCCTGTGGTCGGTATAACCAATGAACAGTTGGTCGGGGGGTGTGGCTAAATGGCTACGTGAGAGGACATGCTCTTGAGGAGCACCCATAGATCCGCCACAGATCCTTTGAAAAAACTAAGATTACTGGAGAAAAAGCATGCCGACAGCACACCCAGAGATGTAGGAATGTCCGGTGCATGCATCGAGCGATGCGTGAGGCTGATCAGCGGCAAGCAAGGGAAGCCACAGCCACAGAAAAGAAGCTGGGCACCCGGGATTGGGAGATGGGCAAAATGGCGGACCGAGGACAAAGAGCCATAAACTGACCGCAGTGTCGCGGCCGTACGCGCAGGTTGGTGCAGCCGCGATTGAGCCCGCTGCGGCTTTGTGTGATGTGTGGAGCCCAGCCCGTGAGCAACATAAGGACCAGGGAGAGCCTATCGGACCAAGAGACGGACACCGTGGCCCGAGACGAAGATAGGAGTGACAGGGGCTCCCTGCTTACATCGATTGCGGGACACTGTAGGGGGCTGAAGCGGATCGCCCCTGGCGGCGCTGCCGCCACTGAGCACAGTGCGGCGAAGCGACTGGCACTGTGCTCTCCGAGCTTTGCAGTTGAATTCCGAAGCGCCTGACGGAGCGGAGGCCGCGCGTTGGCGGAGCTCGGGGGGGCTGGACAAGGCAAGAGGTGCCAGCCCCTACAGCGAACCGGATCGCCGAGTGGACAGTGCCGGAATCAGTCTAGGACGGCCGCGGAGAGGTTTAAGCACAGCTAGCTCCAGCGGGGGCTCTGACTGGCCGTGTTGTGACCTAACACACCGGAGAATGGTGTAGGGAGACCAGAAGTGGAGGTCTCTCCGGACACTGGGGCTCCATTGGATGGTCGGAGTGCCCCGAGGGTTGCACCCAGCTGGGCTCCTCGGCGGCACATAACAGGAATGAAAGGAAGCACATTCAGCTCTAGAATGCGTAGGTGAGCATGGCCCCCCTACATAGGGCGGCGTCCGCAGCAGCTGAGGAGTTGCCGCTGTCGAATACAGGTTGGAGAAAGGGGAAACCTGAGCGCCTGGGCCTGTGGACGAAAGAGGGTTGCACTGGAGCTAGAGACATCTACACGGTGCCAGGGCCTCCACGCAAATAGCCAAGCAAAGGCGAGAGATTAACAAGCCGCCTAGACGAGGTCCAGGTTCTGAAGGACCCCGTTACCAATTGAACGTGGCAGAACAAGCAGCTCACTCCAGGACATATGCCAAACTCCAGAGAGCACACAGAAGGTAGCCCGTGCCGACACAGGGTTCGGAAAAGGCGTTAAAGACACTACTGCAGGCCAAATAGCCGAGGGGTCCTGTCGGGTCCCGGAGCAGAAGTGTGTGGAACCAGCGAATTCGCCCGACCACCAGTGACTGAGAGAATTACAGCGTAAGCCTGTGGAATAATACTGAGCTGGACCTGGCACGTGGGAGGACACAGCCCATTCCAGGAGCGCAGCAGGCATTTGGCCCATACCCCAACACGGTCGAAGTGGACCCTAAACATCAGGAACAGTCCGACACTACGCAGACCTTCAAGCGAGAAGTTGCTGTGCTGGCCCACACCTAGTTGGTGCAGCACGATGTCTAACAAAACTGTAAGACTGAAGAGCAAGCAGCCCACGCTGGATGACTACGCCAAGACATCGCCAGGGGCAGAAGGGGCCAGGAGTAAGGACAAAACTACCACCGGGATTGCAGAGGCTCTGGGCACAATCCAGGAGGTGCTAGCTGCGATTGCGGACCTCAAAGTTGCTTGGGAGATTAAATTGGGGCTGGCCATGAACAAACTAAAGGTGGCACTGGACCTTAAGGTGGAGGGCGGTCCAGGAAGAGGTGAACCTACTTAGACAAGATGTGAGAACACTGGCGGAGTGCACCGGGGACATGGAAAAGAAGATGGCCCCGAACACGGCGGAATTCGCCGGCCACAAATCGGAACTTCATGCCCTTCTGCAGTGGGTGGGCAACCTAGAAAGCATAGCGGAAGAAGCAGAAGGACACGCCAGACGTAATAACATCTTCATCATTGGATTGCCAGAAGGAACTGAACGGCCTAATCCAATGGAATATGTAGAAACCATGTTACTGCAGGAAATAACTGGAGGGGTACTGACCCAGGGGTTTGCTGTTGAAAGGGCGCACAGGGCTCTGACGAGGAAGCCCCCTCCAGGAACCCCTCCCAGGCCATTGATTGCAAAGATCCTGAATTACCAGGATTGAGAAAAAATACTCAAATTCTTCCGGAAAGGTGGAACGATCGAAAGGGGGCCAGCGAAAATAACCGCATACCCAGACTAGACCTTGCAGGTGCAACACAGCAGAATGATCTTCGGAGCGGTGAAAAGAAGATTGCGGGAAACAGGCCACAGGTATATGCTGCTTTACCCGGCCAAACTGAAGGTGTTCCACAAGAACAAAACTTTGTTTTTTGAAACCCCAGAGGATGCCATGGGGTGGCTGGATATGCAGAGCCGCCCCCAAGAATCGGGTATCCAGACAGGAGCCGAAGAAGATAAGTAACATGCGGCTGTGGCACCCAGGGTGACATAGCACAAGACACTGGGACTAGAATATAGCATTAGATAAGGCTCACAGGGAATGTGCCATTTGGAAAGTATATGCTTGCAAGATCCGTTTGAACTGAATAATCCTAATCATATAAGCGGGAGCTCCCGGGAGACAACCTTGAACCCCCATAGCATTACGCTTAGTTAGGTCACTAGTAGTCCGGTGACACCCCGCAGGGTCCTAGTCCTCGGTGTTCCGAGGAGGGACAAGACGCGGGTGGGCCTGAGATCCAGGGATGGAGCTGGGCATTTGTTGGGCTTGGCAGGGAGGGGGGAGGGAAAGAGTTGTGTGCAGTGGGGTGTGGTTGGGGAAGGGAAGGAAGGGGAAATTGTTCGGGTTGGGAAGGAAGTGAGCCAGACTCCGAGTCATCGGGAACGACATAGGAAGCGGAGGGGAGAGGTAGGACATCAAGTCAATGGAGTTGGGTAACCTCAGAGTTGTGAACTGGAACGTGCGGGCGTCAATAGTTACCTAAAATGTAATAAAGTAATGATTTACCTCAAGAGGATGAGGATTGATATAGCCTTACTACAGGAAACCCACCTCACCAAAGAGAAACTGGAGGTGGTTAGGAGAAAATGGAAGGGAAGTGTCACGGGAGCCACATACTCAGCATATGCAAGAGGGGTGGTCATATGGGTGGCACCGCATTTGCCGTTTCAGCTGCTCTGGTCGACGACAGACCCGGAAGGTAGAATGGTGGTGGCAGAGGGACTCTTGGAGAACCGAGAAGTGAACATTATAAACTTATATGCCCCGAACCATGATACCGCAGCTTACATTAGGTCTTTATATAGTAAAATTAGCCCCCTGTTAGGCGGTGCGATATTGTGGGGAGGTGATTTTAATTGCACCCTGAACCCTGGGATAGATAGGTCAGATAGTAAGCAAGAAAAACCCACTCCAGCAGCCAAAGCGTTGGGGGCACTGTTGACAGACCTCAAACTGGAGGATGTGTGGAGATGGTTGCACCCAACAGACAGGCAATACTCGCATTACGCAGCGCCGCATGACCTGCATACTAGGCTGGATTATGTGTTCGCTGCCGCCGAGATAGCAGGAGAAATGGTGGGCGGAGAATATAAAGCCAGGGTGCTTTCGGACCATTCACCTTTGGTCTTGGAGTGGCGGCACCATCTCCCTAGGGCGCGTATCCTGAAGTGGAGGCTCAGAGCTGATGCCCTACAAGACCCAGGATTCCAAGAGGACCAAAGGGAGACCATCATGGAATATTTCAACATTAATACCGGCAGCACGTAATCAATGGGAACAGTATGGGAGGCATTCAAGGCGGTGGTGCGTGGGGTAGCTATAGCAGAATCCAGGGGGCTCCAAGGGGGTATAGAGCGAGAATTGCAGGAAACGGAAAGAGAGTTAGAGGACTTGATGCAAAGGGGGGGGACCACCCGGGAAGACAGTGCAAAAACAAGGGAATTACAAAAGGCTAGCAGCGAACTCTGGGATAGGCTATGTAAGCTGAATTATAAGAAATATATAGAAAGGCAACATGCGGGTGGAGACAAGCCGGGCAGACTGCTGGACTGGTTATACAAAAATGAGACACCCCGACCTGTGATTAGAGAAGTCAGGGATGCGGAAGACCTGATCCGCAATACCCAGGAAGGTGTAAACGAAGAGTTCCTCAGATATTATAAACGCTTGTATGAGGACGCAGGTGGAGACATGGGTCAAGAAATTCTGGAAACACTAGAAGATATAGGTCTTCCCACCTTAGACGACTTGGAATGAGCAGACTTAGAGACCCCAATCACCTCAGACGAACTGGAGACAGTGATCCAGCACCTGCCCACATGTAAAGCGCCTGGGTCGGACGGGTTACCCAGCGAATTCTATAAAGTGTACAGACAGGAGTTACTTCAGCTGCTGCTGGTCATGTTCAATGAGGCTTACGAACAGGGGGAGTTGCCAGAATCACTTCGAGAAGCGGTGATCATCCCGCTCTTGAAACCGGGCAAGCCGAATGCGGACAGTGGGTCCTACAGGCCCTTATCGATGCTCAACCAAGATAGCAAAATACTCACAGAGGTGCTTGCCAACAGGCTTAAGTGAGTAATTGGCAGATTGGTACACCCAGACCAAACAGGCTATGTCCCTGGCAGAAACATCACAGACAATCACAGGAGGCTACATCATATTATTGATCAAACAGAGAAAGACCCGGGTGAGCTGGCCATTGTGTCGCTGGATGCGGTCAAAGCCTTCGACTCAGTGAAGTGGCCATGGTTGATGGCGACCCTGAAAGGGTACGGGATAGGGCCGGGGTACATTAGATGGGTCAAGATGTTATACAGTTCCCCGATTGCAAGGGTTAAAACCGGAGCCATAATCTCAGATAAATGGCGACTCAGTAGGGGGACTAGACAGGGATGCCCCTTGTCGCCCATGTTATATATTCTTGCGTTGGAGCCATTAGCAATTTGCCTTAGGCAACAATACGGTGAGGTGGGAATTCGTACGGCAGGAAGCACACACTTGATATCACTGTATGCCGATGACATGCTTCTCTACCTGCGCTTCCTGGAAGAGAACCTGCGATATGTGTTGGAGGTGCTGGATCACTATGCCACCCTCTCTGGCATATCAGTAAACCCCGGGAAGTCCAGCGTGTTCCCCTTGGGGAGATACAAGAGTATTCCACTAGAAAAACTGCCCATTCTGCAGATACCCTGGCGGACCGAGACATTTCGATACCTAGGCATAAACATATACCACAAGATAGAGTTAGAGCGCAAATACAACACGGAGAAAGCAGTTGCAGGTATCAAAAATAGCATGGTGTTTTGTTCCAGATTGCCCCGTGCCATGATGGGAATAGCAGCATTGCTCAAGATGGTGGTTTTGCCCAGACTGCTACACTTTTTTGTAAATGTCCTGTACTTGATCCCCAAACGTTTCTTTGTCAGACTCCATGGCCTGTGCAGGGGCTTCATATGGCACAATTATAGGAACAGGGTGGCCCTTTGGAAATTAAAAAACCCGTGTGATAAGGGGGGTATAAACCTGCTGAATTTTGAATTGTATAACTTGGCGGGACAGCTGCTATATGTAACTAGGTGGTTGTCTGAAGAGGAATCAGCGGAAGCCAGGCTTCTGCAGGGTGGTTCTGCCCCATACTTCCTAAAAGAGACAGTGTGGCTGCACAAAACGAAAGTGTCAGAGATGGGGAGACTGTTGGTGCTGGGCTGGGAGGTCTGGCGTAGAGCATGGCGAACTGTGGGTGACCCGGACCCGCTCTCTCAGCAGGTCCCATTGGTGGTGCTATGTGGGGGAGACTCCCAACTGATTAAAGGGGTCCGCAGATACTGGAAACCGGTGGGCCTGGCCACTCTTGGAGACATATGGCAGGAGGGGGAGGCATTGGGATTTCAGAGATTAATGGAGGAGACCGGGGTGCATAAAGGCCAATATATTACTTACTCCAGGATTATGAAACAGGTGAGGGAAAGATGGCCCGAAACAGTACTAGCAGAAGAACCTGATGCCACCATAGAAATGATGTACGATGTCTCGGAGGGCGGGCACGTAATATCTCGGATATATGAGCTATTGAGTACGAAGGCGGGGAAGGAGCTGCTTCAACTGAGGCATGACTGGGAGGAGGTGGGGGAACCCATGACGGATGGACAATGGGATAGAGCCCAAAGGTACCACAAGAAGGTGTCTCGGAATGCAAGACTCCAGCAGATCCAACTATATGTCACCCACAGAGCATATTTGACCCCAGCAGTGGGGTGGTGCTTGACGTGGGGTCTGCTTGGGCATGTATGCTTGGGAGCTTTCCTAGGCCACGTAATCTAAAGCATATTAGCAAGATGAAAGACCTGGTTTATATCTTGGCCAAGTACAGAATTGAAATGTGCTGGAAAGCGGCCCACCGGCCTTGAGTAGAGATGTGGTGGGCAGACCTCCTGAAATGGGCTGAGGTAGAAACTGCGGCCTGGTATGAAGCAGTCACTAGGGGGGGGGAGAGGTGGGTCCCCTGATACCCTGGAGGCAATTGGTGACTTCGATGGCAAACCCCCACCAGGCCAAACACGAAACAGAAGACTTGGATGAGTTGATGATAATTGGGACACCTGAAGATGCTCAGCTGGATGGCACGGATACGACGGCTCGAGTTATTGGGGAGGGAGTGAGGAGGACAGAAGAGGGCATTTTATAATGTAATGTTTTAACATTGATCACAAACCTCCTAAATGGTTGTAATGTTTGGAGTGTTTGTTTAAAATAATAAAAATTGTTCAAAAGAAAAAACAGTTGGTCATCTTGCCTGACATTAGCCTTCCTAGAAATGTAGAAACCAAGAGCACTTTTTGGGTCAAGCCTGTGTAACATCTTTTCTTCCTTAGAAGGGTAATGAGGTGGATAAAATGCTGGTAAAGTTATTTTTTGTGTTAGCTGGAATTCACACACAACCTTGTGAAGGAAAAGGGACGAGCACTCAAAATTAGTTTCTCCTTGGAAAATATTGTAAAGGGTGGTTTACATAACAGGGCTGGCAACTCGCTCAATCGGCGAGCAGAGGTGATGGCTAAAAAAAGATTGTTTTCAATGTTAACCTAAGTGGACAAGAATGGAGAGTTTCAAATGGAGCTCCCATTAAGGTTAATACCAGGTTCAAATCCCACAACAGGAACACATTGGGGACCAGTTGGAGAGTGTTTGAGGAATTGAATGACAATTGGCATCTTAAAGTATGAGGCCTGCTCTAGCATGCGTTTGAAAATGGATAATGCCGCCAAGTTTGCTTGACGGTAGCCACCTGCAGCCCCTGATGGGCTAGGTGCAACAAAAAAGAAAGCAAGTGTATTGCAAGTGAAAGGATCAATATCTTTAGCTCTACCCCAGCTGCAAAACCTGTTCCAACAGCAGCGTTATAATGCTTTTGTTGCTGGTCTTCAGCTGAAAGCAACACCTCGATGACGTCTTCTGGGAGGTCCCAATCTTTGTATTTTAACCTCTCAGAAACCAGCCATAACGAGTTCTGGTTTGTGGATGAAAGAGACAGCCTCCCTCTTGTGAGAGTAGGGCCACTCTCTGGGGAAGACTGAATGGAGAGCAGGTTGACATGTCTAAAAGATCTGGGTACTACATCCTCTGGGCCCAATACGGAGAAATCAAGATCATGGACTTCCTCACTTCCTCAACTTCCTGATTACATGAGGTCTGACGGGGACTGGTGGGAAAGGGAACAGGAGTGGAAATTTACAGTCCACTATGAATGCATCCCCCAGAGCTCCTCTCTGAGGAAATTCCCTTGAGCAACAGGTCACGCTTCCTGTTGATACTGGACGCAAACAGATCTACCAAGACTTGCTGATCCAACTCCCAAATGGGGAATCATGCTCTGATTGCTCAGAGCATCTGTCGTATTCTCTTCTCCTGCTAGGTGAACAGCTGATAGCGAGACCCTGTTTTGTAGTGTCTAAAACAAGATCTGCATTGCGTCCCTGCACAGTGATAGTGACCATACCCCACCTCTTTTGTTGAGGTAATGCATGGCCACTGTGTTGTCTGTCATTATCAGGACATTCTTCCCCTATATGGACAGCAAAAAGGCCATCAGCGCCTTTCTGATTGCTCTCAGCTTTAATGGGTTTATGTGTAGCTTTCATTCTGATGGGGACCAAAGTCTGTTGATCATGAGATCAATCATGTGAGCTCCCCCTCCCATGAGGTGAGAATCTGTGAATACAGTTATTTCTGGCCAGAGTTGCCCGAAAGGTTCCCTTATCGCGTTCTCCTCGCAGGCCCACCACAGGAGATCCTGTGCGACCTTGCTCAGTACCTGAAGAAGGTCCATGATCCTACCTGAGAATTGTGACCATTGGAATCTGAGGGCCCACTGGAGGGGCCAAATGCTTATGTAGGTTTCTGGCACCAGGTAAATGCAGGATGCCATGATGCCCAGTAACCTCGGAAAATAGAATGCAGGCAGATGTTGGGCATTCTGAAATCCCGTTAACATCTGCAAGACAAGATATATTGAGCCCTCAACTCTTGAGGTAAAGCTTTTCCAGAGGAAGAGTCCAGGACCTATACAATAAATTAAAGCTTCTGAGAAGGTGCCATCTGGGACTTCTTGAAATTGAGGAAGAAGCCCAGTTTGTGGAGAGAGTTGCAAGTGCTATAGAGATGTACCAGAGCTTGTTCGGGGGAACAAGCTCAATTAGCCAATCGTCTAGGTATGGAAAGATGTGAATCCCTCCCCTCAGATTCGCTGCTTCCATCACCATGAAGTTGGTGAAGACACTTGAGTCACAGGTGAGTCAAAAGGCAGTACTTGAAATGGACAACGACTGCCAATGTAATTTAATATGGCATTTGTATTGCGCCTAATACCATTGGTATGGTTTGGGAATGCCCTCAGGGAACCTAAGTCCATGAAATAGGAGATTTGTCTGAGGAGTATAGAATGCGTGTGTGCATTCTAGCCAATACGAAGGTCAGTCGAGATGGCTTGTGGATGGGTGCTGCGAGTTTATATTGAGAGTATGTGAGTCAAGGAGACTCATTATATGTCCAGCTAGACCAAATTCTATCATGGGACTTAGCTGCATTCAAATGGCAGAGGTGGTGTGCAATGTATTTTCAATTGACATGGAGTGCGATACTTGCCCGAGTGTCCTGGAAGGGTTCTTGTTTCGTTTGTTCCTGTCCTGCTGGAGTCCTTTGTCTGCATTTCTTAGTACTTTGAGCATCTCATTTGCTGCCCCAGCCTAATTGGCAGGCTGTTAAAATAGCATGGGAGGCAGAAGGGTTCATTAGGATGCTGGGGGGAGGAGCTATATCTTTATGGTCTTGTGGAAGACAATGTGATCCACTAAGCAGCGGATGTGCAGAGGAATCGCGTTCCATGTAGTGAGATCCTTGGCGGAAAGGATGACCATCCCACCCCCATTCTAGTATTTTTGTAGGGGACGATGACAAGGAGGGGTGCGGTGCCTGATCACATGTTTCTGTGGTGTATGTAATGGTAAGTTTGTATTCTAGGTATTCTGGGCCCATCTTGTGCATGCAGAGCAGAAGAACACGGTGGGTGATGTATCCTGGTGGGAGGGGGCTGTGGGGTTGGTTGGGGAGGGAGGCACTAGGGTGGGTGAGGGTGTGGAGGAATGGGAAGGATTGGATGGCCGTCTGTGTGTGGGTGCAGTGGGAGATATCTTGGGGGGAGGGCGGGTGGAGAGTGTAGAATTCTCCCAGAGGGTTGATTATGTGGAGGGGGTTGAGGAGGAGGGGGTGAGGGTTGGCCGGTTTCTGGTACACCATAGTGCCCCCCTCTAACCATGGAGCCATTTGGTATGATGGATGGTCCACTGCCTTTGCTCTGAGGGGTGGATTCGTGATTATGGGCCTGCAGCACGGTCAGGACACTTAAATGGCAGCTTCAATAAAGATGGTGGCAAGATTCAGAGCTCAGCTAGATTCAAAACAGAGGCAATATTCAAGTGCAACTGGCATTGAAACCAGTGGCTACACTCAGAAATACAGCTAGATTGGATGGTGGCAAAATTCAAAGTGCATCTAGCTTCTAAACGGTGGTAATATTCAAAGCGTCACTAGATTCAGAACAAAACTGTGGCTACACTCAAATGCAGTTAGATTAAAGGCAGTGGCGATGTTCTTGGGGCAGCCAGATTCAAACAGAGGCAATATTCAAAGCTGGACTAGATTCAACACTGTGGAGCTATTCAATGCGCAGCTAGATTCAAAACAGTAGCTACACTCAGAATACAGCTAGGTTCAACAAAGTGGCAATATTCAGGGGCAGATGGAATCAAACAGTGGCAGTATTGAGAACACAGCTAGATTCAAAACAGTTGCAGTATTTAAAGTGAAGCTACATTCAAAACAGTGGCTACCTTCAGAATGCAGCTAGATTCAACACTGTGGCAATATTCAGGGAGTGGCTAGATTCAATGGAGAACCTCATGTGTATTCTCTGCTTTGGATGTATAGACACATGTAAATAAGCATCCTGAAGATCTAGTGACACCATCCAATTCTGGAACTGAAGGGCCTGGAGGATCTGCAAAAGAGTGAACATCTTGAATCTATCATTCCTGAGGAACTTGTTCAAGCGTCTCAGGTCCAAGAAGGATCGCAGTCCTGCGTCTTTCTTGGATACCAGAAAGTATGTGGAGTGCCATCACTGGTATTGTTCCGCTACAGGTAATTGCTCGCTCAGGGGACAATCTGGAGGCTATTGTAGAAAGGGAAGATAGTACCCTTGAGCCACTCTCTGAAGCGCACATGGATCTTAAGTAATGAAATGCCATTCTTGCAGATGCTGGGTCACCTTGTCTCCCACTGGAGTCGTGTGAGCAAAGTGTTCAGAGGTGTTGGGGCTGTGGCAGAGGGCAGTGAGTAGGTGGCTACCTGAGCAGTTTTTTCTCCACAGCCTCTGCGGGCGCATGTGAACCTCCTGTGTCCTCTCTGGGTGGCTTGGCAACTTCCCCTTTGGCCAAAAGAGGAGTAATAAGAAAAAGAACACCCTCTCCAAGTGATGCTTCCCCTAAAGATTGCTCCACAGCCTTAGAGCCTTGCAGCTTTTCTAAGCGGTCATCTGCCTTTGGACCAAAAAGGTTGGACCCATCAAAGGGCATGTCCTGGAGCCTTGAACAGACATCAGGGCAAATCCAGACTTGCATAACCATGCAAACCTTATCACCGCACTAGAGCCCACACACTGGCCGACGCGGTCGGATGCATCTAGACCCAATTGAATGGACTGGAAAGAGGCCTCTTTACCATCGTTGATGAGATTTTAGAATCCATCATTTCACCCTCAGGGATGTTATCTGTAGCCTGTGCAATAGTATTCCACAAGGTATCAAAGTATTTTGACAGAGCACAATATGCATTCATGGATTTTAAAGCCATGCTTCCAGCACAGAATACTCTTTTTGCCGAGGCATCCTACTTTTTGACGTCCCAATTCAGAAGGATGGTCGGATAAGCCTGAGCCTTCTAAGTGGAAGTTGCTGCCTGCACCACCAAACTCTCTGGTGTAGGGTGCCTTGAAAGAAAATCGGGGGTCACAGACTAAAGACTGTATTTCTTCACAAACTCCTTGTTTACAGCAGTAGTGGTGTCAGGCTTCCACCAGTTCTCTTAGGGGGACCTTTATCCAGGATAGCTGTAAGGTTATCCTGAGTTATGTCCTTTGCAGCCCCCAACCCAAATATTCAATCCCTATTCATGACCATTCTATAGGCCGCATTAGGGAGTACATTCTCATCTGGAGTCTTGAATTCTACCTCTGAGGAGGTATAAAGACCACTGGCTTCTTCAAACAAGTAGCCAGTTACTCTAGTCAGATCAGCTCCTCTGGAACATTGGGTGTTCCAAAACATTCATACCCAAAGGTTACAACGTCATCTTCCTCAAAAATAGATCCAAATGATTTAAAGAAATCTTTCTTCACCTGAGGATTGAAACTCAAAGTTGGATTAGAGTTAGACGTTGAAGGGCCCTTCCACTTAGATTCCTTTCAACAGGGAGGGCACAGAAGCCTTCGGCTTTGATGTTGTCTCCATGGTCGATACCATCATTACTACTCAAGAGGATATCCTCGAGGCCTTCAGGACCCGGGCTTTTCGGTGTGCAAGTCGAAATGTTTATCTGATTCCCTGCCGGTCTTAGAAAACACAGTGGGATTGCTAGCTTTCTACGGCTCTTTCGAGGGACCAGGAGAGCCAGCCTTACAAAATATACCAATTTTGGGAGGGCGCTGTTGCGCGGCTTGTAAGATGGCCGCTGCCTAAGAGGATCTGACAGCGGCTTCTATATCCTGATAAAAATCCTTTTCTCCAGGTCCCAGCTCATACTCCAGAGCATCACACCCACGTTTATGGACACGACGGACCTCGTTTGAGCCCACACTTGACAGAATCCGCACCCAGCGAAGAGCCGAGTGATCACCAACATACGGCAGCCTTTCCATACCTGCCAAGGGCGACATGGGGGAGGGGCACCCATGCTGCGGTTGCAGGTGGGTCGGACCCAGCGAATACGTGCTGCGCCTACACCCGACCATGTCTGCAGAGCCGGGACCACCCGACCCGGAACGTGACCAGGAGGGCCACAAGCCCCGCTGCCCGTGCCTGGACCAATCTCCATTACGTGAGCACTGTCCCCTGGGCGGCTGCTGGCGCTCCGTCGGCCATGCCAGCCGGGCCACCGGATGAAGAAGCGGGCTCGATCTACGCCACGCACCGAAACCGGCTGCAGCAAATGACGCATGCCTGGATCCTTACCCTGTTGACTCCTGAGCTGATCACCCCCGGCCGTCCCCTGCAGCACCGGCAAAAACCGTTCTACAATACGCGGGTGCAGCGCACCGTCCTTGAACACGTATTAGTGGCCTACTATGTTGGCTTGGACGCCTGAGAGAGCACCCTGGGAGTGACTGGGGCTGGGTCCCCTTAGCGGCCCCCTGCCTCACCGGTCAATCGGACCGGGGCCGAGCTAGACCACCTGGTGAGTGCCTGCTGCCCCTGGCTGTTGGACATCCTGCTCCAACTGTGGCTGGAGGCACCGCGACACCGGTGGGGGGAGAGAGAGGGAGGTAGATCTGGCTCCTCAGCCCCCTCCCTGGATGAAGAGCCTTGAACAATAACCACAGCAGACTGGACTCCAGCTATAGCACGTCCAGCTGGTGGATCGCAGGTTGCCGCTCAGTGAAGCACATGACCACAGCCATCATCAGGAGGCACAGCGGTGAGTGGCGAGCGCTGCGGTACGGCCCCCCCACCACCCATATGCTTGCTGCTGTGCCTTCGCCCTACGCCCGGCACCCACTTGCAGAGAAACTTGCCCCCATCCATTGCGGGGGGGAGCTGGGCCGAGCTCCCCCCCGCAACTCGAGCGGTCTACCCTGCTGGTTCACGGCTAGCACCCGCCCTGCTCCATAAACCACAAGGGACATCTATTCTCCGGGCGGCTGGGGCAGCGGCATACCACACACCGAAGACTCCCCTGCATCCGGGGCGAACAACCCCAAGAACGGTCTTGTTTGTGGCACGCAGAACCATTGGACGCCCAAGCAGGAAGCTCATCCTGTGCTGCGAAGCGGGGGGACCGCGGCGCCGGACCTGATGTTGGCCTCCGTCACCTGCCGCTAGGGTGCTGAGGGGCAACATAGGAGCTATATCACGCCCGGAAGCGACAGTCTGTACCCCTGTTATTGTTGCAAGCGTACAAACACCAGCTCCAGCACTTCCTAAACAACAGCTCTATCCTTGCCATCACTTGGAGTGGTTTTTCCCCACACAGAACAGATAGTGCGCCCAGGGGGAGGGGGTGAAGCGTCTCAAATACACATTAGTCACCACTTGAGCAGACCCCCCGCCCCGGAGTACCTGGCAAGCTTCCTTGCATAGCCTCTGGCTCACACACCAACCCCCCTGGGCCCAGCTAATAAGATCATACTTGCATCCCTTCGGGCGGATATCAACCGACTACCAGCAGGCCTGTGACTGGCAACAGGTGACTACATCGATTACAACTGTGAGACCTGTAAACTCGGGAAGCGCATACAGTCACCAACGACCAGCGGACGGGGGACCCTGGGTGCCCTCGCAACCACACCTCCGCCTGACACCTCCTCTCCATGCTGCAGAAGCCTTAACCCTGTCTGGGAACTACTCGAAGACGACACCACAGTGTAATACCCTGGAAGTGGCACTACTATGGTAAATCCCAAAAAGCAAGCCAGGATGGAGCAGTTCGCTCGCTCTGAACAGCCACATCTATCATCTGTGGCCTCTCCGTGCCAACCGCAATCCCTACTCGACGTAGCTGCCTTGAATCAAACACTACTGGCCCTAAAGAGCTGTACGGATAACTTGCGGGCAAAAATTGACGCTTTGATATGCAAAGTTGATATATCCGCCGTCCGAATAGATAAACTGTGCGGGCACATGACCGAGGCTGAACAGCGAATTGGGGACAGCGAGGACAAGGTCGCCACCCTTCAACGGGAAATGGCCGAAATGCAACAGACGGTGAAGAGGGTACTGGCCAAGAATGAGGACTTTCGAGAGAGCCCATCGGTCCCTAGCCACCTGGCCCCCTCCGGGCACCCCCGAATGCCCAATAATAGCTAGGATCTTTAACTACAGGGACTGCAACATTATCCTTCACTCTGCTAGGGAGAGGAGCGAACTACGCTGGGGCTCCTCCACCATCCGATATTCCCAGACTTCAGCCCAGGGGCACAGGACCTGCGAAAAACATTCCAAACAGCTAAAACAACCCTGCGCAAAAAAGGCGTCAAGTACGCGATGCTGTTCCCCGCCAAGCTTCGAGTGTAGCACATTGGGTCCTCCGTCTTCTTCACCTCGCCCGAGGCCGCAGAGTCCTTTGTATCGAACTTATCGGATGGTGGATCGCTTGGTCACCCCCTGCACCGCCTATAAGCATTTACAACGACAGGGTAGCGCCCGCTGCGGTCCCACGTCAATGATTACGTGGAGGCCCGGGAGCCCCCGAGCATGGCCCAGGAGCAGCAACTTGGAGGCCGCTGTCACTGAGAGCACGTGGGCCGCCTCCAGCGCTACACTTTCCGCAGTCACTGCGGACAGTTCAGTTTGAAACATGGGGTTGGTTACAAAAAGGGGGGTGGGTTGAGAGCCGGTAGGTTACTGTTTTCTGGCGTGGGAGGGACAGGGGAGAGGGGATGCCAATTAACTGGCGGGAATGTTCAATAGTTTGGGGTATTGCAGACACCGGGATTTGTTTAAGGGCTCACACAGATTGCTTTGTCACGACACAAACGACTGCAAGGGATGTTACGAGAGACAACCCTGGTGCACACTATATGACTTTACCATCCACGACTCCACCGGGGACATGACTAACCCGATATTGTGCGGGCAGGCTGGGGCGACGCTTACAACACCCTCTTGGAATGTGCGGGGGCAGGAACCATGGGGCAAATGTGTTATGTCTACAAGAGACTCACTTGACCTGTGGGGCCCCTCTCCCCAAACTACCAGAATGGGTCATACACAGGTATGACTCCTCCTTCACCTCACACTCCAGAGGGGTAGCCATCTACATACATGGTTCACTACAATATAGACGGCATGAGCAGATCAAAGATGAGTATGGGCGATTTATCCTGCTTGCGATAGAGGTATTGGGCACCAAACTCCTCCTGATAAATATGTACGCACCCAATACTGACTACCCTGACTTTTTCCACCAATGTGCCAGTCACATTTACAAATTCCCGGGGTACGAGATAATATGGTCAGACGACTTAAACCTCGCCGTTACGCTCGATCTAGATTGGCAACAACACAACTGACCCTTCCACAGGCGGTCAGAGCATGGACCTCCATATCCCAATATCATGATCTGCTTGATGTATGGCGGAGTAAGCACCCAGACATCAGGGAATACACTTTTATTTCGGGAGTGCACAGCAGCGCATCTAGGATTGACTATATAATGGCCACAACGCCCCCATATCTCAGACCGTCACCGAGGTATCCATCCTCCCCCTGATGCTGTCAGATCATTCACCGGTACTGGCCCGCTTTGAGATCTCCAGTCGCCCCCTCGGTCCACTTCGATGGCGATTCAGGGCCACTGCCCTTGAGGACGTGGCTTTCCGATTCGAAATTGAGCAAGACAACAATACTTATTTCCAAGCGAATGAAGGCTCAGTCCCGGACCAGGAAATGATATAGGAAGCCTTCAAGGCTTATATAAGGGGATGCTGTCTCTCAATAGAGAGGGGGTGGGGGTCCTGAGGGCCGTACGCCGAACCATGCGTGCATTGGAAATTAAGATCTGCAAGGGAGAGAACAGGCAGGGCATACTGGACACACCTGAGTTACGCAGTGAACTATGGGCGCTGAGGGAGGCGCTCCTACAACTGGCTAGCAGTGAGGAAAAATGAATTGGGGACCCCATACTAGCAGCAAAACATGGAGAGGGGGATCGGCCAAGTAAGACTCTGGCATGGGCCATCCGAAAGGAACGCCCGGCAACCGGTATAATGGAGGTGGAAGGTCAGGACGGGGCACCTATAAAGGACTTCCAGGGGATCAATAGTGCATTCCAAGAGTAGTACAAGCGGCTATATACATCGCGCTCCACCCCCGGGCATGATGAGTTGACACAGTATCTAGACGAGGTGGCCCTTGGTTGGTTAGACCAGGACCAGGGGAGCGCTCTTAATGACCCCATTCCTTAAGAGGAGGTACGTAATGCAATAAAATCTCTACCTAGAGGAAAGGCCCCTGGAATGGATGGCATCATGATAGAATTTTTTAAGGCTTACGCAGACCTGGTGATACCTCACCTGCTGTGTATTTACAAAATAACCCTGGCCAACGGTACTTTACCTGAAACCACTAGATCTGCCCTTGTTGCTGTCCTTCTAAAACCTGGGAAAAACCCACAATCTCTATCATCATATAGGCCTTTATCGCTGATCAACACGGACAACAAAATATTGGCAAAAGTACTCACAGACCGTATTCTTCCCACATGCCAGCGTTGGTGCTCCCCGACGAAGCCGGTTTCATCCCAGGCAGGTCCACCCAAAATAATGTACAGAGTTTATTTACCCTTATGCATAAAGTAAACACTGAGGTGCCACTGGCGGTTGCTGCCCTTGACACCGAAAAGGCCTTTGACTCGGTTGAGTGGCCTTTTCTCTTTGAGGTGCTACGACGCTCCGGGTTTGGGCTCACTTACATTAGCTGGATCAAGCTACTATACACAGCCCCGCGGGCAACAATATATACAAATGGGTCGGTCTCTTCGTATATTAACCCAACACGCGTCACTCGCCAGGGATGTTCATTCTCCCCAGTTCTATTCGCTCTTGCGATGGAGCCCCTGGCCTGTCACATCCGAGAGCTACATGCACACAGCGGGATTTGCATTCAAGCACAGCTTTCCATTATATCCCTTTTTACTGATGACATACTTCTATACATCAAGCACCCCAGCCAGAATTTGACCCCACTGACGCAGGAAGTGGTTAGATTTGGAGAACACGCCGGGCTCCGGACTAACTGGGATAAGTACAAAATTCTGCAGCTAACTCTGGTGACACAACAGATGGGCATGGGTGACCGGTTCTGGTGGTGGCCACAGGGGATATGACATCTAGGTACCATAGTCTCCATTACTCAGGAAGGGCTATACAAAGACAACTATATCACCCCTTTAGAGACTATAGACCATAAGGTTGAATCATGGATACAGCTCCCTATTACACAAGCAGCCCACATAGCACTGGCCAAGATGGTAATACTCCCCAAACTGCTGTATATATTCACAGTGTCATTGCTACATTATGTTAGGCTGCGTAGTTTTCTTAAAAATAAATGGCCTAACTTCCTGCAAGCCCCCACCCCTCAAACAGCACAATGCTTTGTAGCTAGCCCTGCATCACCTGGGAAATTGGTATCCACCATCTATAAGCTGATCAAGACCGGGAAATTAGCAAAGACTCATACTTACAGGACTAAGTGGGAAGCATTGCTGGGCAAATCTTTGAGTGATGACCAATGGAAACTTATTTATATGCAAACTGACTATGTATCCATAAACTGCCGATACAGGCTAGTCCACTACAGATTTATCACTCCCCATACACTCTGAGTAGGTACTTGCCAGAGAGGTCCCCCTCCTGCAAGAGATGTAGTATAGAGCCAGCAGACTTATCACATTGCTTGGAGGTGTAGAATGCAGCAGAATTTACTGGGACACCATAGAAGGTGCGATGACTGACATATTACCCACCAGGGGGGACTACTCACCTGAGCTTTAACTACTGGCCCTAATCAAAAGGGGAACCCGCACTGAGAAAAAACTGCTGGGCATGGCCTCAGCAGTGGCTAGGTACTTAGTGTCAAGGACATGGGGTCGGTCCAGCCCCC
This sequence comes from Ambystoma mexicanum, assembly GCF_040938575.1. Classification (NCBI taxonomy): domain Eukaryota; kingdom Metazoa; phylum Chordata; class Amphibia; order Caudata; family Ambystomatidae; genus Ambystoma; species Ambystoma mexicanum. The sequence goes on along the minus strand of NC_090925.1, from coordinate 612,186,016 downwards.
CCACATTTGCGAGATGGATAGACAATATGAAGTTGTGTGAACAAAGAGAGACCAGGTTTGCTGCAACACTACCAGCCGACAGCCGTCCATTTGATTATTGGCCACCCGTTAGACAATACCTATTGGACATTGCTCAGAAGGCACAGTCCCTGGAACCCACTCCAAGTCAATGACTAGCTCCTAGCGACCCGCGTCCGAAGAGATAAGCAAAAGCCAGCATTGTACCGAATCTCTTCAAAGACTTCCGAAGTGATATCTATTATCAATAGGAAACATGCACTTGTTGTATCACTGTACTCTGAGAGAGCCAAGGGGAAGCAAGAGGTGGTCGGGGGGAGATGGGGATGGGTTGTTTGATGTTCACTTAGTGATGTTGACAATAAAATAATAAAGAAAGTTTAAAAAAGAAAATGAAACAAAATATACCCATTTTTTGACTGAACTTTTCCCATTTGGCCGCTTAGATGGTCTTATCGGGGAAAGCATACCAGATGCTTGTCAGAAGATGAGCGATGGTGTTGTTTCTTCGGCTTCTTTCGTGAGGAAGAAGAAGAGTGACGTGTGTCGCTCCTAGATCTCGAATGCTTAGAGCGTTTTGAGACTTGTCTCCATTAGAACTTCTTCCTTCAGAGGATTTTCTCTTCAAAGTAGTAGAAGAAGAAGACTGTGAAACTGACCCACATAAGGTGAAATTCGACCTTCTCTCTTTTAAGGCCTTACTGGTCATCGACTGGCAGGAGCCACATGATCTTGTGTTCTTTGCCAAGGCACCAGAGACAAATTCTGTGTGGATCAGTGATCAACATCTTCGAGACGCAATCAACACATCTCTTAAAGCCTGTCTTCTGCGAAGACATTGTGAAGATTTACTCAAAAGTAAAGTCGTTAATCGCAGATTTGCTCAGACGATTCAAACCATTCAGAGAGCGTGCTGTGCATGCAGAAAAAAGAACTAAAACAACTGGCGCAGTACGTGCTATTTATACAGTCATCAACATTACTTCCAGAGGCGGGAATGGTAACCGTTGAGGGGCATCAACTCGATGCCACACAGCGCCCTCTGCAGTTGACATTTCTTTTCAAGACTGCAAAGCCATATTTGGATATATCAAAGATAAGAGATCAGTGGGGGGACACAATCCATTAGAACACTTCTTACGAGATTTAATACTCTGCACTAACCACTGGATTTCGACTTGTGCATAAGCATGTGAATTTAACCAGATTCAAAAGACACAGAATTAAAATTCCTTTTGGGTCTATATGAACCCCAAGTATTTGCTTGCGCTGGTGTGAACATGCCCATTTTGGTTTTGTGCAGTCACTATAGACATCCTTTTACCCACTGCTGCAGTTTATACACTTCCTTTTCCACGTTATGCATGTCTTTTGGTTATGTTTCTAGTGAGAACATATACGTCTGCTTCTGGCTCAATTAGATATACATGCTAGATAGATTTTTTGCTTTATTACACTTTTCCATACCTGAGTAAATCTATCACTTTCTCAACCTTTGGAGTGTAGATGTCTTCACGATCGACTACACATATTGTGTAAAAATACATTGATTCAAAAGGATATATTTTCTTAACTTAGAGGATATATTCTTGCTTCCTACATAAGACCACACCTTTTGTCTATCCTCCCCCTTTGTCTGACCTCTCAGCTGAATACACAATTTGTGTACTCCTCCAGATAGGCACTGCATGTGATTACATGTAATGTCTTGTGTGGCAACCCTCTGCCATTTTGGCTGCATTGTTGAGTTCTGTACTGCAAGACAAGTGGGGGTTGCGGGTTAGTTAGATATTGGGTGAAGCAGATACGTATCCAGAGGTGTTGATGCATGCAGGAAGTATCTGTCCAGAGTTCTGATTCTATGTTGTCATTTCTTATACATTAGCAATACATGTATAATGAACTTTGTTGTCCTCCTTGCAGCCAACTTCTCTAGAGCTTTAAAGGGCAGTCTGTCAGTGGTGACCCTGTCAATCATGCCTTCACTATACTTCGGATAGTCCAAGCACATCTCAAGCCCCTCATCCATCCAGACTGTACATTCACAATGTCATTCTCGTTTCTCCACTCACACTCTGCCTCAGTTTAAGCTCCCTTCCTTTTCTTAGTCTCCTTTCCATACCTCATCCATACCTCATCCATCTCTAATCCCCCTATTCTCATTCTCCTCCTGCAGATAAGGACCTGGCGATCCCTGGGTGGGGATAAAATACAACCTAAAAACTCAGACATGGATCAGCGCTTTAGCAACTACTATATATATACAATTAATGAATCAATCCTACTCCTTGTCAGTATCTGGCATACTACAACCTGAATTGGCACCAAGTAAATTTACATAAGATATGTATCTCACTGACTTCACTTTAATAAGATCACTATTAACTGGTCTAACATACAGAACAGATTATCAAGGAAGTATTGAATCAAGTTTGTTTTGAATTTTTAAAGGAAGAAGTGATAGAAGAATGTTTAAAACAGAAGAACACATATATAACAAGCATCTTCTGCAATTTCCTTCTCCTAAATTTAGGAGGATCTACTTATTACGTATGAACCCATTACCTTGTCTGTCAGTATTTGGTTGGACGTATAAGAACCGCAAAGAACTGCGCTCTTGCTGTATTTGTAAGGTTAGTGGCTCACTTGAAACCATACAACATCTTTTATTATTGTGCAATGAACGGACAGATAATTACTATAAAAGTTTATAACCTTTTTCTTTTTCTTCAGATGTTATTAAATTAAATTAATTTTGGCTACAGTGTTTAAGTAGTCACCAAGTATTTTTGATTGTCTTGGGAAGATAGCTCAGGGGCAACGTGCTCGCCTTGGAAGCAAGACGCGGAGCAACACAGGTTCAATCCCCGGTTCCACACTTAGAAACCTCTGGGTATTAAGCGCGTTATAAATAACCAATTACAATTACAACCAAATTGTTGCAAGAAATTGAGGACAAATTGTTTAAACCCTGCTGCCTTTGAATTCTGCCACTGTAATGGAATGTGGTTGTAATGTAATTGTCATTTGTATACCGCCTTTCACCATTGTATGGTCTCAACGCATTGTAGGTTGAACGCCCTCGGGGGACCAAAGTCCAGGTATGGGAAATTTATCAAAGGAGTTTAGAATACATGTGTGCCTTTTAGCCAATAAGAAGGTAGGTAAGGGTGGCCAAGTCCCTGCTAGCCACCCTTGTCGAGTGGGCATGTGGATGGGTGCTGATAAGTAGTCTAGAGAATATGCAGGAGAATCATTGTGTGTGCAGCTATAGTGAATTTCTATCGTGGGGGACAGCCGACCCAGCCCTTTAAGACGAGGTAGCAATACTTTGAGATGAATGGGAATGCAGAAGATAATCAAACATCAATAATCAAAATGACTCCGAAACTTGGCAAGGTTGACTGTTTTAATGTCAATTATCTAAAACAGGGAGTATAGCGGACAACAACGGACGTCTGACAGCATGATCTCCACGAATTTCATAAAAAACATAAGTTATATAGTAAAAGCTCGTCATTACTGACATCAACATACATAATTGTTAATGCCATCCTACGTGGCAAACTGCAAAAACCTAATGGCAAATGTGATAGGCTTCGAGGCAACATCTAGGGATACGTTCCACACTAGTCTAGAAAAGTGATAGGGTCTCTAGCATCAGGTGGGGCAACTAAGCCCTCTCCTCAAACAGCTCACTATGAATGTCACTAAATACATGATGTCCCATTGGTTATACAAGTTATAGGGCTCTTAGCTACGCAGCCCCCTACAATGGGTTGGCACTCTTACTATGCTAGCAGCACACAGGCTGGTCTCCAGGTGCTGGTGGGCTGGTCATGACCATAGCTTCCCACCAATTAGCATATCATCTATCATCACCTCAGTGGTCTACACGTCAATTAAGGCTTTGAACTTGGCCTTGGAAATGTTCTTTGCTCTGGAGGAAACAAGGGAGTGGAGGCACGGTCTGTCTCCTTGTGTAGGTGTGGTTTGTCATGATTGGCCATTTATACCCCCCCCTCCACGTGACTGAAGACCACAAATTTGAGCTCTGGTGTATTTAAAACACTATTATTTAATGACCCTCTGACATCTTCCTTGTTTTCATGCATGTCTTCTGAACAGGAGTTTTGTTCTTTCACACGATTGTAACTAATGTCTGTTCATCCCAGCCTGACACCGCCTTGGCTTCTTGGGGCTGGTCCAGCCTCACCCTTCTGGGATTCACTACTGCAATTCAATTGCTTTCTCAACTGTGACACACTGGAAAAGGCCTTTTTCTGGGTCCTGCTTTGCTATTATGTGTAGTGGAATCGTCCATAGTTCACTCACTCCTATATATATATATATATATATATATATATATATATATATATATTCAATGAAAAAACTTTGTTAAGGGGACGTTATGGTTAAGTTGCTCTATTAAAAACTTATGAAATTCAGTGAAAAAACATTGTTAAAGGGACGTTATGGTTCCAAGTGAAACCGAAAAACCCCTGAAATTCGCCAGTTATGGTAAGCTAAGCAACCATAACTCACGCCACCACCGTGCACTGCTAAGACTAACACCCAGGACATCAAAGATGACATCACAAATGTCATTGATGACATCATTGATGACATCACATGTCTGGCTCCCCCTTTTTTCCTTTACTGACATATCTAGGCCACATGGTTTTCTTCAGTAACAGTCAGGAACTAAACATTGAAAAGGTACTATATTTGTAGACTTATCCTTGAAATATGTTCTTACAGTAATTCCCTTAGGGTCCAGTCACATCATATGAAACATATACATAGGGGAAGACACAGGCTTGAAAGACAGCAATCCTTTCTGTGCATGAAGATAATCAGTTAGGTTATGAACACTTTCTGCTGCTACTGCTGCTTTTTTGTTTACTTCACTTTCTTTGTATATACTCACATTTGTATGAGTTGTTGTCTCTTTGTGTTTTGTCTGTAATAATGCAATTATGTAGTCAGTGGGTTTTATTAGCCACCTATTACATGTTTCACAGTACGCAAAACTCTAATAAGAAAGCAGTTATCATTTCACTATTCAACATGGCAAGATTATGAATATTGCACCTCCATCATGTATGCTGCACACAATGCCTATGTTTCTACATGAATAGCTTAGTATACTGGATAGAACTTCATAATACAATGCTATTTATATCAATGCATTGCTTAATGCACTAAGTAGCTCATGATATTTATTCCAATGATCCTTGACACTTTGTTGTTAACATTATAATAAGAATCCCTTGTACAGACTTTTCATGAAAAGTAAATGCACATGTGATGTCATCAGTGATGTCATCAATGACATTTGTGATGTCATCTTTGATGTCCTGGGTGTTAGTCTTAGCAGTGCACGGTGGTGGTGCGAGTTATGGTTGCTTAGCTTACCATAACTGGTGAATTTCAGGGGGTTTTCAGTTTTACTTGGAACCATAACGTCCCTTTAACAATGTTTTTTCACTGAATTTCATAGGTTTTTAGTAGCGCAACTTAACCATGACGTCCCCTTAACAAAGTTTTTCATTGAATTTCATAGGTTTTTATTAGTGCAACTTAACCATAATGTCTACGAACATCTGACTTCATTGCAGACCTTGCAGAGAGTGCCACATGACCATATGCTGGCGCGCACCATGATGTTGTGTCCGAGAACCCGTACGCACTTCACAATAAGATCTGTGCTTCTTGGACAGTTTGGAACTGCATTTTCTACTGATCTAGGAACTTTCAACTTCAAAATTTCCCTTTGAACAGCTCAACACCTATTCCTACTCATCCATTAACAATCTAGTACACAGTACATACTTTTAGGAAAACTGCTATTTATCTTAAAACGGCATCAGCTAAGGCCATCCCTCCTCCCCAAGAGACACCACCACTGCTGTAATCAAGGAGCATGAGAAAGACTGCACCGTACCTTAGAAATAACACACTTGCAACATTTTCCCCTGTCCACCTGCCCCTCCATATTAGTGTTTGGTGCTTCTTCCCTCATTTCCCTCCCCACTTTTCGTTCTAAGCTCTCCTGCCAAAAATAATCCATCCAAAAACAAAATAAATGTTCCTTTACGAACCACCTATCACAGTTAAAAAATAGAACTTAAAAAAAAATGCATAGACTCCATCTACTTCATATTTCTCAGTAAAGTACATAGGGCCTCATTACGACCCAGGCGCTAATGGGTTAACGGCGCCGTAAAAGGCTCCGGTGCCGTTAACCTATTAGCGCCTAATTACGAGGTCCCTTTGCGGGACCCAACCTTAACGGTGGGTGTAGACCAGCCGTTAAAGTAGGGACCCGCAAAGGGACCTTGGTGCTAATTACGGTGCCGCAATTTGCGGCACCGTACTTAGCGCCTTCCCCATTCCCATTGAACCCTATGGGGCAAAAATGGGAATGGGGAAGGGCCCTGGAGGAAGGGGGAATTACCGCCCGCCAACCTTGTAATGGGGTGGTAATTCCCCCTTCCTCCATGGCAGAGTCGGTAACTTACCGGCATGGACCATGGTGCTAGTAGCACCATGGTCTTCCGCCAGGGTCGTAATGAGGCCCATAGACTCAATAAAATTTTCCAACATTTCCATTTGCATTTTGTGTTATACTAATGGCAATATTGGGGCGTTCATCCTCCATTCCAGGGACTGGAATGGTGGATACCGGCCCAGCAGCCCAAGCGAAGCGAGGGTGGATAACGAAGTCTCTGGACCATTATCCCCCCATACCAGCCCCTGAAATGGGGGATGAAGGCCATTAGCAGCCTAGGTTCCCAAAGCGGGAACCCGTGGTACTAAAAAAGAGGATTTTTCGTCCTACACCGGGACGCCTCTGGCGTCCCGGTTTAGGAAGGAAAATCCTTTTCCAAGATGGCCACCATGGAAAGGGAAGCCGGGGGTTCCATACAGGTCCTCTCTTCGCTTTCCATGGCAGCCTGCAGAAGGCAAAAAGAAAACCCTATGGCCATATTGCCACAATCACATTTTTCTTCCCTTTCAAATCTATCCTAATTTTGAATAACTTTACCACAAAGCCAGTCCCAGGTGGGCATGACCACTTTAATCCTATGTTTTGTCCCTTCTGGTCATGGCCAGTAGCCAGATTGTCCGGATCATGACCTTAGTCCATGACCTGCACATTCTGGCCACTGCCCATGGCCACAGGCTACCCCTCAGTCACTAAAGCTATACCGCTATTTTTAAACTACATTATGACACTTGTCAAATAAGAAAACACTGCCACATTTGCAAAACCATGCTGGTAGATCCTTGCCAATGCCGCTTACGCAAGTTTCGTAGCCAAACACGCCCATAATCACCTACCTGACGTGATGCAGAACCCAAAAATCAACACACATCGACTCACAACACAGCATGTCACAATTCGGAATATTAAACCGTACTTTAAAAGAAAACAACAACACTGTACAATTTGTAAAGTACTTTTATTTCACAATAAACGCTCTGAGAACATCAGACTATTGCCATATTCAATCAAATTGCACATTTGTTTCTTCGCTCGCGATCCAAAATGTTTATTGTGAGGCACGCGTTCTTTTTGCTTACAGAAGGCACTAGTTTTCGGTAAAAGAAGCGCTTGGGTCGCACAGTGAATTACAGTGCTTCTGCATCAACTTGGGGCTAGACCACCGAAAAGGATGTTATGTTGCTCCTAATCGCTAGTACAGCGTAAGGGCATATGGGCCCTTGGCAATCGTCCCAAAAAAGAGTCACTGTGATCCAGTTGTTCACAACTATGTTCAGCTGCCTGTTGAAAAACCTGTCAGTTGGCATCTGGAATCTATGACAATCACAGAATGGCAGAATGTATCTGTTTCGAAAACATAACAGAAATGTGTCTCACTACCCGATCTTTATTACAATTTATCTATTGACTTATTAATTCGGCATAGAGTTTAAACTAACAATTAGCACAGACATGAAACAATCTCAACAGAGAGAAAACAACATGGAAAGTGGTACACAATTCGAGATGGTCATGCATGACATTTTAATGAAATAGCGTTGAACCTGGGGGAACCGAGTGGTGGTCTACATGCACCTCGATGCCAGACTCCCCATAAGCATGTTAAAAAGACCACTACACACAAAGGTTGTACTTGCGTTTCATTGCAATAAGCCACACAGAACAAACAAATAGAATGTAACCCAGAAATAATGTTCAGATAATAATAAGTTAATGCTTGTTCCAGTATACAATCATCGAAAATCAAACTTACATTATATTCATGTCAAGTCAAGTCAAACAAGTTTATTCGGATATATAAAAATTCCATCAAACGACAGAGAAAAACAGTGTTATACACATTCAAAAATTGCAAATTCATAAAAAGTATCTAAAATTCCATAAAAACAGAGTCAATAAACATTCACAAAAAAGCAGGATACAATGGGATTGGGTTACACATAGTTTCATATACAGTGGCCCAATAAAAACCAATAATAGATCAAAGAATAATAAAAAGCACAAACATTAAAGATCACTTCCTCAGATATTATAAAATACACGTTGCTAGCTTCCAGCACCCTGAAGTTATAACAGGCTGTTTCTATAATACATTGCTCTTTTCAAAAACGTAAGTAAAGCACAGGCTGTGTAGACCGTATCAGCACTCAAGAGAAACACTAGTGCTTCTTTATAGGAATGGATCTCTGTCTTCTTGAGGGCAGGAATCAAGGTTGCTCTACGAATACCTACATAACCTATGCAAAAAAACAGTAGGTGGGCCAAGTCTTCACAGGTATGGCCACAAACCGGGCAACCCGCGGAGTAAGGAAAGCCTTTCCACTTATAAGTATTCCCTTGCAACTGAAGGGAATCAAACCGTGCACTCGTTATCAGCCACCTGTCTTTTTTATAAGGGCTCCATATTAAATACGGTTGTATTCCTGTAGGCCTACTAATACTAGTGTGAAATTGGCCGGATTTGTGGCCATATTCCATGAGTATTCTTTTCCTCACTGCGATCTCGCCCAAAACAGTTTTGTAACGTGCCCCCTCCATCTTGGTTATTAATGAGGCAGGCGGAAAAAGGACACTAAGATTAACCTCCCCAAGAATCTTGGAAATGTAAGCAAGCCAGTGGATTTTTTGCCATCCAGCTCTGCCCAACACAGTCCGAATAATAAAATGGCAGAGAGAGGCATGTTCATTGGCCCACAGCTGAACCCAAAATAATAGTGAAGCCAACGCCCACTGCTCCTCCCAAAACTCCACACCCAATTCTCTGTGCGTTGCTATTCCAGAAGCGCAGGTCGGGAGCCCCAACAGTTTTTTGAGAAATTTGCTCTCTTTACTTTGGATTTCGGCTGCGTTCTGGAAGCCCCAAATGGGTGCGCCATACATAGTGACTGCCACAGTTTGGGCACCGTAAATCTTGGTAATAACATCCAGTGGCTGGCCCATACACTTTGACATAAATCTGTACAGACCTCCTAGTTGCTGGCTCAACTTTGCAGATTGTTTGACCACATGGGCCCTGCCGTTTAGTGTTTCTGAGAAACTTATTCCCAGATAGTCGAAAACCTTAACTCTGGGTATGATTTCTCCAGCACAGAGCATCGGTTTCATGGGCACTGAACATTTTCTACCTACACAGGACATCACTGCTGATTTTTTGGTGTTTATTTTTAGGCCCAGATTGCCCATGAATGATGTGTAAGTATTAATCAAAGCCTGTAATGCCCTCGGTGTTCTAGCTAGCAGGACTGTATCATCAGCATAGGCCAATACTGGAAAGCCCCCTCCCCCCAAAACCAAAAAGTCAGCCGGAATGTTAATGAGGTCCTGTGAAAGGCCATTAATATAAAGACAAAAACAGATTGGGGCCAACACACAGCCTTGCCTTACGCCACATCCAACCTGAAAACAAGCTGTACAGTGCCCCCCTGGACCACTACACACACATGCCTCGTTGTCTGTGTGTAGGTCAACCAACATCCGCAGGATGTCCGCAGGGCACCCTAGGGACCCGAGCACCGCCCAGAGCTTTGCTCTATCCACCATATCAAAGGCCGTGCTCAGGTCCATAAAAGCCATCTATACTGCCTCTCCCCGACAAAAAACTGAATTGGCCACTAAAATGTATAAGTTTAGGCTCTGTTCCATTGTACCCACTCCAGGGCGAAACCCAAATTGAATGTCCGAAAGGATTGACTGTTCACTAATCCAGGTTTCAATGCGGGCCAGCAGGATTCTCCCAAAAATTTTAAAGGACGAGTCCAGCAGAGAGCCGAGAGATTGGCCTGTAGGCACTGGGGCTGGACATGTCCCCGTTCCCTTTTTTAAAAATTGGGAAAATGATCGCCTTTTTCCAAGAAGGCGGATACTCCCCTGATTGTATGTAAGCATTGAACACCACCGTTAAAAGAGGTGCCCACATGTCTACCAGATCTTGAAACAGATCTGATGGGATCATGTCCGGTCCCGGGGCTCGATTATGTGCTTGGAGCTTGATGGCCTTTATGGTCTCCTCCACCTCAAATTTTAGGCAGGACCTAACAATGTCTGCGTGGGCCTGGGTGTTCACTGACCCAAACAGATTCCCGAAATGTGTTAACCATGCCCCTTCTTCTACATGAGTACCACTGCCCACATTAGACCAGCACCCGTCCGGCCCACCTTTTACAAATGCCCAAAATATATTTTGGTCCCCTCTGATAGCAGCATTCAAGAAGCCTTCCCAGACCACACCCCTTCGATCTCATATTTCCATCTCTTTAGCTCCTGTTGATACGATTTTCTAACTTGGATGATCGCAGTTCTACTGCTGGAAGGATCCTTAAGTGTTGACAGCAAGGTTTTATTTGCCCTTTTACAGGCCTCATCAAACCACCCACTCTTCGATGAGTTCCCCTTTGCCATGATAGCTATAGTAAATTTTGTTGTGAGGGCAGCCAACAATTCTACAAATTTATTAACAACTTCCCTCGTAGGCAGGCAATAACCCAAAATGTCCATCAGAAGGGGTTCATTCTTTCTAATTGATTTATAATGTAACTCCTCCTCTAAGATGGTCCCCCATTTAATTCCAAAAGGAACACCCAACAATGGACTGGGAGCAGTATCCTTCGAAACCCCTTCCCCCAACAGGCCCTTGAGTGACAATCATATGGGGTAATGATCACTATGTATGTCCGCCAGCACCTCAAAGCTTACAGTACGTTCCCATAGGTTCGCAGAGATACAGAAATAACCTATTGTTGATGAGCCTTGGTGGTTGTTAAAGGTCACCTCGCCCGGTATATCTGGGGCTAGGCGGACATTAACTATACGAAAGCCCCATTCCAACAGCCAGGAACTCATTTGCAAACCCTTAAGACACACTCTCTCATCCCTCATGCACCGAACTGGGATATTCTCTACAAAATCCTCCAGGGGATCTAAAGTATCCATAGATACACCCCCCTCCCATTCTGATGTTAAAATGCCCCCCCCCCCAGATGTAGGATATAGTTTTGTTCCTACCCTTGGACAGTAAGTCCTCTATGAACCCCTTAACCTTTGTTAGTCTGTCTAATTCCGAGATATGTGGGCTATTATAAAAGTTAATAATACATATTGAATCCCCCTTTGCTGTTGATAGTATGACCACCTGTAAAAAATCCATCCCTGTTGTGATCACCTTGGTCCTACATTCAAGGGCGGCCTTGATCAGAATACACAAACCCCTATAGTATCTGCCTCTCGGTTTTTTCTTTGCCGGAGTTCCGTATGAGATAAAACCGTCGAGGTGTGGGGTTCCAAAGCCCATGTTTCCTGAAGTAGAACCACTGAGTTAGCTTGAAGAAGCTCAATCACCGGCCCTAGGTTCATCTTCCTAGTTGAGCCTGCAATGTTCTATGAGAGCAGACGAAACTCTGGGTTCTTGCTCACTTGGCGCCCACAGGGTACAGAGGGGGCTTGCAAAGGTTCACGAGCCTCTGCGACAACCACTTGTCAATATACATCCTCTCAAGATGTTAGGATCTCATAGTGGTTATCCAGGGGCAAGGAGGTTAAGTCATTCCTTTCCAAGGCATTACCCTGCCCCCTCTTAGTAGGAAAGGTGCTCCAGTCGGCCATTGATGTACTATTTGGTAACGACCGGCCTGAGACGGTGTCTTTCTCTGCATATCCCCCACCAATCCTTCTACCCACCAGCTGGCTCCGCCCCTCCTCCCCCCAACCCTGACGTAAAAATAATCCAAAGGTAGAAGTTTGCTTGACAATTTGTTGCCATTTGGCTTAAGCCCCTCGGCTAAGTTAGTGTTCAAAAGGTAATCTGTTATCTGTGCATCTGAAAAGGTTACCACCGCACAGTCCCCGATCACATTCTTGGGCCTTTTCCCCACCCATCCCACTCACCCGGCCATACGACTAATTTTGGGGTCTATCTTGGGCCCCATCAAGTTCGAATTTATCCAGTGGGAAGCCTTATTAATTAGGGAAAGTGTCGATTCAAAGCTCCCATTGGGGAGCCCAGGCAAACCAGTAATGATCCCCACAAAGGGGACCGCTTCCGGCGGTAGATTCAGAATGGTCATATTCCCTTGCCCATGCCCTTGCCTTTGCCCTTGTGCGGATGTGGTTTCCTCCAGATTTTCCTTGTCCAAATCCCTTACGGGCCCACTCACCGCCTTTTGAGCCACTGAGACTTCTTCCAGTTCTACAGTGACAGCTGATTTCCTGCCTTGTACTTCACTAGCCTTAACACCACTAGAGGGATGCCCACCAGTTAAGGATACAAATGAGGGGCAAGGCCTGGCAACCACCCCCCCCCCCTTTCTCCACACTGCTTGCCAGGTCACACAGTTTTAGAGAGAGTGCTCTAATGGAATCATCCATAATTTCCAGAGTATTAAGAACCCCCTCTTTTAACCCCCTCAAGGAGTTCAACAGCAGCAGGAGTGGTTTTAGCTTCTCATCCAATAAGGCCTCCAGCCACTCTTTATCCCCCTCACTAGCTGTAGAGGAGTCCAAGATCATAAGGTCCTGGTCCTCCTGAGTTTTACTATTCCTCCTTGGCACGCCCTCCCTAGGGGGAAGGGGGGGCATCGGCACCGGGACTATCCCCACTCCAACGTTAGCCCCAATCCCATCACCCCCTGGCTCCAAAAACCTAGCGCCTGAGTCTTCTGCCCCTACACTCCCTATGCCAAGTGCCTCACACCGGGGTGCGGTCTCTCTAGAGGCTGCTTCAGCTGCATTCATGCAGCTTATTATTTTATTGGCCATAACATCCATGTAAGAATCGAGGGATCTTTGGGATGCATTAGGAGCTAGTTTGGGAGTGGGTTTAGCATTTTTCATTGATTTGGTGGTTTTGGTGGGCGTAACATTTTTGGGCTTTTTTGCCCCCTTCCCTAGGGCACCCCCTCCCCCAGAACTCCACTCATCCCCCGCTTTTCTTTTCCCCATATAGCAAGTATATGGTTAGGCTCAAAGTGCCTGAAATACCCAAAATCCCGATTGGCCACAGTAAGAGAAAACTAGATTAATAAATGCAGTGCTGTATACCCATAAACACAGCTAAAGTATCTAAAAAAAAAACAGCTAGCCTTAAAAACAGGATTACCATATACAGAATTAAAGCATAAGCCCCAGAGGGAGGCAATGACAAACTCGTAGTGGTTATCCAGGGGCAAGGAGGCTAAGTCATTCCTTTCAATGACACTAAAAATGGGAAAAATAGGCAAAATAGGCAAAACAGGGCAGAACAGGGCAAATTAGACTAGAAAGAGCCGTTGGAGGGGGAGAGAAATATCTCGCAGCCCCCTCCCTGCGGCTCCCAGCGGATGGCTCTGAATAAAAGGGGATAAAAAGGATACAAAGAGCCACGTAATAAAATCAGTGTTAAAATCCATTAGTATCCATTGCTAATGATTGTATGTCCATTCAATCCCTTCGTGGCAATTCCATTTAAAGGATCATAAAAGAGTCTGAAAGCCCAATGGCCCGATGGTCCAGTAGTGCAATAATCCTAAACCTGAGGAGGCAGTAACAACACAGAGGGCGGGGAACGCCAGACAGCTTGGGGAGCTGCCAAAGTCCGACTCTCCCCCCCCTGCCCTCTTATGAACAATCTGGTTCCCACAAACACTCGCCCGAACAGTCTGGTAGGCATACCTTCAGGACACACAACACTGTCCACGGATCCCGCAATCCATGACGCTGTTCACTGAGAATGAGGCTCTGATCAGGGGCAGTCAGTCGGCACCTGACAGGGGCTATCGCAGTTGGAGCACCCTGCACTGGGGACCCCGAAGACTAAACATATACACTCCTGCCTCCACGCACCAGAGCGCTAAGGACTCAAAGGACTCAGCCGGACTCCACGCGCTCCGCGCTTCCTGACTGTTTTGAAGGTTTGGCGCCGCCTCCTGCACACGTTAACCCCTTGAGGACCGGGGAACTCGAAGGAAGCAAAGGACTCAGCCGGACTAAGTGCGCTCCGCGCTTCCTGGCTGTTTTGAAGGTTTGGCGCCGCCTCCTGCACACGTTAACCCCTTGAGGACCGGGGAACTCCAAGGACGCAAAGTACTCAGCCGGACACCATTTGAATTCTCTTGGCGTAACTCAAACCGTAACGCTCACTGCGTTCGCACCAACGATTCTTCATAAACTGAATTTACATGTTCCTTACCCACTTTTGGAATGCATAACCTTATCATATCTTCATTATTACAAACCTCCTTTCATTCAATTCCTTTCGGAATGGTCCCTTTCTCTCAAGGTCAAAAAACAATTGAACCTTATACTGTGTGTCCGATGCGTGGGCTTCCTTAGCTCGTAAGCAAAAATTCAAAGCTGGTGACCTTCACTCACAATCAAAATACATTCTTACTTTGCAACAACTTGCCTCACCACATCCATGAGAACTGTTATTCTGATCCACGTCCATCAGGCACTGCAGGTGGCTGCCTGAGGTGCCAGGCTCTAGGGAGCGCCAGTCTGACTCCATTATTATTTTAATTACATTTTAACACAGACACATTAGCCCTTTATTTGCCACGCTCTGGGTGTAGCACCAGCACATCAATTTATAAACATCAACCGTTTTAATTAAGAGTGTAAAATAACCTGAAATTGCTTCTATTTAATATTAATAAATATTGGGCAACCAATATAAACAATATAGAGGAACGGGCATTCGGAATGTAGTATTACTCTGTAATACCACAAGGTAAGGTTGGGGTTGCAGACTGCAGGAGCAACAATCTATGTTTACAAGTCCACAATTCCATGATTATACATCTCCATCCCTTGAATGCCAAAATGCAATCTCTTTCACCTGTACTTTAGGCACATATTGTGGAACACCTCCAAATGTACCGTGTGACTTTCGCGACAAGAAAAAACCTGTTTGTTGCTTCTTGCAGCTATATCCCATCCCATCCTCATCACCCCTCACCTCCCCAGAGATAATTTGATAAGTTTGCCAAGTGCAATGTTGTGTTTTTTAATATGTTTTTACTGCGATGTCCGTGGACATCAAACATGGATCCAAGATGGTGGGCGCATCGAAACAATCTGACGCATTTCACGCTCTTCACCAACCAATCAGCGAACACGCCACATGTTGGCGGACATGACGCGAGCCAATTAGCCAATCAGTGTCTTGTCCGTGGAGTGAACAGGGAAGTGTGTCCGCGGAGCGGACATAGATATCACTAATTATTTTAGACCTACTTTTTGATTGTTTTAAAAAAAAACTACTGGACGGATTTTCACCAAATTTACAAAAGCACACTTTTGGGACCAAGCCGCTGCTCCGGCCACAAATTTGGTGACAATCCGTCCAGCGGTTTGGGCTGTAGGCATGCGCAAAGTTTTTTCCCTATTCAGTCTATGGGGAAAAAAAAGAAATTTTGAGACCCCCTATAACTTTGCCCCCCCCCCCTGGACCAAACCTCACCAAACTTTTCAAAAAATTCAGAGTGGGCCATACTTTTCCTGCAAAGTTTGGTGAGGATTCGTCCAAGGAGAGCAAAGTTATAAGCCGCCCAAAAAGTGCTCTTCCTATAGGAATAGCAACTTAACCATAACGTCGGCGCTTGCTGCGATCAATTCACTACATATCTAGCCTTCAGAGTACTTTGTCTGCTTTAGTTTCCTTGCATCTGTACACATGTAAAAATTATTTGATATCTTCATCATTTCTGCAGTATAAGCCTCTTCATCTCGAGCCCGAGATGTTACTTATCTTTGATACTTTCTTCATGCCTATAGAATGTCTATGTTCTCTTGTCTCTGCATCTCTTCTGGGTGTGTCAGTCTTGCTTCGTGTGACGTTACCAATCTGCTCTTTTGCTAATTTCGGACTCTTCTTCTGGGATTTCATTCAAATGACCATCATACTGTCTTGTATGCAAGTGTGGCTTTCTTAATGGGAACATTGCTTCCAGGATTCTCCTTGGTATTGGTATTTTCACTGGTACTGCACGTACTTCACACTCTGGTTCCCAACATACAGGCAATATGGGCGAGATGCTTGAGGTAGGGGTATTTGGCTCCTTCTCTACAGAAGTATTGTGCAATGTGTTTTAGAGTAGTGTATGATAGATAGCAGATGCGTGTGGGAGGGTTGCTGTGCCTTCAGCTATTTTCCATAAGCATGGAGTGCGATACGCACCCGTGTGTCCTAGCTGTTTTCTTGATTGCGTAGATGCACAGTTCCAAGTAACTATGCTGAAGTTGGCTGCACTCTTAAGTTT
Organism: Ambystoma mexicanum; assembly: GCF_040938575.1. Classification (NCBI taxonomy): domain Eukaryota; kingdom Metazoa; phylum Chordata; class Amphibia; order Caudata; family Ambystomatidae; genus Ambystoma; species Ambystoma mexicanum. The sequence continues at coordinate 612,169,258 of NC_090925.1, read as the reverse complement.
GCCATCATTTAAACTCTGCTGCCTTTGAATTCTTCCACTGTGTTGAAGTTAGCTGCGCTCTAAATTTTGCCATTGTGTAAACTCGGCTATCTTTGAATTCTGCCACTGTGCTGAAGCTAGCTTTGCTATGAAGTTTGAATCTAGCTGCGTGCTGTAGTCTCACACTGTTTTAAACCCTGCAACCCTCTGAATTTGACACCATTGAATCTAGCTGCCCTGTGAAGTCTGACACTGTGTTGAATATAACTGCCCTGTCCTGTGAAGTCTGCACTGTGTTGAATCTAGCTGCCCTGCCCTGTGAGGTCTGCCAATGTGTTGCAAAGTCTTCTACAGCTTTAAATCCTGCTGCGCTCTGAGGTTTGCCACTGTTTTAGATTCTGCTGCCCTCTGAGTTTGACCCTATATTGAATCTAGCTGCCCTTTGAATTTTGCCACTGTGGTCAACCGAGCATCCCTGTGAAGTTTGTCACTTGTGAGAAACCTAGGGGTATTCTTCCATGTAGACCCCCAGAATCATCTCTTCAGGTGGCATGGGGTGGGCCATCGCATTTGGGTCCCATCCCTGGGGGTGGACAAGCGAGGGAGGATCACCTGGGTAGGGGATGCCTGGGTTGCCCTCGGGGGAGTACTCTAGGAGAGATGCAGTATTCTAATGGGACGATAAGTAAAGAGATCTCAGAAGCCTTTATGGGTTCTGCAGGTCCCATTCCCCTTAACCTCAGAGAGAGACAAACCAATTATCCTAGCACAACCCCGGGGAAAGTAGAAAACAAGACAAGACAAAATCTCGATTCCAACGCTTATTTCTTTCCCCCAGTTCAGATCATGGGAAGAGTTATACAGGCCCAGGATCGCATGGCCGGGTGGGTAGGAAAGAGAGTAAGTTAATACCAAGGGACCTTTGGTCCACCAAACTAGGGCCAGAGGGTCTTCCCCTATCCTTTACCAATCACCTTATAATGAGTCATGGTATTTCCCCAGTGCCAGAAATACCCCAACCTACTCTCGCTTAGCCTTTATGGGATATTTCCAATCTCATCCCAACTCCCCCTCCCCATTTCCATTTCCATCAAATACTGAGACGAGGAAGAAACAACTAAGATCAGTAAAGAATACCCATAGGAATGACATGGGGAAGGCAAGGGCAACCAACCCTATTAAGAACTCGAGTTGAGTCAGGCAGTTAATAGTGACCATTTACACCTGACTCCACTTGACTGGGTTTTTCACTATAAAAGCTGTGTTTTAACGCAGGTGGATAAGCGAGCTGAAGAAGCATTTTGACCCAGCGGAGCCATGAAGCTGGTAGCCACAGGAAGGAGGATCCAGAGGAGAGCGGCATGCTGCAATGCTGGCCCGGTGTGTGAGGAGGGCTGCAGCGTGGCTGGGTAGCTGTGTCTCCTGGGAGCCGGAGCGAGGCAGCTGGGACTTGCTGGCAGAGTTTGTGCAAGTGTTTGTTCCCTTGGGCCGTGTGCCGGGCCCTATGGGTGTCTGAGGGGCAGGTGGTGAGATCCTGACGTCGACCCAAAGCATCCTGGAGAGACCGTTCGCAAACGCTACGCTACCAGGTGAAAAGAAGTAGAAAGAAAGAAAGCAAGTAAACGGTGCGTGACAGCAGTGCAGAAATATAAGGATAGAAAGTAAACAGATTTAAATGTAAAGTTAAAAGCGGACAGAAGCGGACAGAAGCAAATTAAAAGGAAAGTGCGAGGGCGCACAAGAAAGTCAAGAGAGGGCAAGGCGCCCGAAACAAAAGTAAAGAAAAGGTGCGGGTGAGTACGGGGAAAGAAAGTAACAGTATTAAAGGTGCAAGGATGCACGGCAAAGGAAAAGAAGTGCAAGTGGGCACAGCCAAAGACAGAAGTGAGTGCAACAGAAGGGTAAAAGAAGCACGCTAAAGCAGGAAGGTGCACAGACCGAGTATAGAGTGGAAAAGAACAGTGAAAGTGTGCACCCCAAAGTGAAAGGAATAAAAGACATTGCAAGTATGCACAATAAACACCTGAAGATAAAAGGTACCAAGGAAAGTGCACTTGAGAAATAAAGAGAGGGGCAAAGGGTCAAGAGCCTGGCGTTTTTGAAAGCCTCTGATTCTACCCCATGAGAAGGGTGTATGTAAGAAAAGCTGTAAATAAAATAAAGTCATATCCTGACCAACTGACTTTGGGCCTCATTACACGTAGTGCGGTAAACCATGGTGCTGTTAGCACCATGGCTCATGCCAGTAATTTACCGGTACCGCCTTTGAGGAAAGGGGAATTAACGCCCTATTCCAAGGTTGGGAAGGCGGTAATTCCGCCTTCCTCCATTGCCCTTCCCCATTCACATTTTTGCCCCATAGGGCTCTATGGGAATGGGGAAGGCGCTAATTACAGTACCGCAAATTGCGGTACCGTAATTAGCACCCTGGTCCCTTTGCGGGTTGGTTTTTAACGCCTGCTAAAAAGCAGGTGTTAAAGTACCAACCCGCAAAGGGACCTCGTAGTAAGGCGGTAAGGGTTTACCGGTACCGGTGGGTTTACCGGTACCGGTAAACCCTTACCGTACTACGTGTAATGAGGCCCTTTGTGTCTAGATTTAGAGGGGCCTAAACTTGGGGACAAACACCCTGAAAAAACTAAACAGGAACTGTGATATACTTTGTTTTGTGTTGAAAGATGGAAGGGGCCTGAGCTTGTGGAAGGGAACCCCGAGAGACCTGGCTAAGTTGAAGACTTACTGATTTGCTTTATGGTTTTGAAAAGACTGAAGTGTGGGGAAGGGAACCGCAAAAAGCTTAAAAGGAGAACTGTGATACTTTTTCTTTTATGGTGCTTGGACCCTGAATTAGTTGAAGCTTGGGGAAGCGAACACCAAGGAACTCAAAGACAATGAGGGTATTGAAGTTCACTGCAAGGGCCCTGTGGTGAAGGTCTTCCAAGCAGCCCTGTTTGATTGAACTCATTTTTGATAAGCTTATAACCATGCCTTGCAAGAAAGCCTCCGGAGACCAACCTTGGGTTTTGTATTTTTATGTTGAACTACTACTTTTCATTTTTGACACAGACCTCTCCCCCCAGACCTCCCAACACATTTTTGTATAGAGTGAGGGCAAGCATAGGTTTAGACACAGACTGTCTTACTTATTTGGATTTTCAGACATCGACTGCCCTTAGAAGCATAATTTCAGGGAAACATCCCTTAGGGCCAGTTAGGTATTACACCAACCATTACACTTTAAATAAAGGTTTTGAAAGCTTACTTTGAGTCTGTGTCTCTCTTGTCACCATGCCTGTCTCCCACACACGGCTTTAAATCCTGCTGTGCTCATCTTTATTGAGGAGTGTGCCCATCGTTCCTGTAATAGAAACCACGACCAGTGCGTCCCACCACCCGTAGTTAGTGACCCACCTCATTCCCACCCATGAACACCACCCATTAACAGACCACCCCCTCCCCCCAGCTGATAGGCCTAGCACCGCAATGTTGTGCCCCGAGACCCAGGCCATCCCATCCTACATAACACAGGGGGCCCGGGCAAGGCCTCTTGCCTTTTGTGCCAAATGTTGTTATGTTTGTGAGAACAACCCTGCATTCGGTACACCCTTTGTTCAATTGCCATACAGGTGTCCATCGTCATTTTCCACTTGGAAGATGCGCTGTTTAGTGTTTAGTTGGGTCAACCCAACACTGTGCCTACTGCCAGGAATAGTTTCTCATGCCAGCCCACTTGCAACCCCCACCCCCATACCTAATAAGAAAACAACTTAGGATCATTCGGTATTTGTTGTGTGTGGCCACTGCAGACCAGTACTTCTGTATTACAAGGTAGCCTCATATCGTATGTATGAATGGGCTGGTAGCAGTTTTGCAATGTAGACAATTGGGATTGGGCACTCGCCCCCATATGTGAAGTTTGCCACAAGAATAGTACACCCTGTGCATATACTTCAGATGTGTCAGAAGTAACTTGGCAGAGCTAGTATACGCTCTAGCATGAGTTAGTGTCTCACTCCAATCCTCCGCCTCTATAGGACCTAGATCTCAGACCCATCTGTCTTTCACCTTGAGTTCTGCTGGGGAGGTGAATGATGTTATTGCCTGGTACAGCATAGAGATAGCTTTGGTTGGTAGCTTTCCCATCATAACGTTCACTTCGAGTGGTGATTGTGTTAGGAGTACCCCCATGTCTGGGATTTGTGTCCATAGGGCATTTGTCAGCTGGACGTAGCAGTAACATTCCACCTGGGGTAAATCATAAATCTGTGGCCGATTCACGAAGGAGATAACCTCCCCGTCTGCCACATCTTTCCGTTGAACAATGTTCTAGTCCACTGATCCTCTGCCCATGTCAAATTTCTGACTTTATTTAGCGTTTTGTTTTCCCAAAGGGGGTCCGGGGTTCCAGAGTAAGTATGTGATCCCAGCCCATCTTCTTCAGTACCGTGTCCTTTCCACTAATCACTAGCTCTGAGGCTTTGGGCAGGTTGGTCACTTGTCCGTCCCCATATAAATATAGCAGCAGCGTATCCAGCTGCATCCACACTAGTTCGCAGCCCACACGCGGGAGCATCGCACTAATATGCAACCAGTCATTGACAACCACCAGTTGGGAGGCGCAATAATATTTTCTATTAGGTAAGCAGATACCCGCTCTCATACCAACCAATAGAGTGTTTGCAATGCGATGTGCGGCTAAGAGTTTTGCCAAAGTAACATCCGTAATGCTGACTCTATCCTGTCGAATGCCACCTCCAGGGTGTCAGACAGTGTATTTTGCATCACATACAGGAATCTGGGCAGTATAAGCATTTTGAAAAGAGCCGCACACCCCAGAAGTGACAACAGGAGATAGGCATAATGCACTGCATCCTCCTGGCAGTGTTTTATAGCCAAATCTAGATTTTCCTTGAGGAAATCCTCAGGTCCTACATATTTGTATTCCTACATACTTCAATGACTTTGCTGGATCTGATAACCATACCCACCCTGCAGTTCCCCAGTTGTGTCCCAGTTCACCTGCAACCCACTGCAAGCCTCAAAGGCTGAGAATTTCCATTATCCGTGGTAAAGAGGTTGCTGGATCACTGACAAATGGTCGTCAGCATATAGGGCCACACGATCTTCATGGCCGTTGGGTCACACCAGACCGGTCCGGACCTGGTTTGATCGAAGCCACAGCACCAAGGGTTCGATTGTCAACGTAAAGAGGGGCTAGAGGGGAACCCTTGTCTTGTCCCTCTTTCCAATGAAAAAGCGTGTGAAGAGTAGTCATTGACTCAAATCTATGCGGTTATCCCAGTATAGAGAAGCTTCACCCATGCCATGTATTCTTCTCAAACCCCATTCTCGACATGACCTCCCAGAAATCTCAAAATCGATCAATAAAACAGCTGTCTGGGAGTCGTCAAATTGGCCCTATCAATTGTGACATGTGCCCAGCAGATGTTCATTATGGTAGAGCGCCCCAGCATGAAACCAACCTGGTCTGCATGCACCAGCACAGGCATTACGCCGAGCAGACGGTTCGTCAACACCTTTGCGAGAATCCTCACTTCACTGTTGATCAGCGAGATCAGTCAATAGGACTTCCTGTGTGCAGTGGTTTGTCTCTCTTAGGGAAGACCACCATCAATCCCCTCCGGAGGTCAGGGAGCAGTGAGCCCTCTGTCTTACCATGGGTGAACGTCTGCTGTAGTGGCTCCGCTACCCTCTCCAGCAATACCTTCCCACAGGGAATCCATTCGGGCCTGGCACCTTCCCAGATTGCAAATCCAACATGCCCTCCCTAATGTCTATGGTGATTTCCCTTTCCAAACCTGCTTTCTGTTGGTCAGTTAGCTTTTTAAGACCATAGGAATGTACCACTTCATGTGCCCTTTCGGTGGGGTATGTTTGCAGCACTTGATACAAGCGCTCATAGTATTCAGTAAACGCCCCCCCCAACACCTCCTCAGGTGTCAAAACAGTCTCCCCCTGATCATTCACGATTTCATGGATGTGTCAGGATCTCTCGTCCCTGAACCAGGCAATCATCATCCTACCCGCTTTGTCCCCAGCTTCATATATACGCCCCTTCATTTCCCCAGAGTGGCCGCTTAGCGCCGTCCGTCTAGCACGTACGGTACACGCCTCCTGTGCTTTTTTTCAGGGCCCGCTGCGTCGCCGGAGATGGAGTTCACACAAATGTATGGGTGGCTGGGTATGTGTATGTGTGTGTGCGTGTATGGTGAAAGTGTGCACACTTAAATGTATTGTTAGGGGCCTGGGTGTGTGTGCCTGTATGGTGAAAGGTTGCACACTTGAATGTACGGGTGGCCGCCTGGGTGTGCCTGTATGGTGAAAGGGTGCACACTTAAATGTATGGGTGGCTGCCTAGGTGTGCCTACATGGTGAAAGAGTGCACACCTAAATATATGGATGGCTGTGTGTGCATGTGTATATATGGTGAATGGTGTGTGTGCTTGTGTTCAGGGGCACAACAAAACTTACATTTCAGGGGGGCTTACCCTTCAAATGTTGGGAGAGGCGCTAACTTCACGTGTGGTGGGGAGAAGCAAACTTATTTGTGTGGGGGCATCTAACTTCTTTATGCATTTTAATGAGACTGTTCTAGTGCAGCTTCAATGTTACAAGCAGTTAACTCTCTCCTTTAACTCTGAAAGCACTCACTTATTGACTCCTGTGACAATGACTAGTCGTCTGTCCCCTCTCTACCCTTCTAATCACTCCCCTGGCATGCAAGTACTAAACCCACATCACAATTTCAATTGCTTAAAAAATGTGGCATTTGAATGCAGGTACTAACAGTGAAATGCTGTACATTAATAATTGCTGGGCCGGGCCCTTGTTAACAGCGACACCCAGGTGCTGTTTGAGAACTGTCCTTTTCTGTCCGGCAACTGCTCTGTAGGTCAGCCAGGCCAAGTTAACATAGCCCACAATTCCAGGGGGGGGAGGGCAGTATGCTTCGTACACAAGTACTGGGATGAGGTAGAGTTACATGAAGGTAATGCCTGACTTAGCTACTTGTAATCTTTATCACTCATAGTCCCACTCTTCCTCATCCCAGTACTTAACAATGAGGCAAGCAGCCTCATACGTAAGCACTGGGAGAGGGATGTGGAGGTAATTCTGGGCCAATGAGCTGATTTTGGAGATTGCAGTAGGGGATGGGAGGGAGAGGGGATGTGTGGGGGTGTGGTATTGTGCAATAAATCATAATGGTCGTCCATGTCCATGCTAAGCAAGCATGATGTGTGGTATTAGTGGCTAGAGAGGCATTTTGGTGCAGCCAGTCTAGTCATTCCTCAGTTTGGCATGACTTTTTTTAACTGGGCATTTCTGATAAAGCAGTCCTGCTAAGTGTAATTACCTGGCTAGACTGGTATTTGGGTTCTGCCAGTCTAGCCGTTTCTTACTGCGGCACTGTATATTTTTCTGAGCATCTGTGATAAAATTATATGATATGATAAATCCTATATAACGCACCTGTACACAAGTGTTTTTTGGCACGACAAGATAAGGGAAGGAAAACAGAGGGAGGACAAGACAAAGGATTTTACTAAGCGTTGTGTCATTCAGACCGCGCAAGTGCGAGAACGAGAAGTTCAAGGGGAAAGGGAGGGGGGGAAGTGCAAGGGAAAGGGGAGGGGAAAACAGGGTAGCAATGCTCTGAGTAAGTGCAGCAAGGGCAGCCCGGCTCTGGGTAGTGAAAGGAGAACAAGTGACTGTAGGGTTACAGTTACAGCCCCTAACTGCGTGGTAGGACCGGAGGCAGTGCAAGGGTGACTGATCAAGAAAGAGCCTGGACTCAGTGAGACTCAGGGTAGCCAAGCAACAAGTTGGTACAGCAGACAGGTAGGTCAGGTAAGTCAGCAGGCGAGTGAGAGAGAGAAAGCAGAGGAGAAGAGGAACATTTTGAGCTGCTTCCAGATCGTCAGGTGGTCCGGCTCAAGTTTGGGAGGGTCAGGGAGGCCATTCCAGAGGGAGGCACCTGCAGGGGAGAAGGATCTACCCCCCCACCCCTCACCCTCTGCCTGGAGAAGCATACAACCCTTAGGGCTCGAGAAGGAAGGTATTTTGGGAGAGAGAGTTGGATGTAGTGCGGATCCCAGCCCCAGAAAGCCTTGTGGACAATGCAAATGGTCTAGAACTTGATCCTTGCAGCCACCAGGAGCCAGTGGAGAGATTTCGTGGATGGAGAGATAAGGTCCCTAGCCTTGAGGCCATTCATAAGTCTCGCAGTCCTGTTCTGGATTAGTTGCAGAGGGCGGAGAGTAGAAGAAGGCAGATTGAGAAAGTGGATGTTCCAGTAGTCCAGCCTAGAGAGAATCAGAGCTCTGGAGACAGAGTGTTTCTGGGGCAAAGTGAGAAAGGGAAGAGTCCCTTTGAGGAGGTGCAGCTGGTAGTGGGACTTCTTGGCGACGTCCGAGATGTGAGGAGCAAAAGAGAGAGTGGAGTTGAAGATGACAAATTGAATGAGCGAGAGAGGCGAGTAGGCTGAGGGGAGCCTGAAGGAAAGCTGAGTGCCATCCGCATCATGCTGTAAATTAGAGGAGATTGTAGAGATCAGGTGGGCCAAGTAGAGGTTGAAAATCCTGGGTGAGAGAATAGAGCCCTGGAGAACACAACAGGTAGAGAGAGGTGGCGGAGTGAAAGGGACCTAGTTGGACCTGGGAGGGGGTAGTCCCAAAGGAAGGAGGTCAGCCTCTCCAGGGCCTGATCCATGATGCTCAGGTCCTCACGGAGTCAATTGATCAGGATGGCGTGGTTGACCACGTCGAAAGCAGAAGAAAGTTCAAGAAGGATGAGGACAGAAGGAATGCTGGAATCAAGTGTAGAGATCAGATCTTCACAGGTGTTCAGGAGAGCAGTTTCCGTGCCTCTGGCAGCTCTTAAGCCTGACTGATGGTCATGGAGACAACCAACAGATTCGGTGTGGAGAGTAAGAAGTTGTTGGACAGCTTTTGCAAGAGTTTGGGAGAGGGAAAAGTTCCATTGGCAAAAGTATGATTACAGAACTCGACCAAGGCTGCATCAAGGGTGTCAATGTGGTCCTTGATGGTTCTGAAGGAGCAGGAGAGCACCTGTTTCAATGTTACTTCCATAGATGGGACTTGTCTAGAAACCTCGTCAGGTGTTAGAAAGAGGAGAAAGAGGAGAAAGGAGGAGGAGAGGGAGAGATGGCCAAAGGGGGCAGGGAAAGGAAGAGGAGATAGTGGACAGGATGTCCTGAGTTTTTAGCGGAGAAGCGAGAGGCCAAAGCTGTACAGAGGGCCTGATTAAGGGAACAGGAGAGGTAGAGACTGCAACAGGATTGGCCAGTTCCTTGCAGATTATAAAGAGTTTGGCTGTGTTGTCAGAGGCCGCAGAGACGCAGGCTTGAATGTGTGCTCTCTTCTTGATAAGACTTGTTGCTTCGACTGGCATTTTGGTAAAACCAGTCTAGGTATGTCTTAATGTGGACTGCCATGCTTTACTGTAATGTTATTATGTGTCTATAGTGGTCTACATTGTGCAGCCAGTTGGACATGTTTTCATTGTGGCATGGCATTTTTAATAGCAAAGCATTAATGTTCATGTGCACTGTTTGTGACTTGCATGTCTTGAATTGGTGTTACCCTACACAACAATAGCAAGCACTGTGGCTTTTTAGCCAAATTTTCTCAGAAAGTTATCTGTATATTGCATTAAAACACATATTTATATCTTTCTCCTAGTGCAGTGTGTGGCATACCCCTTCAGCAACACGTCCGTGCGTATTGCACAAGCGTGGTAATCTAGGCCGGCCTAGAGTGTGGCGCGACTCATGATTTGTTGCCAATTTTGGGGGGGCGGGGGCCTCAGCATGGTTGGCGGGGGGACCACCAGATCTTGTGTTACACCACTGGCCCCAAATGATCTTTATTGTAGCAAAGAACAGCATCTTCCATGTTTGAAATGCAGTGGATAGATTAAAATACTGCATGGAACAGAAGGGATTAAGCCAGTGTTCTTCAAACTGTGGGGCGTGTCCCCCTGGTGGAGCGTGGTGCCATATAGAGTAGGAGGTTGAGGGGGAAAAAGGGGAGCGAGACCCACAGTTTGAATAACAATTAGCCACTCTGCCTCGGCATCAGGTAAGCCTTTCAAAGATTAAGCACAGCATGAAAGAAGTTCCATGCGTTCATTTTCTTTGCCAGCAGGGATGGCACTGTGACCTCTGCCCTCTCAGTGTTATCTACTCCCAACCAAGAGAGCAGAAGAAAGCACAGTCAGGAGAAAGTGCAGCATGACATCCAGAGGGAAGGAGAATGACAAGAGAATGGGGAAGGTTTAAGGGCAAGAAAATGAGTACACAACAGTAGTGGATGCTAACAGGAGTGAGAGGGGAAGAATGGGAGCCAGAAAAACCCAGAACCGGAGGGGGTTGGGGAAGGGGGATGCAAAGGGTGGGGGCTGGGGGGTTACACGGAATTCTAGATAGGAGAAGAGCAGGTTTGAAAAGAGATTGCAAAACAAAGGAAGGTATGACAGTGAGCAGAGGTGTAGAGAGGGCGGGGCCTGAGCCGGCAATCCTGGCTACTCCTCTGACAGTGAGACTGAAAAAGATAGATGTCTGTCTGGGCCAGCTGACTAGGCATCAGCCTTAAGATGCCTTACATCATGTTGTGTAGCCTTAAGTCTCTCGATGATCTAAGCAGCAGACAGTATTTGATCAGAAGGGCATTTTGCTATTGACAGAGCTAAATGCTCAGCTGCATTTTAAAGCAGTCCGATGTTAATATAGCTTTATAGACCTGCAGCGAGGGACGTACCGGGCGTTATGGGCCCTGAAGACTGAGTTAATATTCCCTGGTCCTTATGCTGTGTTTGGGTGGTCTGCGCAAAAACCAGCGCTATGTGGACTCCTTCTGTTCCCTCACGTTGCTGAATTTCTGGTACCGGGTCCTCGTCTGGTTTCCCTGGTCGGCGTCTTCTGCTGCCTGGAAGCTCTCTGTCCTCCGGAGGGTGGAGCGCCACCCTGTGAAGGGAGGGTAGGGTTTGTGCCCCCCCCACCCACCCTTCCGCTTCAGCGCAGGCCCCTGCGCACTTCTTTTCCTGCAGCAGACCAACGTGGGCCAGGCTTTCTCTTTGTGGCTTTGTGGGTCGGGTGGGTTGGCACTGGGTCAGTGGTCCTGCATGGCCGCTGCGTCTTGCATCTTCCCAAGTTGCTACCTCCCTGCGCCGGCTGATCTCATAGGCTGAGTAGTGTGGGCTCCCCCTTTGCTCTATTTCCTAACACCCTGGAAAAATGAAATAACATGACAGACAGGTTTCTGTTCGTGGAAAAATTATAGGCCGTAGGCTTGTTTATTTTCTACAGAAAATAACACTACAAAATTATTACAATAACCAACAAATGACACCAACTCGCTTTTGGGCACATCGTGTCCAGGGATAGTGGATGCCCAGCCTTCTCCTCGGCTAGACTTCGTTACCCTGGGGCATCCATTCCTGGACAGGTGCCGCCGCCTACGACTTTCTACCGTGTACCGAAGAGAGTACTCAGCGTTCCGGCTCCTCCTTCTTTCTTACTCTTTGCCTTTTGCTGGGTGGGTTGGGTGGCAAAACGTTTCCTTCTCCCCCTTTTCCAGGCCCTGGGAGCTTACCCGAATGAGGTGAGCTCCTTACCTGGTTGTGCTTTCCTTGGTTTCTGCTGGGGTACTTATACCCCCCTGGCCCTTTGTTGTACCTCTGGGGGGCCGGACTTCCTCCTGCCCCCCTGTTGCTTTTTCTCACACCTTTCCCCCCATTTGTGCTGTGTTCCTTCTGGCAACGCCGGGGGTGGGGACGCCGCTTTGGCTGCCCCTCCCCTTGTTTTTCACGCCGTTTGTCTCCCCCACCCTGCGCCTAACCCCCCAGGCCCTCCATCGTGCCGTACTTTGTACCGCACGGGGCCTGGGGCAGTGTGGCTGGTCGTTGGATCCGCATGTGAGGAAAACAGCCTTTGTTTTTCCGTGACCCTGGATGTCCAGCAGGCTCCGAGCAGATAGCGGCTGTTGCTCTGGGCTGGTCTGGAAAACTAACCAATGTAGGATGTGAAACATCGCCCCTATCACCTTGTTGATGGAGGATGAATGGGGCACACCGAGGTACAGGGTAATAGGACAGATTACAGAAGGGCTAAGCTAGTGGTCATTCGAGGTAAGAGGAAGAGGGGTCTGGTGGAAGGAAAGGAGGTGGCAGGGGCTGAGAGACATAACAGGAGGCAAATACTTAGAGTAGGAGGGGGACAGAGACGGACTATGCAAAGAAAAGACAGACAAGTAGGCAGTGACCGACTAGGGCAGAATAAGAGGAGGTTACAAAACATGGGGGAAAACAGACAAGGTGGGAGAGACAGAATGCAAAGGACAGGAAAAGATTGACACAAAGCTGAGAGAATTGCAGACTAAGTGGGGGTACAGACTAGAAGGGAGACATATAAATGGAGGGAGAGACAGAATGGAAAGGACAGAATAAAACAGAAAAAGATGGAAACACAAAACAGGAAGGGGAGACAGAATAAGAGGGAGTCAGGACGGAGAGACAGAGCGAGAGGGAATAGGTCGGTGAGACAAGTACAGAATTAAATGGAGTCACACAACAAGAGTGAGGGAGAGTGGGGGGGGAGTAGGCGAGAGTGGGAAGGGAGAGGCCAGGCCATAGTGGCAGGGGCAAGCCAGGCCAGAGTGGGAGGTCAGGCTGGAGGGGGGCAAGATCAGAGTGGGGAGTCAGAGGGGGAGGACAGCCCAGGCCAGAGTGGGAGGGGTCAGGGGAGGGCAGGCCAGAGTGGGAGAGGAGGGGGCAGCACAGGCCAGGCCAGAGTGGGAGGGAGCAGCGAAGGACAAGCCAGGCCTCAGTGGGAAGGGTCAGGAGATGGAGGGGGCGGGGGTCAGAGGGATGGAGTCAGTCTAGAAGGGGGTGGGGCAGACTAGAGGGGGCAGCCCATGAGGGGCTGGGGGAGACAGACCAGGAACGGGGGAGAGATAGAACAGGAAGGGGGGAGAGCCAAGGACAGCATTGATGCTGGGAAGTGTGCACTCGCTCTTCACATTTCTGGATGCAAGGGCTGCTGCAGTAGTCTTCTGCCCAAACCCTCCTGCCACAAAAGCAAGAGAGCACTGGGAACCATAAGAGCCCATGGCTTTTGGTTCACAGACTGGCCCCATATGACAATGTGCAAGCAAAAATGCATCTTAATTGTGTGGGCTGCACGCAGCAATATACACAATTCGGAGTGTTCTGATAAAAGAGGCCCACCAGAAAATCCCCAGACTTCCTCTGCAGGCCAGTATGCCACTGCACAAAAGCAAGCATCTCAGCGCACCCTCGTGTGATAGTGTTATTATTGGATCAGTTGTACTTACAAAAGAAATGCCCCACATTGAATTAATGGGATCGTCCCCCATTTCACTCTCCTTGGAGACACAGGATTGAGAGGTAGATGCGTCTGTGGGTGCTCAACTTGGCATGCGACCTGCTCACAACTACCTCCCTCTAACCATGGTTGGTGCTGGTCTCTTGAAAACTTTGAGAATATATTCTCGGAAGAGTAGACTAATAATTGGTTGAGAAGTGACTCTGCCCTGAAGTAGTGGTGCAAAGGGGGGCATGGAGTGTGTAACCCCAGAGTCCTCCTGTGCCCCAATGTATATTTTAAAAGGTTAGGATAATTACCCACTTGCTTTTCATCCATGGTGTCGGGCCGTTTTAATTTCTGCTATCAAAATAGGTAAAGGAAATAGTTTCTCCCACCGGTATCCAACATTGGAGCAAGGCCTGATCTCAACAGGTCAGGTAGTTACAGTTAGGCGCAGGACAAAAGTAAAGCCGAACGGCGCTTTCCGGATACCTAAATAGGGTGGGTACTGAACAGAAGTCCGAGACTGAGAAAAAATAGTGCTTCATTTGGTTTGTTTATCCCTATGGAGCAAACATGTCTGGATTCATTTAATTTCAAAAGCTTTATTCGGAACAGACCTTCAGCACAATTCATCACAATAACACTTTATGAAAAATGTACATTTATGTACACACGACAATCTTAAAATATTCCTATAAAAGTGGGTCTACGTATAGTTAATATAATGGCATTACCCCCTATGAGGAGAGCAAGCTCGCAGCATCATAACTCTTCCCAATATACAATTTAAGAAGTGCCCACCAACCTCCCTCTTAATAACCAGGTTCGGTGCACGTACCTAGCTGAGGCAAACCCAACTTTACACTCCAGTGTGAGTGTTAAAAACTGTACAGCTTCTCATGTGCTCCTTAAGCTTGACTCAATCAATAAAGCTTTCAAATACCTACATTTTATCTCTAGCGTAACCGGGCAAATTAACATAAAATGGGTCAAAGTTTCGTTTGCTGATCGACAAAGTGGGCATTCGCCAGATCTCGACGATGACCATGTCCGGTGTACTAAGCTATATGCAGAATTCCTAGCCTAAAGCATACTTATAAGGAACTTTCAGAAGGGGGGGATTTGATCTAGTATATGTTTACATTTCCCCATCATATTACAAGATACAAATTCGGTACAGTTCTTCAATATAGACCTTTAGCTTTTCCAAGGATTTTCTCTTTGCAGTCACTTTGACCTCAATTTTTTATTTCGTTTGGCACCCTAAGGGGTTGTCTCAAAACGCTTTAGCGTTCAACCTACATAGCAAGTCCTTCACATGAAGTATCCAACCGCACCTCTTTGCCCCTTCCAACTCTAAAAAGTTCCTCAGAGAATCCCTGTAGGGAGCTAAACTAGGGGCAGTCCATACTCTTACCCAATACAATACAGGTTTGAGGGCAATTTGGTCGGTTATAGGCCACATATGAAGGTCCATTTGGACCAATGAGGTAGGGACATTTTTTGCAAGAAGCATTAGCTTCTTCAGAAAGATCTTCTCATTTGGAGGTAATAATGTTATATCAGAATAGCCCCAAATCTCGGAACCATAAAAAGCTGCTGGTAAAACTTGTTTTTCAAATATGCCCAATTCCAGCAAGATTGCCCCGCTACCATGACTCTAAAAAAAGGAATGGATACCCCCACCATATTTACTTAGGGTCATTTTAGCTTTTAGGAGATGGTCCGACCATCCTCCAGTTTCATTGAAACTAATCTCTAAGTAATCGATGTACTTTACCTGATCCAATTTTGAGCCATAACCTCTATATTTAGACGGCTAGGATTGGCATGTCTGGATTAATGATGGCCAGTCACTAATACAAAAGGCCAATGAACCATACACCGTATATAGTTGCCGGCATTAGATTTTTCAACTATGAACTATCTGAACCACCAAATCCTCCTTTCCTTAAAAATCCAGCATCAGACAATAGACTTCATAAGCATGTCAAGGCTCGATTTATCAGCTCATGATTGAAAAGGCGCCATATAATATTGCAGAATTTACTGCCTAATTAATAGATATTGCACTGACATTTTACACATATTCTATGTGCACGTTCATCGGAAAACAGATCTCAGGGACTAATCCAGTCTCTGGATAAATGCAAGACGACGGTGTTGAAAGCTGTCCTCCTGCCCCAAAGAAAAACACATAAACAGGAATGTAAACTTCCCTGTGGCGTCTGCCTTGAAACCCTTGCAAGCGCAAGGTTGCTGGGCGCCTAACTGCACACCCCTGCTGCCCTTTGAAATTATTCTTCCAACCATGACCCTTGTCCAATAAAATGCCAGGATGCAGGGTTGCCCTTACACAATGGAGGGGGAATCACTGCTTTGCGCCACCAGTCTACAGTGGTAGGGGTTAGTTCCCTACTCCCAAGCACTGAGACAGCTTACATTCTTTTCAGGGATAATTGTGCACAGACTGGTGTATGCACCTCGGATCGTTACTTCTTCCCATGTCTGTGCATGGTGCCAATGAACATGGGACTGCACACACATGGTTTTCCAGCAGAGCATGCAAGCTAGATTCCATTGCTATTTTTTCTCTGCGGAACAGGTCACTTTTGACTTGCAAAGTTTGCTAACACACGCGGGGTTATGATATTTTGTTTATATCGCACTCGTACACAAGTGTTTCAAAGCGCGACCAGGCAAAGGGAGGGGAACAGGGGAAAAAACAAAAACAACGATATTACTAGGCCCAGGGACATTGAGAACGTGCAAGTGCATGGGGAAGGGAAAGGGAGGCAAAGTGCATGGGAGGGGGGAGAAATTGGAACGTGCAGAGCATAGAAGAGGACAAGATAAATAAGTAAAATAAATAAGGTGATCCAAAGCAGTGGTAGTGCAGCCTGGGAGTGGCCAAGTGCAGGGTTAGTCAGATAGGGAGTATCTGATAAGTGCATAGTGGGGGAGGGCTGTATGGGTACAGATACAGGCCCCAGTGTAACGGGTGGCCAGGAGGCAGTGCAGGAGGGTGGCAGGGTGAGCAGGTACCTGGGCCCAAAGGGAAGAGGGTGGCCAGGTGCTGCATTGCCGAGAGAGAAAGCAGATCAGCAGGGGAGAAGAGGGGCAAAGGCAGAGGCGAAGAGGTAGGTCTTGAGGAGCTTCCTGAACCGTAGATGGTTATCCTCAAATTTCAAGGTGGCAGGTAGGCAGTTCCAGAGGGAGGATCCTGCCGAAGACGGAGATCTACCACCAGCTTGTTTCTTTGAAAAACAACTGACCCTGAGGGAGTTAGAGGTAGAGGAGCAAAGGAATCTAGAAGGGAGGTATTTACGGAGGGCTAGTTGAAGGTAATTTGGACCCAAGCCCCAGAAAGCCTTGTGGACAATGCAAAGGGTTTTAAATTTAATTCTTGCAACCACCGGGAGCCAATGAAGGGATTTCAGAGCTGGCGAGATACAATCCCAGGGCTCGAGGCCAAGGACAAGTCTCGCAGTCCTGTTTTGGATTAGTTGTAAAGGGCGGAGAGTGGATGCAGGTAGATTCAGAAAGAGGCTGTTACAGTAGTCCAACCTAGAGAGAATCAGCTCTTGGGAGACAAGAAGCTTCTGGGGGAAAGAGAGGAAAGGAAGAGTGCCTTTAAGGAGGTGCAGTAAGAAGTTTGATTTTTTTGTGACATCAGAGATATGTGCGGAGAAGGAAAGAGTGGAGTCAAAGATGACACTGAGGTTCTCAGCTTTGCAGGTAGGGGCAGGAGGAGGGCCAAGGGAGGCTGGCCAGAAAGTGAGGGGAAAGGATGGAGGGGGTGTACCAATGAAGAGGATCTCAGTTTGTTCGTGTTTAAACAAAGATCATTTGCGGCACACCAATTTTGAATGGCGATTAGGCAGTCAGAGATGAGGGAAGGAGAGGAGGGAAAGAGAGGAGGTGGCCGAGGGAAGCCTGAAAATGAGTTGGGTGTCGTCAGCATAGCACTGGAAATTTGAGCAGAAAATGGAAATGCAGTAGGCGAGAGTTGCCAGGTATTGGTTGAAAAGCCAGGGTGAGAGGTTAGACCCCTGGGGAACACCACAGGTAGAGAGGGAGAAAGAGGATAGGAAGGACCCAAGTTGTACTTGGGTGGGTCGATCGGAGAGAAAAGAGGTCAGCCAGGCCAGAGCCTGATCGGTGATACCCAGGTTGTCACCAGAGACGATGGTCTATAACAAGGGGGTTTGTCCTACCCTCTATGAGTCAGAAAAGGGTGTGCACAATACATCAAGTGCACACTGGTTTTTAAACCCTTATGGGAGCCCATGTGATTGGGGCAACCATGATTTGAAGAAAACACATGTTTGCTACTGAAAAACACATATCTCGAATTAGAAAGAAAATGTCAGCATTTATTAGTTTTAGCTGATGCTTTTTTTTTTTGCAAAGTATTTTAAGTTTTGATACATACATAACAGTGCGAGGTAACCATTGTAATAAACAAACAAATAGTTCTGTTGGCAATTCAGTGTAACATTTTTACAGATGACATACGTTGTTAAACATCCATATGCACATTTTAACAATGGATTTTGCTTGTAAAAAAATATATATCCCATGTGATTGGGTATAGGAAACACAGGAAAAGGAATGTAAATGGAGGAGACGTTGATAGTAGGTCTCTAATGCCCGGCTGAAGTCTGACCTCATATACGGTCTACGTCTAAATAGAATGTTAGGAGACTGAGTACAGCACTAAATATCACACCTGATGATTATCGGTCTATGTGCTGTCGACGTTTCGGCAGAACTGGATGGATGCCTTCTTCTGGGGCCAAAGAAGTTAGGAAACTCACTAGTCATGCTTCGACTGGGAGCAGATGAACACAAGAGGTTTCATGGTGGGGCACAGGAAACGCCCATATGGACACTGGTTGTAGGGGTGTCCTGCAAATGGGAAGACGGCCCGTGGGAATAACCCAAGGGTCCCCTGTTGATCAGTGCCAGGTCCGTTTTAATACTTCAGATGGCGAACCTGGTGGTGATCGGGGATGTGAGTCCGGGGTGGAGCTGGAGCCACAATAATCTAAGCTGGAGCTTCAGTAGTCTAAGGTTGGATCATCTGAAGTGGATGGCTCATGGATATTTTCGTCTGGTTTGCCCTGCAAGAGTCGAGGCGAACTGGAACAGGACTGGCATCTGGAAATGGCACCTGTGCTGGCTCTGTATGACCGAGCAGAGACGATGGAGCAGGGTGGTATGGTTGACCGTGTTAAAAACAAAGGAGAGATGAAGTAGGATGAGGACAGAGGGAATATTATTTATTTATATTTGTAGAGCGCACTACAGCCCGCAGGCATCGAGGCGCTATATCAGAGCTTAAGAAGGCTTGATTAGGGGTTACAAGGAAGCCGCCCAAGAGTGCTTGTTTACAGTTCAGTTCAGAGAAAGTGTTTACATAGTATCACAGAATACATGCAAGTGCATGTTGTCATAAAATCCATGCTGAAACAGTCAGACAAAGAGGTTAGTTTTGATGGCTTTGCGAAAGGCTGAGTGGGATTTACTGATCCTGATGTGAGGTGGTAGGGGGTTCCAGAGTAGGGGGGGGGACAGCAGGGAAGCTGGAGCCGCCTGCCCAGACCTTACAGGTTCTAGGGACTGATAGGAGGTTGGAGTAAGGGGATCTGGAAGGTTGAAATCTTCTGCTCTCCAACCTTGTTAGAGTCAAGGTTGGAGAGCATATCTTCACGGATGTTCAGGAGAGCAGTTTCCATATGGGGGCGATTGTGTTACTGGCAATCGACAACGGGAATGCAGTTCCGGCTAAGAGACTATAGAAGTTGGGGCACTTCTTTTAACAGTACAGCATCTGCATTGCCGCTTTTAAACAGAAATGTCTGAACTCAGATGTCACCAAGACAATGATGCTGTGTTCTAGTATCAATCATCGTTACCCTCTGACAGCAACCTGCTCAGATACTCAGTCCACTCAGTGCCGCAGATTTTTGTTATTTTTTTAATTTTCCACCACCACAGTGTTCCTCTAAGATGCCATCCGTTGAAGACCCAACCTCTACACCCCCTCCATAGTCCGCCTTTACCGCCTCCGCTTGGTGCACCGGGTCACATATTTGAGGTTTGAGCCCTCCACACAGGGCAGCCTTGCCCGGACAGCTTGGTAGCGCTCCAACAAAGGGCACCTCCTTCAACAATTTGCCATAGTATCAATCATCGTTACCCTCTGACCCAGGTGATGTGGCCAAACTACGGATTTCAATATCCACCACCCACGCCCCCACCCGACCCCACTGTTCTCGTACTTGGTCTGTTGATCCATGAACATTTATATAGCGCTTTCACCAAAGCGCTGTAAGTGTTTACATACAATTACCCAACTGAAGTAGATACCCTTTTGGAAGAGCAGATCCCTGTGTGCCCAAGGACGGAACTGAAAGTGCAATCCATCTGCCTCTGAAGTTCATGGTTGTGGTGAAAACCCGGCCCATTTTCTTGTGCTGCCCCGTGAATGAGGAAGGAATGGAAGTCTGGGGAGGATGATGAGGTTTCTGTCCGCTCTGGCTCTGATCTTACTGGTTCGGAAAAGAAGCATGAAAAAGTATCATCTTTTGTTCGTGCTGTTGCAAAAGACCAGTCCATTAGCTAAAGTACATGATGCAGGATGCAAGATAAGATTGCATTCTCATCAAAAGCAACAACCATGAGAATGTGTCTCTGTCTAAGGCTAAGGTGTGACTGTTTACTTTGAGACAGCTCCTATCATGTCAATAGTTGGTTAAATCCATGTTCAAAATCAATTTGTATTTGAGAGACTAGAAAGCAATCTGATGTAGCCTCCTTATTTCTGTGATATTTGCTGTGCTGCTTTTAAATGATTGTGTGACTGGATGTGTGCACTCAAGTTCAATAAGGGGTTGTTGGACTAAGGAATGTTACACTGTGTGTTGCCATGTGGGCAGTCAGTGCAGCATATACTAGCAGCACATACCCTACATACATTTCCAACAATCACTATGAGATGTTGTGGCTTATGACAGTGAGTCCTCATCTTAGACACTATTGGCTCTTACAGGCAGTAAATGCCAATTTGAACTTGTAGGATTTCTTAAGGCAAGAGACTCTGAGGGGAAAGTAATTGAAGAGTAATCTAGTCCACACGTATAATTAGCTGCACAAATCTATCTGCTTAATCAACACTTTTAAGGATTTTTCCAAAGCCCTCTAGCGAGGAGTGTGACATCTATCGAAAGGGTGCAGAGTCCCAACCACAAGATGGACCAAAATCACTCTACAGGGTATCATTGGTGAGCAGGCTATAATCGTAGAGTAGAAAACCACCCACAGTAAAGCATGATCAGTTTAAAAACAGTAGATGGCACTTAGTATAGACAAGGATTACTAGGGGGGAAAATAGCCTAGGTGGCCATAGTATGGCTTTTGTCCGGGAATCACATTGATAACTGCCAAAAACAAAAAGCCCATTACAATACGAATACTTCCATTGTAATGAAAGTGGGCTCATGTCCAAACTAATAAGTTAATATTTTCAAAATTACACTGAGCAAGTGATATTTATAAAATGTTAATTTAGGTTAAGGTTGAGGATGAACCGGCGGAGCACTGACCCAAGGGTTTGCAGTTGAAAGGGCGCATACGGCCTTGGCGAGAAGACCGACCCTGGGAGCAGCCCCCCCCCACGGCCGCTGATTGCAAAGATTCTAAATTACCGGGAGAAGATAGTCGAATTCTTCCGGAAGGGAAGAACGATCGAAAGGGGACCAGCGAAAATCACAGCATACCCGGACTACACCTTACATGTACAACGCAGTAGGATGAACTTCGGGGTGGTGAAAAGGTGGTTGAGAGAGGCTGGCCAGAATAACATGTTGCTTTATCCGGCCAAACTGAAAGTGTTCTACAAGAATAAAACCTTGTTTTTCGAGACACCGGAGGACGCTATGGAACGGCTAGACATGCTGGGCTACACCGAAGAGCCGTGTATCCAGACAGGAGCCGCATAAGATAAGTAGCATGCAGCCGGGTCATCTCTGATGACATAACACATGACACTGGGACTTAAATATAGTATTAACCAAAGCCTATGGGGAATGTGTTGCAGAAAGTACATGTTTGCAAGATCCACTAGAAGCTATAATCCCAACCAGATAAGTGGGAGCTCCTGGGAGACATCCCTTGAACCCCATAGCACTACGCTTAGTTAAGTCGCCGTTAGTCCAGTGACACCCTGCAGGGTCCTCGCCCTCGTTCGCGAGACAGGACCAGACACGGGTGGGCCTGAGATCCAGGGATGGAGCTGGGCATTTGTTGGGGTTGGGTGGGGGGGGGGCAGGGTTGTGTGCAGTGGGGGAGAGTTGTGAAAAAGGGGTGGGGGAAGTTGTTGAGGGGGAGGGACAAGAGTCGTGAAATGAGCCATCGAGGTAGACACCAGGGGGAGCGGAGAGGGGAAGAATTTCAAGTCAATGGCATCGGGTAATCTCAAGGTCGTGACCTGGAATGTGCGGGGCTTCAATAACTACCTAAAACGTAATAAGGTGACGATGTACCTAAAGAGGATGTGGATTGACATAGCTCTGTTACAGGAGACCCACCTCACCAAGGAGAAGTTGGAGGTGGTTAGGAGAAAGTGGAGGGGTACTGTCATGGGGGCCCATACTCGGCATATGCAAGGGGGCGATTACGTGGGTGGCACTGCATGTGCCATTTCAGCTGCTCAGTTCAACGACAGACCCAGAAGGCAGGATGGTGGTGGTGGCGGGACTCCTGGAAAACAGAAGTGAGCATCATAAATTTGTACGCCCCTAACCATGATACAGCGACATACTTTAGGTCCCTATATAGCAAAATTAGCCCCCTGGCGGGTGGCACAATGGTGTGGGGAGGGGATTTTAATTGTACCCTGAACCCCAGGATAGATAGGTCAGATGACAAATCAGAAAAGCCGGCGCCAGCAGCCAATGCGCTGAGGACACTGTTGACAGATCTCGGCATAGAGGATGTGTGGAGGCGATTGCACCCAGTGGATAGGCAATACCACATGACCTGCATGTGAGGTTGGACTATGTGTTTGTTGCTGAAGAGATAGTGGGAGAAATGATGGGCGCGGAACACAAGGCCCGGGTGCTGTCCGACCATTCGCCTTTGGTCGTAGAGTGGCGACATCAACGCCCCAGAGCGCGAATCCCAACTTAGAGGCTCAGAACTGAGGCTCTACAGGACACGGGATTTCGGGAGGACTTGAGGGAGGCCATTGAGGAATATTTTGAAATTAACACAGGCAGTGTACACTCTGTGGGGACAGTATGAGAGGCGTTTAAGGTGGTGGTGCGGGGGGGGTGGCCATATCGAAATCCAAGGGGCTCCAAGGAGGTATTGAACGGGAACTGCAGGAAACAGAAAGAGAGCTAGAGGGCTTGATAAAATGTGGGGAGACCACCCGAGAGGGCAGTGCTGAGATAAAGGACTTACAGATGGCTTGTGGTGAACTCTGGGACAGATTACGTAAACTAAATTATAAGTAATATACAGAGAGGCTACATGCAGGAGGGGATAAGCCGGGTAGATTGCTGGCCTGATTATACAAAAATGAGACCCCCGCCCGGTGATCAGAGCGGTCAGGGGCACGGAAGGTCAAATCTATAACACCCAGGAATGGGTAAACGGGGGGTTCCTCAGCTATTACAAACGACTATATGAGGACACAGGAGAAGAAATGAGCCATGAAATACAGGAAACAATAGAAGACATGGGGCTGCCCACCTTGGATGACCTAGAACGCGCAGATCTGGACGCCCCCATCACCGCAAATGAACTGGAGGTGGTGGTCCAACACCTACCCACATGTAAAGCGCCGGGGTCGGATGGTTTACCCAGCGAGTTTTATAAAACGTATAAGCAGGAGCTACTCCAGCTGCTGCTTGCCATGTATAATGAAGCTTATGAGCGGGGGGAACAGCCGCCATCTCTCCGCGAGGAAGTGATCATCCCGCTCTTGAAACCAGGCAAGCCAGATATGGAGTGTGGGTCTTATAGGCCCTTGTCTATGCTGAATCAAGACAGCAAAATACGTACAGCAGTGCTGGCTAACAGGCTAAAAAGGGTAATTGGCAAGTTGATACACCCAGACCAAACAGGCTATGGCCCTGGTAGAAATATCACAGATAACGATAGGAGGCTGCACCATATCATTGATCAAGTTGATGGGGACCCGGGCGAGCTGGCCATCGTGTCATTGGATGCGGTTAAAGCTTTTGACTCAGTGCGGTTGCCATGGTTGAAGGCGACCCTAAAGGGATATGGGATGGGGCCAGGATATATCAGATGGGTACAGATATTATATAGCTCCCCGACGGCGAGAGTTAAAATGGGAACCATAATCTCAGATAAACAGGGGGACCAGGCAGGGATGCCCCTGGTCGCCCATGTTATATATCTTGGCATTAGAGCCGCTGGCAATTTGCCTGCGGCAACAATACAGGGAGGTGGGGATCTGTACGACAGCAGGCACACACCTGATATCACTGTATGCAAATGATATGCTCCTCTACTTGCGCTACCCGAGGAGAACTTGCAATATGTGCTGAAGAAAGCAATTGAGGGAATTAAGAATAGCATGGTGTTCTGGTCTCGATTACCCCTAGCCATGATGAAGAGCAGCTCTACTCAAAATGGTGGTTCTGCCCAGACTCTTTTTTGTGAGACCTCATGGCATGTGCAGGGGCTTCTTATGGGGCAACTCCAGAAATAGGGTGGCCCTGTGGAAACTACAGAACACATGTGATAAGGGGGGTATAATCCTGCAGAATTTTGAATTATATTACTTGGCGGGACAGCTGTTGTATGTGGCTAAGTGGTTGTCAGCAGAGGACTCGGCTGAAGCTAGGCTTTTGCAGGGTGATACAGCGCCATACTTTCTGAGAGAGACAGTGTGGCTGCATAAAACTAAAATGGCGGAGATGGGAAGATTGTTGGGGCTGGGCTGGGAAGTCTGGCACAGGGCATGGAGAACTGTGGGCGACCCCGACCCGCTCTCTCAGCAGGTCCCGCTGGTGGTGTTAAGCGGGAACGACTCCCAACTGTTCAAAGGTGTCCACAGATACTGGGAACCGGTGGGCTTAGCTACCCTCGGAGATATATGGCTGGAGGGGGAGGCACTGGAGTTTCAGAGGCTGCAGGAGGAGACTGGGTTGTATAGAGGCCAATACATCACTTATACCAGGCTCATGAGACGTGTGAAGGAGAGGTGGCCTGAGACGGTACTAGCGGAGGAACCTGATGCCTCCCTGGAAATGATGTATGATGTCTCGGAGGGCGGGCACGAAATATCTAGGATATATGAGCTCCTGAGGGCGAAGGCAGAGAAGGAGCTGCTTCAATTGAGGAAGGATTGGGAGGACGAGGTGGGAGGACCCATGACAGAGGGACAGTGGGATAGAGTCCAAAGGTACCACAAAAAGGTGTCCCGGAATGCGAGACTCCAGCAGATGCAACTTATTTCACCCACAAGGCCTATTTGACCCCTGAAAGAATAGCCAGGTTTGGAGGCTTGGCTATTCAGAAATGCCCCAGGTGCGGGGAGGAAGAAGCAGGGTTGCTGCATATGTTCTGGGCCTGCCCCGAGGTGCAGAGATTCTGGGAAGAAATAAGGACGAGGATGGCCAGCGGGGGGGTGGTGCTTGATGTGAGGTCTGCTTGGGCATGCATGCTTGGGAGTTTTTCCAGGCCACGTAACTCAAAGCACGTCAGCAAGATGAAAGACCTGGCCTACATCTTAGCCAAGCGCAGAATAGCAATGTGTTGGAAGGCAGCCCACAGGCCCAGAGTGGAGATGTGGTGGGCGGACCTCCGGAGATGGGCAGAAGCAGAAACAGTGGTATGGTTTCAGTCTGTCACTAGGGGGGAGAGGAGGAAGTGGGCCCCCTGATACCCTGGAGGCAACTGGTGCCCTCAATGGCAAATCCCCACCAGGTCAATCACGAAAGAGAAGACTCAGATGAGATGACAAGCACACCGGAAAATGTTCACGCAAATGGCACGGATGAAACGGCTCAAGTTTGAGGGGAGGGAGGGGGGAGGACAGAGAATAACACTGTATAATATGATGCTTTGCTACCGATTATGAACGTCCAAAAAAAGGCTATAATGTTTGATGTGTTGTTTGTAAAAAAAAAAAAATGTTTTAAAAAGAAAAGGTTGAGGATGAACCAGCTACAATTATTTACTGTAATAGGGCCACAGCTGGGCCTCCTAAAAAAAACAGATATTGGGCTTCATTACGACCCAGGCGGTAAGTTACCGCCTGGGTCGTACCCTTACCACCATGGTGTAGGATGGCGGATTTACCGCCCCATTCCAAGGTGAGTGGGGCGGTAAATCCCCATTTCCCATTTACCCTTCCCCATTCCCATTTTTGCCCCATAGGGCATAATGGGAGTGGGGAAGGCGCTAATTACGCCACCGTAAACTACGGTGGCGTAATTAGCACCAGGGGCCCTTAGCGCCAAGGATTTTAACGCCTGCAAAAAGCAGGCGTTAAACTCACCATGGCGAAAAAGGGACCTCGGAATCAGGCGTTAAGGGTCGGCGCCGTTTACGGCGCCGTAAACCCCTTAACGCCTGACTCGTAATGAGGCCCATTGTCATATTTGTCAAAATACTTTATACGCAGAGACAGCAAAACATATTTTTACCGAATGCAGGATATTCAGACCAGAATATATTAATTGGTTGGGACGGTTTGTATATGATTATGAATATATCAAGAGTGATCATTTATGGGCCTATTGCATCAATACAGATAGCCAAAAAGTTCTTATCGCCATTTATCAGCTGTGGTTAATTATTAAGAAACGCCTAGATAGTGTAACAAGAACTAACAGTCAAAATGAAGTTGTTGTCTCTTTAAAATAATCTGCTTAGATGTTTTAGATGGTTTTGTATACCCTTGGCAAAGGTATGATGTTTTATATTGTGCATGTTATATTGAGTTTGTATATTGTTTGTGTTAATGGAATAATGTTTTGATATACAGTGTTTTTATTGTTTTAGTGTTTTGTAAAGTTTCTTTGAAACTAAACAAATAAATAAATAATAATAAATGATTTAAATACTAAACCATGAGGTGTTTGGCAGTTTCACACAAGAAATGTTGGTTGCCATTTGTGTTTCTGCCGCCCAGCGCAGGACCAGCAACCTGCTCAGATACTCAGCCAGCCCTGGGACGCTGATTTTCATTATTTTTTTTAATTTTCCAGCACCTCAATGCTTCTCTGAGTGGCCCTGCGCTGGAGACCCAACCTCTACACCCCCTCGATAGACAGCCCTCTCCGCCTCCGATTGATGCTCCAGGTCACATTTTGAGCCCTCCACACAGGGCAGCCTTGCCCGGACAGCCGGGTAAGCACTCCGACAAAGGGCACCTCTTTCAACAATTTGCCATGGGCACCCCTGCCAGGCCCTTGCCCCTGTCTGCTGCAATAATCAGGTAGGGAATGCCAATTTGTTTGTACATCTAGTACTGTTGTAGGCTTGTATTTTTTTCCACTGGGATAGTGCTGTAGGTCTGCATTTTGAATGTAGCTGTATTTTGAACCTTGCTGTTGTATTGTGCCGCTGCCCTGTATCTTTCCCCCAGGGATAGTGCTGTAGGCTTGCATTTCAAAGCCTACAGGGACTCTATGGTACGTATAGCACACCATCTGAATGGAACATAGCCGTATCCCACCGAGGGCATGGTCACTCACCCGCATGTATCTGCAGCAATTCACTACTCGACTTCATAATACACATCACCTCTGCCATTAGAATGCAGCGGAGTCCCAGCCGACCTTCGTGGACTCTGCAGGTTTGGAGTTTTGTTGGAGCAGTGGCTCGACATGTAAGGCTGCGCTGACTTTTACACATTTTCTCTCTGCCATATTCAAGCTGTTTACAGAGGGGGACATGGCCATGTGTGGTAATCGGGAAGAGGCTGTACAGGGTAGCCATTGGTCTTTCCCCTGTGTGCAGTGACGCCGGACCCTCCTACGGGTAACCAGAAGAAACAATTGAAAATGGTGTCCTTCACAAAAAACCTGCTTAGGGGGATGCAGGTGCTGGAGCAGACGGTGCTAGCTCTACTCAGGAGATACCGGGCTTCAATGCCACCTTAATGGCACGTAAGGACAGTATGGACACCGTGGGGCAGAAGATTGATTTGTTGACTTACAAGGTAGACAGATCTGCTATTCAGTCGGAAAAATTGTGCGGCAGAGTCACTGAGGCAAAGAAGCACATTGGGCATAACAAGGATCTTACACACAAGCTACAAGCAGATGTGTCCCAACTTCAGTTAGCTCTCAAGGAGGTTATGGTGACTGACTATAGCTGAAATGGAGAGTACATTGGTCCCAAAGAGGGAGTATTGGAGGCCGGGGTTGGGGGAAACTACGAGAAATGTTAGTTATGGAAAAATGTACGGCTGTAGTTAACGATCACCTTGGGTCCTTCGAGGAGGAATGGGGCCCATTGATTGCAAGGTGGGAGGGGGAATCATCGAGTGACCCTGGTTACGTTGGCATCCAATGGAGCGTGCACACAGGAGTGGAGCCGGAAGCAGAAAAATTATGAGCTCACAAGGCTTATGATGGATGAGAGGGGGGACCCGGTACATGTTGTGGTTTGTTGGGATATGTTGACTGGGAGGCCTTTGCTGGCTGTCCGGGGACCTTGCGAGTACCATGAAACAGACTCACCGCAAACAGGTTGCGTAGCACCGATTAGCCGATCCAGGACTCCTTCCGGGAATCCCTGTCGACACAATAGAATTTCATGAAGATATGCGCAGACCTCCACATAGCCTTGCAGATGTCGATCAGGGGAACACCCAAGAAACGCTGTCGTTGCTGCAATGGCTCTGGTGGAGTGGGCTCTCGGTCAGCCTGGAAGCGGTCTGTTTGCCAGACGATTACAATGCATGATACAGCCAGAGAGTCACCTGCAAATAGAAGCTTAGACTGGGCCTTGCCGTGTCGCACAGGTCCAAAATTGAGAAAAAGCTGAGACGTTTTCCAAAAGTCTTTTAGTGAGTGCCATGTAGAACTTGAAGGCATGAGCAATATCCAACGCCCTTTCAGCAGACGTAGAAGGGTTCACAAATAACACTGGCAGAACCAAAGGCTTGTTAAGATGAAAGTCTGAAGGAACTTTTGGCATGAAGGTGGGATGAGCCCACATAACCACCTTAATAGCGTGGAAGGACAAATACGGCTGCTTGCAGCAGAGGGTCTGAATCTACCAGATCCGCCTGGCCGAGGAGATTGCCACCAGACAAGTGGTCTTCCATGATAGAAACTTCAAACGGACACAATGCAGTTCCCAAGCAGGGGCAGGAGCCTTCACCGGCAGAAAAGTCCTGAAGTGACAGTTGGGTAACTCCTTGATGAGCATGTACAACCACAGAGAGAGCTTGTCTGGAGCCTGTGTTTACTGCAATATGGCAGCCAGATGAAACTTGATGGAGGCATGAGCCAGACTAGCCTTAGTTAGCAACAGCAGATACAGGAGGAGCTGTGGTGCAGCTACCCACAGCAGTGTGATCTTCTGTGCCCGGCACCACCCTATGACTTGCTTCCACTTGTGCCTTTAACAAGACAACATAGAGGGAGCTCTGGCTATGGCCAGTATTTTCCTGCATTACAGTGGAAGGGAATAGTGCCCAAATTCTAGTGCTGCAGGAGCCAAGCTGTGAGACTCAAATACTGGGTCCTGGTGCAGGTCTGATCCGTTTTCTCTGGACAGGAGGTCAGGAAGTGGAGGCGGCTGGATGGCCAGAACCACTGATAGATGGAGAAGTTTCAAGTACCAGATCTACCTCGGCCACGCCAGTACAACGAGGATCATCCTGCAGTGGCAATGTCAGAGTGTGTTGATCGCACATAATAGTAGCAGAATCGAAGGGAAGGCATACAGGAACAGCCCATCCAGGGGAACCAGAAGGCATCCCCTAGACTCCTCGGCTGAGGATATCTGCTGGCAAACCTCCAGCACTTTGAGTATGCAGATGTTGTGAAGAAGTCAATCTCGGGAAGACCTGGCTCACTGAAAAGGCAAGATACCTGCACTTGTTGAAGCTCCCACTCGTGACAGGACTGCAGTTCCCTGCAGAGAAAGTCTGTAATGGTGTTTCTGGCACCAGTCAGGTGAAAGTGGATGAGAAACATGTCTTGAAGAACAGCCCAGCATCACAGAGACTGGACTTACAATGAGAGAGCAGGGGAGCACGTCCTACCTGGTTTCCTCAAATAAAACATGGTGGTGTGGTTGTCCGTGAAGATATGCACCACCTTCCACTGTAGCTGAGGCTGGAAGAACTTGAGGGCATAGAAGGCCGCCCGTAGTTCCAGGATGTTTATGTGCAAGTCCTTCTGCTGGAGCCAGAGGCCTCTGACATGGAATTGTCCTGTGTGAGGCTCCCCCCCAACCCTCTAGAGAGGCGACTGTAGTGAGTGTACCCTGATACGGAGGAATCGGGAAAGGGGCTCCTTAAGTGAGATATGGCTGAACAGACCACCACTGAAGAGCTTGACGGAATGGCTGATTGAGGGCATGCCTAACAGGGATATGATGGACCGGAATGTTGCAACAGATGCAGCGGACAGTTGCTGAACCTTCCCCAGGATGGCTTTCACCTTTTCCTCCAAGGGAATTGCCGGACATGAGATCGTGTTGAGCCGGGTTCCCAGGAACAGTGCGTTCTGAGATGGCACCACGCAGGACATCAGATAATTAATGGAGAATCCGAGCAAAATCAGAAGGCGAATGGTCTCCTCTGTGTCCTGGGCTGCCAGTGCGTGGGAGCGGACCGGATGAGCCAGTTGTCCCGCTAAAGGTAGATGTGGATTCCCTTGCGGCATAGATGCGCTGTTACTGGGGCCAAGCATTTGGTGAATACCCTCGGAGCCAATTTGAGGCCAAATTGAAGGGCCTTGAATTGATAATGACACCCTGGACAACAAAACGCTGGAACATCCAGTGTTTACAATGAATGGGGATGTGGACGTATGCTGTTAGACTCCAATCAAGCAGTCCCACTAAGTTAGTGCCTTGTCTGGGATTGCTCAAGGGAAGCCCTTATTTATATATTTTTATGTCCAGTTCGTGAACTCTGGATGACCACCCTTATATAACACCCCTCTCTTAGAATCCCCCTGACTCCACTGAGCCAAGAAGTAAGTTTGTTTTGCAAATTTAAAAGGTTTATTTGAGAATTAAACAATATATATATATCACACTTTTATAATAAATTAATAATTGATATCACACTTGTGAATATGAGCAGTAATCAGCAATAGGTAATCCCACAATAGCACAGTTCTGGTGACTTATGACTAGGAACAGGGCAATAAGGTATCAGAGAATGCTTTAAGGTTTCAAGGAGATGCAAAGATGAATAAAAAAACAGTACAGAAATAAACTTGATATGATTTCAGCAAAAGATAATGTGATCACTTTTTCTTTGACAATTTACTCCCCCCCTATGCAATGTAAGGAGATGGAAGTAACACAATTCTCAGGAATACACACAAATGCAATACAAAGTTCCAGTTCCCCCCAGCGAGCTTAGAGGAAAACAGGTATGATTTTAAACACAGGCAAATCCTTTAAATGTGGTATGCAATGAAGTGAAAAATATACTCAAATTGCTTTTAATTCCCTATAGAAGGTTCAGGGTGAGTGATAGCTACTTTAAATTAGTTCAGGATCACTTTAGCAATGCTCTATGAATGATTGTCAGGTTGCAAATGAATTTCAGCAAAGGAAAGCAAGGAGCTGCTATTTTGACAAGTGAAGAAATTGAGCCAAATCGCAGCAATTTTTCCGAGTGTGTCGAGCACGATTACGGAAAAACTATAAGGAGTAGCAAGTCGGTTTTAGGTTCATTGGAAAGCTTAGAATCTTAGCAAACGGTTCCGGAGATACGGACGATTTAGTGGAGGTAGATTTTCAGAATTGAAATGACAGTTTCAGAATGACAGATGCGCTTTGGAAGGTTTTGAATCAACAGGATGGACACGATTTCTGATGATGCAGTTCTAATAGGATAACATAGTTTGAATTAGATTATTTTAAACTAAAAGATTGGGTTTTGCACAGTCCTGGCTGAGTACTCACACTATATGTTGGACAGGAATGCGACTTCGTCACGGATCGGGTCAGGATTGGCGGTGGTTCTCTGGTACTGGTTCCGCGCACAGCGATCTGGGTCTGCACTGCACAGCGATCTGGTCTGGGTCTGGTCTCTCTGGATAATTCTGCCTTCTGGGTCTCTGGTTCTGGCAAAAGTTCTTGGCAAAAATTCAAACAGCTCGCCCAGCTGTTGAATAGTTTGCAAATGATTTGGAGGCCTGCTGAAAAAGGATTCAGCTTGTGGATTCAGGCCTCTCTGCTACAAGTTCTGGAGTTAATTTGTGGTCTCTGGAGATTGATGGATTTGAAGTCTGAAGTCTGGATGTGAAGTGGTCTGTCAAAATGCTCTGTAGAAAGTGAAAAAGAAAAGTGTCTATCTGGCTTCCAGTGGGTCTTTTTATGCGTTTAGAAAGTGGGTGGGTCAGCTAATTCTGCATGCCCAACCCTCTCAAGATTTGATAGGTCAAAGGATTCTTTGGTCCCTGATTTGAGAAAGGATAGTGTGTCAGAGTGATGTCAGCCATTTACGATCTATTGAAGAAACGCCCCTTTGCTTTTACCTTAGAAATCATTTTTCATAACTACACATATTTCCCAGATACACAGCTGTTTGACATTACATGTACATATTACAGATTACTTAAGGTACATTCTGGCCCAACTCTGATCTTCCTGGGGGCTTGCATTAAAAAATGACAATTTATTTTCGTTTTTAGTTGGTTTACCAATATCGGACGTTTACCAAAAATGGCACACATGTACACCGCCTTTCTACCCCTATTCCATTAATTTACTAGGTCTCTAGCATAAACACAGTGTCTGTAGTATTAATAATTAGCGGGGTTTTGGCTCAGAACATCACAGAGCGACCAGCCTAGTTTTGAACTGGGAGTGAATGTGTCAATTTAAAGATCCCAAAGTTGTACATTTCTGTCATCTGGTTACAATTAGTTATCAGTGTTTTTATAAAACATATGTTTGCCTTCAATTCACTTCAGTGTTTGGGTCCACCCCCAGAAACTTGGGAGTCAGGGATCACATGTCTCTTCTGCCAGGCAGAGCTCTGTTTACAGTCCACACCCAAATTAACATACCCCATTCAATTGCAAGAGTCTATTGTGTTGGCTGAGGTCAGCAGGCCAGGGGGCCACTCTGCATTTGGTTAACATGTCCATGTGATCTCCTGGCTTCTTGCGTGTAGTTCTGAGGTGAGAAGGTTTCCCAGACTCTTGAAATGTTATTGAATCAGCCTGTCTTCAGGGAACAGCAGGTGTTTAAATTTTTAATTAACC
Organism: Ambystoma mexicanum; assembly: GCF_040938575.1. NCBI lineage: Eukaryota > Metazoa > Chordata > Amphibia > Caudata > Ambystomatidae > Ambystoma > Ambystoma mexicanum. The sequence goes on along the minus strand of NC_090925.1, from coordinate 612,136,450 downwards.
AAAAAGGCTTTGAAGTTTCCAGCTGTCTCAGGAGGCTGGTAACTCCTGAAGCACAGCTCTACTGTCAGAGTTTAGACCGCTAGTGCCGGCTTGTGTCCAAAGCTTGCACTGCACCTATTTTTTTAGGATTTGTCTTGAATTTGACAAGAGGATTTTGCTTGACAGCTCTAATCTTTGCTGCCATTGTTTTGATGGGCATCCTTAAAGTAGAGTGGTGATGTGGAACCCCCCTCAAGAAGGTTGAATCTGTGCATGGTCTTGTGCCCCTGATTTTAGCAACTTGTTGACATCAATTAAAACGGATTTTGAACACATTGAAATGGACATTTTGAGCTTGCACTTCAGAGAAACAGCAGTGATTTCCAGGCGCTTTTGATCTAACAGGCACTGCCATTTTTCCTTTGGCACCACCTTTCACCCCTGGCGCTTCCGGTCCATCACGCTTGCACTGGTGGGTGGCAGGTTAGGCGACCATTTTGGTGTGCGCAAAACTGTGCGGTTCTCCTGGTTCTGGGATAGAATGATGGGCGGCAACAGCTCAATCCCCACATCTACCCAATCTATTGATTTAGTTTTGTTCTGGGATAGAATGATGGGCGGCGACAGCTCATCCCCACATCTACCCAGTCTATTGATTTAGTTTTGTTCTGGCCTAATAATTCAACATGGGTCAAAACCCTTGATAATGCGTCCTCCAGGTCGAGAATTGCCAGAAAATCCCCTTCCTTCAGCTGGTAGAGCATGTGCTGTTATATGACCATCCTGAATTTTTAGGAGTTTCGGTACTTGTTTAGGCGTCACAAGTCCAGGATCGGTCGCCATCCATCTGACTTCGTCCTCACCAGAAAGTATCTGTAGTACACTGCAGAGCCCCAGAGGCACTGAGGGACCGGTTCTATTGCCCCTTTCTTTAAAATGGCCTGATCCGCCTGTAGCAGTTGGGCCATGTTAAGTTGTTGACAGGAAGAATGTGGGGGGGGGCACCCGTCTTGAAATTCTAAAGCGTGCACTGTTGAAGAACGTCCAGCATCCATTTGAGGCTTGTGATCCACCAGTCGGCACCCCCAGAGCACTATTCCTGCTTCCCTGCCTCCTCTCACCCCCAATCCCCATTTGGGTCTAGTGCCTGTTGTGAGACACCCATTGGGTGTAGTATTTGCTGGTTATGTCGGCACGGCTTCACTAGCCTGCTGCCGATCACAGGTAACTGCGAGGATTGTCCAGAGCTCCTCCTCGTTTGCCTGCATTTTTTCTTGAATTTCGTCATTAATTGGTTTAAAAAAAGTAATTTTTGTGTGCGTTGCAGCTTGTGATCAGCCAGTCATGGACCCAACATGAAACCTAGCCGATCTACTCAATGACATAACAGACCCAACAGATCACACCCTACAACCTGAGAATAATGAGGAAACTCACGAAGATGAAAGCAAGAACAAAACAGGACACTACAAAGAAATAAATTCACTGCAATCTAATCAATACAAGTTCAATGTCCAAACACGCTACAGTGATTGGCGATCTACTCTACAATGGTGGAATTGACACCCTATTCATCACAGAAACCTGGCTAGATGATGACTACAAAGTGACACTAGGCAGCTGTCTACCCAACAACTTCAAATACGCACAGGTAAACAGAAAAGGAAAAAGAGGAGTACTCGCAGTGGCCTACAAAGAACACCTGAAAATAAAAACAGTCGACCCGCTGAACATCTCGAACTGCAAATCCCTCGTCCTTCTGATGTCGGACCCACAAACAAAGCTCACATTCATACTCCTCTATGGACCACTGACTTGCAAAGCTAGCTCTGTAGACACCTTCATAGAAGCCACCACAAACCTGACCATCAAACATGAACACCATCATCCTCAGCAGGGTCGGACTGGGACAAGAAATAGGCCCGGACACCCAAAATAAAAGTGGCCCACCCCTTGCCTCATGACCCTTGACCTCTGATGACATCACCAGAAGTGATGTCATTTGACCACACCCCAGTGACATCCTGGGAAGCGATGAAAAATATTGTTATGATTTCACTAATGTGATGTACATTTCATTCAAGAATTGATCACCATATGTATCATTAATATCTGTGTGTATAGATCCTTATTAAACATTGCAGGTGTTTTTTTTTTTTCTTTAAAAAAAAAAAATAAAATCCCACTCCACAGGAACGATTTCAGCCCGGCAACGGGCCGAAAGGCAGAGGGGCCAATCCGACCCTGATCCTCTGGGACTTCAACATATGGTGCGAAGAAGAGAACGCAAACTCGCAGAAATCACTAACCAAGAAGCTCGAGACAATGAGACTTCGTCAGATGGTCAAAGAAGCAACATACACGGCAGGACACATTCTTGATGCAATCGTCGGCAACAAAAAACAGATCTCAACTGCACCATCAATGCAAATCCTATGGAGCGACCACCTCATCATACCGTTCGTGATCCAATTACCATTTAAAGAATCCAAACAGCACCAAAAGTTCCCCCTAATCTGCAATAGACACTGGAATACCATCAAAAGCAGTAACTTAGAAGAACCACAATCCTCAAAACAATCTATCACAACCTCAGACGCAACTGACCTAGACGAAGAAGCAGACCTAATCCAGAAATGGATCGCCAAAACAATTGACAACTTCTCCCCGGAAGATACCCTCAATCCATTATGAAAGAAAGCAGAGGCAAGATGGTTTCCCCCCCACCTCAATAAAATGAAAAAATACAAACCCGGAAACTAGAACAAAAAATGGAGGAAAAACTATGACTGAGCCAAAAGAATAATTTATCAAAAACAAATCCAAGCATATAAAAATTAATCCCTTAAAGCAAAAAAATAAAATACGTTGACGACTGGATCACAAAAGCCACCAACTCTCAAAAAGAACTATTCAACACCGTAAACGAGATGTGAAATCCCCCTGGAAGCAATAACAGACCGGTACCTTCACTAAAATGATGCAGTGATCTTGCAGATCATTTTATTAATAAAATCACTGACATACACCAGATCATACAAAGTAGGCCATCCCCCAGACCATGCACCATCCCCTACGTATCCCGGAACCACAGAACAGGCTAAGAAGCTTCGCCCAAATGTCAAGAGAAAGCCTCCTCAACCTGGTGAAAAAAAGCAACAAGGCAGGCTCCCCAATGGACCCCTGCCTACCTGACAACTACAAATCAATCTTTACACAGGGCACACCATAAGAATGCTAACGAAACCTCTTCAACCTATCACTCAACAGGTAGAGTACCACTAGCATGCAAATCTGCATACATCAAACAGCTCCTCAAGGACACTGCGGGTGATGTGGAAGACCTCTCAAACTACAAACCGATCTGAAACGTTCCCTATCCAGCTAAATTATTAGAGCCCTATGCCTACAAACAAACACTGGAACACGTATAAAGTCACCAACTATTGTACCAGGCACATGTCAGCTTCAGACCCATGAGAGTGACAGAGATGGCACATCTCTCTATAAGGGATGACCTAAAGACCAACGCAGACTCCAACACAAACTCACCACATCCTCATCAAGAGACTGGAAGAAATCGGGATCGCAGGAACAGCACTTCTCTGGATTAAATTGTTCTCATCTGAAAGAACAGAAACAGTATGGATAAAACCATTCAAATTCACACCGTGGGACAACACCTGTGAGGTACCACAAGGATCCTAGCTAAACCCGCACCTCATCAACATCCATAAGGATAAGGCTATCAAGAGGTTTGTCATCCAGAACATAGTTGAAGCAGCTGCCATGAGGGACATCTCTGAAGACAGGAGCTTCGAATGTAAGTGCTAGTTTGAGGCAAAGATCCCCCAAATTCACCTGGAATATTACTCTCTTTGCTCAAGTGACTCTGTGTTAGCAGAAGACATGTTTTAGCACTATCCAAATATCAGCATAAAGTCCTTCAAGTCTTGGCACTAATGCTTCTGCTGTGTCTAATCTGAACGAATTTACGTATTTTAGTCTATTTCTATCACATCAAATCACATTAGTAGATTCCTCTTGGTAGAGTTTATAGAACGCAGAATATATTCAGTAAGACTATAAAGATATATTGCGTTTAGAGAATACTATTATCCTAGATACTCTGGTAGCCTGTTTGTCTCACCTAGAAGATGTTCTGGGACAGTCAGTCTATTGCGCTTAGTAGACTTGAGGGGAGACTGTCCATATTGCCTAGAAGAGTCTACAAGGGTAGCTGGTTTCTTTTCCTCACAGATGATTGGATGACAAACCAACTTCAGGGGCACCAGTGATCCAGGGATGAATATCGGTTTCTAAACCATCAATCAACCCTACACCTCTAGTACACCAGAAGGGATATAAACAGATTGGAATACAAGTGAATAATAAGACCTCCTTGTCCAATTTTGGTAACATGGACGGAATGGCAGGTTTATCTCCGCAAGGTCGTGGATCATTGGTTTGTTGCAACACAGTGAAAATACAATCGTTACCCAATGATAAAAGGCACTGTCCAGTCAAGGTTGTATAAAAATATCTACTTTATTGTAACTACAACACACAGCTCTAGCACATTACAATTACAGCCCACACTGTAAAGGAACACAGAGTACAGACAGTTTCGCAAAGGAAAGGGATGCACTCTGGATACCGACAGGAGGATAAGTTGGTAAAGCAATCAGTCTTACTGTTCAAGGTTATTTGGTTTCAACACCAAAGGGGCAAAAGGTTGTAACTGTCTTTAGGGGCCTTCAGACAAGGACCAGGTGGGCAGAACCACAATGTACCTGGTGCTGAAGAAGTTCTTGGTGCTCGACGGTATTGAGACAGTTCCAGGGTGCTTTGCAGCCCATGCGACAGAGTTAGTGGCGGGAGACAGCTGTGGGTACTATGCAGCATGCAGTTCGGCAAGCGAGGCTGGACGGATGTCTTCAGGCTGTTTGGCCTGGCAGTTCAGGGCCAAGAATCTTTATCTCTGTGCTGTTTGCCGTATCTGGAATGCTGATCGAGGCGTCTTGGACAGCTCTGGCGACTGCGGTGTGACAACAGTCAGCAGTGCAGCCGGATGCGGTTCGAGGACTCGACTATCTCGAAATTGTCCTTAAAAAGATGGACGCTGGATGATTGTTGTGTGGCACTCATCTTAGCTTCTTCGCAGGGCTCGTGTCCTTTCAAGGCGGATGGCCCAAAGCTCAGGACGGTGTTGGCAGGCAACCGCCTTGTTGTTTGTCCAGAGATTCTCTGGCACTTCCAAGGTGGACGGCCCAAAGCTCATGACAGTGTTAGCAGGCAACAGCCTTGTCCTTTGTCCAGAGATTCTCTGGCACTTCCCACCTAGGAAGCTTGCTGTCAGAACCTAGCAGGTCACGCTGTGTGCTGGCTGGCTACTGGTTCTGAAGCTGCTGACCAGGTCCTCCGAGTCCGGTATCTCACTCAGTCCCCCGAAGATGTTTCGGGAAGGGATTTTGCCTCCCTCTTGGAACTTCTGGCCTTCCTTCACTGGCGGAAGATGTAAGGTACACTGTACCTTCAGTTCGAGTCCAAATTAGTCCTCCTTCTTACTCCTTTCGAAGTCTTCAGATGATCTGATAAGTGAGGGTTTCAGCTCTCTTTTAAAGCCAAATGGGCCCTGGCAATTGGTGTAGGCTAAGCCCACCTTAATGAACCAGTTCTGGGTCCCTGCCAACAATCTTCTGTTATGCCAGAGGCCAGGACCAGAGTTTTCTGTAACAGCACAGACAAGGGGGTGACAACAAATACCTAAGTCCCACCCATTTTCCGGTCTGTTGTAGATCAAAATGTCTATCTGCTTAACTGAGCCCTCTGTGACTCTTGATTAAAGTGCAGGTTTTCCCCTGAAGTATGTGCTGGGAGGAGGCGTCCTATCTCCCCCAAACCACACACTCCTCCCCTCTGCAAAGGGTCAGCTCTGCAGGGGTTTGCCTATGGTAAATAGTGGACACAGACATGCATTTCACTGCCTTCGATACAGAGGGGTGTGAACTAGCGTCAAGCTAACACATTGCACACCAAAGGGGTTTTAGCCCCGCCTATCTGTTGTCCCTCCCGGCAACCAAGCCCACTCAGCAGGGTTGCCTCAATTATCTCTCGTTAGTATGCACTGTCACCAGCCGGAGAACAAAGGAATGCAAATCCATGGAGCCTTTGATATTTTAATTAAGCCGCTCATGGCTGGAGGAAAGTGTGCCGCCCCCCTTCTTTGAATGCTTTCATGTACCCAGGGCTGTCACATTCAATGTGAATATGACAGGGGAGGACGGCGCCTGTAGGCTGCGTCTTCCCAGAGTACAGGTGACTATGTGTTTGGTGCGGGAAGCAGATGAAATGGGTGCGGAATGGCCACACTCATTTCTCAGAGGTTGGACTCCCATCATTCATTTTCATTTATCAAAAATCAAAAAATCTAAAAAGCCCAGACGAGCACACTCTTAGAATGCAGCTACAAACAATTTGGTCTGTTGGACACATAACAGCTTCACCTTTACACCTCTGCTATTAGAATACAGCGATGACCTACGACTATTTTCGATCTAGCTGGGCACACATCAAGTCTATCCCAATAGCGCTCCGTCGTGAGCTCCCTCGGCACCCGTCCCCAAGCCTGACCTCTTGGGCTGCTCAGCCCACCTAATTCCTAGTCTTGGCAAAATGCACACACTCACTTTAAGCCTTTCTGCAAATGTTCTCATACATGGACTTCGGTCCCTGAGGGCAATCCTACCACAAAGCACGTTGAGACCATACAAATGAGAAAATGCGCTATATAAATGACAACTACAATACAAATGCTATTCCTCTTTTATCTAATAGCCATGCCATTACTTTGGTGTCTCAAAGCAATGTAAAACAGCCTTTAATGCGATTGTGCTTTCTGCCCGACTAGTTTGTAATGCGTTAGATGCACTCTTATGCTACATCTGCCTACCATAATATGGTGGAGAATGCTGTAAGCACTGCGGCACCAGAGAAAACACGATATGTGCTCAAAAGGGAGACCAAAAGTTGGCATTCTGGCAAAATTCAAAAGCGTAAAGTGTTTGACTGCTGGAAAACTCAGAAATAAACAGAACAAAGTACATAATGGCAGAAAAAGAGCACAGAGATGCTATCACTGACGCAAAAAAAAAAAAATCGACCGATGAACAGAGGATCAAGAGCGCAAAGTCTGACACTAAAGAACTTGTCATGGTCCTAAGGGAATTAGAGGACCTATGCCCCTTGACATCGTCTATCCTTAAAGACAAAAACTGGTTCACCTCTATCCAGGATGCCATGAATAATAAAATCAAGAAGATAAAAGGAGGACACCCGGTCCAAGAAGGAAACTCATGGCGGCAGCACCGTGCAGCACGAGCTTCGCTCTAACGTCAATGAGAGCATTCCTCTCTTTGAGCTTTTATCAGTCACGGAATGTGAGACACTCGCCCTAATGGACCGACTTAAACCTACATTTTGCAAAGGTGATGTGTGCCCCTCAAACGCTGTTAAAGCATGCGCCAGGCAGGTGGCCCCACTGATCCCAAAAAGTATAACTGCCTCGTTTAGTCAATGTTGGGTACCAACTCACATTACTTAGACATGGATATCCCCATTATAAAAGAAACAATCGTTGGACCCTAGTGTGCCCTGCAATTACAGGCCTATCACCAACGCACCTTTTTTGCTTAAGATGTTGGACCGAGCTCAGGTACTATAATTTCTGGATAGTCACCAGATCCTGGGGCAGAGGCAGTCGGGTTTCCTGGATCTTAAGGCTAATATGCTGGACATTCTGGAGAAGGAGGCACTGCTATGTCGGTGCTTATTGACCTCTCAGCGGCTTTCAACTTCGTGGACAAGGCTTAGCTGATATCAAGGCTCGTTCAATCTGCCCACTTCTCACCCTCAGCTGCGCGATGGGTAGAGTCCCTTGTGACAAATCTCACTAACGGCCACAAGGCTGACGTTTTTGTGGTGCCCTGTGGAGTCCCACAGTGCTCCTGCTTGTCTCCCTTGTTGTTCACCATATTCATTATGTCCTTATTTGAACGGTTAGATGACAAAGGTGTGCTATATACAAACTATGCTGATAACACTCAGTGCCTCATCACACTCTCCGAAGATGACATCAGGGACACTGAGTGCATCAACTAGGGCTGTGCCAAATAGCATATTTAGTATTCGGCCGAATAGCGAATAGTTTGTCATCTATTCGGCCGAAGCCGACTATGAAGCCGAATAGTTGCTTTATTTAATAAATCATGTTCCAAACTTGAAAAAACACACCTATTAAAAAACAAATGAAGCACCATTTAAAAATGCATTCTATACTTTTATTTATCTTTATTGTAATTAATGTAGCATCTTTATTAGTATAAGAGCAAGAAAAAAAGCAGTTAACCAAAATGAAGGGACCAAATGTACACAAGGTTGTAGCATATTTAAAACCAGTGCCAGTCAAAGTAGGAGGCTTCACAAATGCAAAAGGACCACGTTGTAATTAACAAAATGCATATTGCAATTTGCAGCTGCCTTGGTGAATTAGACTCATTGCATTCTCCATTCAGTTGCAAAGTCGCTGCAGTGGAGTTTCGAAACCTCTTTGCAGCTCACTTAGAAATGTATAAAATGGTTCATGTCGGCTCATGCAGGACACAAGTCAAGAGGAAATCTGAAATGCTTGAACTCCATCTCACAACTATTCACCCCACCCAAACAAATGCTGCTCACTTTTCACTTATCCTCCCCACTCCTTCTCACCAATACACAAACATATGCAACTTATCATTCCTGATAAAATATCAGATAATGTTAAACGAGGACACAAGTCCTTAAAGAAAGGAAAGAGGGGACTATGATGTATGCAATGGGAAGTGACATGACAGGAACTGAAAGTATCCTAAAGTGAAATATGCACATTTCTTTCAGTTTGTCTTTTCCAACTGAAAAAAGTACACATTACATATAGACATTCGCCCAAACAAAAGATTTTGCTGTATTGTTGCAGGCTAAGTATAAACGATGAGCACCTTTTTAAGAATCAGTAACAAAGCATGCCCTAAAGAGCAGATTACAATATGAGATATTTTACAGCTGTGTGAATGCAATTTGTCTGGTCTTGTGGCTACGTGTCCGGTGTAATTCTATTCAGGTATGCAAACTGAAGTCTATATTTGCCTTTCTGAGTTCTTGTTTCATTGTATTCAAATGAAAATGTCAAAGTTTTCGGCAAGAGCCGAATAGCAAGAAACTATTCGGCCAGAGCCGAATAACTTTTTTTCAGCCAGAATTCGGCCGAATACTTATTAGAAGCTGAAGTTCAGTATACCGCTACCATCAACACATTCTACTCCATCATATACATTTGGATGCTGGATAATGGACTAGCGCTTAATGAAGCTAAAACTGAGCTGATGACTGTGGACACAGCAGCACGACTAAAGAAACTCAGCCAGGATTACCATGAGTTCAAGATAGCTGGCTGTAATATCACCACCCTCCCTAAAGTTAAGACGCTGGGCGTAGTGATTGACCAGGAGCTAATTATGAAGGACCATGTGAGCAGTCTGCTCTCATCTACATCCTGTTTTTATTTGTTTAACTCTTTATTTAGGTTGCAGGTTAGCAGGTTACAGCAAACCTCCGGACCGCACAACTACAGCAGATTTCCATCACAAATGTACATTTTTACAGATAGGCCTTTCCTCATGTATATTACATCTCATGTTTCCCCTGTATCTTTTCCGGTAAGGTATTCCTTAAATGGGCCCCATATGTCTTTAGGCCTACTCGACACATTGACCGTCCAAGTGCATCCCTCCTCCAGTTCACTCACAAATGTCATTTCTCTTAACCACTCCAGGGAAGTTGGTGCACTTCTGGATTTCCATTTCAACATTATGCATCTTTTTGCCAGTATACAACCCATATTAAACAGTCTACGTATTTTGATGGACACCTTACCTATGTCTCCCAGCAGGTATTTAGGTATTTCAATGGTGTTAGTAGGGGGGCACTCTGGTCATATCATGTAATGCCCATGCTACCTTGCCCCAAAACTGTGATATTTGGGCAATTCCAGTACATATGCATTGAATCTGCCCCCTCGTGACCACATTTCATATGTTCATTTGTAGTATCAGGATTAAAACCACGCTACCTTCACAGGGGTAAAATGTAATTGCTTCAGTATTCTAAACTGCATAAGTCTTAACCGAGCATTCAGGTATAACTCTCTAGTCAACAAACAGTATTTTTGCCATTTGGTTTCATCAATGGTTATTTCTAGGTCCCTTTCCCATTTAAGTTTCGTTTTATTTTGCTGCTGTTAGCACATCTGAATTGACTTGTATAATTTGGAGACCAGTCCTCTGGGCATTTCCTCTCTTATTAACATTTCCATGCGTGTACAAGGCTCTGGCTCTTGTGGGAAGGATGGCCATTTGCTACATGCTGCCGCATGTACGCGGAAGTACTGCAAATATTTTACAGGGTTATTCCCCAATTTCTCCTTGAATACCTCTTGAGTAACAAAGGCCCTCCCGGAAACAGGTCTCCTAGTTTCATAATTCCCTCAGGATCCCACGCCTTCTGTATATCTGGATCGTATGTTGGTGGTAGACCGGGGCAGTTCCATAATGTTATTCTACCATTATAAGGTGTGTCTGTGTTCAGCCTTTATGTATCTGCCTCCATGCGTCAACCGTTATGCGTACCGGGTCGAACGGGCATGAATCTATATACCTGTCCTCAAGGATTACGGTGCTTAGGTCAGTGGGGGCTGCCCCGTATCGTTCCAATGCCAAGTGGTTTGGGGCTGGGGCCTGTGAATACCAATGTCCCGCATATTGTGCCTGTGCCACCATGTAACATAACTCAAAGTCTGGGGAAGCTAGTCCACCCCTTTCTTATGGTTCCACTAGTGCCTCCCAGCTAATCCTAGGTACCCCATTCCCCCATACAAATTGTCTCGCCATGGATCCGAGTCTGGTGAAAAATCTACGACCTGGCCATATCGGGATTGAGGTGAAATAATAAAGTCATTTGGATACTTCTACCATTTTCAGTAGAGATAGTCCACCGTATAGGGACATTGGGAATTTGGTCCATGCTGCTAGTTTAGTTTTCAACACATTGCGGTAGGCTTCGTGATTGTCTTCATTCAGTGTCTGCTGTTTACAAGAAACCAGTACCCCAAGGTATTTAATTCTAATCGGGGCCCATCTGAATCCTTACAGATCAGTAGGTGCAGTGGTGTTATCGGAAACATATCTGACTTGGCATTATTTATCTTATATCCCGAGTGTGCCATAAATTCGGCCACTTCCGCCATGACTGGGTTGAGGTTTTTCTCTGGGTTAAGCAAGTATAGCAGTGTGTCATCTGCATATAGGGATATTATCTGAGGGGCCCCCTCAATATGTATCCCTCTGTGTGAGTGCCGTTTGCACATTCTCCAAGCCAGGGATTCTATTGTGAGTGCAAATAATAAGGGCGAAAAACGGCAACAGTCTAGTGCCACAGGCTAGTTCAAACAGCTGTGATAATGTCCCATTTGTACGGACGCTGGCGGTTGGGTTTGTATATAACAGTCATACATACCTTATAAAGTTAACACCCATCCCACTCTGCTTAAGTACCTCGAATAAGAATTGCCATGATATTGAATCAAAAGCTTTTTCGGCGTCGAGTGATGCCGCTGGCGCTATAGCCTCTGGGCTTATCTGTGAAATGATTCCAAATAGTCGACTAAGATTCAGTCCCATTGATCGTGTAGGGATGAATCCAGACTGATCTGGGATACCAATTGTTGCATATGTGGGAGGAGTCTGTTCGCTAGTGTTTTTGCGAAAATCTTGGCATCCGTATTCATTAGAGATAGAGGACGGTAGGACGCCATCTTACTTGGTGGATGCCCAGGTTTAGATAGTACAGTAATTATAGGTTCCGTCAATGATGGCAGGAGTCGCCCGTTCGAGTTATTCTTCCCATACTCTTAGGAGTTTGGGGTTAAGGAGTCCCTTATATTCTTTATATAATTCAATGCCAAGTCCATCCAGGCCTGGGGATTTACCCAAGGCTAATGTGTTTATGGACTCTTCCATTTCCCTTATCTCAATCGGCCTGTCAATTTCTTCCGTCACCTCCGCTGAGAGGCCTGTGGGGGGAGCTCTCGGTTAAGTATTGTTCTGTTTCTACATATGTGCTTGTATCCGCATTGGCATACAATGTCTTATAGTATTCCCTGAATTCCTTGTTTATTGCCTTGGCAGCCGTTATCAACTGGCCCACTACCCCCACAATGCCGGTGATAGTTTGTACCCCACGCTCTCCCCTGACTACTCCAGCTAATAATTTCCCAGGTCAGTCACCCTCTCCATACCTGTGGCCTGGGAGGGTTTGGCCATATACATTACTTCTTGGTCCGCCAGATCGTGGAATTTTATCAAGTTTCCTTTGATTACTCCCAAGAGAGCCGTATCTTTGGTGTTGCCGCATTGGTTTTCTAGGTGTCATATGTCCCTTTCAATGTCACCCAGGTCTTTTCTTGTTTGTTTTAGCACCCCGGCGGTTGTAGAGATCATTGTGCCGCTTAGCCACACTTTCAACACCTCCCATACCGTGGCATATTTAGATACTGTTCCTTCATTTATCTTAAAAGAAACTCAATCTTTTTTCGTAAAGTTATAACTTGTGAAGAGTCCTGTAGTACTGTCAATGCTATTCTCCACATAGGGCGAGACCTCAGTATTTTCCTCATCAATAACTTCATCTCTTCTGGTGAGTGGTCTGAAAGTGTGTGGCTGGATCTTGCTACCCTGTATTCTAGCCACCAAGTCTGCAGATATAAGCAACACATCGATTTGAGACATGGCCTCATATACTGAGGAATTATATGTATATTCAGTAGTGTTTGGATGCCCATTCTTCCATACATCAATCATCCCCAACATCCCCAAAATCTGTTTCACCATCTGTGCAGCGTTCGATGGATTTCGTTGGGTGGTGCTTGTTCTATCCCTTACCATATCTAAGACTGTATTGAAGTCTCCGCACCATATGATGGGGTACTCTCCTTCCTTTGCCACCTTCTCGGCAATCCCATTACAGAAGCCTGAGTCGTCTATGTTGGGTCCATATAAATTCACCAGTATGACCTTTTTCCCAACCAGATCGCCTGTTACTATTACGTATCTTCCTTCAGGGTCTATTTGTACTTTTGGGTATTGAAGGGCAATGTACGGTGTACCAGCGTCATCACTCCTCCAAACTGGGAGGAATAGGAGGAAATAAATCTCTGCTTATCCCATTTAGAGCAGTCATGCTACGCAGCTGCTCTTTTGCTCGGCATTCACTTGACTTCACTTGGGTGATCCAGACCTCGCCTCTGCTTCACACCAGGGGCTCTTGCCACCTCCCACTCCGCCTAGAGTTTCAGGGCCGATTGCAGTAGGCACGGTGGTGTCAAGATTTATGTTGTCTTTGCAGCGTGGCGCGCCGAGGGCCGGCATAGCGTATGCCGACTCATCCGTGGAGCCTCAATCAGTGGTCTTCCGCTTCACTGCGCTGCCAGATTTTATATCAGTGAATTCTTATTGCTTTTAAACTCCAATCCCAACGATTCTCGACCAGAAGTATCCTTGCACCTTCCGCCGTCTATGCTACTGGTTCCCCGTCTATGTTTGCTGCACACAACAGGAAAATTATGCGGTTAGGATAATACCAGAGCTGGAGCAATGCCTAGACCGCCATTTCTTCTCGCTGCTCAACAGCACCCCCTACATCCTATTATTTAAAACTGCTGGCGCAGCTAAAGCCGTTTGTCTTGTGAAAACTGTGTCACCATGATCGGGAAACTGTTGGAGCCAAATTAGATTATGGCTCTAGCCTGTTACAGGGAATTAACAAGAGAGTAATAATGTGTAGGGTTTTGCGCGGGTCCCCTAACCGCGGTGAACAATATCACACGGGAGCCGGGGTACGGTGCAACCTCTTTAATCTCTAGGCAAACAGGAACTGCCCGTCCCAACATCCCGCCCCCTCCCTAGCCCAACGTCACTTCCCTTGTGCCGGGAGGTAAGACCGCAACGGCGGTCTGCCCACACAACGATGTGGGCGGGCTGTATAGCCCTCACTAACAACCTGACATCTCCCCCCTTTTTAGCACTCACGTGGCTCTCTCCTCCTTAGTCCATTTCTTCTATGAGTCTGTGAGGCTTGAACCGACTTCTCTGGGGTCGACCTCTGTGACCCGGCGTTTGCTCGGTCCGGCCTTGGGGTGATGAGATGTCCTCACCTTCTGAGGTCTCGCTCTCCTCCACGTAATGTCTGTCCTGAGCGTGGTCATCCTCGCCGTCTGCTTCTTGATCCTGTGCATCCTCCATGTGGTACCTCTTGGGTTTGAAGTACGACACATTTCTGGTAACGGAGGACTGGTCGGCTCGCTGGGCCGTAATCATCGTTCCTTTCTTGTGTGTGACCGTCAGCGGTTCCGGTGCAAACGTGGCATCCTCTGCGTTGTTTGGGTTGTCGCAACCACACTTGGTTTCCCAGTTCCACGTTCGACTCCTGTGCCTTTCTTTTGGGATCAGCCGTGTCCTTCATTTTGGCTTTTGCGGTGTCGTCCCCGTCTCTGGCCTCTTGTTCCAGGGGCGTGGCCTCTGCTGCACGTGCGTCTTCCGGCAGTCGTGTCAGGACTGGTCTGCGGAACATCAAATCAGCGGGGCATATGCCCGTCGTGCTGTGGGGAGTGTGGCGATAGTCCCTGAGGAACGGATATAGTGCTTGTTCGAAAGGTTTGTGGAGTATGGTCGCTATTTGCAGGGTTCTTTTGATGTTGGCCATGAACCTCTCAACCATCCCGTTGGCATGTGGCCATCTCGGAGTTATCTTCCGATGGTGGAAGCCCATATATCTCGCAAAGTTCTCAAAATCTGTGCTCATGAACGGTGCTCCATTGTCGGATTTTATGATCCTGGGTATTCCGTATGTGGACAACATGCGGTCCAGTACCGGGATGACGCTGGAGGCTGCCGTGCCGTCCACAATCTGTGCGTCTGGGAATCGGGAGTGTTCATCTATTAGCACTAACACATATGTGCCATTTCTTAGGGGTCCAAAGAAGTCCACCGCCAGTTCTTCCCATACCTTTTTCGGTAGTGGCGACATTTGGAGTGGGTGTGGGTGCGGAGGCGGTGCTACCTGTGCGCACGTCGTGCATTGACCTATGATTTCCTCCACCATCATGTCGAGTTTGGGGAACCACACTTTTTCCCTTAGTAGTCTCTTGGTGGCAACCACTCCTCGGTGGCTTTCGTGTGCTACCTGGATTGTTCTGGTGCGCAGTGACTTCGGGAGGAGTACTTTGCATCCTTTTAGTATTACGTGGTCATCGACGATGGAGAGCTCGTCCCGGACGTGGTCTATTAGTTTGACATCCTCTCGGACCTCTTCCGCTTCGTGCTGCGCCTGTTGACGCATGTGTGCCCTTCTGTCTTCTTGTATGCAGTGGCGTACGATGCGTAGAGCCGGGTCTTGCTCTGAGTGTGCAATGATGTCTGCCCAACCCACTGGTAGCGGCTGTAGGTGATGCACCACATAATTGAGGTATTCGTCAGAGATGGATGGTTGGGGTATGGCGGGGCCAATCGGGTGGCGTGACAGATAGTCCGCAGGATTTTCTTCTTTCCCAGGCCGGTGCTTGATGATAAACTTGTAATCCTGCAGTCGTAGGCCCCATCTGGCTATTCTGGGCGGCATCCTAGACTTGGGGTCCCCATATATTGTGATCAGTGCCTGGTGGTCCGTGACGATGGTGAACTCCTTGCCGTACACAAACAGGTGAAAGTACTCACATGCCCATACCACCGCTAGGCTCTCCTTTTCCGCCAGGGAGTAGGCTTGTTCTGTCGGGGTTAGGCTCCTGCTGGCGTATGCGACCACGTATATTTTCGCGGGTTCCAGAGGGTCAATTTGCGTTAATATGGCGCCCAGGCCTACGGGGCTGGCGTCCACTATCACCTCGGTGTGCCTTTTCGCATCATAGTACGCCATGTCCTCTGCCTTGGAAATGGCATCTCGTATCGCCTCAAAGGCCTTTTGACAGTCTGAGGACCATGTGTAGGGTTGATCCTTGCACGTTAGGAGGCGCAGCGGGTTACTGATGGTTGCGTAGTCCTTCAGGTATCTGGAGCAGTAGCTGGCCAGCCCCAGGAAGGAGCGAAGCTCCGTTGTGTTCGTTGGGGGTGCGGCTGAGTTGAGTGCCGCCACCTTCTCCGGGTCTGGTCGCATCCCTTTGTCAGAGAATATGTGGCCGAAGAATCTTAGGGAGCCTTTCCCAAATTCGCATTTGGCCTTGTTGAGCATCAGCCCGGCCTCTTGCAGTGCGGTGCACACTCTGTGGAGAGCAGTGTCGTGCTCTTCTTTGGTCTTTCCAAATACAAGGACGTCATCCGTGTAATTCAGGCAGTTGGGCACGTGCCTGATGACTATGTATTTCCTCCTGGAAGATTTCTGCTGCTGAGGATATCCCAAAGCTAAGCCTTTTATATTGGAACAGACCCAGGTGTGTGACAAATGTCGTGATGTACCTAGATTCGGGAGCAATCTCAATTTGATGATAGCCTTTGGTGAGGTCCAGTTTCGAGAAGACCTGTGCCCCATGGAGCAGGTGTATCATGTCGGTGATCCTGGGCGCCTGGTGCCTTTCTCTCTCAATGGCCACGTTGGCTCTCCTCATGTCGACACACAGGCGTATCGATCCGTCCGGTGACTTCTTGGGGACGGGAACGATGGGGGACACCCATGGAGTGGGCCCTGAGACAGGTTCAATGACATTGAGCTTGATTAGCTTGTCCAGCTCCTCTTCGACCTGATGTTGTATATTTATTGGAATGCCCCTGTAGTGCTGGGCGACGGGCGGTATCTTCGGGTTTATGTGCAACTGTACCTTTCGGTGTTTTAGTTTTCCTAGGCCCCTGAATAGCTTGGGGAATGTTTGCTCGATGGCGTCCGGTCTAGCGAAATACTTGTGGGCCATAAGCTGGTACAGGATGTGCACCAGGCCCATCTCGACGGCTGTCTTAAAGCTGAGGATGCACCCACTGTTGGCTTCCGTCTTCAGGATGTGTAGCGTGTTCTTTGCTGCGTGCGATTTATGTACGCACCATGCTGATATGGTTCCTTTGCATGGTAGTGGGGTTGTGGCTCCATAAGGGTATATGTCCACTGACGCTTTTCGGATCTTTGGGGGGCTGGTGAGTGAGCTGTACGCCTGTTCACTTATTATGTTAACTGTCGCCCCCGTGTCTATGAGGAATTCCACCGGTGTGTTGTTGACTTGTAACAGGAGCGTCGGACTGTGTTGGGTGGCTGTGGCGTTGTTGAGTGCCCACACGTACCCTTTTTTCCGTTGATCATCCTCTGATGACTGGGATTCACTGCCCGATGGGGATCTCATCTCAATGTACCGGACGAACCGTCTTCTTTGCGATCGCCTCGATCCGTCCGATGGCCTTCTGTCATCTCTGGCGTGGGAGCTCCTTCTAGGTTTTTCTTCTCTCCTGGGTCCCGGCTGGTCTTCTTCTCCTCTGCCTGCTGGTGGGCTATGTCGCGAGTTTCTCCTTCTCTCCTGTTGTCTCGGTCTGCTGGGTCCTTGTCCTGGCGGATTTTTGCAGACGGCTCTGTAGTGATCAATTCCGCCACAGGCGGCGCACTTTTGTCCTACAGCTGGGCAGTCGCCCACGTGCGGATACTCAAACCCGCATCTGTAGCATGTGGCGTCTGTTCCTTTCCCTCCCGGTGAGGGCGCGGTATGTAGTCTGTTAATGGCCTCAGCAGTCAGCGGTGGGTGTCGAATGGTAACCTTGCCTAGGCTGTCGAGCTGCAAATCAACTGCTGCCTCCATCCTGGCAAGTGCGAGAATTTCCTCGAGGGACCTTTGTTTTTGGAGGAGCTGCTTCCTGAACGGCTGCGAGATGCAGCCGGCTATGACTTGAGATCTTAGCGCCTCGTCATTTGAGTACCTTTGGAATTCACAGTACTTTAGCTTGATGCGTAGGCGCATCACAAAGTTGTCAAGGGACTCTCCTTTCTCCTGTCTCGTAGTGTGAAAGACGTGGCGCTCGTAGTCTATGTTTGTATGGGGCGTGAAGTATTCAGATAGCTTCCCATGTAGTTCCGCATAGGTGACCGTGTCTACGTTCATTAGTTGTCCTGCGATGTCTCTGACGGCGGGGCCTACTGTCATGAATAGGGTGTTTTTCAGCATCGCGTTGTCGGTCAAACCGATTGCCCCCGTGTAAAATTTGAAATCCCTGAGCCACACGAACCATCTGGGTCCTAGGTTGGATGTGTCTCTAACATCAAAGGGGCCCGGTAGCGGTAAATTGTGAGCGCCGGTACCCGACGTTGGTGCCTGTTGAGGGCCATCAGCCACGGCTCCAGCTCCGTCCGACGAGGAGGCTACGGGGCTCGCTGGGGCCGACATGTCCGCTGCGACGGTGGTAGACTCCAGGCACCTCTGTGCTGCCTTCTGTCGTGCTGTGCGGCAACCCACAGCACGTGTGGTGGTGATCAGCCTCTTCACAGGCTATGGTGTGTCCTTGGCCTCCTCACGGGCTGGTGCGTGATTCTTGGTACTGTCCCCTGGATCCTTGGCCCGTTTCAGGGCCTCCCGCCGATCGCGGGTTGATATGCGGGGGGGGCGGGGCCAGCAGCAGTGTGCCCGCGGGCCCGCGTTCGCCTCGTCGGGCGCGGCTGCGGCCGCTCCGCTTCGGCCGCTTCGGCCTCTCTCCCACGGTGTTTGTGGGGCAGGGGGGGAGCCACCACCCTCCTCGGCACTCTGTGCCTGCGACCTCTCCAGCGGGTCCCTGCATCCGTGAGGTGCGCCGACACGCCACGCCGCTCGACCGCGGACCTCCGTGGTACCCCTGGCTTTTGGAGCGGAGGTGCGCCGATGCGCTGCTTCCGCTCGCCTGCGGGCCTCCGGGGTTGCGAGTGGGTACGATGTACCCCTCGTCGCCAAATGTAGGGTTTTGCGCGGGTCCCCTAACCGCGGTGAACAATATCACACGGGAGCCAGGGTACGGTGCAACCTCTTTAATCTCTAGGCAAACAGGAACTGCCCGTCCCAACATCCCACCCCCTCCCTAGCCCAACGTCACTTCCCTTGTGCCGGGAGGTAAGACCGCAACGGCGGTCTGCCCACACAACGATGTGGGCGGGCTGTATAGCCCTCACTAACAACCTGACATAATGTGCCTCCAGATCATTCAAAATAATGCTATCAGAGTGGTTGGAGGGCTACGGAAGAAGGATCATATCTCTGAGGCCCGGCGTGCACTGCACTGACTTCCTGTAGCTAGCAGGATTTATTTCCACGTTATGTGCATCACGCACAAGTGCCTACAGGGCACCAGCCCGAGATATCTTTCCAACCGTCTTGCACGGCTGCCATCACAGGGGACACTGAGATTCAACAATGTGGGTCTCCTGCAAACTCCCAGAACTCAGCTCGGTGTGGTGGCACTGGGGTCTTTCAGTTATGCAGCTCCAAAAAAGCTGGAATGCTCTCCCCCCCTGACCTGAGACTGTCAGTTTTTCACTGAATTTAAACACAGCTTGAAAACAACCTTATTTTATTGACCTTGACCCACCTTTTAGTTCCTCCGACTTTTTATTTCGGTTTTGTCTGTCATGTCTGCTCTACTATGGCCATGGGCTCGTGCTTCTGCGCAATACAAATAAATATAAGTAAATCTAAACAAATCTGTTTCACGACATATCAAACCTGCATTTCGGTCTTTTCATGGGTGCTTCACAAGGCCTTTATTGCTCACGAATGTACATATACATTTGTATACTAGAAATGTTCACTGTTTTGACCATTTTACATATTTTTATGAAAAATAACTTTTTTAAAGAATGTTTGGGGCTTGCCGTTATGTTTTGAACTTTTGACATTCATTAGCTTTTTGGGGGCATGTGTGATGCAGCGCAATGACATTCGTGTCACACCTTCAATACGTGTGTAATTAGATGCTGCTCTGAGGTTTTAAACTGGTGGGGGTTGTTTGGGGACTTGGTTCTTTTCGGATGGTTGCTTTTGTTTGGCAATTAATCCAATGCAGTAACCATCCTCTTGGTGGTTAACACATAAGTTGAACGAGCAGATGCCAGATTCAATAAGGCATGGGACATCTCCCATGCACAGAATCCATGTGCTTGTCTGAAGCCTAAACTGGCATGACTGATTCTTTCAAATTGGGCTTGTGATTTATCGATTTTGTCCAGTCTAGTGTGCCATATGATGGCCACAATAGACCAGAGGTCCCTGCACGTATTGCCCACTTTTCCAAGGGCTGTTTACACTAAGCTGGGCATCCAGGTATACACAAAAGAATGAAAGGCGCCGAAGATGTGCAGGATTATGCCAAAATGCAGTATTGTTCATGTTGAATGATTGTGCAACGTGAAATGGTTTTAGGACGGCAAGAGATCCTGTAGTCCATACAGATTCATCCATGGGAGCCACCTCCGGTCCAATGAAAAGTTGTAAGATTTAATGGATATTTGACCCTGTCAATTCCGCTCCGAAAATAACAGGTGGGGGGAGGGGTGACAAAGTAGAAAGATGTGAGCAAGTGGGACATGACTGGAGACAAAAATAGAAACAGGCGACATGCACAAATAAGACGTTGTGACATCTGGGAAGAACAGCTGTAGAAAGTGGTGCGCTTTTCTCTTAAATTGTCACAAATCAAAGGCAAAGGTCCATATGACTAGTCTCAATGGTCGAAGACTGATTGCAGTAAAGTATCCCTTTTGCATCCCCATCTAAAATAAATATTGCATATTCCTGATGAAATAAACCTATCCATATGCTTGGCAATCAGCACGGGACGGCCCCTCATTTGGTGCTGCTCTTTCAGCATTCCCAGCCCAGCATCTCCTAGAAAGTCTAAGGGATTCAACATGGCGCATTACCTCTTTATCTAGAAATAAGTGAATATCTTAGTAGGTTAATATTTAAAGGCGCTCGCCTAGCCAATTATTTATTGCACATTTATACTACATTCTAAGACCTCAGTGTCAGGCTAAAGTAGCAAAATTCTCCTTGAACAAATTAAACCAAATTCGTCAGTCTTAAGACTAGTGTGTAGTGTATTACCTTCCTAGCAAGACTCGACATGTTCAAACATAGCACAGGCATGATGCCACCGACTTTGCCGCTTCATACATAGTTGCCTTACTACCGCAACCTGCCTCCTGGTAAAGCGTTTTGTTTGAACATGTGAGCTCTGTGCTCTTGTAAAATTGTTGCCTGTTTTACTGTTTAAATTGTGTTGATTTTGCTGCATGGCGGCCTGTTCGGAGTCCCTCCCTCCACCCCTGAGCCCTCTTCCAGCTTCCCCCGCTCCCTGCGCCCACCTCCCAGTCCGCCCCGTCCCCTGATTGGGCCTTTGGCTCATTTAGGATATTCTCGCAGGGCAGCCCTCGGCTAAGGGCCCCAAGGTGAAAGGCCAGCTCATAAAGAAGCAGCTCCTCCCCTGTTTGGCCGCGTTCGCCTGAGAAGCATGCCACCGTCAACCAGCAGCAACGAACAAGGTAAGAGTGGTCTGGCTGGGGAACACAGCAATCACTGTATTCCGGAAAGCTTGACTGCCCCTCTGACCTACATAACATAGCTTACCAAGGTTTGCTAGGTAGTAAGTAATAGTCCCATCAGTGCTGCACTCCAACCGTTAAGTACCATTTCATTAACTCTTAGGATCCCATTTTAGGTGCTTTCTCAAATCTAGGTGTTACTGCATTTACTGTTGTGTCCCAATTCTAGGCGTTTCTCCCTATATCCAGGTATCCCAAATCTGGATTCAGATGTTATTGCAGTTACTGTTGTGCCCCATTTTAGACAGGACTGCGAGACTTGTCCTTGGCCTCAAGCCCAGGGATCGTATCTCTCCAGGACTGAAATCTCTGCACTTGCTCCCAGTGGCTGCGAGGATTAAGTCCAAAACCCTCTGCATCGTCCACAAGGCCTCCTGGGGCCTCAATACCTTCGACTCTCACTTCCTAAATATCTTCCCTCTCGAGCCCTTCGCTCACCCGCCTCCAACTCCCTCAGGTTCAGTCGCTTCTCCAAGCAACGAGTCGGTGGTAGATCTCTCTCTTTGGCTGGAACAGTCTCCCCGCCTCCCTGAAACTTGAGAACCACCTTCGGTTCCGGAAGCACCTAAAAACCTTCCTCTTTGCTTCTGCTTTCTCTCCCCTGTTGAAGTCCTGGCAGATCATGAGACTGCACAGGTTACCTGGCCACCCTTCTGATCTCGGGCCCAAGCCCTGCCAGTTGCACACTTTTGCTGCCTCCCAGGCAACCCCTGCACCTGGGGACTGTTTTCTGTATCCCTACAGTCCCCAAACAAGCACTTATGTCTGCACTCACCCTGCACTTGCCACCAGCTGGCAGTTTCTTATTTATTTTATGTTATTATTTATTATCCCATGGACAGCACTTTCTCTCTCCCCCCTGCACTTTTGTTTCCCCCTTCCCTTGCACGATCTGAATGACACCTGGCCTAGTAAGATCATTGTCTGTCTTGCCTCTGTTCCCTCTCCCTTGCCTCGTCGCGCCTTGAAACACTAGTGTATAGGCGTGTTATAAATGTCATATCATGTCTCAAATCTAGGTGATTTTGTATTTACTGTTGTGCCCCCAATTGGGCGAGTCTCCCTCTATTCAAGTCTCCCAAATCTAGGTGTCTCTGAATTTACCACTCTGACCCACCCACTACTCCCAAACAAACCCCAGCTGCACTGTGTGTGCATGTGTGCGTGCGTGCGTGCGTGTTCTCCCAATTGAGGAGTCAGAGCGGCACGATGGAGAGCGAGAGCTGAAAACATTGACCCCCTGAACATCCCACACCGCCCATCTACTGAGTCATGCCAACCCTCCTAATCCATCTCCCTCACCTGCGCCCTCACCTCTCATGCACAACACGACCCCCAACTCCCACTTCCCTTCTATTAACGCAGCAAGGGCAGCCCTGGAAAAATTCCTGACCTCCACAGCCCCACCCACTCTCACCCACACCCCAGGGGACATCCGAAAGGTCCAGACCTCAGTCACCTCAGACCCCACTTATCACCCATGCTCCAACTCAGATCGCAATCATTGTCCCCTCGTTAAAGCGCCCAAACCACCCCCTCTCGCCAGCCGGGTCTTAGCACTATTTCCCTCCTTACCACACTCGGACCCTCCACCCACCACTACCACCCCTTCCCTCAACCTCCCTCCTTCACTCCCTCTCCTTCAACAATCCACTCCTTGGCCTGTCCTGCACTTCCAACCAAACCCCTCCAAATCTCTTGCATCCTCATCAACACCAGATCAATCTCTAAAAACAAATGTAACTTCTTTGACCTCATCCCAGGCAAAAACTCAGATGTCCTTTTCATCACCTGGCTTGCTGATTACAAACCCATTGCACACAAGGCCTTCACACCCAGCTACAACCCGATTGTTCAGAACAGATCAAGAAGAGGTGGGGAACTAGCAATCCTACACAAACACCAGTTTCCTCTGCTAATCAAGGACACCTCAGCTAGCACCACCGACTATGAAACACTTCTTGTAAAACTCCAGTTCTCACCCTCCACCTCACACAGCTTCCTACTCATTTACAGACCCCCCTGGCTGAAACAAAAACTTCACACTCAGCAACGCCCCGACAACTACCTTCAACCTACATCCAGCACTCACCATCCTAGGTGATTTCAACATCTGGTTTGAATCCCCTTCAAACACCATGACCTGCTCTCTCATAGACAACCTAGAAGCCTTCAACCTGACAACACATTTCTATGCCCAACCACACTGGAGGCCACACCTGTGAGGTGGTCTTCAGTGCCACAAACAACATATCCACACTGCATCCATGCCCCTGCCCAAGGCCACGCCCAGCCACCACCAACCTCCTCACTCTGGAACAAAGTCGTTATCACCCCAGATCTAGCCACCTGCCTCCTCAAATCACTCCCAGCACCTTACCTCCAGGAAGATCTCCAACCATCAAACTCTTGGACCACTGGCTCTCAACCCCAACAAAATGTCTCTCTCAGAGATCAGGCCCCACACCCAGGTGGTACACCACCAACCTCAAATCACAAAAAAAACCTCAAGCACCGCCAGCAACGGACCTAGAGAACCAACCCAACCGCCCCAAATAAAACCGCAAAAACGAGGGCTTACAGATCGGAAATCATGAAAACCAAGAAAGCATTCTATGGGAAGAGAATCTTGAACTCTCGCAAACCAAGCAAGGAACTGCATAGAATCATTTCTGAATTCAGTTCTCCAGATTGCTCTACCTCCCTCCACCAAAGTCCCAATTCCTAGGCAATGGGCCTCATTACGACCCTGGCGCTAAGGGATTACCGATACCGGTAAGGGTACCTGTACCGGTAATCCCTTAGCGCCCGATTACGAGGTCCCTTTGCGGGTTCCCACCTTAACGGCTGGTTTTACCAGCCATTAAGATGGACCCGCAAAGGGACCTTGGTGCTAATTACGGTACTGCAATTTGCGGTACCGTAATTACCGCCTTCCCCATTCCCATTATGCCCTATGGGGCAAGAATGGGAAAGGGCTATGGAGGAAGGGGGAATTACCGCCCCGCCAACCTTGTAATGGGGTGGTAATTCCCCCTTTCTCCATGGCGGAGTCAGTAAGTTACCGGCATGGACCATGGTGCTATTAGCCCCATGGTTTTCCGCCTGGGTCGTAATGAGGCCCAATGCCTTATCAGAACACATCCACAACATTGCTATCGACAGACACTCTGCCATCATTTCTAAATTAGACATAATGCCCTGCCCATTCGCTGCCCATTACCTGTCCATTACCTGTCCAAACCCCCCTCCCAATGCAAACCATCGCCTCTTTCTCTCCGATCTCACACCAGGAGCTTCTCTCGCTCCTAGCACAAAGTTGCCCATCACGTTCCCCTGAACACCCTTGCCCGCCTACCACCCTCAAAAACTGCCTAGCCACAACCGGTGCAGGCAGCATCGCAGGCTCAATCCTTAACCACTCCCTAATTCTGGGAACCTTCCCAGAAGTCTTATAAACCTTCTACATCAAACCCTTCCTCAAAAGGTCTACGCTCAACCCACTCCTCCCCCAGAACTACCAGCCTATTTCCAACACCTGCTTCATGGCCAAACTCATGGGCTGCAGAGCATACAAGCAATTTGACCATTTCACTGAAGCCAACAACCAGCTTGACCCTGCCCAATCTGGCTTCAGACCCCTCTGAGGATTGGATTTCTCCCTAGTATCTGTTTGGGAAAACCTAAAAAGAACAGCAGATGTGGAAGGATGCACTGTACTCCTTCTCCTCGACCTCTCTGCTGCCTTAGATACCATTGACTACACAATTCTCCTAT
Organism: Ambystoma mexicanum; assembly: GCF_040938575.1. NCBI lineage: Eukaryota > Metazoa > Chordata > Amphibia > Caudata > Ambystomatidae > Ambystoma > Ambystoma mexicanum. The sequence continues at coordinate 612,111,022 of NC_090925.1, read as the reverse complement.
ACAGGCTTTAGGCATCAAAGCAAGTGCCCTCACTTGGATCTCCTCTTTCATCTCTAATCACTCGCAAATCATGCTCCTCCACCCTTTCACCTCTACATCCCGATCAGTACCGAAAGGGGTCCCACAGAGAGCATCAGTATCTCTGCTCCTCTTCAACATCTATTTGAACCCACTGCCCAGACTCATCCGCTCCCACAACCTCACATGCTACAACTGTGCAGACCATGCCCAGATCATCCTTAAAATCCTAAAATTGCCAGGCTCAAACAGCTCAGATCTGTCATCATGCCTCTTGGACATTGACTACTGGATGACGACCAACCAGCTCATCCTCAATCCTGGGAAAACAGAAATCCTATTCTGTGGTAAAACAGCACTCCTTCGCCAACCTATGCCCTGGCCTCACTCCCTAGGCGCCTTTATCTAGGTGCACCAGTGTTCCATCTAAGTAAACTGCAAATAATTAAAAACTCTGCGGCCCGCCTGCTCAGTAGTCTCCCTCCCAGAGAACACATCAGCCCTACACTAAGGGCCTCATTACACGGTAGGCAGTGGACCAAGATGCTATTAGCACCTTGGTCCATGCCGGTAAATTACTGGCACCGCCTTGGCGGAAAGGGGAATTACCGCCCTACTCCAAGGTTAGTGGGGCGGTAATTCCCCCTTCCCCCATTGCCCTTCCCCATTCCCATTTTTGCCCCATAGGGCATAATGGGAATGGGGAAGGTGCTAATTACGGTACCGCAAATTTGCGGTGCCGTAATTAGCACCAAGGTCCCTTTGCGGGTTGGGTTTTAACGCCTGCAAAAAGCAGGCGTTAAATTCCCCAACCCGCAAAGGGACCTCGTAGTACGGCGGTAAGGGTTAACGGTCACCGTTACCATTAACGGTGACCATTAACCCTTACCGCCGTCCGTGTAATGAGGCCCTAAGAGTCCTCCACTGGATCCCTATTGGTCGACGTACTACCTTTAAAGCCATGTGCATCGCTCACTGTGACATCCACAACACCGGCCAGGAATTCCTGCAAGATTAACTCACTTGCTACCACCCCCTCAGGACACTCAGATCCTGCACAGCATCTCTCCTAGTTGTCCCACACCACAACTTCACCAGACTGGCTGGATCCCCCTTCTCCGTCCAAGCTTTAATCATCTGGAACTCCCTGCCCCTCCACATCCGCAACATTGATAACTAATTGCCATTCAGAAAGGCCCTCAAAAACTGGCTCATTCCTTCCTCCTCTTAAAACCTTCTCGCACACTGTACTGTTGATATGCGCACAGAAGCACTGGCCCAAACCCAACACCACACCTATCCACCTAAACCTTCATGGATGCCGGCAGCGTTTGCAGCAGCACACTTTGATAACTCATCCACCTTAGTCCCCCCCCCCCATCCATAGACAATCGTACATCACTCTCCTGTCCTTCCGGGGCCCTCTCCGACTGCTCAGGCCAGGGCTGTTACAACGTGTGGTGATGCCTGGGGCAAAACGTTTGGTGATGCCCCCTTATAAATGTTTGCACTGTGCCAGCGTTGCCGCCGCAAACAGGGGACGCAAGAAATATCCCATTGAGTTTGTATGGAGGAACGCAAATATGGTTCATTATTATGACAGCAAATCAACTACAACAAAGTTATGTTTCTGTACTGAAGACAAGTTCACTCCAGAATAACAATTTGCCATATGCATAAATATATATAGGATGGCATGACGGTGGGTGATGCGTTACACGAGCTTTAGGGAGGAGCGCCCTGCCCCTTTGTGTGCATTAAAACACAGATCATACACAGTGACAGGTAGATGTTCAGTGGCAGCTGATGACTTTTTGAACTGGAGAAGCTTAAATGTGTGGACCAATTATGTGGGACTGACAGAGCACAGTGAGGGAGCCCAAACAAGGGGTGCTTGAGAAGGTTTCCCGCCCCCAAAATTGTTTTGAAGCAAATTAAAATGGTGCAATTTGTAAGAGGATTCAATTCAACACTACAGCTAAGTCAATGCCTAGTCTGGGATACTGAATGGAAACCCTTATTGATATATCTTTACGTCCAGTTCATGCGTTCTGGATGACTACCCCTATATAACACCCCTCTCTTGGAATCCCCCTGACCCCACTGAGCCACGAAGTAGTTCTGTTTTGCAAGTTTAAACGGTTTATTTGATAATTTAAACAATATATATATATATCACACTTTATAATAAATTAATAATTGAATATCACACTTAATCTGAGCAGTAATCAATAATGGATAGTCCGGCACTAGCACACTTCTTTATAATCAATGATGAGTGGTTATAGGATGGATACGATAGCAACAATACTTTTATGGTTTCAAATGGATGCAATGTGGAATGAAATGCAGTACAGAAAATAACTTGATAGGATTTCAGCAAACGACAATGTAATCACTTCCTTGGACAATTCACCCCCCCCTTTTATGCACTGTAAGGAGATGAAGATGACAGTTCTTAGGAATGCAATCAAATAGAATTCAGTTCAATTCCCTCCCAGCAGCTTATACAACAGATAGGAGTTTTGAAACACCGGCAAAATGCTTTGAATATGGTGACAATGCAGTGAGAAATATGCTGAAAATGGTTTTAATTCCCTTTAGGAGGTTCAGGGTGAGTGAAATATACTTGGGATGAGTTCAGGCTCACTTTAGCAAGGATCTAGGAGTAACTAGCAGGTTAAACGAATTTTTGGCAAAGGAAAGCAATGAAGCTGCTGTTTTCACACGTGGCTGGATTTTTAACCAAATTGCAAATCGCGGTACAATTCGCGAGTGTGAGAATCGTGATTACGGCAACAGTCCGTTCTAGGCTTGTTGAAAAGCTGAGATTCTAAGCTTTCAGAGGAAAGTTAAACCAAGTTCCTAGCCCAAACGGTTCCAGAGATACAGACGTTTAAATAAAGGTAGTTTTTTCGGATTTGAAATTTTAAAAGTTCAAAGCGACAGGTTACAGCTTGCAGCTAGAAAATGACAAGTGGCAGCTTTGCAAATGGCAGGTGACAGTTAGGAGGCAGTTCTGGTTAGATTAAAATAGATGGAATTATATTATTTTAACTAAGAGATTGGTTCTGCACAGTTCTGCTAGGTACTTACAATATAATTTAAAAAGGAATGGGCCTCGCCACAGATCTGGTCAACAGGTTTTCTTCACTCGCCACGGACGGTTTCTGTGCACAGCGTCTGGGTCAGCTCTACTCTGCTGGTCTGGGTCTCTGGTTCTGATCAGGTCTGTGGGTCCGGATACAGCGGTCTCCGGTTCAGCTGGTCTCTCTCTGGATACAACACTGCTCTCTGGCAAATGGCAAGAGTTCTTGCAAAGAATTCAAACAACTCGCCTGGCTGTGAATAGTGGCAATGATTTGAGGCCTGCTAAAGAGGGATTTAGCTTGTAGTTGACCTCTCTGCTACAAATTCTGAAGTAAAGTCTTGGTCTCTGAAGGTGGATAGATTGAAGTCTCTATGTTTGCTCTCTGGAGGTTGATGGAGGTAAAGTATGGATTTTCCCGGCAGAGCGTCCCGCAGCAGATGGAATAGCATGTCCCTATCTGTCCTGACTGTCTGCTTTTATGTGTTTTGAAAGTGGGTAGAGAGGCTAGCTTTCTAGGCCCTACCCCTCTCCACTTGTCATTGGCCACTTCCTCCTCTTCCCCTTGATTGGGGGAATGAAATGAAGTGTCATCATGATGAGGTCTGTTTATGATACAGAGAACCCACCCCTGTCAACTTTACACACAATCTATATTTGACCTAAAGACATATTTCATAGATACACAGTGGTTTGAAATTACATGCACCCATCACATATCACATGAGGTATCCCCTGTTCAAACTCTGCTCTTCCTGGGGGCTTGGGTTCAAAAATGGCAACATATTTCACTTTTTGGTCGGGTTACCAATATTGGATTTGTCCCCGCATTTACACAAATGTTCGCAAAGCATGTGGGCATTAGGTGGTGGAGTGTCAGATTTTTAACATACATACATTTAGAGTAATATCCTCTTTTCCGCTAAAAACCCCCCTGAACATACCACCGGGTCCTAACACGTCTTCAAATGTGCACAGAAAAATCACAAGAATAATGATATCACTTATAAAATTTTCACAAGTCCGCTTTATGAATGATCCATCTTTTTAGATTTATGTTCTGGCCCCAAAGGGGTGTGGTTTCCCAGGTCACATGGTGTAGAAACCAGTTTATCCAGTTTCTGCCAAGCTCAGAGACCCTGCCCCTCCCAGCTTCTGCCAAGAGGAAGCTATTTTCCGGTCCCCCTAATAAACCATCTGCCTGGGCCATGGAAGGCCCATTGTTCAAAAGGAAGCCATTTACGACTACCCTAATAAACCATCTGCCTGGGCCCAGGACAGGCCTTTGTTCAACTCCCTGTAGCTGCTCCACCCCTAATCTAATCAGAGAGGTGACAACTCCTTTTGGCAAGGGGAAGAGTGGCTGAGCAGGTTTTAAATCCTGTGGGGGTAGATGTCAGGCAGAATTCAGTTCCTTAAGCCAGGCCCCAGCTAATGTCACTTCTAGTTACCCAGTTTTCTGCATTCAAATAAACTAACAATTTTTACACATGCAGCTAGAATGCTGATTCTAAGTGTAAAACTATGACATTTAAACAATTCAAACCTATGTGACACTCAAGTAGGTCACTCATTTCTTTTGAACATTTAGATTTTTAGTGTCTTTCAGTCCAAATTTACTTAAACTGCTGAAATCCACAGCTCAGCCAGTTTTGCTATGAACATTATTTTAGGCTCATCCTCTTTCCAGATTTTGTATGCCCACAAGACTTTATTCTGTCAAATGTCTGCTGGTGTTCAGTGAGATTGTTGGATATTCTGCAATGTTTGAAATGGGCATTCTGAGCATGCCTTCAGAGAAACAAAGGGTGATTTTTAAAGTGCTTTCTAGCAAACAGGCACTGCTGTTTTTCTCTTTGGCACCCCATTTCACTCATGGCTCTTCTGACCCAGCACACCCGCGCCGGGGGGGTGGCAAGTCAGGCGACCATTTTGGTGTGCGCACAAACTGCACGGTTTTCATAGATTCTGGCGCACATGTGGGCTTTTTCGGCCATCTTGGATTTCCTAAGCCCACAGCACCAAATGTTGTAGCATAATAGTCCAAACGTGGGTCAGAACACCCAACAAACCCCCCCGCCGACTGCACTTGGATTGAGTCGAGGGGATGTCGGGTGCTAAGGATGTTGACCCACGTGCTGGGAGGTCCGCATCATCTTCTTCCAATTCCGCAGATGACAAAGTTCAGCATCCTTTCCTCCATCAGGGGTGGATCAGTCAGTTCTCCTCGCCGGTCCTGATGGGAGTATTGGGCGGTACACTGGGCCCCTCGGATCTTTGCTCCCGGTCCCTGGGTCGTTCTCCTTGGTTTCATCTCTCCTAGGACGACAAAGGAAGAGCGGCAATACCTATTCATGGACATTTCTCCTCCACCATTGATATAGTGGGGTGGCATATATATTTTAGAACTCAACAGATATGAACATGCACATTTTTTTTTTTTAAATTAAGAGACAGGAACACAAACTTGAGAAACACAGAATTTGATAGGCTATAGGTAGGATCTTTTAGGGTTGGAATTGAATTACTCTGGAGCGGTACCCTCTAAGATTCCAGAGGATTCCTCCAGTTGTTGCAGAGTGTGCCTGGGATGGCAACACTTTAGCTGATTTATATGTACCCACTTGTCTTCCCCCTCTGCCAAACCGCCTTTGGGGATGCAGATCTTGTAGGCCACAGGGGAGATCTTGTCTATAATCTCAAAGGGTCCCTTCCATGTAGGCAGAAATTTTCGCTGTTTGGCCTGGTTGCTTTGGAAATTGTATAGATAGACCCGGTCCCCCACCTGATATTCCTTCCTGGAAGTTTTCAGGTCATAGTGGGTCTTCATACTCTCAGCTGATCTTTCTAGATTCCGCTGAGCATAGGCAAAAGCATGCTGAAGGTGTTTCCTTAAATTCTCCACATACTCATGAGTTGTGGAGGCATTTATCAACGTTTGCTCTTGGGTTCTGTAGAGCAAATGCTGAGGAAGCACCATCTTGCGTCCAGTCATCAACTCAAATGGTGACATTTTGGTTGCAGATGAAGGGGTAGATCTGATGGCCATTAGGACCAGAGGTAATCGGATATCCCAACTTGGCCCAGAATCTGCCACAAACTTCTTTAATATGCTCACAATGGTTCGGTTGTATCTCTCCACTGCTCCAGAAGAAGCTGGCCTGTAAGCAATGTGTAGCTTTCTCTTGACCCCCAGTATCTCCCACATCTTTGTCATTACTTCACTGGACTGGTGAAGTGGCTACCTCTGTCTGACTCAATCCTTTGAGGTAGACCAAAACGGGAAAAGATGTGGTTAATCATCAGGGCAGCTGCTGTTTCTGCCTTGCAATTTGGGGCTGGGAGACATTCCACCCACTTGGTAAACAAGCATGTCACAGTCAACATGTACTTATTTCCTCTAGACGAGCGAATCACAGGGCCTACGAAGTCGATTTGTAAATCTGACCATGGCAGTGTCATCCCCCTCTTTTGGAGAGGCGCCCGGTGTGTGAGGGATGTTGGCTGAAATTGTGCACACACAAGACAACCCTTCAAGTATTGGTTGAGGTCCTGGCCCATGTGTGGCCAGTATGCAACCTCTCAAGATTTCCAGTGTTGTGTGAAACCCCCTATGACCGGCGGTGGCCGCATCATGGGCGTGACTTAACATCAGGCTTCGGAATGAGGTAGGAACCACCCACTGATCGTGGCCAGCTTTGGATTTCCTTACGAACAAACCGTCTTGGATTCGGAACATTTTTGGACATTTCATCAACACTCTAAGGTCCTCTTTCCCGTTGTAATCGGTATCCGTCAAGGGAAAGTTCTCAGGGTCCTCAATGTGTTGGTAAAATTTACCAATTATTGGATCCCCCTTCTGAGCGGTAATCAAATCAGCATCAGGGGTCTCCTTGCTCCATTGGGCAGTTGACAGATCATTGTGAGCATTTGTCTGGGACCTAGTGATAGCAATGACCTGGATTTCCCCCAACAGGGACTCTATTTCTATTAGATCCCCTTGGATGGCCCCGGTTTTGGCCAGCTGATCAGCTAAGTCATTTCCAGTTTTGTCTGGTCCCTCTACTTTGGAATGACCCTTGATCTTTTTCCAATAGATGGTCATCTCATTCGAGGTGACCAGATCATCCATGTTTTGGATCAACTTCCCATGTTTCAAGGGTTTGTTATTAGCACATAACATGCCTCTGGTTTTCCAATTAACCAGGTGCTCCACGAACCTGTTCCGTACATAATCTGAATCTGTGATTATGACCAGTTCATGGAGTTGATGCTGGACAGCAGTGAGGATGGCCTGATGCACAGCCATCAATTCTGCCACCTGGCTACTTCGGGGACCAATTTTGTATCCAGCGAAGGGTTCTGGGAACTCCTTCACCCATGCATTCCCTACGCCAGCCACCAGTTCTTTCTCCCCGTTGTTGTCAACATGGTACGAGCATCCATCCACATAGACAGTGGGCATTCCCTCACACTTGTCCTCTTCAAAGACTTTGTGTGGGGAATTAAGGTATGCCTCCGTGTTGTCCTTGATTTTTAGACTTTCGTCCTCGAGACAGTTTTCTCTGGCACAATCATGCAAGTCAGCCAGACCTTGCGCGAGGGGACTCTTCTTGTTTTGGCCATATCTGACCTCCAAGGAAAGCCTTGCATTGACAGAATCCAGGAAGTAATTCGGGAATTACTCACATTTCCGGCCCGGATTCTGTCACTTTGGAGATATTGCAGAGGCTGGTGTGGAGTCTCCACTATGATGTGTTCCCCATGGATAAACGGGCGGTAATTCTTCAATGCCCACACCGTTGCCAGGAGTGCCTTCTCACAATCGTTGAATTTTTCCTCCACAGAGGATAAAGTTTTGCTTGCATAGGAGATTACTTTATTGACCTTGTCATGCTTTTGGTATAATACTGCCGTCAAGCACGTATTAGAGAACCCCGTCTCCAGGAAGAACTCCTTGTTTCTGACAGGGTAAGCTAGGCAAGGCGCTTGTGAGAGGCTTCTCTTGAGTTGTTTTACCGCCTCGGCTTGTTCCCCCTTCAGGAGATGAATCAGGGGTCTGGTGATCTCTGCGTAGCCCTCAATGAACTTTCTGCTGTAATTAGTCAGTCCAAGGAGGCGCCTTAGTTCCCGCAGAGTTGCGGGGTCTTTCAGTTTCAGAAGTGCTTCCACTTTCTTTTCCTGGGGACAGAGACCCTGAGGAGTAATCTCATGCCCCAAGAAATTAACACGGGTTCTACACCACTGTGCTTTCTGAAAGGAAAGTTTTGCTCCGGCGGCCCTCAACTGGGTCAGAACATAACGGATCTCCACTATGTGTTCCTCCACAGATGAACTTTTGATGAGGACATCTACATAAGCCAGGTTACCCCTCGCACCCAGGTCGGGCATGGCCTTATGTAGGAAAATGTTGAATTCATTGCCGGAGTTGAGGTATCCGAAGGGAGTCCGGGTCCATGTATACTGCTGGTCCCCAAAAGGTAAAAGCCAGCTTGTATTGGTCCTCCCTACTGACAGGCACAGTCCAGTATCCATTGGTCAGGTCTATTGCAGTGAATACCTGTGACCCCTGGATCTGGGCCAGCCCTTGGTCAATGTAGGGCAGAGGCCATCGGGAAGTATGGACCCGTTTGTTGAGCTCCCTGAGGTCGGCGCAGAGTCTCCACTGGCCGTTTGGCTTCAATATTCCCAGCACCGGATTATTGAAGGTGCTGTGAACTGGACGAATTATTCCCCGGGACTCAAGGTTCTTAATTATTTCAGTAAGGGACTCCATGGATGCGAGAGGCAAACGATATTGCTTCACAAACACTGGAGTCATGCCAGGGTCTGTGGGGATTGTTGTTGTGTGGATGTCGGTGCGGCCACAGTCATATGAGTCTACCGCAAAGAGATCTTGGAAATCCAAGAAAACTTGTTTCAACTTTTGCTTTTGTTCCAGAGTCACACAGGCATCAGCTAGGTTGACTCTCTCTTCCACCATCTGCCTGAAGCCTGGAAAGACTTCTGGTTTGGCTATCTCAGCGGCCTCCTCCAGCTGGGTGGAGAAGTCCCTGGTCAGAGTGCTGATTTGGACTGGAGGCTTCAGGTGGGAAAGGCAACCCTCATGGGCCTGGAAAATCACCTCATCCCTCCTGAAGTCACAAGTCACATCTTCCTTACCATAAGGGCAGGAAGTGTACACCAGGAAGTTCCCCCCATGCCGGGTAAACATCCTGTCTGGTGTTGTATTGTCCTCACTGTCACTGTCAAAACAGTCCTTGGGGATTGGTCCTAACAGTTCATTTCCTAAATCGATGGAAAAATGTCGGTCATCAACCGCCATTCCAATAATGGTGCCTGCGGCTAGAGTAATACTCTTTAAGTCGCTGTTATCCACCTCTATTAGAATGGTGTCATGTTCTATGTTGACTAATGGAGTTGGGTTTACCCCCAACCCTTGCTGTTGGAGAGAAGCATTTAGAAGTATATAAGCATCAGGTTTTTTCAAATGTTGTCCTCTTTTAACTTTCACTTCCAGGGAGAATTGTCGGGTCCTTTCTGGGATGGTGACTTCCTCTTTGATCTGAATTTCAACTGCATAAGGTAGCAATTGAGCGGACCTAAATGCTTTTTCTAGATCATCAAAGCCCATGGGATTATCCGCTAATCGGGACCAAGCTTTGAAGTTTATTAGGTCCAAACTAATGGAAAAGCGATTGAGAATGTCACTGCCTAAGTAAAAGGCGGCAGTGATGTCTCGCACGACCCAACAATTATGGACTAGGCTCTTGTTGCCAATGGAGATTTTGAGCATACACCTGCTTGGCAGGAGATGTTTGGAATTGGGTGCTTCCAGGTCCATTTCCCATTTGTCTATCAGTTTGAATGTGTGAATGGCTGGATCTTTTGGGAGTTGGCGGAACATGGCTTCGCTGATGAAGCTCTTACCGTTGTTCACACACACTCGAGCGAGAACAGAGTCCTTCCCATCATTTAACTGAACAGGGATGAACAACTGCTCTCCAATTTGCTGAATATCAGCCAGGCTCTGAGCTGATTTCACATCTTTCTGGACTATAGGAGTGGGAGTTTCTGATTGTGGATTAGTAAAGAATTTCAGGGTGTTTCCTTCCAGTGTGGAATACCACCTTAAACTGGAAGGGAGGTTGATTTTCAGAAATAGAGAGGACCCCCCATCACCAGTCTGTTGTCCTACTGCTATTACTGTCACGTCTGGAATTTGGTTATTCTGGAAGTGGAATTCTACTCGGTCAGATTTTTGTTCAACCATGTGCCATGTGCCGTTTAAACTAACATGGTTGACGCTCTGTTTTAATTTTATGGGTCGGCTAGTCTGGGTCCAGAGGACCTTGTTTACGCAATCTATTAGGGGTGACAACCTTCTCAGGAGGTCATTCCCTAGTAAACAAGGGGTGCCCTCTGGAGTCACAACTATGACCGGGTGTTTCAACTTGTGTCGCCCAATTTTAATGTCCAAATCTGCCGTCCCCTCGGCGGGAATTTCCTTCCCGTCAAAGTTCTGGAGTTGTCCAGGAAGTGAGGTGAGAGGAATTTGGTAATTCCCTCCTCTTCCTGCATTCAGTTCATCAAAGGCCCTTCTGGACAGAAGGGTAGCTTGAGATCCCGTGTCCACCAGCGCTGAAATCGTACCCTACCCCTGTACTTGTACCGGGGCATAATATCTTCCCTCCTTCTCCTCAAGGGCGCACAGATAATGAACATTTTTGGACAACTGGTGGGCTAACTTTCTGGTTTTGGACATTGCAAGAGAAGAAATTTGGGCAGAATTCTGTGGAGAGCCTTGGGAATCTGAAAGAAAAAGTTGGCAACTGGAGATCAGAGCCATTGTGGGTTCCCCTGGTTCCGGTTCTGGGCCGCCCCCCCCTTTTTGGAGGCAGTCATCAGGATGGGTTTGAACCAGGGGATTTTGGTATTGTGGGTTCTGGGATGAGATGATGGGTGGCGGTAGCTCAGACTCCATATCTCCCCAGTCTGAATTGGGACCCATTTTTCCTTGGGAGGAGTTCCCCCATCTCTGAAGGAGAAGGTCCTTTCCCCAGGATCCTCTGAGGATCCCTCTCCCTCAAATTGGAAGACCTGTACCTCCTCCACAAAGTGGGTCTGTTTGGGTCCTTTGTTTCTCCTACCCCACCTCTGCTCCTTGGGAGGCGGGCTTTCAGGGGCAGGAGATTTTGTTTCCGGTTCCTGGTTTTCCAGGGGCTGTTTACAAGTTGGGAAGGAAGCTTCCTCCAAGGCTTTACACCCCCCTTCCCCTTGTGCCTCCTCCCTGGGAACCGGTGTGTTATCGGGGTGCTGCCCCCGTCATTGTTCTGGAGCACCAGGTCCAGAGTTTGGGGCATTCTGCGGTGGCATGCTCATCTGAGGGTTCTGTTGAGCCCTCAGTATGTGACCCAGATCCCGTGCCATATTTTGGACCTGGCGCTCTAACTGGGAAACCCGCACAGGCTGATACAGGGCTCTATTTTCTCCCCTGGGCTGATCCCGGGAAGGGTAGCTATCCCTTCTCTGGTAGTACCCCAGGTTGGGAAGATTTTGGTACCCCTCCACCCTTGGCATCCCCTCTCCCGGATTAGGTTGTCTGGGCTCAGGGAATTGGGGAAAGAAGGATGGATGATTTTGGGCCTGGAAATTGGGTGGATACCTGGGGAAAAAGTTCTGCCCAGGATTTGGAGAATTTCTGCCCTCCCTGGGGAAGTTAGGAGGGAAGTTCCCCGGGTCAGGTGCTTGGCTGGATCCCCCCCCCCCTTGGGCTGGAGGAGTCCACACATAACCCAGGATTGGTCTGTTTCCCTTGTAACGGGGACTTGCATAGTCAGGAGAGCGAGGGACCTCATTTGTGGGACTACCTCTTTCACTCTCTGTCTGCGACTGGCCCGAGGACCTTCTGGGCCTAGCATTATTAGGTGCAGGTAAGGTTTTTAGGCCCCCCCCCCCATCTCCAAATCCAAAACGGGGGTGACCTCTGTCACCTTGGCAGCAGCAGGGGTGCTGTTGGTTTTGGGATTTTCCTGGGTATTGCTTTTATTTTCTATGGGCTTCTGCACCTCATAGATCCGGGTAGCCTGTTCAATGACCCAGTCTAAAGATCTTTTCTCATGAAAATCTCTCACGAGCTGGGTCATTATATATTTGGGCAAGGCATGGAAAAATGTATTGACAAATTCTCTGCTGTCTGTGAGCACCCTTCTGGTGGTCTGTGCAAAGGCACGTTTCAGTTCTTGCACGAATTCTTGTGGGGCCTGATCCTCCCCACATTGCAAATTGTAGGCTGCCTTGCGAGCCTCTTGAGGATTTCTGTGAACAGAAAAATGTTTCAAGATGGCCGCCTTATAGGTGCACCATCTTAAATGATTTTGGTCCTCCAGCCCCGCAAAGAAACTGGAGTATTCTGGGGAGAATGTCCATTTGACGTACTGGATGCAGCTACTGCTGTCCTTCAAATGGAAAGTCTCCATCATTTGCTCATAGAGCTCCAAGTGTTCCCAAACAGAGTACTTGGCGTTCTTATGATAAGGCGTGATGACACTCCTGATTGCCTTAATCTGTTTCAATGGGTCCTTAAGCAAGGCCCTTTTTGCCTTATTGGCCTTTTTGGTTCGGGTAACCCTTGTCCATTCATCCTCTGACTCAGAGGCACTGCTCCCAAAGGTTCCTGTCTGATCTTCCAGGTTTTCCCGGATTCTGCGAGCCTGGGAATGGCTGGCAGAATGTGGGGACCTGGTCTCCTGTGTCCTGCGCCGTTCAGAGGAGTCTTCAGATTCCTCCTTGCTGCCAGGATTTGATGGGTATCCCCCCACTGACCTAACTGGGCAGAAGTTTTCAGGATGCCCTTAATGGGCCTATTCTCCTGGGGTTCCCCACTAAATTGCACTGTGCTTGGGTGCCCATACCCGGATGCCCGCCCATCCATTCCTGGGAGGTACTGGCCTATGAGCCCCATGCTTCTGGCTGGATAGTAATCTGCCATCCCTGTGGCCCGGTGCTCATGTGCACCAGGGGACAGGGGGGTGGCAGAGTCCAGGGACTGAGAGAGATAAATGCCTCTGGTACTAGGGCTCCTGAGGTTATGCTCAGGAGTTTCCCTTTCCCAGCGAACCTGGTCTCTATCCGCCCCTGCTCCCTGTTGCAATGCAAGAGCCTGCGCCTTCAGTTCCTCAGTTAAGGCCTTACTAGACTCTATCAGTCTCTCCTGCCTCGCTACCTGTTGTTGGAGCCTATCATTGTGCTGGCAGAGAGCCTCATTCTCTCTCTGCATTTCCTGATTGGTCCTGGAGCACTGGGCCAGTCTTTGCTGCAGGAGGGTTACCTCCTGAGCTGTGTCCCTATTGGCCTTCTCCTTTCTTGCCAGAGCATCCTCCACCTTCCTGGTGTGCTCTAACAAGTTCTGGTGTTCTTTTTGGAGGTCACCCAGTCCCTGGAGGGCCAGGTGATTTTCTTCCATTTTCCTTTTTAAGTGGCAGACTTCCTGGCCTAAGGTATCCCTTTCCTGACTAAGAGCCTGCATCTGTGCCGCCAGGTCGTCCCTTTGCCTTTGGAAGGCACCAGTTTTCTGGCGCTCCTGGTCAAACTCTACCTGGGTATCCAGGTCTTTCAAAATCAGTTTATTGCTCTCTGCCTTCTCCCTATCTAGGTGGCTTTGCAGGGTGACTACCTGCTCAGCACATGCCCTATTGAAGTCGAACTGTTGCTCCAGCTTTTTCTGGCTCTGCAGTAGGGAGTCCAAACCTTCTTGGTACTCCTTCTGCAAGGCCAGAAATCTGGTATCCAGGTCCGCCTTTTCCTGTTGCAGCACATCCATATCCTCCTTTATTTTAGTGATGTACCGTCTGCTGTCATTTTCTGGCTCCTGAGCAGCCTCTGCTCAGAAGAGTCCAGATCAGATTGGGCCTTCTGTAATGCCAGCAGTTGCCTACTCGCCAGATCTTGGCCTTCAGCACATTTGTCCTGCATGGCTCCCATATGTAAATATAAATATGCCGCACCCTGGCAATCTTGTGGTGCTCATCCTTGGCCTTCGGGGCCATGTATAGTTCACTCAGGGCCACATGTAGGGGACCCTGATCTCCCCATATATCTGACCCTGTTTCAGTGACCTGTTGCGCGATTGCCTGCAACCAGACCGTTTGGTCCTGATGAGTCCACTCACCTCTCACAAATAGCTTATGTAAGAAGTGTTCTCTGGCTATTTTCATATCTACCAAGGTCGTCATTCTAGAAATTGGTCTCTGTCCTGACTTACAGAAGTTTGTATTTTATTTTTGCAAAACAGACCTTTTCCTTAGAGCGTTCCTTTGAGGAGTGCTTTACAGCGTAACACAGCGTGGTGATCCGACCGGATATGTGTATCTGGTCAGCTGGCACACTGTATTAATCTGCACAAGTGATAGATCTAACCCAAACGTCCGGCTCGAGCCCCCAATTTGTAAGAGGATTCAATTCAACACTACAGCTAAATCAATGCCTAGTCTGGGATACTGAATGGAAACCCTTATTGATATATCTTTACGTCCAGTTCATGCGTTCTGGATGACTACCCCTATATAACACCCCTCTCTTGGAATCCCCCTGACCCCACTGAGCCACGAAGTAGTTCTGTTTTGCAAGTTTAAACGGTTTATTTGATAATTTAAACAATATATATATATATCACACTTTATAATAAATTAATAATTGAATATCACACTTAATCTGAGCAGTAACCAATAATGGATAGTCCGGCACTGGCACACTTCTTTATAATCAATGATGAGTGGTTATAGGATGGATACGATAGCAACAATACTTTTATGGTTTCAAATGGATGCAATGTGGACTGAAATGCAGTACAGAAAATAACTTGATAGGATTTCAGCAAAAGACAATGTAATCACTTTCTTGGACAATTCACCCCCCCCTTTTATGCACTGTAAGGAGATGAAGATGAGACAGTTCTTAGGAATGCAATCAAATAGAATTCAGTTCAATTCCCCCCCAGCAGCTTATACAACAGATAGGAGTTTTGAAACACAGGCAAAATGCTTTGAATATGGTGACAATGCAGTGAGAAATATGCTGAAAATGGTTTTAATTCCCTTTAGGAGGTTCAGGGTGAGTGAAATATACTTGGGATGAGTTCAGGCTCACTTTAGCAAGGATCTAGGCGTAACTAGCAGGTTAAACGAATTTTTGGCAAAGGAAAGCAATGAAGCTGCTGTTTTCACACGTGGCTGGATTTTTAACCAAATTGCAAATCGCGGTAAAATTCGCGAGTGCGAGAATCGTGATTACGGCAAAAGTATGAGGAGTAGGAAGTCCGTTCTAGGCTTGTTGAAAAGCTGAGATTCTAAGATTTCAGAGGAAAGTTACACCAAGTTCCTAGCCCAAACGGTTCCAGAGATACGGACGATTAAATAAAGGTAGTTTTTCGGATTTGAAATTTTAAAAGTTCAAAGCGACAGGTTACAGCTTGCAGCTAGAAAATGACAAGTGACAGCTTTGCAAATGACAGGCGAGTTAGGAGGCAGTTCTCGTTAGTTAAAATAATATAATTCAATCTATTTTAATCTAAGAGATTGGTTCTGCAGAGTTCTGCTAGGTACTTACAATATAATTTTAAAAGGAATGGGCCTCGCCACGGATCTGGTCAACAGGTTTTCTTCACTCGCCACGGACGGTTTCTGCACACAGCGTCTGGGTCAGCTCTACTCTGCTGGTCTGGTCTGGGTCTCTGGTTCAGATCAGGTCTGTGGGTCCGGATACAGCGGTCTCCGGTTCAGCTGGTCTCTCTCTGGATACAACACTGCTCTCTGGCAAATGGCAAGAGTTCTTGCAAAGAATTCAAACAACTCGCCTGGCTGTGAATAGTGGCAATGATTTGAGGCCTGCTAAAGAGGGATTTAGCTTGTAGTTGACTTCTCTGCTACAAATTCTGAAGTAAAGCCTTGGTCTCTGAAGGTGGATAGATTGAAGTCTCTATGTTGGCTCTCTGGAGGTTGATGGAGGTAAAGTATGGATTTTCCCGGCAGAGCATCCCGCAGCAGATGGAATAGCATGTCCCTATCTGTCCTGACTGTCTGCTTTTATGTGTTTTGAAAGTGGGTGGAGAGGCTAGCTTTCTAGGCCCTACCCCTCTCCACTTGTCATTGGCCACTTCCTCCTCTTCCCCTTGATTGGGGGAATGAAATGAAGTGTCATCATGGAGGTCTGTTTATGATATAGAGAACCCACCCCTGTCAACTTTACACACAATCTATATTTGACCTAAAGACATATTTCATAGATACACAGTGGTTTGAAATTACATGCACCCATCACATATCACATGAGCTATCCCCTGTTCAAACTCTGCTCTTCCTGGGGGCTTGGGTTCAAAAATGGCAACATATTTCACTTTTTGGTCGGGTTACCAATATTGGATTTGTCCCCGCATTTACACAAATGTTCGCAAAGCATGTGGGCATTAGGTGGTGGAGTGTCAGATTTTTAACATACATACATACATACATTTAGAGTAATATCCTCTTTTCCGCTAAAAACCCCCCCTGAACATACCACCGGGTCCTAACACGTCTTCAAATGTGCACAGAAAAATCACAAGAATAATGATATCACTTATAAAATTTTCACAAGTCCGCTCTATGAATGATCCATCTTTTTAGATTTATGTTCTGGCCCCAAAGGGGTGTGGTTTCCCAGGTCACATGGTGTAGAAACCAGTTTATCCAGTTTCTGCCAAGCTCAGAGACCCTGCCCCTCCCAGCTTCTGCCAAGAGGAAGCTATTTTCCGGTCCCCCTAATAAACCATCTGCCTGGGCCATGGAAGGCCCATTGTTCAAAAGGAAGCCATTTACGACTACCCTAATAAACCATCTGCCTGGGCCCAGGACAGGCCTTTGTTCAACTCCCTGTAGCTGCTCCACCCCTAATCTAATCAGAGAGGTGACAACTCCTTTTGGCAAGGGGAAGAGTGGCTGAGCAGGTTTTAACTCCTGTGGGGGTAGATGTCAGGCAGAATTCAGTTCCTTGAGCCAGGCCCCAGCTAATGTCACTTCTAGTTACCCAGTTTTCTGCATTCAAATAAACTAACAATTTTTACACATGCAGCTAGAATGCTGATTCTAAGTTTAAAACTATATAAACAATTGAAACCTATGTGACACTCAAA
Source organism: Ambystoma mexicanum (assembly GCF_040938575.1). NCBI lineage: Eukaryota > Metazoa > Chordata > Amphibia > Caudata > Ambystomatidae > Ambystoma > Ambystoma mexicanum. Next base: position 612,093,749 of record NC_090925.1, on the reverse strand, counting down.
AGTAGGTCACTCATTTCTTTTAAACATTTAGATTTTTAGTGTCTTTCAGTCCAAATTTACTTAAACTGCTGAAATCCACAGCTCAGCCAGTTTTGCTATGAACAATATTTTAGGCTCATCCTCTTTCCAGATTTTGTATGCCCACAAGACTTTATTCTGTCAAATGTCTGCTGGTGTTCAGTGAGATTGTTGGATATTCTGCAATGTTTGAAATGGGCATTCTGAGCTTGCCTTCAGAGAAACAAAGGGTGATTTTTAAAGTGCTTTCTAGCAAACAGGCACTGCTGTTTTTCTCTTTGGCACCCCATTTCACTCATGGCTCTTCTGACCCAGCACACCCGCACCGGGGGTGGCAAGTCAGGCGACCATTTTGGTGTGCGCACAAACTGCGCGGTTTTCATAGATTCTGGCGCACATGTGGGCTTTTTCGGCCATCTTGGATTTCCTAAGCCCACAGCACCAAATGTTGTAGCATAATAGTCCAAACGTGGGTCAGAACACCCAACAATTTTACAGCACTTAGTTTATAAATTAGGGTGAAAAACCATAGAGTTTAATTGGTTTTGTATGGTAGCCCATGGACAAACCCAGTAGATGTAAGTCACGAAACATGCACAGGAGCATTTTCCATTGCATTTAATGCTGCCTTTGCCCACATCATATGCCAGTATGAAAACATGTCCATGCAGGCTGCATCAATATATTTTATTTATTTGGCATTTGTAAAGCGCGCCGAACCCAAAGGCATCTGGGCCAGCATTACCATATAAGGACTCACAGCCAGTAAAAAAAAAAAACATGCCACGGAACTTATATACAGACCAGCTGTGCACCATAAGTGTTATTGCTGGCTAGACTGGCTAATACTCAATGTAGGCCAGTCTAGCCAAATTATAACACTTATGTTTTCTTTACCTAGGCCTGGCTGAAGATGAGTTGGGGCCCATTTCAACAGGACAGTTGGGGGCCCGCCATTGCTTAGAGCGGAAAACAGTCTCAGGCCACCGTTGGGTGCATACATTATAATGGAGACAAAGAAAAACAGCCAGGAGTTAATAGCCACTGATTATCACAAGACGGCCAGCCAGCAGGGAGCTGAAACACTAAATGCCCACTGAAAATCTTAAAATCCCCGTTTGTCAGAAGTTGCCTGATGTGAGGGAACCGGTGTTAAAAGGCAATGTGGTGATAACAATTCTGTATACCTCAGGGAAGTGACCACTGAAAGGGCTCCAGCAAACGCAGCTGTAAAACGAGCATTTGAAAGCGCTCATTTTAAGCCCCAGAACGAAAGGAATATAGAAAGCAATATATTGCCATGTTACAAAACTGCTGACTGGCAAAATGGGGGCATTTGCTGGTGTCCCCCTAAGCCACTTTCAACTGAAAAAGCTGAAAGGGCCTGGTGAGACAGACAGCTAGCAAGGAGCTGAAACACTAAATGCCCACTGAAAACCTTTAAATCCTACTTTGTCAGCAAGTGGGTGATGAGGAGGAACTGGTGTCAAAGGGCAACAAGGTGATAACACTTCCATGTACCCCAGGGAAGTGAAAGCCGGAAGGGGTCCATCAATTGCAGCTTGATGGAGCACACCTAGATATGCTGTTTGTTTCATTTCCACCATAGGAATGCCTAAAAGTGAGCCTTCTTGGCTCTGAGTGGTTGTTTTCAGCTGGCAGCGGAGCATCTGTGCACGTGGCGGGTCCACACAATTGTACATATTATGAGAAAAGTGAATCTAATGATCTTACAGTTGATAAACTGAAAGAGGTGTTAAACGCAAGCAAAATCTAGTACATACCAACCCAATGTATTTGAAAAACAGAAGGCTGCATTGGCGTTATCATAGCTCTCAACTCACATGCTTTTGCAGGGTGTCACCCTCCTTACAATCAGCTGCCAAGCCCCTATATGCCCATTGACTTCATTGGGCTCTCACCCCATCCCAAAAAAAAAAAAAAAAAATGGTGTTTTCACCCACCTTGGTAAGGTTGAGTGCTATGTAACTATCAGCTGGAAGTTTGGGACAACGAATATGCATATCGATCTTTGTGTTGCATTCTGGGACTTATAGTTTACACGCTGACGGTGCTGACACCACACACACACACACACACACACACACACACACACACACACACACACACACACACACACGGGTTGCCATTGATTCACCCAGGGCTCAAGTCGAGGGTACACGCGGGTGGACGGAGCCCACCCACTTTTTCCAGAGGGGGGACTCAGTCTCCCCCCCCCCCATCTAAAATGAGAAACATTCAATGTCTTCTTTGAATTTATGTCACCAGGTTTGCAGGACGGACACTTCACTATAAAACCTGATGAAATGTCCCATTTCAGTGCTGCAAACTCCAGGGAAAACATTTGTATTTGTTTTGGAGTTTAAATCGTGCACACCTTTTAACATTTTCAAAAACACTATTAAATTAAAATATCCTGTGCCGCTGGCGCCACCTGCTCAGTGCCCACTATATCCCGTGGGGGCCATGGCCCGCCCAGCTCCCCATGCTGTGTGTGGCATGTAACTTTTTTTTTAAATCCTTTTTTTCCCAATCTTAATGACACCTCGCAGCTCTCAAGATGAAATGCCATCCAGGCGGCCGCGAGGGCCCCCCCTGAGCGTGAAGCCTGGGGCAGTTTGCCCCCCCCCTGCACACCCCTTGTGATGGCCGTGGCTCAGGCTCTCAATATAGGGGGAACATAGCTGGCGAAACCAACCAATCACGTTGGATGTAGGAAAACGACATTGATGATGAACTCCGTCCGAGTTTGAGGTATGCATACCTTGCACCAGGTTTGTGGACACAGGCCGCAGGCATGCCCACCCATACACTATAGAATGCAGATAGCCGCCCACAATGAAACCCCTGACATACCTGAATACCTCTGCCATTAGTAAACAGCAACAACCTATAAAACATGTCAGTCTAGATGGGCACACATCGAGCCTCTGACACTAGCACTCTACCCTAAACCACAAACAGCACACACCCACGTGCCTGATCTCCGGGCTGCTAACTGGAGCCTGACCAGCCCACCTAAGTCCTAACCTGGCAAAATGCATACACGCATCTTAAAGTTAACTCTTTGAATCTCCCACGCATAGACTTCGGTCCTCTAGGGCGTTCCAACCACAAAGCGCATTGAGGCCATACAAATTGAAAAAGGGCACTATATAAATGACAAATACATTACAACGCCACTAATCAACCTCATCAAAAGACACGTCTTCACTAGCTACAACTACGTGGATGACACCCAAATCTTCTACAAAATCGGCAATGAACAAGAGGAGAACACAACGCTACTAGACTGTCTCAAAGAACTCTACCAATGAAGGAACACTAAACCTCAAAATCAACCCAGGGAAGATGGAAATCATGTTCACATCCAACAATCGAGGAAGCTACCAGTATATCCGATGGCCCCAACTGGGAACAGCACCCACATTTGGCAAAAACCCTGGAATCCTAATTTACAACGAGCTAACCCTAGAACCGCAAGTAAACGTGATAATCAAGAAATGCTTCTTCCAACTACACACAATCAAAAAGATACTACCATTCTTCTCCTTCACCCACAAACACTTGCCGTCATCTCCCTCATCATGTCCAGGATAGACTACGCCAACAGCCCGGAATGCCAGACTACTTACTGAAAAAACTGCAAGGTATACAGAACGCAGTGCCAGATTTCTCCTCAAACTCTCACGAAGGGACCACATCACTCCAGCGCTAAATAAACTACATTTGCTCCCAGTCAAAAAACAAATCACCTTCAAAACAACATGCACAACACAGAGCAATCCACAGCCTAGAAGCGGAATTCATACAAAAGAAAATCACCATCCACCAGCCGACTAGAACACTTGGATCCAGTGATATCTGCCTAGAACATAAAAACATACCAGGTAAAAACGTGGTGGATCGGCATTCTCTTGCCGTAAAACTTTGGAACTCCCTCCCCACAGGGCCTTAGATGAAAAGGGAACAGGAGTTGGCCAGAACTCGGAACTGATGGACCACAAGAGGCACACCCCCCCCTGGGGAGGGGCATGTGGGGGTGGTGGATGCTGCACACCGATGTGTACTAGGGGAGAAGGGATGTGGCCAGAGTATGGGCAAAATTCATGGGGTGGAGAAGGTGCTGCCACTGAATAGCACTATTGAGGAACCACAGCCCTACAAACAACATAGAAGTGGTAAATGTAGCACATCAGAATGTTGAACAGGGGAGGGGATATGTGCCGAAGGCAGTCAAAACGGAGGGAACAGGATAGGGTACTGCCACTCACCAACCCTACTATAAGAACGAATCCTTATGCATACACCGCTCAAACTCTGACCAAACACAACCATACCTTTACAGCACAACAAAGCACACACACTTCACTACACCACAACTACGAAACAAAGCACACATAGCCTCGCCCAACCGCACATGGCAGCTACCAACCGAAATACACACCTATGCTCAGCGAACGGTGTAAACCGAACTAAAGCTGCCAACAGCACACCACAGCTCTCTTGCTCTTAACTCCCTCAGTCCTACTAACTAACCCCCCCCCCCCGCCCTCCCTGCTTGCTTGGCAAATAGATTCACCTAAGCACCAAGGCACTACACAGGCGACAGGGCACGGTATAAACATCTTTAACAACATTTGTTCGTGGAGATCGTTCGCTACTGATCGACAAAGTTTAATAGTCGGCCTCCCACTGCAGTGTGAAAGTGGGGGAGGTGGTCCTTGGCTGGTTCAGCCCTGTTTGGGCATCTGTGTCCTGGATGGTAGAAAACGACATTGGCCTCCACTGCCACATGCTGGGGATGGCCCCTGTAGGCCTCCTGGGTGGGGGAGCGGGAGGGCTGATGATAGGGGGGTAGTGTACCCCTTGTAGGATCTGGAGGCTCTTCCCTTTGGGGAATGAAAGGACAACCTTCTCTGTTGCAGGGTCCCCAAAGAGCATGCTCTGTCAGTTTTGATGGCCTAGAGAGTGTTATCCACCGCCTTCTCAAACAGGTTGTCACCGTCAAACAGCATGTCCACAACCTTGGTTTGCATGTCAGTGACGAAATTCGTGGCCTTTAGCCAACCTTGGCACCGGAGAGTCACACCATTTCACATCTGTCGGAACCCGGAATCTGCTATGTCGAGAGCGACAGTGATGGCCTGGTCTGAAGCCACCTCTCCTTCCTGAAATAGGGCCAAGGCTTCGGCCTCCTTGTCATCAGGGAGCAAGTCCAGGATGAGCCAGAGTTTGTACCACAGCTCCCTGACGTACCAAGACAGAATAGCAAGGGTGTTGGCTGCATTGATGGTAAAGGCTGCTGTGGTAATGATGCGCTTGCCAGCTGCACAAGCTTCTTGCCTTTCTGGTCAGGAGGCACCATGGACAGCAAGGGGTTTGCCAACCATTTTCTGGAGGCGGCCGACACCATCCAGTCTGGAGAAGCCGGAGACACTTGGGGGCCGAATCCAGGGACCGGTACTTCTTCTCCAGCCCATTACGCTTTGCTGGTGTGGTGTTTGGTGCCTTCTTGATTGCCAATCCATCTTCCCAAATGTCATCCAGCAACGGGACCGACACGATGGTCTTCTTTGCAGACTCTCTCCTTTGATAAAGGAAGCCATTCTTTGTTCTCTTTTGGCACCGGATTGAAGAGCTTGGCCACCTTCGAGATGGAGTGGAAGGAGCCAATCTCGTCCGGGGGTGAAGCCCTGGCGGGCTCATCGACATCCGGAGGTTCCCCATCTGCACGAACATACTCATCAGTCTGAGTACCAGTGGTGTCAGTGTCTATGCCAGTATCCATGTGAACTGACTCCTTCACAGGAGGCAGGTTCCCTAGCACTGGCCCATGGCTAACGGGTGCCCTACAAGGCAGTGTCGGTTGACGCTGATAAGCCTTGTTGGACTCTTGGCCAGACCAGGCACAGGAGCAGCAGGCAGCCTCTGCTGAATCTCTTCCACCAACGTTTGCAAGGTGGTTAAAATGTCCAGGGACATGTCCCCTGGTGCAAATGCAGCCGGTGCCATGCTCAAGCCCCTTGGAGGGCTAAATGGCTGATAGGGCTCATGGGACACTGATTCCTCCTGAGTCAAAGGTTCTTGATCCCCTACCTGGACGGAGTAAAAATCTTCAGGCAGATCCCTCCTCAGAACGCATGTAGTTGTGTGGTGACCTCCTGGGGGATCCCAAAGGAGCCAAAGGAACAGTCTTGGTAGGCCTCGGCAGAAAGTCCAGAGCAGTGACAAGACTCTCACCCAATTAGAGTCCCTCAGGAGGGAAGCTAAGACAGGAACTCGTGGAGCAGGAATAGGTGCAGCCATCAACGGGGTTGGCGAGGCAGAGACCCTGGGCGAGGCGATTGTCGTGAAGAGGACGGTAGTTGACAAACTCTTTGTCGCTAAAGGAAGACTTGTTTTCCCCAACTTCGCTGACAAGGCGCTCATCGCCGAAATGGTCGTCAACTGGGTGACAGTCCTGGTCAGCAACGAGGGGGTCGTTTATGGGGCGGTGGTCCTGGTGGGTGAGGCGGTCATCAACAGGGCTCGCGCCACAGACTGCATTGATGATGGTGGAGCCGGAGACAGGCCCTTCGAAGATCTGCTGTTATGTTCGGAAGGTGTCAGCAACCTCCTCACAGACGGAGGAAACCCATCAGCTGGCAGGCCAACCGTTGACTTAGTCGGTGACGTGGAACGACCCCTTCCAGAATTTGGTCCCGCAGTTGTGTACACCTTTAAACAAAGATGCTGATGGAGCATTGGATTTTTCCTTTTTTTGGATCTTCACAGAGGAAACATCCTCAAAGGACCTCGACCTCTTCTTGCCAGAGGGAGTATGCCCAGAGAACCTGCCAGTCCTGGATGAGGCATGACTGCGCATGGAGGCCACAACAGAGGCCTTCCCCTCCTCGTTCCATGTCACCAACCTCTGGTGGCAATCCCTTTTGGTCTTCGAGTAGGATTGGCAGATGTTGCATCCCCTCGTGTCATGGTCAGGGCGAAGAAAATAAAGGCGCTTGAGGTGCTGGTCCTCAGCAAAGATGTTCTTCTGGCCACAGCGATCACCGCTCCTCAAGAGGCTCTTCTACTTAGCATCAGCCATGGTCGAGGTGTTGAGATGTATATCCAAGCCTGTGCCTTTTGGTGTTACAGGTTGAATATCCAGCTATGGATAGAAGATCTTCACCGACAACGGGTCCCCGCTGCCGGTAGTCGCCACGTGAAAGTAGATGAAGCATAGATGGAAGATTTCTTCAGAAAAAATTCAAAAAAACAGCACAAAAAAAACCTATGATTTTCGAGGAGCGATGCACAAGGACTCCCAACACTAGAAACATGCGGTAAAATCTGAAGATGGACACCAGGAGTGGAGCTTAGGAGGACGAGTGTCATTTGGCTGGGGGCAGTATGACTAGAGAGGAGACCAGCAGTTTTAAGTTTAAAGTTAAACTGCTTTCTCTTTTTACAGAGGAGGACCAGCCTGACGACTGGGAATATTCATGAGCATGTGAATCCATGCAAGACCCTGTGCTGGAGAATATCTACTTGTGTGTAGCGCCTATAAAGATACAATCATGTTTCTACTCTCGAGAGCTTGGAAGCTAAAGTGGACAAGTGGGTTCACATGACGTTATCTCAAGCCCCATGTATGGCTCTGGTGAAAATGGTAATAGTCCCCAAGATGTAATATATATTCAATAATGTTCCACTTATTCCATCTGGGAAATTCTGGCAGAGTCAGGGAACCTATGATAAAGTTGGTCTGGGCAGTGAAGCAACCTCAGGTGGCATACGAGACCCTTGCCAGACCTTATGAACGGGGCGGGTGGACTACCCAGACCTACATGCCTACCATTTGGATACACAGTATACCACATGGTGGTTCGCTGAACAACATGAATACCCTCATGTACGAATAGAGGGCAATCATGCACCCAGTTAATTTGAAATTGATCCTTTGGGGGAACGTATACATTGAATAGGTGTGGGATACAAACGGTGTGGGGGACTCAAGCCACATGGAGTAAAATGGCAGACATGAGTCATGAAGGGGTTTCGGGGGTTGTATTCGCAGGCCTTCTCATTATTTGATGTGGATGAAATCCCCTCAACCCAAGAAACGGTTTTCCGTACGCGTAGAGGCTTTAGGGATTCATATGCTGGGAGACCTATATATTGAGGGCCACGTGATAACACTGCAGCAACTGAAAGATAAATGGACGGTGAACAAACTCACAACTTTCCCATACATGAGACTCCGGAATGCTTTGAAACATTACATTAATTCCTCCTGGTGCACCACCGCTTTCCCCCTTGGCCGAGCACATCACTAATCCCCCTCCCTTAGATACAACAAGATGGTGTCATAAACAAGTCGCAAATGTTACGGAGACATGAAGCAGCTAGGGACAGGTGGGCGGCTCCTCTGGGTGTGGTCTTCACAGACAATGGGAGAAAGCATGTTCATCAACTAAAACTAAACCCTGAATAGTAAGCTCAGACTGACATTACAAATACTTACACGTATAATTCCGTTTAAACTGGTGAAAAATTATGACCGGGTCTAGGGGCACAACAAAACCTACATTTTGGAGGGGGCATAACTGGTGATGGGAGGGGCCACTTTCGAAACTGGGCATGGCAAATGTGGAGGCTCCGCCTCCTCTGTTCAACCCCATGGGTTGTCTGGCATGGGGCCCAAGTATCAAATGGTAGCAGCCCAGCATTACACATAGGCACACACAATTGCACATTCATTCACTTAAACATCCCATTCACCATACACTCACTCATTTTACATGCGCGCCCAGCCCCCATACATAACACACTCATTCACACACACATTACAACACTCAACACTGAAACCTCAACACATACAAAGAATCCCCCGAAACACTTGAAAAAAAGAAGGGAGCACCCAATAAAGAGTGGGATGATTCCAACCTCCTTACCCCATACATCACTAGAACAGAGGGGCACCATCCATACCCACAAAATACCAGAAAGGACGACGAAGCCCTGGTTACCAACAACCCCACCAGTAACCTAACAGACCGATTCAACCAATCATCATCACTGGAGAAGCACCACAATTGAACAGCCAAGCTATCAACCTAGTGGACCGCTTCAATGAAGAAGCAGCTGTCGCTGTTCTTCATCCAATCAACATAAATACAGAAACACCACAACAACAACTACAAACCAGAATAAGGAACAACCAATAAAGAAAACCACACCAAGAAAATCCACTGTAAATTAATAAACGCAAGGTCAATGTCCAAACATTCAACCGAAATATACGACCTCCTATCTGACGGAGGTATCGACATCCTATTTGTAACTGAAACATGGCTAGATGAGATCACCCTCAACAACTGCCTTCCTGAAAACTTCAAATGCATCCAAGCAAACAGGAAAACTAAAAGAGGGGGCAGGGGACTGGCAATCATCCAAGAGGTACACCAGGCTATCAAACTGGAATAACCATTAAACATCGTTAAATGCGAATCCATAATACTATGCCTATCTATAAACCCCAAAACAAACCTGAAATTCATACTGATATACAGACCACCAACCTAAGATGCAACCTTCATAGACGCCTTCACAGAAGCAATCACCATCCTAGCCATCAAGCACAATCATCTGATCATCCTTGGAGACTTCAACATCTGGTCTGCTGCTCCAGATATTCCAAATTATGGACAAACTTCCCAAGATTTTTAACATGGCTTCCATTCATTGCTCGACATTGGGTTAAAACAGGTCGAGAAGTTTCGGGCTCAGTACGCAGTGCACATATTCTGCAATACCTTTCTGATTCCTCTAGACCCATTTCGGGGCCTCTCGTAACCAGAGTAGGTAAATGGTTAATACGCAGTAGCAGAATAAAATGCCTTAGCAGAACTGAAGGACAAAGATTTAAATATGGCTGAGGCTTTTTAAAGGTAAAGACATGGGAAATGAATGTATAGCTTTTCAAACTGTCTAGGTGAGAGACATTTTTCTGCCAGTCCCAGAGATGAGCGTTTCTGCATACTATGGAACAATAGCTCATTCTCTTGTCCCCACTCTGGAGACCAGCTGATTTCTTCAGAGTATTCATTTGCTTTTCTAATTTGTGTTGTTTGCCAGCACATGAATCATCTTTGATAAGCTTCTCATGGCTGTTAGTGGGCTTGTTGATAATTGACGTAAAATTCCACACTTTTTTTAAAACAGCTTTGAGAGAGGTGATTCCCAACTCAAGCCATTGGGATACATTGAGGAAGGCCAAGAATTTTCCTCCAAAACTTACCTTCCACCAGCAGTAACCACTCCAGATTCATATTAATCAGAGGATCTAGGCCATATGTCACCAGACATTGTAGATATAATTGGCGTGCAGCCCAGATAGAATAACCACTCTGATCATTTGTGGATTAGTGCTGCAAGCTGTGCGCCTTAATTTTACACCCCTGAATGCAGGTGACATAATTTCCCTTGTTATCGAAGTCAACACCTAGATATTTATATGAGTGGGTGTAGTTGATTTCGATAATACCCATCATACGAGGTCTAGACACCATACCTGCAGTGCATAATATCAGGTCAGTTTTGCTGTGGTTAATAGCTAACTCATTGACCTCGGCGGTTTATAGTGATATTATAGAAAAAATATTGCAGAAAAACAAAAATGTTGAAAAAAAGTGTCGAATGTAAATGTCGAATGTAAATGTCGAAATTACATACTTAAAATGGCAATGGTCATTTGATCGAAAAAAAAGAATTCGAACATTTTTTCGATAACGCAGTGTCTAAATATCAATGGTACTTGTCCAAAAAAAGTTAACGTTATGGGAGGGGGGGTTCCCCCCCCCCCAACCTCCCACAGAACCCTCGCACGCTCCGTGAAAATTAGGCATATATTACACATTATGAATGACGAAAAGCACATAAAGTACGATTACTAAGGGTTAAACGAATGAGTGAAAGCCAAGAGTAAAGAACCTTAAAGGAACGCTGGCGAACAGATGACAGATGCGACAAACTATCATTACCTGACAGATCCTGAGGTCAGAGCAAACGGAAAAAAGTACACTGCTGCTACTTGATGTAAATACAGGTAAAATTACATAAAAATATAGAAATTAATATAGGCTATAAGAAGATTAATCTATACATAATATATAACAAATAGTGAAACGTTTTCGTTATTTCAGATATAAGATGACCGAGAAGGGAATAGTTTCTTACCTGTAACTCCATTTCTCCAGCATTGGTATCTTTATGGATTCACATGCTTAGAATACTCCCCGTCGTCAGGCTGGGAATCCTCGGTAAGTTATATAGACCTTTTCCATAGGAAAACTTCCGACACTTTTGTGTCCTATCTACGTCGTTTTGGGCCGCGTACGGCAGCGCCACTAGGATGTAGAGGTATAAATAGCCCCACCCCCGCGGCTTCCTCAGATTTCAACCCCCAAAGTAGTATGGGGGGGGGTCTCTGGTTTGCATGCTTAGGGGAGGCTGGCGGGTGCATGTGAATCCATGAAAGATACCAATGCTGGAGAAATGGAGTTACAGGTAAGAAACTATTCCCTTCTCCAGCATTGGATCTTTCATGGATTCACATGCTTAGAATAGATTGTATAGCAGTATCCCCCAACATTGAGGTGTGTATGCAAACCAATATCACAATAACCATAATGCAATATTTATCATGGTAAAACATCACATAGTATGTTAACAGTGAAAACACCACACTTAAAAGTACATTAGCCGAAGGATGTGACCCCTTAGTTGGGGCTTACCTTATTGAAACAGGTGCCGTAGGACTGCACGACCCATCTGTTTATCCTCAGCATGTTGCTGTTCGAGGCAATAATGCCGGGTAAACATGTGGTACCGACCAGGAAGCCGCCTGACAGATATCTCCCAGCGGAATTCCAGACCACAATGCCATCGACGAAGAAGTGGATCTCGCCGAATGGGCACTTGGACGCTTCTCCAGCGATTTTGCGGCTTTTGAGTGACAAAAGGAAATAGCAGACGACACCCATCGGGCTAGTCCTTGTTTTGAGAACGGTTTACCTTTAGCCGAAGGGCAATAAGCCACAAATAGTTGTCTCGTGTCTCTGAAGCATTGAGGGCGATGGAGGTAAAATTTTAAAGCTCTTTTCACGTCCAATGTATGGAGAGTCTTCTCCGCAACCGACGAAGGTGTAGGAAAAAACGTCGGCAGCACTATAGAAGAGTGCTTATGGAACATGGTAGGCACTTTAGGAATGAAATGAGGATTAGTAGCCAAGATGATTATTATTGAAAAACATCAAGTACGTTGGATCGATCACTAAAGCTTGTATTTCTGACAGTCGTCAAGCCGAAGTAATAGCCACCAGAAAAGCCAATTTCCACGACAAAAATTTCAATGACGATGACGACATCGGCTCAAAAGGAGGCTTCATCAGGCTGCCAGAACCAGGTTAAGACTTCAGATTGGAGGAAACCTTTTCGTGGGAAGAAAGGTTCGGAACATTCCTTTAAGGAAATGTTTAATCAGCCGGTCACTAAATAACAGAGTTGAATGTCTCTTCGAGTAAATCTCGAAATGGCAGCCAGATGCACTTATGGATGAAACAGACAAGCCTTTTTGAGCTGGGAGTAGAAAGTATGGTAGAAGCTGTTCCGGTGTGATATTAAGCGGGACCAAACCTGGTTGACCTGCGCACCATATGCAGAATCTCTTCCATTTGTATGAATATGAAGCATTCGTGGACAGCGCCCTCGCCGCTTGCAAAATGCGACGACAGACGCTGGAATCTCTAACGTACCAAACTCGGAGAAATCAGGAGCCAGCCTGCCAGACTGAGACTGTCGGGGTCGTGATGCCAAACAACCCCTTTCTCCTGAGACAGAAGGTTCAGGATTTTCTGGAACCTCATTGGTTCTGCCGCTGACAGATGGAGTAGATCGGAGAACCACACTTGTCTGGCCCAGTACGGGGCCACCAGGATCACCCGACATGGATATCTGTGGATCCATTGCAGCGTCCGATGTATGAGCGGAAATGGGGGAAAGGCATACAGAAGCTTGTCCGACAACGGGAAAGAGAACGCTTCCCCTATTGAGTCTTGCTGTGGCCACCTGCTCGCGTATTGTGGGCATTTCTTGTCGTCTCTCGTCGCAAAGAGATCGAGGGCCGGACGACCCCATTTCTCGAAGACACGGTGCAGTTGTTGGTCGTTCACTTCCCATTTGTGTAGTCGATTCATCTCCCTGCTGAGAGAGTCTGCTTGCACGATTTTGACTCCTGGCAAGTGGAACGCCAATAGATATATCTTCTGCTGAAGGGCCCAATGCCAGATCTCCTGGGCTTCGGTCGACAGTTCTGGAGCGAGTTCCTCCTCGTTTCCTTAGATAAAACATTGTTGTTGTGTTGTCTGTCATAATCCGTACAACTGATCCCTTTATCCGTGGAAGAAAGGGTTTCAGGGCCCAACGCACTGCCCTTAATTCCAGCACATTGATATGAAGGCCGGACTCCTCCGATGACCAACGACCCTGAACCTGTAGGGTATCCAGATGAGCTCCCCATCCAGTTAGAGAAGCATCCGTCACCACTGTCATCTGGAAAACCGGTTCCAGCAAGTGCATTCCCTTTGTCAGATTTATGGAAATTCTCCACCATTGAAGCGCCTGGACGAGTTTGCTGTTGATGGTCAATTTGTCCGACCAACGCCCTTGACTCTGTGCCCATCGATCCGCCAAGAATTCCTGAATCGGTCTCATGAAGAGACGAGAATTGTTGATTAAGGGTATGCAGGACGACATGGTCCCCAGTAGGGACATGTACCTTCGCACTGACACTCTGGTGTCGACTTTCCAATCCGATGCTTTTTGCTGGAGTTTCAGAACCCTTTCGACGGATGGCTTTACCAGTCCTGACTGCATCTGGAACTCCGCCCCCAGAAAGACCAAGGTCCTTGATGGCGATAAGCAGGACTTTTCGAAGTTTATCGCGAAGCCCAAACGTTGTAGGAGGCCCATGGTGGCATTCAGACTTTCCTGTGCCCTTTCCGGAGACAATCCCCTCACCAGCCAATCGTCCAGATAAGGGTACACATGATGACCTTCTTTCCTTAACAAGGATGCTACTGGAGCCAGACATTTCGTGAACGTCCTGGAAGACTATTTCAGTCCGAACGGGAGGACCTTGAACTGATAGTGGGTTCGTTCGTCGACGAACCGTAGAAATCGTTTGTGTCGTCGACGCATCGGGATATGGAAGTATGCGTCCTGAAGGTCTAGTGACGACAAATAATGACCCGGTTGTATCGAACAGATCACTTCTTGGAGTGTGAGCATCTTGAATTTTAGATTCTTGAGCAGTTTGTTGAGAGCTCGTAGATCTAGAATGGGATGCCATTTTCCATTGGGTTTCTTGACGACAAAGTAACAGGAATACACTCCCTGTCCTCTTTCTGCCACCAGGACCAGTTCTATAGCCCCTTTCTGCAGCATAAGCACCACCTCTTGCATTAGTATTTGAAGGTGGGGCTGCGTCGAGACCACCGGTGGAATACGTGGTGGCTTGCCCTTGAACTGTAGAGAATGGCCCAGATGTATTGTGTCCAAAACCCATTGGTCTGTTATGCGCGCCCACTCGTCGACGTGACGAGACACTCTGCCCCCCAGAATGTTCTGTAAGTTGTCATTGCTGGCTTTTGGCCCGTTTATCCTTCGTCGACGAGTAGGCGCCTCGTCGTCTGGAGGTTTGGTAATCTCTGCCTTTACGAGTAGCTTGGGCTGCACGTCTGTAGCCTTGGGAAGAGTAGGAGGGTCTGCTGAAACCTCGGTCTCTAGATGATCCAAACTGGGAGTTAGCTGATGCTCCTCTGAAGGGACGAAAGGAACGAAAATTCCTACCACTCTGGAGGGCTCCAAGGGAACGAGCCGTGTCAGAATCTTCTTTCATGCCCTTCAAGGCTTCATCCACTTTCTCCCCGAAAAGATGTTCTCATTCGCACGGCATATCCATTACCTTATATTGTACCTCTGGTCTGAACGTCGTGCACTTAAGCCAGGCTTGCCTTCGTAATACTACGCCATTGTTGATTTGCTTAAAGCCTGATTCCGCCAGGTCGACAGCAATGTTAATGAAATAATTGGAAGCCTCTTCACCCTCATGTACGAGCAGCATGGCAGATTTCCTGTGTTCCTCCGGGAGACGGTCCAAGATAGGAGCCAGCCGATGCCACATCTCCCTATCATACCTGGCCATAATAGCCAGGGAGTTGGCTGCTTTAACTGTTGTAGCTTCAACCGATAGCAGTTTCTTCCCAAAAGCATTTTGTCTCCTGGCTTCGTTGTCTGGTGGGGTTGTGCATTTGTGTTGCGACCTTGCCTTTCTGGCCGCCGCGGATACCACTGATTCCGGCGAAGGTTGAGACGTCAGGCACTTGGGAGTCGATTCCGGAGCCTTGAATTTCTTTTCCAATCGACCTTTTACTGCCGGTTCTGAAAAAGGGCGACGCATGGTTTTTAGTCCCTCCTGCCAGACATGGTCTAAAATGGGGATAGCAAATATCGCCTTTCTTCTCTTGCCCATATGATCGAACAGAAAACAATCTTTTTTCTCTTCTTCTTGGACTAGGCCAAACTCTGCACATGCCTTACCCATCATGGCATGGAAAGCACTCACGTCATCAGGTGGTGATGGCTGCGCCAGACTCTTTGGAGTTTCCATCTCCGCTTCAGAGTCCCATGTAGGGTCCCTTGAGGGGGATACCGAGATGTCTGAACCCGACCCTTCACGTTCCGACTGACAGTTCTTCCTGTGGACGAGAACGATCTTCCTCAACCGGGTAAGCGGTAGGAATTTTGGATGGAGGGCGAGGAGCCGGGCCCGGCTCGTCGACGACTGGCGAAGCCTGTAACACTGTCGGGACCAGCTGAGGTAACCGAGTATTCAACCACTCCAACAGCTTCTGTAATGTGTTCAACACCTCCAGGGACAGAACAGCCTGGGGATTCAGTAAGGAAGAGGTAACTGGAATGGCACTTCCACTCAAAAGCGACCCCGAACCAGTTGGTTGTAATCCCAGATTGGTTGGATGTGCGACCGGATCACGGTCATCCTCCGCCGACGAGATGGAGAAAGTCGCTTCTGGTTGCAGCAAGGCCTCAGGCGGGATCGGATCAAAAACCTCCAGTTGCCATCCCACTGACGGGGCCACCGTCGACGATGACATCTTTTCCATAGGCGCTGTTTGACCTGACGAAATAGCCGTAGGAAGAGCCGTCACTGAAGACAAAGCAGGCGTCGACAACCGGATCGTCGTCGATGAAGTCTGTGGCGCAGGGCCTTGAGGCGTTCCCGCCGTTTTTGACCTCGACTTGTGGGACGAGGACTCTCGACTCGAGGTAGACTTATGACGGTCTCCTGAGGAGGATTTCGATGAGTCTTTTCTCTCCTTTTTAGATGAGGAGGAAGAAGACAGAGCCTTATGCGAAGAGGAGGACCACGCAGGATGTTTCTCCGAGGGGTGTTTTTCAGATGAGCGCGATTTCTTCGCCGGAGGCTCCGCCGACACTGAGCGATGAGGGGGGGACAGGAGACTTAGATCGAGGCTGTAGAGCCTACCTCCGATGCCGGCTACGCACCCACTCAGTCATTGAGCCAAGTAACCAGGCGTCTGTTGCGGTCTTTTAGGGACCTTTGTGAGAAGCCCTCACAGATCTCACACGTGTCCGCCGTATGATGAGGGTGAAGACAGTAGATACAGTCCATATTCCCGTCTCCTTCATACACCTTCTTAAGACCGCATGTAGCACAGGGACGAAATAACACCTTTCCAGACATTCTTCGAAAAGAAACAGTCGAAGAAGCAGAAGAACGCACAACCTAATAAAATTAGGTAGATACTCGAGGTAATCCCACTACTTTGGAAGACGGTTGAAATCTGAGGGAGCCGCGGGGGCGGGGCTATTTATACCTCTACGTCCTAGTGGCGCTGCAGTACACGGCCCAAAACGACGTAGATAGGACACAAAAGTGTCGGAAGTTTTCCTATGGAAAAGGTCTATATAACTTACCGAGGATTCCCAGCCTGACGACGGGGAATATTCTAAGCATGTGAATCCATGAAAGATCCAATGCTGGAGAAAGTGGAATATGTTACGTCTCAGAAAGGAGGAGAAGAGATGATTCATGAGGGATATGTATACAAGAATAAAAAAAAAAACACATTGGAAATGCACAGAATATACAAAAACAAAGTGTACAGAAAGAGTGATAACGGAAAATACAATGGTAAAAATAAAGGGGGAACACAACCATCTACCTGACAGAACCACCATAGTGGTTAAACAATGAATGAACTGAAAAGAAAAGCAATGGAAAACCCAAATGAGGCCAGCGGGTCTGGGATTGCTCGAACGTGCAACAAAATTCCATTGCACATATCGGCACAAATGCCAGCGGAAAAACATTCAGCGTACAATAAATAGAACAAAACAAAAAGAAAATCTACCGCCAGCACCCAGAAATTACGAAGAAATAAGCATATCGGAAATATTTAAAAAAAACAGAAAAAGGTGAACATTTTCATTACACAATACAAGTAAAGGATGTTCACAATAAACAGTAATTTAAAACAGCTTGGTAAATGTGACATTTGGCAAAGCGACGCCACATTCAAATTGTGCCGAAAACAGTTCCAGCAATTTTATAGCATACATGATTCGATTAATAACCATCTAATTCCACTAATCTTCATGTTGATGCCCAAAAAACAGGAAATGTACAAAATAGTGTTTGAGAAAATTAAAGAGGCCATACCAGACAAAACACATGCCACTATCATAATACACTACAAACTGGCACAAATCAAGGCATTCACCGGACTATATAAAGAAACCAGCATATAAGGCTGTTTTTTCCATTTTACCCACGTAATATGGAGGAAACTGCAAAAACTAGCGCTCCACACCAAATACATCGAAGATAGCACTTTCCAACATAATGTAAAAAAATTGTTCGCATTAGCCTTTGTAAAAGAAGACAAAGTAATTACATTTTACGAACATTTGATCGACACAGATTACTTCAAAAACAATGAGGAACAGAACACAGAATTAATGGATGACATGGAAAGCACATGTTTAGGACAATTAACGCGAAATGGAACAAGAAGGCGACCTAAATATCAGGTATCATGGTGGAACTGCTACAATGCAGTGATTGAAGCAAGGGCAAAAACCAACAATATGTTAGAAGGGTGGCAGAACAGGTTTAACAAAAACTTTAATACCAACAACCCAACATTGTGGCATTTCATGAAAGACTTAATATCGGAACAATCTGCACAGGAATTCAAATTATTCCAGAGCATTTCCCTTGAAAACACAATTGAAAAAAAAGAAATATCACAACTATGAACAAAGGATTCACAATATAGTGGAACAGTTTGAAACGGAAGAAACATACAACTATTTAGAATCAATTGCTTATAATTTAAAATGTTAACGTACACAGTTTGGAAAATCCTCGATCCTCCATGGAAAATCAAACGTACCCAACAAAGCCTATCAGTCCAAAAAAAAAGTAAACAATCCACTGAGCGTCCTATTAAAAATCCATAGTGCAATCCAGCCAATGAAAATCACAATCCATAATACAATCTATGGTCGAAAAATAACATCCGGATGTTGAAAAGCCAAAAATCCAAGTAGAAAAAAACAGTCTGTTCCATGAATCCGACGATAAAAAAAAATAAATAAATAAATAAAAGTCCATAGGAAAAAAAAAAAAAAACTATCCCTCCATTCCAGGAATCCCACAATGAAAATACAAAAATAATCCAAAAATAAAAAATCAAGGAAACGGCAACAAGTATACCCGACCGGAACAAAAGAGCGGAATTAATGGACTTCAAAAATGGCACTTACGTAGACATAACGCATACGTACAGTTACGCAAAGAATTTAAGAACTTATAATATTGTGTTAAAATATGTTTTGTTACACAATGGCACCATCTAGTGGTCAAAATAAATAGTTAACTCAGTTACAAGTCACTTATACTACTGTTGATATTTAATTTAACACTGTTACAATTTAATAAAATATTTAATATAACTACCTTGTATATAATATACTACTGTTAATATACCACCGTTACTATTTACCACTGTTACTATTGAATAAAATATCCAATATATAACATACCACTTACCTTGTATTTCGAATTATTTCGAATAATTTCAATTTATTATTTATTCGAACATTTGAGATATTTTCAACATTTTGAAAATTATTACATTCGAAAATATAACTGGATACCGACCTCGGCATATGGCCATAGTTGTTGCGCCAATATTAGGATCCCACTAAATGTGCGATCAAGGATCACAAGATCGTCAGCGTATGCCAATAATGTACAGTGACAGGTGCCTACTTTCGGAGGACAGTGGTTAATTCCCCGAGACATTCAGGAGCATCTGAAACAAAAAGGTTGTACAAAGTGGGGGCCGTTACACAACCCTGCTTGACCCCTCAGCTGTTGAATGGAGTTGGTAACGGACCCACAGTTGTCAAGCCTAAGTTGCATGTGTTAGTATGCAGCAGCTCTAGATAGTATAAGAGACTCCGGGCAAGCTAAACTTCTTAATTTCCTCCACAGGATAGATCTATTGACCAAATCAAAAGCGGCCCTAGTCTACATACAAAGCATACAGCGGAGGGCTAGAATGCGTAAGCGCCTTGCTTCTGAGGAAATTCATAATGAACAGGTAACGGGATGTAGAATACCCAGTTCTGAAACCGCTTTGAAAGCGGTCCAGAATACCCTTATCCTCAGCCCATTTCTGCAGTTCCTTTAAGAGGAGTGCAGCATGGATAGTACCCGATAGTTGTCAGGATCGGTTCTGATCCCTTTCTTAAACACTGGTATCAAAATGGCCACCTGCCAGGATGCTGGAATACGCCCCTCTGCCAGGATTTTCTCAAATAAGATTTTAAGACGACCAGCCCAGAAGTGGGGATTACTTTATCACAAGATTAGATAACCCATTGGGACCTGGAGCACAGGAAGAGTTCAGCTCTTTTATTCTAAGCTGTAGCTCCTCAGTAGAGATCACAAGGAGGGGGGTGGTGGGGATTAATGGGTCTGTTCTTACTGGTGCTGTTGACCTTTCTGCATTCCTTACCATTACGACGTTCCAAAAAGGTATCCCACTCCACACCACCGATGGGATTGATCGTATGTACCTTTTTACTCCCTTTGGCCTCCCCCAACACAGACCATATGTTGCGTGTGTTTCTGCTACATAGTGTTTTAACAGTATGTTGCCATCTTTCTAGCTTCCTGTGCTTATTACGTATCTTTAACCAGGTATGATAACCAATGTTCAGCTTCCTGATGTTCCTAATAATAATCATATGCGAGGTGGCCCCCAATTTGGCAGAAAGAAAATAAATGGGTGTTGCAGAGCATATTATCATTGCATACATCCATCAATTAATTGATATAGTAGTTTTTTAAGTCCGTTAAGATCCAGAGAGTTAAAGTCGACATGTTTTTGTTCTAAGGAATTGAATATTGAACATTCATCAGGAGGGTAAGTGTATAACAGATTCGTATCCGAGCAAATCCGACTGGAGGGGTGGTTAAAACAAGTACAAACTGTGGGGTTAAAAGAAACAGAGGGTAAGCTAAAATAGCTTTGGTTCTCGATAATCGTTCAGTATTAGAACTTGTAATCTGATACTTAGGTTAGATTACCTTATTAAGTTAGTGTGGGGGCGAACAAATTCTTTGTATGGTTGTCAGGGGCTTATTAGTCCCACATTGCCAAACTGCAAGAAAAGCAAACAATCGGCTTATCAATCGCATGTGAAGTTATGTTATGCTATTTTGCACTTATATAGCGCCTTATTGGTATGGTCTGAAGGCGCTGGTAGGTTGAACGCCCTTGGGAACCGAAGTTCAGGTCTGTAGAGAGTAGGAAGAGTCAACGGCGCATTTGTGCACCGGGTAGGTGTGCAGCTGGTGCGGTATTCATTAAATAGCTGCTTCTTAGCGGTAGGTGTGGTGGTTGAGATCAGGGGTATGTGTTCGTTCTGGCAGGATTTATCCAGATCGACTGTGGCTGCGTTAGGCCTGAGGAGAACGCCTGGCTGGGGGGTGTGTAACCAGCAGTGTTTACTTAGAGTGATGGGGAGTGAGCGGGAGGTGTTGGTATGAGAACATTTATACCGAATGGTGTCGTATCATCTCTGGGTTCTAGTTGAGTGGTGGTGTAAAGAAGAGAGTAAGCCTGGGGTGTGATATGATGGGTTATATGCGCTTTCATACATTCTCTGCATTCCAGACCATACTATGTACATTGCGCAGTTCTATGTGCTCCAGTCCGTTCTATGGACTTTTATTCATTCCATGCGTCCCAGTCAGTGCTACACACTCCGATCTGCTCGACGCATTCCAGTCCGCCCCGCGCGCTCCCGACTGCCCCACCCATGCACTCCTGTCTGCCCCTTGCACGCACACCGTCTGCGCCTGTACTTCGCATTCACCCACTGTGCGCAGTCACCAGCTCCCCGCAGTCACCAGCCCCCTGCACTCACAAGCTCAGCACACTCATTCGCTCTATGCACTCATGCTTTCCCCGCATTCAACATTAGTATGCACTCATCAGCCCCTTAGTCATTTGTTAGTACGCAGTAATCCAGTTCTATAAATTAATTTGCTCTCTAACCTCATCCACTCTCTAACCTCATCTGCTCTACATGCTCCTCAGCTCTACACACCCCCACTCTACACACTCCCCCACTCTACACACTCATACGTTCTGTGCAATCATCAGTTCTACATTCGCTTCTCTATTTATGCCCTCGTCCACCATACGCGCTCGTCTGATATACATACCCAACCACTCTACATGCTCATCCGCTTATCATGTTTATCCATTCTATACCTTCATCCGATCCACATACTCATTCGATTTACACACATTCGATCTATGTAGTCATCTGTTCCTCCACTCATGCATTCTTCCACTTAGTGCATTCAACTGTACACTCAACTACTCTACACACTCGGCTGCTTAACATGTTCATCCATTCTATACACTTATCCGATGTACTTACTCATTCGATTTACACATTTATTCAATCTGTATAGTCATCTGTTCTTCCACTCATGCATTCTTTCATTCAGTGCATTCATCTGTTCACACGCTTCATCCATTCTATTTCATCGATGTTATTCACTTCGTTTCCTCCTCATGCATCATGTGCATTTCAGCAGTTTACATCTCCTTACTGTTTCCATGTGATTTATTCTTATTATCGGCTTTACTGTTTTGATCTACTTTACTCATTTCATTCTGTTTGTCTTTCTAGTTTATATTTGGGGTTATCAGCTGTCCATTTCTCGTCTCAGGTAGTTTGATGGGTTGGTGTAGTTGACATGCTGTTTGTCTGTTTGGGTTAGTTTGGTTATCGGTTGGTTTTAGGGGAAGAGCCAGGTTTTCAGCAGTTTGCGGAAGGATGTTAAATCCTCAGTTTGGCGGATGTGGGGTGGGAGTGAGTTCCACAGGGTGGGGCGGGGGGCACACTACCTAGTAGTAGTGGGGAGGGATATACAGCAAAGTAAAAGGGCAGGAAAGGACCCCACCTGTATGGCTTAGTGTCAGGACTTCAGTTCGAATTATTCTATGCAGTTGTATAAGAAACTTGGTTCAAGCCCCTGGCGAAGGTACGTAGCGCAATATGGGAGGGTGCACCTTAGTATCAAAAGTCGATCTGGTTACTTCACAGATCAAATGGCAGATGCATGAAACCAGCCTGAAACAATAAATAAGCATGGGACCATAGGCTAGGGGCCGTATTGGTCAGTACACAATTGGAGGCATCACTGTATTCAACACGAAGGAACACATATTATTACCTCTAGAGTAGTGGCAACGGGAGCTGAATTCATAAAGAAAAGTGTTAATCTCTAGCTGGCTGTTTGTGGGTGCTGTGATCAGCAAGCAGTGATTTCCGCAGTAATGGTGCTGAAGGGAGGGACACCAATGAAAGCTCTAACCTGCGGTCGCTAAAGGTATCCAAGTACCGCAGCGATTGCATCACACGGGGAGGAAAATTAGAAGTACCTTTTAAGTGGACCTCTTCAGTATTGGAAAAAGTCTTCAAAGCGTAACAGTAGATGTCTAGATGCTTGCAAATTCGGAGTAATACGCTGTGCGAACAGTCCGCTACGCGTTGGTACAGGGTACCTTTGCCTTCTGGTTCCCATGGAGACGTGAGCAGCTAGTCCTTTATTGATTGCAGTGGTACTCACCAGAGGTGCCATCTTGGAGTGGAGTAAGTACTATGCTGTTGAAGGTTACAAATACAACATTGCCCAATAAACGGGTGTCTTCTAATGCTACCATGCACACAGTACTCCGAAAGATGTATATTTGTTGCATTAGAGGTGTTAGACTAGTTGGAAAACAAAGCATGAATAATACAAAATTGAAAAATAAAAGTGAATAGTCTGAGAAAGTGGTCGACCCAACGGTGGCAGAAGGGCATAGTCAGGCTTTTAACTAACAATGGTGATATGGCTAGGCAGATAGGTTATGTATCTTTGTACCCAACAGGTTATCCCGGCTAGAGTGCGGGGCAGGGCGAGTAGCCCAGTGGGAGTCAGTTAGACTTGTTAGTTCTTAATTTTGTGCCATTCGATAGATTTGTTGAGGCCCTTGACATCACTATTCATCATGTAAATCATTTCTTGTTCTTTTCTGAACAGTCTATTCTCCTGTGTCTATACATTGCCTCAGTTGAAGACCAGTAAGACCGCCCATGTAAAGTCTTTGTGGCCATGGTTCATTAGGGTAAAGTGCTTAACCAGAGGCGCTTTTTTGGTCTTGTTTCTCAAGCAGCTTCGTGTTCCATAATTCATGTTTTAACTTTTCTATTAGTCTTGCCCATGTGTGATAGCTGGCAGGGGCATCTGATCAAATAAATAACATGGTCCATGTTACAGTTGGATATGCTCTTTTGTTGCCATAATATTCCAGTGCCAATATCGATTTCTTTAGTCTTCTTAGTGAGTTTACAGACTCCACAACTTCCACATGGATAATGGCCAGTGGGGGGTGCCATGCCACACAGGGTGGTGATACTGGGCAAGGGCAAGAGTGTAGATTGTATCTTGCTGCTACTAACACTTGCCTATAGACATACTTTTTTTGTAGGGGAAGAAAAAGGGTTTGAGTTTTGAAAAATGTCCAGTGTTTATTGATGTTTTTTATCCTTAGGCTTTGGTCAGTGAAGGTATTCACACACACTAGCCTCTGGTCCGTCGGTTTTGCTGGTCTGTTTTACAACAGGGCTTCTCTGTTATTATTGAAAGCTCATTTGGAGGCATGCTTGACCATTTTCTTAGGATATCCCATTTGTCTTAACTTGGTAGTAAGTACTTGAACTTCTGCTTCATAACTGGCATTGTCAGAACTATTACGTTTGAGACGTAAAAACTGCCAAAATGGTAGATTGTCCCTTAAATGTTTGATGTGGTGACTTTTGTAAACAAGAAGAGTTTCTCAGTCGGTTTGTGATAAGGTTTGATTTTAAAAGTACTATTCTGATGTAAAATAGTTGAGTCCAGAAAATTGGTGGTTTGGTTACTGACAGAGTAATTTGCAGATGGGGATTAAGAGTGTTGATCCAGCTAAAAAATGATTTTGCGGTGTCCATAGAACCTTCCCAGATGACGAGTATCATCTATGTAACGTGTCAATTTATTGATGTTTTGGATGAAGGGGTTTTCACTGTAAATGTATTTTTTCAAAAGTTTCAACACAACGGTTAGCTAGGCTAGGAGCCATGATGGCCAAGCTGTTGATAAAAGTTCCCATTGAATTCCAAAGAGTTGTATTTAAGTGCCATCTCAACACACCACATGATGAAGGTGGTACAGTCTAATCATCTTGTCGGTTCAGTAAGATCTCTGCCACTGTGTCTAGCGTGGCCTGTTTTGGGATGTTGGTGTAGAGTGCCACAATATCTAGGCCCAATAATATAGATGTTAAGGATTAAAGTGCAGATCTTCAAACTGATTAATAGCATCTCTGGAGTCTTTTAGGTATGATCTCATGCCTTTAACATGTCCTTTAAGATGATGATGATGATTGGCAAATTTAGATAAAGGCTCGATCACAGAATTGATGCCTGCCACTAGGAGTCTTCCTGGGGGTTTAACCAGAGTCTTGTGTATTTTGGGAAGAACGTAAAATGTGGGGATGGCAGGTTTGGTGTTGATTAGGAAGTGCACTTCCCGTTTTGAGATCCAATCAGGATCCTTGGCTTTAGAGACTTTGATGGCAATAAGGTGCTGTAATTCCTTAGTGGGATCCTCGTGAGTATAGTAATGCGTATTACTGAGTTGGCTATCACATTCGTTGATATAGTCTTTGCGATTCAGGATAACTTATCCCACCACCTTAGTCAGCCTTCTTGATGAGGATGGTTGGATTGGATGCTAGAGATTTGATGGCCTCAATTTTGGAACGGTTGACATTGGTTAATTTCTAGTTTAGTGATTTTTCGCCCATCGAGAGCGGGTGCAGGTTAGTGAATTAGGTCAGTTACCTTTTTCTGGGCCAGTTTGATTATTTTTTACCACTGTTTCCCCACTCGCTTTCCCCAGCACCTTTTCTCTTCCTCTCCCTGCCTCCTCCTGCCTCCTCCTCCCCTCCGGAGCTTGATTGGGCAGCGTATTGTTGCTTCCTGGTGTATTCCACGATCGATCTCCTGCATGCTCATTTCCCCCATCGAGAGCGTGTGGAGGTTAGTGAATTAGTCCAGGGACCCCTACTCTCGGCCGGTTTGATTATAACCACTTTTTGTTTCCCCACTCGGCCCGCGCCCCACTTGCAGTCCCCAGCACCTTTTCTCCCCCTCTCACTACATCCCCTGGAGCCTGGATGGGCAGGCCAGGGCAGCCACCTGTGGCTAAAGGGCCCCAAGGCAAAGGGCAGCTCCTACAATGGCGGCTTCATACTGTGTCGGCAGTCAGCAGGGGAAGCCAGTGAAGCCAGCAACCAGCATCAACCACCTAAGTAAGTGTGACATGGGTGGGGAGTAGAGCAATCACTCTACTCTAGAAACCCTGCCATTCTAAATTATCCTACCTCAGAACTGTGATTACTAGCATGTCCCACATTTAGATAAGAATTGTGAATGTTAGCCCTTATGCCTAATGTCGTACTATTGTGAACCGTACAGGACTCTAGCTGCGTTTAGCCTTTTACTCAAATTGTATTGTTAGGTGTAGGCCTCTCCCGGTATACAGGACTCTCATATCTAGCGTTTATCAGTCTTGTACACACATTGCATTGTTAGCTGTGTTTAGTCTGCTTATGATATGCTGATACCAGCTAGTAGGTAACCTAGGCCCATTGCTACAGGATGCTTTATTCTAGACCCGGACAAAGAAGCAATTCTCGCAGCCTACTGCACATATTGCTCACACCACTAGCGTGGACACAGGCGACAGGCACAGCCAAGCATCCATGCACGATAGAACACGTCTACGGCTAAGCACATCCAGCCTAGTTTCACACATAGCCGTCCAGACTTACACCTGACGTACCAGAACATCTCTGCCACTAGCATACAGCGATCACCACCCGGTATAGCTGGCCTCACATAGACTCTCAACAACAGCAATCTATCTCTAAACTCAAGAGCACCCACCCACGTGTCTGACCTCTATTGGGCTGCTTAGTCGAGCCTTGCCAGCCACCCAAGTCTTAGAATGGCAAACATACACACATGCATCTAAGCGATTCCCCTAGAATCGGTGTCCAGTCAAAGGGTCGACTCAATTTGGTCGAATTGTAATAGGGTCGAATGGACAAAGGGTCGAAATGCATTTAAAAATAAATAAACTTTATAATGGTTTTTATTTGATCTTGTTTTAATTGTATAAATTCATTCACCCACTCTGCTATAATCTTTGGGAAACGAGTGTGCAGTCAAAGTATCTTTTGCTTAATGTGTAAAGTTATCATATGGAATACTTTAAAAAAATAAGATTAGATTATTTTTTCGACATTATTTATATATTTTTTGTGAGGGGTTTCGCATTTTAAAAAAAGATTTTTTACAAAAAGTGGGGATTTGAGGGGGGAACCCCCCCCCCCCCCAATTTCAAATACAAAACTGTGTGAACGACTTTATAATTCGCTTATTTAGTGTGTGTAACTTACCGTTTTTCCAGTCACGTATACGCTATTCACTCGGTTATGGTCAGCTGCTCTCTGTCACTTTCCTGACGCACTGACAGCTTGTTTTCAACCGTCAGCTGTGCTTATTGTTCTAATACAAGGTGCTTTACTCTTCATTCACTATCATGTCCTTTAACCCTTTATGTTCATTGCTATTTTAATGGTCTAGCCCTTTGTTTCGATCAAATGACCCTTGTATATTATGTGTGTGGTTTGTCGACCCTTTGACTCGCGATCCTTTGGTTTCGACCATTTTGTGTTTCAATCCTTTGTTTTCGATCCTTTGACCTATAACCCTAGAATCTATAACCACATTGACTACGGTCACCAAAGGCATTTAACCAAGGAAAAAGCACACGGAGGCCACACAAGTGGGGAAAGGGCACTATACAAGGAACAAGTTACTTACCTTTAACTGTTCTCCAGCATGAGCTGGACATGGATTCACATGCTCATGAATATTCCCCATCAGGCTGGGAATCCTCAGTAAATAAAAAAATCTGTTTGTTTCACTTCTGAACTGTCTTTCTCTTTAAACCAATCACTGGTCTCTGGGTCATACTGCCCTCTATCTAAGCCCCTCCTCTGGCAGCCATCTCCAGATTTGGTAGCACGTAAAGTGGCAGTAGGACCAATAGAAGAGCCGCAGAAGGTCAGGCGGGAGGGTTCACATGTGAATCCATGCCAGACCCATGCTGGAGAACAACAGTTACAGGTAAATAACGTGTTCCTTCTCTAGCATGGGGTCTGGCATGGGTTCACATGCTCATGAATAAAGAATACATAGCAGTACACACATGCACAACCATGGGAGGTGGCAAGGCTCAACATTAAGCATCTCTTACCTCCTCAGGAGGCTCACCTTCAAGCGAACACGTTGCGCAGCACTGCTTGGCCGACTCTTGACTCCTCCCTGGAATCCCTGTCGATGCAGTAGACCTTCGTGATGGTGTGCGTCGACCTCCACATAGCAGCCCTGCAGATGTCCAGCAGGGGCACACCAGACAGGAACGCTGTTGTGGCAGTGATCGCTCTGGCCGAATGGTCTCTCGGACGGCCAGGCAAAGTCGGGTTTGCCAACCAATGACAGTGGGTGATGCAGCCGGAGTGCCACCTGGAAATGAAGGCCTTGGAGAGGGCCTTCCCATGGTTCACAGGGCCAAAGTTCACAAAAAGTTGCAACCTCTTCCGGAAACCGTTTGTGTGGTCCACATAGAACTTCAGCACTCTGGCCACATCCAGCAAGTGGAAGGTTCTTTCAGCGAGCGACAAAGGCGTCGGGGGGGGGGGGGGGGGTAAACACAGGCAACGCCAAGGGTTTGTTAAGATGAAAGTCTGATGGCACTTTGGACATGAAGGAGGGGTACATCCGTAGCACCACCCTCGTCGCGTGGAATGTCAAATAAGGTGGTTTACAAGAGGGCCTGGATCTCCCACTCATTGTGCGGAGGTGATTGCCACAAGAAAAATGTCAGTGGCGCAGAATGCATAGGCTTGAACGGCAGACCCATAAGCCTAGTCAGCACCACATTGAGCTGCAATGCCGGGGCCCGAGCCTTCACCGGCGGCAACAAATGGAAAAGTCCTTTGATGAATTCCTTGACCAGGCGGTTTGACCATAACGACAACCATCCCGGAGTTCTGGTGTAGCGGTAGATAGCCGCTACATGAACCTTGGAGGCATGAGCCAACCCTGCTTTGGCCAGCAACAGAAAATACGGCAGCACCTGCGGAGCTGTAATACATAGGAGGGTCAATCTTCTGTGCACGGCACCAGACGGCGAACCTCTTCCACTTATGTCCGTAGCATTTCAGTGTAGAGGAAGTCCTGGCCTTGGCAAGCACCTCCTTGCAGTCCACCGGGATATTGTATCCTCCAAACTCTAGCGCTGCAGGAGCCAGGCATGCAAGTTCAGTGACCCTGGGTCGTGGTGCAGGATTGCGCCTCCTTCTCTGGCGAGATCTGCGGCTGCTGGAAGCTTGACTGGAGGGGACGCTGACAAGTTCAGAAGGTCCGGGTACCATATCTGTCGGCCATGCCAGTGCAACGAGGATCATCCTGCACCGGGACCGTCTGAGTTGATTGACTAGTCGAAGAAACAATGGCAAAGGAGGGAACGCATACAGGAACAAGTCGTCCCAGGGGAATAAATGCGTCCATGCTCCCCGGCTGGGGAAGCCTGCTGGCAAACCTCCAGCACTTGGTGTTCGTCACCGTCGCAAACAGATCGATCTGGGAATTGCCCCATCGACGGAACAGAAGATCCACTTGGTCCTGCCAAAGCTCCCAATCGTGGCAAGAATGCAGCTCCCTGCTGTGGGAGTCGACGATGGTGTTCTTCACTCCTGCCAGATGAAACGGGACGAGGAACATCCCCCTGGGCAATGGCCCAGTGCCGTAGGACCTGTGCCTCCCTGGAGAGCACTGGGGATTTGGTGCCCCCCCCCCCCTGCTTCCGGATGTAGAACATGGTCGTGGTGTTGTCCGTGAAAACCCGTATCACCTTTCCCTTGAGGGACGGAAGGAAATACTTGAGGCCCCAAAACACTGCCTGCAGCTCCAGTATGTCAATATGCAACGACTTCTCCGGTAGCCACAGGCCTCTTGCGTGGAGACTACCGGTGTGCGCACCCCAACCGTCCAGGGAGGCGCCTGTCGTGACCATCTCCTGATGAGGTGTCTGGAAGGCCACGCCTGCCGACAAATTCGTGCCGATTCCCCACCACCTTATCGCTCGACAAACTCTTGAGGGATCTTTTCCTCAAAGCTTCCCGATACCTAATTCCAACGGTCATCGAGGAACTCTTGCAGTGGGCGCATGCGCAGCCTGCACAGCTGAATGAGGTATGCATGACAACATCATGCTGAAAAGAGACTTGATGGACCTCACCCTTGCGATCTTCAGGGTCAACAGCTGTTGCACCTTGCCCAGGATGGCCTCAATCATCTGCTCCGACAGATGCCAGACATGACAGTGTTGAGCAGAGACCCCAGAAACTGTGTGTCTTGCGATGGCACCAAGCAAGATTTCGCATAGTTCACCGAGAACCCAGCTCCGTCAGCAGCTTGACGGTCTTCGCCGTGTGTGTGATGGCAATCTCCCTCAGATGAGCCAGTCGTCCAGATAGGGGTAAACGTGGATCCCTCGTAGACGCAGCACGCCGCCAGGCACTTGGTAAAAACCCTTGACGCTGACTTCAATCCGAAGGGAAGGGCCTTGAATTGGTAATGTTGCTCTTGAACCACGAAGTGCAGAAAGGAACAAGTTACTTACCTGTAACTGTTGTTCTCCAGCACGGGTCTGGCATGGATTCACATGCTCATGAATATTCCCTGTCGTCGGGCTGGGAATCCTCTGTAAAGAAAAACATCAGTATCAGTTTTGTTTCCGATCTGTCTTTCTTAGTAGTAACCAATCACTGGTCTCTGGGTCATACTGCCCCCAGCCAATGACTGCCCTCTCCCTAAGCCCCTCACCTGGCAGCCATCCTCAGATTTAGTAGCACGTAAAGTGGCAGTATGACCAAGTGAAGAACCGCAGAGGGGAAGGAGGGAGGGTTTGCATGTGAATCCATGCCAGACCCATGATGGAGAACAACAGTTACAGGTAACTTGTTCCTTCTCCAGCATTGGGTCTGGCATGGATTCACATGCTCATGAATATAAGAATACATAGCAGTGTACACATGCACAACCACGGGAGGTGGCAAAAGGCTCAACATTAAGCATTACATAAACGCAACATTAAGCAACTCTTACCTCACCAGGCCCACATTCTGGCGAACAGGTTGCGCAGCACTGCTTGGCCGACTCTGCACTCCTCCCTGGAATCCCGGTCGATGCAGTAGAATCTCGTCAAGGTGTGCGTCGACCTCCACGTAGCAGCCCTGCAGATGTCCAGCAGGGGCACACCAGACAAGAACGCCGTAGTCGGAGCGATCACTCTGGTCGAATGGGCTCTCGGACGGCCGGGCAACGGTCGGTTGGCCATCGGATGACAGTGCATGATGCAGCCGGAGAGCCATCTGGAAATGGAAGCCTTCGAGAGAGCCTTCCCTTGGTTCACAGGTCCAAAGTTCAAACAGCTGTGATGTCTTCCAAAAACTCTTCGTTCAGTCCACGTAGAACTTAAGCGCTCTAGCTTCATCCAGCGAGTGCAAAGTCCTCTCGGCCGGCGACAAAGGCGACGGAAGGAAAACTGGCAACACCAAGGGCTCGTTAAGATGGAAGTCCGACGGCACCTTGGGCATGAAAGAGGGGTGCGTCCTCAGCACCACCCTCTTATCGTGAAAAGTCAAGTATGGAGACTTGCAGGATAGCGCCTGATTCTCTCCCAAGCATCGTGCGTAGGTGATGTCCACAAGGAACGCTATCTTCCACGACAGGAACTTCAACTGAGCCGAATGCAAAGGCTCAAATGGTGGCCCCATGAGCCTGGTCAGCACCATGTTGAGCTCCCACGCCGGGGCTGGAGCCTTCACCGGCTGCAACGATCGGAACAGTTCCTTCATAAATTCCTTCACCAGTCGATGAGACCACAAGGACGGTCGTCCTGCAGTTCTGGTGTATCGGGAGATCGCTGCCAGATGTATCTTGATGGAAGCGTGAGCTAGTCCAGCTTTGGCCAGCGACAGTAGGTATGGTAGCACGAGGTGCCGTAATCCGTAGATTGTTGATCTTCTGTTCACGGCACCAGACAGAGAACCTCTTCCACTTATGTCCGTAGCACTTGAGAGTTGAGGACGCCTTGGCCTTTGCAAGAACCTCTCTGCAGCCAGCCAGGATATCGTACCCTCCAAACTCTAGTGCTGCAGGAGCGAGGCCTGCAAGTTCAGCGACTCCGGGTCGTGATGAAGAATGGCGCCTCCCTCTCTGGAGAGAAGATCTGCGTCCGTCAACAGCTTGACTGGTGGGGATGCTGAGAGGTCCAGAAGGTCCGGGAACCAGATCTGTCTCGGCCACGCCGGTGCGACAAGGATCATCCTGCACTGGGACCTCTTGAGCTGGCTGATGAGTCGAAGCAGCAGCGGCAATGGAGGAAACGCATACAGGAACAGACCGTCCCAGGGGAACGAGAAAGCATCGCCCATGCTCCTCAGCTGGGGGAACCTGCTGGTGAACCTCTGGCACTTTGAGTTTGTCGCCGTCGCGAACAGGTCGATCTGGGGTTCGCCCCATCGTTGGAAGAGCCGATCCACTTGATCCTGGTGTAGTTCCCACTCGTGGCATGAGCGCAGCTCCCTGCTGAGTGAGTCGGCGATGGCGTTTTTTATTCCTGCCAGATGGAAAGGAACCAGAAACATCCCCTGGGCGACGGCCCAGTGCCACAGATCCTGGGCCTCCTTGGATAGGGTGTCAGATACTGAAGTAGTTGGATCCTGCACGAGTGAAGCTGGCCCACCTAGCCCCCAAAGCCTGCCTGCTCAACAATCCTGATACTATAAAACTATTGGCCAGGCAAACCCAAGGGGAAAGGGGAATGGATAACAAAACAAAGACAAGAACTCCCACTGCAGGTACTTCAGACTGTCTTCGCTGGAATGGTTTTTTGGATCAGTGGTGTTCCTAAAAGAAAACACAGCCTTAAGTAAAATATATTTAAACTTATGTTTTGACTATTCTATATTACTATAATATGTCTCTAATTACCTGTTGCCTAAACTTGTATTGCCCTTAGGCTGCTTCAGTAAGAAATGTTGCTGCTTTTGATGCTGTATATGAAGTTTTTTTCTCTTTCTTTTCTCTCACACTACAGCTTATCACTCTCTAAAACAAATAAATAGTGATACCCATTTATGTAGTTGTTACTCAGTCTTTGAATATTTCCTTTAGTGTATTTTCTAAATAAGTATATTAAATATAAATACCTTGGATAACTTCCTGAAGAAATTCTAATATTCCGCTGGCCAGTACTGGATTTTCGAAAATATTACAAAGTGTATTTTCTTTAAAAATTCTCCTTCGAAAAAGGCTTTAGTTCAAAAACTCTTGTTCATAAAAATAACTGACTAGCCTTGAATCCGAAGCGATTTGTCCAAACGAAAGTCTTTATTTCTTGGAGTCCGTTACGAAGCGCGACAGAGAAAAAATGATTCATCTCAAAATGGCTGCGACGTCGTAGGGTCCTTTTCTCTAACCGCACGCATAGGATTCAATTATATGCTCCGGCTCCGTACGAATGCTCGAAACAAAATTACTAAACGTTAGAAAGGTTAAATAAGGTTAATAGAGATTAGACATGCAACGAAAACGATCCGCACGCCTAGTTGGTTTTAAAATCTAAAATTGAAAATGTAATTCTTTTTCTTGAATCTTCAACTACTCTTGTTTGACAAAATATAAATAAAAATTACTTGACTTAAAAATTACCATGAATTAACTTGTAAAGTCTTAAGTAAACATTTCTTTTGAGCAACATCTAATAGCTTTCTACATTTCAAAAATACTGGACCAGGTACACCCTCTAATCTAGTGTCATTTCCACATGGTTTCAACAATTTAACATGAAATGTAGGGTGTATTTTCATACTAGATGGCAACTTCAAAGTAACTGGGGAAAGTACCTTTTCAACTTCAAATGGTCAATAAAACGGGGACTAAATTTGTTCTTTCCTTTCAAGGCTAAATTTTTTGTGGACAACCATACCTCATCTCCTTCTTGATATTTAGGAGCCTCCCTACGTTTCTTATCCGCAAATTTCTTGTAACTCAATTTGCTTACTTCCAAGGCTCGAACTGCTTTCTCCAAATTTTGTCCCATAGTTCTCAATCTGTCTTCCACATCAGGAACCTCCACTTCTTCTAAAACTACTCCTCTAAGAAAACGTGGATGAAATCCCTGATTAACAAAAAATGGTGACATTGAAGTTGACTCCTTTACAGTATTGTTATAACAAAATTCCGTCAACCACAACAACTCCACCCAACTGTGATCAGAACCCAAATAACAACGAAGGTATTTTTCTAACTCTTGAGTCACCCTTTCTGTTTGGCCATTACCCTCTGGATGATAACTAGTTGTCAGATTAATCTCAATTCCCAATTCTTTACAGAACGCCTTCCAAAATTTTGAAACAAATTGTGTGCCTCGATCTGAAATCACTTGATATGGTAAACCATGAAGTTTCACTACATTCTGTAAAAAGGCTTGTGCTAAAGACGTAGCTGTAGCAGCTCCCTTAATGGGAATGAAATGTCCTGCCTTGGAAAAAACATCTACTACAACCAAAATTGTAGAAAATCCTTTGTCAGATGGTAATTCAACAATATAATCCATTGATACTGTATGCCATGGACGAGGTGGAATTGGCAGAGGTACTAGTAAACCAGCAGTCTTTTGATGGTCAGATTTTGCTCGGATACAAATTTCACATGTTCTAAGATAGTTTTCGGTGTCTTCACACATCTTCTCCCACCAGAATTCCTTTCGAAGTAGTTCCAAAGTTTTCTTAACTCCTGGATGACCAGCCAAAGATGAATCATGGCAATTCTTCAGCACCTCTTCCTGTAATTCGTCAGAAGGAAGATACAATTTTGCATCTACATAGGGCAAACCTTCTTTAATACTTCGCACTGGATCTGCGGCTTCCCATTTTTCCAATTCTTCTTTAGGTAAGAAACGAGGAATTTGTTCTCGAAAGTCTATTTCTTTATGCACTTCACCCACCACAAAATTCTTTTCAGACAAGAGTGATACTGGAACACTCATCAGTCTTTATACATCCTGGAAAACATTGAGACAGTGCATCAGCCTTTCCATTCAAGCGTCCAGGCTTAAACGTGATTACAAAATCAAATTCCGCAAAGAACAGTGACCAGCGAAGTTGTCTTGGTGTTAAAGTCTTGGCGGAACGAAGAAAAGTCAAATTTCTGTGATCTGTTAAAACTAACTCGATGACGTGCACCCAACAGATAATGTTGCCATTCTTCGAATGCAGACTTAATGGCCAAAAGTTCTGTCTGTAATAGTATAATTCTTCTCAGCCGATGTAAATTTCTCTGAAAAGAATGCTACTGGATGAATTGGTCCAGTTTCTGGATGGTGTTGCGATAAAACTGCTCCCATGGCAGAGTCTGAAGCATCTGCTTCCACAAAGAAAGGTTGATCCACGTCCGGATGTAACAAAATTGGTCCTGAAATAAATTTTTCTTTAAGAAATTTAAAGGCATTTTCAGCTTCCTTGCTCCATACAAATTTCGTTCCTTTCTTCAACAAGTTAGTAATAGGAGAAACCACCTGTGAAAAATTCTGAATAAATCAACAATAAAAGTTTGCAAATCCAATAAAACTTTGGATATCTTTTACTGACCTTGGTTGGGGCCAATCTTTTACTGCTTTTACTTTACTCGAATCCATCTCTAGACCTTCCGGAGATAACACAAAGCCTAAAAATTCCACAGAATTAGTGTGAAACTGACTCTTTTCCAGTTTTGCAAAGAGATGATTCTCACGTAATTTCATTAAAACCTTCTTAACATGTTCCAAATGTTCTTCTTTTGAGAAAATTAAAATGTCGTCAATGTAAACCACCACAAATACATCCAAGTATTCGCGAAGGACTTGATTTATGAAAAACTGAAAAGCTGCTGGTGCGTTACACAGACCAAATGGCATCACCTGATACTCAAAAAGTCCATAACGCGTTCTAAATGCAGTTTTCCACTCGTCTCCTTCACGGACACGAACCAAGTGATATGCTCCTTGTAGATCCAATTTTGTGAACATTTTAGCTCCTTGAATCCTATCCAACATTACTGATATTAGAGGTAATGGCTAGCGATGTTTTATAGTTACTTTATTCAGCTGCTTCTCCCGTGAGATAAGAGATAAAAAAATTCTACTCTGGAAGTTTCTGTAGGGAATGCCTCTGGTCTGCACATATAGTGTAATTCACAATGCATAATAAATGATTTCAATTTCCTAAAATCCCCTCCAAATCTTTCTGGTGGTGCCAAAGGGGTAGATACTACTGTTCCTCCGGAAAATATATGTGTCTCTCTTCCCTTTTCAGTAACTACTCTGGCTTCCTTAATTTCTCCTTTTTCTTGGTACAAAATGGGTGGTTCCCTTTCAAAATCAAAACTCAAACCTGATGCTTTGGCTGCATCTTCTTTTCTCACAATACTACTCAACTCCTCCACCTTAACTCCCAGAGACAATGTATCTTTTCTTGTCTCCCTTAATTCTGACTTCAATTCTAATAAAATCTTTTCTAAAGCTATCAAACTCAACCCTGACTCTGGGTCCATCTTCACTCAGGCAGGATCAAAAACGTGGGCCTTTCATTCGGATGGAACGACTTGAGCGCCCAGAACACGGCACGGAGCTCCAAGATGTTGATGTGGAGACCTCTCCTCCGAGATCCAAAGGCCTCTTGCGTGGACATCTCCAGTGTGTGTACCCCATCCCTCCAGGGAGGCGTCCGTCGTCACCGTCTCCTGATGTGCCGGGGTCTGGAAGTCTGTGCCCGCCGTGAGGTGTGTACGGGTGCCCCACCACTGGATCTTGTCTTCGGAGCTGCCCGCTGCTTGCATCCAGCAGGCGTCAAGGAACTCCTGTAGAGGACGCATCCGTAGTCTGCACAGGTGCACTAGATGGATCCATGAAGACATCATACCGAGGAGGGACTTGACGGATCTTACCCTGGCCACGTCCGAAGCTAGCGGGCGCTGCACCTTGCCCAAGATGGCCTTCGTCCTTTCCTCCGACGGAGACGCCAATTGTTCCACTGTATCGAGCTTCGCTCCCAGAAACAGTGCCACCTGCGATGGAACCAAATGGGATTTCGGGTAGATGGAGAAACCCAGCTCCGTGAGTAAGCGGATGGTCTCCGCTGTGTGCTCAACGGCAAGTTCTCTTGTCCTTGCACAGATGAGCCAGTCGTCCAGGTAGGGGTAGATGTGGCTCCCCTGCAGGCTCACCCGCGCTGCCACTGGTGCTAGGCACTTGGTGAACACCCTGGGTGCCGACTTCAATCCGAATGGCAGAGCTCTGAATTGGTAGTGGCGTCCTTGGACTAAGAATATGAGGAACTGTCGGTGTCCTTTTAGGATGGGGAAGTAAGCATCCTCCAAGTCCAGCGACGATAAGAAGTCTCCCTCCTCCAGCTGTCCCAGCACATGCTGGAGAGTGACCATCCTGAACTTCTGTGCCTCGATGTATTTGTTCAACCGACGTAGATCCAGGATGGGGCGCCAACCGCCTGTCTTCTTTATGACAACGAAGTACCTTGGGTATACTCTGGAGCCCCGGAGCCTCTTGGGGACGAGCTCAAAGGCACCTTTCTTGAGCATCGCCTTTACCTCCAACAGCAGTTGAGGGACGTGATTTTTCCTTCCTGGCCACGGGAGGAATGCAGGGACACTTTTGGAATTCGAGTGTGTGCCCGTGGGCCAGGGCATCCAGCACCCAATGGTCAGTGGAGATGGACTCCCACACGCTGATGAACTTCGCCAACCGGCCTCCCACCGGGGTGCTTCAGTGGGGGCCCGACGCTACGGCCGGTTCAATCTTGCTTGGAGGCGGCCTTGACGATGATGCCGAGATCCTCCTTGCTTGCTGCAACCCCTGTAAGCCTCCTGGGACGAGGAGCGGGCCGCCTGGCAGTACGTAGAGGAGCCACAGCCTGATCCCTTGGAGGCACCCTGTCTGCCTCTGGCGCTCCGAAAGGGCCGTCATTGCTGAAGGACTCCCAGGGCTTGGACCGTCTGTCGGCCTTGATGGCCTGCAGCGACTCATCCACGGTTTTCCCCAAACAGGTTGTTGCTGTCGAACGGCATGTCCAAAACCCTGGTTTGCACATCCTGACGGAAGTCTGTCGCCTTGAGCCAGCCAAACACCGTTGCCTAACTGGCGAAAACCGGTGTCGGCAATGTCCGTTGCCACCGTTATGCGTGGTCTGACGCCGCCTCACCTTCCTGCAGAATCTCCAGGGCCTCCGCCCTCTTGTACTCTGGTAGGAAGTCCAGTAGGGGAGCTATCTTGTACCACAGCTCCCTGTCGTAACGGGCCACAATCGCTAAGGGGTTGGCCGCCTTATTTGTTGTCGCCGCCATGACCCGTCGCCCCATGGCGTCCAATTTCTTACCCTCGCCGTCAGGTGGGGAAGTAGAGGTTGAGGCTGTCACCCCCGCCACCTTCTTGGCTGCCGCTGAGATGACCAAATTCGGCGTAGGTTGAACCTTAAGGCACAAAGGGGCGGCTTTGGGGACCTGGTACTTCTCGTACCTGTCCCTCTTGGCAGGCCTCATGGACGGGTTCTTCAGGATCGCAAGTCCCAGATATCGAGTAACGGTACCGCGGGGACCGTCTTTCTCTTGGCCTCTCGCCGTTGATAGAGGAAACCCTCCTTCTGTTCCTTGGGGCAGAGCTGGAAGAGCCCGGATGCCCTGACGATCATGGCGTGAAAGGAGCCAATTTCGTCGGGCGGGGGAAGCCCGAGGGAGTGGTGATGGAAGGTCCGTCCTGTCGTCACCACCGTCATCCGTCCCTGTCGTATCTGTCGCTGTGTCATCCCTGGGGTCTGGTGAGGGGGATGAGGGCTCCACGGGTCGTGGGGGCATGAAGGGCGGGGAAGGATGAATTCTTCGGTGGAGCTTGGGGCTCGATTTAACCGAAAAATTTGAAAATCTTTGAAAAAAAGCATGAAAATGCAGTAAAAGCTCGAGAGCTATAGCACGAGGACTCCCAACACTTGAACCTGCGGTAAAAATCTGAGGATGGCTGCCAGCGGAGGGGCTTAGGGAGAGGGCAGTCATTGGCTCTGGGCATTATGACCCAGAGACCAGTGATTGGTTACCAAGAAAGACAGTTCAGAAACGGATACTGATTTTTTCTTTACTGAGGATTCCCAGCAAACCTTCATGCGCATGTGAATCCATGCCAGACCCCATGCTGGAGAACTTGCAGTGTCCCTTGTGACTGGGGATGTGAAAGTAGGCATCCTCCAAGTCCAGCAACAATAGAACATCCCCTTCTTCCAGCTGTCTTAGCACGTGCTGAAGGGTGACCATCCGAAACTTCTGGGATCTGATGTACTTGTTCAGACAGCAGAGATCTAGGATGGGCCTCCAACCGCCCGTATTCTTCTGGACTAGGAAGTACACTCCAGAGCCATGCAGCCTCTTTGGAACGAGGTCCATCGCACCCTTCAGCATGGCCCGCACCTCCATCAGAAGCTGAGGGACGTGGTTTTCCTGCCTGGCCACTGGTGGTATGCGCAGACACTTTCGTTGGAATTCCAAGGTGTGTCCGTGGGCCAGCACGTCCAGTACCCAACCGTCGAGGGAGATGGACTTCCACACGCTGACGAAGTTCGAAAGCCGGCCTCCCACCGGAGTGCGGAGGTGGGGCCCGACATCACAGCTGGTTCAGTCTTGGTTCGCCGTGGCAGCGCCACCTTGGGGACCTTGATGACAGTGACCTCCTCCAGTTTTGCTGCCGCCCTGGTAAGCCTCCTGGGTCGAAGAGCAGGTCAGTTGACTGTAGGACAAAACTTCCACTGAAGCCTTGAGGAACCGTGTGGTTTACCCCCGGAATTCCGAAAGGACGGCAGTTGCTGCATGTCCAGTGCACGCGTTCTCAGTGTCTGCCTTGATATCCTGAAGAGACTCTTCCACGATTTTGCCAAACAAATTGTCCCCGAATCTCCGAACACAAGGTGTGGAGTGCCGGCAGAATGTCCTCCGAAATGTTCGCTGGGGTTGAGGTGGTTGCTGAGGTGGCGGAAGTGGGAGCAATGGAGGCTGTGGCGTAGGGTTCTCCAACTCCTCCACAGCCTGCTCCTCCTAGTAGCCACTCTCGAAGTCTGCCTCATCGGGGTCCTTCCCTTCCCATAGGCCTTGACAAATTTCTTTACCAAACAAAATAGTCTGGAGAGTAGAAAGTGCCTCCTCAGAGCAGATGTCCATGCCCTGCTGGACTACCGTGCCCCCCCCCCCACCTCTTTTCGACCAGGGGAGATGGTTTTGGGGAGATGATGGACATCGCCTTCTCCGGTGTCTTCTCTATGGGCTGAAACTATGATTCCCTCCTGGCAGGCAGGGAAACTTGGGGGCCGCACCCTGCGAACCCGCCTCCGTGGCCTTCTCTAGGGACGCCATCACTCCTTCAATGGAAGGCTTTGCCAGGTGAATCTGGGCCTGTATGACCTTGGTTGAGCTAGAGGCCTTCACCTTGGGGGGGGGGGGAAGGTCAGTGCCCCGCTCCCCCTTGGCCTTCTCCGCATTGCCCGTCTTAGACTGATTGCTCAGTCTTAGACGACCGCTCAGTTTTCTTCTTGTGGCTGGGGGAGGCATGCCTCCGGGACTCAGGGGCTTTGGCCTGGAACCACTCAGACGCCTGCGCCGATCCTTCACGGTGCAGGGGACCATCTACTTGAAAAACACAGTCTTAATACACATGCATTTGGTCCGAATGCAGGAAATAGAGGCAGAGGGAAGGCCCATCGTCCAGGTAGATGTTCCGCAGCCCACATCCTGGGCAAATCCTGAACAGAGGCGTCAAGACTTCCTTCTCCTCTGCCATGCACACGCAGGGTAGGCCGCGAAGAATCGTCACTCAACGAAATGCAGCCCTTGAGGACCGCCGGAAAATCCAAAAACGGGTCCCTGTTAATCAGATGATGGGTCGATGGAGCTTGAGGCTCGATTGACTGAAAAATAGAGTAAAACTCTGGAAAAAATTCAGTATAAAGCCAGAGAGCTAATCAAGAGGACTCCCACCACTTAAACGTGCAGTAAAAATATGAAAATGGCTGCCAGAGGAGGGGCTTAGGTAGAAGGCAGTCATTGGCTGGGGGCAGTATGACCCAGAGACCAGTGATTGGTTAAGAGAAAGTTCAGAAGTGAAACTGATTTTTTCTTTACAGAGGATTCCCAGCCTGACGACGGGGAATATTAGTGAGCATGTGAATCCATGTCAGACCCCATGCTGGAGAAATAACAAAATACATTACATCAGCCAGAACTTTCCTTTCAAAAACATGGGATTCGGGTGAATTGATGTAGGTAGGTCAACGGATTCCTTAACCCAGAGCAGTTCGATCTTTCAAATGGTGTGCCGGTCTCTTTAACGAAGAATTCTTTGAGGCATCTTCCTCAAAGTTGTTAACCATTCCAAAATTTGACTAAAAATGAGAAAGAGGCCATCAAATATCTAGCATCCAATCCAACCGTCCTCATCAAGAAGGCTGACAAAGGTGGTGGGATAGTTATCCTGAATCGCAAAGACTACATCAACAAATGAGATAGCCAACTCAGTAACGAGCATCACTATACTCACCTACAAGAGGATCCCACTAAGGAATTACAGCACCTTATTGCCATCAAAGTCTCTAAAGCCAAGGATCGTGATTGGATCTCAAAACAGAAAGCGGACTTCCTGATCAACACCAAACCTGCCATCCCCACATTTTACGTTCTTCTCAAAATACACAAGACTCTGGTTAAACCCCCAGGAAGACCCATAGTAGCAGGCATCAATTCTGTGCTCGAGCCTTTATCTAAATTTGCCAATCATCATCATCATCTTAAAGGACATGCTAAAGTCATGAGATCATACCAAAGACTCCAGAGATGACAGTTTGAAGATCTAGACTTTAATCCTGAAACATTTATTGGGCCTAGATATTGTGGCACTCTACACCAATATCACACAACAGGCCACACTAGACACAGTGGCAGAGATCTTACTGAACCGACAAGATGATGATGATCCTGTACAGACTTCATTCATCATGTGGTGTGATGGCACTTCAATACAACTATTTTGAATTCGATGGGAACTTTTATCAACAGACTGAAGGCACCGCCATGGGGTCACCCTGGCTCCTAGCCTAGCTAATCTTTACGTTGAAACTTTTGAAAAAACACATTTACAGTGATAACCCCTTCATCCAAAACATTAAAAAAATTGACACATTACATAGATGACATTCTCGTCATCTGGGAAGGTTCTATGGACACCGCAAAATCATTTTTACCTGGATCAACACTCATAATCGACATCTACAATTCACGGTCAGTAACCAAACCACCAATTTTCTCAGCCTATTTAGCATCAGAATGGTACTTTAAAAGTCAAACCCTATCACAAACCGACCAACAAACTCTTGATTACGAAAGTCAGCACATCAAATATTTAAGGGATAATCTACCATTTGGACAGTTTTTACGTCTCAAACGAAATAGTTCTGACAATGCCACTTATGAAGCAGAAGCTCAAGTACTTACTACCAAGTTAAGACAAAGGGGATATCCTAAAAATATGGTCAAGCGTGACACCAAACGAGCTTTCAATAATAACAGGGAAGCCCTATTGGAATCAAACCAGCAAAACCGACGGACGAGAGACTAGTGTGTGTGTGTGTGAATACCTTCACTGACCAAAGCCTAAGGATAAACATCGAACATTTTCCAGTGTTTGTTGAAATGGCAAAAAACCCTATTTCTTCACCCATCTTCACCTACAAAAAAAGTATGTCTATAGGCAACAGGGTAAGTAGCAGCATGCTAAAATGTACCCTCTTGCCCCTGCCCTTGCCCAGTATGACTACCCTGTGGGCATGGCACCACCGTGCCCCCCCACCCCATTGGCCATTATCCATGCAGAAGTTGTGGAGTCTAAACTTACTAAGAAGACTAAAGAAATCGATATTGGCTCTGGAAGATTATAGCAACAAAAGAGCATATCCAACTTTAACCCAGACCATGTTATTTATTTGATCAGATGCCTCTGAGGGCTACCATACGTGGGCAAGACTAATAGAAATGTTAAAACACAAATCATGGAACACTGCATCTGTTTGAGAAACAAGACCGAAAAAACAACTCTGGTTAAGCACATTACCCTAAGGAACCATGGCCACAAAGACTTCACGTGGACCGTCTTACTGGTCTTCAAGAGAAGCAATGTACAGACACAGGAGAATAGACTGTTCAGAAAAGAACAAGAAATGATTTACATAATAGTGATGTCAATGACCTCAACAAATCTATCGAATGGCACAAAATTAAGAACCAACAAGTCTATCTAACTGGGTCCCACTAGGCTATTCGCCCTGTCCCGCACTCTAGCCGGGATAACCAGTTATGTTTACTCTAGGTATATATATTTTCTTTGTACCCATCTGCCTAGCCATATCACCAGTGTTAGTAACAAGCCTGACTGTGGCCTTCTGTCACCATTGGCACGTCCACGATCTCCGACTATTCCTTCTTATTCAATTTTTTTATTCATTGTTTGTCATCCAACTAGTCTAAAACCTCTAATAGAAAACACCAGTTTATTGGGTGATGCTGTATTCGAAACCTTCAACATCATAGTACTTACTCAACTCCAAGATGGCGCCTCTGGTGAGTACCACCGCAAACGATAAAGGACTAGCTCGTTAGGTTACTTGGCATTTATATAGCGCTCTATATATCATTGGTATGACCTCAAAGCGCTGGTAGGTTGAACGCCCTCGAAAACCTTAGTTCTGGTCAGTAGAGAGTCATAGGGTGCATGGGTGCACCAGCTGTGTGCAGCTGATGTAAATGTCAGATGGTAGCTGCATCCTAGTGTTCAGTGTGGAGCTGAAGATATCAGTTGGATGTGTGCAGTCTGGTGGGAAGACACAGACTGGGGTCTGGCTGCGTTACGGCTGACGGACACATGTGAGCAAGAGGGCCGGAATGTGCTCAGCTAGCTGTGTTATTAGGGTGATGTGTTTGTGGGGTCGCATTCGTATGTGAACAGCTAGGCCGATTAATCAGGGGTATAGCTGTGTTCTAGTTGAATGATAGTGTATAGTAGAGAGTAAGCTTAGTGATTTGATGGTTATCTTTAGAGTGCCCGAGGCGAGGCACGTGAACAAGTTGGCAGGAAAAGAGCGACAGACACATGGAGACAGGGGCTGGGCTTACAGTGACAGGAGGGGGATACAGATCTATAGCAACAGCATGGGGAACAGGAAAGCAGGGTACACAGTTTACACACGTGGGGCATGTTAACATTTACATTTCCATTCAGATGCGACTCAGGCTAACGTTCACGGTTCTGTCAGGACTGGTGCAGGCTAATGTTCAGAATTCTGAGTGCAGCATTGCCAATATTCACAATCTTGTCTGGCGTAGGCTATGTTCACAATTCTAACCAAGTGCAGCATTGTTAACATGTGTAAACAGGCTACTGTTTACAAATCTAGCTAAGTAACATTCACAATCAAGAAAAATATTCAAAAT
Organism: Ambystoma mexicanum; assembly: GCF_040938575.1. NCBI lineage: Eukaryota > Metazoa > Chordata > Amphibia > Caudata > Ambystomatidae > Ambystoma > Ambystoma mexicanum. The sequence goes on along the minus strand of NC_090925.1, from coordinate 612,049,232 downwards.
AAATACAAAAAAATATATCAGGTTAAAAATCTTGCATTTGCAGCACATTTTCTGCCAAAATGTGGGTAAAAAGCCACAGTTTGCAATGGATGTAAAAATCCAATAGATGCAACAAGTCACCAACATTAGAGTATTTTCCAGCCCTTTTTCACGATGCCTTTGCCCACAATATATGCCAGTATAAAAAAAATGTTCATGCTGGTTGTGCTCACATATCCATGCAGTCTGCACCAATATGTCAATATTACCATACAAGAACCTACTCTGCTTGCTTTACAAGTATCAAATGAAATGTCACAGTAAAGAAATACGTGCAGACTAGACCCATCAATGTGGGTCACTACCATGTAGGAACACTCATGTTGCCTTCACCCTTGATGCCCAGTAAAGAAAATGCCATTCCAAAGTAAAGCAATGTCCAGATCGGACCAGGCAATGTGGGCTGGTGCCACGTAGATATGCAGATTATGCTGCCTTCACCTAATGACTAGCAAAATATGGCATGGCACAGTAAGAGCTGCCGTCCCACAACGCCAGCTGCCCTACCCCCCCAACCAGAGGCTTGCTTCCCAGGGCCCGAGACACATCAATATTCACACAGCTGAAGTCATTCTTCATTCACTCCCTACATTCACACACGCAATGGCATTCATACGACATTCTTAATTTGCTACCACATTCACCTGCACTGTGCACCCATACAGCATTCATATGCTTTATTATTCACACAGGCACCCAAACATACAGTCTCATTCATGCACCCACTTACAAACTCTTGCACACAAGCACACAAATACATTTTTAGTTTTTTTACCTGCATCCCTGCTCTAGATTCTGCTCATCTCTGCCTTGCATTGCCTGCTATGAAGGCCCTCTGGCTCATGGATGTGTGAGGAGGCGCACATTCAGGCCTGCAGTACCACAGCCTGCATTCGCAGAGGGCCATGAGAGGCTGGGCAAGCAAAAGGTATTGGGCTTGTGCGCTGGGTTACTACTGAAATGCCAAAGGGAAACAAAGTTTCCCTTTGACAGTTAAACCAGTGAGTTGGCTCGGCTTCTCCATAATGGGCGAGAGTTCTGGTGGGTCAGCGCCTCCTGGCCAATTATGGACAAGCTACCACTGCATCTCTGCATAAAAGGCCTGGGCATTTCCATAACTGTGTTGTAACCTGCGAGACAGGATGAGAGACCCGTTCAAGAGGGGATGGGGACCTTCTCAACCTGGGGTAGGCGGCTTACCAAGGTTTTCACCGGAGCCACTCAGAGGCGGAGTGTGGGTGATTGAAGGGCCCTGGTCTCCGTCCCTTTTTCCTGTGCCTGCATAACTGAAATAAATACCAACTTTTTGGTCTCAGTTTGTCCATAGGACTACATCACCAAGAAGGCCTTGTGGCAGAGGAACTAATGAGCAACCCAACTGGTAGGGAGGCAACGAGTAATTACTGAATGGCAGAGGAATCTGCACATCCGACCTGCACGCAATTCAAAACCCTACATGCAAGAATGACTGACATTTTTCTTACCTTCACAAGGTCCACCGTGAGTACTGCACATCGAGCATGCATTCGAGATGCTCAGCACGGCATAAACTGCAGCGCTTTTCTTACTTTAGGCAGAACCCTGAAGCGATCCCAAATTTACACTGGCATGGCAAACTCTGGTCGACCTTGATACGAACTGGGAATTTGATGATAGTTTGAGCAGGCAGCTATTTCTGGATGCAGGAGGACCACCTGTCCCCACCCCCTCCAACCGTACAATAAAGCGGAAGGGCTTTATCCTCCCCATTATGTGTTTGCCGGCCTGTAACACCTCTCCTGGGGAAAAGAGGACCATCAGTCTGGGGTACCAGCTTAGGGAAAGAACCAATGGAGGGGGAAGATTGAGGATAAAAAGGGCCACATGAAATAGGAAGGTGGGGGTTGTTCGGCTGAGGTTAAGAGGGCGGCCAAAAGACTAATAAGAGGAAGGACAGTAGATTGGAACTTGGAGAAGGATTGCTGAAGGAGTGTGCAAGGTGAGGTATTAGTTTGTGGATGAAAGTGGTACTTGGGTGCGAGTGCGTGCAAGGAGAGTGAGTCAGACTATCAGAGATAGAGTAGGAGGTGAATGAATGAACGGGAAGTTGACTGTGGGAGAAGAAGTGGTGGAGCGAAGAGTAGCTGCAGTGGAGAGGGGAGAGTATTGTGAGGGGTCAGAAAGGTGAGGCAGACAACTCAGTAAATGTTTTTCACAAGATGCCATTTTATTAAATCAAAAGGGTTGGAAAAACACCTCATTATCCCTAATCTAACGCAGATTCCCTGTCTATCAAAATAAACTAAAGGAAACACTCTAGTAAAAAGCAATATGTCTCACACTTATACATACAACACATGAAGGAAAAACATGGCAATTCAAATAGAACAGAAATAGTTAAGTTCAACACAGATCTAGTAACTGTATATCCTTGAAACCTGAGTCGTATCCTGTTCCCCAGATTCAAAGCAGGATTTCCAATCAAAAGTTCAAAATAGAAAGAGTTCTGCTTTGTAACCAAGTTCTAATTATGAGGTTCTTCTTGCTCCAAAAGACTTCCACTTGGCTTTAACTAACAGTTCAACTAGACGACAAATCTTTCTCTACACTTGAGTTCAACATAACTTCTGCTTTGGGATTCAAAACACATTCATCTGTATCAACAGCAACGTATTGTCAGGATGCTTTCACAACGGTTGACAAAATGCTTTAGTGGTCTTGCCACTTCTCCACAGCCTTTAACCACAACACAGTACTTAAAAAACTTCTTCCTGGTCCACTAACCTGCCAGGCCTACCACTACAAAGTGCCGGACCTTGCATACTCGCCTGCAAGGACTAAAAAGCTCCCAACACTACTACCCGTACTTCTGTGGTAAATTTCACTTCTAACCATTTGATAAAGTCATCCACTTTCAACATCAAAAGTTACTTCTTCTGGGTAGACATGATACGAATTGGTGCCTTTTGTACCACCCATGTGATTGCCACATGCAATGCAAGTTATGCTCCTCTCCTCCTGAATGCTTCCTATCAGCAGGGCTTCTTCTCTGCCACCGTTTCCCACTTTCATATTTAACAATGACAATGGCTCTCTAGCACACTTGCTCTTTGGCTTAGACCATGCTTGTTGGGGTCTTTTCTCAACTATTGCCTCTTCTTCACTTTGGCAATAAAGGTTATAATTAGCTTGCTTCAACTTTGGCCTCTCTTGGCTTTGGCAATGGTGGTTGTTAGTTCACCTTACTATTGCCCTTTATTGGCTTTAGCAATGATGGTTTTTGTTAATTGGCTTTAGTATTGCTCATTATTGGCTTTGGCAACAAGGTTTGCTTTCAGGGTAACCACATGGAATCACGACAACTCCATCTCCTGCTTCTGCTAATGGCCTGCACCTGAGGGGGCCCATTATGCTCAGAAGTCCCACTCAAGTTATTGTCATTTTTCATTTATAAAGTGCCTTATATACCATTGGTATGGTCTGAAGGCGCTGGTAGGTTGAACGCCCTTGGTAACCGAAGTTCGGGTCAGTAGAGACTAGCGGGAGTCCAAAGGTGCGTGTGCGCACCAGGTATGTGTGCAGCTGGTGCGGAATTCGTGTGGTAGCTGCTTCTTAGAGGTAGGTGTGGTGGTTGAGAGATCAGGAGTAAGTGTTCACACTGGCAGGATTTATCCAGGTCGAGTGTGGCTGCGTTAAGCCTGAGGAGAATGCCTGGCTGGGGGGTGTGAAACCAGAAGTGTTTACTTAGAGTGATGGGGAGTGAGCAGATGTTGATATGAGAACAGTTACACCGAATGGTGTCATAGTATCTCTGTGTTCTAGTTGAGTTGTGGTGTAAAGAAGAGAGTAAGCGTGGGGTGTGGTATGATATATGTTCTTTCAAATGTTCTCTGCATTCCAACGCATATTATATGTACGTCACGCAATTCTATGCGATCAGGTCCGTTCAATGCATTTTTTTTTTCTCATTATATGCGGTCAAGATTGCCCTACACACTCCTGTCTGCTCGACACACTCATGCACTCTAGCCAACCTTGCAAGCTCTAGTCTACCCTCAATCTCCAGTGTGCCCCACGCATGCATTCATGTATTCCATACGCATGTGCTCACACTCATCCGGTCTACACACTCATCAGCTCAACATACTACTCGTCTGGATGACTACATACTCTTCCGTTCGACACACTCATCCGCTCTGCGTATTTATCCGCTCCACATACTAGTCTACTCCACACACATCCGCACCACACTCATCCGCTCGGCAAACTCATCCGTTCCACACCCTGATCCGTTCTATGAATGTATCCGCTCCACAAACCCACCCGCTCCACACACTCATCGGCACCACACCCTCATCCTTTCCATACATCCACCCGCTCCCCACACTCCACCCGCTCCCCACACTCCACCCGCTCCCCACACTCCACCCGCTCCCCACAGTCATTACACTATTGCAATTTTCATAGAGAGGCTATTGTGGTCGCATTCAAAATGTAACTTTCTACAGAAAGGCTATTGGGAACACTTTCTAAGTTCACGGAGAGGCTGATGGGCACATTTTAATGCAACTTTTCACAGACAAGCTATTGGGCGCATTTCTAAATGCAATTGGGTACAACTTTCACATGTAAAGGACAGAGTTTATGAATGCAATTATAATGAATTTACGGTAGTGATGCTTTGTTCGATGAGTGGTAGGGTAGTATGGCCTGAAGTAGTTGCTCCTGGCCCTGCCCTTGCCACACTTGCTGTTGGCTTCTTGCTTCTCCTGCAGATACCTGCAGATATGACCTGGAGCAGTCACTGTGGGAGCCGTCCTTTGCCTCAATGTCCTTAGCCGAGGGGCTGCCGGGCAGGGGGCTGCCCTGGGAAGGTCGGTAATGGTTGATGGTACACGACCAAGCGGCCAATCAGCAGTTTGTGGGCGGACTGGGAGGCAGGTTGTTGAAACCAGGAAGCGGGGAGAGAACGGGGATCAAGGAGCAAGGTCGGGTAGAGGGGGCGCAGAGGATGTGAGGTTAGGCTAGCGGGGACCACGGAGATGGGCGCAAATGGATGTGCACTCACCAGAGGCGTGTCAGGGGGATATACCAATGGGAGCGGGGTAGGCGGGAGCTGGAGGCGGCAGAGGGCGGGAATCAGGAAATGGGTGCGGGGAGCGAGGTGGCGGCAAGGGGGATACCTGGGGGGGGACGGGGACAGCAGAATGGCACCAAGAAGGTGGAAAATAGGCAACAAGGCTCTGGGCACACTCACCGAGCTCCGATGGAGAAAAGGTGTGGGTCATTAGAACCACTAGACAGCACCTTGCAGTGCAGTGCCTCCGAGTCACACTTCCTTGTCACTTATGGTATTGTGGGACTAAAAGTCCCACAAGTTCAAATGACCTTTTCCTTTGAAAGTTTCAATTGTTCTATTGTATAGTATGCCATTAGGATTGTACAGTCTCTAGGGAAGTTATTGAAACAGTTTTCCCAGTCCATGTGACCTTATCCCCATGTGCTATGCTAGGATTATGTAGTTTCTGCTGGATGACAAGGCACAGAAGATCACCTTACCTTGAACCTTTGCGGTGGAAACTGCCACTGATGCTAATAGGAATCCCCCTGTGAATCCCTGTGTGATCCGGCACCAAATGGCTTGATCACAGAGAATGCCAGGGAAACCCTCTTCGGGTGGAAAACCCTGGGTAGTGGTGCTGGGGAGCGCTGTTTAGAGGTCACTTGGTGCAGGAGATGGAAAATGCTGAAACCATTGTAGATCCATCCAGCAGGTTAAGTTTTGGAACTGGTACCCCTTCTAGGCAAAACTAGAAAAGGAGGAGGAGAGATTATTAGGTATGGAGTAGAAGGCAACAGTGAAAGAGGAAGGGACCTTCCTATCCCAGAATGTCTTACCATGATGTGGATGAAAGGAATCAATGTAGATTAGGGAGGGAGACAAAGCTAGTGTACAGATGCTAGAGTATAAATTAACTCTTTAGATCAGGTGGGAGAAGGACCAGTCATGATTAAAAGACAAAAATCAGTTTTAATAGTTGGTTATAGGAATTAAAATACATAATTAAATTTGTGGTCCACAGTACAAAACTTGACATTCAATATAAAACAGGGGATACGTAACCGGCTTAAATAGCACGTTAAAACAAGTTCACAGAAAAAACACACAATTGGTACTAATAAAACAAATCGTAGTGTAACAAGTTCTATTAGAATTGAATGTATCTTAGATTTTGGTCTCTGTTTTTAGTCCAGAGATTAGTCTCGACATGTTTCTGTTCTGAAAACATAGGTGTAGAACATTCATCAGGAGAGAATGGTTATTACGGCATAACCTAATTCTAATTGGATTGTTGTTATAATCAGCGTCTGTCTCATAGCATCTGTGGGGTTAAAAACATAAAACAAAAATTCAGCTTATAAATAGCTAGATCATTTGATAGGTTCAATTGAACTGGGGCACCAAAAAAAGGGGAATATTTACCTTTTATAGTGCTGGTGGGGGCTCTCTACTTCCGTTGGTCAGTAGGTATAGGAGGAAGAATCAATCCTAAAAAGTATGTTTAACACTTTAAGCATAGTTAATTTCTTATAAAAAATAAGCCTATTGTGTGCTCTAAACACAATTACAGATTCAGGCGGCTATCCCGCTGTGAATTGCTTAGATGCCAGTGGGATAGAGTAGCCAGTATTAACGATTAAAAGGGAAGTGGATGAAAACCTCCCTGTGGCATAGAGATGGTGCAGTAGCTAGAATTGGCTTTTAGTGGCGTGTACAGATGCAGTAGCTGTCCCTTAATGAGCATTGCTCAGAAGGATAGTACCAGGACAGGGCGATTGTCATGCAGAACAAAGAAGTAGATGCCCATACTGAGCGTTAAGCGAGTAGTGAGGGGGTAGTAGCAAGAGTGGTAGTAGGTACAGGGTGCCTCCTACGTGGATAGCGAGTCTTAATAAATATGTAAAACGGGTCTGAACGTGTCATCATTAGTATTTGTGCAAGATAGAACAAACAGGCAAAATCGAAAATCTAACCTGTAGGTTGAACCATTCGTTGTATGATGGTTAGGGGGTCACGAAATAACCAACCGCATAAGTTGTTACGATGCGGGAATATTGCAGAACAGGAAAGGATCCCTTGCTCGTCGCTGTTAGAGAAGGAAAGGCAGCGCGAGTAGGTAAATAGGTTAAGTCGGGTGTCCAAAATGGGTCTGAATCACGCGGAGGCTAGTCCGCACCATTTTAGAAGGGGCTTACCTGAAAGTGAGTGAGAGTAGTGTGCTGAGTCACGACTCGGTCTGCAGATCTCCGTGTGGACCGCTGGTACCGCGGGGGGAGCCGATGCGTAAAGTTGTCATGGAGACGCGAGTAGTCCTTTCTCCATGTTAGTGTCACGGTATAGAATGAAGAAAGTGACGTTCAGCAGGCGGCCATTTTTGAAAGAGGCAATGTTATAGAAAATACCCTATACATGGTATTGTGCGTGCTAAACTTTATAGCAAGAGAGTTAGAGTGCAGGTATATATAGAAACAAATATATAAGGTTGCAAATATATATATATAAAAGTTATATTTAAAAGTTATATATGAAGAATTATGTATAAAATACAAATACATATTATATATATATATATATATATATATATATATATATATATATAGAAGCAAAAACTCCTGGGATGTAATGGCTGTTAAACTGGCCAGACTTGTGAACAAATGTTGGATATTGAAGCATAAATACGTGTGGAGAGCTGATGCCCTATAGGTGACGTCTGGGTGAAGAGAGAGACTGTTGTTTAAATAATACAGAATGAAGTATTGGTTACAATCTCCGCATTAAAGTGTAGGGACAAAGTGTGGAGGGTACATGAAAAGGTCGGTAGAGAGGCATAAGTATAAGTTGAATATTAGACTTAGGTACATTGTAAATATGGAAGTATATGTTGTACCATTCAATAGATTCGTTCAGACCTTTGACATTGCTGTGTAAAGTATAAATCATTTTTTGTTCCATTTGCAAGAGTTTCTTTTCACGTATTTCGTGATTGGCCCCTTTAAGAGACAACAGTACAGTCCATGTAAAATCTTCATAGTTGTGCTTCTGATGAATGAAGTTCTTGACCATGGGAGCATTTCCAGTTTTGTTTTTCAGGCAGCTTCGGTGTTCCATGATGCGCGTTTTCACTTTGCGGATGGTTTTTCCCCACGTAGTGCAGTCCGCATTTGCATGTAATCAAGTAAACAACAAACTATTACAATTGGTTACATTTTTTTGGATCCAGTGTTTTGAAAGACCAATACCAAGTTCTTTACTTTTAGAAGCGAGTTTGCATACTCCACAGGTGCCACATGGGTAATGTCCAGTGGCTTCAGGGAGGCACCATAGGGTGGTCGGTTTAGGGTCAGATGTATTTATGCATTTCAATTTGCTGTTACTAACTCTGTTGCCTATGGTAGTGCTTCACGGACCAGAGTTTTAAAATCACCAATATCATCAAGAAACACTGGAAAATCTTTAATACTACAACCCTATCTATGCCTACATCGATATTTGCTTATAAAAAGAAGCACCCTTGTATAGTATGCCATTAAGATTGTACGGTCTCTAGGGAAGTTATTGAAGCAATTTTCCCAGTCCTCGTGACCTTATCCCCCCGCCCCCATGCGATACCTACCGCAGAACACCACCCCTAGGGTCAGGAAGTGTGCAACTTTCCCAGGCCACACGAGAATGGTCTCAGGCCAGGTTTTCTGGGGGAATCACATCTGATTCATCACAGTAGTTACAGTGGAGAGAAGAGAGTAGTAGTAGTGGAGAAGGGAGAATCGTATTAGAGCACAGAGAAGAGTAGGAGTAAGAAGGAGAACAAGGGAGGGACAGAGGTGAAGAGCATGAGACAGGCGAGTGGGAGGAAAAAAGGAAGGCGAGCAGAAGAGGGAGAGGAAGGATAAAACATCAGGGCTAAGAGTACAAGGGTGTGGCAGGAAAAGACTTTGCTAGACCCAAGTGCTCGGAAGTACAGCTTGTACCATTTCTTTGTGGGACCTCAGCTAAGATTTCCCTAGATTGTTTCCAGAAGCAGACAGGTAGAAAGGACATTTGCCCTTCAGCCATCACGACTAGCCAGTCAGTGCTTCAACAGTTGTGGTTACGGATCACTAATGGCCAGCCTGAGGTTAAGGGAACTGGCAAGACCTTTCTCAAATCCTTCAACAAACACCCTTGAACTGGCTTCGCGAGTTGGTGTGTTCTTGAGGACATCTGCAACACCTCAAACACTGTGCTGACCATATCAGGCAAGGTTGCTGGTCCTGCCAATCTATGTACACAGAGGTCCTCCTTGAATATGACTGTAGATTGCCAATTATGTACTATGAGCCATTCACTTGTGTAGTCCCTCCACCTCACTTTGGTCCTTTATGACCCTAAGCAATGAGGTAGCAGGGTTTAAGCTCCACTCCAGTCAGCCATCTTCAGATTATGAACTGTATAAACTACAGTAGGATGGAAGCTGAACGCAGGAGCAGCCTCTAGGGTGGGCGCATGTGACTCTATGAAGGAACAAGTTCCTTTACCTGTTCTCAAGCATGGGTCTGGCATGGATTCACATGCTCATGAATATTCCCCGTCGTCAGGCTGGGAATCCTCGGTAAAGAAAAAAATCAGTTTAGTTCCTGAACTGTCTTTCTACTAGTAACCAATCACTGGTCTCTGGGTCATACTGCCCCCAGCCAATGACTGCCCTCTACCTAAGCCCCTCCTCTGGCAGCCATGTTCAGATTTAGTAGCACGTAAAGTGGCAGTAGGACCAAGAGAAGAGCTGCATAGGGGTTGGAGGGAGGGTTCGCATGTGAATCCATGCCAGATCCATGCTGGAGAACAACAGTTACAGGTAAGTTAATTGGTCCTTCTCCAGCATGGGGTCTGGCATGGATTCACATGAATACAATACATAGAAGTACACACATGCAACCACGGGAGGTGGCAAGGCTCAACATTAAGCATTTCAACCACTCAACATTAAGCATCTCTTACCTCCTCATCAGGCTAACCTTCAAGCGAACAGGTTGTGCAGCACTGCCTGGCTGACTATGGACTCCTCCCTGGAATCCCGGTCGACGCAGTAGAATCTTGTGAAAGTGTGCGTCGACCTCCATGTAGCAGCCCTGTAGATGTCCAGCAGGGGCACACCAGACAAGAACGCCGTGGTAGCAGCGATCGCTCTGGTTGAATGGGCTCTCGGACGGCCGGGCAACGGTCAGTTTGCCAACCGGTGACAGAGCATGATGCAGCCGGAGAGCCATCTGGAAATGGAAGCCTTCGAGAGGGTCTTCCCTGGGTTCACAGGTCCAAGTCGAACTTCAGCGCTCTAGCCACATCCAGCAAATGCAAAGTCCTCTCAGCCGGTGACGAAGGAGACGTGAAGAAAACAAGTAACACCAAGGGCTCGTTAAGATGGAAGTCCGACGGCACCTTGGTCATGAAGGAGGGGTGCGTCCTCAGCACTACCCTCTACTCATGGTCCGGTATGGAGGTTTACAGGAGAGGGCCTGGATCTCTCCCACTCTTCGTACGGTGATGATGGCCACAAGAAACGCAGTCTTCCACGACAGGAACTTCAACGGTGCCGAATGCAGCGGCTCGAATGGCGGCCCCATGAGCCTGGTCAGCACCATGTTGAGCTCCCACGCCGGGGCCGCAGCCTTCATCGGCGGGAACGATCGTAACAGTCCTTTCATGAACTCCTTCACCAGGCGATGAGACCAGAGAGATGACCGCCCTGGAGTTCCGGTGTAGCGGGAGATAGCCACCAGATGGATCTTGATGGAGGCATGTAGCAGCCCTGCCTTGGCCAGCGATAGCAAGTACGTCAGCACTTGAGGGGCCGTAGTCCGCAGAAGGTTAATCTTCTGTGCACGGCACCAGAGAACCTCTCCCATTTGTGTCCATAGCACTTGAGAGTTGAGGACGTCCTGGCCTTTGCAAGCAACTCCTTGCAGTCCGCCGGGATATCGTACCCTCCGAACTCCAGTGCCGCAGGAGCCAGGCCTGCAAGTTCAGCAACACCGGGTCATGATGGAGGATGGCGCCTCCTTCTCTGGAGAGAGAAGATCTGCGTCCGTCGATAGTTTGACTTGGGGGGAGTGAGGGGGGGACCTGACATATCCAGAAGGTCCAGGAACCAGGTATGCCTCGGCCACGCCGGTGCGACGAGGATCATCCTGCACCGGGACCGTCTGAGTTGACTGATGAGTTGCAGCAGCAACGGCGGGAACGCAGACAGGAATAGGCCATCCTAGGGGAATGAGAAGGCATCGCCCAGGCACCCCGGCTGGGGAAACCTGCTGGCGAACCTCCGGCACTTGGTGTTCATCGCGAATAGGCCAATCTGGGGATTGCCCCATCGTCGGAACAGGAGATCCACTTGATCCTGCCACAGCTCCCACTCGTGGCACGAGCGCATCTCCCTGCTGAGTGAGTCGGCAATGGTGTTCTTTATTCCTGCCAGATGGAAGGGTACCAGGAGCATTCCTTGGGCGACGGCTCCGTGCCACAGATCCTATGCTTCCTCGGATATGGCTGGAGATCTGGTGCCCCCCTGCTTCTGGATGTAGAACATCGTAGTGGAGTTGTCGGTGAAGACCCTTACCACCTTGCCCTTGAGGGATGGGAGGAACGACCCGAGGGCCCAGAACACGGCTCGGAGCTCCAGGACATTGATGTGTAGTGACCTCGCCTCTGGGAGCCAAAGGTCTCTTGCGTGGAGATCTCCGTTGTGCGCTCCCCATCCTTCCAGGGAGGTGTCCGTCGTCACCGTTTCCTGATGTGCCAGGGTCTGGAAGTCGATGCCCGCCGCCAGATGCGCACGGGTGCCCCACCACCAGATCGCTCGACGGAAAGTCTCAATGAGTAAGATCCTGTCTTCGAAACTGCCCGCCGCTTGCATCCAACGGACATTGAGGAACTCCTGCAGTGCAGCCTGCAAAGGCGCACGAGGTAGATGCACGAGGGCATCATGCCGAGTAGGGACTTGATGGACCTCACCCTGGCCACGTCCATGGTCAACAGCCGTACTTTGCCCAGGATGGCCTTCGTCCTTTCCTCCGACGGCGAAGCCAATCGCACCACTGTCGAGTCTGGCTCCCTGGAACAGGGCTACCTGCGATGGTACCAAGTGGGATTTCGCGAAGTTGATCGAGAATCCCAGATCCGCGAGCATTTGGACGGTCTTCGATGTGTGAACGACGGCGAGTTCTCTTGACTTTGCCCGGATGAGCAAATCGTCCAGGTAGGGGTAGACGTGGATCCCCCTTCAGGTGCAGCTGCACCGCCACCGGTGCCAGGCACTTGGTGAATACCCTGGGCGCCGACTTCAATCCGAAGGGAAGGGCCTTGAACTGGTAGTGCCACCTCTGGACCACAAATCGTAGGAATTTGCGATGTCCCTTTAGAATGGGGATGTGGAAGTAGGCACCCTCCAAGTCCAGCGACGATAGGAAGTCTCCTTCCTCCAGCCGTCCCAGCACGTGCTGGAGGGTGACCATCCGGAATTTCAGCGACTTGATGTACTTGTTTAGACGAAGGTCCAGGATGGGTCACCAACCGCCGGTCTTCTTCCGGACGAGGAAGTACCGCGAGTACACTTGGAGCCCCGGAGCCTTCATGGGACGAGTTCTATGGCTCGCTTTCTTAGTATCGCTCGTACCTCTAGAAGTAGTTGTGGGACGGGGTTTTCCTCCCTAGCCATGGGTGGTATACAGGGACACCTTCTCTGGAATTCCACAGTGTGCCCGCGGGCCAGGGCATCTAGCACCCAACGGTCGGTGGAGATGGATTCCCACACGCTGACGAATTTTGCCAGCCGGCCTCCCACCGGGGTGCTCGGGTGGGGGCTTGATGTCATGGCTGGTTCAGTCCCGTTTCGTCACAGCCTTGCTGCCTTAGCCTCCTTGGAGATGACGACGCGATCCTCCCGTCTTGCCGCATCCTCTGTAGGCTTCCTAAGACGAGGAGCAGGCCACTTGGCGGTACAAGGAACCGCCACCAAATCCTTTAGAGGCACCTTGCTTGCCTCTGGAATTCCGAAGGGTGTTCAACGATGGCTGTCCTAAGGCCCGAACAGTCTCAGTGTCCGCCTTGATGGCCTGCAGTGACTCATCCACTGTCTAGCCGAACAGGTTGTTCCCGAAGGGCATGTCCAGAACCCTTGTCTGCACATCCTGGTGGAAATCGGTGGCCTTCAGCCAACCGCGCCGGCGAATGCAAACGCTGTTGCCCATCTGGCAAAAGCCAGTGTCGGCGATGTCCGTGGCCACCGTAATGGCGTGGTCCGAAGCCACCTCACCTTCCTGTAGGATTTCCAGGGCCTCAGCCCTCTTGTCGTCGGAAGTCCAGGAGGGGAGTGATCTTGAACCACAGCTCCCCGTCGTAGCGTGCCACGATCGCGAGGGCGTTAGCCGCTTTAATAGTCGTCGCTGACAAGATGACCAGTCGTCCCATGGCATCCAGCTTCTTGCCCTCGCCGTCGGGTGGGGACGTTGAAGTTGAAGCAGTAGCCCCCGCCGATTTCTTCTTGGTCGCCAGAGACCACTGAATCCGGGGGCCGGCTGTGCTCTGAGGCACATGGGGGCGGAGTCCGGTACTTCTTCTCATACTGGTCTCTTAGGAGCCGTGGACGGGTTCTTCAGGTGCGCCAGCCCCTCGTCCCAGATGTCATCCAGTAACAGGACTGAGAGGACAGTCTTCCACTTGGCCTCCCGCCATTGGTAGAGGAAACCCTCCTTCTGTTCCTCAGGGCAGAGCTGGAAGAGTTCAGATGCCCTGGCGATCATGGCGTGGAAGGAGCCAATTTCGTCGGGAAGGGATGGGGTGAAGGCTGGAAAGGGAAGGAGGAGGATCTCTGTTAGGCGGGCTCCCCGACAGACCAGGCCCCGCTGGGTCATCGGTGGGGGGTAAGGGCATCCTTGTCCTCATCTCCGTACATAGGGTCTGGATAGCCATCAGGATAGCTCCTGTGTTGTCCTGTGGCATAGGCACCGGCTGCGACGGTTGGGGAGTAGGGTCCTCCGTCTCCTCCACGGCCTGCGGCTCCTCGTGGGCTCCACCGTTGCTTTCTACATCCGTCTCATCGTGATCCCTCCCGTAGGATCGGACTTCCTCGAACTCCTTGTCCAGGATCTTTGCGACGCCAGCCAGCTCATCTTCAGAGTTTGTGTCAGTTATGGCTACCGCGCCCCCTCCCCTCTTTCTCCACCCAGAGGTTCACAGGGGTCTTATCGATAGGCTGAAAAGAGGATTCCCTCCGGGGTGGCAGGGAAACTCTAGGCCCGGGTGTTGTCTCCACTGGAGTAGCCTCCACAGGCTTCGTCAGGGCCGCCACAACTCCTTTGATTGAGGCCTTAGCTGGGTGAATCGAGGCCTTCGCGACTAGGGCATGCCTGAGGCCTTCACCTTGGGGGGAGGGTCACTACCTCGCTCCCCTCGGCTGCCGGCTTACCCGGGTTCTCCGACTTCCTCTTCACCGAGCCAGAGCGTTGGCTCATGGTTGATGGCGTCAGTGACATCGCACACTGCCTGGCAGCCAAAGAGCCCAAACCATCGGCACTCCCAGTGCCCGCAGACTCGCAGTGCTTTGCCTTTTGTTGGGCCCCCGTCGCCAGAGTGCCCTCAAAGTTCTTAGAAGACCGCTCTGACTTCTCACCTGCTGCTGGGCTTTTCTCTTCCAGCCAGTTGGTGAGTCGGGTACGACGATCCCCCATTGTCCGCTCGGACATGTTCTTACAAAACGCACAGTCCTTCTCCACGTGCGATTTGTTGTTGTGAAGGCAGTAGAGGCACCGAGAGTGCTTATCTTCCTTGAATACATTCTGCAATCCACATCAAGGGCAGCTCCTGAACTCCAGGCGTCGCGTTTCCTTTGTCCTGGGCCATGTCCACACGGGGTAGGCCTCAAAGATCTTCCGGAATCCTCCAAGAAGCGAAAACTCAACGACAATTTGCCCTTATGAGGTGTAGAAAAAATTCCAAAACGGGCCCCCATTGATCGGAAGTAGAATTAGTGGAGCTTGAGGCTCGATTGAAAAAACGCAGTAAAAGCTCGAGAGCTATAGCACGAGCACTCCCAACACTTGAACGTGCAGTAAAAATCTCAAGATGGATGGCAGCGGAGGGGCTTAGGTAGAGGGCAGTCCTTGGCTGGGAGCAGCATGACCCAGAGACCAGTGATTGTTAGTAGTAGAAAGATTACCGAGGATTCCCAGCCTGACTGGGAATATTCATGAGCATTTGAATCCATGCCAGACCCCATGCTGGAGAAAGATACCAATGCTGGAGAAATAACAGTTACAGGTAAGTAACTAAGACTTCTCCAGCATTGGATCTTACATAGATTCAGATGCTTGAATAGAATACCAAGCAGTTAAAACATGCCCACATCATATATACATAGATTTGCAGAACAAACTTCTGCAAGCCTTTGCCATACAGCAACACAAAGGTTACATATCCAGGGAAAGGCAAGAGGAAGGCTGATCCTATCTTATGCAAAGAGGTGGCGGAGCACTGCCTGGCCAACTGCAGATTCTTTGTTATCATCTTGTCAGGCAGTAATGCTTGGCGAACATATGCAGAGTGCTCCAGGTAGCGGCTCTGCAAATGTCTTTCAAGGCTACCCCTGCATGAAAAGCCACTGAAGCCGCCCTCCATCTGGTGAGGGGGGTCACCTTCCGATTGATGACAGTGGGTGATACATTGAGAGACCCAACGTGCCAAAGTTTGCTTTGAAATAGGTTGACCTTTAATGCATCCAGAGAAAGCAATGAACATGGGGGAGCGAAACGCCTTAGTTCTCTGCAAGTAAAGCTTTAGGACCCTCGCCACATCTAAAGAATGAAAAGAACTTGCTACATCAGATGTGAGATTCTGGAAGAAAGTTGGTAGGACAATGCGTTCCATGAGAGTCATCTCGGACAAAACTTTGTGGAGGAATTTTGGATGGGTTCTCAGAATGACTCAGTCTTTGTGGAACAAGGTGAAAGGAGGGTTCTGATAAAGCCTGTAACTCACTGATCCTCCTGGCAGATGTGATCACCATCAAGAAATCTTTTTTCCAAGATAAGAATTTCATGTCACATCTATGAATAGGCTCGTAAGGTGGTTCCATTAGAGCCGTCAGTACCATGTTTAGGCTCGAGGACGGTACCGATGTTGGCGTAGGAGGCAAGTACTCAGCCATTTTAGGAAAATCTTAACAGCTGGTAGAGTGAGCAAAGACTTTATCTGGGTTGTATATGCCGATGGCCGATAGATTAACCTTAATAGACTATATAGAGAATCAGTACAGTAAGTAAGGTAGCACTTGCTCGACCGATGCTGAGAGAGGGTTCACTGAAGATGTTTTGCTCCACTTGGAGAAAAGTCAATTTCCGGGCATAGGTGATCCGGGTATAGGTGATCCAAGTAGACAGAGCCTTAGATGCCTTGATAATCTCCCAGCAATCTGCAGGGAGATCCAGATTCATTAGTTTTCACTGCTCAGGAACTTGGCCTTGAGAGATCAGCTCGCTGCGTCATGGTGGAGGACCTTGCGGTTCTGCTGCGTCAAAAGCTCCCGATGAGCTTTGAGGTGAATTGGGGGCCAATGGGAGAGGTGTTGTAGGGTTGAGTAGGGTGGAGTACCAGATCTGCTGGGCCCAATCTGGCACGATCAGGATCATAGAACAATTCTGTTCCTTCAGTCTGTGTAGCACTCTCGCTATGAGAGGGATGCTGGGGGGAAAGGCAAAGTTATTTCCCCCTCCAATCCACCGAAAACGCATCTCCTATTGACCGATGTTCTGGGTACCTGGAGGCAAATTTGTGGCATTTTTTGTTGGCTTTGGTGGTGAACAGGTCGATCTGCAGATGATCCCATTCAGAAAATATTTGTTTGACTTCTTTCTAGTCTAGTGCTCACGCGTGAGATGATCTGAACTCTCTGTATAGTTTGTCTGCTAGGACATTGTCCACTCCCAGAAGATGTTCCGCTTTGATTTGGACTGTGGTGCAATGCCCATAGCAGTGGAGCTTCTTGTGACAAGATCTGACTTGGTCACTCCTTGTTTGTGTAATGCATGGAGGTCGTATTGTCTGTCTGGATGGTCACCACCTGGCCGGCTAATACCGGGAGATAAGCTTTCAGCGCACTCCGTATTGCCCTGAGCTCTAAGACCTTGATGTGCAGTTGAGATTCCTGCACAGACCATATGCCCTTGGTTTGGAGGTCCTCAAAGAGCCCCCCAGCCCGACAGAGATGCATCTGTCCTGAGAAGGGTAGATGTTGATGCCTGAAAACGCATTCCCTTTAACAGGTTTGAGGTGTATTCCTTATGTAATGTCTGCGGTAGTTGGACAGTAGCCTCCCATGAGCGAGTGCTTGTTTCCAATTGGTGGTCCAGGGCTTCCTGGATCGGTTTCATGCAAAGTCTGCAATTTTGTATGAGGAATATACATGAGGACATCATGACCAGGAGAGATTTGAAAGAGCGTACCATGGTTGGCGCTCTGTTTAGGAACCATGCGGTCAAGTGGAGAATAATGGTTACTCTGTCCACTGAGGATCTTACCCTGGGGATGCATGCGTCGAGGTCTGCACCCAGGAAGATAACTGTCTTGCTGGTCACAGGGCAGGATTTCATTTCGTTGACTGAAAAACCTAACCCTTTTAAGAGGTTTATTGCTCTCAAAACTGCTAAGCGTGTGAGTTTGTATGAGCTTGCCCTTATCAACCATTCGTCCAAAGATGGGAAGACTTCTGTTCCCATCGTTCTGAGTTTACCGGTGCAAGGCACTTGATAAAAACTCTTGTTGTTAACTTTAGGCCGAACGGGAGAACACGGAATTGGAAGTGTAACTCCTCTATAGCGAACCTGAGGAACTGAGCAGGGTGAATGGGAAAGTAAGCGTCTTACAAATCTAGAGTGGCCAGGAAGTTGTGCGGGTTTCGCCAAGGTAAGACACTTAGCAGGGATATAATCTTGAATTTGATGCGCTTGATGAATTTGTTGAGCGTTCCTAGATCCAGTATAGGTCTCCACTGACCATTTTTCTTTTTGATCAGGAACAAACGGGAGTTGAAGCCTCTTCTCTTCTGTTGGTCTTGGACTGGTCCGATAGCTGCTTTTAGGAGCAGTTTTCAAATTTCAGACATAAAATGTCTTAAAAGATGTACCTTGCGAAGGGTGGGAGCTAAGGATGGGGATTGATCTAGAAATTCTATGGTGTGACCCTTGCGGATCACCTGCAACACCCACTTGTCCGATGTCATTGACTGCCAACGATGGAGAAATCGGCTTACTCTCCCCTCCCTCCCCCCGCACCAGTGTGTGATGTGGAGGGGAAAGACATGATCTGTCAATTTTGCTTGGCCTGGGTCTTGCCCTGGGTAGAGCCACGCCTTCCCCTCTGGGAGTACCTGCCAGAGGTTTGGTGGTATCGGTTGTCCTGGAAGGCGTTTGTCTGCGTTTTTTGGCCCTAAGAGGGACGATTGAAGCCTCCGAATTTGGATGATGAACCTCGAAAGGGACGAAAAGATCAGTCTTTGTCCTCGTCTTTAAGGGAACTCATGGCTCGAGCTGTGTCTGTCTTTATTCCTTTGAGGTGGTCATCGATCTTACCAAATAAGCCTTGCCCATCGAAGGGTATGTCCAATATTTGAGCTTGTACCTCTGGTCTGAAGTTTGTAGCTTTCATCCAGATGCGTCGCCTCAGAACAGTACTGTGAGCCATTTGCCTGAAACCTGATTCCGCCACGTCCACTGCTGCGTCAATGATCTGAAATAGCTTCCCCGTCTGCGATGATCATTCTGGCTTCTTCCTGGAGATCCGCTGGTAAATGCTTGGTTAGTTTAGACATACGCAACCATAGCTCGTGGTCAAAACGCACTGTCATGGCTAGTGCATTGACCGCTCTGATGGCGAGAGGCTGACAAGGATACCTTCCTGCCCATGGCCTCTAACATACGGCCTTCCTCGTCAGGAGGTGCTGATAAGGGAGATTAAGGATTGGCCAACTTTTTTCTGGCTGCTACCGTGATGACAGAATCTGGTTTAGTATGTTCCTTAGACAAAGTGGCACAGTGTCGGGAGCTTTGCATTTCTTTTCCGGTCTTGAAACCAGAGCGGGAGTAGATAAAGGCGTAGCCAATACCTTTGACCCAGATTCCCAGATGGTATCAAGAAGAGGCATAGTAGTGACTGTCCTGCGTTTGTCCCTGTGCTTAAAGCACTGACTTTCTCTTCAGATGCGACTCGTAACTTGAACAAGTCTGTAGCTTTACCGATAATGGTATGAAAGGATACCAAAACGTCTGGTGGTGAAGAATCTCCTGGAGAGTCTTTCTTTCTAGGTTTTTCAACTATGATATCAACCAAATCGCTATGAGTGTCAGGCTCATGAGTAATCTCCCCTTCGTCGGGGTAGGAAAAATCTTGGAAAGGATCTTCTTGCCAGTCTGAGGCCGATGCGGTTGAAGGCACAATTGTAGGGTCTAGAACAGGTGATCTTGGCCTAGGCGATGATCTTGAAGATGGGACCCTTGTCGGTGAAGCACTGAGCGTCCTGCTCCTGGATCGGTGAGGAGGCTCAGGTGAATGTGCCATTTTATGTGGCCTGCTCCTGGAAGGAGACTCTAGGTGTGCTATGCCTAGGCGAGATGCTCCTCTGTGGAGGCGTTACCTCTTTCAGTATGGATGACTTATTCTTTTCTGCTTGACGTCTGTTGAATTCTTCAATGATCCTTTGCATCGAGTCAATGAGCGCTGGATCGTAGGGATGACTGTATTCCTTGGGGGTGAGGCAAGGTTGCCCACCAACAAATTCTGTGTCTGAAAACTCCTGAAGAATGATGTCTGGGAGTTCTGTCATTTCACCTAAAGGAGAAAGTTGTGCTCCTATTGATTCATGAAGGAGGTACCGTTTTTTCATTGGTTGGTGTAACAGTGGCGTCTGCGGCGGCTGTTTTGGGCTTTGGTTTCTCTGTGGACAAAGGAACCGACTTAGTCAGACGGTGGCTTCGTGGACGATGACTTAGTCGGCGGTTGAGTGCATTTATCCGCCGATGGGATCTTCATAGACGAGATTCATGGACTAGTGATGGGACTCAGTCGACGAATGTTTCTTGAGGCCGATTTCAACGACTATTTGGTCGTCCATGACTAGGTTTGAAGTGTTGCGGTCGTGGACGATAAGGGTTTCGTTGACGGTTGGTCATCGATGGGTCTCTATCACTATGGCCACTCGAAGACTGCTTATCCGTTGACGATTGCCCCCCCCCTCCTAACCCCCTATTTTTTTGCAAACACCTTACCTTTGGAGGTTGTGTTTTCTTCAGGATGCAGTTTGTGATCCACAGAGCCCAAAAGGGGGTATTTTCCACCTTCCTCCTACTTTTGTGAGGGAGGGGATGGGGAGACACTCCTTTCCACTGAATTGGTCCTTTTCTTAGAAGTGTGTCTCTCAGATGATTTAGAAGAATGTACATTAGCTGTTTTGGCAGATTCTTTGTCAGAAGATAGACCTTTGGCTTCTAAATGGAGAAGAAGTCTTCTGTGTCTATACTTCAGGGTCTTGTTGGAGAAAGTCCTGCAAATGTCATTTATTTATTCATGATACATGCAGTAGATTCATTGCTCATGAGGATCCTTCATGTAGACTAGTTTCTTCATGCACCTCGTGCAGTCCCTGAACAGGGAAGGCTTTTTGGCAGTTGGAAGTTCAGCCATGTTATGAAGAGGATTTCACTCGACGAATATTAGGTGAAAAAGTGTTTTCTGAGCCCAGAAAGAGCTTGAACAGGAGATATATTTTTAGGTAAAACCAATATATCAAACAGGAGAAAGATTACAAAAAGCTCAGAGAGCTGGAGGATTTCCTCTGTCAGACTGCAGTGAAAAATATGAAGATGGCTGACTGCGGCAGTGCTTACACCCTGCCACCTCATTGGTTAGGGTCATAAAGGACCAAAGTGAGGTGCAGGGACTACACAAGTGAATGGCTCATAGTACATAATGGGCAACCTACAGTCATAATTTTATGTAAATGTATATATTTTGAAATTTTAATAATGTAAGTCACAGAGGATTCCCAGTCTGACAACTGGGAATATTCAAACATCTGAATCTATGAAAGATCCAATGCTGGAGAAACCGGTCCTCCACCCCCACTTTGTCTTCCTCCCTGGGCCCTGCAAAACAAGTTTCACTTGAGATCATGGGTGGGGCGCCCTGGAAGGCAACTTGTCCACACAATGCAATTATCCTGAGCCACTAAACTAGCCCCTCTTCTGGGAACCTGCTCCATTCCCCATTTCAACAAGTAACCCCCCCTTTGGCCCAAACTGCCCTGCACTGTATAGTTTGATCGCCCCATACCCTACAATTAACTGTCAATTCCCCTGCTCTGGGAATCACACAGACTACCTGAAAGTGTGTCCCCCACTCTGCATCCCATCTCCCCTGGAAATGACCCTGGCAACAGGATGCTCACCCCAACCAGTCTACATACAGGTAAACATGGATGCCCCTCTGCCATCAGTGAAGCTCTTGGTAAACACCCACAGAGCTGAACGAAAGCCAAAGGGTAGGGCCTTGAATGGATAGTGCACTCCTGCCACTACGAAGCATAGTTAGCGCAGGTTTGATCGGCGAATAGGGATGTGACAATCATCAAGAGGGACACGAAGACATCACCATATGGAACGTTTGCACCTTTATGAATTTGTTGAGCACCCTTAAGTATAATATCGGGGCTCCAATCACCAGACTTGTGAGGTGCCACTTTTCTCACCAGCAAGTAGCAGACGCCTGTAGCCAATTCATCCTGTGGCACATTCCCCATTTGCTAGTAGGGCCCAAACTCTTTGTAGGAGGGGACTCACCTTCACCAGTTTGTGGGTGGGTGGAGTGTCTGGTGGAAAGTGTATTAACTCCAGTGAGTGGCCCTGCTGGAGAAGGCATGGCAGCCATTCGTCGGATGCAATATTGTTCAATTCCTTGACGAATCATGAGTCATCCTCCTACTGGGGTGCTGAAGTGGGACGACTGTACCCTGGGCTTATGGTTGCTTGCTGTACTGGCCCCTGGATTGGGAGTACCCACAGCAGTGCCGAGAACCTCTGTAGGACTGGGACTTTCTTGGGCCCCCTGCCCACCACCCTCCCCCCAATTTATTTACGGTTATGTTGGTAGGGCACTTGTGGACAGTGTAGATGGCTTTGGAGTGGACGATCTGAAGGAAGACTTAGGCATCAACAAGGACTTACTTGGCACCAACTTCTAGGCCAACAGACAGGGTAGATTTGACCATCCACAAAGAAAAGTGGCTAGAGGCCATAGCTGCACTTTTCTTTGAAACCCCCCGAGCACCGACTAGTCCTTGTGCGAGGACCTCCACTGTCATCAGAAGCTTCTTCCTGCTGCAGGCGTTGATTTCATGTGACCTACCCCTCTTATTGTAGGTGGTTTTGATGGCCCATCCTGCCCTGCCATAGAGGGGCATGGCTCTGTATGGACACAGTCAGTCCCCTCCGGCATCCTCCAGCGACACACCAGTGACTATCACAGCATTTTGTTGAAGGACTGGCAGAACTTGCAGTCCTGTATTACGTGATGCGGCTGAAAACAGACAGTTGTCGTGAAGGTCTTCAATGTAGACATTCTTCAGCCCACAGCGGGGACGGGTAGGAAAGATTTCATATCTCCCACCCCAAAACCAGTGGAGCACAGCCGTCAGCTACACACCCCTGGGCTTTTGCTCACCTGTTATGGAGAAACTGACACTTTCTTCAGACTGTCAGTACTGGGAAACTAGTCTTCAACATGTTGCCATTTCTTAGTAACTTTTTAACAGTGCACCATATATCTTCAAGTAACGCGCGCTGGGGCCCTTTTTGTTTTATGGTCCCTAGACACAAGGATTTTTTGGTGAGTGTACGAGCGTGCCTGGGACGAACTGGTGGCAGCAGTAAAGGTTTTACTTCTTTTTACTGAATCACATCACGTTTAGTTCAAGACTGGCCAGGTCCGAAAATGGGAGAGCCACAGAGTATTTTGTTCTGTCACATGGCCATTTTCTTTGTCCTTTGCTTTCAGCCAGGGTGTGTAACCCAGGTTTTCCTTATTTGGACATGTAGCCTCCCGCAAAAACAGATCTCTGTTGCTGGCTTCAGCCTGTCGCGTGTGCGCCCAGGAAGCGGGTCTGTGTTCCCAATCCACACTACTGGTGACAGGATGTCTGGAGTGCCTGAATGACTGGGACTACCATGGACCATGACTGGTCTAAGACAGGGATGCCTGCATGAGAGCAGATCTTCGATTTTGGCGCAAAGTGAATCTTGGATAAGAGAAGGGGGGCTCTGCATCCATTTCAGGTCAATCACCAGAGTTTACTCCAAACTACAGAAGAAGCCAGTATCCTGCAACAGAGAACAGATATTGTGGACCCACCAGAGATGCTTGGAAGTTTTGGCACCTTTCACCCTCTGCTGTCCGATAAGACCCCATCAATCTAGAAGGCCTGCCAAGGAGCTTTGTCCCTCTGGAGTAGTGGGAACTACTCTCGTGCCCCCGGCCCACCCACCAAATAAGCAACTTGGAAGTGTTCCTGGGCCACCCAGTGAACTGTCCAGCTCTACCTCAGGGTATCCTGCAGAACCACTGCCGTCTCAAGTTGAAACCAGAGACTTGGGACATCCCTTGCTTGTGGTCCTGTGCCCGCGCCTGCCAAATTTCCCAGGGCTAGCTGTTCTAGGTCCCGAATTAGGAGATTGCGTAACTGCATCCATCTGCGATTCCCGCGTCACTACCTGTTGGTGACCATTCGCTTTAGGTGTTTGCTGACTTCTGATCCCGGAAGCCTGCTGCACTGGAATTTTCTTTCCATCTCCTTCACAAGCAGAGAAAAAGAAAAGGCAACTGTCCCATCACAGTCAATCGTTCTACTCCGCAGCCGCTGAGAGCCAGAGCGCCCCAAAACTGCAGGACTTTAGTCTACTAGCATCCTTAACTAAACTGGCAAAGTTTGGTCCGGACTGTGCCGAGGGTCGTTGAGTACTTGCATCACTTACCAGTGGCACCCTGTCACAATCTCTTAAGCATGAATACCCTTAAAAAGATTTTAGCTCTTGGCTGGGGTGGCCTGCGCTCCCTAGCTATTCTAACCTTTTGAAAACTGCTCTGCCACCAAGGGCAGATCCTATGCGAATAGTGGGAACCAATTCTTAATCGCCTCAAGGTCCTGCCTGACTTGCTACAGCTCTCCCAAGACCACCTGCTTTTTGTTCCAACTGCGCAACCGTGAACTTTTACACAAATGTACTGTTGAGCACAAGGCTGCCCACTTATTAGGGCTGGACTCAGTTAAGGAATGACTCAGAATAAAGTCTAATGCTCCTAGAATATTAAACTCACCCATCTCTTTATAGGATGTGGCTGTTCCACTCATCTGTCGCATTAGGAAACATAGGTTGTATAGTATTTTGTGTGGTACTGTTTATAGAACTAAAGTTTACTTGCATCTATTGGTCCAGCCAACAATATCTGTATATATCTTTTTCATATACACTTGTCTAAGTCATTTGTTGCTGTGTGCGCTCATTCCTTGCTTCCGATCCCTCATCCCTCCCGAGACTAGTCTTGACCGCCTGGCCAAACTACCTAGATTGGTCTGGCTTGTCCAGAAGATTCGTTCCCCCGTTTCACTAAACCGAGGGGGGGTCTCGCCCACCAGGTCAGAGTTTAGAAAAACATTTCAACCGCCTTTTTCTCATCGACTGTGCCATGAGGTAAGCCCAAACTGCGCAGACGATGAGCGCCAACGATTACTGGGAACGGTCTACTGATTCTGCAGCATTGTTGTCGGTTCTCGACGAGTCATCGAAAAAGTTAATCGAAATTGTAATTAAAGCCAATGTTAATGAAGACTAAGTGGAGAAGACAATGCATTACTTACCGTAAAAGCATTTCTGATGGTTGTATCTGCTTAGATTCACATGCTGTGCATAGGTCCGACACCCAGTGGTCACTGCGGAGTATTGCATTTTGTTTTTCGTAGTCGAAAAAGGGGACGTCGACAAGGCGTGTCTGTAACACTATCCCTATAGTGATGTGCGTTGTACCCACAATCCCTCACGCGTCGAGGTCCCTCTGTTTGTATTTTTCTGCCCTGAGGGAGCCTTCTAGGCGTGAGTGAGTACAGAAAAGAGAAATATAGAAAAGGATGTCTATGTTCCTTCCATCCGAGCGGGGAGGAAGGGTGGGTGCATGTGAATCTAAGCAGATACAACCATCAGAAATGCTTTTACGGTAAGTAATGCATGGTCTTCTGATGTTTGTTAATCTGCTTAGAATCACATTCTGTGCATAGACTAGCGAGCAGTACCCGGAGTTGGCGGTGGGTTATGAGAAGGAACAGTAGAGAAAAGATGTCTTAATACTGCCTGTCCCACCTGGGAGTCAGATCTAGAGTGTGCATCTAGACAGTAGTGTTTTGTAAAGGTGTGCACAGAACTCCAGGTAGCCGCTTTGCAGATGGACTCAAGGGGAACATTTGCAATGAACGCTATGGAAGCCCAAGTGCCTCAAGTGGAATGTGCTCTTGGCTTGAATGGTAGTTCTCTCTTAGCAAGAGTGTAACAGAGAGTGATGCATTGAACAATCCATCTAGATATAGTGGACTTTGAAACTGCATCTACTTCTCTTCCTGCTGCCACAGAGACAAAGAACTGATTAGTCTTTCTCAGTGGTCTGGTTCTTTCCATGTAGAACATGACAGCTCTGCGTACATCTAGTGTATGCAGACTTTTTTCTCCCAAGCTGGAAGGGTTTTGAGAGAACGTTGGTAGTTCTATTGACTGGTTTACATGAAATTTCGAGATGAATTTTGGTGCAAACCTTGGGTGTGTGCGTAGAACCACCTTATTCTTGTGAACTGTTACGAAGGGGTCTAGTACAGAAAGAGCCTTTAGTTCACTTACTCTCCTAATGGAGGAGATAGCTATTAGGAAAGCAGTCTTAAGAGTCAGGTCTTTAAGGAGGGCCCATGAGTCTAGAAAGTACCACATTTAAGTCCCATCCGGGAGCTGGGTTAGCTATCGGAGGGTGTATTCTCTTTACCCCCTCCATGAAGGCCTTGATAACTGGTATCTTCCACCACGACACTTTAAGTTGGGAAGTGGTGTATGCAGAAAGTGCCGCTAGGTGGAGTTTAATGGAATTGAACACTAGACCTGAATCCAGTAAATGGGTCAAGTACAGAACAATGTTAGAGGGAGAGCAGTCAACCGGGTTGATGCTCTTTCCTCTACACCAGATGACAAATCTTTTCCACTTGCTAGAATAGCAGTGGCGAGTATTAGGTTTTCTGGCTTCCCTGAGGATGTCCATACATCTCTGCGGGAGTTGTAAATGTCCAAATTCTATGATCTCAGGAGCCAGGCTGCTAAGTTCATGGTCTGAGGGCATGGATGCAGTGTCCTGCCCTTGTCCTGTGACAGCATGTTGTACGGGCAGGGAAGTTTCACTGGGGGAGATAGGGACATCTCCATCAAGTGAGCGAACCATGGCTGCCGGGCCCACATTGGGGCCACTAGTATCATGGTAACCTGCTCCTGGTGCATCTTGTGCACCACTTTGTTGAGAAGGGGAGTCGGGGGGGAAGGCGTAAACAAATTTCCCTGACCATTGAATCGACAGACCGTTCCCCTTGGACTGGTTCTGGGGGTACCTGGAGGCGTAACTTTGGCATTGTGAGTTCTCCAGAGTCGCGAACAGGTCCATTTCCGGGAATCCCCATTGCGTGAAGACGTCTAAGACGATGTCTTCGTGCAATTGCCATTCGTACTCTTTCGGCAGGGGGAAGTCTCTGCTGAGTTTGTCTGCTAGCAGATTGAGTTCCCTTGGTACATGTTGTGATAGTAGGAACAGGTTGTGTTTGAGAGCCCACTTCCATATATTCTGGGACAGCTTGGACAGTCCTGGAGAGTGAGTGCCCCCTTGCTTGTTGAGGTAGTACATGGCTGTGGTGCTGTCTGTGAGGACCATCACTGTCTTTCCTTGTAGGTGTTCCTGAAAGGCTTTCAGTGTTTTGAACACCGCTAGTAGTTCCAGCAGGTTTATATGCTTGGATGCTAAGCTCGGAGTCCACGCTCCGTGAGCAGTCTGATGTGATAGGTGAGCCCCCCATCCTGTAAAAGATGCGTCTGTGGTTAGAGTGGCTTCCACTGCGGGTGTGGCAAAAGTTTTCCCTAATAACAGGTTTTCTTTAGTCCACCACCGTAGCGAGAGAACCAAGGCCTGCGAGACCACCACTAGATCGTCCCATTGTCCGCTGGCCTGACACCACTGGCTGTAGAGCCACTCTTGCATTGGGCGCAGGCGCGCGTGAGGTACCAAATAAATACATGACGCCATCATCCCTAGCAAGCGCATTGCTTTGCGTACCGTCACCTCTCGACCTGCCACATAATGGGGGATCTGAAACAGCATGTTTTGGACCCTCTCATTGGAGGGGAAGACGAGGCCGTCCTTTGTTCGAATTAGAGCCCCTAGGAATTGTTTGATTTGGCTGGGGTCTAAGCTGGACTTCTTTTCGATGGAGAAGCCCAGTTGGGACAAAAGGTCTACGGTCTTTTGGGTATTGGAGAGGCTTGTTTCGTAAGAATCCCGTTATGAGCCAGTCGTCGAGTTAAGGGTATACCGGGATGGATAACCTGCGCAGGTGGGCCGCTGCCACTGCCAGTACTTTCGTGAATACCCTTGGTGCAGATGCTGTCCCGAAGGGTAGTACTCTGAACTGGTAGTGTTTGTTCTCTATCTTGAACCTGAGGTATTTTCTGTGCGCTGGCAACATTAAAATATGAAAGTATGCATCTTTCATGTCTAGTGTTGTCATGTAATCCCCTTGTGATAACAGTGGGATTACTTCCTGCAAGGTCACCATACAAAACTTTTGGGGTTTGACAAACTTGTTCGCTGGGAACAGATCTAATACAGGGTGCATGGTTAAGTCCTTTTTGGGTACAAGGA
This sequence comes from Ambystoma mexicanum, assembly GCF_040938575.1. Lineage (NCBI taxonomy): Eukaryota > Metazoa > Chordata > Amphibia > Caudata > Ambystomatidae > Ambystoma > Ambystoma mexicanum. The sequence continues at coordinate 612,021,154 of NC_090925.1, read as the reverse complement.
AGTACACTGAATAAATACCTTCTGTTACCTGAGATAGGGGGACAGCCTCTATAGCTTCTTTTTTCAGTAGCTCTTCTACTTCTTGAAGAATGGTGAGGTGTTCCGGTGTCATGCGTCGGTTCCGTGAGGTCGTGATTCTCTTCCCAAGTGCATAGAGCTTCTTGCCCTCTTTGTCAGGTGGTGCCTCACTAGTGGATAGTGGTACCCCCGCTCTTTTTCTTGTATTAGTAACTACGAGGGAGTCCGGAATAGAATGTCCTCTGATGTACAAAGGGTCAGAGGACGAAGGGCTGAAGAGCTTTTCTATCCGAGGGTTGACCCCTCTGACTAAGGCAGGATTGGAAAGGGAAGGAGTTATTCTTCTCTTTATAGAAGCCAGGAGCGGAATAGACTGACTAACAGGGGCTTTTTCTTTAATAACTTTCTCTACAAAGTCTATGTCAGGAAGAGTCTCCCCTGTGTCTATTTCAAAATGCGCTGCTGCCTTGCGCAATAGTGCATTAAGTGAAGGTTGGTCATCTATGGGAGAGGTGTTTCCAATAGGTGAATCCTTGGGAGGAGAAGGGTGAAAGACATCAGGGTCTGAGTGCACTGATGGGGATTGCCAAGGCTGCACTGATGGGGATTGCCAGGGCTGCGAGGTAGCTGTATCTTCTTCAAAAGCTCCTGCACTAGTGTAAGGATCTTCTTCAAACCCCTCTTCCTCATGTTCTTCCTCTCCACCCAAACACTCATCTTCCTGGAGGTATTGCTCCTCTTCAGTGAGGTCATACTTCTGTAGAAGGGGGAAACAGCCTAGGAATCTTGACCCTAGGGTCATCCTGGGGCCATTCTCTTGGTCTTTTGGGTGTGGGTGGGTTTTGGCTTCCCAAAAACCTTTCCATTTTCTCCATACAAGAATGGAGTCTTTCAAGGGTCTTATGGGGGACCCCTGAATAGTCTAAAGGGGGGAAATCAGTGTTTTCACCTTCAAAACACTTAGAACGCTCCCACAACGAAGAGAGGTTTCCGTCGCCCTCTGAAAAGCCCTCCGGTAGTTCAGAAGTGCCCTTAGATGAAGGGGGCAGTTCCTGGCTACTCTTGTGCTTTTTCGGCGTTTCCATAGCTTTTTGTGCGGTATTCGCCGTTTGTTTCGTCGTCCGCTTACGTTTGTCTTCGGAAACAATTCTCGCCAGGCTCTCGACAACGAGTTTGTCAGTAGAGGGCTCTGGTGTCGACGTTGCCTGCGTTACGCGTTGTTCCTCGACGGACGCTCTATGGAGCGTTACGTCGGATGATTTTGAGGTAGCGCCCGTGTTTGATGAAAGCCCAATCGCTGGTCGCGGCTGCGTTTGCGGGTGGGGCTTGAGACCCTTACGGTCTGAGGTAGAAGCCGGAGTGCCTGCGTCCCCTTCGGCGCTGATGGATCCTTCGTCTTTGACGAAGAAGAGCCGTGGGTTGTGTGCTTAGGCCTATGGGGTCTATGTGCGTCCTTGTCGCCGGGGTGTTCATCCCCATAAGCAGGGCGTGAGCCGAGCCAGTCGGGGCCGGGGACGGACGTAGAGGAGCGCGAGCGCTCCTTTTGGGGGTTAATGACTTCCGTAACGGACGTCGAGTTATCACCCTCCTCGTTACTTTCTGTAACAGCGGCGGCGGGTGAGGAAACTGTTCGACGTAGCGTAGTCCGCCCACCTCTTAACTTTGCGTTCTTTAAGAGTTCTTTGTTTCAAGAGCTTACAGGCCGCGCAGCTGTCCTCCTTATGATCGAGGGGCAAGCAACGATTACAGAGCTTGTGTTTGTCCTTCCAAGTGTATTTGCCCCTACAGCGTGGGCAAAACTTAAAAGGTGTCCTCTCCATAGCTGAGGCAATAATAACTGGTGATAACAACCCCAAGGGAAAGATAGGGGAGAAAGAAAGACATTCTCAAAGAGAAGATAAAAGTTCGAACCCCCCACTCTCCCTACTGTATGTTGGCCGGCGAGGCCAGGCCACGTGTTCGGCAGCGCTGAAGGATCTCCTCCGTCTCTTCCCCTCCGTTGAAAACTTGCTCGGCGGAGAAACAGCTTCACAGCTAACGTCGAGGGGAGGGATCTTTAACTATATAATAAGTATAATTAAGGACCGAGGTCCGTAGTGAGTATTTGCAATGTCTCTCTAGGAGCTCCGCGTAAGGCGACCAGAAGCTGGGCGGAAAAAAACAATCTGAGGGAACTCGACACGTGAGCGATTGTGGGTACAACGCACGTCACTATAGGGATAGTGTTACAGACACGCCTTGTCGACGTCCCCTTTTTCGACTACGAAAAACAAAATGCAATACTCGTGACCACTGGATGTCGGACCTATGCACAGCATGTGATTCTAAGCAGATTAACGAACATCAGAAAGAAGTTTACTCCGCCCAAGAGGAACGTGCGGTTAAAAAACCTGAAGATGGCCGACAGGTGAGGAGGTAAGAGATGTTCCTATTGGCTGTGGGCAGTATGAGCCAAAATGTCTGTACTAGAGGACAAAAGTGACTGAAAGTTTCTATTTTAAACTGCTCCATATTATCAAGGATGCCCAACCTGACTGAATATTCACAGCATGTGAATCTATTAACGATACAATGCTGGAGAAGGAGTGTTAGGATGGACAGGTATTTTCTGGGGCTGTCCGGTCTGTTCCTTACACTGAGAATCTGCGTATCAAGGTAGGTCATTTTATCTGCTCCCTTGTCATACTGTAAGAATACCCTGGCAAACCTTTTGGGAAAAGGACCTCCTGAGCAAGCTTAATAGTAGATTACTGGTATGAAAGACAGCATAGTATGCTCAACTCCAGGAATGTATCCGGTGAGAGAAGCAGCGCTTTCCTCTGCGCATTACAGCAACACCACATTCAGCATTGTTTCTTTATGGGTTGGGGGGGTGATCGTAATGAATTGGGTCCTGGGAATTAAAGATCAAACATGGCATATGCCTCTTGAATTTTTGCTTTGGCCTGCTGAGTTATGAGATAGCACCTGGGACTATTGCTACCATTCTGTTGGAAGCAGCCGTTGTCAAGTAGGACACAGTGGTTCTTTCAGGCACCGATGAGGAAGGAGGCGACTAATGCAGTGTTGTTTATCGATCCAACCTCATCACTAAGAGACGTGTCAAGGAAGCAGAAGTCACAGGAGAGATGGTGATTGGGTGCATTTCCAGGTAATGATATAGGATTGTATTTGTATCGCGCTCATACACAAGTGTTTCAGAGCACAAGACAATGGAGTGGAACAAGGGAGGATAAAACGATCTTACTAGGCCTAGTGACATTGAGAATGCGAGGGAGAAGTGAAAAGTGCTGAGCAAGGAATAAAAACAAACAGTGCAGCCAGCAAGGTGGCAAGTGCAAGGTTTAAAGCGCAGGCAAGGGGTGACTGGTCAGTGCAAGTAAGGGGACTGTAGGGTTACAGATACAGACCCAAGTGCAGGGGTTGCCAGGATGCAGTGCGGGTGTGGGCAGGGACTTGGTCCAGAAATTAGAGGGTAGCCAGGTGAACTGTGCAAAAGCAAACAGCAAAGAAGTGGAAGAGCAAAGGCAGACACAAAGAGGAAGGTCTTGAGGTGCTTCCAGAACCAGAGATGGTTCTTAAGTTCCAGAGGGAGGCCCCAGCCGAGAAAGTTCAACCCCAACTCATTGCTTGCTTGGAGAAACGACGGCCCCCACGAGTGAGTCGGAGGAGCGAAGACCTAGAGTGGGAAGGTATTTATGGAGGGAGAGTTGAAGGTATTTTGGACAGGTCACAAAGCCTTGTGGACAATGCAAAGGGTATTTAATTTAATCCTTGCAGTCACTGGGAGCCAATGGAGATTTCAGGGCTGGAGAGATACAATCCCAGGGCTTGAGACCAAAGACAAGTCTCGCAGTCCTGTTCTGGATGAGTTGCAGAGGGCCATGGGTAGAAGCAGGCAGATTTAGAAAGAGGCTGTTGCAGTAGTCCAGCCTAAAGAGAACCAGAGCTCTAGAGACAGTGAGCTTCCGGGGGGAAGGAGAGGAAAGAAAGAATACCTCTGAGGTGCAGTTGGTAGATAAGAGCAAAGGGAAGTACCACAGACCATGCTAGTCACAAGGAAAACAATGGCATATTGTAAGTAAGGCATTATATAAAATACAACCATCTGGCTCCCCATGCAATACAGCAATCTACCCTGCGAAGAAAGCAAAAGGTACTCAGTTGGAGGATGTCCAGGATTTGCACCCACTCACCAACATTGTTGAAGACGATTTTCCAGTGGTACCAAATCCTGCCAACTTTCTCCGTAACATCCCTACTGGGGGGGCCATTTTACAGCAACCGATTTAAAAATATGACCTTTTCTCAGCCACTTGCACCCAGAGTCCCAGTACCTCACAGTGTTAAATTATCATGGGCACATATTTGAGCGCACAAGGTTACCCCCAGGGGTTACTGTGAATCAGATTCTTTTTAACAGGGCCCTTCTAATGGAATTGGGAAAAGTGTTCAGTACGTCAACGACTTCTTAGTCTGTAGTGTGCCAGAAAAGCAGTATTGAGGAGACAAGCTCCTCACCCTGCTCGCGGAGAATGGGTACAACGTGGACAAAGATACATTACAGTATTGCCAGAGAGTAACAATTTGGGACAGGTAAGATCTACAGGGAGACAGGTGGTGCATGAGAGCCACCGCAGTCCAGAATACACCTCAGCAGGTTTCAGTAAAACAGATTTATAACACCTGTACCCAAGTGTTTCTAGGTGCGAAAAGACGTGGAGGGGGAACATAAGGAGGACAAAACAATCTTTCAAGGTCTTGTGGGATTCAGATCACGCAAGTGCAGGGAAGAGGGGAGTGGGGGGGAGTGCAGTTAAGTGCTGCTAGAGGGTGGCTCAAGAGTGCAGAGACAGGACTGTAGGGTTGCAGATAGACCCTTAAATTCAGGGGGAGCCCAGAGGCAGTGCAAGGGCAAATGGACATGCAGCCATCTGCCGATTTGGTAGCACGTAAAGTGGCAGTATGACCAAGAAGAGCCGCAGAGGGGTAGGAGGGAGGGTTCACATGTGAATCCATGCCAGACCCATGCTGGAGAACAATTCTTACAGGTAAGTAACTTGTTACTTCTCCAGCATGGGATCTGGCATGGATTCACATGCTCATGAATAAAGAATACATGGCAGTACAACATTACACAACCACAGGAGGTTGCAAAGCTCAACAGAAGCAATTACTCAACCTCCGGAACAGGCTCACCTTCAAGCGAACATGTTGCGTGGCACAGCTTAACCAACCCTGGACGCCTCCCAGGAATACCTGTCAATGCAGTAGAATCTCATGAAGGTGTGCGTAGACTTCCATGTAGCAGCCCTGCAGATGTCCAGCAGGGGCACACCAGATAGGAACCCCGTGGTAAAAGCGATCGCTCTGGTCAAATGGGCTCTCGGGCAACGGTCGGTTTGCCAACCATGGACAGTGCATGATGCAGCCGGAGAGCCATCTGGAAATGGAAGCCTTCGAGAGAGCCTTCCCTCGGTTCACAGGTCCAAAGTTCAAACCGTGATGTCTTCCGGAAAATCTTTGTGCGGTCCACGTAGAACTTCAGCGCTCTTGCCACATCCAGCGAGTGCAAAGTCCTCTCGGCCGGCGACTCGGGAAGAAAACTGGTAACACCAAGGGCTCGTTAAGATGGAAGTCCGACGGCACCTTGGGCATGAAGGAGGGGTGCGTCAGCACCACCCTCGTCTTGTGAAAAGTCAAGTATGGAGGCTTGCATGATAGGGCCTGGATCTCCCACTCGTCGTGCAGAGGTGATGGCCACAAAAAATGCTGTTTTCCACGACAGGAACTTCAACGGTGCCGAATACAGAGGCTCGAAAGGCGCCCCCATGAGCCTTCACTGGCGAGAATGAACGGAACAGCCCCTTCATAAACTCCTTCACCAGGCGATCAGACCACAGAGATGATCGTCCCGTAGTTCTGCTAGATGTATTTTGATGGAGGCGTGAGCCAGCCCCGCCTTGGCCAGCGACATCAGGTACAGCATCACTTGAGGGGCCGTAATACGCAGAGGGTTAATCTTCTGTGCACGGCACCAGACAGAGAACCTCATCCATTGGTGTCCATAGCACTTGAGAGTTGATGGCATCCTGGCCTTAGCAAGCACCTGTGCAGTCACCCGGGATATCGTACCCTCCAAACTCTATTGCCGAAGGAGCCAGGCCTGCAAGTTCAGCAACACCGGGTCATGGAGGATGGCACCTCCTTCTCTTGGAGAGAAGATCTGCGTCCGTCGATAGTTTGACTGGGGAGGGGTGGGGGAACGGGGGGTGCAGGGGGACGCTGACAAGTCCAGAAGGTCCAGGCAGGAATCAGATCTGTCTCGGCCACAAGTCGCAGCAGCAACAGCAACGTGGCGAACGTATACAGGAACAGGCCGTCCCAGGGAAACAAAGCATCGCCCATGCTCCTCGGCTGGGGAAACCTGCTGGCGAACCTCTGGCACTGAGTTCGCCGCCGTCGTGAACAGGTCGATCTGGGGTTTGCCCCATCGTTGGAAGAGTCGATCTGCTTGATCCTGACGCAGCTCCCACTCATGGCACGAGCGCAGCTCCCTGCTGAGTGAGTCGGCAATGGTGTTCTTTATTCCTGCCAGATGGAAGGGCAGCAGAAACATCACCTGGGCGACGTCCCAGTGCCACAGATCCTGGGCCCCCTTCGATAGGGCTGGGGATCTGGTGCCTCCCTGCTTCTGGATGTAGAACATCGTGGTGGTATTGTCGGTGAAGACCCTCACCACTTTGCCCTTGAGGGACGGAAGGAACGACCCGAGGGCCCAGAACAAGGCTCAGAGCTCCAGGATGTTGATGTGGAGTGACCTCTCCTCCGGGAGCCAAAGGCCTCTTGCGTGGAGATCTCCGGTGCACACACCCCATCCCTCTAGCGAGGTGTCAGTTGTCACAGTCTCCTGATGTGCCGGGGTCTGAAAGTCCTTGCCCGCCGCAAGATGCGCGCGGGTACCCCACCATCAAATCGCTTGGCGGAAAGCCTCGTTGAGCGGGATCCTGTCTTCGAAGCTGCCCGTCGCTTGTATCCAACGGGCGTCGATTGTAGAGAGCGCATCCTTAGCCTGCACAGGGGCACCAGGTAGATGCATGAGGACATCATTCAGAGCAGGGACTTGATGGATCTCACCCTGGCCACGTCTGGCCAGCAGGCACAGCACCTTGCCCAAGATGGCCTTCTTCCTCTCCTACGACGGAGAAGCCAATTGCGACACCATCGAGCTTGGCTTCCAGAAACAGTGTAACCTGCGACAGAACCAGGCGGGATTGAGTAGTTGAGAAACCCAGATCCGTGAGCAGTTGGACAGTCTTCGCTGTGTGTTCGACAGCGAGTTCTATTGTCCTTGCACGGATGAGCTAATCGTCCAGGTAGGGGTAAACGTGGATGCCCCACAGGCACAGCCGCACCGCCACTGGTGCTAGGCACTTGTTAAATACCCTGGGCGCCAACTTCAATCTGAAAGGCAGGGCCTTGAATTGGTAGTGCCGCCCTTGGACTGTGAATCTGAGAAACTTGGGTGTCCTTTTAGAATGGGGATGTGGAAGTAAGCATCCTCCAAGACCAGCGACGATGGGAAGTCGCCTTCCTCCAGCTGTCCCAGCATGTGCGGGAGGGTGACCATCCTCAACTTTTGGGCCTTGATGCATTTGTTCAACCGACGCAGGTCCAGGATGGGACGCCAACCGCCTGTCTTCTTTCTGACGAGGAAGTACCTCGAGTATACTCGGAGCCTCTTCGGGACGAGCTCGATGGCACTCTTGAGCATCGCCCTTACTTCTAACAGCAGCGGAGGGACGTGATTTTCCTTCCTGGCCACGGGAGGAATGCGGGGGCACTTTAGAAATTCAAGAGTGTGCACGTGGGCCAGGGCATCCAGCACCCAACGGTCGGTGGAAATGGACTCCCACACGCTGAGAACTTCGCCAGCCGGCCTCCCACCGGGGTGCTCAGGTGGGAGCCCAACGCTATGGCCAGTTCAGTCCTGCTTGGCGGCGGCATTGCTGCCTTGGCGACGACAAGATCCTCCTGACTTGCCGCGTCTTCTATAGGCCTCATGCGAAACTCTGGTTTGCACGTCATGGCGGAAATCTGTTGCATTGAGCCATCCCCACCGTCGAAGGCAAACCCTGTTGCCCAACTGGTGGAACCCGGTGTCAGCGATGTCCGTGGCCACCGTTATGGTGTGGTCCCACGCCACCTCACCTTCCTGCAGGATCGCCAGGGCCTCCGCCCTCTTGTCATCCGGTAGGAAGTCCAGCAGGGGAGCGATCTTGTACCACAGCTCCCTGTCGTAGTGGGCCACAATGGCTAGGGCGTTGGCCGCCTTAATTGTCGCTGCAAAGGAGATAACTCGTCCCATGGCGTCCAGTTTTTTCCCCTCGCCGTCAGGTGGGGAGGTTGAAGTTGAAGCCGTCGCCCCTGCTGCTTTCTTCTTGGCCGCCGCTGAGACGACTGAATCTGGGGTCGGCTGTGCCCGAAGGCACAAAGGGGCAGAATCAGGGACCCAGTACTACTTCTCGTACCGATCCCTCTTGGCAGGCGTCGTGGACGGGTTCTTCGGTAGAGCAAGTCCCTCGTCCCAGATATCGTCAATCAACGGCACTGCAAGGACCGTCTTCCTCTTGGCCTCGCGCCGCTGATGGAGGAAGCCTTCCTTCTGTTCTTCGGGGCAGAGCTGGAAAAGCTCAGATGCCCTGGCAATCATGGCGTGGAAGGAGCCAATTTCGTCGGGTGGGGAGGCCCGAGAGAGTGGTGATGGAAGGCCCAGCCTGTCATCACCACTGTCATCCGCCCCCATCGTGGCCGTATCTGTTCCTGTGTCATTCCTAGGATCAGGGGAAGGAAATGAAGGCTGAGCGGGCCGCAAGGGCTCGAACGGCAGGGGGGGGGAGGGGGGAATTGAACTCTCCTCTGCTTGTTTGGAGGGCTGTCCGTTTGAGTTAGAGGCAACCTCGTCCTCATCTCCGTGCATAAGGTTTGGATTGCCATCAAAATGGCCACGAGTTGTCCTGAGGCTCGGGCACTGGCTGTGACGGGCGCAATGGTTGCTCCTCCACGGGAGCCTCGTCTGCGCCACTGCCACTTTCTTCATCCGCCTCCTCGGGGTTCTTCCCATGGGACCTGACCTCCTTGAACCCCTCGTTGAAGCCTTTCATGACTTCAATCAGCACCTCCTCAGAGGCTGCATCCGTGTCTGTAATGGCCACCACATCTCCCCCCCCCCCCCCATTTTCCAGGGAAACTGGGCCCGAGGTCGCCTCCACTGGGGTAGCCTCCACAGGCTTCGCCAGGGTTGCCGTGACTCCCTCGATAGAGGCCTTAGCCAAGTGAATCAAGGCCTTCACCACCTTGGGCGCGCTTGAGGCCTTCACCTTGGGGAGATGGGGGGGGCGTCACCGCCTCGCTCCCCCTCAGCCGATTCCTTCGAGATCGACCGGGGCCTCTCCAGAAGCTTACCTGGGTTCTCGGATTTTCTCTTCCCCAAGCCAGAGCGTTGGCTCGTGGTTGGTAAAAGTGCGCCCTGCCTGGCAGCAGAAGAGCCCGACCCTTCGGCGCTCCCGGTGCCCGCAGACTCGCGGTGCTTTGCCTTTGTTGGGCCCCGTCACCGGGGCGCCCTCACAGGACTTAGAAGACCCAGCGCCCATGTCGTCCTCCCCGTCAGTATAGAAGATTTCATCGCCGTCTGTGGCAGCTGTTTCCCAACCCCCCGCACCCTCTTCACAGGCAGGTCGGCCATCTTAGTCGACTCGCAGTGCTTGGCCTTGTGTTGGGCCAAGGACTTAGAAGCCCGCTCAGGTTGGCTGTATCTGGAAGAGGCATGCCCCAGAGAAGCACTCTGGGTAAAGGCCCTGGCCTGGAGCCACGCCGCCAACCAGACGTGCCGATCCTTCATGGTGCGTTTGGAGAAAACACAGCAGATCTCACAATTTTCCTCATGTGCCAGGTGTAGACAATACAGGCAATGGGAATTCTGGTCATCTGCAAAAACATTCCGCAAACCTTCCCTACGACATCCGGCGCTGTGTAGGCCTGAAGAACTACCAGAAGCTTTCAAGAAAACACTTGCGATTTCTGCCCTTGAAGGGTGATAAAAGATAGCAATGGAGCACATGGGCTTGATTGACCGAAAAATAGAAATGTCTCTCAAAAGGCGAACGCAGAGACACTTGAAGAGCAACACGTAAGGACTCCCAACAATTGAATGTGCAGCCTCCTGGGGTTGATACAGGAAGCCCTCCTTAGTTTCCTCCGGTGGGAGCTGGAAGAGTTCCAAAGCACAGGCAATCATTGGGTGGAAGGAATCCACTTCGTCCGGGGGAGAAGCCCTTGGCGGCGGAGAGAGGCTGTTGTCACTGCGTCCATTCCTGTATCCTGGGGGGCAGGGGTCAATATCGGCAGTGGAGCAGAGGTGTAGGGTGCCTCCTTTTCAGTGGTGGCCCCGGAGTGATCGCCGGTGGAGCTGGCGGCAGCACCGGCATCTGCTTCTGAATCTGACACCAGCGTGTGGTGATTCATCCCCACCGCAGTAGTCGCCACCAGCGGATATGTCCTCAAATTTCCCGTCATCTCCAACGTCCTACGGGATGGTGTGGACAGAGCCCTCGTCCTCCACGTCAGAAGAAATATCCGTGCCCTGGAGTTCTTCCACTAACACCATTGCAACCCCAATCTTTGGGTGCCGAGGGGTCAGCTTCAGGCTCAGAGACAGGATCCTCTTTTCCACTGGCTTGGCTGAAGCCTCCGGCCTGAAAAGAGCCACCCTGGTCGCCGTAGGGGTACCCTGGATGGGATCAGCCCCCTTCTTCAAAAGGACAGCCGCCACCAGCTAAATAGATGCAGACGACAACCTGTGTCACCTAGGCCTTCATGGGCAGGTCTTCTCCAGTAGCTTCCCCCAGGGTAGCCAACTTTCTTTTGAAAGAGCAGGAGCGATGGCTGGAGATTGAGACCACTGGAGATGTACGCGCCCTCGCAATGCTTGGCCTGGGCCTGGACCTCCCCCCCCCCCCCAACTGATGGAGCGCCCTCAAAGGACTTAAAAGCCCACTCTGGCTGGCCATGGAGGAGGCATGACCCCGTGAACCACATGGGGGCAGGGGCCTTGGTTTTGAGCCCCCAGCCCGTCTGACGTCAATCCTTCATAGTGCGCTTGGTAAAGCCATAACAGATCACGCAATCCTCTTCCTTTTGCATCAGATGAAGACAATAAAGGCACTGGGAATGCTGGTCATCCATGAAAACATTCTGTAAACCACAGCCGGTGCAGAGCTTGAAGAGGGAAACTATTCTTTTACTGAACATTGCCAGGCTGACTGGGAATATTCTTGAGCATGTGAATCCATGCCAGACACCAAGCTGGAGAATGATTTTTTCCTTATCGATTTACATTTTTAAAGCGCACATCAGCACAAGGGCATTGCAGCGCTGTTACATTTAAGACATTGCTGGTTACCAAGGAAGGCTTAGTGATTAAATAGATATTTGCATTTACAGTTCATCTAGTTACAGACAGGGTACAGTGGATAGTATATAAGTACAGTTGCGGTTCATCTTGGAGTTTCAGACAGGGTACATAGGATAGTATATATTTACATTTATGGTTCATCTTGGGGTTACAGAATACATAGCAGTAGCATGTATATAGTGGCTAATGGGTAAGCTGGGCCAGGAGGGCTTGGGCGCTAGAGTGTGATGAGGGTTAAATAAAGTGTGGTTTTGCGAAAAAGCGAGCAATGATGTTCTGCTCAGAGTGCTTTGGGGGAGGGCATTGCAGAGTTTAGGTGCTATGTAGGGGAAACAAATGGTGCCGGTGTTAGCTCTTTTTATGAAAGATAGGCAGAGTTGCTTAGCATGGTGGCTCCTAGTGGGGCAGGCGCAAATGTTTTTGGATATAGTTCCTGATGGGTAGAATGCGGCAAAGAGATTGATGCATTTGTGCGTAAGGTTGAGAATTTTGAGATTGATCCTTTACTTGGGAGCCAGTGGGCTTCGCGTCTGGCCTAGAATATATGGTTGAAGGGCTGTGTTTCTTTTATTTGGAGCCTGTTAATGTTTTTAGCAGAGGTGCTTGCCAGAAGGGCATTGTAATAATAGAATCTGGCTCCTATTGTGGCTCTGGCTATCGATAGGCAGTTTTGAGTGGTTAGAAAGGGTTTTATGGCCGTTATAGGTTTTGTGGTGTGAGCAGAGGCAGAAGAGATTGCACTGACCTGTCTGGTCATTGAGAGTGTGGAGTCTAAGACTCCAAGGGTCTTTACAGAAGTAGAGACTGACAGGTTAGTGTGGTTGATGGTGAATCGAGTGTATTTAGTGCTCAGTTTGGATAGAATTTCCTTGGGGCCCAGGATGATCTCAGTTTTATCCCGCAATTTGATTTCCATCCAAGTTTGGATGGTGGCATATATCTGGAGGAGAGCTTCTGCATCATGGTCTTAGTCTCCAGTAAGTGGGAGGAGGAATTGGGCGTCAGCAAAGTTCGTGTATGCTATGCCGAGCGCATGTAGCAAGTCAAAGAGGTTTGGTGAACTGGTTATAGAGGGTAGGTGCAGTACAAGAGCCCTGAGGAACTAACAGTTGATGGTGGTGGGGGCTGTGTTGGCTTGTTTAGAGTAGACCTTCATAGCCCTGCCTTCTAAGGAGGTTATCCAAGATGTGGGTTTATCTGAGAAATGGGCAGCGTTGGATAAGTGAGAGGTGAGGATATCGTGGTCAACAAGATCAAACAGTGGAGAGATCTAGGAGGAGGAGGGCAGGTTTGCCAGTAGCCATTATTTTGGTGATCTGGTTCTTAAGATTTAAGAGTACGGTTTCTGTGCCATGGCCTTTGCGGAAGCCCAATTGTCTTCTGCCTAGGATAGAATTGGATTTGTGTATGTGGGCGGCTTTGTCCAGGATTTGGAAGAGCAAGGGGACGTTAGTGAGTGGGCAGTAGTTTGCGCATGCTTGGTCTAGGTTTTTTTATGAGTGGGAGAAGCCATTGTGCCGCCCAGGCATTTTGAGGCAGGTCGGTCACCTTTTCTTGCACCATCGGCTTCTCCCGCAGCTTAGCCGGGTTGGCAAACTTCCTCGGAGGAGCTGGATCAATGGCTGTAGATGGAGCCAGATGGGGAGGTTGAACGCACCCTGCCCATTGTGGCAGCCACTTGCATGGAAACTGACTTGCAGTGCTTGGCCTCGTCTTGCCCCCCCCCATACATGGGCCACCCTCAAAGAGCTTAACAAGCCGCTCCTTGGACCAGCTGGTCCTGGGAGAGGCTGCTTGGGGCATAGGGTTAGGCCTTGGTGCTGAGCCACACCGCCAGTCTACTGTGACGATCTTGCATGTTCTCTTGCTGAAACCGAGGCAGATGGGAGTAGTTTCTTACCTGTAACTCCATTTCTCCAGCATTGGTATCTTTCATGGATTCACATGCTTAGATTTCATGGATTCACATGCTTAGAATATTCCCCGTCGTCAGACTGGGAACCCTCGGTACACATATATATAGTCATTTCCAATAGGAAAAACTTCTGCCCTATCCCCGTCTGCGTCCTCTACGGGGCCGCCCACGTACGCCCCGTTGGACGTGATGGTATATAAGCCCCGCCCCCGCGGGTCCCTTCAGATTTCGACCCCTCCAAGATAACGGGGGGAAAACTTGCTTACATACCAATCTTCCACATTGCAGTCCGGGGAGGCCGGAGGGCGCATGTGAATCCATGAAAGATACCAATGCTGGAGAAATGGAGTTACAGGTAAGAAACTACTCCCTTCTCCAGCATTGGATCTTTCATGGATTCACATGCTTAGAATAGATTGTAAAGCAGTAACATCAAGAAGGAGGTGAGAGTGCAATGTAACTTACATTCGTAGAGACACCCCCAAACACTACCGTTTACACCATGTATGTAAGCAACAACTTATTATACTGATACGAAACGGATTTCCGCCATACAATGCTATGTCATATGACTCAGTATGCACCCCTTGCGCACATATCTACCCAACCACTTATGTTTAGGTCAATAAACTATGCACATTCATGTATACACTCTGAAAAACCAGCTGAGGCCAAATAATAATAGGCAGCATTCTTCTTGAAACTTTGGCTTACCTCATTGAAAAAGGTGGCGAAGCACTGCCCTTCCCATTTGTACCTCATCCGCGTGCTGCTTTTCCAGGCAGTAGTGGCGCGTAAACGTGTGCGGAACAGACCATGCCGCCGCCTGGCAGATGTCCGTCAGCGGAATTCCTGCCCATAGAGCCACGGAGGAAGATGTCGATCTCGTGGAATGGGCTCTGGGACGATGTAGTAGAGGTCTCCCGGCCTTGGAATGACACAGGGTAATCGCCGAGGAGACCCAGCGAGCCAGACCTTGTTTGGAGATAGCCTTACCCCTAGCCGAGGGGCCGTAGGCGACGAATAGCTGTCTGGTGGCTCTGATATCTTGCGTTTTTTGCAGGTAAAATTTTAGCACCCTTTTGACGTCCAGAGTGTGAAGAGCCTTCTCCGCCGTCGACGAAGGAGATGCAAAGAAAGTAGGGAGTACCAGGGTCGAGTGCTTATGATAGACCGACGGTACTTTTGGGATGAATGAAGGGTTAGTTGATAAAATGACTTTGTCCTTAAAGAACCTCAGATATGGAGGGTCTATGACCAGTGCCTGTAGTTCCGACATTCTTCTAGCCGAAGTGATGGCAACTAGGAACGCGAGTTTCCAAGATAGAAATTGTAGAGATGAAGAGGACATTGGCTCAAAGGGAGGCTTCATTAAGGCAGCTAGAACCGTGTTCAGACTCCACGACGGTGGGAACCGTTTTTCCGGAGGGAAGGTTCTAAACAGACCCTTCATGAAATGCTTCACTAGCCTGTCACTGAATAGTGGAGGGGACTGTCTTCTTCTGGTAAATCTCGAAACAGCCGCCAGGTGTACTTTGATTGACGATGATGACAGTCCGCTCTCCGCAAGATGAAGAAGATACGGGAGGATTTGCTCCGGAGTTACTTCCAAAGGTTGTATATTTTGTTGCGTTTGACACCATATACAGAACCTTTTCCATTTGCTTACATATGATTTGTTAGTGGACGGGGCTCTGGCCGCCTGCAGAATCCTTCGGCAATCAGTCGAGACTTTTAGGTTCCCGAACTCCGAGAAGTCAGGAGCCATGCAGTTAAGTTCAGGCTGTCCGGATTGTGGTGCCACACGGTCCCCTCGTCCCTGGACAGGAGGTTCGGTACTTTCCTGAATGGTATCGGCTGATCCAGCGACAGATGAAGGAGGTCTGAGAACCATGGTTGCCTCGGCCAGCGCGGGGCCACTAGGATGACCCGGCAATTGTACCTGTGGATCCCCTGGATCGTCCTCCGTATGAGGGGAAATGGAGGGAAGGCGTAGAGGAACTTGCCTGTCCACGGAAACGAGAACGCTTCCCCCAGGGAGCCTGTTTGGGGCCATCTGCTCGCGAACTGAGCACATTTTCGGTTTCTTTCCGTGGCGAAGAGATCGATCGACGGGGTCCCCCATCTTTCGAAGATTTCCCCGAGTTGAGTGGAGTCCAGCTCCCACTCGTGTATTTGTGACATAGTCCTGCTCAGGGAATCCGCCTGTAAGTTCTTCGCTCCCGGTAGGTGGTATGCCACTAGGGAGATGTGGTGTTTTAAAGCCCAATGCCAGATCTTTTGAGCTTCCTTCGAGAGGGTCCTGGATCTGGTGCCACCCTGTTTTATCAGGTAGAACATAGCTGTCGTATTGTCCGTGAGCACTCTTACTTTTGACCCCTTGATGTGTGGGAGGAAAGATTTCAGGGCCCATCTCACCGCCCTTAGCTCCAGGACGTTGATATGTAGGCGAGATTCGGTCGACGACCACCTGCCTTGGGTTTGGTGACGTGACATGTGTGCTCCCCAGCCCGACAGAGAGGCGTCTGTAATGATGGTGTTCTGAAATTCCGGCTCCTGCAGGGGGACCCCTCTGTCCAGGTTGCGCGCCACTTTCCACCATCGGATGGCTTTGATAACTCGTTCGTCGTCGACTATTATCTTGTCCGACCAGCGGCCTGTGGCCTGCTTCCATCTGTCTGATAGGAACTCCTGTAGAGGTCTCATGAACAACCGGCAGTTCGCGACTAGGTGGATGCACGATGCCATGGAGCCGAGGAGAGCCGCATATTTTCTTACTGACAACCTTCTCTGTAAACGAAGTTGGCTTGTCAGGTGTTTGATCTTCAACAACCTTTCCAGGGATGGTTTCACTAGTCCCGTGTGGGTGTCGAATTGAGCACCTAGGAACTTCAAGCTCTTCGAGGGCTTTAGTGAAGACTTTTCGTAGTTCACTGCAAATCCCAGACGCTGTAGCAGTCGCAAGGTGGTCAATAGGCTGTCGTTGGTCGACGCTGGGGAGGATCCCCTCACGAGCCAGTCGTCGAGGTACGGGTAAACGTGATGCCCTTCCTTCCGCAGCCAGGCTGCTACGGGTGCTAGGCACTTTGTAAAGGTTCTTGGGGAGGACTTCAGGCCGAAAGGGAGCACAGTAAATTGGTAGTGTGTTTGGCCGACTAGGAACCTCAGGAACCTCCTGTGGTGAGTGCGCACCGGAATGTGAAAATACGCATCTTGGAGGTCCAGAGACGCCAGGAAATCGTTCTTTTGGACCGATCTGATTACCTCCTGTAGAGTAAGCATCTTGAACTTTTGACTCAGCAGGGTTTTGTTGAGGTCCCGTAGGTCGAGGATGGGGCGCCACTTCCCGTTTGGTTTCTTTACTACGAAGCAGCGTGAGTAAACCCCTAAGCCTCTCTGTGAAGCAGGGACTAACTCGATGGCGCCTTTTTTTAGCATGAGCGCAACCTCTCGACGCAAGACGCTTAGGTGTGGTTGAGACAGGCGTATCGGTGGACGTCTTGGAGGTCTGGATTTGAATCTTAGGGAATGTCCCAGTCTCACCGTGTCCAGAACCCACCGATCTGTCGTAATTGACTCCCATTCCTCGACGCAACTTGACACTCTCCCTCCTAGAACGTCATTGTTGATCTTTTTGTTTTCCCGTCGACGACGAGTAAGTGGGACGTCTCTTAGAGGCCTGGAAATTTCTGCGTCGGGTCGAGGACTGTGAGGCGCGTCTATAGCCTTGGGACGGATATGAAGACCTCCCGAATGCTCTATCCCTGGATCCCGCAAATCGTGCGTTTCCCGTAGCTCCTCTAAAGGGGCGAAAGGAACGAAAGGGCTTACCGCTTTGGAGAGAGCCCAGCGAGCGCGCCGTCTCAGAGTCCTCCTTCATTCCTTTCAAGGCCTCATCCACCTTTTCGCCAAACAGGTGGTCACCTTCGAAAGGCATGTCGACGACCTTATATTGCACCTCGGGTCTAAAGTTGGTGCACTTGAGCCAGGCCTGGCGTCGTAGAACCACTCCGTTGTTAATTTGTTTGAACCCCGAGTCTGCCAGGTCCACCGCTATATTGATAGCATGGTTCGAGGCTTCTTCTCCTTCACGAACCAGGGACATAGCTGATTTTCTGTGTTCTTCTGGGAGGTGGTCCAAAATGGGTGCCAGTCTGTGCCACATCTCCCTGTCATACCTGGCCATGATTGCCAGGGAGTTCGCTGCTTTCACTGTTGACGCTCCCACTGACAGGATCTTCTTACCGAAAGCGTCTTGGCGTCTAGCTTCGGAGTCCGGCGGGGTAGAGCACTTATGCTGGGCCTTTGCCTTTCTCGTCGCCGCCGCCGATACCACCGAGTCAGGCGTGGGTTGCGCAGAGAGGCATTTTGGCGTCGAATCTGGAACTTTAAATTTTTTCTCTACGCGGCCTTTGACCGCAGGTTCCGAGAATGGATGCCGCATGGTTTGGACGCCCTCTTTCCATACGTGGTCCAGTATCGGTATCGAAAAAACGGAACGCCTATTCTTGCCCATGTGGTCAAAGAGGAAGCAGTCCTTTTCTTCTTGTTGGGTCAAACCGAACTCCTTGCAGGCCTTTTCCATCATGGAATGGAAGGCCCCTATGTTATCCGGTGGAGATGGGTGAATGGGACTTTTCGGAGGATCCACCTCCACATCCGAAACCCATGATGGGTCTCTCGACGGCGAGATTGAGATATCAGAAGCTGACCCCTGTTCAGAGAGGGAGTCCGAGAGCTCACCTTCTTCCTGGACTGTTGGAGCAGTTGGGCCCACGACCGATCTAGTCGGGCGGTGTGAAGGTCCAGGCTCGTCGACGAGGGGAGTCGTCGGAACAGGTGGGAGCCTTTCGTCCAGGGACTTCAAGAGCGAGTGTAAGGAGGAAAGTACCTCCATGGAGAGAGTAGCCTGGGCGTTTGGAGGCTGGGTGAAAACTTGAGAGCAGGTTGCACCAGAAGGAAATCTGGGCCGTAGCCCCAGGTCTTCCGGGCTCACTATTCTGAAGCCGTCGTCTTCTTTGGAGGCGATCGAAACTGCCTGTTCTTGTAGCAGTGTGTCGGGTAGCCCCACGTCGAACGCTTCTGGCCTCCAGGCCTGGAACTCCGTCGACGAGGGAATCGTCGTCGACAATGAGCCCGTTTGAAAGGCGGGGGACTGTGACGGAGTGGGCACTTGGATCGTCGTCGACGGAGGGCCTGCAGGTGGCTTAGGCGGTCCCGCCTTCGCGGAGCTCACCCTGCGTTTATCCGCCTCTCTACTCGTAGCTGATCTTTTCTGATCGCTCGAGGAGGATTTTGGCCTGTCCTTATCTTTCTTCGACGAAGAAGAAGAAGATGATTTCGTCGATTCTTTCGATGAGGCCTTAGAGGAATGACTTCGAGGCACGTCCTTCTCCGTAGGTCGTGATTTTTTGGCCGGAGGTTCCGACGGATGTGAGCGTCGGGAGGCTTCTGATGTTTTCGCTGAGGCGATACTGCGCACCGATCCTACCTCCGACTGAGGGTACGCTCCAGCGCCGTCGTTCAGCCACGAGACCAGTCGCCGATTCCGGTCCTTCAGGGTTTTTTGGGAAAACCCCTTGCAGATATCACATTGGTCCGCCGAGTGGTGGGGGTGAAGGCAGTAGATGCAGTCAAGATGGCCATCCCCTTCATAAACCTTCTTTAGACCGCACGTGGCACACGGGCGGAAAAGAGGCTTACCCGACATTATTGCCAGACCAACTAACAAAACTCGTAGGAGTTAGAAGCGGACCAAACAGACAAACTCGCAGGAGTTAGAAACAATCGATAAGTATTTGAAGAAAATACACGAGGAGATCCCACTATCTTTGGAGACGGTTGAAATCTGAAGGGACCCGTGAAAGATCCAATGCTGGAGAAGGGAGTAGTTTCTTACCTGTAACTCCATTTCTCCAGCATTGGTATCTTTCATGGATTCACATGCGCCCTCCGGCCTCCCCGGACTGCAATGTGGAAGATTGGTATGTAAGCAAGTTTTCCCCCCGTTATCTTGGAGGGGTCGAAATCTGAAGGGACCCGCGGGGGCGGGGCTTATATACCATCACGTCCAACGGGGCGTACGTGGGCGGCCCCGTAGAGGACGCAGACGGGGATAGGGCAGAAGTTTTTCCTATTGGAAATGACTATATATATGTGTACCGAGGGTTCCCAGTCTGACGACGGGGAATATTCTAAGCATGTGAATCCATGAAATCTAAGCATGTGAATCCATGAAAGATCCAATGCTGGAGAACTTGCAATCTCCTTCTCGGTGGTCCAAGTGGCGACAGAGGCACTGAAAGTTTTGGTTCTCTACAAACACGTTCCGCAGTCGGAACAGAGCCTGAAAAGGGAGCTTCCCTGGATGACCTTCTGGAACTTGAACACTCAACAATCATTGCCCTTGAGGGGTGCCGAAATTCACCAACAAACAAATCTCTGCTTGAAACTGATGTAGAGGAAGAGCACACTGGCTGACAAAAATAGGACTTTCTCAAAAAAGCACGGAAAACTTAGAATAGCTCACAGAGCAAAACTAGGACTCCCAAGAAAGTGTGGTAAAAATATGAATATGGCTGCCAGAGGCAGGGCTTAGGGAGAGGGCAGTCATTGGCTGGGGGCTGTATGACCCATGGTAAAGTGATTGATTTAGAGGAGAAAGTTTGAGAGTGAAACTTCTGATTCCCGGTCTGACAGGGAACATTCATGAGCATGTGAAGTGAATTCATGACAGACCCCATGCTGGAGAAGTGTAGTAACAGCAACACCTAGATTTGTGACACCAGAGTAGTGCGAAACACCTCCACCTGGGACGCATGGACAGAGGGAGACACAGCCAAAATGGGGGCACAACAGTAAACGCACTAACAAGCTAGATTTGGGACACCTGCACAGTGGGAAAAACACCTAAGGGGCATAGCACTTAGCAGAATGTGCAGCATCACCTGTATTTGAGAACAGTGTCCAGTAGCAGTGGGAGGACTGTTCCTTACTAGCTAGCAAACTTTGGAAAGCTATTGAGCTTTCCCAGAATACAGTAATTGCAGTGTTCCCGACCCTGCCCACTCAACTCGTCAGTTGCTGCTGGTTGACCACGACAGGCTTCCCAGGGAGCAAACAGGTCTGGAGCTACTGCTGCAGGACCTGCCCTTTGCCTTGGGGCCCTTAGTCGAGGGCTACCAGGGCAGGAGGGTGCCCTAGAGACTTCACTTAAAGGGTTAAAGACCCAATCAAGAAATGAGGCGGCAGGCATGGGGGAGGAGTTGGAAAGCAGGTGGGACGGACTCAGCACAGGCTAACACTTGCACTGACAATCACAGTATTTTACAAAACCTTTGAGCTTGCGCGTTACCAAATGCAACCGTACCAGGAGGAAGGTCGGTGCAGAGAAAAGTTGGTATGCTGGTGGCAAAGCAGGTGCAAACAAGGTCCAGTATGTTGCTGTGCTCTAATTATTTTTTAAAGCAATGCTGCAGTGTAGCAGGGTCCAGCCCAGTTACCTTACTGAGACAACATCAGCCAAGTAAGTTGGAAGGGGAGGGACTTTAGAGCAAGGATCCAGTTCATTTTATACTCCAGCCATGAATTTGAGCTGTGCCAAACCAGCACAGAAGCTCACATGGACAAGAGTTGTAGGTGCAGGGAAGGTGTCAGAGCTGAAACCAATGTAAATGGCAAATGGTGGTCTCATGTAACATGACCCATTACAATTGAAAATTAAAGTAAATCTCCCAATTAGTGCCCAAATTGGTCTAAGGGGATTGGGGGAAGATGTGTTATGGAGAGTTACCTACACAAAAATGTCAGTTTAGGATGTCCTGTTTATAGCAGCAGAGCCATCATGTGAAGAGATGCAGCACACAGGGCCCGACTGAAAGCTCTACATTCACATTTGAGATGCTTTTTGGTGCCTACTTCTGGTCCTGCAAGCATTTCACCATCGGTTTTAAGGCAGCAGAAGGACCCAACAGTACATTGGGATAACCCAAGTTTAGAAATAAAATTATCAAGCCAATTTAAGTTTTAGATTTTTAATTAAAAAGTAATGTTTTAAGGTAACAATAGTATTTCCTGAATACCAAGAATCCCCACTTGGGAACCACTATACAACACAAAGTTTAGCAATGAACAAATTTAAAAAAACGAAAACAAAGTCTTTTGGTAGGAAGGAGGGGTGGGGGGGAAATCAGTAAATACTTGGTTTACAAGCAATCAATTTACTTGCTCCGACATAACCTCCCACCAATAGGCCCAACAAACCTTTCCTCCCAACCAGTAATATTCAAAGGGCCAGTATCCATGTCGATTTCAATGCACACAATGTGGCCAAAAAACAATCACTGAGCTGCAAGTTAGGAGGAATAGAATGTACATCAAAAAATAAAATGTGCTTCAGCCACGTAGCTTTTTACAAAATCTAAAATCTCATTATCAACCTTCAACCCATCCCACAAACTGTTGCAATATCCTCTTGGTTTCAACTGAATCAATATTTTCCTCCCTGGATCCTAACCCAGTTGTAAAACGGGGGTCTGCAACCCTCAGCTCTTCACATATTTTAGACAACCCCCTGCCATCCGAGCCAGTATAGTAAATAGTGATCATATAAGTTGTTTAAAAATCTGGAGAGCAATATGATGCAGAGACCCCGCTGTAAAGTATGCATATTGCAGAGCTGTTTTAATAGGTGCTAAACTTTTTAACAGGGCATTAACAGTGCTAAACAAGAAAATGTAACTCAAAACATGTATGGTACAACCTAGTTCAGGTTCTTAGGTGCATCCAAAAACAGAATGATCAGCTAGAGATGGGCTGGTAACAAATTGGGAAAGCTTCAATCAAAACAATTCAGCTGGGGGATGGGCGTCTGCTCTACTAATGTAGTTATATGCATTTCTTCATGACTGCAGAGAATTCCAAATTCAGCTGTACAATAATGCAACCTCTTGTCTACCCAGTTTCAAACAATACTCAAGCAAAAAACCTGCTTGTTCAATCAGTTGTGAAAATTATTCTAAAGACGGCGTCTGTCAGGAATACAGATGCACATCAGCTTTAAGATTTACGTGGGACACCAAAACTACATATTCACCATAAGGGTAATAACATGCAGATTAGAAGTTGCGCTGGTACATGCCCATGGGTTGCTGGCCCATCGAGGGCCCGGCACGTCCCACCTGTGCAGTTGTCTGGCTCACCAGGTGAGAGAGTGCAGGTCCACTTTGGATAAGTGTGTCAAGTGCTTTCTGCACGCTGGGGTTGTCAAAGTTGATACCAGCAGACTGTGGCTGAACATTGCTAGAGGAGGGCATGCGGTTCTGAGGCTGCCCATAGTGTGACTGATTTTGTGACTGGGAAGAGGTTTGGGATGGAGCACCTGGCCTGGGTCCACTGCCCCTAGGAAGGCCTCCCTGAGCCATAAGGCTGGAAAGTTGGTTGTTTGGGGCTTGTGTTCTCTGCTGGCCCTGGCCCACACCACCCGCACTCATGGGTCCAGAACGTGTTTGGTTGGCACTACTAAAGTTTTGATTCTCAACACCAATGGAGGGCCCTGCAGTTAAGTTAGATGTGCCTTTGGGAGTTGTAGAACCAGACCCACTATTAAACAGACTGAGTATTTTTGCTTGCAATTCTTGTTGGGGATTGCTCTGAGGCTGGTTAACTGGAGGGGGATTAGCCAGAACTTGAGACATAGCCTGAGCCATAGCTTGAGACATAGGTTGAGTGTTCTGCAGAGGTTGAGATGCTGGAAGACTTGGTTGGTTGTCCATGGGGCGGATAGGAGGTGCACCAGCAACTTGTCGAGAAAGTTGAGCTGAAAAGAAAAAACAAATAAAACGGTTTACTCAGTTGTCTCTTAAAAGTAGAACTATACAACCATGCACCTGCTTCCAACGAGCAAGCACATCAAACAAAGTTACCAGAGAATTACTATCGGAAAGAAAGACCACCAAAACACCTTTTAGTTTTTGAACAATCCCTGTGGAGGGATCTACAGCCACTGACTAATATGGAGGGTGGGTGACGGGGGAATGCTTAAATCAGACCATGAAGGGAGGTCAAATTGCTCTTTAAGTAAAGTTGAGAGAATGACAATGGTTTACTCCGGTAGGGGTAGCGGGCTGACACCAAGGTACATTTACCCCTCTATTTTGATACATTTTAGAAAAAAGGCCTCTCCGATACCATGCAGGGGAAAAGGATCGTCACAAAAATGAGCTACAGTGTAAATATTGTATTTAGCATTTATGTAGTGCCTTTGATTGGTTTTACCATTATTATAGTCTCAATGTGCTGCGAGTAGGAATGCCCTCAGGGACCGAAGACCAGAGTGTTGGAGGTCACGGAGTAGGATTAGGAGTGCATTTGGCCAATAAGGGTTAGCAGAGCTGGCCAGGCACGAAAAACCAATGAGGTCAAGCATGTAGATGGGTGCCAAGAGGAGTCAGGTGATGGTGTGAGTGTTAGAGACTCGCCGAGTGTACAGCATGCCCAAATAGTTGAGGCGTAAACTGGTCTAAGTAGGCTTAATTAAGTGTCCAGCTAGCCTGAATTTTGCCGTAAGTCATAGCTGCATTCTACTGTGTGTGGATGGATAGCCGTGCTTGCGACGGATGTCCACTTAAGTGGCGTTTTTATACATACCAAGAGACCCGATTTGCTGTGTTGTCAGAAAGTCTGTGGGAAAGGGTGTCCTTCAAGTATTAACAGCAACTTGATAAGTATACAGCCATTTGGGATGAGTTTAATGACTTTTGTGCCCCCCATTTCACCCCCTTCTGTTTTTCTTTTTTACACTTCATATTCATGGGCCTGTTGCCATTGTACTCTGTATAAATTAGTTGTCCGATATGTATCGATTGCTGAGCTTTCTGGAAATTCAAGAAACAAAAAAATATAGTATGGAAAAAGACTAGCTACCCTTGTAGATTCTGCTAGGCACTTTTTAGGTGGCTACCCCCAAATCGTCAAAGAGCAGACTGGCTGACCTAGTCCATATCTACCAGGCGGTTACCATACAAGAAGGACAAAGGGTAAAGCATTACTTAAACATTAAAAAGCAAATTTTAATTCTTAAAATTCCAATTATTGGTGTAGAGCTCACTTAAACCTTATAGGTAAAGAAAAATGCCCACGGACAGGGAAGTATCCCCACAGCCATTTTAGGAGATTTCCAGGACAAGTAGACATTTATGGAACAAGTCAGTCAATGTGCCATCCATTTGTATGGAGGAGTGTTTTACCCAACAACCCTGACAATCTATGGGAGGACCAGAGCGGAGAAGAGATGCAGAGGTTAGTGCAGAACCAGAAGCCCCCAGATTAATTGCAGCAAAGCAGGTCCACCTCCAATGTAAAACAATGGGACACGTTGTGGACTCTAAAGAACCTCGACACTGGACCAGAGGGATCCCTGAATAAAGACAAAGTGCTCACAGTGGAAGTTAGAGAAAACTGCTCCAGCACAGCAAAACAACCTGGATTTACAGGCTTTATTCAAGTGCAGTTTACAGGATCTGGTGACAAAAAGCTTGAAACCCCACAAGTAAAAGACCAAACGCGTTTCCACAACAGCAGCCTTCAACCCAGGAGCAAAGAATTTAGCAAGGACTATGGAACATAGGGACTTGGTGGACAGCAAAGTCTGGCAGCCCTATCACAGCACAAGGATAATGACCGGGGAATCAAGGACATTCCATGTGGAGTGTTTGAGCTGCCCCCTCCCCGACCCCCTCTTTCCAGACAGCAGTAGAACCTGGCAGCCAATGGCAGGA
The DNA here is from genome assembly GCF_040938575.1 of Ambystoma mexicanum. Classification (NCBI taxonomy): domain Eukaryota; kingdom Metazoa; phylum Chordata; class Amphibia; order Caudata; family Ambystomatidae; genus Ambystoma; species Ambystoma mexicanum. The sequence goes on along the minus strand of NC_090925.1, from coordinate 611,995,971 downwards.
TAATTGCATTGACAAGCACAGAAAACTGTTCCAGCATGGAAGGCTCGATCCAGTGCACAAGGGGATGCAGCAGAATAACTCAGGAAGCCAGGAGGTCCAAACCGAGATCTGCCCAAACTTCTCTACCCAATATGGCCAGGTAACAGTAAAAAAATAATTTTTAAAAAAAAGAACACTGCAGGGAAACACCTTCAGGTCGCCACCCCCGCTTCTTCCAAGGAATGTAGCTATGACCATCTCATTAAGAGGGGAGGAAGAGTCCAAAAAAGCCACTCCTTTCATAATACACTCCAGACAGCTCCACCAGGGTTGTCCAGAATCTAGATGCCTCAGAATCGGTCCACAGGGCAGATTCTGAAAATCCATCTTAATGTGGATATTTGAAGGGATGTCTGTCTAGTAGCTTGTAACTTGTCATTATGCTGCTAGGTCATTTGACGACTGGGGCATTTCTGTTCCAAATGGCTATGTTGGGAAAAGGCCATTTTAATTGCCATTTATCAATTTGTCACACCTCTCTGGAACAAAGTAATGATCACCCTGGATTTAGCCAACTCACTCCCAGCACTCTCGGCCCCCTCCCCACCAAACACTTTGTCCTTTGCCTCCAACGCCCCCGCACTCCAACAAAACGGCTCCGAGACCAGGCCCCCACCTAGGTGGTACACCGCGAAACATAAAATCGATAAAATGCAGAACCAACCCACCGCCCTAGCAAGACTTAAGGCCTACAGATTGCTTTGCATTTTATGAGACCACAGATAGCTTTGCATTCTATGGGACCAGAATTCTGAACTATTGGCCTCAAGCCCAGGGACCACATGTCTCAACGGGCTCCCGGATGCTGCAAGGATCAAATCCCTCTGCATCATCCAGAAGGCTGCCTGGGGCCGGGGACCATGACATCTACAATGGATTCTCACTAAATCTCCCTGCAGATCTCTACGTTCCTCCGGCACCAACTCTGTCAAGTGCTTCGCTAAAGAGCGAGCTGGTGGCCGATCTCTTTCCTCAGCTGGCTCCTCCTATGGAACAGCCTCCCCTTTCCTCTTGAGCCAGATCGCCTCAAATTCCTGAAGCTCCCCAAGATTTTTCTTTTCACCTCCTCCCTCTTTTGCTAAACCCCAGTCGCCGAGATTGGTGACCAGGGCCCATGTATCCACCCTGGCCTCCCACACCCAATCGCCTCCAGCACTTACCTTGGCGCCCACTGACCTGTACTATCATAGGCCTGCACTTCTTTATTGGCAGTTGACCACTCTTACACAGCTGCTTGCAACTTACTCCCTAGCACTTCCGCTCCGTGGTATGACTAGCACTTATCGCCGACCCCCCATCCCTTCTCCGTCTTCACTTGCACGTTCTGAATGCTCAGTGGGGCCTAGTAGGACCGCCCTTTTCATTGTTATACTTGCCTTTCATTCCCCATGTGCCCTCCCTGTTGCTCTATGGGCGCTTTGAAAAACAATTTACTGTATGTATAAGCACCTTACAATAAAAAAAACTCAACCCAAGCAAGGAACTGCATAGAATCCTTTCCGAATTCAATTCTCCAGGCTGTACTGCCCCACCCCACAATCCAACTGCCAAATCCCTTTGCGATGCCTTTTCGGAATACTTCCACAACCTTGCTATCGACAGACTGCGATCAGCTCTAAATTAGAAATAATGCCCCTGCCCTTTATAGAATGCAGATATGGCTATGCAATTCGTGTCCAGCAGCTCGCATAGCAGTCCACACTAAAACCCCTTAAGTAACTCAACACCTCTAGCATTCGTATACAGCGACAACATACGAAAGGTCGGTCTAGCTGGTCACACAGACTAACTAGCAAGCTATCCTAAAATACCAACAGCACCTGCCCACGAGCCCCTTTCCAAAAGTGCACAGCCAAGAAAGCACAAACGGCGTGGCTATTGTGCCCCACACTGCAAAAAAGAAACCCTTTATTTCCCCTCGCACAACTTATGCACTGTGGTTCAAACTCTTATGATCTCCCACTGGGGCAATGCATCAGACCCCTCTCAAAGCTGAATGGACCCTGCCTCATTGGAGACGCCCACACATTCAACCAGATTTCTGTCTCCCTGGGTGAGCATCACTGGCACCCCCTGCCCACTAGGGCCCTATAAAAAAAATGCTTGCATCACCTACAAAGTAGTCTTACATGTCACACAAACCTACTTGGTGGAGATGCTTAGTCGGTTTTATTTATTGCATCACAATACAATATTGCCCAGTGCAAGGTGGAGAGTTAAGGTTCTCAGGCAGGGAACCTTATACATCAAGAGGCCAAAAAGGTGTGGTCAGTGGCCTAAAACAGGCTGGCGGATAAAATTCGGAATGAATACCTTTACTAAGCCTTTCATGGGTAAGGTTTTAATAAAAAGGTATGCAATAGCTAAAGATTGACAAGTTAAAACAGCAGTTAACTTGGTTTATAGCACAGCCTTTTGGAGATTGAAAAACCTAGTTGTAAGAGAAGTCCTGAGTTTGAACACATTCAAGGCTGCCTGGGAGAAAGGGGAAGTTGTTGTGACTAAGAATTAGTGAGGTCACATCCAATACTAGAGAACTAAGTGCAGATGAATTTAGGAGACAGCCCCCGCCTGCCGAGAGTGTTAACGTCCTGCATTTGTAAAATAGCCTAAGTCAAATTTTCAAACAGGTGGGATGCGAGAGTAAAGAGATACAAGTGATTCCATCAACTCCTCTTCCTTCCATCCATATACAAGCCCCATCCAAATAAAGCAGAGGCTCCGGTATTTCTGCCATCGTTGACCAAATGGAACACCAGATTACATATCAGTGGGAGCATATGCTTTCTGCCAGAAACACAAAAAAGGTAACCAAAGTAGCAGATTGCAAGGATATCAATAGATCCAAGTTGTGGGGAAGTGCAGTGTTCGAGCCCAACATCAACCTGTGGTTAATCACTGCACAAGACTTGTTTGCCACACCCGGGGGAAGCCCTGGTATTCTACCACTTGGACACTGCAACCTAGACACCTCTGAAATCAGGTGCGTTTCAATCTCAGAATGTATGCATGTGCCAGTCATCACAAATGCCAAGCCTGAGAAAAGTGAAGACACGAATAAGAGCAAAAAAGTACTGTTGCAAGTGGCCAACAATGTTACATGCCATCTCTACTTGGCATATTTTCTACAAACATCAAGTCATACACCTACCAACCAAAAGCCCCATTACCCACGCAGTCATGGGACTCCCCAATCAACAACCCTCCCCCCAGATAACCACTAGACACTGCATAACTTATCAAGACATTGTCAAACCATTGGATCTCCCTTCAAAAGCATTTTTCTCCCCGACATTTAATCTTACACTGTAGAGGATCAGAGACTCCACGCATCCGTTCCTTCTTTTCCATCAAGTAGTTTATGAGTTTATCCAGCTCATCAGCACTCAAATATCTGTTTTCAAGCAAAATACTTATAAGGGTCTGGATTCCTGGTGGATGGGCACTTTTTCCTATATCAGCAAGAGCAGAGCGATCACGCTCACGCTCACGCTCTTGAAGAATGATATCATCTGCCATCTTTGCAGCCTGCCTGGCAATTTCTTCCCGTTCCTTATCCCGTAGTTCCAGTTTGCAACGTTCATAGGTCCTTGCCACCAGTACTACAGCATCTGCCAAAGGCATGTTACGATGCTCTGAAAGGAAAAAGAAAGATTCCAGTATTAGCTTGCAAAATATTTTCAGCTGGCTCACTCAACCACATTACAACAGTTTTTAACACGATTCAGCAAGAAAGGGTAGTGTGTTCAGGGGCGGATTCCTACATGTGCAAATTACTCACCCGTAGTGCAAAGGGTTGTGGGCAGGGGTAGCGCTCTAGAGTCAGACGAAGATGCCTTCTTTCCCATGGAGCTCCAGGCCGTGGCTGGGATGCTGGTGCCGGCTGAAGGGCCAGCCTGAGACACCGGGGCAATTGCGTAGCCCCAGGAGGGGACTGCAGGACTCGTGGCCCATTAGCAACAGAGGGCTTTTTTTATTGATACTTTTTTTACTAATGAAACAAAAATACAATAAAAAAATACATTCGGAATGAGTTTTCGAAAATATAACGATACCAAGGTGCATGGCCTCGTCTTGGGCCCCTATGGATGGAGTGCCCTCAAAAAAACTTAGCAAGCTATGATTGCCACACGGGATAGGGGCCATGCCACCAACCCACTGACTATGCTTCAAAAAACCAAGGCATATTTCACAATCCACGTCTTTGTGGTCCGGATGGAGACAGCAGAGGCACTGGGAGTGTTTGTCCTCCAGACATTCCTCAATCCGCAGCTGGAGCAGACCGTCGTCCTCCGACATGGTCCGGCGTAGGCCCGATGGCCTTCTGGAATCTATGAAACTCTATTCTTACACTTGAGGGGCGCTGAAAGACGCCAACATACCAGCTACCCACTTGACCATCAAAGGAGCAAAAGAGCACACAGGCTTGATAACAATAGGAACTTACCAAAAAAAGCATAAAAACTTACAAAAGCTCTTGGAGCAAAACACAAGGATTCCAAACACTTGAATGTGCAGTAAAAATCTGAAGATGGCTGCCAGAGGAAGGGTTTCGGGAGAGGGCAGTTATTGGCTGGGACCAGTATTGGATTAGAGAAGAAATTTTTTAAGTGAAACTTTTCTTTTACCTAGGATTCCCGGCCGGACTGGGAATATTCATGAGCATGTGAATCCATGCCAGACCGCATACTAGAGAGATCCTTTTCTGTCTAGTTATAGAAGTAGGTCGCACATATTGTGCATGCCACTACATCGTAGGTTTGGGTATGGCGCATACAAGTCCTTTTGTTTGCAGGATTTGCGAGGATTACCAGAAGGCATTTTCAAGTGACTGGAGAGGCCACACCTGCTAAGCAATCCCAACACCACACCAGGTTGTCATTCACATACTTTGTTTTTTTATCCAAATGATTTCTAAACATTCAAGACAAAGACCAGAAGCGCTCGCTAGTTACTACCACAACCTATCTTAAGATAGCCACCCATTTCAAGCATTTGCAAACAGCCAAACAAGTGAACAGGCCAAGAGACATTGCCCTGGAGAGTAGTTGAAGTGGTTAATTGAGTTCAGCTTTTCTGTACAAAGCCTGGGTGTACTATGAAAAACACTAGATCATCCATAAATGCAAAGCATGACACAAAGCTGCGAAAAAAGGACCTAAACTATGCATCTTACGTTATGAGGCACCATGTTTTTTCACATAGCCGGTATATCAGTACGTCGATGCTCCCAAGTATAATTTAAGAAAGCTGGACATCACATGCAAAGACAATATACTAATGAATATGCCAAAAATCCCTTTCAAGCATCCAGAAACGTACCTTGCGGAGTACCAAACAATATATTCAATGTGCAGGAGCGATGAACTTGATGTTGCTCTGTTATAACTATGGCAAAGGGTGACCCTGCTCTGCTAACATCCTCCAAAGCCTGGGTCAAAGCTGCTTCCGTGTTCAAGAAGATCAGGTCCACCATCATCCCCAAATCACGGACTTTCCTACCCACAGCCTCTGCATATTCTCGGACCACAGCAGGACTGTGAAGAGAAAGAGTAATAGTTAATGATATGCTCGTAAATAACACACCAAGACTAGACTGCACTTTGGGCCATGGTCAAATGATAATTCTGTTTTGAGCTGCAAGCACATTATATTGCAAATTGATTTCTGGAAAATGTGCTCACTTCAGCAAGGAAGGACAAAAGGTAACTTGCCTGTAACTGTTATCCAGCATGAGTCTGGCATGGATTCACATGCTCATGAATATCCCCCGTCAGGGAATCCTCGAAAGTTTATAAACTGCCTTTCTCCTATAAACCAATCACTGAGCTCTGGGTCATACTGCCCCCAGCCAATGAGTGCCCTCTCCCGAAGCCCCTCCTCTGGCAGCCATCTTCATATTTGGTAGCACGTTAAGTGGCAGTATGAGGGTGTGAATCCATACATACACAACCACGGGAGGCGACCAGGCTCACCTTCAAGCAAAAAGGCTGCGTAGCACTGCTTGGCCGACTCTGGACTCCTACCTGGAATCCCCATCGATGCAGCAGAATATTGTGAAGGTGTGCGTAGGCCTCCATATGTCCAGCAGGGGCACACCAGATAGGAATGCTGTTGTCGCAGTGATCACTCGTAGAATGGGCTCTCAGGCAGCGGTTGGTTTTCCAACGGGTGACAATGACTGATTCAGCCGGAGAGCCACCTGGAGATGGAAGCCTTGAACAAGACCTTTCCATGGTTCACAGGACCAAAGTACACAAAAAGCCGAGATGTTTTCCAGAAACACTTTGTGCAGGCCACATAAAATTTCAGGGCTCGAGCCACATCCAGCGAGTGCAAAGTCCTCTCAGCAGGCAACAAAGGCATCAAAAACACGTAATACCAAGGGCTCGTTAAGATGAAATTCCGATAGAACCATGGGCATGAAGGAGGGGTGCGTCCACAGCACCACCCTAGTCTTGTGTAAAGTAGTAGGGCTGCTTGCAGGACAGGGCTTGGATCCAACCTATTCTCCTGGCAGAGGGGATGGCCACGAGGAAAACTGTCATCCAAGAAAGGAACTTGAGCAGATGCAGCCTAGTCGGCACCACGTTGAGTTCCGACACTGGGGCAGGCGTCTTTACCAGCGGGAACAAGAGGAACAGTACTTTAACTCCTTCACTAGACGGGGCGAACAAAGACCGTCCCGGAGACATGGTGTAGCGGGAGATGGCCGCCAGATGCACCTTGGTGGCGGGCGCCAGCCCCGACTTAAATGACAACTACAGAAGGACTGATCCTCAGAGGGTTAATATTCTGAGACCGGCACCAAGCTGCGAAACACTTCCATGGATGTCCATAACACTTCAGTCCACAACGCCCTGCCTTGCCGAGATCTCCCTGCAGTCCTCCGGTAATTCATAACCACCCAACTCTAATGCTGCATGAGCCAGGCCTTCAGGTTCAACGATCCTGGGTCGTGGTGCAGGATTGTTCCTCCTTCCCTGGCGAGAAGATCTGGGACCACTAGTAGCTGGACTGGAGGGGGCACAGACATGCTGAGAAGGTCCAGTTACCAGATTTGCCTCAGCCACGCTGGCACAATCATCCTGCACCGGCACTGACTCGTAGCAGCAGCGGCAACGGAGTGAACGTGTGCATGAACAGGCCATTCTAAAGGAAGGAGAATGTGCCCTTCATGCCGGCTGGCGGTGGAAACCTGTTGGCGAACATGAGGCACTTGGTGTTTGTCGCAAACTATCTGGGGACTGCCCCACCCGAGGAAGAGGTTGTCCACTTGAACCTGCCGAAGCTCCCACTCGTGGCAAGAGCGCAGCTCCCCGCTGAGGGAGTCGGGAACTGCGTTTTTGACTCACTCATTCCTTTCAACCTGGCGGAACACCCCTGGGCAAAAGCCCAGTGCCACAACTCCTGCGCCTCTCTGAAGAGCACTGGGGATCTGGTGCCCCCCGGCTTCTGGATGTAAAACATTGTGGTTGTATTGTCTTTGAAGACCCTCACCACTCTGCCCTTGAGGGACGAAGAAAAGACTGGAGGGCCCAAAACAAAGCCCGTAGTTCCAGGACGTTGATCTGTAGCACCCTTCTCCGGCAGCCACAGCCTCTGGCGTAAAGACATCCAGTGTGCACTACCCACCCCTCCAGGGAAGCTTCCGTCGTGACAGTGTACTGTTATGGAGGGCTCTCGAAATCTGTGCCTCTGGTGATGTTGGAGCGCACTCCCCGACCACCTTATCGCTCGACGAACTGTCGAAGCTTCCGGACACCTGGATCCAACGGCAGTCCAGGAATTCTTGGAGTGGTCGGATCCGCAAACTGCCGAGCCGGACCAGGTATAGATTATCCTCACCATGGCTATTCAGTTTTAACAGCGGTTGCACTTTTCCCCTAAAATGGCAGCTATCCTCTCCTCCACCGGAGCCGCCAAGAGAGGACACCGTTGAACCTTGACCCCAGGAACCGCGCGTTCTACATGGAGTCAGGCAGGATTTTGAAAAGTTTAGAGAACCCCGGATCCAGCAACAGCCACCCCTGTAGGCTTCCTGGGTCATGTAATGGGGAGGGTTGGGAGGACGATCAACCACTGAAACGAAGACCTTCCCAACTTCCCTCCTGAGGGACGAAGTCTGTGTCAAGAGACTCATCAACTGCCTTGCCGAAAAGCTGGTCTGCTTCAAACATGTCCAGCCACGACGCCGGAGCAAAAACCAGTTCCCATCTGGCAGAACCTTGTGTCCGCAATGTCCAGGCCCACTGTAATGGCATGGTCCGGCACCACCTCAGCCTTCCTGAAGGATATCCATTGCCTTGACACGCTTGTCCTCGGGGAGAAAATCCAGGATCAGAGCCATCTTGTAGCATAGCTCCTGGTCGTACCCAACCAGGATCACCAAGGCGGGGCCGCCTTGACAGTCGTCACCGCCGAATAGATGACCTGTCCAACGGCGTCCAATTTCTTCCCCTTGCCGAGGTTGAAGACTGGTTGGACGTCTTCCTTGCTGCAGCGGATACCGGAGTCTCGGCGATGGTTGTGACCACAGACATTTGGGCGCAGACTCTGGCACTATTTCTTTTCCTGCCGGTCCCCCTTTGCCAGTGCCGAGGAGGGGTTCTTCAGAAGTGCCAGCACCTCATCCAGACATCTTCTAGGAGCGGTACCAACAGAATTGTCTTCCTTTACACCTCCCGGCGTTTGTACAGGAAGCTTTCCCTTTTCTTCTTGGGTGAGCTTAAAAAGTTTGACGCACGGACGATCATGGAGTAGAAGGATCCCACTTCGTCCAGCAGAGAAGCCCGTGGTGGAGGAGGGTCCTCCGTCATCTGTGTCAGTCGTAGCCGTGTCTGTCCCCATTTCCCTGGGGAGTGTGGGGGCAGGACAGTGACAGACTGAGTAGAGGCGTAGGGTGCCTTTGTTTCTTCGATGGTGGCCCCAGTGTCAACGGGGTCGTCGCTGGTGGTGCCATAGGCATCTTCTTCTGAATCTGCGACACCAGTGTGGAGGGTCGAGAATATCCTGCAACAGGTGTCTGGGAGGTGCCCGGGGGATAGGGTAGCTGGGCCCAGTGCCTATGTCGGCCCCTACCTCGTCATATTAGTCGCCACCTCCAGTGGACGGCCCCGCAACATTGTCACCCATCTCCTCCGGGATGGTGTGGACAGAAACTGAGGACTAAAATACCTGTGCCGTGTAGCTCCTCCACTCGCCACTTTCTTCAGGTCCTGAAAAGTCGGCTTCGGGCCGAGGTCCGTCATTCTCTTCTCCATAGTCTGCTCTCCCACCTGGGAGGCACCACCACCACCCTAGCCGCCACAGGGACAGCTGGCCCGGGTCAGACCCTTTTGCCTTAGATAGGTTGTCAGCCGCCATCTCGATGGAAGACTAAGTCTTGGTCTGGACCACCTGGGCCTTCGCTGGCCGCAGGGACACCTTGTCCCGTTTATCCCGCAGCTTTTCCGGGGTAGCTGACTTTCTCTTCGACAAAGAGCATGAGCGATGGCTGGAGATTGAGGCAGATTGGGACGATGAATGCACCCTGACCGTTGCTGGACCCATTTGCGCGGCAACCCGGTGGAAGCGGACTAGCGAGGCTTGGCCTTGTCTTGGGTCCCCACGGATAGAGCACCCTCAAAAAGGACTTAAAAGCCTGCACTGGCTGGATCCAGATGAGGCATGCCCATGGACCGCACTGGGTAGAGGCCTTTAGCCACATTGCCAGTCTGACGTGCCGGTCCTTCATCGTGCGCTTGGAGAAACCACAGCAGGTCTCACAATCTTGTGTGTTGGGTGTAGACAAAGCAGGCACTGGGAATGCTCGTCAGTAAAAACATTCAGCAAAACGCAGCTTGTTTACAGCTTGAAGAGGGAAGCTCCATCCTTCTCCTCAGACAGGATCCAGCGCGATGTAGGCCTGATGGACTTCTGTAAACTTCCAAGAAGAAAACACTAGACGATTTCTGCCCTTGAGGGCAGATTTACGATGCCAAAGAGCGGGTGACAGTTTGTCAGATCGAATAATCGATTGAGCACACAGGCTAAATTCCTACTAAATGAAAAGCACTAAACCCGTAGAACGCTCAAGGACGAAACACGAGGACTCCAACACTTGAACATGCAGTAAAAATCTGAAGGCGGTCGGCCAGAGGGGCTTAGGGAGAGGGCATTCATTGGCTGGGGCAGTGACACCCAGAGCTCAGTGATTGGTTTATAGGAGAAAGTTTATAAACAAAAGTGAGTTTTACTGAGGATTCCCGGCCGAACCACTGGGAATATTCATGTGCATGTGACTCCATGCTGGAGAACAATAGTTACAGGTATAGAAGGAACAAGTTACAGGCATGTAAGGAACATCCTCTTCTGTACCTCCAAAACCAACATGTGGAGAGTGGACAGGATGTCCAGCGACATGTTCCATGGGAGTTGTCTGGGGGTAGGCTTGCTGGGCCCACATAGTAGTCTGCGTCTGTCCACCCCCCCGTCCCCCCCCCCAGACAATCCCATCCGCGTTTCCCCCAGATGTTCCTGGACCGTGTGCCCTGGAGCACGGTAGAGGCCTCCACTGCCTCCCTCTCCCCCTACCCCCTCAGGGTTTGGAGCTGGACTCAGGGAGGGCACATCCTCTTCTCTAGTGTCTTCTCCACCAGCTTGGCCGAAGCCTCCCGCCTGTGAGGAAGGCCCCCTCTGGGCGCCGTCAGGCCCCCATGAGTGGGTCAGCCCTTTTAGCCTTCGAGAGGGCTGCCACCACCACCAGCTCCATCATCGAGGTTGATGTACTCTGGTCCAACCTGGGACATCAGGGGTAGGTCGCACACCTGCGTCTTGGCCTTCACCGGCTTCTCCCACAGCTTCCCGAGTTTACCGATTTCCTCTTCGAGGAGGAGCTGGAGGCCAAATGAGATGGAGGCTCGTCGTGGGACCCCCCCCCCCACCCCATGGACTGGGCGACCATGGACTTAGCCTGCTTCTCGGACAAGCCAGTCCTGGGTGAGGCATGCCCCTGCTTGCCGCACGGGGTAGAGGCTTTGGCGTTGAGCCATGCCGCAAATCTACCGTCGATCCTTATGGTGCGTTTGGTGAATCCAAGGCAAATCTCGCAATCCGCTTCCTTGTGATCCGGATGGCGACAATAGGAGGCACTGGCGGTGTCTTCCACAAACCAGTTCCTCAATCTGCAGCAGAGTTTGAGAGAACCTCTGTCGTCGTCCGACATCTGGTGTAGGCCCGATGGCCTTCCGGAATCTTCGATGAAAGCTGGATTCGTCCCTATGAGGGGTGACGAAAGAAGCCAACCAACTGACCACTGCTGGGCAGTCAAAAAACCGAAAGAGCACACAGGCTCCATTTAACATTACGAAAAAAACTTGAACGCAGAAAAGCTGGGAGCAAAACACGAGGGCTCCCCCAACACTTGAACGTGTGGTAAAAATCGGAAGATGGTTGCCAGGAAGAGCTTAGGGAGAGTGCAGTCATTGGCTGGGGCAGTATGACCCAGAGTTCAGTGATTGGTTTAGAGGAGAAATACTGTAAGTGAAACTTTTACTGAGGATTCCCAGCCTGATGGGGAATATTCATGAGCATGCAAATCCATGACAGACCCCATGCTGGAGAACTGCTCTTCTAAACCACTTAAGAAAAAAAGCACTTACAAGGATGGGAGCTTTGGCGGAAAAACATGCAAAGTACACTTACCTGGTTTGCTTGTTCATAACAACCACAACTGAGCAGTCTACGGCCCTCTCAGTGTCAAAACGCCTTTGAATGTCTTCAAAGTACTTGCGATACAGCTCTTCTCTGCGTCTCTCCTCACGCTTCAGGCGCTCTATAAAAAACATTTTGGACAGACAGTTTTACATTTCCTCCACATTTCCAGTTTAAGCCATAAAGGAATATTGTCAAACACTGTACAACTAGCCGACAGAAAAGAATCAACCTTAGTCCATACATTACACTCCCCAATCACCAAACAGCAAAATCAGTTTGAGACTCCTCCCTTCTTGCCCACCAATGAGCCCCAAGAAATATTGGTCTATACAAGTATAGAAAAAAAAACAAAATCATTAACTTGGACCAAGGATACCAGTGTTTTGTAGTAAACTGATATGGTCTGCGTACTTGCAAAAATTGAACAGGCCAGAGATCAAACGTTCTGGACCGTAATGGCTGCCAGTTCCAGACTGCCTTTCCCTTAACTCATTGGTCAGTATCAGTGTTGAACAGTAATTACAGGAGGTAGAACTTTTGCACGCTTTCCTTCCAGCCCAGGTTTAGGACCGAAAAGGACTACTTTGCAAGGGGATCAGGAACAAGCTTGGACAACTGCTGCTCAGGCAAGAGATCAAGACTATGATCTTAGGAAGGACACTTTGAGGACAAAAATAGAGGGCCCCACCCGCATAGCATAGCTGTGGATGGTCGGTAAATCTATGACCCATTAAAAGGTAAATAAAGCCTCATATTAAGTTATATTCTGATCACCCCATTAAAAGTGAAGGTATATCACAAGGCCATAGGATCATTTAGTTCACAAGGACAGTAGTCCAGGTTTAAAGAGGTAGGCCAAGGTCCAACCCAAACACAAACGGGAGACTGGTAATGCTCATTGAACAAGTTGAATACAGTCATATCCATGTGTGGAGTAAAAAAATTGCTGGCAAGGACACTGGAACCACCAACTCCATACATGCTCTACATATGCTGTGGACATCTAGTGAACAGTGTGTAATCTTATTTTTTTTAAATTACATATGATTGACCATTCTTCCTCAGTACATTTCGAAGGGCTACATTCAATTTTATCTGTAATCCACATTTATAACATAATTTTACAAAACGTACAATAACCCTCATTGTGTGTATCCCAAAAAAGAAAAGATTGTCAATGTTAAAGGATATTTGTACCGGGCACTATCACCACCGGAGTGGCCCCCTGGCGGTTCTAAAAGAAAGGAGAGGGGGGTTGTGGGGATGAGTTGGAGAAGTGCAAGAGAGCAGTGATGTGCTGTTGGCGGCCTCAGCCCGGAATTCTGTTGGCTTGGGGTGTTATACTGTCGGAAGACGTCGTGCGCTGTTGTGCGGGTCTACTATGTGTGCTTTGTTTTGTTGTTGCAGTGTGGTGAGGTTTGTGCGGATTGCTGCGTTATAAGTTTGTGTTTGGTTAGTTTGTGTTTGGTTAGAATTTGAGGTGTATATGGAGGGTGTGAAGTGGTCAGTGGGTTGGTTAGTTGGCATTCCTGTCTTGAAGTGAGCCGCTAAATTTTCGTGTTTCTAATCAGGTGGGGTGTGTGGGCGTCTGTGTCTATGTCCAGCTCAGGGGTGTACGACACTCACGGTCCATTTCCAATATGGCATCTGTTCAAATGCATAACCTTGCCTAAATTGGGCAACTGGCTGCCTACGTGGCCCCCCGTTTGTATGCGGGGCTGGCAGGCATATGTGCGTCCTCTGCAGTCTAGCCCAGAAAGCATTCCTAAATCTAGTTGAGGGCGGCATTGGTAAGCCCAGGTTTACTCTCTCCATGTGTTGAGTCCTGCTCGGCATTTATCATCTTATTTGATTGCTCATTCATGTTACCGCTCTTACCCCCTTTGGTATGCTGCAATGCTAACGCTTGCACTTATGCCCAGGGGCGACGTCTGCTTAGATTCACAGCTTAATTAGTGTAGTGTGGACCAACCCTGAAGTCCCAGGTGGACCAGAGTACATCATCCTTGATGAATGAGCTGGCGGCGGCAGCCCTCTCGAAGGCTAAAGGGGCTGACCCACTCAGGGGCGCCTGACGGCGCCTAGAGTGGGCCTTCGGCCAAGCCGGTGGAGAAGACACCAGAGAAGAGGATGCCATCCCCGAGTCCGGCTCCAAACCCTCAGGCCTCAGAGGGGTCGGAAGAGAGGCGGTGAAGGCCTCTACCATGCTTCAGGGCAAGTATATTTCTTCTTCGAATGAAGATATTGTATCTGTTCACATCGCAACAAGGTCTGGCGTGCGGTGTAGGCCTGATGGCCTTCTGGAACCTTTGATGAAAACTCGATTCTTGCAATTGAGGGGCTATGAAAGATACCAACAAGCGGATCCCTGCTTGCCAGTCAAAGAAATGAAGGCGCACACAGGACCTAGACAAAAAAGTCAAACTCCAAAAAAAGCGCAAAAAATCAAAGATAAGCTCAGAGCAAAACACGAGGACTCCCGACACTTGAACATGCAGTAATAATCTGAAGATATCTGTCAGAGGAGGGCTTAGTGAGAGGGCAGTCATTGGTTGGGGACAGTATGCCCAAAGCTCAATTTTTTTTCTATTTTTAAAGCGCTCACACAGCCCGCGGGCATGGAGGCGCTGCTACAGGAATGATTTTTGGTTGGGCAATTGTTTTTTGTTGTCTTAGTTGTGTATTTATAACGCGCTTAAATACCCAGGTTTCTAAGCGCTGACCCGGGGATCGAACTTGTGTTGCTTCGTGTCGTCTTGCTTCCAAGGCGAGCATGTTGCTGCTGGCTGGGACATTGATTGGTTTATAGGAGAAAGACAGTGTGAAAGTGAAATTCTTTCACCAAGGACTCCCGACCTGGCGTGGAATATTCATGAGCATGTGAATCCATGCCAGACCCCATGCTGGAGAAGATTACTTTTTGCAACAGTTGAGCAAACTCTTCCCCACCCCCCATACAGGATGCCAATGTTACAGTCCTGCAATGCACGAATGTTCAGACATTCAATGTTTGAAGTCATCAATGAAGATCCTATGATTGATAATTGGGCTCATTTACTTGCTCCAGCTCTGCACTGAGGTAGCGTTTATGTGCACATGGTGTGGCCAAGTCTTAACACTGCCCAATAACAGAGTGACTCCATCCAGTACTCCCTTAAAGCATGAGTGACTGGGCTGCAATGGGAAGATACAGCTCAAACTATCATCCTCCTTGGTCATGGCCAGGAAGCCCAGGGAGAGGTGGTTATAGCCAACAGCTTAATCTCCTTACTTGGCCCATGACCAGGCCCTTACAATTATTGATTTAGAACATTACAACCAAAGTACATTTCTACAAGAGGATACAAACCTTCTACACTCATTGGCTGATCTCTATACCGATCCATGAAGGGGTCCTCCTTCCGTCGATAAAGATCTTCATAACGCATTAATCTATCAAAAGATTCATCCCTCCTAGGAAGAACAAACAATAAAGTTTAAAAAACATGCAATTCTGGGAGAACAATCCATAGAGCAAGCAGCTGTATTTTTATTTGAAAAAAACTGAGGCACACTACCCACCAATGGAGGAAATCGCACAATACTCACCATATGCACATCAATATAATTTACTGTTACAATGAGGTTGGGTATACGTGAATTTACAACTTCAGGAATATCCATTCTGTTTAGAACAGGGATACAAACAGGCCTCAAGTCACTTCCCACCCTCAATTCAAACATACGCACACCATTTCTAACTCAACAAGTAATTTATCAGGCACGAATGGCCAACAAAGTGCAAATTGCAGATTCGAACACCAAGCATCAGCATCATGGATGGGTGCATTGTCAATCAAGCTGCTATGAACATGGGCTGTAATAGGTGAAAGCTCAGTGTTAAGAGCATCTTCAGACCGGTACACCCAAAAATACAATGGCCACCAGTCTAGTTATGCCCTAGCAGCCGCCTCAGCACCTGCAAATACACATCACTTAATCCTAAAAACAAACTTTCCTTTAAAATCAGAACACAACTTGGGGAGGGCAAACTCAGGGCTAGAAGATGATTAGTTCTGGTATCAGCTACCCCTTTTACTCATTGGGAAAATAGCGATTTGTAAAATGTCATCCTGCCCAGATTCTTATACCCATTTTCAAACTTAACATGCCACAGAGACTTATGGAACAATACACTGTTCTGAAAATGTTTAATCTAATCAATATTGATATTCTAGAGATCAACGATTTTTATACTACTGTGGAACAATCTTATTCGTCAAAGAAACCTGGTTAGACACTACACAGCTACGTACCCGATAATTCACACAGAAGAGTACTTGCAAAAGCCTGCAAAGAATAAAAACGGGCGACCCACTAACACCAGCAACTGCAAATCCCTAGTCCTTCACCCAACTCCCAACACAAAAAACAAACCTCACATTCATACTGATCTATAGACCATGGATACAACTTTTGTTGACACCTTCATGGAAGCCATCACAGTCATACCATCAAACACTGCCTCCGGATCAGACGCAAACTCTCAAAAATCACTAAACTGGAGACAATGAAACTGTGCCAGATGGGCAAAGGAGCGTCACGGCAGGACACGCTTGACGCAATTTTCAACAAAAACCTACCTAATCTCTACTGCACCACCAATACAAATATGGAGCGATCCCCTCATTACACCTTTTTGTGATCGAACTACCAGCCAAAGCCTTTAAACCGCCGCAAAAGCTTCCCATGATCTGGAAAAGAAACTGATACCATCAAAAGTAGCATCTTAAAAGAACTGGAATCCTAGAAGCCATCAACCGCAAGCCTGGACAGAACCGACCTAGATGAAAAAGTTGACCTAATGCAGAAACAAATCACCAATCCAATCCATCTCCCTGGAAAAACCCTTCATCCCTTCTCAAAAGAAAGCAGTGGCTAGATGGTTAAAGCCCCACCTCAGTACAATGAAAAGGTTTTAAACTGAATAAAGATTTGGAAAAAAAAAGGAAGCGCTATGACCTGGCAAAAGATCAAAAACATCCAAGCATAAAAGGAAATTCTCCACGCTAAAAAGAAAATCACAATAGCAACCAACACCCAAAAAGCACAACTCAAATGAAATGAGAACCACTTCAAAAATAAAAATAGCCGACATACACCATTAATGGGAGATAATGTCAGGAGAGTGTAGAGATAAGATGAGAAGTCCAGAGATCTGGAGAGGGGACAGAAAAAAGGTGAACTGACATGGGTGTCTGCAATGGGTAGGCCGGCGTTAGTGGGTAGGGTGACGTTAAGCTTTTTTTCTTCCAGACTTCGAGAGAGGGAGAATAAGTGAAAGTATTGCAGTTAGAATAGATAGGGGAAATGGCAATTGCCATAGTGATTGGAGATGATAGGAAATAGAGGGACTGCACAGCATGAATGCAAACTCACCAGGCGGCCTAGTAGCCAAAAGCAGCACGAGAACAGATGCAATAGAACACTTGGTGCCAAAATCGGGTGGGGTGCAGAGATTGTTAATACACCAGTATTCGAATTCCCAAAAAAGCACAGAAATGCAAAAGATGGATAAAGCAAGACGAGGAGGCAGAAAGGTATAGGCACACCTAGATTCAACTGCTGTTTAGGTTAGTGAAAATGTTTACAATGCACTTATTTTCATTTCCCCAGCACAGCTGGACGTCAAGAGGTCAGTCTTGGCGTACCTGGAAAGAAGATCAGTTGGTTATATTTGGGTGGTCCAAAGCAAGGCATGAAGGAGGCCAAGTCTAGGATTAGCTGGTGGATTTGGCAGGCAACTGCTTTGCCCTGTAGTAGCGCTGGTTTCAGTGCCAGCCTGTGCCCAGGGTCGATCGACTCGAGGCATGCTGGCCTCCTGGGCCGAGGTGCATGGAGAGCCAATTCAGGAAATTTGCAGCACAGGAAACTGGGCCAACGCAAATACTTTGACCAGACACCATCACCTATTTGGGGGTTGTGTGCTGATGCACTGTTCAAGGATTATGGTGGCCAGAATTGGTGCTGGATGTTGAAACCGCACTCCTTTTGGTCTGTTTTTATTCATAGATCTTGTTTTCCACAGCTTTTATTGGCAGGGGTAGGTTGGACACGAAATGGCCTTTGAATCTTGAAGATGATTTGGATGTGTGTGAAATGAGGAATGGGACGGGCTAAGGGAGATGTTAAATAGAAGGGGCGATAGAGAGGTGCCATGTGGTACTCAGTTGGTAACAGGGAGCAGAGAAGGGATGCATGTATGTCATTTGGTCTCTGATGGAGAGTAAGGAGGATATCCACTTCAATGCTACGTCCTTTATGCAGAGGGAGTGGAGTCTCTGAGGATGCAGTGGTGAATAGTGTCAAGGCTTCTGAGAGGTCGAGAAGGATAAGTGGGGTACAACCTTTGTGTGAGTTTTTTTTTAGATCATCCTAGATGGACTTGGGAGGATTCAGTTCCTTGCTGGACTGGGGGTGGTTGAGGGATTCGGATTAAGAAAAAAGCAAAGCTGGGAAGAAGCTTTACGGTCAATTAACTGGGCCAAGAAGCAAGGTCTGTAGTTTACCAGTGGAACGGGGCTATGGGAGGGTTTTTTGAGCAGGGGTTCGGATGTTGTAGGTCTTGAGTGTGACTGAAGCGAGGGATGTGTTAATGATGATCTAGTGAAGCTGCCTGCACAGCTTGAGCAGAGCTCTTTTGAGAGGAGGAAGGGGCGGGGTTTCCAGAAGATCCCAATGGACAGCTGCTGGCTAGTAGTTGAAGGAATTCGGTTGTATACAAATTGATCTGGTCACAATTAATTTAAAGTCAATTAGGACATATGGCGGGAGCCCCCACCCAGTCCCTTACATTATAAACCAAAACATATATACACATACATACACAAACCACCGACCAGCATGAAAAGAAACTGGGGAACCATCAAAAACTCCAACCCAACTGAACCTCAGAAAACCACAACAATTATGGAAGAAGCATACCTGGCCAAAAAGTAACCTTACTCCACACCTGGACAGTAACAACCTTAGACAACACTGCGAAGAAAAACCCTTCACTCCTTCACGTTAAAAAAAATAAAATAACTGGCAAAATGGTTCACCCCACTACTCAGCGCAAAGAAAAAAAAAAGAAAAAAAAATTCGGAAAAATCAGAATGGAGGATCAACACTGCAAACAAACTGAAATTTCTGCAACAGATTCACTCATACAAAAAGGAAATCCAAAAAGCGAAAAACACTACGACAACCAAATCTTCAAAGCACGAAACAGCCAAAAAGAATTCAAAATGAAATAAAAATCCGCCGGGATGCAACACGCCAATTCCATCAACAAAACTATGCAATGACCTGGTAGACCACTTCAAAAATAAAATTACCATCCAACAAACCATACAAAAACAGACCACGCGATCACACTACAGATCCCACCTATCTTCACGAGGAACAAACAAATTACGAAGCAAATCAAAGCAACAAATCAGGCTCTCCCAAGACCCCTGCCCCCGGACATAAACAAATCAATTCTCCAATAAGGAACTCCCATGGAATACCAAAGGAATGTCTCACTCTTTCGAACAAGTACCACAGGACTTCAGCGTACATCAGGCCGCTACTCAAAGACACAGCAGGAAACTTGAAAGACTTATCCAACTAGAGACCCATCTCCAATATCCCGTACATAACCAAACTGCTAGAAACGTACATTTACAAAACAACCCTAGAATTCATAGAAGAGCACTGCCTACTAGACCAGGCACAAGTTGGCTTCAGACCAATCGGAGGAATGGAATCAGCTCTCCTCAATATGTGACGACCTAAAAGCAAACGCAGACTGACAAGAGTACTGCCTTGATACTTTCGACACAGTCAACCACGAAATCCTCATAACGAGATTAGAAGGACTGGGAATACCGACCTACTATGGATCGAATACTTTCTAACAAACACACGGAAACCGTATGGATAAAACCATGTCCAACCCAAGAGACTGCAAATGTGGAGTACCACAAGGATAATTTTTCTCCCTGCTTTTATTAAATATCTACCTATATCTATTATCAAAATAGACAGAATCACCTGCTACAACTACACCGACACACAAATCTTCAAAATACAAGACACCCGAGACGAAAACGCACCACTGGAAAACTGCCTTAGTGATATATTCAATTGGATGAACATTAACCACCTCAAAATTAACCCAAGCAAAACAGATGATGGTAAAAAAAAAAATCACGGAGGAAACATCAACTACATCCCTTGGCCAAGAGAACTCGGTACGTCTTCAGCGCCAATTGTAAAAACCTGGGGGTTCTGATGGACAACAATCTCCCTCTAGAGCCACAAGTAAACGCTCTACTCAAGAAATGCTTTTTCCTGCAAGCGGCAAAAAGGATCCTACCATTCCAGTCATTCGCCAACAAAACACATCACTCTGGTCATGTCCAGAGTAGATTATGCCAATAGACTATACCTGGGTATGCCTGAACGACTTCTAAAAAAACTACAATGCATACAAAATGCAGCTACCAGACTCCTCAAAAAACCCCGAAGAGATCACACCTGCACAAAAAAAATAATACTACATTGGCCACCAATAAAATTCAAATGTGCATCACGCACAGAGCAATACACAACCAAGGCGCAGAATTCCCGAGATAAATTACGCCTACACCAACCGACAAGAACGCTCCGATCAAGCAACATCATCCACCTGGAACCCGAAACCCTACAACAGATAAACTCAGAGGATCCCGTTTCTCTCACCAGCACCGAAAAACTGGAACGACTTACCAAAGAATATACGGAACACAAGAAACCACCTAGTATTCAGGAAACTGCTCAAATATTGGCTCTTCACTGCGTAACTAAAAGACCAACCACAAGAACGCCCACACCCCTAAAACAATTAATATAGATACCGATCCTGGTTCCCACCAACCAAGCGAACACGAACAGAATCCAAGGAACGCACTCCTCGACATACCACAAGACATAATGAGAGATAGCAACGAGACTTAACTTAACTGAACGCATAGGCCACCCCCTAAATCGGCCAAAAGGTGAATTGTGATTGATCAATTCGGGTAATACTAGGAATTTGGCATGGGAAATGAGTGCGTGAGAAAAGTGTGCGAATGGTGGGTCTGTGAGGACTGAAGCACTGCTAGTTTAGAGCCAAAAGGTGCGGTTCCTTTCCACAGCTATGTTGTGGAAGTGGTCAGAGTGCTTGGGTGTGGGGTAGGGCGGAGCATGTGCAAAGTAGGGCCTTGGGAATTCTGAGATGTGGCGTTCCCTGCTGGTTCTAGGGGAATTGCAGATTGTTCCTGTAAAAGGATTCTTTTAACATTCTGAATTTCTGCCCTGTAAGCTTGTAGTGTGTGCACGCAGTTCTACCCTGAAGTGAAGTGTCAGCTAGCCATCTGTGTTCCAGGAGGAGTTTCTCGGTTTTGAGGATTGCAGAGAGCCATCAGGCAGAAGGGCCTGGTCTGTTGGAGGATCTGAAAGGGGTGGGAGGTTTAGGAGCACCGGAGAGCCATTGGTCAAAATGGCCGATGGCGCGCAAACTCTGCCTGGCGTGGGGAGGGAGGGGGGGCAAGCATTACTTTGACCTTGTTCCCTAATGGCAAGCGGGTGGGCAGTCCTGTACTAGTCCTGGGGAAAGAAGGGTCTGTGGAGGGTTATACAGGATGTCAAACCATATATATTGAGATCCCCTAGCATGGTGAGGGATTGGGGGCGGGCGGGGAGAATACCCAGGTTGGCCACTATGGAGTTGCTGAGGATTTCAGCAAAAAGGGAGGCAATGAAAAAATTGAACTAGGAGATTTGCAGTCTATGTTGCAGGCTTGTTCCTCAGAGAGTGAGATAGGGACGTGGGTGAGATAGGGACGTGGGCTTTGTAGAGGGTGGCAATTCCGCCTGCCCTGTTCCTTGTTGTGTACAATAAGGGTGTAACCTGGGGAGAACTACTCATGCACAACCGATCATAAGTACTGGGAGAACCAGGTTTCTGTGATGAAAAAAATGGTCAGGGCCTTCGAAGATATTTGCTCCTTAATTTTTTTGCAACGATCTAGCAAGATGAATAGTCTGATGCTATGATGGGCATTTGCTGTGGGCGGAGGTGCACAGAGGGAATGCAGGTGGCTGCTCACTGGGAGGACGGGGGGAGATGGTATCTAGTCAATTCATCTAAATACATTCCATTGAACGCTGTACCATCGAAAAAGCATCGAAAATAATTTCTATCGAAATGCCCTTCCATTGACTAATGCGATGGTATAATCGAAACTGGGGTTAGGGTTAGATTAAGGGTTACATTAGGGTTGGGGCTAGGGTTGGAACCCCCCCCCCCCCCCCAACATACAAAAAAAAAAAAATACATTTAAACATTACAAGGGGTTGGGCCAGTGCCGAAATTTCAGCACTGGACAACTCCATGTGAGGTTTTAACGTTACAAAAAAAATGCATTGAAGTGCTGTCTTTTACATGTAAAAGTGCATTTCCATTGAAACCAGCCCATTTTTATTTTTGATTGACTGGTTTCGATGAAAAAGCACTTACGTGTAATAGATAGCCAGTTGATGCATTGGTAAACGATGCTTTGGTTTCGTTGGTGTGGCATTTCGATGCTTCAGTTTCAATGAAATGACTAGGAATCGGTGGGGGGGCGGGAGGGTTATTGGGAGGAGAGGGGTTACTATGGGAATTTCCAATACCTCAATTTTGGGAAGTGGCGATGGATTTTTTTGTTGCGTGTGAGAAGAGGGCTTGTGAGCTGGGGGATGTGGAGTGGGCATATAAGTGTAGCAAGGTGGAGTCCCCATTTTGAAGAGTTGGAAGCTGGGGAGCGAAGGGGGTGCAGGGCGGCACCTGGGAGGGCTGTGTGTGGTAGAGGAAGAAGTCAGGAGGCCGTCTACTATGGTTGAAAACGAGATCATGGTCCTGGTGCCGACTTCTAGCACTAGGAGTGTTGGGTGAATTCGGGTGGGAGAGTGGTAGGTTGCGACGAGAGATCGGGTAAGGTGTGCACAGATGAAACGGACCGGGTAGCGCATTGTCTATTTTAAGGGATTCACCCATACAGTCCAATACATCCAAACCTGCTTGGCAGGCCAAGTCTTTGCCATCAGCCACTATCTCCCAGAAGCCATTCTTGACCTCTCCCCTCTGGAAGGTGATCAGGTGCTTCTGCTCAGTCTGCGGTCCAAGGTTGAGGATGTAGGTGAGGTCTTACTGAAACACTGGTTTTCAACGGCGCACCGAGTCCCAAGCATCCGGAGGTGTGACCAAACTAAATGCATTCTAGAGGCCCTCCTCCGCCAGTTGCAGTAACCCAGCCTGGACCGCCATAAAATCAGGCGATGGATCTGCAGCTTAAGCAACGTATGGGAAGGACAGTGTCGGAATTATCCAGACGTTGAGCCTTTGATTTAGGCATATAAACACTCCGTTGTAAAACGCAAAAAGCCTCTTCCTTTAAAATCTGAGCCAAGCCTGTTCTCGTCCCTATCCTGATAGCAATCAGCCATACCTGGACAGTATTTCTAACTTGCCTACAAAGAGGCAAGTCACAAAATGCTTGCCGCTTAAAAGCAATAACTGCTGAGAAAACAAAAAAGCCACCACCCTTCAAAAGTCTGGCTAGTCCAATAAGAAAATGAACATAAGTGAAAAGGCACTTTTAACAAAAATAGTTTTCATATATTACGCTGCACCTCTACCTGTTATCTATATGCTTTGCCAGAGGCTGAATGAGACCACTTTCTTCCCAAAAATAAATGTCCGAGACCATTGATCCTCCACACGTTTCGCTGTGCAGTGAGTTTTAGTAGCGCAGAAAGCCACTGGAGTCAAGAAGCAGAGACTTTCCTCCTAGTCTGGTGAGGGTCTTCTCTAAGGTGATGCATGAAGACGGAAGGCATGCTTTTATCTAAAGGAGAAAAGTGTCCAGCACTGACCCCAATTGTGCCAAGAGGATCTTTGCCGACAACTCCCACAAACAAATCGGACTTGCTTAGCCAATCAGGCTTCGGCCCCATTGGATTTCCTATGGGATAGCACGACCACCACTGCCTTGCCTCTGGAGAACACCAGTTCATGAAAAGTTAAGCATAAGCCTTTTCCAGTGTTGAAAAGTTAGTGATGATGAAACATGATTTGAAGGTTGATGGCACCGATGCACACAACTAGCAACGCATGGCAGTCCCATTTGGATTATTTTACAATGGTGCATTTAAGTAATGCCAACTGAATCGTTTATTTTACTCAATTGCATAGGTTAATAGATCAACTTAACCACTGCATCAAAATTAGCAGTCGTTATTAGTGAGTGATAATGGATTATTGGCAAGAAATGGTGAAATAGTGTGTTGTGTACAAGTGGAGAATAGCAAAAAACTAGTATATGTGTATATATATATATATATATATATATATATATATATATATATATATATACATACATACACACACACACGTATGCACTGCAAGAAAATTGACAAAACTGCATGCTCCCCGCACGAGCATTCCCACGACGTAAATGTTAAAAAGAAAACAAATAAAGCTGACCGTCCAATGTGATCTGCGACAAACCAACCACAACAGCACATGGAAATCTACCGAGCCATACATAAATCGCACCCTAACTGTGCGAAGCGAACTAAAGCCTCGCTCTACCTATTCCAGCTATACTCTACCACCCACCCACCCACCCACCCACACACACCCGCCCGCCGACCACTAGGTGGCGATAGTGGGCAGTATAAATGATAACAGGTTAGGTTAAGAAAAGGAGGCAGACCTTGAAAAAGGGCAGGTATAATTAATTCCAACCTCAACAAAAACAGCAAAAAAAAAGTTAAACTGGCAGCACAATCAATACCTGGAAAGGAATTAATGCAGCATGGGTAACCACCGGTAAAAACCTAGAAAAGAACAGTCGCTAAAAGCATCAAGGGTAAACACCGGTCAAAACCTGGAAAAGAGCCGTCGCTAAATGCAGCAAGGGTAACCACCGGTGCCAGAGAGCATTGAAGTAATGAGTGCTCGAGAGAATCTGCCTCTTCCCAAGACGCTCATCTTCCTGCAAGGAAGAGCACCAATTTAGGGTGGCAATACCCATGAAACCCCTCACACATCGCAATGGGCACCTTTCGCACTAGCAAACACACTGCAGTACTCTACATAGGATTTGGAGGTGGGAGTATTTTACGATTCTAAGTTGGGAGTAAAATGAGAGTCCAATGGGAGTATTTTATAAGCAGCTAAAAATATGTTTTAGCAGAAAAACGGAAATGTGTAATAATTTCTTTGCACCTTCATGTACATCAAAATACACAATTACTATTTCTGATCTGGCAGTAATAGTTTCTTCCTGTGTGCGGCGTCACATGGAGCTGTGTGGAAAAAGACAAGCTCTCATGTGTCTGGTTCCTATTTTTTTTGGTGTGAGCATTTTTACTCCCTTTATTTTGTGGAGTCTACGTATGGAGTAAAAAGTGTCCGATACACCCCTGATTTCTAGGGCTGCAATGGGGTCAGGTTGTAGAGTGGAAGCACAATTACTGAAACTCTACCATTCCATCCCCATCAATACTGCACCCACCAATTGGAGGCGCTTTCCAGTGCAACAAAACGTGCTCAATGGTTGCCACCAATCACCCCAAAAACGTTTTGCAGGCTTGTTGCTTCTGTGGGGAACAGAAGTTTTGAGTGCACTATATTGTCCTTTCTCCGGTATTAGTTGTCTTTTCCCTACCACCCGCTTCAATAATCCAGTCACGGAGGGACCAACGGGCACATTGTCTGCTCTGACAAGCTTTTCCTTACTGGTCCACTAAAGCAGCAATAATGCCCTCTTGGCCTGTTCTGTGTTCAGTCCAACACTGCAACTTCGATCATAACACCAATTATTTTGACATTTAGAAAAGCACCCTCATGTATACAGTGGCGTATGGTGGAAGCATACACATGCGGTTGCAATTAATACAAAATTGTGGTCTAATGAAATTGACATTTCACGCAATGAAATTGGACGTCAGTCTGCCTTAGCACAAGGCTATACCAATAGAAACGAAGCACTTAAATGGTGTGAACATATATTTGAGCCAACTTCATAATTGCTTGACCTTTGCACGTACCTGTAAAGGGGATCCTGGGGGAGTCGGATATCCCTGTAGCGATCAAGCAATGGATCTTGTAGGTGGTCACGCATGTCAAGAGGGTTCCTCAGATCTTGCGGGTTTCTGAGACTTGAAGGGGTTCGAAGATCTGGGGGGTTCCTCAGATCTCTCAGTGCTCTAGGATCCATTAGGTCTCTGGGATCCCGCATGTCCCGAATATCTCTAGGATCATGTAGGTCTCGGACATCCCGACCAGGACGATTATCTCTAGCGTCTCTTCTTGGGCTGCCACGGAGGGGAGACCTATCTCTTCTTGCATCACGGCCATCTCCAAAGGCATTTGGAGCTCTGAGGAAAGCACCAAAAAGTATATTAAACATTGAGAATTGTCCCTTCACTTCCATACACCGAAACAAGTTAAATGACAACACCTTTCCATTCCCAAAAATGTAACACTACCAAAGCCACCTATTATGAAGAGAAAAGGCCCAAACAGTATTAACCTCGGGGACATTAAGCGCAAACTGGTCTGGAAGAGGGAGCTGGGAGAGAGGTGGTGAAGGGGGTCATTTTAGCAGATGTAGGCTAGCAATGCATGCTTTCTTGAATCTACATATTGTTTAAGTACCAAAATATGGTCATGTGTCAAAAGCCCTTAACCAGAGTTAAAATACAAATATCAAGGGCATCCCTCCCTCTAAATAAAACAATGTTTGTGCACCACCCGTTTGACAGCAGTTCAAGCAATTTAACTCGACATAAGGCACATTAATAAACTCAGTAACATCCCAGAAAATTCAGTTTGCAAATGAAATTGTTTTAAAACAATGCATTACACCGAAAAAAGGCGAGGACACACGTGCCTTCTACAGTGTAGCCGCAGGCAACTCATGTTGCACATTCATAAGCAGGAACAAGAACCGAGGGGGTTAACGACGCTGTGTAAGGACACCGTAGTAAAAAGCATGCCATGAAAAGCATGAACAATCCGATCTAGAGTCAGATCAGGATTTTAGCAGAGCATACCAACCATCTGATGATAGTCTGCAGCATTTCCAGCCAGGGAAACCTATTTACGGGCAGACAAGCGAAAACGTCAGGAGAGCTATAATTTGCAAACCATAGGCTCCCGATAATACCGGTGTGTGGCGCTTCTAAATGACTGAAGACCATAATTAAAACTGGTCTTCAGTCTAAACCCCCCACCCCAATAATTCAGAGCCAAGTCACGTGACGTCACATTCTTAAATGCAATGTTCTATGCCGGCGTATGTATATCGCAGCAGGGGACCAGCGATAATCAAATCACAAGTCAACCAGGTTAGCAGAGAAATGAAAAACGGCCAGTGATGCCCAGATCACAGGTTGAGGATGGCACCCGACGATCGCGGTCCTTAGAGAGCAGGACAGATTGTTAAACACGGCTGCATGTGACCTATTATTCCGAAATCACAGGTTCACACAACAGATACACACGCAGCCCTACATCACGTGGTGATTACATTCATGTGGCCCCTCAAGATTGGGTTCAGCTCTCCTTAATGTCATCCGTTGACACCAAGGTGGCAGGATTGCAAATACGGCTCAAACTACGACCGCGACAAACGCCTAAAACAATATGCTTCGATTAAAAAGTTGAGTCTACAATGATTAGAGCCGATCTGTAAGTAAAGAAACAGTAATGGATCCTGACCCAATTGTCTACGACGTTATTAAGCAGCCATTTCACCAAGGTTAAAGGGTTCGAAATTGTTGGGAGCTATTTAGCTCCCACTTCTATGCCTGGATATCCCATTTCGCTTGGCACCATCAGCTAGTTTTGACTCGAGAGGCCAACTGATGCCCTTCAAACGTACCTATGTGACATGTATTTGGGAATATGTATAAAGAGCCATTTAAAGCATGATTGCATATAATGGACACAAGGTTAAGTTTGCATTGCACAGTTCGAATGGCAGCAGGGTATGTACTAGCTCATGCTTATTAGAGGTAGCTGCTGCCTACTAGTTAATGCAGAAACCCAGAACTTTGTTTTAGGTCCAGCTCATAAAATCTGTTTAGTAACCCGTGTAAAGCTGATAAGACGCAGCCGGTAACGCGCATTCCTAAACCAACTGTAAGTGAAGGGTCCTATGTAAAAATGAAATTAAACCTCAGGTTAATTCACTTTTGGATGGAGCCAAGGTAACTTAGTGATATGGGGATAAATACTAGTAATACAAGTGAAAATCATGCACCAGGGAGCAACCAGACTACAGCATTCTCAAGTCTGGTCACAACAGTGGGAAATTCTAAGATCACTGGGGCATTGCATCCTCCAAAAACCGCATTTAAACAACTAATGGGGTGTGGTGCGAACAAGAAAAGAACAATGAACTGTAGTGGAGAAAAAAAATATTTGGCAAAAGTCAAAAATAAAAGTTGAATACGGTGAGGAAAGCCCATTAAAACAGGTATTAAGATGGACAGGGGATGTAGAACACAGATCTGCTGTTAAATCTCCAAAGATAAGCACGGTTTGGAACGTTGTTGCCATCTTGAAGCGAGTGCTAAAAGTACAGAAAATTCATAACACATGATTTACATTTATTTTTTAAAAGGGCTTACAGAGTGGTTGGGGGAATTCCAAAACCAAGAAACCTTTAGGGTAGTGTGCCCTATTGTGCCTTAACTCCGCTATTTAGCATTGAAAATGAAATTATAGCACCACCACAGACGGGGATGGGCTCCCACACTGTGGGAAGCGTTTTCTAAACAGCCACTGCAGCATCAGCAACGATTTGCTTATTCGGTAGTAGTTTCCACGGGTGCTTATTGCATATAGCAAACACGGGAAACTTGTGTGACTAAAATGCGCACGGTGTATTTTAATCATGGAAAAAATGTGTACTTTAAAGAGGTTGCGCCTTTAGGATTCCTATTATTAATCTGGTGTGCCAGGGGGTGAGAAAAAACTTCATGGATGGGGTTATTTTCCATAACCGGACGGTGACCTAGTGTTTGATACTTTACCTTCGCGGCGGACTGGACCTTGCAGGAGCCTTAGTCGCATTTCTTCTTTCTGCCGCCATATTAACATCTGAAAAGAACAATCAACCCATCCATTCAATGCTATGGAAATAAACAAAGACTGTAACAACATCAATGAGAAAGGCAGCGATTGAAAGGTAGGGAAGAGAGAAAAATAAACGCAGGAGCCAGAAAGAAACACTCACGAATTGCTGACTTAATATTTTATTCTACCACCGATAAGAGCATCCATATGGCTATCAGCCCCTAAATAAGAACCTCATTCAGCTTTCCACAGGAGGGCGGCACGCTTGATTAATGCATAACAGTTCTATTAAGCAGTTGAAGTTTACAGGACGGCGCACATAGAGAAACGTTACTTCTAATAACAGCGCACAATCCTTACACAAAAATCCACTTCTTTAAAATGTACTTTCTTGAACGCAGGTATTTCAGTCAACTCGAATTTTGTCTGCAGAGGCTCGTACTCCACTGAAGGCGTAATGACGACAAAATCACCCAAAAATAAGTGATCAAAAACAACCGGATACTTAAGCAGCAAGAAACAACCCGATCATAAAATTGTAAAAGCATAGTAAAAAAAAACAGTTTTTCGATGCTATGCGCAGGATGGCGTCATGAAAACGTTTTTCAGAGGCCGTTTTTTCCATTAAGTATTTTGGTGACGCGTCCAACATGTTTTGATATGCTAGAAAACGTGAGCAAGCGCTTAAAAAAAAAAAAAAAGAAAAAGAAAAATGAAATGAGTAAGGTGTGAATGTACAATATAAAGTAAGCATTGTGTACATTAGGCACACAAACCCGGAATATAAAACGTATACCCACTGCTCGTTAGTGTAGCTGTATTCATATAAAGGGCCGCACAGCCTTATGACCATAGTCTGTTGAAAAGGATGCCAGATGCCTGGCATCTGAAGTTACAAACGATGGCCTGCACCCAATTAAACAAAAAAAAAAACACTAATAAAAAAAACGCAAGCGCTTTGGCCAGTCTCAGGAACAAAAGGAATCTTTCGGGAAAACTAGCACGAAAATCCAGTGAAATACGCCCGTTTACTGTGCCATGTACAAATGCATTTCCAGTTTACGACAGAGGGACAAACTCACCAATACGTCGGTATGACACGCTCGCTCAGATCGATTTTTTGTAATCATTAAATGTCGGGGGATGTATCCATTTGCCTTACCTAATTTATGCCCTTTTAATTGGCGACCATTCTCACCCTCCGCGGC
Organism: Ambystoma mexicanum; assembly: GCF_040938575.1. Lineage (NCBI taxonomy): Eukaryota > Metazoa > Chordata > Amphibia > Caudata > Ambystomatidae > Ambystoma > Ambystoma mexicanum. The sequence goes on along the minus strand of NC_090925.1, from coordinate 611,965,863 downwards.
AGCCTGGGCATCTTCTGCGCGTTCAAACTGCACGAACCCAAAGCCACGAAGCATGTTGTATGCTGGAAAAAGCAACATCAGGGCAATAACAGTTATATCACCAGGACAGCACTGTCCACTCGGCATGTTACAAAAACCCAAATTGTTGCAACAAGAAAGGAGTTTTATCACAAACTGGACCAAGTCGAATGGAACATGAAGCGCAGTTTAGCAGCAGCCAACCGAATATTTGCACTAGGTTGTAGAGTGCCATGGTCTATAGCCAGACAGAAAAAAGGAGCCGAACAAAGCGCAAAGTGTTGTGTAGGTTCTCTTTAAACTAAGCCATGAAAGCGGATGAGGAATTCAAATTTTAGTTGGCAAGGAGGTAGTTAGTTTCAATATCGAGTTGTATAGGCTAGCCTCGCCGGCTTTCGGGAAGTGTGCATGAGAAAACGGACGAGTTTAAATGTTCAATGTCTTAATGAGTGGTGGTTACCAGAATATCTATTGGTTACTTTGTGTGGCCATCGTCCACTTCCACACAAACAAAAGGTTAACGTTTTAACCCCCGCCAAGATGGTACAGGGCCAATTAAATGGTGAGAAAAAGACGGGCAGCACGTTCACTATTAGGAGAGATTGGAAAAACAAGTCACCACTAAGCGAATGGTATAGGGTGTAGAGATAAGTTCTGGTCGTGCTGGTGATAAGGGTATGGTATGTTTTTGTTTGGGGAAATCTATTCAGTCCAGTAGAAATGTGTATGGTCGATCCATTTTATAGAGGAGATCATTACAATTTAAGTATGCGAATGTTAACATGCAGTAACCGGTCGTAAAGGGTAATTGGAAATGTTGCAAGTGATCAAGCAATTTGAGAAAACAAAGTCACAGATCTGAACCCAAGCGCCTCTTTTTTTTTAATGACTGCAAAACAATCTTGACAAAAATCAAACCATAAGCAGAACAATCATATTGCTTCTTGCTCAAAAGTTAGAAAATGAAAATACTAACCAACGATCTTGCCATATTTGGAAAACATTTCTTCCAACTCGTTGGCGCTCATTTGGAATGTGGGCAAATTGCCGACAAAAATCCTCTTTTCTAAATCCTTGGGTTTATTGCTGACAAGTGTGTCCTGGCCGCTTGCCCCTTTGCTTCTTGCAGCAGCCATGTTGCTTTTCAGGTCCAAATGTAACTTCGCAAAAAAGAAAAACGGCTAAGTACATCATTTCACATCCATACAGAAATGCAAGTCAGTTTTAAGTGCAAGTGAATGGAAGCGCAACAGCAGGCTCAATAAACACCGCTTTCGAGTGCAAGAAAGAGCATGTTTAGCTCTGCACCCAGGCTCGCAAAGGCGTTTAAGAAATCCTTACAAAAAGTCCGCCAAGCTTTGTTCCAACTCGCTCTGATCAGAAAAGTGGAGTTTAGTCAAGTGGCACAGGCTAGCTAGAGTGATAAAATAGGGACTCGCTCAAATAAGTTGGGTACCGTTACATTTGGTGCTTGAGATTTTGTACATTTTAATATTCAAGCTATTGAAAATTAAATCCAGGCTCCTAAATCCTTACACCAAGGATACAACGCCAGGAGGGTGCTTCGCAAATGCCATTTAACTTTAACAAATAAGGCTCTACACTATATTTAAACTAGGCTTCCATAACCCTCACGTCGCCACTTCATAGTTTTTACTCTGCGGCAATCATTTTCACTTTAACTAATGCAGACAGGCTGCCCCATTACAGTTGAGCTAAACCCACTCACAAATAGACCACCACTAATAAACCTAGATATAGTTAAGTAATAACAAGGTTTTTGTATAGAACGGAGCAGTGTGGATCATTTCGAACAGAAAAGACTTACAAGAGGAGACCATAACAGCATACATCAGGGACAGTGACTAGAGGGCAGTATTTTGAACAGCGACTGAGTCCAATATTCACAAATTGAGGTAGTCCTGGGAGTAGAATGAAGGAGTGGTAGGGTGGGCAATTTGGAATTAGAGAATTTAAGGTCTGTCATACATCGCAAGGAAGTTCAGTTTGAGCAAAGTTATGAAGAACTCCATTAAAGAATTGACTAACAGCTAAGGGTAAAACATTCTAGTGGAGTGGGCCAAAAAGGTAAATGCACCAGAAGGTTGGTTGGCAGGGGTAGAGGAGATGGGGTGCTAGGCTATGAAGAGACTAGGAGCAGCGTTTGAAAGGGAGAGAGATATAATCAGACCGTTAATGCATGTATAGACTGGTAGAGTTTGTATGGTGACACATCCACCTCGTTGAGCAGGTAGGGGTGATGCGAGTAGGTTGAATAGGGTGCGTCTTGAAGAGCTAAGACTTGGAGCATAAGGGTGGATAGAGTAAGTAGCAGGGGGAAGATCAAGTGGTAGGCTTACAAAGTGTCAGAGCAGTGTTTTAGTGGTGTGGAGTGTGGGCAAGTGGTTCTAATTTTTACAAGGTCAAGTCTGGTTGGCTGCAATGGCAGCGATTAACTGGGAGAGTTTCAGATCGCTGTTAAGGAGAACCAAAAGACCATGAGTGATCAAAGATGAGAGGGGAGAGTGGGGTTGGTGTTTGAAAGAAGGGAGAAAGCAGACTAGTTTTGAAACCAGAGGCAGGGTAGAACCATCCCAGTGGCAGAGAGTACCTCGGTTGTGAGGAATTTTCATGTGGCAAGGGTGCAAAGCACTGGCTTTTAAGATTTTTTGTTTTAATATAAAATGATGCAGGAAATCCAATCTCAGAAAGCCTATTCTGCTGATCAGATCTCCCCCTTCGCAGGCTCCATTCCAAAAGCAGTGTGCTCGTCCTGCAACAGTAGCCTGCAGGGTTCGAAATTGAGGGGAGATGGAATTTAGCACCTGCTTCCAGCACAGAGCTTGGTTAGCTTGAAACCAACAGCTACCAGGAGCTACTTTTGGCTCCTAGGGCCAACTGGTGCCTTCCAAACATGTAAACGTGACAGTATTTCAGAATGTTAATATAGAATTAGAACACATTAAATGCACATTTAAAAACAATGGTTCAGGACAAAAAGGAACAGGAGCACCTCTGGTAGCTCCGGTCTACAGGATGATGCCCGACACCCAGGAGCTGGTTTTAGCTTGTGCTCATTGAATCTCAATTTGAAACCCTGGTCCGATCTGCAGCGTCTGCTCTACCAGTGGCACAGAGCAGGTGTCCAACTCAACAGCAAAGCCTCTGCAGCATAGGGGTGGCACTCGAGCCATCCCTAGACCAAAACTATGACGATCATATAAAACTGGTGGCCGGATAAACTCTAAAATAAAGCGATGCCAAAGTTTAGGCATGGTGCTACTTCGGATCATTGCCGCCTCATCCAAACGGATATCAAGCATGTGTCAGTTCAGCTGTGAAAGGTGGTGTGCATTCTGGTCAGACGGGTCAAAACTGCCAAATGGCAGCACAAGCACCCAACTGGCGATGCCTCCACTTTGTTCCATTTGTGAGGGCAGGTAACACCCTCTGCCAGAGACAGCTGCACAGCAGGACGCGGTCCTGGGCACAGGCATAAAAGGAGCACACCCATTCAAAAGTAGCAGCAAAATAGAAGGGTGCTGCATCTCTACCTTTGTTCCAAGTGGGAAGGGAGAAAGATTAGAGTAGGCAGAAGGGCTATGTTCATGGGAAGGAGAAAACTCCCCACCCCCCTTTTTTTCTCCACTACTCTCCCCACCACTTCCTCTGGAGCAAAGCAATTTGAATCTGATGTCATCTGGGCAAAGGCCACTCCTTTGAAGGGCAGGGATTAAACCACAGAGGCAGAATGGCTTTAATCTGATCACCTAGTGACTTGTGCATTCAAAATAAAATGTCTCCCATCCTTCGGCAGATTCACTCGGCAACACCACCAGATTCAACCACTGAGGTAAAGGAACAGCCGAAGGCAGAAGAGAGCCCACGCCCAAGGCATATTGGGGCAAATTTCTTTGGACTAAAACATGTCAATCTCCACCAGAATCTCCTAAACCTGGAGAGCAGACCCTGAACTGATCCATCTAGTCCTCAAGTCCCCAGACTGGGCCTCACAACATCCTGAGGACCAATCAGCTGTTGCTCCCCAGCCTGCCGCACCAAACCAACTGCGGTTCACCATCCATAGGACTAGAGTGGAATAGGCTGGCGCAGTTTTGCACGCCACCAATCAGTTGAACTGTATCGTCAGCATCACGATACCAGCTTGACATCATCGTGCCCTCAACCTTTAACCTGCTAGGCTAACACCAGTGCCCAACTACCTCAAACTGCCACTCCACCAACCCACACAGGGGAGAAACCGGATCCCCAAATAAACCACCACCAGCGGAGGAAGGCCCAGCACCATCTCAAAGAGACACTGGGGAACACCAAGCTGGATTGCTTAAAGCCACCCCCCCCACACACCATCAAAGCGCAGTGACTGCATTCGCCCAAGCTAGAGGTCCACACGATACACTGTACCTGAACTGAGCTTGATTCACTTGCACCAACATTCGACAGTCAACCCACTAAAGAACCGAAACCAGATGCTGTTAACAGTTGACTTGGGCCCTAGACACTGGTTAGGTCACCCCAGCAGCTTCTTTCACACAAAGGCACATTCTTTTTGTGGTTGGCATGTTGCCTTGGTTTGTAGCAGTGGGAAGGCCAAGTGGGCATTTTTACCTGTACTCATTAATCACAGGCATGCATTCAGAGGCGCCTCAGGGAGGTGGTGCTGGAGTCCCACGAGAGAGCATTCAAAGGGATAGGAGGATGCCCAGTAGAGCAGTGTTCCTGGAGACAAGGAGAGAGTTTGAACGAGGGAGAGATGAACCACTATTTAATGCAGCGCACGAGTCTAGAAGGATGAGAATGGAGAAGAGGCCAATGTTGGGCTTTGGTATGCGATTTGGCGACATGGATGAGAGCAGTGCCCATGTTGGAGCAGAATTCAGATGGAGTGTCATCAAGGGAGTACCAAGAGATGTTGACTGTGGTTGAAGCAACAGGGAATGACAGACCACTCGGTAAAACAAGGGGGGGTTCGTTAAGTTTCATTAGAAGAGGTAGGACGATCTTGAATGCGGCTGATAGGCAAGTAGAGAACTGGAGCAATAAGTCACTTAATGGTGCAAAAGAATTGCGTAGAAAAAGCAGACAGATGCGTGTGGGGAAGTTGCGAGGAGGGGAGTATGAGGGACGGGTGGGAGAAGAGTATACAGTGCTCCATACTATCAGCAGAGGATGACAGAGCTTTTCTTTTGATGGGGGAATGTCAAGATTAGAGAAGACCGTGTTGTGGGTACTTTGTGAGCATTGGATTAGGATAGAAAGAGGAGGAAGCAAGGATCCGGGCAAAGGAGGGAGAAGTGAAATGAGAGCAGATAAGGGGTGCTGATGGTGCGTCAGTCCTTGCTAATCACGAGAAAAACCAATGCCTTTTTTTGAAGAGACAAGAACAAGAAAGCCGAGTTGGTGGAAGGGCTCTCAGGGTGGCTGTTATAAAGTTTTCGGTCACACACATTGCCAAGAGCTGGGGTTATGGTAATTGAGAAGATTTGCGAGAAAGGACATTTTTTGGACTAGGGATTGGGCATTTCAGAGACATTTTGAGGTCAGTAGCAGCACCTGGAATAGATTAAAGGCAGCTAACTATTGTAGAGAAGAACGGAAGTGGGCAGGAGTAGCAGCCAGAGATGTGTTTGGGAGTGAAGGATGGGGAAAAGACAGAAAAGAGCATGATGGCAGGGACACAGAGCCCTAATGCTACCAAAAAGGACAATTAAAAAATGCATATGTAGTATACACATGTGTGGCATTTCGTAATTCTATTACAAGACCGGAGGGGAGCATTATGCTTTTCTTTAATTACTGCTCAACAGCAATTAAAAACTTTACTATTTAAACTTTAAGAAAGTATGCCCAACAGGCTTAAAAAATGAAAATAAACCAAAACATGGTGCCATAGAACTCTCCATCCCAAGAGTCTTAGAGGCTCTGTAGTCCTTAGCCTCCTTTCTGTCCACCAATGACAGTCCCCTGGTAAGTATAAACCCTGTGTCTTTAGGTACTTTCCTCTTTTTTGGCTGGCTCCACAGTTAAGTACACGTTTAGATTATCTAGCTCATTAGAGCATTGTGTCAAATTTCGTGTTTCATAATGATGAGCGCGTATTTTCTAGCATTACAGTATTAGTGTTTTCATAGTAATGAGCGTGTAGGATCGTTTATTATCCTTCTAGCGCAGCGTAATACAAGCGTGTCACAGTGTGCGGAAGCGCGACTCGTTTAGTCGCCATGACGGAGCGGTAATGTATTAGTCCAAGCACAGCGCATTATGGGGAGTGGGTATCCCGCAAGTGATCTTGCTCGCTCCGGGGAGCCCATTCCTTGAGGAATAAAAAAGACGTGTATCGCCCCAGAGCCGCTGACAGAATAGAAGGCCTAACAGAGCATTCCGCGCATGCGCAGATAGCTCCCCCCCCCGCGTAACGTTCCTTACTCGAGCGTGACGCAATTGACAGCGCCTGAGCGCAGTACGGACTCAGTTAGTCAGAGACTCAGTCCAGATTAACACGCGATCATTTCAAGAAGCGTATAAAAAATAAATGTATATATCTGTTTAACACGCTTGAGAACTGCCATTCAGCAGACTGTCTCAACAGTTCTACAGAGCACCAAATTGCAGCATCTCCGGACAGGCAGAGATGGCCCGTGACAAGGGAGGAGAGTGCTGGGAGGAGTACTCTGATCAGGATCAGGAACTGCAGGGTGAGGAATTCGAGCTCTCTCAGAGCTTTAAGGTTTTGGGGGATTCCCTTGTTAGAGCAGTAGCTCAAGGGGCCCAGCCTATTCAGGACAGGCTTCAAGTCCTAGAAGACATTTTGGGCACTAAAGCTGGCAGCGAAGACCCAGGTGAGGGGACCTCCACCACCAAGCCTCTGCAGAATGAACATAGGGTGTGTAAAGCAGCCCGGAAGAGGAAACACTCTTCTACCCCCCCGGGCTTTGATATGGGGAAGAGAGAGAAGCCCCAGCAGGCGCCTTTAACAGGCTAAAGAATGCGTTGCTTTCTAAATCAGCAGTGCCCAGCCTCGTACCCGCTACCCCAGGGGCGAAAAAAAAAGGGGGTTATGCCTTCTTCCTCAGATGAATACGATGAGCAGGAGGAAGAGGCCAGAAGTCTGTCAGGGAGCAGTACAGAGAAGATAAAGAGACAGACAAAAAGAGGCCAGCGTGGTGGAGAGTAACCCCGAGGAGGACATGTTTGAACCTGAGGCCATCAGGCATCCGCGTTCCAAGGACTGGACGCCATCCCCTAAAGTGGCGCTATACAAGTCTCAGAAAAGCAAACACCAACTGGCGCGCATTATCAGCCGACGCGTGGGTGCTTCAGACAGCTCAGGGTTTTCATCTAGATTTCATAGAGGAACCGAGGCAGGCTCAAACCCCTCAGCGCAAGCATTCCTCAGAGGAGGAGATCGCTCTTTTAGATGCAGAATTGGAGGCGCTAGCGCGAAAGCAGGCGATAGAAAGCTCAGCCCCAAGGAGGTTTTCTGAGCAGCATGTTCTTGGTACACAGCAAAGGAAAGGTGAGACCGGTTATCAATTTGAAGGAGCTGAACGGGTGGCTGGTTTACAGACACTTGAAGATGGAGGGGATGCACTTATTGGCAGACGACCTGAGGAAAAATGATTGGCTAGCATGGCTAGATTTGAAGGACGCATACCTGACAATACCCGTAGCTCCGGTGTACCGTTGCTTTCTGCGTTTCGAATGGAGGAATGAGATGGCAGTTCAAGATGTTGCCCTTCGGGCTAGCCTCGGCCCCTTGGGCCTTCACAAAGCTAATGAGGCTGATGGCCGCCGCAATGAGAGCAGGGAATAAGGATGATCATATATTTGGACGACATCCTTCTCATGGCGAAGAGCAGGGAGAGACATCAGAGGCAGATTCTGTGGTCGACTGCTTTCATCTCCAACCTAGGATTCTTAGTCAGCGAATAGAAGTCAGAGCTCGTCCCATGCAAGAAACTAGAATTCCCAGGCTTCACCATAGATACAAGAAGGCCACACTGGCCCTCCCACCATCCAAGATAAAAGCCGTCAATAAGGATCTGAGGGCAGCTCTGGGGAAACAGCTTATTTCGCTTCGGAATATAGACAGGATAGTGGGGCTTCTTGCGGCCTCGATTCAGGCAATTCTCCCCCGGGCCTTTGCACCATCGAGCTCTTCAGAGGCTCAAGATCCAAGTACCTTCAGAAGGGATGGAAATACCATCATCAAGTCCCGTTAGACGAGGACAGCAATACAGTGCTCCGATGGTGGCTGAACAATATGGAAGCATGGAACGGAAGAGCATCTTCGGAGATCTGCCAGAGCTCATAATAGAATCAAACGCCAGCAGGTCAGGCTGGGGAGCCAGGTGCGGAAGCCCAGAAACAGGAGGGAAGTGGTCTCCAGAAGAGCTAGAGCTCCATATCAACTGCTTGGAGCTGCTGGCGGGATCTTTCGCTGTAAAAGCCTTCTCCAAAGACAGGGCGCAGTGATGCATTCTGCTTTGCATGGACAATATTTCTGCAGTGAGGTACAACAACAAGCTAGGAGGAACCAAGTCCAAGATGCTTGTGGAGATTGCCAAAGACCTTTGGCATTTCTGCCTGAGCAAGAACCAGTCAAAGCGGAATATCTTCCAGGAGCAAAGAATACCGTGGCCAACTGGAATGCTCACCATCTAGTAGATTCCAGCGACTGGAGACTACACAAATCAGTTTTCAACAAGTTGCAGCACAGATGGGGGCCGCTGCATACAGATCTGTTTGCCTCCAGACTAAATGCGCACCTGCAGAACTACTTCAGCTGGAGGCTAGATCCGGATGCGATGGGAACGGACGCAATCCTACAAGCTTGGGGAGTGCACGTCCATTATGCATTTCCCCCCTTCGTGACGATAGCCAGAACATTAGCGAAGGTGAGCAGGGACAAGGCAGAGTTAATGATAGTAACTCCGGAGTGGAGTTCTCAAGCCTGGTTTCCGATTCTGATGGAACTTTCCAGATTTCCCTCAGAGGATCTTACACAGAGAGGATCCAGCAGGAGCACCTCACGCTCTGATCCTAGATCAGAGTATCACTTCTGGCCTGCAGAATTTCAGACGAAGGTGGCATTTGGCGGGACTTTCAGAAGAAGCTACAGAGCTCATCAAAAGTATCATGGGCTCCCTCGACTGTCAGGAGCTATAATTCCACTTGGCAAGCCTGGGAATATGGTGCAGGGAGGAGTATTCCTCCCATTTCAGCCCCTATAGCTCAAGTCAAACTTTCTGGCGCCTCTGAACGCAGAAGGGAAAGCACTCCGAACAATAGGCGTGCATAGGTCAGCCATTTCGGCAGGTCACGATCTGGTGGAGAGAGTACCAGCTGGAGAGCATCCGGCGGTAATAAGACTTCAAGGGCATTAAAGTAAGCAGAACCCCGCTGCCTAGGTATTCAGTTCTGAGGGACGTCACTAGGGTGTTACACATGTTAGAGCAATGGCCAAGAAATGATCTGTCGGGAAGCTAGCCATTTTGCTATGTTTGGTTTCGTGCAGACGTATTTCGGATGCGAGAGCACTCGAGATTGACCGGAAGATTTTCTATCCGGAGGGAGTGGCATTCAACATAGCGCAGCGCACTAGACCAACTCCAGGATAATTACTTACCCGTATTTTCCAGATAACAGCAAGCTCTGCGTAGCGCAATGCATAAAGCGATATGAAGTAGTTACAGCCGCGATAAGACCTGTAGGAGTGACTTAACTGCTTATTGCACGTAAGAAGCCTTACAGAGCAGTAGCTCCAGCAACTATTGCAAGATGGGTAAAGGAAATCATGGAATTGGCAGGAATAGACATATCCGTGTTTGGAGCTCATTCAGCCAGAGGAGCTATGGCTTCCGCTGCAAGAGATCATGAAAGCAGCAGATTGGGCCAGATTCTGTGTTCAGGACTTTTTATTTTAAGCCAGTGGCTAATATTACAGCAGCGGTGGATGCAAAGCTTTGAACAAGCATAATGCTCGTCTCCGGTCTTGTAATAGACTACATATTGCCCATGCAACAAGCGCAGGAAGTCTTGATTCTAAAGACACGGAGGCGAGCATTATCCCGCCCTACAGAAGTTATGTTGGCGAATGATATTGTACTGCATTATTATCATTGATATTTAAGACTAATTCCCAACCCTAACGATGATCTTCTCTTTATTCGTAGAAGAGCAGAAAAGTAACAGGGATTGAATGAAGGTCAAGGGTCTACCCTACGAAGCGTAGCAGAGAAGATACAAGTTGTTTAAAGTTGGATCTGTTTAATAGTTGCAAGAGCTATACAGTGAGAGAAAAAAGTGGAAAGTACCTAAAGACACAGGGGTTTATACTTACCAGGGGACTGGCATTGGTGGACAGAAAGGAGGCTAAGGACTACAGAGCCTCAGACTCTTGGGATGGAGAGTTCTATGGCACCATGTTTTGGTTTATTTTCATTTTTTAAGCCTGTTGGGTGTACTTTCTTAAAAAAAAAAATGTTTAAATAGTAAAGTTTTTAATTGTTGTTGAGCAGTAATTTAAGAAAAGCATAATGCTCACCTCCGTGTCTTTAATAGAATCAAGACTTCCTGCGCTTGTCGCATGGGCAATCTGTATTGTTGATCATGCAGGTCTTGAATGTTCCCATCATATATGGATGAAAACTGGATTGAGGGGTAACTGGGCAGAGATGGCAAATCCAAAAGATGTCTGGACAAAGGTGAGGCACAACGGTGGTTCAAACTGAGAAAATCTGGGCTCCAGATACAATAGGTAGCCAGAAGAGAACTTTGGGCTGTTCTATACCTTGTGCGGACCTCCACACAAAGCAGCTAAGTGAAAAATTGAAGAGCGCTATGCATCTCAACTGTAAACTTGCCATTATTTAATCCTTGAAAACTATTCTCTCAAATAGGTAAATGCAATTTTTACATACAATGTGCACAAAAATATATTTCAATGACAACTAAATTAGATGGCGATATGTCCTACCCACCATCTTTATTATTAATAAATCTCACCATAAGTACGTTCATGATTGGTGAAGGCTAAGAGCATTGGAAACTTTCATGGAGCCTCAATCATATTTCTTACCATCAATAGTGAACAGTCAATATGAACTACTGATGATTCATTTCCACCAGTTAATCCACTGCTAAAACATACACAATACACCCACAACATTTTTGTATGTTAACAAACGCATGACTGAACACACCACGTAATGACATCATGCCTTTCACAAACGTCTGCAAATTTACCATGCGAAACGCTTAAGAGCTGAATACAGGCAGATTGCGACATACCCTTCAAGATAGGTGGGTGTTTGACAAACCCTTAGACCAATGCTATAATTATACTCCTCCTATACAGTCCTTGAAGACCAACTACTACACATGAGGTGGCGACTGCCACCCTCCCTCTAGGCGATATAGGAGGTCCACAGAAAGTGAGAAAATGAACTCCGACTTGCGCAACAGATTTGGCTGAATTTTGCGCGTCCATGAACTTAGTCCGATAACTGAGGCTACAGCCAAAGGCAAGATCAGAAAATGTGCCACATGGTACAAGTGTTTCAGAGGGTATGTGGGAGGGGTAAAAGTGAGTTTGTGGAGTGGGGGACCTTGCTATGCTGAGGGGCACTTGGCGGGTGAGACTGAGTGGGGGTACAGGGGAGCATTTATTCTTGCTGTTCCCCCCCCCTCCCACCCATAATCAGGACTATGGAAAAACTACAAATACTCACTAGTACACTGCAATTATAGCCATGATAATGGGGAAATTTGTACAGGTACAGTGAGGTCAGGGGTGAAAAAAATCACTAGCCATGGTGTTTTAAACAGATGAATACCTAGCAGTTTTGTAAAATGTAGTGTGCACAGTGCCCTCTGATCTGTAAGACCTTTCAATCAGCCATGGCGCTTTTTACAGCAGAGGCTAAGCGAGGCTAATGACTTTCTGGATGTATTTGGGTGAAATGTTTTAAAAGAAAAAGTTCCCAGGGACCCCCACCTCTAAACAGGAAACGTTGGGTACAATCCTTCAAAAAACAAAATCAGTTATCAGCCTACACCATTCATTTTCCCATGGAGGAAAAGTTGTTTGTGCGCGCGCATGGTAAACTAGGTTTCCACAAGCAACATTTCCTGGTTATGCTTGTATGGCATGGAGCACGTAGAAGGGATTGGTATAGGGGTGCATGCTTAATTCTGTTGTAGTAAATTGCTAATATAACAGGAAAATTAAATAAAGACAAAAAAGTGGAATTTTACAGTGAGGTGTGGTGAAACTATGTACGGTGGACATGAGACATGTCTAGTGGTCACAGCGAAAGTCGTGGCTACCCATTGGGACAGAAAGATATTGCATGTATTGTCGACATGGCCGAAGAAAACACTTGAAATTCTAGTTGCGACAGTGGCTTTGCCCGAATTGTGGGTTTTGTTGCATTACAATATCTGCATCCTTGCAACGAAATAGGAAAATCCATTCAAGCAGAGACTCCACAGCACCCCTAGTAGCCATCACTGGAAGTACAATTCCAGTCCTGAGCCACAACAGCCAGCAAGGCATTGGGGGTATGCAAATTAGCGCATGCAAACCTCGTCTCCAGGAAATTGCCTTTGTTGAAGAGGGCAGTGCTATTTTATGCATAGCTGAATCAACCCAAGAGACATTTTGCAAGGCTGTCAGGACAACTAAATAGCTGGTTTCTCCCTCATTAGGGATCATAAGTGCAGTATAGTCCAGAAAGCGTTGTGGTTGTGGTATTTGGCCATGTTTTCACAACGCCAAGAAAGTTAAGGCAGATTTAAAAAAGGCTTAGTAAAAACCTTTTACCTGAATTGTGAAAATGAACAGAGGCGGAGGTGAACTTCCAGAGATGGCTACTAGGGGGCTTTGTGGAGTATTTGATTTAGCTCAAATGTACTTTCCAACTTCCACATTTCAGGTGAAAGGGTTTTCAAACCTTTCTAAACCCACCATAACTGCCGTGGTGTTGTGAAAACATGGCCAAATGCTCCAACCACAAGGCTGTCAGGACTATACTGCACCGATTATTCCCAATAAGGGATCAGCCAAGTATGTAGTTGTCCTGACAGCCTAATAATAATGAGAGTTAATTTGCAAGCACAATGCATTGTTGTGGCTTAAAACTGGAGGTGAACTTCCAGCGATGACTACTAGGTGGCGTTGTGATCTGTGACTTTGTTCAAATGTACTTTCCTACTTTCACATTTCAGGTCAAGGGTTTTTCAAACATTTTTAAACCCACCATAATTTTCTGGGTGAATATATAAATACATATACACGTATTGCACGATAGTACCACTGGCTAGTAGTTTCATTCTTGTAGTGTTTGTAAAAGACATGCTTTTTTTTAATACACATTCCTGTTTAAATTGAATACCATCAAAAAGTACCCGTACTCTGCATGGATTCTGTAGACAAACCTCACAAATGTTGATAGTCAACAATCCTGTAAGCCGCTGTTCCAAGTCACTTATCGCAGGATGTGCTTAGCACTCTGAAAGAGTTGGTGGGCTGCAGCAAACCCCTCGCCTTACCCAGGCGTGGTGCAGTGCAAACACCCAGAAACAGTGCGTTCTAGGACCTTCGCGTTTCCTTTCTCACGTTAAGCTGCTTCAAATGAGCTTTGCCCTGCCCTTCTAAGACCACATTTATGTTTGAGTTCAGGCAGCTCTCACACGTGTAAAGGGGCTAAAATCTGAGGAAAGGAGTGTGGGGTCCTAACAGGTAACTAAGCAAAATGGGGTGCAGATTGGTGGAAAGATAGGGAATTGTATAAACATATAAAGACGTTTTTGAACAGAAGTTTGAAGCAATTGGAACAGGAATATGTCATTTCAATATTCTGTAACTAAAACTGCTTCACTCTATAATGTGGCAATAAGACCCAAGGCGGCGGGCCAATACCGCCCCAGGTAATGCCCCGCCGCCTCTGGTCTTATAGCCATTAATACCCCGGCCCGTTAGACCGGGGTACTAATGGCATTTTTTTCCTGTTTTGAAACGCTGATTTCCCTTTCCATGGCGGCCATCGGGAACAGAAGTGTTTCCAGCGCGTTCACTCCAAGAAAAAAAAAAAAAAAAAAAAAAAAAAAAAAACACCCAAGTCCCCAGCGGGGGACGAAGGCAGCCTCCAGCCATGGGGAGGCTGGGAGCAGGGATTGCCCCGTTTTGAGCCTCCTCATTGGCTAAGGGGCTGCCACGCCCCTCGCCGGAACAGAGTATCCGGCACGCACGGCGTACACGGGAATACTGTGTGGTATGGCTCGGAAAAGAGCCAATATACACGCTGTATTCCCGGTGCGCAGTGCGTGCCGGGTACTAATGTTCGATACTTCGAACCCACTTTCCAAAACGCATTTTATTTTTTTTGCACTGTAGTCATTTGCATATAGCTACGAGAGCAAATCGATTTTTCATTATCAAATTTGATGGTTTACAGTTGAGATGCAGAGTGCTCGTGTTCTCACTCACATAGGAGTTTGTGGGGCATCTGGCGGGGTGTCTAATAACCAAGAGTAGCTTTTGCCTAACAAATATAAAAGACAGACTAGGTATTTCGAAAGTTCTGTACGCACAGCACCTACATTACTACTGAAAAGGCGGCCACAAAAAAACAGGCCTGCCCCTTGTTTCTCCGTGGTTGACAACAAAGGGATCAGAAGCATGTTGTAGACAGTTGTACAACTAGGTTTGTGTACTAGAGGACCCAAATTGAACACATTTTTGGACTGTATTAAACGTACACCCGACTTAATTTTTTTTTTAATTGCAAGCATTTTACATAAACATAGGCCAGTTCACAACGAACTTTTCATGCCCTGAAAAAAGCTCCTAAAGCCGAATTCCAACAGACCCTACCACCGTTCTCCAGTGCTGTTAAAACAAATTTTCTACACCCAGATAGGAAAATTGAATTTAGCCGATACACTTCGGCATGGCAGTAGCCACTGTAAAAAGTTACTACCGAGCAAATGACAGTGTCAAGCAATACAATGTTAAGACCTGCAAACCGCCCATCCCCCCCTGCAGTCTAGTTGCTGATCAACCTAAATTGACTAACCACAAGAAAGTCACAAGAATCGCCAAAATCAACTTCCGCTGGATTCGGATAGCACTAAAAATTGTCAATCCATACAATTTTATTGAACCTCAGAAGCCCAGAAATAGACCAAAGATAGAGTACACAAATAGTAAGCGCACGATTGTAACACAAATTGTTATTAGTGCACAATGTCCCCTTGCCAGTTGTTCACGCAATGTTAGATATTCAAACAGACCGCCTTTGGTTCACAAACAGATGCAGAATGTTCAAAGGGGGTCCAACAACAACCCCTCCAGCCTAATGAATTATTTACAAGTCTTATTTGCCATTATTGATGTATTCAATCTTTGGCTTGTCTATACAATGCTCACGTTTACCAGCCAGAACAGTTAGCCAGAGGGAAAAAGTCACATTGAAGGACATCCAAGCAATGGCTGAAAATCAGTTAACTTGATGCCACTTCAGATCCTCGTGTTGGAACATGTGATCACAAACGAATCCCGTAATTGGACATTCGGCACCATTAAGATTTGTACACCCATTAGAGAAAAGCACACGTTATTGGGCAATCTGGATGCAGGTTAAAGCCTAGTATGGGGAGGGGGAACAAATGCACCAAATGCAGCATGTTAAAATTAAACTTCAAAATGCACAGTAACCTTCAAAGATATTTGATTGAAATCTAAAGTACAAACGATTACTCACCGCGAAAGAGTGTTGGGAATGAAAAATATACCGCTTTTGTCCCACTACCTACTGAGCATGTCGGTCTGCATTGTGGAGTGCAGCCAACCGCATTGTGTTTTTCAATTAACATTTGGTCTCTCCCATCCGTAATGCACCTGCATTTGGGGATTGATGTCCGTACATCAGCCAAATAGATTGGATAATGCAATAGTGTTATTTCCTTCCCCCCCTTACCCCACACTAGATAGAGTGCATGACATATAGTTGTGTTTGTTGGGGCTGCTAATGTTTGTGCATTTAGTGGTATTTAATTCAGTTTGTCCACCGATGACATCCAGAAATACTTCTGCCTTTCAAAATATTCTCGCGTTGGAGCGGGGGTTATATTTTTAATGTGTTGTCACGTGCATTGCTTCAGCGTATACTAAGCAATGCACGTGACCCCTCCCCGCCACACTAAAAAAACCTAGGCTACACTATGGGCTCTGGCCTGACCCTCTCCTGTCAGATCAACGTGTCAAAACGTTGCCACTACCATCGCAAAATTCTCAGAGGCATCTTTCTCTACCGCTCCTCCCCGAGCAGACTTGCCGCAGTTAAGTCGCCTGCTGTGCCACGTATGTTTGCCCCCACCCCATGATGTCGATGTGTGCGCCCAACCCATCTGGCCCCCGTGATGTCACTGGGTGTCCCCCCAGGCCCCCTGTGATGCCGGTGTGCACCCCTCAACCTCTCTGGTCTGCAGTGTTCCCGCTGTGTGCCCCAAGCCCTCTGTTCCTCCATGTTGTTGCCATGTGCTCCCAGCCCATATGGGTCCCCCACAATGTCGCTGTGTGGCCCCCAGCCCCTCTTGTCCCCTGTGTTTTTGCTGTGTGCCCCCACTGGTATGTCGTGATATCGCTCTGCGCCAACCCAGCCCCTCTTGGACTCCTGTGATGTCACTGTTCCCCCAGCCCACCCATCCCGCCGTGTTATCGTGGTATGCCCACAGCCCCCTCTGGTCGCTGTGATGCTGCAGTGCCTACCAGCACCCTCTGGCTCCAGTGGTGCCACTGTGTGCCTACCAGCACCCTCTAGTCCCCAGTGAGGTCACTGTGTGCCCCTCTGTTCCCTCTAATGTTGCTGTGTGCCCCCCTCCCCTGATCTCTTCTCCCTCCTCCTTCCATTCCCCCGTCCCATTCATTGCAGGAGTTGTCTAGAGTCACGAAGGGTCCACCATCAATAACCTTTTGCTAACGCTTCGATCAGGTTGGCCCCGAATCACACTGTACCCATAGTCACCGTGAAATCTCACCGCCATCCTCTGTTCCCTTACAAAACTGGTTTTCCTGACTTCTGCAACTGTATTCAGCCTAGTATGATGGTCACGTTTTGTTGCCCTCCCTCCTTTCTCCCTCACCTCGTGCGATTCCCCAGAGATGACAGGCCTAGTGCGGTAATCGCCTGTCTGTTCCCGTTCCCCTCCTGTGTCTTGGCACTTGGACTGCCTGGGGGCGCCGCTAGGCTGAGTGCAATGGCAAATCTTTGCATTCTTGCTGCTAGTGGCCTGAAGGGGTGTTTTCCCTTGTTCACTCCCTTGCCGTGGAGCGCATTGTGTGTGGGCACTGCATAAATATACTATATTTCACTATGCTTACTCTTTACTTCACACCATCACACAAGAGTGCAGATATACCCCTCGCCGCCCACAAACGAAAGCTACCCAACAAACATAATATGCAGCTAAATTCCAAGAGAAACCAGCCTAGCCGCACACAAGCCTAACGCAGCCAGAACCCAGTCTTGGTGTGCACCCGCCAGACTGCACACAGTGAACCGTTATCAACACACCTAATGCAGCTACCATCAGGCAATCAGCTGCATACTTAGCTTGTGCACCCAAGCACCCATCGCCACCCTACTCTCCCAACTGACCTGGACTACAGTCCCCGAAGGCGTTCAACCTACTAGCGCTTTGAGGTCATACCAATGCTAGAGCGCTAAGCAAACGCCAAACATGTTGAAGTACCACATTGGGTTGAAATTGCTGGGAGCTTTTAGATCCTGCTTCTCTAGACGAAGTTCCTGCTTAGATTGAAACCAGCAGCTACTTTGAGCATCCTCGGCCATGCGAGCATACACGAGCATTTGAGAATGTTAATAAATAAGAACATTTAAACAGCATACCATGGCGTAAAATGTGCATTCGCCGCTAGTGAATGGCTAGTGACATTTAAATACTGGCGAGTGAGAAATGATGTACTGTTTGTGTGCATAGAATGGAGAGGTAGCTTGCAACTTGCATTTTTGACCCCCTGGTCGTACATAATCGTGCAGGAAGTTAACCTGCCTACTAGGTGATGCAACTAACCCAGGCGATTGTTTTGGGCTCCTGCTCATTGAATCCCAATTAAGAATCCAGATCAAACTCAAAGACCATGCTAATCCCCCAGCTCCAATACCAACTGCCTGCCATCCAATTGCGGGGGCAACTGTGTGCAATGACCATACAGAGAACGACCTTACGGCCTGTCATACCCCATAGCTAAAAAGCACCAAAGAAAATACAACCCTCGCTCTCCCGTCCATCGGTCATTCAACCAACCCTGCATTCGTGCCCCTTCTGAGCCCTAATCTTGAACTTGCAACGGTAACATTCTCTTCAAGCGCAACCCCCCCAGCATGCTTTAAAATAGCAGTCACATCCATCATTAAAAAACAAAAACGTTAAACTGCCACTAATTTCACAGACCTGGATCTTCTGCGCACCACTCAAATCCTCAAAAAGATAACTGCTCAGTTAACTATTGCGAGGTACACTCACGTTGTGGTGCCCCATCACCCGCCAGAGCAGTCCAGTCAAAACATACGAGACGGCTCTCGTCTAGATCTTTCTTACCTGTTCACATTTGCTACATCCACACCCCTTTGCTGTTTCTGCTAATGAACCCGCACCACCCGCCTCAGAAATATACATTTCCCCCATTGGCTAATACAGATCTGAACTGTTTCTACCTCAGATTGTATATCACCAATTGCCACACTGCAGTCTGCCGCGACAGTAAAGTCTCATGCTTTTGAGCAGCCATGGGAAAGGCAACAGGCCATTGATGGGAGCAGCTGTAAAATGCGTGTGCCCGGGCATATATAGCAGCGCATGGCGAATGCCTAGTATTTAAACAAGCCAAAAGGTGTTCACTTGGGCAATGCTTGTTTTAACAGGACTGAAGTGAAAGAAGCATTGTGCTTATGAATCGAGTTGACGAAGACAGATCTGGTTAAGATATTCTTATTACACTGCAAGCGGGCGGTAATGACCACGCAAATACAAATTACAAAGTATATACCGCAGTAGGACCGATTTATGGTATTGTTTAGGTCCCGTCCCTGGTTTAGGTTCCGATGCCTTCCCTTCCACCCTGTGTACCAAAGAAAACTGTAAAAGCACACTATTCTGTAACCATTTATTCTGTGCATTACAGCTTCCCCCATTTTGTAGAAAACAAACTCAAACACTGGACAAAAACATACGCATGGACGGTCCGATCGGTCCAGTGACTGGAATATATAAATCAGTTAGGCAGCACTATTCCACTTTGTCAAAGTAATTTACTTTTGTCTGCGTTTTAAAACCAATCCTTACTGAGTCAAAGGGACGAAAAGAAAATAAACTGTTTACATCGCATTTGCGCAAAGTTAAATATCCACCGCTCCATGGTTTCAGTAATGATCATATGCGCTCCATTTATGTAAACTTCAAATTCTAATGCAATGATTACTACCCATAAAAACAGAATGTTCAAGTAATTTGGTCACAGCACTATTATAAGGAAGTGAACCATGGCAGAAATGAACGTGGTCAGCACCACCAGCTCACATTTCGGTCACCTGCCATTCTCAATCTGCAAGGTAGTGAAAAGGTCTTTAGTGCCTCCCCACCAGTCTGAATTTGTGGAGGCTAGGTATGCACACACCCAATATCACTCAGGTGAAATCAGACATGGGCTGGAGGTTCTACTTAAAGGATTCCTCTTAAATGCATCAGTGGTGCCCCCCCCCCCCACAGTTCCACTATAACCAACCACTTCCAACCCCAGTCCACATAGTGGGAAACAGTCTACTCCGGCTACCTGAGATTTTAAAGTAGTTCCCACCTGGACATCAACTCTACTGAAAAAGTGTCCTCACTCCACTCACCCCTAGGACTTCACCAAACACATCACCTATACCACGCCGATGCTGGCAACACCCACCACCAGATTTCTTTTCCAAAAAAAGCACTGCACCTGGTCCACTTGCGACCACCCACCACGACAAAACAAACACTACAGACAGCACCAAAGTTAGCCCTCCTCAACCTCCCTCCCTAAATTGAGCAACGTCACCCAGTAGCAACCCTCCCAAAACAACAAAATCTCAACCTAATGGATCAACAATCCCCTTCATCAAACAGCAAGCCAAACGCTGTTCAAGATCCTGGCAAAAGGATCCATGCCCCGCCAGTGACATCCCAACACGGGTGCTACAAATACAAGATGGCCACGCACAACCACAAGTCGCACAAACTTTACATCAAATCACTCTCCAGACCATCATCCACAACATCTGCAGTCTCAATTCCACCACTAGTGCCAAAACACAAACACAGAAACCCCAGCAGAGCCAAGCCACGCCACATAAGTACACTCATTTACCATAAACAAGCATCACCATCCTGGGTCAGCTCCTGTCTCACAGGGTGTAATCTCCTCTATACTCAAACGGGACGAATCATAAGAAATAATCGCTCAACTGCATACTCCCTGAAAACTATCATCCCATCACTATCCTGCCATACCATGTCAGAATCATGAAATGCTTTGCCACTAGCACACATTATGGTAGACAAACCTTCCTCAAGAATCAATGCTGCACGGATGTGCTTTCATCCCTTGCATTAGAAGGGCCAGTGAGTCAACCCCTTCATGTACCAAGCCTCCCCTCCATGCTGCACCTGGCACATGAACATTATGCAATCACACAACATACTGAAACTAGCAAGCTGTTCATAAAGCTTTTAAACCGGTGCTACTGATACGAACTACAAACCCCACCCATGTGTTACAGAGAAGATGCAAACCCTGCTCCGGGCAGTGATGCAAGCGGAACAAACTTGGTTCGGATACAGTGCATCATGTAGCCCCAATCAGATTTGAGGACACAAGTGAGCCCTTTCAGGGTCTGCTCTCCCAGCACTAGATTCTGGCGCAGAATGGTAAATCAAGGCCCACAGCCAGTGTCACCGCCAATTTACCCAGTGAGTGGATGGAAGGGTAGAGGTAGGGTTTGAAATTACCAGGAACTGTTCAGCTCCTGGTTAGGTTGAAGTAAACAGCTACCAAGAGCTACTTTAGACTCCCGTGGCAAGTGGTGCCATACAAACCTAGCTACGTGATATTAACTGTATGCATATAAAGGGGAATAAAGCACACACCAAAGGTAGAGCATATTAGATCATATAAAATAGACAAAGTTTAGAGGGTTTGTATCTTGCGCAAAGTTAGATATGCCCTGCGCCATGTACTAGCTCTTGGTTCCCCAGCAGTAGCTTCTGCTTAACTGGTTAAGCCTGATAAGCAGGAACTGCTTTTTGCTCCTGGTCAACAAATCCCAACTTTCTTCCCCCAAAGAGGTCTCATCTGTCTGGACTGCTCCCTCACCCTAGCGGTGGAGTACTTTGTAAAGCGGAAATCTTGCAAACTAGTTCCAGTGAATCCTTCTTGGGGTTTGTTCCAAGTGGTAGGGAGACCTCATCTTTTAAAAGTTAAGCGTCCACAGGTGATCGGACTAAAGCTAGCCCACCTTGGGGGTCCAATACCTGTTCTTGAAAGACTAACCCAGCCTACTCCCTGTCTCACTAGGAAGAATCGCCTTTAGAAATGCAGTACCCTGTTGTGAGGCTACACCACTTAAATGCTGTCTTCCGATGGGTGGGAGAGTGGACAAGTAAGAAACGGTGTTACTGAAGGGGTAAAGACATGCTTGCAATTTGTGGCAGAGTGCCCACCGACAGCATCCCTAACCAACTATCCCCATGTAAGTCATTGTGAGGCACCACAACCAGCAAAAAAAAAAAAAAAAAAAATGGACCCATCAGAATCACGCCTTAGTCATGTGAACTACAAGGGTGCCAAGAACGCGAACCGCTGACCCGTGCCCAAAATGAAAGCAGTGAACAGAGGAGAGGACAATGCGGCCCTGAACATCACTAAGACGCAGAGGTAAAACCGAAGAGGCATGAATACAGTAGGGACAGGTGCCGGCAGAAGTGAGAACAAGGAGAAAGCTTGGCACGCAAGCACAGAAGATGGGAAGTAGAATTGGTGAGACGCGCAGGGTAAAGAAGCAGGTACCCAAGATGAAACTAGGCAACGACACATCCACATTCCACACCGGCTGAGCTATTCACAAGGCATTAAATAATCAGGGTTGCATAGCAATTTGCTATGCAATTCAGTAGGTTTGTTTCTCAATTGGGAACGTGTGTAGCAAAGTTAGCTATTTAAGTTGCCCTCTTCAATTAAAGCACAGCTCACGCTACATTCCTCTCCACCCTCTTTTCACTTCAAGTGAGTAACCCAAAGTAGATTTTATGAAGGGCGAGTGGCATTTGCAAGAGGGTTGAAACTTTTTATTTAACATTTACTGTGCGTTAAATATCAAATACAAGTTTTACCATGCATGGCTTGCCTCTTGGTGGCAGCAGAGTTGCAAACAAAGTGGGTTGGTAGTGACATGCACCATTTTACAGAAATCACATTTTAAAGTTGTGGTCCATTTCTCAAAGGTCGAATATGTAAACTAAGCTACCCTGCAGCTGAAGTTTAAAGAATTTGCAAGGGCTGACTCATCTCGCCAATGTCTTATTTCAGCAGTATGCAAAACTGCTTTATTGTTCATTTCATGCATTGGGTACACATGGTGACTAACAATATTAGCACAAAATTGCTAATCAAATGGGTCTGTTTGCTAATCAAAAAAGAATTAAACTATGCTAATCAATTTGTGAAAACTAATTTATGCCTTGTATTCACACCAGACACCTACAGTCAAATTAAGTTATTTTACACATTGCCTGTGCTCCTCTGGTAGAAGCGGTGTCCGTTCAAATGAGTTCCCAAAACATGCAAAGGGGAGTGCAGGCATGTTCTTGATGGGCAGAGGATAGACAATCAACCTAAACACGGGCCACTGCAAAGGCGTCGCCAGCCCGCCTCACTATGAACATGGCCTCTACAGTTGAAGTCCTCACTTTTAGCCGCACATTCCCCGTGGACACGTGACAACTAACTTGGCTTCATTTTGTACCCACTTAACCATGCGGTGCAGAGCACACGCAATAGATGTGCAATGACTGTTTGGGAGCGTATCAGAAAACACTGGTCAGTGCTCATCTTTCAGCCAAAATATTGCGTTTATAGATGTGATCCCTATATACACACACAACAGTCGATCGACCGTGCCCCTTCACCCAAACTGCCCAATCGCCACCAGCTTTCGCCGCTTGCACTGGCCTCCGGGGCCACATCTGCCCTTTGGGTGGTTGACCTCTTCACTTTAAACAACTTCTCAGCCCTGCACCAACCTGTTTCTTCTGTAATAAGCACCCTTGGCACTACCCCCTCCCCCCGCCGGATCTCATCACCCCTTCTCTTTCTGACTTGCACATTTCGAATGTCACATGGCCTAGTAGGAACTCTGTTCAAGCTTTGACGACCTAGCAGGCGCATGCATTACAACTAATAACTCAATTGATGTGATTTGCGCAACATTTGTATTTGGGAAGAGAGGTGTTAAGAGGGGCCAAACCTCCATTTCAACTCTGGACTCATTAGCCTATACACCACGCGATGGCTCACTTCTCTCCCAACCCACTAGATGCGCATACTAGCCCTACAGTGTTATCAAACGAAACAGCGGCTTTGCCGAACAGCAAAGTGCACACTAATCGCCTAGACTCAGGCTAAAATGTAAGAGTGGTATTATAAACACAAGTACGGACTTACTGGTCGGTCTATTAACGTTTAATGATCTAAAGTAACCAACAAGAGTCCACAAAGCTGAAGATAGGGAGCCGTTCAACACTCATAACCAAGTGGAAATGGCTTCGCTCACAGTGAAGTTGTGGTCCGCGATCCATGATACCGACCGAAAAAACGTTTCCACTTCGGGCAGCCCACAACACCACACACACACACACTCGCAGTTACTATAAAAAATAAACCCATGATTTGACGCCCCTAGAAGCAATTGGAAAGCGCAATTGTTTCGTTTAACAACTGTTATAGCAAATGCCTTTCATACGCCGAACTAGTGGCAAAGAAACACGGAGGCTTCGCGCAGGGCACTGCCTCCAACCACCCATGAACTTCTAGAGCACCAATGCCATCCGAGTAAGCCCACACCATAAATAGCTTACCCGTTTTGTTTAACACTTCATTTATAACGCGCTAAATACCAGCGAGTTGTTTCTAAGAGCGGGATCGGGATTCGAACCTTCGGGATTCGAACCTGTGTTGCGCCACGTCGTCTGGCTTCCAAGACAAACGCGTTGTCCCGGAGCCATCCTTCCTCCCCAACCTATCTGAGCCCGACAATGTTCCGATTAACGGATCTCCACTTTACACAGAGCAAGGTGACATCAACGGGATTAAAAAGAGTCGGCATCACCGACCCGTAAAACATCCCTAAAGCGCCCGCTGCCAAGCGTGCTTCGACGAGGCAATAGCAGCCCCGAAGGAGCCTGCGCAATGCGCTTCGCTGTTTAGAATTAAGGCTTCTTTGTATCCGGCAGGCCCAAAGTCCCACGGGAAACCTCGTCTAAAAGGTAGGCCCACACCGGAGCCCGATCTTGCATACCAGGCCCCCGTCCTACGCCGACCACCACGAATATACTCACCTACTGCAGGGCGGTCTCTTTTCGCGATGGTCTTGGTGTTTCACCAGCCCCTAACGATGTTCCCTTTAGGGCGGCACGCGCGATGGTGTTCTCTGCAGCAGCGAAATGGCCGACTACGTGCGCGGGCACAATGACGTCCAGTAAGCGAGACGGAGCTCTTTACGACACTTGCACGACCCTCGCGCTTCTGCGCCTACCGGTGGCAAACGGAAACGTTGCAGCTCACCCTGGTAACCGCTGAGCGGCAGTTGGTAGTGAAGGGAAATCTGTGACGCAGTTCTTTCCTCGACGGCCATTTCACGATGTTCGCAGAAAACAACTGATTGAAAATGCTACCGAACATGGTGGCAAGAAGAGCGGTCTGTATAGTGTACAGAAACAGCGCACGTTGTCTGTCGTGATTAAAGTGGGCACACAAATGCAGTTTCTTATGTTTGTGGGTAGCCAGTAATGTGTTTTCAGCTCTTACTTACATGCCGATATTTGAGCTTTGACAATAGGGAGGCATGTGCGTCCGTGGCAGGAACCCCTTGAAATAAATGTTTTGGATAAGAATGCCGATATCCCAACGTCATGCGTGTCACCATGAGTCAATCCTGGATTTTCTGTTTGATTTTTAAATTGTTCTACGAATCCTGGCATTCAATGAAGTCCCATGTGGCATAAATGCCAACAATTCTCGAGCACCTCGGAGGGAAATTTGGTGATAAAAAAGGAGATATGAATTTCCCCATAGGACTGCATTGTGGATTTAATTATTTTAGGCGGAAGTTGAAAATAGCAATATCGGGAGTCTCTCCCGCCTAAATAGGCGGGGTTGACATGTATGCATGTAGCGGTGACCCTTATAAACTTTACATTTGGGAAAAGGGTCAAAAAGAGCCTTTTGTTTTTGTAGGTGAGAGCTTCATTGACTTCTATGGGTGGGAAAGGGGACTGAGAGCTGACAAGTTTGTTTGTCTATGTGTAACATACATGCTTGCAATTCCAACCCTCTTGATTTAGGCGGGAGTCTCCCGAATTTTCTGTGAAAAATATAGCAGAGCATCTGGGAGTGTTCCTGGTGTGAGGCTAACAACTGCTGCTGGTGTTCTCATAGTGTTTCTTCACTACCTGTTCTTGGAGGCGGAGCAAGAACACAAAAACCCCCTCTGGACGCGGATCGTCGCAGTGACTGGGAGTGTTGCTGGTGTGAGGCTAACAACAACTGCTGCTGGCCATAGCTCTCAACCATTGTGTCGCAAAGGTGGGTGAAAACACCCTATTTTATTTTTGGGGGTGAGAGGCCCATTGAAACGAATGGGCGTGCAGGAAGCTAGGGCGGGTGAGTCCGCTGCTTACAAGACCGGTGACACCCGCGAAAAGCGTGTGAGTTGAGAGCTATGGCTGGGGTTCTCACAGTGTTTCTTCGCTACCTGTTCTTGGAGGCGGAGCATGAACACAAAAACACCCCCCAGATGCGGAGTGACTGGTAGTGTTCGTGGTGGGCCGTGTGAGGCCGTCGCATGGAGAGATCCACAAAACCGATGACGAGGGCACAACTGAGGTGCTGCAATTCCAGCCCGTCCCCGCCTGCTCAACCGGCGAGAGAAGACCGACAAAGGTCCGACCAAGTAAGTGTAAGCGCTGGAACAAAGTCTGGGACAAATAAAACTATACAACAGCAAATGAACAAAGCCGTAGCTTACAGCGCAGCCTCAGGGAGGAGGAGCCCCCTAGCAGGCAATGCCTGTCCGTGACACAAGGGCCCTTACACCCACTCCTACCTCCTCGTCCTCACAATTGAAATTAAGGGTGATGCCTGGCAGGGAAGGCGGTAGCCGAGAAAAGCCCTCGAGTCGAAATGGAATGATGAGGAGAAAACGGGAACGGGGCCCGCAAGGCCGGTGTACATCAGATAAACCCTTGTCCAAAATGTATGGTCCACACTAGAGAGTACCACACCAGTGCCTGGGTGTTGTCCCGGCAGCCCACCCCATTGGAGATTTCCCGATGTTCATGCTCATCCACCTAAGTGCAGTTCTCCTTGCCTCCATTCCTGAGAAATCTGGTTGCAGCATCGCGCAGGCTGCTCAACAATAAACTCGATAATGGGGAGCCAAGAACGACGTACTCGAACAAATTGCGTATCTTGGCTTGAAAAGCACCTGAAAGCTATGCTAAAGTGCAGGACACAGGAGAGCTAACGAGAAGCCCCAGTGACCCAAGTGAAGCACCCCGAGAAGAAGCAAAAGAAAATAGGCCAAGAAAAACGGAGGATGATGTCGTGCTGTGCCAAACAGAAATGGACGGAAAGCAAAGCCAAAAGCGTGAAAGTTACATAGAGGCAAATTGCTTGGACGGTGGAAGCCTAAGCGATGAGGTGTTTGCTACAAACGCGGGTCAGAATCCCAGATCATACTTCCAAGAGGACCCGGAACGATTTTTATCAATGCAATTAAGTGAACCGAGGGCATCCTTGCACCGCCGTGACTCCTTAGCCGTAGCAGATCAGCTAATTAAAGACCTAATACTACTAAATGCAAAAGTGAGTGTCAGCACGCTTGGTGTGCGGGGGGCCAAATCGAAAGTGCTGAAGCAACCAAATCTCTGTTGGAAAACAGAGCAGAGAGCGAAAAAACAATGGAAACAAAGTCAAATGATATCAAAAAGCAATGATTCCAACGTGCAAAGACACCCCCTAAAATGAAGGAGAGTCGACTACAGCCATCAGTTGACCATTCAATGCTCACAAAAAAGGTTATCAGCCAAAAAAACACAACAAAATGAAAAAAGCTTGAGTCCAACTCAGAGTCCAACTCGGAATACAAAGCGAGACAGAGAAAATGACAACCCAGATTTAAGAGACTCGTCTGACGATTCATCGGTCGACTCATCGTTTATTCAAAGAGAGTTCCCTAAAGTGAGAAGGGAAGTGACAACCCATAGTCAAAAGTTTGCAACAGTGCACCAAGAGGCTCGGGAGCTAAAAGAGATGGCAGAGAAAGTGATAAATGACTTACGGCCGAACATCATGTCCGCATTACTTATTGCAATAGCACCTCTAACAAAGATGTAGGAAAATGTTTACGAAAATCAGAGACCAGAACACCCTGCTTGCACTAATGAGCTCTAAATGGATGAAAATGGACATGGCCATTTGAGAACAAAGAAGACTTATTGAAAAACAATGGAGAGGACAAGAGATTACTCGCGGAGGTAGCAAGGGAGGCCCTGGCAATCCTGAAGCGCAAGCAAACATCTAGAGGTGCAAAAACAGATGAGTGTACAGGACATACGGAAGAGTCTAGAGGACAAATCACCTGCACAAAAAAGAGTGACACAGGCAAGCAAACCCACCGGGGAGGTCTGTGGACCTCGGATGACATAGAGTCCATATATGCAACTCCCGGAGTGAGTGAATTGCCACCAGGCGCAACGACTACGATAGAACAACATGAAATTCAGGAGCAGAATAAAAAAAACTGCAACAAGAACGGGGAATGAAAACATTGAAGATGGATGGTCATGAAGTGTCACCAGTAGCCACCCCACCAACTTCTGCAAACGCAGATGGCTTAAGCACAGACCCTAACTTGGATTCAAGTAAAGATGAGAACCAAGAAACACAATCCAAAGAAACCTATGCAATTTTTGAAAAAGGGAAAAAAAGACCCTCCCAACAAAGGAGAAAGGGAGGATCAAAGGCAAGGGAAATACAAAAGGAAGACAAAGAACATGCCACGTAACAAAAACAAATCGGCAAAGGGCTCCTGTAAATTCTTAAGGAACATCAAGTCTCTAATAGTGACAATACTGACTGAAACTCTATAAAACAAGGAAACAGAAAAAAACGAGATATCCTAAAAGCAAAACAGCAAGAAGAAGAATGTAAAAGCTCTTCTGTAGAAGATAACAACAGGAATGACCAGGAAGGAAAAGATGAAATATCGGAAGAAGATTTATTAAACCTCTCCACATACGAAACAGAAAACAAGCAGGTCCATAATGAAAACCATCAACCCTTAGAAGGCCAAACAGTTCGGTGTTCAGAGTCTGAAGTAGAGGAGAACCAGCCTACCCAAAGAGAAATTCTCTTGAATCCTGAAATAGAATTCCCAGCGTAAATATGTACCTTTGTAACCCCCCCATGAAGCCTCCCGCAGAAACTCAAGCTGAAGCCAGTAAAGAATTAAACGCCGTAAAATTTATGACAATTGAGGAAAGAAGAAAAAAAAATCTAACACAGACGCCCAGTAAGAGAACGCAAATACAACAGCCAAAATTTGCCCTCAACAAACCACAGAACACTAGAGAAAATGAAAGAAAGGAGGCAAAAGTCGCAAATAATAAAGGACAAGAGAGGGCGAATACAGAAGATAAAGTAAATGGGGGGTGGGCAGAAAAGAGAAAGCAGGAAAAAGAGGGAAAAAAGATTGGATCAGGGGCAATAATGACGGGAAGTGTTTCTGTCTCCTACTTGAAAGACGATAGCCTTGTGCTAAACAGATATAATGTAATGCAACTTTTACATCACGTTCCGCATTTGAAGACAATCTCGTTGAATGATTTAAAGATTCTGTAACTCACTGAGGAAAACATACTAGATGAAGTACGAATCCATCTATACTCTAAAACCATAAGTGCGATCCTGCTGGAAAACCGGGAAGACCTGAACGCCCTGGGTTTTGACCTGCGAGAGGCTCAACAACCAGGTCTAAACCGTGGAGGTAACGAGAAGAGCTATAAAAATATCTATCATAACTCAAAACAGGCCCAGCTAAAACGGACCCGGCAGAAGTGAACATGAAGCGCAAAACATCAGTCGAAGGAGAAAGAGTCGAGGGGGTTTCAGATGAGACCCCGGAAAGTGAAGAGGAGAGCCCAAAAAAGCGAATAAAAATAACATTTGCATGTGAAAAACAGAACAACAAAGATTCAAGCTACCCCAAACCGGAGACAGGAAACAAAACGGAAGATGAAAGCTGGTCCTGGTTGGTAAGAGCATTGACATTATCAAGAATAAGCTAGCACTCAGTGCCAACCGGAGACAAACTACAGTGTGGAACCTGGAATACGAGGCGACACGTGCATGTATTTAACAAATCATCAGAACTTCTCAAAGATCTAGACCTTGTGTTCCTCCAGGAAACGTGGCTGGCAAAGCCACCAAGCGTGGAAGAATTCAAAATTGCTTTTAATCCCGCAATTGCCAAAATGAAGGGTCGCCCAATGCCAGGCCTAATAACCCTAATTAAACGAAAAAGCGGGTTTCGGATAACAAAAACAAGCAATCCTATCCCTTATATCCAAGTTACATCAATAATTCAGCAGAAGAAAAGCCCTAGAGAGGCTTCGTGCATTCACATTATCAACCTATACTGGCATCATAAAAAAGCTGGAAGAGCATCCTTTCTAGATGGTATATGTGACATACTAGACGAGATAATGTCGAACAACACACAGGTGAAAATAGTAATCTGTGGAGATTTCAACCTGGAAATATTACCAAAAGAGGGGGACCATTCAGACAAAACAAAGTTACGGAACATGAAAAATAAAATAAAAACTGTTTGGATGGAAGAAATGGATGTTAGAAACATGAGCCTGGTAAATGGGAATACAAAAGGAGACATCCCACCAAAAGCAACGTGGGAAAGAGGATCTGCGTGATTTTACCGTCGCGGAATGCTCTGCAACGGAAATGTCAGCATGGGAAATGTACGCAACACCGAAATGTTCTTACATTTCCCATGCGGGCCTCCATTAAAATCACACAGATTCAAACTCACACCCACACACACACACTCACTCACTCACACCCCCAACACACCCCTACTACACCCCTACTTACCTTCCCGTCAGACACACTGGTTCCCTTTCACTTCTGTGATTGGGAACCGTCGCCGCAGGGTACTTTACCTTTTCTAAAAAACAATATTTTTATTTTTCTTACTTTGGGTGAGCTGCAAAAAAAAAAGCCGGGGGCTGCAGGGGTGTCCCCCGCAACACCCCGCTCACTATGGGGGGGTGTCCGCCGCAACTCCCCACTCACTGTAGTGAGCGGGGTGTTGTGGGCAACACCCACCAGGGCCCATACCGACCCCACCGAAACACCTAAACACATACCACGAAAAAAGTTCTAACTGTTGGTAGTAAGAACTTTTCATGGTGTGTGTTTTAGGTCTTTTGGTGGGGTCAGTAATTTTTATTCTGACTTTTCTTCTGAAATCGGGAAAGAGGGGTCCAAAGCTCGATCTTGGACTACTTCTTTGTCTTGTCAAACTAGAAATTATATCGTGCCTCCTATTGCTATGAATATATGTATATTGGCCTACGCCAAGCTGCTAACAAGCTGCTTATAAACTACATGTGAATAAACTCGCATTGCAAGGTCCTGACCTTAGAAACCATGTAAACTGTCATTTTGGGTCAAGCCACCATTTTAGGTTTTCTTGCTCTATAAAGTCACCATGTGAGCTAAAATGGTAGCCTATGTTATTCAGAACAGAACTCGATTGTCATGACCTCTGTACAGCTAATGTATAACTTGCCTGCAGGCCACTTGTTAGGGTCATGAGCTGAGACCTTGTCCTTCTGCTGAACTGTGTGCAATGGATTACCTGTATCACCGAAACTGATCTATAATTGAATGAGAACACCTGCTTAACTATATTGAATAAATTAAGTCCCGCATTGTAATGTTAGGCCTAGAGCATACATTATTACCATTTCTTCTTGTTAATGTATAAACCTAAGATGAACTAGATTTGACCTGGCAAGGGACCCTAGAGCAGTAACTTATTTATGGAATGGTTAACCTGAAGAAAGGCTGGACAACAGGCTGGAGAAATGTATGAAAGCCTGACTGTTTCAATGAATATTTGCACTCACTGAGCACACCAAACCACGCCGGAGTTCGCTGTGTTGTACTGAGGGTCGATAGCTATCTGAATTTTGTTCTGTTCTTTTGTAACTGGATTCAGTATAAAATAAAGTACTTTGTATGTTCCTTTGTAACCTGTGTTTGGTGTGTTTCCTTTTTGGTTACCCTGCCTCATATTATTTCCTTGTTTTCACAGTTGGCGCCCGGAATAGGGACACTCAAAATTGATGCCGGATTATTGAAGGTTGACGCACGCTATCGGACCGGGATCGGACGGTGTGACATAACGGGCCCGACTGAACGAGACGCGACACCTCAACAGCGCTGCACGATCCATTCCCTGGATGATAGCCGTGTGGTCTGAGACGGCATCTTGACGAGGGTCAATTTTTTGAGGCGGGCAGATTTGCCAAAATCACCATACACAAGGTAAAATTCGTTAGGTAAGTCCTTTGTAAACCGATCGGTCCTCCTTAGGTTTGGTCAGGTGAGTCGTTACCCGACTCTTAATTCAACCCTGACAATTTGAATTTGGCGCATTGTATCTGCATACACAATTATTGACCAGGTAACACCAAGTATTTGAGAAATGCCTGGGAAATTGTCTAGCTGCTTTAGGGCATTATTCCGCAGTAATAGACAATCTTTGGAATTTAGCCGTCCGGCACCACAGGAGGGGTCACCGGCATGTACTATGTACTGTAAGCATGGCATTGGAAGTGTAGTATTTAATAAAATTTGGCACAGACAAACCAGACATGCCTCCGAACTTCAGTGGCCAGTCAATGGTAGTTTTGAGATCCCTCGTATTGAATATTTAGAGTCAGTCTTGTTAAAAAAGAAGGCCAGACCTGCAGCATTTGATGTTTTGCAAAATTGGAAAAGAGAAGCGTTGCAGCAGCTTAAAAGTAGGGAAAAACATGTGCGCCGTCATAAAACAAATGCTGAAAAGGAGTTGTTATATGATCAGGACAAACAGTCTGAGTCGGTTAGGAATATGGACAGGGCTTTCTCACTCGGTATTCAGAAAATCTATCCTTCTAAAGATCTTCATGTTTCTGATGAGTTTATCGACAAATTGTTAAATGAATGAAGGCCTGGTGCCTCTGCACCACCTCCGTATGTTCCTCTTCCTCCTGCTGTACCTCTTACTGCTATTATTCCTGCTCTTCCTGCTCAACCTGTTGCTCCTATTCCTCCGGTTGTTGTTCCTCCACCTGCTCCTCTGCCTCTTCCCATTGCACCAGTAATAGTACCTCCATTGAATTTGCCTGCACCCTCACTCCCAAGTAGTTCTGTGCCGCTTGTAGTTGATCAGGGTGCGGGGTCGAGGATTGTTACTCGTAATACTGTTCCTACAGAAAAGAAACAGGATTTGTTTGCATGGGCTAAGCATTGTATGGAGAGAGATGATCGAGCTAATGTTCTTGCCACACTTTCTAATATGGATATAATTTTCCTGAGAAAAATGTTTTCATTGAAGGTTTAGGGATTCATTTATGTGTAATGTGGGGTAAATTAAATAATGCAGACCTCCCACAAGGGTTGAGGGACCTGAATACTTTAGCGTTTTCAAGAGACACTGTGGAGAAGGTCCATGAGCATGTTGAGAGGATATTTGAGTATACAAAGGAGTTGGAAAGGTTACGGAATGAGGATGACGAAGAAGAAAGTATGTATGTACAGAAACGATTTCTTCCGTGTCGTAAATCGACATCTGAGGAGGCGCGAATTTGTACAAAAGATGCGATTAGATGGATTTCAGACATATCGATAACTCCAGTTGAGGTATATGACACATACAGTCAATATACGCTAGAAATGCAGAGGAAAGTGATACAGGTAATGGTAGAGTACCTGCAGGATGAATGTTTAAAGAGAAAGGTTAGTTGTCCCACAGAGTTATTGAGCATTTATAAGAAAGCTTTTTCACTTGACACTTCTTCAACTGCTTTAGCGCTCGACTTAGCTCTGTTGCTTAGTAAGCGTTCGGAGTTGCCTACATCTCAGTTGCCTATGAGAGAGGTTCCTCCGACATTTGTCCCAAAGGTTGAGATTCCTGCTAATGCTGCAGCAGGTACACCTGCTGTGGACATTCCTGCACATTATGTATCGCAGTTTGTTCACATCCCGTTTTCACGACAGGAAGTGAATACTATTAGACAAACTATTCCTGACATTAGGAAAAATCCGACAGGGTTCTATAAAGAGATAGAGTCCGTTTTGCAGTCCTCAGTGTTTACCCTAGGTGACATTGATTTGCTATTCCCTGTACTCCTGCCTGTAGATTTGTGGAAACAAGTTAGAACTATAGACGATGTACCAGGGTTGGGAGATACATGGGCTAACATAGTTAGGCTTGATGGGGAAAGGCCAGCTGGTGAGAGACCACCTCAGGTGATACTAACTTTGCCTGACAGAATCATTGCAAAACTGAAAACTATAATCCCCGAAAAGAGAATTATTTGGGACAAGCTTACGGCCTGTGTCCAAGGAAAATCTGAGGGTGCTACCGAGTTCTTTAATCGGTTCGAACAGGTATTCTCGGATTTCAGTGGACAAGACTTAGGCACAGAGTCTGGGAAAAGATTATTTGTGGACAAATTTGTACGTGGATTGCTGCCTGACATCCAGTCACAAATTATGTCTTCTGAGAGCGCTTGGCAGGCGAAATCCCAATCAGAAGTACTGCACATGGCTCAGTACACTACGAGAACCGTGTCAATAATGAAAAAGATAGAGTGGAGAAGAGAAACGGTGATTTGAAGACTAAAGTATTGTTACAGCAAATTGTTAGAGGCCCCAGAGGGGGTAGTTCGCAGATTAGAGGTCAGTATGTTCCACAAGGGAATGTGCCCTTGGGTCCTGTGAATATTAACCAGTGTGCCTATTGTCGCCAGGAGGGTCATTGGCGTGCACAATGCCCCGTCCTTCGACAGAGGTCGAATAACACATTTGGAAATATGGGTAGACGATCCAGAGGTCGCCCGGGTGTAGGGGGCCCTTGTAGAGGCCAGTTTTCGCAGGATCCCCAACAACCTTTTTCACAGGATAATCAGACTTCGAGTGTGGATACTAGAAACATATTTGATCATCCTTCTGCTGCATATCTATCTGAAGAGCTTCCTTTTGATGATATTTTGTTTCGTTAGGATTGCCCGAAGCAGGGTTTGGAACCTACACCTATTCCCGTTAATCAGAAAGGTCCCTACGTTGAAATGGTAGTGGGAAATAGGAAACATCAATTTTTGATAGACACTGGAGCACAGAAGTGCTCCATTGATCATTCTCGGGTTCCAAACATTTCACTGTCAGGGCAAACCAATGTTTCTGTGGGGTTTTCTGGCACACCAGTTGTTTGTCCGGTTTCTTCACCGGTACCTATTTCTTTGGGTCCCTTTACGGACCACTGTCCATTTCTCTTGACTTCGAATTGTGGAGAGAATTTGCTGGGGTTGAATCTGTTGAAGGAATTAAATGCAGTAATTCATTGTTCTGATGGAGTGCGTGTGACGATTTCACCACAGCAATGTTCTGTTTCGCAATTCTTCACTAGACCTTTGCCGCCAGAATTCAGTAATGTACCAGAGTGTTTGTGGGCAGTTGATGACAATGATGTCAGTGTTTTGCAGATTGAGCCTGTTAAAATAGTTTTGAAACATGGAATTAAGCTGCCCCGTATTCCACAGTATAAGATCTCAGTTGAAGGCGAGCGAGCTTTGAAGAGCATTGTTTCCGATTTTGTGCATCGTGGGGTGATTGAGGAGATTGCAGGAAGTTTGTGCAATAGTCCGATTTTACCCGTGTACAAAAAAGGTGATAATGCAATTCCATTTCGTTTTATAATTGATTTACGTGCCATTAATAAAGTCGTCGCTCCGCAATTTCCAATTGTGCCTGATGTGACGACAATATTAACCATGATTCCAGCTACGGCTACCCACTTCAGTGTTGTGGACCTAAAGAATGCTTTCTTCAGTATTCCTATACATGAGGATAGTAGATACTTGTTCGCGTTCACCTTAGGGGGACGCTCATTCACATTTACTCGTGCACCTCAAGGTTATACTGAGAGTCCTAGTATTTATAGTAGGGCTTTGAAAGAGCAGCTTGATACCCTTGGATTGCCCCCTACTTGTACGTTGCTTCAATATGTTGATGATTTGCTTTTAGCCGCTGACTCTGAGAGCTCTTGTAAAGAGGGCACTGTGTTGTTGCTCATCCATCTAGCTAAGCATGGTCACAAAGCTTCGCTCAAAAAGTTTCAATATTGTTGCCAGGAGGTCGCCTATTTAGGCTATCTCCTGTCAAAGGAGGGAAGAAGATTGACACCTGAAAGAATAAAACACATTTCTGGCATGTCTGTCCCAAATACACAAAAGGAAGTTAGAGCCTTGATAGGTATGGCTTCTTACTGTAGGTTATGGATCCCAA
Organism: Ambystoma mexicanum; assembly: GCF_040938575.1. Taxonomy (NCBI): domain Eukaryota; kingdom Metazoa; phylum Chordata; class Amphibia; order Caudata; family Ambystomatidae; genus Ambystoma; species Ambystoma mexicanum. Next base: position 611,929,859 of record NC_090925.1, on the reverse strand, counting down.
ACCTATCACTAGTGATAAAACCGATGTTGGCCTTGACGAAGAAGGGTATTTCTTCGCCATTGCCATGGAATACGGAGCATCAACATTCATTTGAGTTGCTCAAGACTGCATTATTGTCATGAGCACTGCTCCCGAGAAGCCAAGTCAAGCCCAGCATCCCCGGAAGCAGGCTCACGACCCTCGTCCCCAGCTCCAGCAAACCCCTATTGGGGCCCTTTGGACCATGTCCTGGCGCCTCTGGCGCCAGGCTCATAAGGAACCTTCGTCCCGGCGCCAGGGGCCCCGGGCTCATAATTTTTACAAAGGTGCTTGGGTGGACCTACCTGTAGCAGACCATGCTGCATACTCACCTTTGCAAATGCTGGCAGGATGAAGTCCCCAGCCTTCTGCTGGGAGGAACTATTCCCTGAACTGGGACTACTTTCTTACCTGGGTGGGGCTGATGCCACTCCTTAGCTCTGGAACACAGGAACTCTTTTACCTGGGCGAGGCTGAGGAAGAAGACCCCCAATCACTCCAACACTATTTAAACCACACCCGATTGGGAAAACGTGCTTCGCGTTATTCTGCATCTGCAGCAGGACGCTCACCGAGTCAGCTCCAGCATTCCAGTGACATCTCCAGCTTCAGCTCAGCAAGAAAGACACGAGAACTATACTTACCATCCAGGAATCCAGACACCGGCAGAACCTGCAAGCAAAAGAAACATAAGGTTAGCAAGTTGCAACACGTTCGCAGCCACACTCGCTTACCTGATCCATCTGTGCTTTCACGGATTCTTCGCGGCCTTCTCTTCAGCAGCCTAGCGGCACCTGTAAAGACAAAGAACATTGTTAAGTAGGAATCGGGTGAAGGCGGCCGCATTTACTTTTCTTACCTGCTTTTGTGCGCGTATTACGATCTCTTCAACCGCAGCAGCCCGGCACCTGAAAACAAGAAAAGACATTATTTAAGTGCCATTTAAGACTGCAAGAAAGCCTAACACTTACGTGTTTCCAAACGCCCGCAAGGTCCCAACACCTGCAAATAAGAAAAGAACATTGTTAGAGGTGCTATAATAAGGTCACAGATCATTATACTCACGTACTTCGCACGTGCAACGGCAACGGACGAACAACGCCCGCAACATCTCAAGACCTGAAAACAGAAAACAAGGGACATTATTGAGGTGTCATTGAAATTCCCATACCTACGTACAACCGCACGTGTCGCGCTCTCAGTGACCACGCCCTCAGCATCCAGGCACCTGAAAAAGACAATGCAAAGACTTCATTAAAGGTGCCCATCTCTTCAAGACTATAAACTCTTTATACCTACTGGCATCCTCTCGTGCAGTAACGGCGGCATCACCTTTTGGCATCTCAGCACCTGTGCCACTTCTAAGGCCACAAAAGACTTTGAGGACCTCCAGTGACGTAACTGGAACCCACGCACCCCTGCATAAGTCGCAGGATGGAGAGCCCAGCATTTATACGCCTAAGGTGAGAGCTCACCAGGACATTGGACTTTCGGAGAGTTGGCGATTAGTGAGGAGGAAGTCCAGCCAAACGGTCATTAACCCTTTTTTCTTCCGCCTGCAGAAACCTTACCCTGCAAGCCAGACGGTCAATAAGAGGAAGCCCAGTCCAGAGAGTCATCCGAGCTCTACGCTTCTCAATTGAAGAGACTATAACAGTTCAGCTGGGACCAGCGCCTCCGTAGGAATCAGGTGAGCGTTACAATTATGTTCGGCGCCAGTTTTGGGCACACCGAACTATGAGAAGGCCTTTGTGTTGTTTGTGCATGAATGTGATGGATGTGCTTTGGCTGTATTAACGCAGGAACATGGAGGGAAGAATAGGCCATGCGGTTACTACTCTTCCGCCCTTGATCCTGTTGCATGCGCTTTGCCAAGATGTTTGCGCGCTGTCGCTGCTGCGTCTGTAAAACAGAGTGAGGGAATGGTCCTAGGCCATGATTTAACCCTGATGATGCCTCACTCTGTAGATATTCTATTGAGCAAAACCCAAACGCAACACCTCACTTCCGCACGACTGACAAGATATGAATTAATCTTGTTTGCTCCCCACATTCAAATTAGGAGGTGCTGCGTTCTTAATCCGGCTGAACTCCTACCTTTCCCGCAAAATACTGTTTGCGGTGACGAAGAGTCACATGACTGCCTGTATACTACTGAACAAGATACAAAAGGCAGAGTTGATTTGAGGGACACTCATTTGGATAACCCACAAGGGGAGCTGTTTTGTGATGGCTCCTGCTTCAAACTACTGGATGGTACATCCACAGCTGCTTATGCAGTCACTACATTGAGTACGGTTGTGGAGACCAAGAGAATTACGCATAACTCTGCGCAGGCCGCAGAGATTATAGCATTGACTCGAGCTTGTGAGCTTTCCGAAGGGCTAACAGTAAACATATATACTGATAGCCAGTATGCCTTTGGGGTGGCTCACAACTTTGGGAGACTTTGGTCAGAGAGAGGGTTTTTAACTTCGCATGGCACCAAGATCAGACATGGCTCCCTGATAGTACAATTGCTTTCAGCGCTTGCGCTCCATAGTGAGTTAGCAATCATTAAGCGCGCAGCACATCACAAGATTATAGATAATGTAGGGAAAGGGAATGCTTTCGCTGATCAAATAGCTAGACAAACTGCCTCTGATCTCTTCACGGAGATGTATGTTTCAAGGGAGACTGTAGATGCCTATGCAATTGATGAGGGTGTTGGGTCTGTACGGGATATCCAAGCCGATGCCACATTAGAAGAATCCAAGAGGTGGACTGAGGGCTTGGGGAAACTCGATGATGATGGGTGTTGGGCGGACATGGTTGAAGGGAAATGGTTGCTTCCTAATGCCTATATAGTAATGATGGTTACCATGGCACACGGTCCCACACATGTGTGCGCTCAACAGATCACGAGAATGTTAGAGAAAGTCTGGGTAAATGATAAGATTTCAAAAATTGCCCAGGATTATGTCCAAAATTGCATGATTTGCCTACAACACAATGTGGGAAAGGGGACAGCAACTCCAAGAGGTAGCTTTGGGCCTCCTTCTGTCCCGTTTGAAGTGATTCACTTGGACTTTATTGAAATGGAGCGATGTAACAATCTAAAATATGTCCTTGTGGTCATTTGCGCCTTTAGTAAGTGGGTCGAGGCTTTCCCTGTTAAAGACGCTACAGCCATGACCACTGCAAAGACCATGTTAAAGGAATTCTTCCCACGGTTCGGTTTGCCGAGAGTTATCTGGTCGGATAATGGTCCGCATTTTATCACTGCTGTAATTCTACAGATATGTACGGCATTGCAAATTGACAAACGATTCCATTCGGCCAGACATGCTCAGAGCGCCGGATTAGTGGAAAGACACAATGGTATCATAAAAAACAAGCTTGCTAAGACGTGTGCCGGCACCAAACTAAAATGGCCGGACGCCTTACCGATCGTGTTACTTTCAATGCGGACAACCCCTCAAACTAAGAATGGGCTCTCTCCCTTTGAGGTGGTAATGGGGAGACCTGCTAATATTTGGGGTTTGCCTAAAAGCTGCGCATTGCGCGATGTAGAAAATGTACTTCTCTCCGACTATTGTAACCAATTGACTAAAAACCTGTTTTCAATTTATCACCAGGTGCGAGAGGCATTGCCGGTGAGGTACGAGGGCCCCGGTCACAGTCTACGACCAGGGGATTGGATCCTCGTTAAATCCTTCGATAGAGCGTCTTGCCTCGCACCACGTTGCGGGTAGGAGGACGTCGCCACTGGATCCACTGCAGCCACACCAAACGGATCCCACACCCAGTGCCATACGATACAGAAGACGCAGAACCCCTTTCCGACATTGAAACCAACGTACCCGAAACGGCAGACGGTGGAGAGAGAGTATCGGAGGCCGTTCCGGAAGTTGTAAGGCCCGACAAAACGGCCATCTTGCCTCCTTGCTCTCCCACTGCATCGTTTGTGGATCATCCATCTTCTGATCCAACTTCCGTTCACTCGCCACATCCTGTGGGAAGTGACAACATTCTGTCTGCTGATTCTTTTGCACCAGAAACTGTGAAGTATAATCTCCGCCCAAGGAGATAGGTTTGCAATACGGCTCTTGCTGTACAATTGAAAGAATTTGAGGGCTTGCCTTTTTTTGGCCCAATTGCATAAAGGGTTCTGCCGGCTAAGGGTTGTGGGAAAAGACATTAAGAAGACGCGCGACCGGAGTCGCCAGCAAACGAACAATTGGTGTTTCTCGATTGAAGACGACAATGCCCGCATCCGCTACCGTTCGTACTGAACTTTTGGACAAAAATGTGACTAGGAGAGACAATGAGCAGATATGTATGGGGGCCCCGAAAACGTTTTGTTGTCTACTGGTGATAATCACGGGACTTTTAGTAACTGTTGGTTGTGGGTTTTGGTATTTGGAGAGAATGTACCCTTTGAATGATTTCCTACCTGTTGAAAATATAACGGTTGTTCCCACTCCTTCTGTGCATCTACATACCTTGTCACCTAAAGATCTTTTGCATAGATGGAATTATCAAAATAACACTCTACTTCTAATTATGAATGCTACCCATGCAATCTTTAACAGAACCAATTGTTGGATCTGCTCGCATTTACCGCAACCTGGGGATAAGGGGCTAGGTTCGTATATTCACCCTTTACCTTTGACAACTGCTTGTTATGCTTCACTTAGAGCACTGTTCTTTGGCCGATGGAACGATAGCATCTCGGGGAACTTTGATGGCACTAATTTGAATAGTTTTGAGAAACGTGTTCTGACTCCCCTGGGATGCTCGTTTTTCGCAAATAGGAGTAAGCTCAATATTGCTTCTATTAGGCCTTCTGATAGAATGTTTCGTCCTTTCCAATCTTTGATTTCCTTTAAAATGGCTCAGATAGGCAATAAGGATGCCGTGCCTCCTTATACTGTTAACCATAGCCCCGATTCAGTTTCTTTCTGCATACAGAGGAATGGCACCCGGTCAATGGGAGATTTTAAAGGTTGTGCCAACGTTGCAAATTTGACTGGGGAAGACAGACCTTTGTATGTAGGCGAACCTATCTATTTTGTTTGCGGTAATGTAGCATTTCCATGGTTGCCCAGGGATTGGCAGGGAACTGTTATCTAGGAATCCTGTTACCTGGGGTGTTTATAGCAAGTACTGTAGAGGTTTCGAAGGCTCGTCCACGGCGGGACGAGAATGGCGACACTCCAGCACAGGTTTTAGGAGATGTAGCGAAATCATTCCTTCCATTCTTTGGGCAGATAGCGAATTCCGAGGATATCAGGAAACTAGCGAGAGTACTGGAGAGAACCATCAACCGGACCACAGATATACTCTATAATATGACTTTAGAGCAGAAAGCGATCAGATTGGTAGCGCTTCAGAACCGGATGGCATTAGATGTCATTCTGGCTGAACGTGGTGGAGTATGTAAACTAGTGGGGTCCGCTTGCTGTGTTTTCGTACCGGATTCCTCCCCAACTATTTTTAAGGCAATACAGAATCTGCACATTCTTAGTTCAGAAGTGCATGTTCCCGAGGGAAATTGGGATCTTAGCGCTTGGTTCTGGGACTTCTTGCGGTCTTGGGGTTGGAAAGTGCTTTCAGTCTTGCTGATTATTTTGGGAATTCTGCTATTTCTTTGTTGTTGTATCCAATGTCTACCAAGTATATGTTCAATGCTAGGGGGTTGTTGTGCTCAGGCGATAGGTACAATAGGACATAAAGTGTATGCCCCGGATAAAACCTCTAAGGAGTATGTACTGAAAGAGATCTTAGTAAAAGATCTAATGGCGATAGATATTTCTGACAGCTATTCAGGGTGTATGGACGATGACACATGGAGTTATTTGCAGGGAGATCAGAAGTAGTTTAGCACTTGACATAGGCCAAAAGGAGGGTTTGTCAAACTAGAAATTATATTGTGCCTCCTATTGCTATGAATATATGTATATTGGCCTACGCCAAGCTGCTAACAAGCTGCTTATAAACTACATGTGAATAAATTTGCATTGCAAGGTCCTGACCTTAGAAACCATGTAAACTGTCATTTTGGGTCAAGCCGCCATTTTAGGTTTTCTTGCTCTATAAAGTCACCATGTGAGCTAAAATGGTAGCCTATGTTATTCAGAACAGAACTCGATTGTCATGACCTCTGTACAGCTAATGTATAACTTGCCTGCAGGCCACTTGTTAGGGTCATGAGCTGAGACCTTGTCCTTCTGCTGACCTGTGTGCAATGGATTACCTGTATCACCGAAACTGATCTATAATTGAATGAGAACACCTGCTTAACTATATTGAATAAATTAAGTCCCGCATTGTAATGTTAGGCCTAGAGCATACATTATTACCATTTCTTCTTGTTAATGTATAAACCTAAGATGAACTAGATTTGACCTGGCAAGGGACCCTAGAGCAGTAACTTATTTATGGAATGGTTAACCTGAAGAAAGGCTGGACAACAGGCTGGAGAAATGTATAAAAGCCTGACTGTTTCAATGAATATTTGCACTCACTGAGCACACCGAACCACGCCGGAGTTCGCTGTGTTGTACTGAGGGTCGATAGCTATCTGAATTTTGTTCTGTTCTTTTGTAACTGGATTCAGTATAAAATAAAGTACTTTGTATGTTCCTTTGTAACCTGTGTTTGGTGTGTTTCCTTTTTGGTTACCCTGCCTCATAATATTTCCTTGTTTTCACAGTGTCAGAAGCCCTACTGCGACACATAACAACCCTTGAGGTGTTAAAGACACTAGAGAGTGATCACAACCTTGTAAAAATGATCCTGGAAGTGGAACCACCAGAATCGGCAACAGACTGGAACCAGGCAGAAACAGGTTAAGACTGAACAACATGGAAATTGAGAACATAACAAACGAACCAAAAGATAAATCTCGCAAAAGCGACTGGCTTGAATATGATTCCATATTGCAAAGATACACTGAAAAAAATAAGGGTGGCAGAAGGCAAAGCTTTAAAAAACATGCATACGATATAGTCATTGTAGCAAAAAAGAGAGAACTATGCCAGAAAATACGAGCATTAGGAAAAATAAAGACGATAGAAATAAGGAAAGAGAAGAAGAAACTAAAGATGTGTATAATAACTCGATATACAGTCACAGGCATGTAATTGAACAGCGAGATGCCGAAAAAATGATGGCAACTCTAAAAAACAAAAACACACAAGAGAATTTTGGCCCATCATAAACAAAATTGAAGCACCTAAAGGATCAATTCTGACGAATATGGTAACGGAAGAGCAATGGGTTGATCATTATTCGACAATATTCAGAAAAAAGGGAAACAGTACAGAACCAATGCTTCCTCCCTTAAAGAGTTGGAACATTAAGATATCAAAGCAAGAAATCTTGCAAACCATCAAGAAAAATAGTGCAACCCAGGCCCCTGGCCTGGACGGCATAACTTACAAAATGTTAAAGGAACATCCGAATGAATGGGCCAATTTCTGTGAGATCCTCTTTAAGAGGATTATGAAAGAAACTAAAATTCCAACTTTTTTGAAGTCAGCAATTATTGTGCCCATCTTTAAAAAGGGGCAAAGATCAGACCCCAAGAATTACCAGCCCATAGCTCTGCTTGACGTGGTAGGAAAGGTTTTCGCCATGCAAGTTTTGCACCACCTAAGAACATGGATCAACTTGTCTAGAGCCTTTGATTTCAGACAGGCTTCGTAAGGGAAGTTGGCTGTGGGCTGAACCTACTAATTCTAAATTTGCTAAAGATGGAGGCAATAAGGAAAGGAACAACAGTCTTACTTAGCATTTGTAGACTTAGTACACGCATTCAATGGCGTCGATAGAGAACTGTTGTGAGCGAAAATGGCAAAGATGAACTGTCCTCCCAGCTTGCTAATGGCAACTAAAGAACTGCATTGAAATACAAATGTCAAAATTCGCATGGATCACAGAGGGCCCGTGACATGCCCCATAAAAACATCAAGAGGAGTAAAACAAGGGTGCCCTCTGGGCTCAACCCTCTTTAATTTGATGATTTCAGACGTGGAGAGGCAATGGAGGAAGTGTCATTGTTTCCACCAAAAATAAACAGTAAACAAATAAACTGGATGATTTACGCTGACGACATCGTCCTTTTAGACAGTACCTCAATAGGTCTACAGCAAAAACTGATGGCTTTAAAAGCATATATAGATAAAAACAGACTTGAAATAAATACAAAAAAAACCGAGATCCTACAGCTAAAAAACTTTAAAGGATGCAAGAGAAAAATGAAGGGAAAGTTCCAATGAAAACGAGACACTATACTGTGTAAACCACGTACCGTACTTAGGAGTGGAACTTAGAGTCAAATTCACGGATGAGCCAATGATTAAAAAAATGAAGATAAAGTGTAAAGCATTGGCAGTCCAAGGAGCAGTTCTGCACAAAAAGTTCAGGATAATTCCTATAAAGCCTGTGGTGGACTTCTACAAATCGAAAGTAATACCAGCCTTAATCCATGGTGCAGAAGCCCTGTTAGGATGTCCTTACACACTGGGGTCTCAATGTGAAAGCATCTTTTGGAAGAGAATATTACAGCTTTCATAAAGCACTCCCACAGCGTGCATACGCTATGAGCTGGGGCTAAATTCAATCAATTCGCAAGTGACTTGGAATACCTTGTCACTATATAGAAAAGAAACAGGAGCTGACAACTTACCGCAATTCGAAATCCTGAATGCAGTGGTCTCTAACAATCCAGACAAGGTCTTTGAGGAATGGAAAAAAAATTGTGAGAAGATCTTATCACAACTTATGACTGACAAAACCACAATAGAAAGAAATTCAAACGCAGTGAAGGAAAAACTTTGAGAGATCGATTGGATTGAAACCTCAGAGCAGAGAGCTCTGTAAGAGGATTCAATCCAGCACTACAGCTAAGTCAATGCCTAGTCTGGGATACTGAATGGAAACCCTTATTGATATATCTTTATGTCCAGTTCATGAGTTCTGGATGACTTCCCCTATATAACACCTCTCTCTTGGAATCCCCCTGACCCCACTGAGTCAAGAAGTAGTTCTGTTTTGCAAGTTAAAAGGTTTATTTGAGAATTTAAACAATATATATTAATTATTATATATATAAATTAATAATTGAATATCACACTTAATCTGAGCAGTAATCAATAATGGATAGTCTGGCATTAGCACACTTCTTTATAATCAATGATGAGTGGTTATAGGATGGATAAGATAGCAACAATACTTTTATGGTTTCAAATGGATGCAAAGTGGAATGAAAATGCAGTACAGAAAAAAAACTTGATATGATTTCAACAAAACAATGTAATCACTTTTCTCTGGCAATCCACTTTTTCCCTTATGCAATGTAAGTAAATGAAGAGGAGAGCACACAGTTCTTAGAAATGCAATCAAATGTAATTCAGTTCACCCCAGCAAGCTTAGACTACAGAAGTTTGAAACACAGGCCCAAAATGCTTTTATATGTGCTGGCAATGAAGTGAGGAATATGCTGAAAATGGTTTTAATTCCCTTTAGGAGGTTCAGGGTGAGTGAAATATACTTGGGATGAGTTCAGGCTCACTTTAGCAAGGATCTAGGAGTAACTAGCAGGTTAAACGAATTTTTGGCAAAGGAAAGCAAGGAAGCTGCTGTTTTCACACGTGGCTGGATTTTTAACCAAATCGCGAATCGCAGCAAAATTTGCGAATGCGTGAATCACGATTACGGCAAAAGTATGAGGAGCAGGTCGGTTCTAAGCTTGTTGAGAAGCTGAGATTCTAAGCTTTCAGGGGAAAGTTAAACCAAGTTCCTAGCACAAACGGTTCCAGAGATACGGACGATTAAATAAAGGTAGTTTTTCGGATTTGAAATTTTAAAAGTTCAAAGCGACAGGTTACAGCTTGCAGCTAGAAAATGACAAGTGACAGCTTTGCAAATGTCAGGTGACAGTTAGGAGGCAGTTCTGGTTAGATTTAAAATAGATTGAATTATATTTTTTTAAATAAGAGATTGGTTCTGCACAGTTCTGCTAGGTACTCACAATATATTTTGAAATAGGCCTCCCCACGGATCTGGTCAGGTTTTGGACTGGACTCCGGTTCTGGTCTCGGCACTTCACAGTGATCTGGGTCAGCTCTCTGGTTCTGCTAACAGCGGTCTGGGTCACTCTGGATCTCTGGCCTCTGGTTCTGGATACTGCTCTGCTTTCTCTGGGTACAGCACTGCTTCTGGATCTTTCTGCACAGCTTTCTCTGGACCCAGCGCTGATGTGCACGGCCCCTGGATGCTGCTACCGCTGTTAGGTTTGCTGGATGCTGAGGCCCACTGAGAAGAGTTCTCAGTTTGTGGGTTTAGGCCCTTGCTTTGAGTTCTGAATCAAGTTCTTTGGAGTTTTAAAGTCTAAGTGTTGAATCTGGTATCTTCGGGATGTTGTATGGTCCGGCAGAGCGCGTTGCAGCAACTGGTTTTGAATGTCCCTACCTGTCCCAGCAGTCTCTTTTTATGTGTTTTGAAAGTGGGTGGAGAGGCTAGCTTTCTAGGCCCAACCCCTTCAGAGTTCTGATAGGTTGGAGAATTCTTTGCGTTCTCACTGGAGAGCAGGATTGTGTGTCAGAATGATGTCATTTAATGGCTTGCAGAAAGGACACTCCCCTGTCAAATTGCACACAAATCTATATTTGATCAAAATACACATTTCTCAAATACATAGTGGTTTGTCATTGCATGTACATATTACCTATCACATGAGGTATACTATGTTCAAACTGCTCTTCCTGAGGGCTTGCATTCAAAAATGGCAACTTATTTTCGATTTTAGTGGGTTATGCAACCTTGGTTCTTCATTAAAAATTATACACATATTGTAACGCTCACCTGATTCCCGTAGAGGCGCCGGTCTTGACTGGGCATATACCGTATCTTCAAAGGTGATGTGTAACACACGGCTGGCTCTTTGGGCTGGACCTCTGTGCACTGTATGTCTGACTCGAAGGGTAAGATGTCTGCAGATAGAAAATATGGGATTAAGGAACTGGGTTATTGAATGTCTCTCTCTTCTTCCCTTTTTCTTCTCCTGTAGAACCCCAAAGGTTAACGCTCTCACCTTAGGTAAGTGAACGCCGTGCTCTCCATCTGCCTCGGGGCAGGGTGCTGTAACCAGTTTCTTCACTGGATAAGGGGAGCAGGCCTCTTGACTTCAGAGGACTGCTGTCCGTCGTTTACTGCACGAACGGTAAGTTTCGAGTAATTCTAATGTCTTTAAAGTCTTTAGTAATGATGTTTCTTGTTTTGCAGGGTTCCGGCGATGGCGGATGACGGGCTGAAGTGAGTTGAAGATGGAGCCCGTGTGATGAATAGAAGCGCCTGGAAGCACGTAAGTAAGCGCTTGTTGCCTGCTTCACGATGCGCTCTAACTGTCTTTTTATTTTGCAGGTACAAGTTCGGAGCGGCTGCAGGGTGCCGGAATACCCACTGGGTTAGATGTGGAAAGGAGTAATGGCACGTGAGTATTAAAGTTCCCCAATGTCTTTAAACGCACCTTGTTTTGTCTTTCAGATGCGGGATGCAGCGCCGAAGGCCTCCGGAGGGTGCGAAGAGTTGGTAAACTTTTGTCTTTCAGATGCCGGAATGCAGTGTGAAGACCTCCGGAGCGCACGAAGAGTAGGTAAGCCTTTGTCTTTCAGATGCCGGAATGCAGCGCGAGGCGTTGGTGACAGCCGATGGACCAGGTAAGTGAAGAGCTGTCACTGAAGACCGTAATGCTAACCTGTTCTTTCTTGTCTTTATAGGTGTTGCTGAAGACTGGATTCAGGATGGTAAGCCTTTTTCCTTAGGCCCAGGATCAGATGCAGAAGACACGATGAGCGTTCTGCTGCAGAGGATGCAGAATAACGCAAAGCAAGATTCATCCATCGGGTGTGGTTTAAATAGCCTCCTGTAGTGCTTAGGTGTCTCCTTCCACAGCCACACCTAGGTAAGAAAAGAGTTCCTGCTTTCCAGAAGAGTTCCAGTGTTCTGAATCTAGGGAGTGGCTCCTGCCCCACCCAACAGGAAAAGTAGTTCCAAACAGAAGAGGATCGGAGGCTCAACTGGCAGGCAAGTAAGCAGCATGGTCTGCTGCAGGTAAGTCCACCCAAGCATTATGAGCCCGGCGCTTCCAGCGCTGGGACTGGGCATATTTATGAGCCTGGTGCCACTGGCGCCAGGACTGGGTCCAAAAGGTCCCAATTGGGACTGGTTGGCACTCGGAACCTGGGTTATGGATCTGCTTCCAAGGGAGTTGGGAAAACCCTGACCTTTTGGAAGCAGAGATCATGACAGTACCCCCCCTCAAGGCCCCTCCCAAACCGGGCTTCTCCGGGGGTTTTGGCTTGTCAGGAAATGTTCGGTGAAATCTTTTGATTAGGCGAGGAGCGTGGACATATTCAGCAGGTTCCCAGGATCTCTCTTGGGGGCCGTAGCCTTTCCAGTCAATTAGGTAAAATAGTTTAGATTTGGAGATCTTGGAGTCCAGAATGCTTTTGACTTCAAACTCGAGTTCTCCATCAACTAGGATAGGTTTTGGAGATTTAGTTAGTCGGGTTTGAGGTTGCACGGGTTTTAATAGAGAGACGTGGAAGACCGGATGTATCTTCATGTGCGGGGGCAAGTCCAACTTGACCGCTACTGGGTTTACTATGGTAGTGATGGAATAGGGACCAAGGTATCTTGGGTTGAATGTGCGTGGCCCTTTTAGAGGTAGATATTTGGTGGATAACCAGACTTGATCCCCTACTTGATATTGAGGGGCTTCCTTCCGATGTTGATCTGCTCCTTTCTTGTATTGTTCTTTAGCCCTTTGAAGGTGAGAAACAGCTTCCTTAAAGGCTTGGGTGATTGTAGAATGCAGGTAGTCTACTGCTGGTGTTTCAAGATCTTGGAGGGGATCCAACTCCGAGGTTCGAGGGTGACTGCCGTACAAAAGAAAAAACGGGGTTTTCCCAGTTCCCGAATGGACAGAGTTATTGTAGGCATATTCGGCTATCCAAAGGATGTCTTTCCAAGTTTTTTCAGTTTGTTGCAGCATGCAGCGTAAATACTGTTCCAGAGTTTGATTGGTCCACTCGGTTTGTCCGTCGGTCTGAGGGTGGTGACTGGTCGATAGTCTCACATCAATTTGAGCCGACCGACAGCAACTTCGCCAAAAATGAGAAATAAATTGACTACCTCGATCCGAAATTAGAACCGAAGGAAAACCGTGCAGTCGGACGATGTTTTTGAGAAATTCTCGGGCCAGAGTTGCTGCTGTTGGCAAGCCTTTGAGCGGAATGAAATGCGCCATCTTGGAGAATAAGTCCACGATTACTAGAATCGTATTGTATCCGGAGCATGGAGGTAGATCGGTGATGAAGTCCATAGAAAGCGTATGCCAAGGGCGAGGTGGGATGTCAATAGGGCGTAAGAGGCCTGCTGGTCTTTCCTTTTGACTCTTGTTTTGGGCGCATACTCCACAGGACATTATAAAGTCTCTGATATCTTTTTTCCAAGACGGCCACCAGAAGTAGCGCTTGATCTTTTCTGAGGTCTTGGCCATACCGGGATGTCCTTCCATTAAAGAATCGTGATAACAAGAGATTACTTTTTTCTGTAAATCTGTGCTGGGTAGGTATAATCGTTCTTGGAAATACAATAAGTTGTCCTTTACTGCAAAGTCCTTTCCCTGCAGATGCCAATTCTGTATGTCTGCTGGAGTTACAAGTTGCCTGGCTTTATCCTTAACTTCCTCTATGGATTCTGTGGCGATTACACCCAGAATTCTTTGTTCGGGAATGATTGGTACAGGTTTAGGGTTGATCAAGTGTTCTTCCACTCCCATCCGAGAAAGGGCCTCAGCTTTACCGTTCTTTGTACCAGGTCGATAGGTAATTATGAAGTCAAACTCGGCAAAGAATAATGCCCAACGGAGTTGTCTAGAGGATTAGGCTTTTGCGGTTTTCAAATATTGCAGGTTTCGGTGATCCGTAATCACAGGAACGGTGTGTCGGGCCCCCAGCAGATAATGCCGCCAAGCCTTAAAGGCAGACTTGATAGCCAGAAGTTCCTTGTCAGTAATCGTGTAATTGATTTCAGGAGGCGAGAATTTGCGGGACCAAAATGCCACGGGATGCAACTGATTGGTTACCGGGTCCTTTTGTGATAGAACTGCCCCCATGGCAAGGCTTGAAGCATCAGTTTCCACGATGTAGGGGAGTTCGGGGCGAGGGTGTTTTAAGATTGGTGCAGAGATAAATTTAGTCTTCAAATCCTGGAAAGCTTGTTCCGCCTCGGTAGACCATTCAAAACGTTTGTTTTTCTTTAACAAGGCAGTGATGGGCTGGACTATTCGAGAGAATTCGGGGATAAACCTGCGGTAAAAGTTAGCGAAGCCTAACATGCTTTGCACACCTTTTACGGAAGATGGTGATGGCCATTTGAGAACTGCATCGACCTTCTTTGAATCCATACGCACTCCGCCAGGTGATAATATGAATCCCAAGAATTCAACTTCAGTCACGTTGAAAACACATTTTTCCAACTTAGCGAAAAGTTTGTGTTGACGCAATCTTTCGAGGACCATTTTCACGTGTTTCCGATGTTCAGATTCCGATGAAGAATAAACGAGGATGTCGTCAATGTAAACAACAACACACACATCTATGAGCTCTCTGAGGACATCGTTCATAAAATATTGAAAGGCGGCCGGGGCATTGCAAAGTCCGAAGGGCATGACCTGATATTCAAATAGCCCATACTTGGTGCGGAAGGCCGTCTTCCATTCATCGCCCTCTTTTACTCGTACCAAGTGGTAAGCTCCTCTAAGATCCAGCTTTGTATATATGCATGCTTTTCTGACTTGGTCCAGGAGTTCAGGGATCAAAGGTAACGGATATCTATTCTTAACGGTGATCTGGTTCAGGGAGCGATAATCTATACAAGTTCTAAGGTCTCCTTCCTTTTTTGGAACGAAGAACAAAGCTGAAGAAGCAGGGGACTTGGAAGGACGTATAAACCCATTTGCCAGGTATTGATCCAGGTATTGTCGAAGGTGAAGGTTCTCAGGCTCGGTGAGGGCATAAATTCTACTACAAGGAGGAGTAGATCCAGGTATCAGGTCTAGTCATAAGACCTATGAGGAGGTAGAGAGTTAGCCTGATCCTTCCGGAAAACATCTTGGTATTCTAGGTATTCGGGAGGTAACTGGGGAGTCTCTGAAGAAATTGCTGCCAGTGCAACACCAGGTGGAGGGTGACAAGTAGAGACACATTCTGGAAACTGGACCGTTCTTGCTCGCCAATCAATCAGAGGATTGTGTTTCTCTAACCAAGGTATTCCTAGAATAATCTGAAACTGAGGGGCCTTGATCACATCGAACACGATCTTCTCATGGTGTCCATCTTGACTTACTAGCGTCACCTCTTGAGTGGTATGCGTTACTGGCCCGGAGGCTATCTCCGTACCATCCACCGTAGTAATGACGTCCTTTACAGCCTTGGGACCAAGAGTTAGATTCATCCTCAAAACCATTTCATGATCCACATAATTGCCGATGGCACCGCTGTCGACGTAAGCTTCAATTGCATGTAATCGATCCGGATTATCAGGGCTAATGAGGACCATAGGTATCACGAAATGCGAGGTCACGGAACTGGTTTTCACGCTCGGCAAGAGGACCTCTATTCTTGTCGGGCGAGGTCGTTTCCCTGCTCAGAGTTTGTAACTTTGGTAACTGCAGCTCCTACTGCCTTCTTGGCAGGTTTCACCAGACAGTCTCGAAGAAAGTGCCCTGAGTTTCCGCAATAGAGGCATAATTGCAACTGTTTTCTCCTTTCCCGCTCCTTTTGTGTTAGAGGACCTTTCAGACCCCCTATTTGCATGGGTTCCCCGGAGTCTGCCCCTTTGGAAGGAGTTGGCGTTTTGGAAAATACTCGAGCATCAAACTTGGAACGATCGGCCTTCCTGTTCTGCAGTCTGTGATCTATTTGAACGACTAAGTCTATATAGTCCGAACAATCTTGTGGGGGATTCACTACTTGGGCTAACACATCTTTGAGCTCTCCACGTAGACCTCTATAAAACAGCGTAATCCTTTTGTCCTCAGGCCATTGAGTTTCCACTATCAGTCTGTTGAAAGACGCAATATAAGCCAAAAGGTCTTGATTACCTTGTCGCAACGAAAGAAGCTCATTGTCCAAGGCCTGCCCCTGTGAATGTCTTGCGAACAGTTTTTCCATACTGAGCTGAAAAGCTTGAAAATCATGGAGGACCGGATCATCTTGATTTACTAGAGGGATCGACCAGTCTGCCGCATTGCCACTAAGGTACGAAAGCACGAAAGCTACTTTAGCTTGATCAGTTGGAAAGGCTGCTTGCCGGCATAAGAAATGCAACCGGCACTGATTGATAAATACTGCAAAACTCTTTGGGTCACCAGAAAATCGTTCGGGCGGAGCCAGAGGTACATTCCCAGGTAGGTTGATCTGCACTGGATTCATAGAGGATGTAGAAGGAAGATTTCCCCCAGATGCGGGTAACGGGGTCTGTCCGGCTTGTGACTGTAGCAATTGTCTAGCGAGATCATCTGTTCGCTCCTTGTAAATAATCAGTTCCCTTCTTAGAGCGTTCGTTACCTGACGGGCTGCATGCACTTCTGCCCTTAGTTCCCCAAGTAACTGGGCTAGCTGGTCGGTATCCGAGGTTTCCATAGCGCCTGGACGGGAGTTTTGTGGTAGGCTTTGCGTTCTGTAACGCTCACCTGATTCCCGTAGAGGCGCCGGTCTTGGCTGGGCGTATACCGTATCTTCAAAGGTGATGTGTAACACACGGCTGGCTCTTTGGGCTGGACCTCTGTGCACTGTATGTCTGACTCGAAGGGTAAGATGTCTGCAGATAGAAAATATGTGATTAAGGAACTGGGTTATTGAATGTCTCTCTCTTCTTCCCTTTTTCTTCTCCTGTAGAACCCCAAAGGTTAACGCTCTCACCTTAGGTAAGTGAACGCCGTGCTCTCCATCTGCCTCGGGGCAGGGTGCTGTAACCAGTTTCTTCACTGGATAAGGGGAGCAGGCCTCTTGACTTCAGAGGACTGCTGTCCGTCGTTTACTGCACGAACGGTAAGTTTCGAGTAATTCTAATGTCTTTAAAGTCTTTAGTAATGATGTTTCTTGTTTTGCAGGGTTCCGGCGATGGCGGATGACGGGCTGAAGTGAGTTGAAGATGGAGCCCGTGTGATGAATAGAAGCGCCTGGAAGCACGTAAGTAAGCGCTTGTTGCCTGCTTCACGATGCGCTCTAACTGTCTTTTTATTTTGCAGGTACAAGTTCGGAGCGGCTGCAGGGTGCCGGAATACCCACTGGGTTAGATGTGGAAAGGAGTAATGGCACGTGAGTATTAAAGTTCCCCAATGTCTTTAAACACACCTTGTTTTGTCTTTCAGATGCGGGATGCAGCGCCGAAGGCCTCCGGAGGGTGCGAAGAGTTGGTAAGCTTTTGTCTTTCAGATGCCGGAATGCAGTGTGAAGACCTCCGGAGCGCACAAAGAGTAGGTAAGCCTTTGTCTTTCAGATGCCGGAATGCAGCGCGAGGCGTTGGTGACAGCCGATGGACCAGGTAAGTGAAGAGCTGTCACTGAAGACCGTAATGCTAACCTGTTCTTTCTTGTCTTTATAGGTGTTGCTGAAGACTGGATTCAGGATGGCAAGCCTTTTTCCTTAGGCCCAGGATCAGATGCAGAAGACACGATGAGCGTTCTGCTGCAGAGGATGCAGAATAACGCAAAGCAAGATTAATCCATCGGGTGTGGTTTAAATAGCCTCCTGTAGTGCTTAGGTCTCTCCTTCCACAGCCACGCCTAGGTAAGAAAAGAGTTCCTGCTTTCCAGAAGAGTTCCAGTGTTCTGAATCTAGGGAGTGGCTCCTGCCCCACCCAACAGGAAAAGTAGTTCCAAACAGAAGAGGATCAGAGGCTCAACTGGCAGGCAAGTAAGCAGCATGGTCTGCTGCAGGTAAATCCACCCAAGCATTATGAGCCCGGCGCTTCCAGCGCTGGGACTGGGCATATTTATGAGCCTGGTGCCACTGGCGTCAGGACTGGGTCCAAAAGGTCCCAATTGGGACTGGTTGGCACTCGGAACCTGGGTTATGGATCTGCTTCCAAGGGAGTTGGGAAAACCCTGACCTTTTGGAAGCAGAGATTATGACACATATACACGGCCTGTCCTTACATACTACAGTAAATTCCCATGTCTCTAGCTTAAACACAGAATCTGTAGTATCCATAAATAGCGGGGTTTTGCCCCAGAACATCACACAAATTGGAGTTTGGGCTTGAATCGAAGGTACATTTTTTAAATGAAGGCTCTCAAAGTTATACATTCCTGTCATTTGATTACAAAGAGTTATCAGTGTTTCTGTAAAATATATATTTTGCTTTCAATTCAGTTCTCAGAGTGTTGGAGTCCGCCTCCAAGACTTGGGTGGGTCAGTGATCACATGTGTCTTCTGGCAGGCAGGCCTTTGTTGACAGGAAACAGTCAAAATCAACATATTCTATTCAAGTGCGAGAGCCTATTGTGTGGTCTCCAGGAGGCTCCCAGCCAGTCTGCCTTCTATCAATCAAGAGGTCATGTGAGATTCTAACTCCTGGTGTGAATCTCTGGAGGTGAGAGGTTTCCCAGCCTTTGGCCTGTTAATTAAATCAGATTGTCTTCTGGGAACAGCATGTGGTTAAGATTTTAATTAACTCCCAGCCTTTGATGTAAAGGCCTCTCCTGCAACTCCTGACATGCAGTTTCCCTGTCAGAGTTTAGACCGCTAGCGCCGCCCTCAGTCAAAAGCGGGTACTGCATGCATTTTTGGGATCTTTCTTGGATTAATATATTCCAAACAGGAATGGTTCTTACATGGTAGTAAATAATCCTTGCATAACATTGTTTTGATGGGGCTCCTGACAGTAAAATGGTTATGTGGAACCCCACAAAAGGGTTGAATCTTTAAAGTGGTCCGATGAGCCACGATTTCAGCAACTTTTTGACATCAGTAACAGTGGATTTTGTTAACAAAGATCTTTCTTTACATTGGTGGGTGGCAAGTTAGGTAACCATTTTGGTGTGCGCACAAACTGCGTGGTTCTCCTGGATTCTGGCGCACATGTGGGCTTTTTGGTCATCTTGGATTTTCTAAGCCCACAGCACCAAATGTTGAAGCATGATAGCTCAAACGTGGGTCAGGACACCCAACAAAGCCCCCCCACGCGACTGCACTTTGAATTTGAGTCGATGGGGAGTCGGGTGCACAGAAGGTGATGACCCACGCACTGGTATGTCCGCATAATCTTCTTCCAATTCTGCAAATGGCACGGTTCAGCATCTTTTTCTCCATCCGGTCGGATCGATCGGTTCTCCTCGCCGGTCCTGATGGGAGGGTTGGGCGGTACCCCGGGCCCCTTGCGTCTCTGCTCCCGGTCTTCGGATCGTCCTCCCTGGCCAGTCTCAAGGTTTTCTTTCTCCTAGGACGACAAAGGAAGAGCGGCAATACCTATTCATAGACATTTTCCCCCCACCATTGATATAGTGGGGTGGCATATAAATTTATAGTCAAAACATATGAACATGCACATTTCTTTTTGCATTCAAAAACCAAAACACCCACATTGAGAAACTCAGAATTTGATAGGCGATATGTCGGATATTTTAAGTTAGAACTGAATTAATCTGAGACAGTACCCTCTAGGATTCCAGAGGATTCCTCCAGTTGTTGCAGAGTGTGCCTGGGATGGCAACACTTTAGCTGATTTATATGTACCCACTTGTCTTCCCCCTCTGCCAAACCGCCTTTGGGGATGCGGATCTTGTAGGCCACCGGGGAGATCTTGTCTATAATCTCAAAGGGTCCCTTCCATGTAGGCAAAAATGTTCGCTGTTTGGCCTGGTTCCTTTGGAAATTGTATAGATAGACCCGGTCCCCCACCTGATATTCCTTCCTGGAAGTTTTCAGGTCATAGTGGGTCTTCATACTCTCGGCTGATCTTTCTAGATTCCGCTGAGCATAGGCAAAAGCATGTTGAAGGTGTTTCCTTAAATTCTCCACATACTCATGAGTTGTGGAGGCATTTATCAACGTTTGCTCTTGGGTTCTGTAGAGCAAATGCTGGCGAAGCACCATCTTGCGTCCAGTCATCAACTCAAATGGTGACATTTTGGTTGCAGATGAAGGGGTAGATCTGATGGCCATTAGGACCAGAGGTAATCGGATATCCCACCTTGGCCCAGAATCTGCCACAAACTTCTTTAATATGCTCACAATGGTTCGGTTATATCTCTCTACTGCCCCAGAAGAAGCTGGCCGGTAAGCAATATGTAACTTTCTCTTGACCCCCAGTATCTCCCACATCTTACCTCTGTCTGACTCAATCCTTTGAGGTAGACCAAAACGGGAAAAGATGTGGTTAATCATCAAGGCAGCTGCCGTTTCTGCCTTGCAGTTTGTGGCTGGGAGACATTCCACCCACTTGGTAAACAAGCATGTCACAGTCAACATGTACTTATTCCCCCTAGCGGAGCGAATCACGGGGCCTACAAAGTCGATTTGTAAATCTGACCATGGGAGTGTCATTCCCCTCTTTTGGAGAGGCGCCCGGTGTGTGAGGGATGTTGGCTGAAATTGTGCACACACAAGACAACCCTTCAAATATTGGTTGAGGTCCTGGCCCATGTGTGGCCAGTAGGCAACCTCTCTTAAGATCTCAAGTGTCGTATGAAACCACCTATGACCGGCGGTAGCCGCATCATGGGTGTGACTTAACGTCAGGCTTCGGAAGGAGGTAGGAACCACCCACTGATCATGGCCAGCTTTGGATTTCCTTACCAACAAACCGTCTTGGATCCGGAACATTTTTGGACATTTCACCAACACTCTTAGGTCCTCTTTCACAATGTACTCGGTATCCGTCAGGGGAAAGTTCTAAGGGTCCTCAAGGTGTTGGTAAAATAATTGGATCCCCCTTCTGAGCTGTAATCAAATCAGCATCAGGGGTCTCCTTGCTCCATTGGGCAGTTGAAAGATCATTGTGAGCATTTGTCTGGGACCTAGTGATAGCAGTGACCTGGATTTCCCCCAACAGGGACTCTATTTCGATTAGATCCCCTTGGATGGCCCCGGTTTTGGCCAGCTGATCAGCTAAGTCATTTCCAGTTTTGCCTGGTCCCTCTACTTTGGAATGACCCTTGATCTTCTTCCAATAGATGGTCATCCCCTTCGAGGTGACCAGATCATCAATGTTTTGGATTAACTTCCCATGTTTCAGGGGTTTGTTATTAGCACATAACATGCCTCTGGTTTTCCAATTAACCAGGTGCTCCACGAACCCGTTCCGTACATAATCCGAATCAGTGATTATGACCAGTTCGTGGAGTTGATGTTGGACAGCAGTGTGGAAGGCCTGATGCACGGCCATCAATTCTGCAACCTGACTACTTTGGGGACCAATTTTGTATCCGGCGGAGGGTTCTGGGAACTCCTTCACCCATGCATTCCCTACGCCAGCCACCAGTTCTTTCTCCCCATTGTTGTCAACATGGTAAGAGCATCCATCCACATAGACAGTGGGCATTCCCTCACACTTGTCCTCTTCAACGACTTTGTGTGGGGAATTAAGGTATGCCTCCATGTTGTCCTTGATTTTTAGACTTTCGTCCTCGAGACAGTTTTCTCTGGCACAGTCATGCAAGTCAGCCAGACCTTGCGCGAGGGGACTCTTCTTGTTTTGGCCATATCTGACCTCCACAGGAAAGCCTTGCATTGACAGAATCCAGGAAGTAATTCGGGAATTACTTACATTTCCGGCCCGGATTCTGTCACTTTGGAGATATTGAAGAGGCTGGTGTGGAGTCTCCACGATGATGTGTCCCCCCTGGATAAACAGGCGGTAATTCTTCAATGCCCACACCGTTGCCAGGAGTGCCTTCTCACAATCGTTGAATTTTTCCTCCACAGAGGATAAAGTTTTGCTCGCATAGGAGATTACTTTATTGACCTTGTCATGCTTTTGGTATAATACTGCCGTCAAGACGTATTAGAGAACCCCGTCTCCAGGAAGAACTCCTTGTTTCTGACAGGGTAAGCTAGGCAAGGCGCTTGTGAGAGGCTTCTTTTGAGTTGTCTTACTGCCTCGGCTTGTTCTGGACCCCATTCCCACTTGACCCCCCCCCCTTCAGGAGATGAATGAGGGGTCTGGTGATCTCTGCTTAGCCCTCAATGAACTTTCTGCTGTAATTAGTCAGTCCAAGGAGGCTCCTTAGTTCCCGCAGAGTTGTGGGGTCTTTCAGTTTCAGAAGTGCTTCCACTTTCTTTTCCTGGGGACAGAGACCCTGAGGAGTAATCTCATGCCCCAAGAAATTAACACGGGTTCTACACCACTGTGCTTTCTGAAAGGAAAGTTTTGCTCCGGCGGCCCTCAACTGGGTCAGAACATAACGGATCTCCGCTATGTGTTCCTCCACAGATGAACTTTTGATGAGGACATCATCTACATAAGCCAGGATACCCCTTGCACCCAGGTCGGGCATGGCCTTGTGTAGGAAAATGTTGAATTCATTGCCAGAGTTGAGGTCTCCGAAGGGAGTCCGGGTCCATGTGTACTGCTGGCCCCCAAAGGTAAAAGCCAGCTTGTATTGGTCCTCCCTACTGACAGGCACAGTCCAGTATCCATTGGTCAGGTCTATTGCAGTGAATACCTGTGACCCCTGGATCTGGACCAGCCCTTGGTCAATGTAGGGCAGAGGCCATCGGGAAGTATGGCCCCGTTTGTTGAGCTCCCTGAGGTCGGCGCAGAGTCTCCACTGGCCGTTTGGCTTCAGTATTCCCAGCACCAGATTATTGAAGGTGCTGTGTATTGGACGAATTATTCCCCGGGACTCAAGGTTCTTAATTATTTCAGTAAGGGACTCCATGGATGCGAGAGGCAAACGATATTGCTTCACAAACACTGGAGTCATGCCAGGGTCCGTGGGGATTGTTGTTGTGTGGATGTCGGTGCGACCACAGTCATATGAGTCTACCGCAAAGAGATCTTGGAAATCCAAGAAAACTTGTTTCAACTTTTGCTTTTGTTCCAGAGTCACACAGGCATCAGCTAGGTTGACTCTCTCTTCCACCATCTGCCTGAAGCCTGGAAAGACTTCTGGTTTGGCTATTTCAGCGGCCTCCTCCAGCTGGGTGGAGAAGTCCCTGGTCAGAGTGCTGATTTGGACTGGAGGCTTCAGGTGGGAAAGGCAGCCCTCATGGACCTGGAAAATCACCTCATCCCTCCTGAAGTCACAAGTCACATCTTCCTTACCATAAGGGCAAGAAGTGTACACCAGGAAGTTCCCCCCATGCCGGGTAAAAATCCTGTCTGGTGTTGTATTGCCATCACTGTCACTGTCAAAGCAGTCCTTGGGGATTGGTCCTAACAGTTCATTTCCTAGATCAATGGAAAAATGTCGGTCATCAACCGCCATTCCAATAATGGTGCCTGCGGCTAGAGTAATACTCTTTAAGTCGCTGTTATCCACCTCTATTGGAATGGTGTCATGTTCTGTGTTGACTAATGGTGTTGGGTTTACCCCCAACCCTTGCTGTTGGAGAGAAGCATTTAGATGTATGTAAGCATCAGGGTTTTACAAATGTTGTCCTCTTTTAACTTTCACTTCCAGGGAGAACTGTCGGGTCCTTTCTGGGATGGTGACTTCCTCTTTAATCTGAATTTCAACTGCATAAGGTAGCAATTGAGCTGACCGAAATGCTTTTTCTGGATCATCAAAGCCCAAGGGATTATCCGCTAATCGGGACCAAGTTTTGAAGTTTATTAGGTCCAAACTAATGGCAAAGCGATTGAGAATGTCACTGCCTAAGTAAAAGGCGGCAGTGGCGTCTCGCACAACCCAACAATTATGGACTATGCTCTTGTTGCCAATGGAGATTTTGAGCATACACCTGCTTGGCAGGAGCTGTTTGGAATTAGGTGCTTCCAGGTCCATTTCCCATTTGTCTATCAGTTTGAATGTGGGAATGGCTGGATCTTTTGGGAGTTGGCGGAACATGGCTTCGCTGATGAAGCTCTTACCATTGTTCACGCACACTCGAGCGAGGACAGAGTCCTTCCCATCATTTAACTGAACAGGGATGAACAACTGCTCTCTAATTTGCTGAATATCAGCCAGGCGCTGAGCTGATTTCGCATCTTTCTGGACTATAGGAGTGGGAGTTTCTGATTGTGGATTAGTAAAGAATTTCAGGGTGTTTCCTTCCAGTGTGGAATACCACCTTAAACTGGAAGGAAGGTTGATTTTCAGAAATAGAGAGGACCCCCCATCACCAGTCTGTTGTCCTACTGCTATTACTGTCACGTCAGGAGTTTGGTTGTTCTGGAAGTGAAATTCGACTTGGTCAGATTTTTGTTCAACCATGTGGCAGGTGCCGTTTAAACTAACATGGTTGACACTCTGTTTTAATTTTATTGGTCGGCTAGTCTGGGTCCAGAGGACCTTGTTTACACAATCTATTAGGGGTGACAACCTTCTCAGGAGGTCATTCCCTAGTAAACAAGGGGTGCCCTCTGGAGTCACTACTATGACCGGGTGTTTCACCTTGTGTCACCCAATTTTAATGTCCAAGTCTGCAGTCCCCTCAACGGGAATTTCCTTCCCGTCAAAGTTCTGCAGTTGTCCAGGAAGAGAGGTGAGAGGAATACGGTAATTCTCCCCCCTTCCTGCATTTAGTTCATCAAAAGCCCTTTTGGACAGAAGGGTAGCTTGGGATCCAGTGTCCACCAGTGCCAAAATTGTACCCTGCCCCTGTACTTGTACCGGGGCATAGTATCTTCCCTCCTTCTCCTCAAGGGGGCACAGATAATGCACATTTTTGGACAACTGGTGGGCTAACTTTCTGGTTTTGGACATTGCTGGAGAAGAGATTTGGGTCGAATTCTGTGGAGAGCCTTGGGAATCTGAAAGAAAAAGTTGGCAACTGGAGATCAGAGCCATTGTGGGTTCCCCTGGTTCCGGTTCTGGGCCGCCCCGCCCTTTTTGGAGGCAGTCATCAGGATGGGTTTGAACCAGGGGATTTCGGTATTGTGGGTTCTGGGATGAGATGATGGGCGGCGGTAGCTCAGTCTCCATATCTCCCCAGTCTGAATTGACATCCCTTGGGACCCATTTTTCTTTGGGAGGAGTTCCCCCATCTCTGAAGGAGAAGATCCTTTTCCCAGGATCTTCTGAGGATCCCTCTCCCTCAAATTGGAAGACCTGAACCTCCTCCACAAAGTGGGTCTGTTTGGGTCCTTTGTTTCTCCTACCCCCCCTCTGCTCCTTGGGAGGCAGGCTTTCAGGGGCAGGAGATTTTGTTTCCGGTTCCTGGTTTTCCAGGGCCTGTTTACAAGTTGGGAAGGAAGCTTCCTCCAAGGCTTTACACCCCCCTTCCCCTTGTGCCTCCTCCCTGGGAACCGGTGTGTTATCGGGGTGCTGTCCCCGTCATTGTTCTGGAGTACCAGGTCCAGAGTTTGGGGCATTCTGCGGTGCCACGCTCATCTGAGGGTTCTGTTGAGCCCTCAGTATGTGACCCAGATCCCGTGCCATATTTTGGACCTGGCGCTCTAACTGGGAAACCCGCTCAGGCTGATACAGGGCTCTATTTTCTCCCCTGGGCTGATCCCGGGAAGGGTAGCTATCCCTTCTCTGGTAGTACCCCTGGTTGGGAAGATTTTGGTACCCCTCTACCCTTGGCCTCCCCTCTCCCGGATTAGGTTGTCTGAGCTCAGGGAATTGGGGAAAGAAGGATGGATGATTTTGGGGCTGAAAATCGGGTGGATACCTGGGGAAAAAGTTCTGCCCAGGATTTGGAGAATTTCTGCCCTCCTGGGGGAAGTTAGGAGGGAAGTTCCCCGGGTCAGGTGCTTGGCTGGATCCCCCCCCTTGGGCTGGAGGAGTCCACACATAACCCAGGGTTGGTCGGTTTCCCTTGTAGCGGGGACTTACATAGTCAGGGGAGCGGGGGACCCCATTTGTGGGACTACCTCCTCGGCTCCCTGTTTGTGACTGGTCCGAGGGATTTCTGGGCTTAGGATTATTAGGTGCAGGTAGGTTTTTAGGCCCCCCCATCTCCAAGTCTAAAACAGGGGCAACCTTTACCTCTGCCACCTTGGCAGCAGCAGGGGTGCTGTTGGTTTTGGGGTTTTTGGGCGCATTATTTTTATTTTCTATGGGCTTCTGCACCTCATAGATCCTGGTAGCCTGTTCAATGACCCAGTCTAAAGATCTTTCCTCGTGAAAATCTCTGACGAGCTGGGTCATGATGTATTTGGGCAAGGCATGGAAAAATGTATTGACAAATTCTCTGCTGTCTGTGCGCACCCTTCTGGTGGTCTGTGCAAAGGCATGTTTCAGTTCTTGCACGAATTCTTGTGGGGCCTGATCCTCCCCACATTGCAAATTGTAGGCTGCCTTGCGAGCCTCTTGGGGATTTCTGTGAACAGAAAAATGTTTTAATATGGCCGCGCTATAGGTGGACCACCTTGAATGATTTTGGTCCTCCAGCCCCGCAAAGAAACTGGAGTACTCTGGGGAGAATGTCCACTTTACATATTGGATACAGCTTTGGCTGTCCTTCAAATGAAAAGTCTCCATCTTTTGCTCATAGAGCTCCAAGTGTTCCCAAACAGAGTACTTGGCGTTCTTATGATAAGGCGTGATGACACTCCTGATTGCCTTAATCTGTTTCAATGGGTCCTTAAGCAAGGCCCTTTTTGCCTTATTGGCCTTTTTGGTTCGGGTAACCCTGGTCCATTCATCCTCTGACTCAGAGGCACTTCTCCCAGAGGTTCCTGTCTGATCTTCCAGGTTTTCCCGGATTCTGCGAGCCTGGGATTGGCTGGCAGAATGTGGGGACCTGGTCTCCTGTGTCCTGCGCCGTTCAGAGGAGTCTTCAGATTCCTCCTTGCTGCCAGGATTTGATGGGTACCCCCCCCACTGACCTAACTGGGCAGAAGTTTTCAGGATGCCCTTAATGGGCCTATTCTCCTGGGGTTCCCCACTAAATTGCACTGTGCTTGGGTGCCCATACCCGGATGCCCGCCCATCCATTCCTGGGTGGTACTGGCCTATGAGCCCCATGCTTCTGGCTGGATAGTAATCTGCCATCCCTGTGGCCCTGTGCTCATGTGCGCCAGGGGACATGGGGATGGCAGAGTCCAGGGGCTGAGAGAGATAAAGGCCTCTGGTACTAGGGCTCCTGAGGTTATGCTCAGGAGTTTCCCTTTCCCAGCGAACCTGGTCTCTATCCGCCCCTGCTCCCTGTTGCGATGCAAGAGCCTGCGCCTTCAGTTCCTCAGTTAAGGCCTTACTAGACTCTATCAGTCTCTCCTGCATTGCTACCTGTTGTTGGAGCCTATCATTGTGCTGGCAGAGAGCCTCATTCTCTCTCTGCGTTTCCTGATTGGTCCTGGAGCACTGGGCCAGTCTTTGCTGCAGGAGGGTTACCTCCTGAGTCCCATCCCTACTGGCCTGCTCCTGTCTTGCCAGAGCCTCCTCCACCCTCCTGGTGTGCTCTAGCAAGTCCTGGTGTTCTTTTTGGAGGTCACCCAGTCCCTGGTGGGCCAGGTGATTTTCTTCCATTTTTCTTTTTAAGTGGCAGACTTCCTGGCCTAAGGTGTCCCTTTCCTGACTAAGAGACTGCATCTGTACCGTCAGGTCATCCCTTTGCCTTTGGAAGGCACCAGCTTTCTGGCGCTCCTGATCAAACTCTGCCTGGGTATCCAGGTCTTTCAGGATCAGTTTATTGCTCTCTGCCTTCTCCCTATCTAGGTGGCTTTGCAGAGTGACTACCTGCTCAGCACATGCCCTATTGAAGTCTAACTGTTGCTCCAGCTTTTTCTGGCTCTGCAGTACGGAGTCCAAACCTTCTTGGTACTCCTTCTGCAAGGCCAGAAATCTGGTATCCTGGTCCGCCTTTTCCTGTTGCACCACATCCATATCCTCCTTTATTTTAGTGATGTACCGTCTGCTGTCATTTTCTGACTCCTGGCTCCTGAGCAGCCTCTGCTCAGAAGAGTCCAGATCAGATTGGGCCTTCTGTAGTGCCAGCAGTTGCCTACTCGCCAGATCTTGGCCTTCAGCACATTTGTCCTGCATGGCTCCCATATGTAAATATAAATATGCCGCTACCCTGGCAATCTTGTGGTGCTCATCCTTGGCCTTAGGGGCCATATATAGTTCACTCAGGGCCACATATAGGGGACCCTGATCTCCCCATGTATCTGACCCTGTTTCAGTGACCTGTTGCGCGATTGCCTGCAACCAGACCGTTTGGTCCTGATGAGTCCACTCACCTCTCACAAATAGCTTATGTAAGAAGTGTTCTCTGGCTATTTTCATATCTACCAAGGTCGTCATTCTGGAATTTGAGTTCCTTCCTGACTTACAGAAGTTTGTATTTTATTTTTGCAAAACAGACCTTTTCCTTAGAGCGTTCCTTTGAGGAGTGCTTTACAGCGTAACACAGCGTGGTGATCCGACCGGATATGTGTATCTGGTCAGCTAGCACACTGTATTAATCTGCACAAGTGATAGATCTAACCCAAACGTCCGGCCGAGCCCCCACTTTGTAAAAGGATTCAATCCAGCACTACAGCTAAGTCAATGCCTAGTCTGGGATACTGAATGGAAACCCTTATTGATATATCTTTATGTCCAGTTCATGAGTTCTTGATGACTACCCCTATATAACACCCCTCTCTTGGAATCCCCCTGACCCCACTGAGCCAAGAAGTAGTTCTGTTTTGCAAGTTAAAAGGTTTATTTGAGAATTTAAACAATATATATATATATATATCACACTTTATAATAAATTAATAATTGAATATCACACTTAATCTGAGCAGTAATCAATAATGGATAGTCTGGCATTAGCACACTTCTTTTTAATCAATGATGAGTGGTTATAGGATGGATAAGATAGCAACAATACTTTTATGGTTTCAAATGGATGCAAGGTGGCATGAAAATGCAGTACAGAAAAAAAAACTTGATATGATTTCAACAAAACAATGTAATCACTTTTCTCTGGCAATCCACTCCCCCCTTATGCAATGTAAGTAAATGAAGAGGAGAGCACACAGTTCTTAGAAATGCAATCAAATGTAATTCAGTTCACCCCAGCAAGCTTAGACTACAGAAGTTTGAAACACAGGCCCAAAATGCTTTTATATGTGCTGGCAATGAAGTGAGGAATATGCTGAAAATGGTTTTAATTCCCTTTAGGAGGTTCAGGGTGAGTGAAATATACTTGGGATGAGTTCAGGCTCACTTTAGCAAGGATCTAGGAGTAACTAGCAGATTAAATGAATTTTTGGCAAAGGAAAGCAAGGAAGCTGCTGTTTTCACACGAGGCTGGATTTTTAACCAAATCGCGAATCGCGGCAAAATTCGCGAATGCCTGAATCACGATTACGGCAAAAGTATGAGGAGTAGCAAGTCGGTTCTAAGCTTGTTGAAAGGCTGAGATTCTAAGCTTTCAGAGGAAAGTTAAACCAAGTTCCTAGCACAAACGGTTCCAGAGATACGGACGATTAAATAAAGGTAGTTTTTCGGATTTGAAATTTTAAAAGTTCAAAGCGACAGGTTACAGCTTGCAGCTAGAAAATGACAAGTGACAGCTTTGCAAATGTCAGGTGACAGTTAGGAGGCAGTTCTGGTTAGATTTAAAATAGATTGAATTATATTTTTTTAACTAAGAGATTGGTTCTGCACAGTTCTGCTAGGTACTCACAATATATTTTGAAATAGGCCTCCCCACGGATCTGGTCAGGTTTTGGACTGGACTCCGTTTCTGGTCTCGGCACTTCACAGTGATATGGGTCAGCTCTCTGTTTCTGCTAACAGCGGTCTGGGTCACTCTGGATCTCTGGCCTCTGGTTCTGGATACTGCTCTGCTTTCTCTGGGTACAGCACTGCTTCTGGATCTTTCTGCACAGCTTTCTCTGGACCCAGCGCTGATCTGCACGGCTCCTGGATGCTGCTACCGCTGTTAGGTTTGCTGGGTGCTGAGGCCCACTGAGAAGAGTTCTCAGTTTGTGGGTTTAGGCCCTTGCTTTGAGTTCTGAATCAAGTTCTTTGGAGTTTTAAAGTCTAAGTGTTGAATCTGGTATCTTCGGGATGTTGTATGGTCTGGCAGAGCGCGTTGCAGCAACTGGTTTTGAATGTCCCTACCTGTCCCAGCAGTCTCTTTTTATGTGTTTTGAAAGTGGGTGGAGAGGCTAGCTTTCTAGGCCCAACCCCTTCAGAGTTCTGATAGGTTGGAGAATTCTTTGCGTTCTCACTGGAGAGCAGGATTGTGTGTCAGAATGATGTCATTTAATGGCTTGCAGAAAGGACACTCCCCTGTCAAATTGCACACAAATCTACATTTGATCAAAATACACATTTCTCAAATACATAGTGGTTTGTCATTGCATGTACATATTACCTATCACATGAGGTATACTCTGTTCAAACTCTGCTCTTCCTGAGGGCTTGCATTCAAAAATGGCAACTTATTTTCGATTTTAGTGGGTTATGCAACCTTGGTTCTTCATTAAAAATTATACACATATACACGGCCTGTCCTTACATACTCCAGTAAATTCCCATGTCTCTAGCTTAAACACAGAGTCTGTAGTATCCATAAATAGCGGGGTTTGCCCCAGAACATCACACAAATTGGATTTTGGGCTTGAATCGAAGGTACATTTTTTAAATGAAGGCTCTCAAAGTTATACATTCCTGTCATTTGATTACAAAGAGTTATCAGTGTTTCTGTAAAATATATATTTTGCTTTCAATTCAGTTCTCAGAGTGTTGGAGTCCGCCTCCAAGACTTGGGTGGGTCAGTGATCACATGTGTCTTCTGGCAGGCAGGCCTTTGTTGACAGGAAACAGTCAAAATCAACATATTCTATTCAAGTGCGAGAGCCTATTGTGTGGTCTCCAGGAGGCTCCCAGCCAGTCTGCCTTCTATCAATCAAGAGGTCATGTGAGATTCTAACTCCTGGTGTGAATCTCTGGAGGTGAGAGGTTTCCCAGCCTTTGGCCTGTTAATTAAATCAGATTGTCTTCTGGGAACAGCACGTGGTTAAGATTTTAATTAACTCCCAGCCTTTGATGTGAAGGCCTCTCCTGCAACTCCTGACATGCAGTTTCCCTGTCAGAGTTTAGACCGCTAGCGCCGCCCTCAGTCAAAAGCGGGTACTGCATGCATTTTTG
This sequence comes from Ambystoma mexicanum, assembly GCF_040938575.1. Classification (NCBI taxonomy): domain Eukaryota; kingdom Metazoa; phylum Chordata; class Amphibia; order Caudata; family Ambystomatidae; genus Ambystoma; species Ambystoma mexicanum. The sequence continues at coordinate 611,898,580 of NC_090925.1, read as the reverse complement.
GGATCTTTCTTGGATTAATGCATTCCAAACAGGAATGGTTCTTACATGGTAGTAAATAATCCTTGCTTAACATTGTTTTGATGGGGCTCCTGACAGTAAAATGGTTATGTGGAACCCCACAAAAGGGTTGAATCTTTAAAGTGGTCCGATGAGCCACGATTTCAGCAACTCTTTGACATCAGTAACAGTGGATTTTGTTAACAAAGATCTTTCATTACACTGGTGGGTGGCAAGTTAGGTAACCATTTTGGTGTGCGCACAAACTGCGTGGTTCTCCTGGATTCTGGCGCACATGTGGGCTTTTTGGTCATCTTGGATTTTCTAAGCCCACAGCACCAAATGTTGCAGCATGATAGCTCAAACGTGGGTCAGGACACCCAACAGCTCAACAAGCATGCATGCAAGAATTCGCAATGGAGAGCAAAGCGCGCAATGAAATGCCCAAGTATCTGACGATCTTCCCATGTAAAGCTCGAAGAAAAATCTTCCTAAAGTTCAGACTCAACCAGTTTGCCACAAAAGAGATAACAAATATGAGAAAGAAGAAAGGAGAAGTGATAAACACTACCTGTCGCTTCTTTAAAAAAAAACGAGGAGACGCTAAAACACTTGATCTTCTGCCCGACACTGAGAGATCTAAGAACGAAATTCATGGGAGAAGAACTCTAGAAACATGCAACAACGAGCCGGGAGGAGTGGTGGAGGAAAATGCTGGAGGGAGAACATAAGAAGTTAACATTTGCTCTGACTTTTATTATGGAAGAATTAAATATGATACTAAGTGAGAATACGGATTAAAAGAGGAACAGTACCAAAAACGGACAGAAAGCTAAAACAGAAAGAAGTCTTAAAAGGTAGCTCAGCGAGAAGCCACGTTATGGAGAAGACCAACCCTCCTGAGTCTAGTGCTGCCCATGCTGCGTGGCCTCCAAGATCTATCCCCCAACATTGCCATAAAACGGTAGCGCTCACATCAACCGGCAAGAAGACGAGCTGCCGAAGTATCTTTGCTTCTGATACTGTTTGTTCTCTTGTCTCTTACTCTGACAAAGATCTCCCGCTCCCAGGCTCTAGTCTAGTTATTTAGATAAAGTCCGATGTGGCTCTTCTTTTTTCTTTTTTTTTACCTTGTGAGTTTTTAAAAAAGTTTGTAACAAACTGAAATAAATAAAAAATGCTATTTTTCACATTCTCCCGCCTAAAATAATTATTTCCCCAATGCATTCAAATGGGAACATTTTTGTCGCCCGATTTCTCTGATGAAATCTCCCTCCCAGGTGCCTCGGCATGTTGGCATGTATGCAATGCTTACGTGTGACATTTCAATATGACATTTGAAGGGACTTTGCCAGTAACCTGCTGATGTCAACAACCCAAACAATATGACAGAGAGCAGTTGGTTTTCTGGGTTTGTGTTAGTCATTGGAAGAGGCATCCACATGATGCAAATACGGACTGCGAAGGACATCTTTCAGAAGAAAAAGTTACCGATGAACAGCAGGAGGCTTGCGCGTGAGCATTACATCAACACCTTGCACCCCAAGTCGGACACCTCTTCCATTTGTGGCATTTCCCTTGGTTTGCTGGGACGCGGCACAGAGCATTGAAATGCATTAATGCCACACTAGATATGCAACAACAGGCAGTTCTGTGCCAGGATGCTGAGGACCTTGCCCTTGTGCTCCTCAATCAGCTCACAATCAGCCAAGTCTGCTCTACAGTGTCAGAAAGAGACCATTCTCTGGACCTCATCAAATGAAGGACACATTATGAGAAGGGACACCTACTAAGGGCCCATCCTCTGTCAGGTGACCAAACCTGAGTCCGGCGGCTGTATCAGGTTCCAGTTCTTCCTGTAGGAGTGGACAATTGCCCCACAGACCCCCCTGGTTTGCCCACTGTGCAATCCTTGATTTTAAAATTGCAGTGCAGATGACCCCAGGGGGAAAGAGGAAGTGGATAAAATAATAAACCAGGTCCTGCTTGCTGTCTGCAGATGTCCTGAGAGATCTTTACAACTTGCTCTGACCTGTGAAAAAACATAAATCGGTTACAATTCTACTTGTCTACTCTATTGTTCTATCTAGTATGTGTGGGTGATTAGTTCTACTCTTCACTGTACCTGTAAGCCTTTGCCTGCTGATGAAAGGCTTCGTGAATTCTCTTCCTTGCTCTTCTCCAATATATTACTTGACTCCAAAACTTAACTTATATTGCTTAATTCTTGCTGACTTTATTCTCTTCACCAAGTTCCCAAACAGACTAAAGGCACATCTAACTGACAGTGTTCTACGACCCTGCTTCTCAATGAATGACTGTCACCTTTCTTCAGAACTTCAAAGTAGAAATACTTTTTACTTCTGAACTTCAGAACACAGACTACCTGCCTTGTATAAACTTGTAACCTCAAAAACTTTTTTTGTAGTCTTTTATTACTTATTTTATATTCCTTTCAAACGTTTACTCAGCTTTATTTTCCTAAAGGCATCAAAAAGTTCTTTCGACACTGCTGCCTCACACTGCGCTCTGTGGTGCTGCCCGCGATAAACCTTGAGTTCCTCAAACGCGCTGAAGCCTGTTGCAGAAGATCAAAGGTGAAGTAACTGACTCTGTTCATGACATGCCGCGCATTAAACATTTGCGTGCGCACTGCTAGTGCCTTTCATCTAACCCCACAGCATATAAGCACCTATTACGGAGAGCGCAGATTTGGATATACAAACAAGCCTCTGCAGTTTCACTTCAGCGTCTTAAAGGCAAATGTTAATATGTGTGAGGCAGCCGGAAGATTGTTATTGTAATAAGGATTAAACATGCGCATAACTAAAGAAAAAACAACTTGAACAAAACTAAAATAAGCAGTTCAATGTAGTTGCTCTAAACTGAGACAACTCAACCTTTTCCATTGCTTTCTCTTGCGTGACATAAGATTTCATCACTTCTTCCTCAATTACGTAGTGGCATTATCCGTCTAGTCTTCTGCAGTAACCGTCATTGGTTCGTACTTAAACCACAGCTACTTTTAAACTTCCTTTAGTTGCTGCAATCGGAGTAAGATTCTTCAGAAGTCACTGATATTTCATGGAAGACTTTCTCAATTAAATCTTTTTCTCAGCAGACAACATTTCTGTGACCTTCTTTGCTGGTGTTCTGAGTGAAAGGCAGTTTAGAACCTTTCACAAGGTTCCAGACTACATCACAGCTACTGCTGAACCTATAAACTCTAAAAACGACTGCTGCCATTTTGAATTGGCATCACACCTGAATCCTATAATATTCTGGTTAAGGAAATTGGAAATGAAACACTTTCATGTTAATAAAACAAACATTGGCTAAGATCTAAGTGATTTGTTGTGTTTTACATCAACCCTATGTCGCCATAGACATTTCTTGCCTGGTAAAGTAAAGGGGAACCTGACAGGCTGAGAGGAAGTGGAGGGCATCAGGTGCACCCCCTGACAAACTGGCCTGCCGCCTGCTCCAAAGTCAGTACAGATTCTCTGTCCTCTCTAAGATGAGAGCCTGCATCCAAGCCTGTGTCTCTGCGGCATCTAATAACTCGCCCCAACTTTTCAAAATCTGCAAGGAGCTGGCCAAACCTGCTGCAGTCTCTACCTCTCCTGTTCCCACCCAGGCCCTCTGCACGGCCTTGGCTTCTCATTTCATCACTAGAACTCAGGATATCCTGTCCACCCTCTCTTCCTCTACCTCCTCCTCTACCACTCCTGGCCCCTGTAAGGAACTCATGGTGGCAACAGTAAAGACATACACAAGTGATCACAGTTCACAGGTGTTTATTAAACTTAAAATAAGTAGGGTTGAAAAACACCTAATCTAAAACCTAAATCTAAGATGGGAGCAATAATAAGGCAGTCCTAGTGGTGTCTTTGTCAAATAAAAGGGCCTATACTAAGAAACACCTATTGCCAATCCTTACGCTAAGTACAAAAGAAGTGTGTGATAATGTTCTTAAGAAAGAAGGAAGTGTATTTTTATTTTTTTAAATTAATTTTTACTATTTTCTAACATGCCAACCATACAGCACAATAAAACCATTGTACATATTAACTCTTATGTACAGTTTCATGTTGTATTTTCTCCCTCCCAACCCCAACTCCCCCCTCCTCCCCCAGCCTACAGAACCCTTCAATCTTCCCCACACGCTCCTACCAGCGTTTCCCAGGCTACTTCACCCCTGTAGGGCTATCTTCTCCCCGGCTTTCCTGGTCTGGGGCAAATAATGTCGCTATTAGTCGTCTCCGGGCAATCAACGTTTCTGCTTCCTCCTCCTCCCCCCTACCTGCTGCTTCCTGCCATACCATTGTTTCAGCATTTGCCAATTTCTTAAGATCTTGCCACCAGGCCTGTGCCTGCGGTTTCCTACTCACTTTCCAGCTCATTGTTATTCTACATTTAACTAATATATATGCCAGGTCTTTGAGTTTTCTCACATGTTTAAGTCTGTGGGGCCTGGTGAACCCCCACCCCCCAACAGACATGCCCAAGGGGAGCACACGTCTAAGTTGATCTCATTTCCTGCCATGAAGTGGGCCACCTCCCTCCAAAATATTCCTATTTCAGGGCATGACCAGAACATATGTACCATTCCTGAATTCACTTCCTCACATTTCAGACATGTCTGTGCTCCAGCGTGTTTAAACTTGGGTATTTTCTCCGGGGTCGTGTATACTCGGTGGGTGACATATAGTTAAATCTGTTGCAACTGTGCGTTTCATGATACCTTCTTATGATATCCCTGCACCCTGACCCACAGCCCATCTTCCATCGATTCCCCCACATCTTCCTCCCAGTTCAATATCGTCTGGACTACCTCTTTCCCAACCTTAGACACCAGCAACTCATTTATGCGGGAAATCTCATGGCCTCCTTCCGTTATGTCATAAAAAGTTTTTATAACTATCTAGGGCTGTTGGGCCAACACCTCTTCAGGCCACGTACCCTTGATAATCCTCACCAACCTAGAATATGTGATATGCTGTCCCTGATGTAACCCTGTGTCCTCCACCAATATATCAAACTCCTTCACCTGCCCGTCTCGCCACACATCCCCCATTGTCACTATGCCTACCGGTTCCCACTTCCTTCTGATGTGCAGCCTCATTTTTCGTCTACTCCTTCTAACACCACTAGCGTAATCTGTGGGGAACACAGAGACGGGTTCTCCATTAACTCGCAAGCTCTACGCCACGTGTTGCCTCCCAGGTCTAACAGTCTATCCTCTCCCACCCTCTGTCATTTTGGCAACCACATCCTCTTGTTCAAGAAATACGAGGTGCATTCTGCATTCAGCATTTTGTACTTGAGTGTTTGATCTTCAGATAGCCACTGTGCTACATATTGGAGTTGGATAGCCAGATAATATACTTCGAAGTTTGGCAGTCTAATACCTCTTTGCTCATACAAGCTTTGTAACTTCCATAATGCTATTCTATTGCTAGAGTTATGCCAGATAAACCCCCTGCATATGCTGTGTAGTTTTGAAAAGAATCGCTTGGGTATTGTATGTGGAATTTTAGCAAAATAATGTAACAGCCTGGGTAGTACCTCCATCTTTAATAACGCCACTCTTCCCATCATAGTCAAAGGTAGCCTGGCTCAAAATACCATACTGTGTTCTATCTTGGATACCGCCTTCACAGTATTTTGCCGATGTTTATCCTATGTATTATGATATACGTCTATACCCAGATATCTAAATGTCTCAGTTTCCCACTTTATCTGTAGTACCAGCAGTTTGTGTTGCGGCACACCCATGTATCTCCCCAAAGGGAATATGCTTGACTTTCTTGGGTTAACTGTTATGCCAGACAACCTTGCATACCGCTCCATAACCTCCAGAATGTATTGCAGATTCTCCTCTGGGTGCCTCAGGTACAAAAGCATGCCATCCGCATACATAGATATCAAATGTTGCCCTCCCCCTTAGTGCTGACCTACTTCCCCATATTTCTGCCTTAAATACGCTGCTAAGGGTTCTAATGCTAGGATGAAATGCATCGGGGACCACGGGCATCCTTGTCTGGTTCCTTTGCTCAGTTGCCACTGTTCTGATATGCACGTGCCCATTCTGACTCTCGCAATGGCTCACTGTATAGTAAACTGAACCATCTCTGATATTCGTGCCCAATTCTGTATTCTTCCAAAACTGCCAATAGCCAGGGCCATTTGACCGAGTCAAAGGCTTTCACCGCATCCAGTGAGATTATTGCCACCTCTTGAGAGCTCCCCTGGACATACTCTATAACATGATGGCGTCTCATCAGGTTGTCATATATATTGCTCCGTGGGACATACCCTGTTTGGTCTCAGTGTATGAGTTTGTTTATTACTGCCCTCAACCTATTCGCCATCACTACCGTCAGGATCTTACTGTCTTGATTGAGCAGTGAGAGTGACCCACACTCTGTGTCCGGCTTCTTAGGTTTGAGAAGCAGAATTATGATTGTCTCCTGTAAAGACCTGGCTAATGTGCCTGTACTAAACGCCTCATTGAGCATTGCTAGCATTGGGGGGAGTATTTTTGTCTTATAGGCTTTATAGAATTCACTTGGGAGTTTGTTGCCCCTGGGGCCTTACTGGTAAGTAGTAGCTTGATTACTTGTTCTAGTTCTTCTAACGTTATCAGGACCACTAGATTCTCTCTTTTACCCTCCTTGAGTTTGTGAAGTGTGATCTCTGTTAATGCTTCCAGCCATCTATCTCTTCTCCTTCATTGGAGTCTGCGTATAATCTCTTATAGTATTCAAAAAAGCATTTGTTTACTCCTTCCTGGGTTTCTCGCACCTAACCATCCATCCCTTGCATTGCTCGGATTGTTTGTCTAGGGGTCTCACTTTTGTATAACCAGGCCAACAATCTGATCTGCCTGGCTTGTCACCTTCCGCATGTTTCCTTTCTGCATATTTTCTATAACTTAGGCTGCTTACCCTATCCCAGTGGTCTCTGCACTCTTGGTGTAATCTGTTTATGGTCGCGGCTTCCTCTGGGGATCCCGTGCCCTCCCGCATCCTTGTTTCTAATTCCCGTTCTGCATTATGTAATTTCTGTGTTATCTCACCTTGCAATCCCTTTGATTTAGCCATTGCTGCTCCCCTCACCACTACTTTAAATGCCTCCCACAGTGTCCCAGCCGAATCTACACTGCCCGTATTGTGTTCAAAATACTCCTCTATCTCTTGTCTCAGGTCCTCTCTAAACGCTGTATCTTTTAGGGATTCAGCCATGAGTCTCCATGTCAGGATTCTAGCTCTGGGCGCTAGAATCTGCCACGTTACCACCAGCGGGGCATGGTCTGAGAGGACCATGGCTTTATATTCCGCTTGTGTCACTTCTTTTATTAACTCTGTTCCAATAAATGCATAATCTAGCCTTGTTTGCAGGTTTTGTGCGGCAGAGTAGTGTGAGTATTCTCTGTCCTGTGGGTCTCGCAGCCTCCATACATCTATGTGAAAATGAGACAGTCAGACGGTGTTGAAGAAAATAAACCTGGTCTTTATTCAAACTTAATAAAGTATAACCAAATAACAAAAGTTCTTTTCCAGGAAGAGTCCTCCTTCTCTCCTTATTTATTGAGCAGAGGTTTCTTCTGATTCCTTGCAGGGCACGATGTATGGACCCCTGGCACGTCTTTTCCTCCTAGTCTTCATACGCCCAGGTGCTCCCTGTAGCTCCTGCCTCCACGTCTGGTCGGTTCTGCAAAGGGAGCGAGAGTGAACACCCGTGCTCAACATATCTGGGCGTTTATATAGGCAGATCTCAACTGGCCAATCATGTTCCACTTCCTTCCCCAGTTTATAAAAACCCTCCCAGGCTCTGCCCCCTTTTTCCTGAGAACATGGCGTCTGGTGTCCTTCCTCCTGTCCTCCTGTGTCTACCTCGCTGGCTGAATCCCAACTGCCCAGGTAAGTGTAGTGGGGTGAGAGGTGCTGGTTTTGTCTTTGTTGTTCATGGGGAATGAGGGGCTGGTTTTGTCTCTGTTGTTCGTTGCACGCCATCGACACGGCTGCCGTGCCGCCGCGCAGTGGTTCGTTTGTCGCATTCCCGTGGCTGGGTTTGTTGTAACAATACCCGCTGACTGGCCGCGGAACTGTGGCCCCGCCGAAAAGCAGTGGCTCATCCCTCCTCCTCCCTTCTCGCTGGTCCAGGTCTTCCCTTCGTGTCCCGGCTGGTCGAAGGCTACCAGCCATTTTGTCACCTGGCCCAGGGCCATTGTAGCTGCAGGTCTGGTCGAACTGGTGCGGAACTGCTGTCTTGCAGAGGTTCGGTTCTCTTATACTCGTCTCGTGGCTCCAAACCTTCTCCTCGAGGGTTTTCCTCTCTATCTCCAGGCTGGCCCCACCACTCTCCAAATATGGGTGCTTCGGTTTGTTCCTTTTCACTGGGTGTTTGTCGTTCCTGGACACATTTCTGGACACTCTCCGATTCATCACATACACCCCCCGAAGCTTTCAGCCTATCGGGCTGATCTAGGTTCCTGGACAGGTAGTCCGGAATTAACTGAAACGCTGCTGGTTTGTGAATGGTTTCAAAACAAAACTCCTGTAATGTGAGGAACCACCTCAGTACACGTTGTTTGGAGTCCTTGTGGGTAGCTAACCACTGAAGAGGGGCATGATCCGTGAAGACGGTAAACTTGCGTCCAACCAAGTAGTACCTGAGGGTCTTGTGGGATGTATTTACCCATGCATCCGAGCCGTACCTCAAAACTGTGCAGTACTGACATGAAAACATCATGATGGCCAGAGCTTCCCAGAAAATGCACAGGGAAATGCAGGAAGAATAGGCTGCCACCCATTTTTGCCGATGTTATGGGCACAGAAGGACGCTGCCTAAAACCACCATTGGACTACCCGCACAGTAGTCTGAAACCATTGGGAATGGCAATGCTGATTGCCAAATGCAACCTAGAATTGTGGGGAATTCATTTCTTAAATCCCAAAAATGGGTGCAGTACCAGTACTCACCACTATCCAAAAGCCGGCGTTTTAAAACCACTCTGTTTCCCTGAAGGCAAGTCAAAATGCCTATTTTCAAACATTGCAATATGTGCAAAATATTCACTGAACACCAGCAGACATTTGGTAGAATGGAGTTTTGTGTGCCTACAAAATCTGGGAAATGAAGAGCCCAGAAAAATGCTTATAACAAGACTGGCTGCGCTGTGGATTTCAGCAGTTTAAGTTGCACTGGATTTAAAGACACTAAAATCGAAAATGTTTAAATTGACTGAGTGACCTACTTTTGAGTATCACATAGGTTGCAATTGTTTAAATGTCATAGTTTTAAACTTAGAATCAGCCTTCTAGCTGCATATGTGAAAATGTTTAGTTTTATTTGAATGCAGGAACTGGGGAACAAAAAGTGACATTTTATCTGAAACCTGGCTTAAGGAACTTGATTCTGCCTGGCAACTACCCCCATCAGCAGTGAAACTTGAGTCACCACTGTGTTCCCAGGCCAACCTTCCTTTTGCTGCCCACACAAAGGATATGCCATCTATCTGATAATTGAATTATCTGTGCTCTGCAAGAGAGTGAACAAAGCCCTCTTCACTCAGGCAAAGGTTTTTATTACCGCAGTCGTAAATTGTAGCTTCCTCTTGGCAGGAGCTGGGAGGAGCACTGCCTGTGAGAGCAAGCTGGCTTGGCAGAAACTGGAAAGACTGGTTTCTATACCATGTGACCTGGGAAACCACACCCCTTTGGAGCCAGAACATAACTTTAAAAAGATGAATAACTCATAGAGCGGACATGTGAAAATTTTATAAATGATACCATAATCCTTGTGATTTTTCTGCCCACATTTTAAGAGGTTTTTCGACCCGGTGGCATGTTCAGGGGGGTTTTAGCGGAAAAGTGGATATTACTCTAAATGTATGCATGTTAAAAATCTGAAACTTCTTCAGTTAATGTCCATACTCCCTGCACACATATATGTAAAGTTGGGTCAATGTCAGAAATTGCAAAATCAGTTAAAAAGTGAAATATGTGCCATTTCTGAATGCAAGCTCCCAGGAAGAGCAGAGTTTGAACAGGGTATACCTCCTGTAATGCATGATGGGTGCATATGATTTTAAAACAATATGTACCTCTGCAAATATGTATTTGTTTCAAATCTAGATTTGTGTGTAAGTTGACAGGAGGAGTGGACTTTCTGCAGGCTGTAAAATGACATCACTCTGACTCACAGTTCATTCCCCAATCAAATGATAAATGGAAGTTTGACCAATTAGAAGCTGAGAGAGAGGTAGGGTCAGTGATGCTAGAACACACCCACATTCTAAACACATAAAAGCAGACAGACAGGACAGATAGAGACCTTCCAAATCCATCTGCAGCGGGATGCTCTGCCGGAAAAATCCATACTTACCTCCATCAACCTCCAGAAAGCCAAACTAGAGACTTCAATCTATCCAGAACTAAGAGAACCAGAGAGAAAGCAGTGCTGTACCCAGAGAGACCCAGACCAGCAGAGAGAGTGACCAGAGCCCAGTCTAAAACCCTGACCAGATCCGTGGCGAGGCACATTTCACTCAAGAATATAGTGTGAGTACCTAGAATACTGTGCAGAACCAATCTCTTAGTTAAAATAATATAATTCAATCCTATTTTAATCTAAGTAGAACTGTCTCCTAACTGTCACCTGTCACTTGTAAAGCTGTCACCTGTGATTTGCTAGTTGCAAGCTGCACTTGTCATTTTGAGCTTTTGAAATTTGCAAACCCAAAAACGACCTTTATTAAATCGCTCATATCTCCGCGACCGTTTGGGCTAGAGACTTGCAGTAACTTTCCTCTGATAGCTTAGAATCGTAGCTTTGAATCGCACCAAGAACCGCATTCCTACCCCTTATAGTTTTACCGCAATCGCGGAACACGCATCCGCGAATTTTACCGCGATTTGCGAATTTCTTCACATGTAAAAACTGCTGCTGCTTGCTTTCCATTTGCCAGAAATTCGTTTAACCTGCTAACTATCCCTGCATCATTGCTAGTGTGAGCCTGGACTAATATTAACTAGATACCACTCACCCTGAACCTCTGAAAGGGAATTAACAGCATTTCCAGCATATTTCTCATCCATTGCTAACACATATAAAAGCATTTGGGCCTGTGATTTCAAAACTCCTATCTGTTTTCTGTTGTCTAAGCTTGCTGGATTGAACTGATTACATTGATTGCATTTCTGAGAACTGTGTGCTTTCCTCCCATTTCCTTGCATTGCATAAAGAGGGGGGGAGTGAATAGCCAGAGAAAAGTGATTACATTGTTTGGTTGAAATCATATTGCGTATTTTCTGTACTGCATTCATTGAATATTGCATCCACCTGAGCTTACATAAAGCATCCTCTACCACATTATACTTTTGTTCCTATTTACCAGTGTGCTATCTTATCCATTTCATGTCAACTCATTAGTGATTATAAAGAAGTGTGCTAGTGCCAGATTCTCCATTGTTAATCTTTATCATATCAGATTAAGGGTGATATTCAATTATTAATTTATTATAAAGTGGGATATATATACCTATTGTTTAAATTATCAAATAAACCTTTTAAACTTGCAAAACAGAACTACTTCTTGGCTCAGTGGGGTCAGGGGGATTCCAAGAGAGGGGTGTTATATAGGGGTAGTCATCCAGAACGCATGAACTGGACCTAAAGATATATCAATAAGGGTTTTCATTCAGTATTATAGACTAGGCGTTGACTTAGCTGTAGTGTTGAATTGAATCCTCTTACAGTCTTTATCACCCTTTTGATCGCCAGACACTCTTTTTCAATGGTAGAATATCCAACCTCATGAGGCAACACTTTACGGCTGATGAATGCCACCGGATGTAACTCAGTTTCACTACCTTGTGAGAGTACGGGTCCTATGCCTAGCCCAGATGCATCAGTTTGTACAAAAAAACATTTTTGGAAGTCTGGACATCTTAGAACCGGTTGCGCTGATAAGATGTTCTTGAGTTCCTGAAAGGCTTTATAGGTATTGGCATCTTTTAACAAGTTTCCAGTATATGAGGATTTGAGTGTTTCTGTCAAAGGACTGGCGATGGAGGAAAAGTGTGGTATGAGAGGACGGTAGTAGCCTATGAAGCCCAGGAATGCTCTGACTTGTTTCTTGTTACTGGGCATCAGTAATTTTTCAATAGCTTCTACTTTGTCCAGTTGGGGTCTAATAACCCCATTTCCAACCAGATGGCCTAAGTATTTGGTTTGACTGGCCGCCAATACGGTTTTCGTTGGATTGATATGAATTCCTGCTGATTGTAGAGAAGTCACTACTGCGGTGAGATGTTCCAGATGTTCTTTCCAGGTTTTGCTATACACCACAATGTCATCCAGGTAGGCGGAACTGTATTGATGGTGGGGTGCTAGTACCTGGTTCATTAGCGACTGAAAGGTTGCCGGCGCCCCATGCAGCCCAAAGGGCAGAACTGTAAATTGGTACAGTCCCAAAGGGGTGGAAAACGCAGTTTTTATTTTATCTTCTGCTCGTAGAGGGATCTGCCAGTACCCTTTGGTCAGGTCGATGGTACTGATAAATCTGGCTGAACCCAACTGTTCAATAAGTTCATCGATTCATGGCATGAGCTAGGCTTGGTATGTTGAGATGGAATTTAATTGCCTATAATCCATGCAAAAACGGATGCTGCCGTCTGGTTTAGGAACCAGAACAATAGGAGACGACCAATGACTGCAGGATGGTTCAATTACCCCTAACTTCAGCATTTCCTCTACTTCTGTCTGTACTGCCATCCTTTTGGATTCTGGAAGGCGATAAGGCCGGATTCTTACTGTTTTTCCTGCTTCTGTTTCTATATTATGTTCTGTTAGGTGGGTTTTCCCTGGGAATTAGGAAAACACGTTTCTTAGAGTGTTGAGTTGTTCCTCCAGTTCCTTTTTCTCTTTTGAGGTGAGTTGTGTTCCCCACTGAACAGAAGCAAAGGCTGATTCCGAGTTCTCTCGAATAGCCACCTGGATTTCTGTTGTCTCTCAGTCCGATGTCTTCCATTCTTTTAGGAGGTTCACGTGGTAATTCTGATGTTTCACTTTCCAATCGGGTTGTTCCACCATGTAATTTACTGGGCCTAAGACCCCTGTTATTTTATATTGCCCCCTCCATTGCGCCAACATCTTGTTATGGCTTGTGGGTAACAACACTAGTACTTGGTCTCCTATCTTAAAGTGGCAGACTCTGGTTTTCTTATTCTAGTATTTTTCTTGGGCCAATTGTGACCTTCTGAGATTATCCCTGGCCAATTCCCTTAATTTGGTCAGTTTATCTCTTAATTCTAACACGTAATCTGTTAGAGTAGTTGTCTCCTCTTGGTCCTCCCACTCATTCTTAGCTATGTCCAGCACCGTTCTAGGTTGGGGACCAAATAGCAACTCGAAGGGTGAGAAACCCGTTGACGACTGCGGGGTATCCCGTAATACCATGAGGACCCAAGGTACTGCTCTGTCCCAGTTCTTTCCTGTAGGTGCCGTTACCTTCTTGAGCATTAGTTTGATAGTTTTGTTATAACGCTCTACCAAACCGTCGGTCTGGGGATGATAGATGGACGTGCGTAGTTGTTTGATTTGCAACTGTTGACAGACATTCCGCATTATTCCTGACACAAAATTCATGCCCTGATCTGTTACAATTTCTGATGGAATACCCACCCGGGCAAATAACTGTACCAACTGGTTACAAACTTGCAGTGTACTGATTCCCCGCATGGGAAAGGCCTCCGGATACCTCGTAGCATAGTCAACTACTACCAACAGGTATTGGTACCCGTGACTACTGGGCTCCAATGGTCCCACCACATCGATACCAATCCTGAAAAATGGCTCTTTTATCAGGGGCATGGGTGTTAAAGGAGCGCATTGTGGTTTAGTTGGGTAGGCTTTCTGGCATGTTGAGCATTCTTCACAATATTTGGCCACTTTGCGATAGACCCCTGGCCAATAAAACCTTTTTAGGACTGTCTCTAGGGTTTTTTTCCCGAGCCATATGTCCTCCGGTCTGTTTATCATGGGCCAACTCCACAATGGACTGTCTGAAGCTTGTGGGTACTAGTAGCTGTTCTTCTTCCTGGTCATTCTGATTCTTGATAACCCTGTATAACAGTCCCTTCATGATTTTGAATTTAGGATAGGTAGCTTGGCTATCCAGGTCTTCCATCGCTTCTTCCGGGACTTTCCTTAGGGTCGGGTCCGATATTGTTTCGCTTCTAAAGGAGACTCTTTCATCTTCCGGAATCCAGTCTACCAGCCCGCTGAACTTTACCACCCATTTTCTTTTTTCTTCCCTCACTTCTCTCCTAGATTTCCTGGTTAACCTTCCATTACTCCCTATAATGTCTGTATGGGAGAAAGGAGCTTTTTTTTAACCACTCCATGTCTCTGACACAGTCTTCAAAGTTGGGTAGATCAGTGCCTATTAGTACTGGAGCTGGTATATGTGGCATGATGTCTACCTCCATTGGTGTACTAACCCCGTTTACTTCTAGGGTGACTTGTTCGGATGGGTATATTTTGATGTCCCTGTGTACAAACTTAACCAGTATGTCTTGTCCCCCCCTTTTCCCGGATACACTTACTTCTGGTCTTATGGCTGTTTGTTCGCTTCCACTGTCGATCAAGCTTTGTCGGGGTACCCCGTCGACACGGACCTCCACCAGATAAGGCTCCCTTCTTCTTCGGAATTTACGACTCTGGGTATATCCGATTTCCATTGGATCTGGTTTAATCTTCCTTGGACAAAACCGGGCAATATGGCCCCATTCCCCGCAATCAAAACATTGGGGCTGTCTGTTGGTGGGTGTCCATGTCGCTCCCTTGGGTTCCACTCATATTGGTTTTGGATCAACTGTGTTTGTTGCTCTGGTAAGTACTATTTTGTTTACCTCCAATGGACTTATCTTGGTTCCTCCTGCCTTTTGGAAAGCGGTAGCGATATCTATTGCTTCATTAAGGGTGGGTCTATGGTGTTGGCGGACCCACCTTTGCATGGTACTGGGGAGGGCATCCACAAACTGTTCGAGCTTAACTTTTTCTAGGATTTCCGGAACAGTGCAGCTGGCTGGTTTTTACCATTTTTTGGTCAAATCATGGACTCGGTAGTACAGCTGCTGTGGAGTCTCTCCACTGCGCAGTCTGCTTTCTCTGAGTTTCTGACGATAAGCATCCTCATCCACTCCCATCCTTTCTAGAATGGTTCTTTTGATGTCAGCGTAGGCTGTGTCCCTATTGGGGTTTGCCGCCTGGTATGCCCCTTGCATAGAGACAGTTAATAACGGTGCTATAAAATGTCCCCATTTATCCACAGGCCACTGGGAATTTCTAGCAACCCTTTCAAAGTTTGTGAAAAAATATCCTGGGTCATCCCCTGGTTGGTATTTTTGCAGTATGTTTGATAGGGCAGGTGTTGCTCCTCTATAGGCCACCACTGCTTCCATTACCTTTTTTAGGGCCTCCTGGCTGGCAGCTTGTAATTGCAGCACCTGTTGTAGTGCTTGCCGATCTGCTTGGGTTTGGTGACCCTGAACTTGCACCAATTGTTGGAGCTGCTGCTGTCCATCAGCCAATGCCTTGATGATTGTCTCCATTTCGTGTTTCTGGATCCCACCACTGCCACCAAATTTGTGACAATGAGCCAGTGAGGCGGTGTTGAAGAAAATAAACCTGGTCTTTATTCAGACGTAATAAAGTATAACCAAATAACAAAAGTTATTTTCCAGGAAGAGTCCTCCTTCTCTCCTTATTTATTGAGCAGAGATTTCTTCTGATTACTTGCAGGGCACGATGTGTGGACCTCTGGCAAGTCTTTTCCTCCTGGTCTTCATACGCCCAGGTGCACCCCATAGCTCTTGCCTCCACGTCAGGTCGGTTCTGCAAAGACAGCGAGAGTGAACACCCCTTCTCAACATATCTGGGCGTTTATATAGGCAGATCTCAACTGGCCAATCATGTTCAACTTACTTCCCCAGTTTATAAAAACCCTCCCAGGCTCTGCCCCCTTTTTCCTGAGAACATGGCGTCTGGTGTCCTTCCTCCGGTCCTCCTGTGTCTACCTCCCTGGCTGAATCCCAACTGCCCAGGTAAGTGTAGTGGCGTCAGAGGTGCTGGTTTTGTCTTTGTTGTTCATGGGGAATGAGGGGCTGGTTTTGTCTCTGTTGTTCGTTGCACGCCATCGACACGGCTGCCGTGCCGCCGCGCAGCAGTTCGTTCGTCGCGTCCCGAACTGTGGCCCCGCCGAAAAGCAGTGGCTCATCCCTCCTCCTCCCTTCGTGTCCCGGCTGGCCGAAGGTTACCAGCCGTTTTGTCACCTGGCCCAGGCCGTTGTAGCTGCAGGTCCGGTCAAACTGCTGCGGAACTGCTGTCTTGCAGAGATGCAGTGATTCGGTTCCCTTATACTCGTCTCATGGCTCCAAACCTTCTCCTCGAGGGTTTTCCTCTCTATCTCCAGGCTGGCCCCACCACTCTCCAAATATGGGTGCTTCGTTTTTGTTCCTTTTCACTGGGTGTTTGTTGTTCCTGGACACTCTCCGATTCGTCACAACCTACTAGCCGAAAAGCTTTTAACAAGTTGTTTAAGGCCTTCGCTACTGGGGTTGGTTGTGTGATCTTCCCATCCGACCTGTCCAACACTGGATCCAGAGTACAGTTAAGGTCTCCTCCACACACCACTGCTCCATCCATACACGGACTTATCTTGGTATGTAGGGTTCTAAAGTAGGCTGTAGTGTCTTGATTTGGGGCATAAATGTTAATGATACACACTTTGTTGTTCTCCACTAGCCCCTGTATCAATACCATCCTACCACCATCCTACCATCTTTATTTATGGTGGACTGTAGTAACTTGAACGGGACATGTGGCGCTATCCCTTACCATTTCCTTGTTATCACATCCTGCTTGTCCTTGGTCAAATGAGTTTCCTGCAGCATAGCCACATCTATTTTCTGTCTCTTCAAGTACATCATAACCCTATTTCGTTTAATGTAGTTATTGAGCCCCCTCACATTCCAGGTTACTATCTTCATTTCCCCCATCTTATTCATTTTCCATTCCTCCCACCTTCCTCATCTTACTTTTTAGCTTGTGTCTGTAGGCTTGTCCCCCTTTAACTTTACCACAACTCCCCCCCTCCCTCCTCCCAACTTGTCCCCAACTGTTGCCCAGCTCAATCCCTGGATCTCATTCTACCCCGTACTCCAACACCCATCCCTCCCTCTTCCCCAACCTTCCCCAACTGTCGCCCAGCTCCATCCCTGGATCTCAGGCTACCACGCATCTCGTTCCTTTCTCAGCAACCGTCGGTACTCAGAGCACAGCAGGAGGATACCGAGCTACCAGTATCCTGACTAACCTAACTACTAAAAGGTGATAGTGTGTTTCTAAGTGCTGCTGACTATGGAGCAGCACCTTTGTCTCCTGCATTTAGCCGATTCAATGTTGCACAGTGATTCCAGTGTACCGTCCTCTATGAGAACCCAATATCCATGTACCGACTTATATTTAATTACGCTTCTGTTGCATGGCTACAAGTCTCTAAATCAAACATTACCCCGCGGTATCCATTCAGTCCTTAGTTTCAGCTCTATGGGGATTCAAGCTCACTTATCTTGGCCTCTTTCTGCCTGGTCACTGGCACCTGCTGGGCAGTTCATCATGTCCATCCAATTAGTTACATCCTCTGGTGTATCAAAAAAATGTGCTTTATCCCTATGCAGTACTTTCAGCCTCACAGGATACAGCAACATATACTTGAGACCATTCGTACGCAACGTTCTTTTAACCGACACGTAACTCAGGCGTTGTTTCTGTACCAAGAAGGTGTAAGCCGAGTATGCCGTGATGTTCGCTGATGCTCTGCTTATAGTTCCTCCCTTGCGGAAGTGTTCCAGGATCTTCTCTCTGTCCTTATGATTCAATATCTTGGTGATGATTGGCCGTGGAGGGGCTCCCGGTGGTGGCCTTCTGGTCATGGTTCTATGCGCTCTCTCCACCGTGAACCCCTGGATGAGCACTCTAGCGCCTATTTCTTGCAGCGCATATTTTCTATATAGTTTGTCGGGTCTGGATTTTCCTCTCCTTCCGGTAGTTCCACAATACGTATATTGTTCCTGCGTTCACGTCCCTATGCCTCCGCCGCCCTGCTTTCCAGATTACGCACTTGTTTCTGCAGTGTGGAGAATTCATTGGCGTTAACGGTGCAAGTATTCGTATTAGCCTTCACTTCCTTTTCCAACCCTCCTGTACGGTACGCTCGGATAGCGCTCTGACATCATGTCTAAGGAGGTTGACATCTATACTAACGGCATCAATCTTGGACTCCAGCAATGTCTTCAGTTCCACAATGGCGGTGTCGATCTTGGACACCCACAATGATTTCAAATTGCAATAGCTGCCAGGATCTGTTGAACATCGCGCGCTGGGGTTACTTCTTCTTGTGTGCCTCGCTCCGAAGTTTTTGTAACTTCTATTGCTTGAGTCGATTTGGCAAAAATGTCTATGGCTGTTTTACCTTCAGTTTATTTGGTTTAGACGCCATTCCACCTTCCTTGTGTTACACTGTTCGGTTGTCGTAACCTGTAATGTTCCTTCCAGGCCCCTGTGTCTCTACGTAGAGCACTGTAGTCTCTCAACCAGTGTGACCCTTTTCAGCCTTCGGTCAGTAGTGCCCTGCAGGTACAGACCTGTTATATTAGTATAGCTCCGCGCTAGCTGTGTGGTCCCTTCTGGCTTGCTGCAATATACTCTCGCCCTCGTGTCACCTCTGCTGTTTGCCGGTATTCACTTCCACCCTGCGTGGGTTCCAGTCGTGTGACCTGTTTTTCAATGTATTGTCTCCAATGCTGGAACCTCAAGCAACCGAAGGGGACCACCCCGCTGCAGCTGCCTCATAGTATTTGCCATCCACCGATGTTCTGATCAGCTGTTAGTGCCAGTGTTGGATCCGTTTACTAGCCCTTCTGGCCTCGTAGCGCACCGCATTTCAGGGCCTCATTGCCATTGTAGCAGTCAGTTGCAGTAGTGTCTATATCTAGTTCCCTTAGCTCATGCGTCTGGTGAGCTTCTCTCCGTTCTGTACCTGGTCCAGGCACTCACGTCACTATCTTAGCATCAGTTGTCCATGCGCCTTTTTCCACCTGCTGAATCTGGGCTGTATTGTCTGATTGTTGTGCATGGGCTTTTGTGCCTGATCTGTGCGCCGTTGCACTGTCAGAGGTGCCGTCAGGCGTTAATGTCTTGTGTTGGTTGCTAGTTATCAGGACACTTCTGCTATTCACTTTCCATGGTGTTTAAACGCTGCCCTTGAATTCCGAGCACATCTTTCTGTAAAGGTTCCCCAGCTCGCCCTTCCCTGCGGGCGTGTCTTCTTTGTTCCTATAATCCATCCAGTGTGATCTCCGAAGCAAGTACCCTTGTCAGTTATCAGCCTCACTCTCCATATGTTCTACAATGCCCATGCGGCCGGGGGCTCCAGCGTTTGTACGGCACCTCCCCCACTGCTACTTTGTATCAGCGCGTTAATCTCTCCTCCGTGCACTCGGGGGAGCACGGTTCATTCATGTTCAACGTAGCTTGGGGCACAGGCTGCGCTGGGTTATGTGCAGAAACTGTTACAATGTCAACTAACAATATCAGCTGCTATGCTTGTGTCGGGCTCTGTCCAGCCTCTGTTTCTATCATGCTCTGTACGCTGCTTAGATCTGTTATGCAGACTGTGTGTTGACATTACAGTGCAGTACGGTGATACGTCTCATTTCGCACATGATATGTGGGACTCACTTTTTTCCGTCGCACTGTCTTGCTGCACCTTTCTGTGCCGTCACTCCCGCCACTTGTATCCCAGCAGAACGGAGCGTTTCATCTGAGTAAGCTACTCAATCAGCTGCGCGCTGCACATAGACGTCGCCACTTTGTAGCATTAGGCATATATTCCGACACCACACTCGCGTTCCCAATGGGGAGCAATTTGCATTTGTCTGAAAGTGAGTTTCGGAGGCCTCAGCATCTCCAGATCAATGGGAGAGTGCATTCACTGCATTAACATCTGTCCTGCAGTATCTCCGGTACGCCATAAACCCTGTGTGACATTGTTTCATCGTTCTTCGCTCCGGCTTCCCGCACTCTCCCATTGTTCTACTGTGGACGCCATCTTGTTTTCGCATCCGAGGGTTCTTCTCTGTTTTTCTGTCACCGGTATCTCTTTGTTCACTTCAAGATCCTCCCTGCCAGTACCATCACTGTGATCCTTGTATATTCATACAGCAGTTGTACGTTTTCCATCCAAAATGCATCAGTTTCAGCATACTTGCAACGTAGGATCATGTAGGATCAGCAGGAGCCTCAGTGAAACACGACTTATCCCATGGCCCCTCAGCCACGCCCCTTGAGAAAGAAGGAAGTGTTCACAAATAATAAGTCAGGATGCGGTAGTTGGGGTATCCCTTCCCCACGTTTTCAGCACGGGATAAGGTAGGATTTTGGAGCACAGCACATGCTCGAGCTTTCCCAGCACAAGCCAACAGTTCCGCTCTCAGCAATCAGGGTCTTCGGAGGTTAACTCTCTTTTCCATCAAAAAGTTTCTTGCCCCTGTGGGCCTGATGTATTTAAAATAATAAACAAAAGTTATTTTATGCTTGCACGTTGGGTGATGCCTTTCACCCTTAGAACCCCCTCTTCGGGGCGCAAATCCCTAGAAAGTTCCTTAATGATACCAGGACCTCCAATAGCTATGTTGTCTTGCTTTTGGGGGCCTGACAGGTTCAATACATCAGAACCACTGGCGTAACAGGAGCCCCCGCACCCTCCGCGGTGCGGGGGTTCCCGCCACCACATGTTCTGGAAGGTGGCCCCACTTGGAGTAAAAAAGAAAAAAAAGAAAATAATAGCTTTTTTTGCAAATTTTTGTTTTTTTACATGTTCTTTTTGAATTCACTCTGCATTTCTAAAGAAATGATTTCTGTAACAGAAATAATGTCTTTTTTTTTAAGTTTGGTTTTATTAGCATTTTTGTAAATATAACAAACGGGCTCCAAACATGTTCAAGAGCTGTGCAGATGACCGGCCCAACAAATCCCCCTCCCTCCTTCCTTTCCTCCCCCCACCCCGATGCACCCCCACCCCCCTAACCGCTTAATCAAACCTGAACTGTAATGTTGGGAGACTTGGACTTTTCTTTTGTGTCCAGTGCTTGGTAATGAATGTGAACGTCGACAATCTTTTATGGCTGTGATTCGACCGCCTACCCCCGGGCCGTGGGCGCCCATTATGTCATTGGTACCTCCCAGTCTTGACCCACTGGGCCCCGCCTGGGCCTCCACCGGGCATCAGTGCACGTCCCATCCCCAGGACTGCTGCACCCCATACCAGTTTTCAAGAATGAGCCAGAGTCATTGTTCACCATTGCCGTTAGCTTGTCCATTAAGAACATATTTTTTAACTTCTTTAGCCAGTCCTCTTTTGAGGGGGTCTCTGGGCTCTTCCATTTCTGTGCCAGTGCCACCCTTCCCGCCCTCAGCATTGTTTCCCACATTCTGGGGTACCTGTAAACATCTGAGGCCTCCGGGGGGAGACCCAACAACACCGTCAGAGGGTTCTGGGAGAGCAATTCCTCAGTGACCTCAGCCATCCAGCCCCTGACCTTTTCCCACTATGCCTGCACTTTTGGGCAATGCCACCACATGTGGCCCCTCAAGCCAGTCTGACCACACCCCCTCGGACACATAGGGGACACTCCCGTAAACATTTTTGATAATTTCACAGGGTCTCTGTGCCACCCCTGCAAGATCTTGAAGTTGTGTTCCATGTCTGCTGTGAATAAGTTCCCGTGAAAAGCTATTCTGAATATCCGCGACCAGGCGTCCTCCGAGATCACCTCACCTGCCAGGTCATTCCAGAATGTGTGGAAACCCCGCCTCTCCACTAAATTTACAGTGTTAAGGATTTTGTACATCCCGGAGACCGCTCCCTTCCTAGAGGTTGCTGTGTCAAGTAATTTCTCAAAGGGGGTTAGCTGCCTCTTCAGGTTCTCGCCCCATGACTGGTCGCAAAGGATGCCCTTTAAGCGGAGATATTCGAATATGGAGAGGGACCCCCACCCGATGGCATCCCTCAGATCCTCATATGGTAGGAATTCCCCCTCCCGGAACAACTGCCCCGCCCATTCCAGACCCGAGTCGGACCAGGCCTGTGCCTTGCTGAACCCCCTGTTACCCAATCTGAGGGGGTGTCCCCAGAGTGAGGACATTGGAGATGGCCACGACGTTAGGTGCGCTGTCTGGGAGCCCTCCCTCCAAATTGCCCAGAGAACTCCCAGGGTGGGGTGGGTTTTGAGTCTATTTGGGATAAACCTGTGTGGGGCCCAGAGGAGGTCTCGAACTTTGAGAGGGTGAGCATCCATATCTTCCCAAGTAGGACCAATAAGTGCCCATCCCCTCCCTCATGTGCTCCAGGAGGACGCGCAGTTGGGTGGCGCGGAAATAAAGTTGGAAGTCAGGCAAGCCAAACCCACCCTCTTCTCTCGGTAGGGTCAGGACCGCCTTTGCGGTCCTCGGGATCCTGCCCTGCCAAATAAACTTGCGGACTGCATTCTGTAGAGTCCTAAAAGTGTGGTCGGGGATGTTGGTTGGGAGAGAGGTGAAGAGATACAGCAGACGCGGCAGCACGTTCATCTTCACTGCCGTCATGCGGCCATACCAGGACAAAATCATTGAGCCCCACCTCATGAGGTCTGCGGTAATTCCTGCCAAGACGGGGTCATAGTTGGTTGGGGCTAGTTTGGATAGATCCCTAGTGAGGAGGACGCCCAGGTAACGGATAGAGACCTTTCCCACTGTTATCCCATGAAGTGTACCCATGGGGTCTAGGCCCGGGTCCCTTGTTCTCATGGGGAGTAGAACAGATTTGGATGCGTTAATCTTCAGCCCAGAGAAGTGCCCGAATGTGTCCACTAGGGACAGGAAGGGGGGGAGGGAAGAGCCGGGGTCCACCAGGTAAGCCAAGATGTCATCGGCGAACAGGGAAAGCTTAAATTCCACTTCGCCCCTCTTAACCCCTTTGATGTCCGGGTGTGATCTAACTGCTATGGCCAGGGGTTCCATTGTAAGGACATATATCAAGGGGGACAGTGGGAATCCCTGTCTTGTGCCCCGTGAAAGGGGGAAAGGATCCGACAACCTGCCATTTACTTGTACCCTTGCTTTCGGAGCTCTATATAGTGCAGCCACCCATCCCCTGATGTGTGCGCCAAAACCCATTTTCTGGAGGAGGAGTTCCATATATCTCCATTTGACCCTATCGAACGCCTTTTCCGAGTCCAGGGAGAGGACACTCGCGTCAAGGTCCGACTCCTGGGCGTGGTGGATCAAATCTATGGTTTTACGGATGTTATCTGAGCCCTGCCTACCCCTACCTGGTCCCCGTGGATCAATTTCGGTAGTATCTTCTCCATCCGCCTCCCAATTACCTTGGCAAGAACCTTAACATGGATGTTTAGCAGGGATATCGGGCGGTAGGAGGAGCACTCCATGGGGTCCTTACCTTCCTTGGGCAGCACAACAATTATGGCCTCCATCATGGAGTCCGGAAGGGTCCCCCCCTCTAATACCGCGTTGAAGACCTTCACTAAGTGTGGGGCTAGGGTTGAGCGAAACCTTTTATAAAAATAGACTGTGAAGCCATCCTCTCCCGGGGAAGTGCCCACCTTCATTCCGCTAATTGCATGTTCCACCTCGTCCTCGGTCACCGGGCCCTCTAACCCCGCCGCCATCTCCCCGGTCAGGGCCGTTATTTGTATTGAGTTCAGGAACCCTTCTATCTCCTCGTCCTGCCCATTGTATTCGGATGAGTAAAGTTTTTCATAATATCTGCGGAAGGCCTCTCCTATGTGGGTAGTGTCGTGGCCCATGGTCCCCTCTTCGTTCCTTACTGCCTTTACCATCCTATCTCTCTGTTCCTCCCTCAGTTTCCAGGCCAGGATCCTATCCGCTTTATCACCCTTTTCATAATATCTTTGCTTAACCAGTTGGAGACTTCGTTCCGTTTTGTACAGGAGAAGATCTTTTAACTGGAGCCTATAATCGGTCAGAGTAGTGAGCTGATCTTGATCCAAGGGACCTGCTGCAGGGCCCCCCGGCTGGAGTTGAGCTATTTTCTCCCTCAGGGATTTCTCCTGGACATTCCTTACTCTTTTATTTTGGGCACCCATTTTGATAAGGTGGCCCCTTAGAGTTGCCTTGAAGGCGTCCCATAGGGTGTGCGGACCTACCTCCCCATTGTCATTACATTCGAAAAACTCTGTTATGGCCTCTAGCACCTCCTGAGCGCGGACCTCGTCCTTCAACAGGGAGTAGTTGCATTTCCATCTACCTCTGCGGTCGCTTAGCCAGCCCCTTGCAATGGTGGTTCGGAACAAATAGTGGTATGACCAAGGGACGGGGTCGACCCTGTGGCCGGTAACGAATGGGTGCAGGGTCTCATCCACTAAGATGTAATCTATTCTGGAAAAAGAAGAGTGGATGGTAGAATAATATGTGAAGGAGGGGGCTCCCGTCCTAGGGGTTGGGTTGGGTCCACCAGTCCCAGCTCTGAGTTAACCCTTTGGAAGATCCGGGCCATGATCTCATCCGTTGACCTGGGTAACTGAGGGCCAAAGCGTTTCCTGTCCTGGGTGGGGTCCATGACCATGTTGAAATCTCCCCCCACCACCAACCCACCCCAGACAAAGAGCTTCAGTTTCTCCCCCACCTCCTCCCAGAACTGGGCTTGGCCCTCATTTGGACCATATATCACTGCCAGGGTGAGTGGGGCTCCCTGCAGGGTCCCTCGTACCAACAAGTACCGGCCTTCAGGGTCTTTCAGTATTTCGGCTTTTTCGAAGCCAACATTCCTCGCCAGGAGGATGGCCACCCCTCTCTTTTTGGCCTTGTGGGACGCGTAAAAAACCTCCCCTATTCCTCCCACCCGCATCTTGGGTTCTTTCCCTCGTGCCCAGTGAGTCTCTTGTAAGAAAAGGAGGTCAAGGTTGGCCCTCCTGAATTCCCTACAGACCAGGGACCTCTTTGTGGGGGTGTTTAGGCCCCGTACATTGAGAGAGCCCACTCCCAGGGCCGGCAGACTTTCAGCCATTTTCTAGAATTGCTTCTCTCCTTGTCAACATACCTTCACCACCCTTTTCTGTGTGCTCCCGTGGTTGTAACTGGTGCTCCCCCCCTCCTCCCTCCCCGCCCCCCTGGGTGGGCCTGAAACTATTCCCCAACTGCCCCCCAATCCCTGTCCAAAACTGAACAACCCCAACATTCGTGTGCCCCCCCTCCCCCGTCCCCGGCATCCAGCCAATTAGTTCTGCCATCGCTGGCTATGGCCGAACCACCAGCCTGCCCGCCTCGGCCAGGCTATCTGTGTAAAGCTCATCGCCTTGCCTCTTCCCCCTTGTCGCATTGTTCCCCTCTGGCCCCCTTATACTTGCTGTTCATGGGGTCGCTGTGAGTGGTAGAACTTCCGAGACACCACTACACCTTTCCAGATCCTGACGGGTCGCCCCCGTCCTCAGTCCTCAGAGCTGTTCCGCTCCCCATCTTTCGCTGGTGACGGTGTATTCAATTTCCTGAATTTCCTTGCACTCGTTTTCCTTCTCCTGTCTCCCGATGGGCCGGGGCCAGTTGCTCTGCCCGTCTCCGGACCCGATGGGCCCCTCCGGGGGTTCGAGTCCACTATGTAGTCTTGGGTAGCTCCTCTTATGTCGTCTTCCGTGATCAGAGTCGACCTCTGGCCCATATATTCAAAGGTCAGGGAGAAGGGGTAGCCCCATCTGTATCGCACCCCTTTCTCTTCAAGCAGTTGCATTAGGGGGCGGCACATTCTACGTTTGGCCAACGTGTAGGCCGAGAGATCCTGGTAAATCGAGATCTGTGCATTATTGTAAGTGATCTCCCGGGCTTTTCTGGCCTCCTCCAGCACTTTTGTTTTCTCGGAGTAGTAGTGGAACCGGACCAGGATCGACCGGGGGCCCCCTGCTCTGCCTCCCGCCCTGTGCACTCTGTCAAATGTGAGTTCCGTCTTCATCTCTTCCGCGAACAGGAGGGTGATGATGTCTCTCACTGTGCAGGTGATGTCTCTCTCCGTTTCACCGTCTGATTCTGGGACCCCAAAGATCCTGAGATTGTTCCTCCGTTCCCTATTTTCAAAATCGTCCATCTGCCTGGCCCGCTCCCCGTCTCTCTTCTCCAGGGCTGCTATTCACATATCTGTTTGTAGTTCGTAGGACACGGCCGAGGATTGGTTGGTCTCCACCTGTAGTAATCTGTCCTCGACCTTGTCCACCCTCTGATCCATTTTTTCGAGTTTCTGAGCAATATCTGAATGCATGTCCCTGATCTCCTGCAGGATCGAGGCGAAACCCTTTTCCATTGCTGCTGTCTCCCCCTGGTCAGAGGGTCTGGTTACTCCGCTTCGAAGCCTTCACCCAGTACTGGAAGAACCCTCCACTCCCGAGGGCGGCCTGTTCGCACCTTCCACTCCTATACTTCCGCTGGGATCGGCACCTCCGATCCTGTGCCGGGGTGCTGGGCCCTCTGTGGTGCGGCTTGCCTTGACTGTTCAGGGCCTAGAACGACCCGTCCCAATAAGTGGGGGCCCCTCTGCTCCCGTCCCCCTAACCCCTACTCCCCTACGGCCTCCGGGCAATGTGTTCCAGCCCGGGCGGGTCGCCTCGTGCTCCGGGTCTGTGCTCTCGGTCCGCCGGGGGCCGCTCCTCCCACAGGTGCGGGGGGCCCATCGAGGAGCGGGGGCGGCACGCCCGGTGTCTCCTCGCGGCCTCGGTGAAACGTCTCCGCTCCTCTGGAGCCGCGGCCGCTCAGGCCTCGTCTTCCTTCTCCGCTCGCATGCGTCGGGGCCCGTTCTCAGGCACCACGAGGCTCCCGAAGTTCGCTCTTTCGAGCCTGGGGCTACCGGGGGGGTCACAACACCGCGTCACCCCGTTAAGTCCGCCTGGGGAGGTTCGGGGTGGCTCAATCCTCCAAATCAGCCCGGCCTCAGTGGGAGCTGCACGCTCAGGCTGCCATTGCCTGTGTGCCCCCTGGTGGCCTCCAGAAATAATTTCTTCATGAAGGAAGAGTGAATACAAAAAGTCCGGTGGCTACCCCACCGCATGACATGAAGACCCTAGGCTGGAGGCCTCCATGACATGGGGTGGAGGAAGCCCTATGACTTCAAAAATAAATAGTTTATTTTTGAAGTCACTCTGCCTTCATAAATAAATTATTTCTGTTATGGTTCAGTCTTTAACGGAAATAATTTCTTTATGAAGTCAGAGTGACTTCAAAAAGAAACAATGGGCCTCATTACGAGCTTGGCGGTAGCCGTGCCTGTATGGCAGGCACGGCTACCTCCATGCTCGCTACCGGCACCGCCTCCCGCGATTGGGCAATAACCGGCCCATTACAAGATGAATGGGCCGGTAATTGCTCATTCGTGGGTGGTGGTATTGCCGAGCACCCCATTCTGCCCAATAGGGCAGAATGGGGGTGGGCAGCATGATTGCACCGGCACCGTTGATAACGGTGCCGGCGCAATTACGAGTTATGCTTGAAGGTGCTGTCAGCAACCCGCGAGCAGAACTATAGTAATAGTAATAGTATAGTATAGTAATGCGGCGGGATGGTATGAACGGTGTCATTGCCTTACCGGCACTGTTCATACCATCACCACCAGGGTTCTAATGAGGCCCAATGTATTTTTGAAGTATTATGGCTCCCCTCAACCCATGACGTGTGCGTGTGTGAGTGTATGGTGAAAGAGTGCACACAAATGTATGGGTGGCTGGGTATGCGTGTGTACGGTGAAAGGATGCACACTCAAAGGTATGGGTGGCTGCCTGGGTGTGCCTGTATGGTGAAAGTGTCCACACTTAAATGTATAGGTGACTGCCTGTGTGAGTGTATGGTGAAAGGGTGTACACAAATGTATGGGTGGCTGGGTGTGCGTGTACGGTGAAAGGATGCACACTTAAATGTATTGTTAGGTGCCTGTGTGTGTGTGCCTGTGTGGTGAAAGGTTGCACACTTAAATGTATGGGTGGCTGCCTGGGTGTGCCTGTATGGTGAAAGGGTGCACACTTAAATGTATGGGTGGCTGCATGGGTGTGCCTGTATGGTGAAAGAGTGCACTCTTAAATATATGGATGACTGTGTGTGCGTTTGTATATATGGTGAATGGTGTGTGTGCTTGTGTTCAGGGGCGCAACAAAACCTACATTTCAGGGGGCTAACTTTTCAAATGTTTGGAGAGGTGCTAACTTCACGTGTGGTGGGGAGGAACAAACTTATTTGTGTGGGGGCATCTAACTTCTTTACACATTTTAATGAGACTGTTCTAGTGCAGCATCAATGTTACAAGCAGTTAACTCTCTCCTTTAGGTCGGAAAGCACCCACTTAGGCTGCTGTGAGAATGACTGGTCTCCTGTTTCCTCTCTACCCTTCCAATCACTCCCCTAGCATGCAAGTACTAAATCCACATCACAATTTCAATTGCTTAAGAAATTTGGCATTTGAATGCAGGTACTAATAGTGAAATGATGTACATTAGTAATTGCTGGGCCGTGCCCTTGTTAACGGCAAAACCAAGGTGGCGTTTAACATCTGTGTCCTTTTCTGTCCGGAAACTGCTCTGAAGGTCAGCCAGGTCAAGTCAACATAGCCCACAATTTCAGTGGGGGGGAGGTGGGGGTAGTACTGAAGCCCAGTCAGCTCAATGGTGTTGCACCACTACTTGTGTTTAATGCCTTGATTCATTATTGGTAATCTTCTTTACACCTAGCCCTGTTCTTCCTCATCCCAGTACTTATGTATAAACCAGACTGATGGTCATGGAGACAACCAAAAGATTCAGTGTGGATAGTAAGCCGGCAGTTGGCCAGCTTTTCCAAGAATTTGGGAGAGGGGAAAGGTCTAGTGGCAAAAGAATGATTACAGAAATCGCCAAGGCTGGATCATGTCAATGTGGTCCTTGATGGTTCTGGAGGAGCAGGCGAGCACCTGTTTCAACGACACTTCCATAGATGGGACTTGTCTAGAAACCTTGTCAGGTGTTAGAGAGAAAGAGGAGAAAGGAGGAGGAGAGGGAAAGATGGCCCAAGGGGGCTGAGAGAGGAAGAGGAGATAGTGGACAGGATGTCCTGAGTTTTAGCAGAGAAGCGAGAGGCCAAAGCCGTACAGAGGGCCTGTTGAGGGAACAGTAGAGGTAGAAACCGCAACAGGTTTGGCCAGTTCCTTGCAGATTTTAAAGAGTTTGGCTGTGTTGTTAGAGGCCGTAGAGATGTGCTCTCTTCTTGATGAGTCATTGCTTCGACTGGCATTTTGGTGCAACCAGTCTAGGTATGTCTTAATGTTACTGTAATGTTATTATGTGTCTACACTGGTCAACATTGTGCAGCCAGTTGGACATGTTTTTATTGTGGCATGGCATTTTTAATAGCAAAGCATTAATGTTCATGTGCACTGTTGGTGACTTGCATGTTTTGGATTGCTGTTACCCTACACAACAATAGCAAGCACTGTGGCTTTTTTGTCAATTCTTCTCAGAAAGTGTGCTGTATATTGCATTAAAACACATCTTTATAGCTTTCTCCTAGTACGTTTGTGCGTATTGTGCAAGCGTGGTAATCTAGGGCGGCCCAGAGTGTGGCGCGAATCGTGATTTGTTGCCGAGTTGGGAGGGGGCCCACTAAGCATGGCTTGCAGGGGGGCCCCCAAAGTTTGTGTTGCGCCACTGATCAGAACAAAGATTCAACAAAAAGTTTTAGAGTTCTTCTCTGGTATATTTGGGTAATAGTTTTTCACCCCTAGGTTCCTCCTCTTCCAGGATCAGACCCCTCTTGAATATCAGCTTTTCTTTGTCGGGTTCACTATGGCATATCATGCATTCAAAGGCTTTCCCTCTTATACTTTTCTTTGTTGCGGTCGGTGGGTGTTGGCTTCACACTCTTCTATCCCCCTCTTCCGGGTTCAGATCCAACTTGACTGTTAGCCTCCCTTGATTGGGTTGACTATGGCTTTCAATGCATTTTATGTTGGTGACATTCGCGAATCTTAATCTCTTTTTATATACTTCATTGTGAACATCCCTCGGCCGGGTTCACTCTTGTCAATACATTGTATTTCGGGACTTAAGACTTCATCTCCACTTTACTGGCATCCCTCTTTCGGGTTCACTCTTGCCAATCTTGCCAATCGTGCCTTTCCCATTCAACTCTTACGATGAGGGATTCACTTCCCTTAGTTTCACAATCATCTGTCGGTCAAAGAGGTTCAACTGTACAGAGGATTTTACAAGACCCCTGTATGACCACTTTGACCCTTTTTCTTGCCTTCCCCAAAGCCGTCTGGTACTGGTAGTTTCAACAATCAGGTAATTCTTCCTGAGTGAGCACCCACGTGGTGCCTCATCCTCTGTTGCTGGCTTTCCCCCTTTTAGCATCAATAGCTCTTTATGCTTTCACAATTCAATTAGCTGTTCTCTACTCTTCGTTCAACACAGTTCGGTTTCTTATCGACTCTCCCCTCGACTCACTGGCTATGATGAACCGCTTGGCTTTCTTTCTCTTTGGAGTCAAGGTTGGTACCATGGAGACAAGCGTCTCTCGGCGGCTTGGTTATCAGCGGAGGAGGGTCTCATGTACCGTTGACATCTGCTGCAACACGCATTGGCTATTGTTCGCGGTCTTACAATTCCTTCTGCAGAGGTTTCACAGGCCTGGGTCAGAAAGGGAAAGGTTGCTTCGCTCCTTGTCAACCTCTCGGTTTGCACCTTCTTTCTCCTCCCCTTGAACTGCCATGTTGAGTTAGCTCTCACGCCGTGCGGTCTGCCTTGCTCGTATTGCGTTCTTGTGCTAAACCTTTTATCCCTGTGGGGAAGAGGAAGGGCCGTCAGGTGTGTGCGGTTTTGGTCAATTGGCTGAATTTGACTGACCCTGGTGTTGGGACGTGTCAGGTAAATGGTTCAAGTGTAAGTCCATCGTACTTTGTAATATGTAAAAGTGTTTGTGTCGGAAAAGGGGCTGGGGGAAAAGTGTTTGCGTATCCTACATGGTAGGTTGGGGAAAAGGTGTCATAAGAAGTGGGATACCATGCCTCACCTGTCGGTGCTCCACTTCCACTCCCAGGTGATCCTCCCTCACTGGT
Organism: Ambystoma mexicanum; assembly: GCF_040938575.1. Classification (NCBI taxonomy): domain Eukaryota; kingdom Metazoa; phylum Chordata; class Amphibia; order Caudata; family Ambystomatidae; genus Ambystoma; species Ambystoma mexicanum. Next base: position 611,867,376 of record NC_090925.1, on the reverse strand, counting down.
TCACCGCCAGGAACTGGATCCAGTAGCGATGGCTGTGTCCTGGCCACCTGGATGACAGACCCCCGGGGACTTACACCTTCTGTTTTCTCACACCCGTCTGTGGCCATTTTTCCTCCTCCTCTCTCCTCCTTTCCCTTGTTCACCCCTAACGATGTTTCTAGACAAGTCAAATCTATGAAAGTCTCGCCAAAGAAGGTTCTCCCCGGCTCATACAGAACCGTCAAGGACCACATCGACACCCTTGCTCCAGCCTTTGCCGATTTCTGCAATCACTCCTTTGTAACTGGAACCTTCCCCTCCCCTCTTAAGCACTCCCTTGTGCACCGCTTTCTTTTTTTTTTTTGTTAACATGTATTTTTTACAGACATAAAGCATTATGAAGGTCAACAACAACGTGATATCGAAATTCCATTTTTTGTAACTATACAACTGTTATACTTAACACTGCCATTTAGTCAACAAGGGGAAAGGGAAAAAGGGAGGAAAAGAAGAAAAAAAACAAAAAGTAACACTGTACACTCAACATGATGCCTTAGCTTGGTCGGACTGAAGTGTTCAACCGGTGATCTCAGCATTTATTAATTCTTGGTTTTGTAAGGTGCCTCAAGAGTAAAGGCTGGAAAAACAACTGCTGTTTGTCAGCCACATGTTACAAGAAAGGCCCCCATATACGTGAAAAGTTTGGCATCTGTCCCGCCGCTAATGCTGACAGTTTCTCCACCCCCATCAATTGCTACACCTTCACCCATCAGTAAGAGATGTATGGGCCCTCTGCTGCCTTCCAAAAACAGGCATGGGAGATTCGGGCTGCTATCAATAATTAGGAGATCAGCTCAGCCTTAGAACCTGACAAAGGAAACAAGCCATCATCAGGGGCGTCCCCCAGTAATAGGACAAGCGGATCCATAGGGTGTTGGGTGCCCGTGATTTCTTTAATTTTAGAGCGGGCCTCCAGCCAGTGTGACTGTATAACGGGGCAGTGCCACCACACATGAGCTAGATCACCCAACTTCCCCACATCCATGCCAGCATCTGTCAGAATAAGTGGAGTGTATTGAGTGCAGGCGCTGCTTGGACAAATACCAGCGAAATCACAATTTGAGTGCCTCTTCTTTCACAATAGTGCAGCGAGAACCTTTATGGGCTCTGGTCCATATCTTCGACCAGGACTCTCCTGAGATTTCCAGGCCCAATTCTATAGGGACCTTCTCCTCTGGCGTAGCATTTTCCAGGAGCTTATAACATGCAGATATTCTATGTGTCTTTTGTCCCTCCAATACTTTAAGTTCAATGCCTGTTGGGACACGGGATCCAGCCTGCCGAACCGCAGCATTAGTCAACCAATGGTGCAATTGCCCATAGGGAAAACGCTCTGATTCAGGCAGGTTGAACTTCTCCTTGCACTCAATAAAGGTCAGGGGCCCTTGTCACCATAGAGATTCCGTAATCTCAAAAGTTCCCCAGAGTTCCAAGGCTGAAAGGTTTTTGCCTGTAAACCTGGGGTGAATGCTGGGTTTTGGGCAATAGGCGAGATAGCCCAGGCCCGATTTGAACTCCCTCTGCGCGCAGGCTTTATGCCAACTCTAAAGGGTCGCCAAAGTGGTAACCAACATGGTATTGTGCCGTTGCTTCACCTCTTTAGGGAGGAACGGAAGATGAACCAGTGGGAAGGGGGATGTGGCTTGTTCTATACCCTTCCATTTGAGAACGTCGCCAGCTCCCGCCCGTCCCAGCATAGAGGCCACTTGAGAGGCCCGAAAGTACTGTGGGATCGATGGTAGCCCTAGACACCCAGCATTTTCCCTCTTGTGAAATCTTGCGAGAAATACATGCTTTTTTGCGTTGCCAGGTGAACTGCCCCACTGCCTTCTGTAGGTTTAGTAGTTCACGTTCTGGAATAAGCACAGACAGGGCCTGGAAAATGTACAGCAATTTTGGAAGGAGTGTCATTTTGACAGCGCAAATACAGCCTAACCACGAGATCTCCTGTGCATCCCACCTTTGGAGAAGTTCTTTAGCTTATTTCCATAGCTCCCGAACAATCGCCTTAATCAGGCCAGGGTAGGTGGGGGTCAGGTGCACCCCCGGGTAGGAGAATTCTGTATCCGTCCATCAGAATGGAAACCTTTCCCGTAGGTTTGCCAAGGCTACCAGTGTTTCTGTCAGGCCCACACCAATAGATTTCTCATAGTTTATTGCAAACACAGAGACTGAAGCAAATTGGCCCTGAGAACCGGCAGTGAGGTAAGGGAGTCCTTTAGAAAGCATAGCACGTCATCTGCTAGCTGGTGACATTCAACCCCATATCTAAAACCATGGATGTCAGGATGAAGGCGAACACTTTGGGCTGGGGGTTCCATAGCTAAGGCAAAGACTAGGGGGGATAGAGGGCATCCTTGCCTAGTCCCTTTACCCAGGGATACCGGGGAGGACCAGCGAGAATTAACCCTGACGCGGGTGGTTGGAAACTGGAAGTTTGCAAGCACCAGCTTGGTGGAGCGCGGGCCAAAGCCAAAGGCAGGTAGTAACAGTTTCAGATAGTCCCAGGACATGCTATCAAATGCTTGATTGGCGTCAAGGGATAATAATGATAGTTTTCCCAGGATTTGGGGGGCCAGTGCTATGAGGTACACTACTCGACAGATGTTATCATGGGCTGACCGATTTTGTATGACGTCTGGTCATTATTAATTAACAATGGAAGAACTTCCCCAAGTCGCAAGACCATGATTTTACTAAAGAGTTTTGCATCAGTGTTAAGCAGTGCTATTGGATGATAAGATGCGCATTCCATTGGGTCTTTTCCCGGCTTCAAGAGTGGTGTGGTGGCCAATTCCGCCATGGTGTGCATCACTGTTCCCAAGGAGAAGAAAAAGTTAAACAATTTCGTCAAATAAGGGATCAGGTCCATACTAATTGTCTTATAAAACTTGTTAGTGAAGCCATCAGGCCTGGGATCCTTTCCCCAAAGGAGTGAGTGAATCGCCAGTAAAACCTCTTGCTCAGTGATATGCCCTTCTAAGGGATCCCCGCAGGTCCCGGCGGAGTTGAGGGAGTTGGGAGTTGCATATAAAGTCGTGCATTATCTGTTAGTCGCCCTTGTGTGCGGCCGAGTGTACTCAGTAAACGGCCTCCATAATACAGAGCTTTCCCTATTCAAAAATCAAAAAAAGTTTGCTTACCATTATCATTATCATCTCGCAGTACCTCTATGTAATTGCGCATGGCCCTTTTTTCATTTTATTGGTCTTATCCTCCTTGTGTAAAAGTATTGTTTCGTGAGCAGCACAGAATGCGCTGCACGCCCCAGATGATGTGTCTCCAGGGCCTTCAGCTCCACCCGCAGGTCCCGAAGTGAGTGCCGGGACCCCTTCTCTGTATACTCTGTCTCCTTTCCTCTGACACCCTCCTCCAAATGGGTCTGGAGCAGCTTCCTAGCTTTCCACCCGTGCCATGTACTGCTCTATGAAACAGCCCCGAATTACCGCCTTCCCGGCATCCTAGACAGTATTGAACCCCACATTTCCAGTGTCATTTTCCAAAAAGTAATGCTTTATTGCTTCAGATACATGGGTGCAAACTAAAGGGTATTCCAGTAGGAAATCATTCAGACGCCATAAAGGTTTTTGTGGGTAATCTGGGTAGGGTGGGGCCATCGTGAGTATTAAGGGGGCATGATCTGATAGGGCTTTCGGGAGAATCTCGGTGCCAATTACCTGCGGGATTAGGGTGTTTGAGAGAAGGAACATGTCCAGCCTGGAGAACCCCTTATGGACTGCTGAGAAAAAGGTATAGTCGCTTTCCTCCTCCGAAGCGCTGGGCCACATATAAGTGAGTGCTCACGTAATAGTGTGGTAAGGGCCATTAAGTTTTTCTTATCATGAGCCGTCGGGGGGAGAGATTTGTCAACCAGGGGATTAACCACAGCATTGAAGTCCCCGCCTAATATAATCTCCCTCTCAGCAAATTCCATCAGCGTCTTAGAGAAAGAGGCATAAAATACATCCTGCTGGACTATGGGCCATAAATCGACATCAGGGTAACTTTGCGCCCATATAATAGCGCTACCACTATGACATACCTCCCCTCCCGATCTGCAAATCCTTTAGCATTTTCAGCGGGGTACCCTTGGGAATCAAGATGACAACTCCACGTCTCTTTGAGCCGCTAGAGGCACAAAGAGCGGTGGGGTACAGTTTATTATTGAGGCGAAATTCATCTGAGGGCAAGGGGTGGATCTCTTGGAGAAACAGGAGTGAAGAATTAAGAGTGGACATTCTATGTAAGAGTGCCTTGCATTTTAACAGGGCATTTAGACCCTGTATGTTCAGGCTGAGTCAAATAACATCAGGAGTCACCATCGTGAGCCTGCAAAGGTAATCCTATAATGCACTGACTAGCTGATTCACCCAGCAGGAATGGGCGTGAGACCCCACCTTCCAGCAAACTCGTCTTTTCAAGCCGTGTGTTACAAAACAAATAAGGATTCTCAAATATTGAACCTAAATAAGACACAATTAGGCATTTAAAAACTTGCCTAAACATTTTCAACAATCACATAAAGACAACAGTAACAGGTGCTATCCACTTAGGGCGCCCGATCTTTCACCAAGTCCCACCTCATCATCTTACAGTAGTGAAGAAACATATTAGGCTGGTGTCCCTCCCAGGGCTACAGAGCCCATTAGGTTTTCAGCAAATCCATCCTGGACTCCCTCCAACTCTGCTTCTGAAGCTATTACTGCCAGCAAGAGGCTCATGGTGCCCCAAGGTCATTCCGGAGTCCGCGATTCCTATTCGGCCCCAGGTGTCAATGGTAGAGTTGCTGGTATGCGTCATCCTCTTATTTTCCTCCTGTTGTCTCTAGGGGTGGGCCCAAATTGGTGATCATCCGGATCTCCGAATTCTGATGAACGAGCGTTGTTTGCCTCTTCCATCAGTTCCTTCGCCTCATCCTCTGAGCCAATTATGTAGTGGCGAATGCGGAAATCAAAGATAAATTTACAGGGGAACCCCCAGCGATAGCAAATGTTTTGTGACTGTAACCATGAGGTGATCTTTTGCAAATGCCGGCGGTTAGCCAAGGTATAGTGTGAGAGGTCTTGGAATATGGTGATGGAGGCTCCTCGAAAAACCACCGGCTCTGACTTCTGGGCTGCAGCCATGATCGCCTCTTTGTGATGGAAGAAGTGTACACGGGAGAGGACGTCTGGCAGTAGGTTGCGTCTCTGTTGTACAGAAGAATAGACCCGGTGGGTCCTGTCCAGGACAAGCTCCTCAGAGTCCAGGAGGTCAAGCAGAGACTTAAACAGATCACTCACATATACTGCCAGTCCATGATCCGGAACATGGTGCGGGACCCCCTGAAGGTGGACATTGTTCCTTTTTGACCTGTTATCTAGGTCAGCTTGTTTCGTCCAGGTGTCATCAAGGTGTTCTTCAATTCCACCCGCTCTCTTCGCCAGTTCCGCATGATCGTATACCTGTTCGCATACTGTGTTTTTCAGATCATTTACATGAGATTCGAGGCCCAGTAGATGAGAGTGCAAATCCCCATTTGACCGGGCCAGAGATTTTTTGAAGGCTCTTATTTCTTGCTTTATCTCCTGTGTGATGTCCTCTTGAAAGCCAGCGATAATCCTCAAAGTCCCTTTTGGAGAATACGGGGTCAGGGTGGGTCAGCCCCAGTGGGGGCGAGTGGACCTCAGCTCTCACGGCTTGCAGCAGTGGTTTCCCAGTGTCCTAGGGGGTTAGAAACGTGGTGATGTGCGATGACTTCTGTAGAGGAGCAGTCAGATGCCTCTGCAGGAAGTCCCGCCCCCCCCACCTCCTATATGTTGGAAGCCTGAGATCGTGCCATGCTTGTCACCAGCAGTTGTGACCATACCACGGCGAATATTCAAAAGAAGGTATCCACTGATAAAATCCTATCAAATGTGTCCCCGAAGAGACGACAATCCGAGGGAGGAACTCCCTGAAGGAATATGATAAAGAGCAAGAAGAGGATCTGGTGACATCACGAAAGACAAGCGTGACGCCCTGAGAATATTGGCTGAAAAGAATGCATGGAGACTTATAGAAACTAATGGCAAAGTTAAGAATTGAGTAAACTTTCATATGTGAAAAGAAGATTGCACGTGTATGACACACAGCAGAAAATGCAAGCCGTTCAATATCTGTACAGATGCTGTAACGCAAGTAGACTAAGTGATCATAGAAGCTGGCTATGGAACAAGTTACTTACCTGTAACTGTTGTTCTCCAGCATGGGTCTGGCATGGATTCACATGCTCATGAATATTCCCCGTCGTCAGGCTGGGAATCCTCGGTAAAGAAAAAACCAGTATCAGTTTCGTTTCTGATCTGTCTTTCGTAGTAATAACCAATCACTGGTCTCTGCGTCATACTGACCACAGCCAATGACTGCCCTCCACCTAAGCACCGCCTCTGGCAGCCATCTTCAGATTTGGAAGCACGTGAAGTGGCAGTATGACCAAGTGAAGAGCCGCAGAGGGGTAGGCGGGAGGGTTCGCATGTGAATCCATGCCAGACCCATGCTGGAGAACAACAGTTACAGGTAAGTAACTTGTTCCTTCTCCAGCATGGGGTCTGGCATGGATTCACATGCTCATGAATAAAGAATACATAGCAGTACACACATGCACAACCACGGGAGGTGGCAAAGGCTCAACATTAAGCATTACATCAAACTCAACATTAAGCATCTTACCTCCTCACCAGGCTCACCTCAGGCGAACAGGTTGCGCAGCACTGCTTGGCCGACCCTGGACTCCTCCCTGGAATCCCGGTCGACGCAGTAGAATTACGTGAAGGTGTGCGTCGACCTCCACGTAGCAGCCCTGCATATGTCCAGCAGGGGCACACCAGAAAGGAACGGCGTGGTAGCTGCGATCGCTCTGGTGGAATGGGCTCTCGGACGGCCAGGCAGCGGTCGGTTTGCCAACCGATGACAGTACATGATACAGCCGGAGAGCCATCTGGAAATGGAAGCCTTCGAGAGAGCCTTCCCCTGATTGACAGGTCCAAAGTTCACAAAGAGTTGTGACGTCTTCCGAAAACCGTTCGTGCGGTCCACGTAGAACTTCAGCGCTCTAGCTACATCCAGCGAGTGCAAAGTCCTCTCAGCCGGCGACGAAGGCGACGGGAAGAACACAGGTAACACCAAGGGTTCGTTGAGATGGAAGTCCGACGGTACCTTGGGCATGAAGGAGGGGTGCGTCCTGAGCACTACCCTCGTGTCGTGGAAAGTCAAGTACGGGGCCTTGCAGGAAAGGGCCTGGATCTCTCCCACTCGTCGTGCGGAGGTGATGACGATAGAAACTTCAACGGGGCCGAGTGCAGAGGCTCGAACGGAGGTCCCATGAGCTTGGTCAGCACCACGTTGAGCTCCCACGCCGGGGCCGGAGCCTTCACCGGCGGGAACGATCTGAACAGTCCCTTCATGAACTCTTTCACCAGACGATGAGACCACAAGGACGTCCGCCCCGTGGTTCTGGTGTATCGGGAGATCGCAGCAAGATGAATCTTGATGGACGCGTGTGCCAGACCAGCTTTGGCCAGCGTCAGCAGGTACGGCAGTACTTGGGGGGCCGTAACCCGTAGAGGGTTAATCTTCTGTGCGTGGCACCAGACAGAGAACCTCTTCCATTTGTGTCCGTAGCATTTAAGAGTCGAGGACGCCCTGGCCTTTGCAAGAACCTCTCTGCAATCGGCCGGTATGTCGTATCCTCCAAACTCTAGCGCTGCAGGAGCCAGGCCTGCAAGTTCAGCGACTTCGGGTCGTGGTGGAGGATGGCGCCTCCTTCCCTGGAGAGTAGATCCGCGTCCGCCGGCAGCTTGATCGGCGGAGACGCTGACAAGTCCAGAAGGTCCGGGAACCATATCTGCCTCGGCCACGCAGGTGCGACGAGGATCATCCTGCACCGTGACCTCTTGAGCTGGTTGACGAGCCGGATTAGCAGAGGCAAGGGAGGGAACGCGTAGAGGAACAGGCCCTCCCAGGGGAACGAGAAAGCATCGCCCATGCTCCTCGTCTGGGGAAACCTGCTGGCGAACCTCCGGCACTTGGTGTTCGTCGCCGTCGCGAACAGGTCGATCTGGGGTGTGCCCCACCGTCGGAAGAGGCGATCCACCAGATCCTGCCGTAGTTCCCACTCGTGGCACGAGCGCAGCTCCCTGCTGAGTGAGTCGGCGATGGTGTTTTTTATCCCTGCCAGATGAAACGGCACCAGAAAAATCCCTTGGGCAACGGCCCAATGCCACAGGTCCTGCGCCTCCTTGGACAGCGCTGGGGACCTGGTTCCGCCCTGTTTCCTGATGTAAAACATGGTGGTGGTGTTGTCGGTGAAGATCCTCACCACCTTGCCCTTGAGGGACGGAAGGAAGGACCTGAGGGCCCAAAACACTGCACGGAGCTCCAGGACGTTGATATGCAGGGACTTCTCCGTCGGGAGCCAGAGTCCCCTTGCGTGCAGATTTTCGGTGTGCGCTCCCCACCCTTCCAGGGAGGCATCCGTGGTCACGGTCTCCTGGTGGGCTGGGGTCTGGAAGTCCATGCCCGCCGTCAAATGCGCGCGGGTGCCCCACCACCGTATCGCTCGTCGGAAACTCTCGTCGAGCTTGATCCTTTCCTCGAAGCTGCCCGTCGTCTGGATCCAGCGCGCATCCAGGAATTCTTGCAACGGGCGCATCCGGAGCCTGCACATGGGAATGAGGTAGATGCAGGAAGACATCATCCCGAGGAGGGACTTGATGGACCTCACTTTGGCCGCGTCGGCCACCAACATCCGTTGCACCTTGCCCAAGATGGTCCTGGTCCTCTCCTCCGACGGGGAGGCCAGAAGGGACACTGTGTCGAGCCTGGCTCCCAGAAACAGTGCGACTTGCGCGGGCACCAGGTGGGATTTGGCGTAGTTCACGGAGAATCCCAGGTCCGTGAGGAGTTGGACGGTCCTTGCCGTGTGGACCACGGCGAGCTCCCTCGTCTTGGCGCGGATGAGCCAGTCGTCCAGGTAGGGGTAGACGTGAATCCCCTCGCGGCGCAGCTGCGCCGCCACCGGTGCGAGGCACTTGGTGAATACCCTGGGTGCCGACCGTAGTCCGAAGGGAAGGGCTTTGAACTGGTAATGACGCCCTTGGACCACGAATCTGAGGAATTTGCGGTGCCCCTTTAGGATGGGAATGTGGAAGTAGGCATCCTCCAAATCCAACGACGATAGGAAGTCTCCTTCCTCCAGCTGACCCAGGACGTGCTGGAGGGTGACCATCCGGAACTTCTGCGCCTTGATGAACTTGTTCAGACGTCGCAGGTCCAGGATGGGGCGCCATCCTCCCGTCTTCTTCCTCACGAGGAAGTATCTCGAGTAGACTCCGGAGCCCCGAAGCCTCTTTGGGACGAGTTCGATGGCGCCTTTTCTGAGCATCGCCTTTACCTCCAGGAGAAGTTGAGGGACGTGAAGTTCTTTCCTGGCCACGGGGGGGACGCGCGGGCACCTTCTTTGAAACTCGAGCGCGTGGCCCCGGGCCAGGGCGTCCAGCACCCAACGGTCGGTGGAGATGGACTCCCACACGCTGACGAAGCCCGCCAGCCGGCCTCCCACCGGGGTGCTTCGGTGGGGGCCCGACCCCACGGCCGGTTCAATCCTGCTTGGGCGCGGCCTTGCCGCCTTGACCTCCTTGGCAACGACGGCGGGGTCCGCTAGACTTGCCTCGTCCTCTGTAGGCCTCTTGCGACGACGAGCGGGCCGCTTGACGGTAGGAAGCGAAACCGCCGCCGGAACCTTTGGAGGCGCCCTTGCCTCCGCCGCTCCGAAAGGGCGTCCGTCATTGCAGGACTCCAAGGGCCCGGGCCGTCTCAGTATCCGCCTTGATGGCCTGAAGGGAATCGTCCACTGTCTTCCCAAACAGGTTGTTCCCGTCGAAGGGCATGTCCAGGACTCTGGTCTGGACGTCCTGCCGGAAATCCGTAGCTTTGAGCCATCCACGACGTCGAAGGCAAACGCCGTTGCCCAGCTGGCGGAACCCGGTGTCGGCGATGTCCGTCGCCACGGTGATGGCGTGGTCCGAGGCCACCTCACCTTCCTGCAGGATCTCAAGGGCCTCCGCCCTCTTGTCGTCCGGCAGAAAATCCAGCAGGGGAGCTATCTTGTACCAGAGCTCCCTGTCATAGCGGGCCACGATAGCCAAGGCGTTGGCCGCTTTAATCGTCGTCGCTGCCGACGAGATGACTCTACGTCCCATAGCATCCAATTTCTTTCCCTCGCCGTCCGGCGGGGAAGTCGATGTGGAGGCCGCACCCCCCCCGCTTTCTTCCTGGCTGCCGCGGAGACGACGGAGTCCGGGGTAGGCTGCGCCCGGAGGCACAGGGGGGCCGTGTCCGGGACCCGGTACTTTTTCTCGTACCGGTCTCTTCTAGCTGGCGTCGTGGAAGGGTTCTTGAGGAGGGAAAGGCCCTCATCCCAAATGTCGTCCAACAGAGGCACTGAGAGGACCGTCTTCCTCTTGGCCTCGCGCCGCTGATAAAGGAAGCCTTCCTTTTTCTTCTCCTCAGGGCAGAGTTGGAAAAGCTCGGAAGCCCTGGAGATCATGGAGTGGAAAGATCCGATCTCGTCGGGCGGAGAAGCCCTGGTGGGAGGCGACGACGGAAAATCCTCGTCGTATGCCTCGTCGTCCATACCCGTCGCTGCCGTGTCAGTCCCCGTATCATCCCCTCGGGTGGACGGGGAGGAGGGCTGGACGGGGCGCGACGGTTGAAAAGGAGGTGGTGGATGGATCCTTCTTTTCTTGGTAGGGGGAACACCAGAAGGTCCCGGTTCTGGATCCCCCGACGGGAGAGGTTCCTCCGTCGGTAACGGTAGCCTCGTCCTTATCTCGGAGCATAAGGACTGTATGGCCAACAAAATGGCCGCCGAGTTGTCTTGCGGTGCTGGCAGAGGGGAATCCGACGGGCGGGCAGGGCCCCGTCGGTATCCTCGACACCTGCGTCGAGGTCCATTCCGAAGCGCTGGCCTTCTTCCACGCCTAGGCCGTGGCTTAAGACCTCGATCAGCTCCTCTTCTGAGGTTGAGGCCGAATCTCCGACGACGCCCTGCCCCCCCTTCTTCTTCCCCACGGAGGGTTTCACGGGGGTCCTATCGATGGGCACAAAGGAAGACTCCCTCCGAGGAGGCAGGGAGATTCTGGGCCCTGAGGTCGCCACCACTGGTGCAGCCACCACAGGCTGAGCCAGGGCCGCCGCGACCGTTTCGATAGAGGGCTTGGTCAGATGGATCAAGGCCTTCACCACCTTAGGTGCGCTCACCGCCTTATCCTTGAGGGAGGGGGCACTGCCACGCTCCTCCTCTGCCTTAGAGCTCGACCGGGGCCTCTCCAGGAGCTTCGCCGGGTGCTCGGCCTTCCTCTTACCCGACCCAGAGCGTTGGCTCGTGGTTGATGGTGCCGGGGAGGGTGCGCCCTGCCTGGCGCCCGTAGAGCCCGAACGTTCGGCGCTCCCGGTGCCAGCGGACTCGCGGTGCTTGGCCTTATGTTGGGCCCCCGTCGCCGGGGCGCCCTCAAAGGTCTTAGAAGACCGCTCGGATTTCTTCTTCTTCTCGCCAGACGGGCTCTTACCCTCCAGCCAGTTGGCGAGACGTTGATGGCGGTCCTTCATGGTCCGTTCCGACATGTTGCCGCAAAACGCACAGTCCTTCTCCTTCTCCACGTGCGTCTTGTCCTCATGAAGGCAGTAAAGGCAGAAAGAGTGTTCGTCCTCCTTGAAGACGTTCTGCAGCTGGCATCCAGGGCAGACCCTGAACAGCTTTCCGGGCGTCGAGCTTCCCTTCTCCTGGGCCATCTCCGAGACCGGGCCTGAGAAGCTTCTGGATTCCTCCGAAGTGTAGCTCGACGAAATCTTCACCCTTGAGGGGCACAGATGAATCCGACACGGGTCCCCGTTGATCGGAAGTAGGATCGGTGGAGCTTGAGGCTCTTTGACCGAAAGAATCGAAGTTTTTTTTGTGAAAAAAAGCGCGAAAAAATAGCACTAACGCTCGAGAGCAATAGCACGAGGATCCCAACACATGAACGTGCGGTAAAAATCTGAAGATGGCTGCCAGAGGCGGTGCTTAGGTGGAGGGCAGTCATTGGCTGTGGTCAGTATGACGCAGAGACCAGTGATTGGTTATTACTACGAAAGACAGATCAGAAACGAAACTGATACTGGTTTTTTCTTTACCGAGGATTCCCAGCCTGACGACGGGGAATATTCATGAGCATGTGAATCCATGCCAGACCCCATGCTGGAGAAGTGTAGTAAGTAGACTGGAGGTGAAGCCGCCATTATACAGAAACTGCACATCAGTGTTATGAATTTAGTAAGCCCGGACCCATGGAGAGGAAAGGCTGAGAGCTGTGTTGCAGCAAGAATTTGCAGATATTGCGAAAATGAATGGCGAGGCTGTCTGGCCTGGTGTCAAAGCTGAGGCAGCCAAGGCCGGTTATCTATTTTTGAAGGCGATGAACATGAGAAGCTTAATCATACTTTGTCAAGGTGCAAAGAAAGAACACCAAGCGTGCCAAGTTTTATTCATTTAAGACATTTAAATGCTGCAAAATGGACCAAATAGTGGTCTCCTGTCACGTGAGTCAAGGATGGAAATAGAGTTGATTGTGGAGTCCAAGAACAACGATAGTGCGTGCTCGCACTCCCTTTCATTCCCAGAGACAAGAATCTCTGCAAGGCCAAGTTCAAAGACAATCTTCATGGCAGAAGGCATGGGTGATGAGAGTTGATGGGCTAATTGGGTGGGGAGGTAAAGTCAAGTCCTCCTCCTGGCACCTTGGTTTGCGCTTGCGTGCTGCTAAGTGAACCGAATATTCCAGACATGGCACGAGCGTTCCAAACAATTATAGAGGGCCGTATAATGAAGGGCCTTATAGTTTGAGAGCCAATTATATACTGTGTAATTAATAGTGTTTAAAATAACATGGTTTAGAGGTAGGCATAAATTGCCAACCTGACAGTAGATATCCAATCAAAATCCCACCCCTTATAGAAAGTATACTTAGATGTTCCCTTGTACATATCACAACCCCGCATAGGTTTTTATCAATTCCCACGTAGTATGACATCACGTCTGATGTATTTATTGTATTAAAGGATGTTCTTATGTGAAGCCTGCCGAGTGACTCGAGCGAACGTCCATTGATGTCTGTTGTAACTCCCTGTTTTAGAAAATTGTTAATAAAACAGCAACCTTTGTGTGATGAGGAACCAATAGCGGCCAATACGGAACAAAACAAGAGGGAGGGGGATGAGTCTATGATCACACCAGACCGTATAATGACAAGTTTAAGAGACACGCGGGAACAAGTAAAAGCCCAGACTACATGTCCCAATCAACTATCACACCGGACATGCCCCAACGGATACATAATGAAAACAAAAGCCAGAAAATGGGAATAGAAATCAGACAAGGAAGACGAAACACCACGTTTCCATATAATGAGGGTTCCGGGCAGGCGGGGGTTAAATACAAGGCTAACTCCGTGAAGTTGAAGCTGGGAAGAGGTGAATTAGCCTTAGGTGTAAGGAGCCCAGGGCTGGGTACGCCTAACGCTAATTACTGGGGAGGAGACTCACCGGGGTTAAAAGCATCAGAAAACAGCTCAACTTGTCTCTCGTTTTGCAGGAGTGGAAGGAGGCTGACAGAGTGGACTCAGAATGGTACGAGGACAGGACCCCATATCGGTGGGCGTATTAGATGAAGACGCATGAGTCCCAAAGGCGAAAAAGTTTGTTTATTTACTGAATTCCAGCCGAGGCCAGTGTGGAACGGCTGGCTCCGAGCACCGGCCGCAGAGCTTGAACAAAAAGGCTCTGAACCATTCGGAAGTGTTGAGTAAACGCTCAAGTCTGAATATTGCTGCTTTATTATTTTTGGTTTTTGTTGCTATGAACTCTAAGTGAAGTTAATTGGCTAAGGAGAAGTCCGGGTGCACAACCATTTAATCTCTGGTGAGCTGTAAGAATAAAATACTATTGGTTAACTTACCTTCTTGTCTCTGGCTCACTACTTTACACTTTGCCATATTCCTGAGTTGGTTTGATTATTTGGTATCAGAGTTATTCTGCATCCCATACATTGCATGCACGCTATCCAAAGGGCCCTGCGCGCATGTGGTACCACTGCAGACTGTTCAAGATCCAAACTAGTTTGTCCCCAGTCTTTCGGACGATCGAGTATCCTCCGCCACTAGCCAGAAGATCGTGGGTTATCCTGTGGAGAGTAGCCGCATACAAATAAACTTGCAAGAAGAACTTAGACAGTGGGCAGGTCCCCCTTTGATGAAATCCCTGCCCGGTTTCCACAGGCGCTCTGCGGACAAAAAGCAAAGTGGTCGGATTGAAGGAGGAGTCGATACCGAAGGCCTTGTGTCGATTAACGAACAAATGGTGAGTAGACTAAGGGGAATGGCAAATGAAGGGGATGGGGTATGATAATTTCTGAGTAACAGGAAATATTATGTGACGAGAAGATAGCGCCTACAGTCCTAACTCAAGGGAGTTCAGAAGGAGATGTTTCAAACTCCAATGGGAGTAGAGTGAAATATATAACACGTAAACAGGTTTACGTAAGGTGACGTCTCAAACCCTGCACAGGGTATTAAGAAACGGCGAGAGAGAAAAAAGGTAATTACAGTGTTTATTAATGTGTAAAGTCGACTAGTCTGTATATTGTTTGTTGAGTAAAAATTTCGAAGAGCGATAGAAGTTGTGAAATAATTGGAAAAATTTAGGAGCTATAGTAACTACCCTAGCAAAGTGGTTGGTACCAATCCAAAGGTAGAGATAGCTATTTAAGAAATTAGAGGCTTGATCGGCGATTGATGGTGCGGGTACATATTTGTTGTTTTAAAGGCATTGTAAAAGTTGTAATTTAAGTAAAGGCATAAAGGTTATTTCATAAGTCTGGTAAGTATTGACAGTCAATTGAGACTTGTCATCATGGGAGACACTCTGCTGAAGCACTTATGTAAGACATTATCAAAGCATATGCCCAAGCTCAAACAGTATAGTGCGGAATGGGTGAAAGGCACGGCAGATAAAATGTTCATGCCGTGGCCACAAAGGGGATCGCTGTCAAAAGTGGTATTGCAATACATGAACACATACTTGCACGCTGTGTACACAGGGAAGAAAAGATTAGCAATCCTAGAGCTCTGGAAGATGTACCAGGAAGAGAGGGAAGATCTGCCACCCGAGGAGTGGATGCTTAGTCAGTCTGAGGAGGAAGGTGCTGAGCCTTCAGCTCCCCTTACCTCGCCTGAAGGTAAGGGGAGCTTGATGCCTGTCTCATTTGTAAGGAATCAGTAGGGCCAAGCCCAGCAGTACAATGGGATAGAACAGAAGAGTTCCTTCCGTTCAAGGGAGCAACATCACGGGCATCTAGAATAGTAGTGTCAGAGACAGGATCGCTAAGACCTATCAAGAATTGAAAGAAAGTGGGAGTCGAGGGAAGGGGGATCCATCCCTAGTATTCCAATTACAAAACAAAGAAGAAACTCTGCTCAGTCAGGAGCACAGAGCACTGTCCTTAAGCAGACTGAATTTAGACAAGGGTGAAGGAGAAGATAGTCAGACTGCTTGGGGACAAGAAATGTCAGATGACTAAAGAGAATCCTTTCTTGGGGGAGAAGGAGGGAGTGTGTGTGCTCCTGAAGGAAGCCTGAAATTGGATAAAGAAGTACGATGGTCAGACCCAGAACAACCTAACAACAGGATGCCAGATCCTTTACCATGTCCAGAGCATCCTCGAGGACGATCGTATAGGGAGAGGGAGAATCACCGCCATATGTGAGCAGGTTAAGATCGCTACCAACGAGGAAGCAGTCAGGGACGATCGTCCCAGCCAAGGATAGGCTAACAATGGGAGCCGATTGCCGGATGGGGTTTATGCAGTTTCTTTTATTAGAAAAAGGGGGGGCGAGATCGGGAATAGGGGAAGTTCAAATAAAGCTGAAGCCAGGGGTAATGTTACCTCGAGCAAGACAGTACCCCATGTATCGAGAGGCTGATGAGGGTATATTTGAGACCATTTCAGCACTGATCAAACAAGGTATTCTGGTGCCATCAGAATCATCATGCAATACTGTGATGTATTCCATCAAAAAATCAAAGGGAGGGTCGTGGAGATTTATACAAGACATGAGACCGATTAACCAGATTGTAGAAGCAGAGTTTCCTTTAGTTCCTAATCCAGCACCGATACTATACAGTATCCTAGTGGAAGCTCGATATTTCATGGTGATCGATTTGAAAAATGCCTTTTTCTCGATCACGTTGCACAAGGACTCACAAGACTTGACTTCCTTTACGTCTCGCCAAACTCGACTAAAGCACACTTGTTTGCCCCAGGGGTACTGTGAGTCTCCATCGATCTAAATTATGTGATCTGTGTCTGACTGAACTTGCTTTTTACGAGTCTTAGTTACTTGTTCTGATAAATGATTTTATGAAATAGCATGTTACAGCATGCAGGAGCAAGGTGGATGTGAACTAACCGTAATCATGGTACATAGGTCTGATGGATAGCCGAACTTTAAAGGATCACACTGTATAAAGATTTGATTAACTAAATAGGGGAACGTTGACACTTAGGAGTAAGCAACAATATACCCTTGACTGACTGACTCCACTCCAAGATGGACGCCGGGCTCTACGTACATGGAGCTGTACCTTTTCTAGAGACTGACTCATTGAAGTCTTTAATACTTACACAGTATGGCGCACGGACCCGCAGTTCAGGTAGGCTGCACGCCCTCACATTTAAATGTTACCCTGATAAATGCGGGTCCCTACGATCGGATAGTATAACTGGTCCTCATTACGAGTCGGGCAGTAGCCGTGCCAGTAAATCCAGCAGGCTGCCGCCGGACCCGTAAACTGTTAACGGCACCTGGCTTGCTGGTAACACCAGGGTATTACAACACCCACTGCTGGTAAGTCAAGCACTGGTAACTCTGTTGGTCCCCATTCCCATAGTCCCGTAGGATTCTATGGGAATGGGGACCACTGTAACACCGGCACTGTCAATGACAGTGCCGGTGTTACAGTGAAAGTCCGGGTGGGTGCCGGCCCACCTGCCAGGGCAGATCTGGTGGCCAGGAAGGCAACCTGCACGCAGACTTGTAATTTGCCGGTCCGGAAACAACGGTGCCGGTAAGTATAATGCCACTGTTGATTCCGGACTGGCAAACTCGTAATGAGGGCCTGTCTTTATTGCATGTTTACTTTAGTTTGAACAGATATTGTGCCATAGCATTGCGCTTAGCCGTGAGTAAGGAATTCATATTTTGACGGCTCCGGTCTTGACATCGTTACGACAGCAATCCTTGATGTGCAGGAATTAATCCATGTGTTCCAGGCTTACGGTGGAAGATACTGGGCCTCATTACAAGTATGGCGGTAAGGCAAAAACGGCACTGGTATCGCTACTGGCACCCTTGCTACCGTACCGCCATTCTAGGAGTTCTGCTTGCGGGTGCCCTTGCAGCCACCAGGTCTGACCTGGTGGCCATACCAGCACCCGCGAGCAGAACATGATGGTAGCACCACCCTCCCCACCACACTACCACCCTCCCCATTCCCATTGAGCCTTATGCGGCTCAAATGGGAATGGGGAATAATTTTTTCCGGCGCCCAGAAAAGGGCAATTACCTAATCCGGCAAGGTCATAATGACCCGGTAATTGCCCTTTTCTGGGTGCCCGAAAAAAAATAAATACCGGCGGCAGCCGTGCCTGTAGTACGGCTACCGCCAGCCTCGTAATGAGGCCCACTGACAGGGTGCTGTTGTTTTATACAGTTACCTGTACTCTGTACTGACTACACATCAGACCACGAATGACATTTTGTGCGTTGATCAACCCAGGAGTGTGTATGGCAATTGCTGGCCTTACAAGCTGATGGTGAGTGTACTCTTTATTATTCACTCATACATGGCTTACATGTCTGATAGACCATTACTAATTGTAAAGTGATGTAGATGGGAGAGCTTTCAGAAGTTTTGGATTGAGATGACGAGGTGGTGCCTTTCTTCTTTCTTTAGATGGTGACACATGACAGCGTTAATTGCTGAACTTTGATGAAAGACAAATGTAGCATCTCATAATGACGAGAGGAATATCTCGACCATTAAGAGATGTATCTTCTTTAATATGTATTCTTTAATATATATTCACCGGTATACTTTGGACATCATATAGTCTCCCCTCCACTGCATGGTTTATTCACATTAATAGACATAATTTGAAGTCTCACAGTGTATGCCCTGTGATACTCGAGTGCCCATGCTACATAATGGTTTGGTACACATCCAGTTGGTCCTTATCTAAATGGAATTGTGAACAATGATTTACAGACTTTACCATAGTGATGATAAGCTCATTGATTTGGTATAAAAAAATTAATGATTCTCTGTATCTGAACTTAATATATTAATTGATCGACAAGACTTGTAATGTACATATAGCATCTTTCATTATGAAATTTCTCATTTTATTTACATTACTTGTTTGAATGCATTTTGTTAGACATATTGATTGAAACTTGCATAATACATAATATTCTGAATTGAATCCTTAACTGTCTTTGACGGTAATACACAGTGTGCAGGGGACGGGAGGATTCTAACTTTGGATCCTCTTCCTGTTCTTGTTTATAGTGTTGGTTCTGTTCCAGGACCAAAGTTCCTCCCCTGCACCTTGAATCCTCTTAAATTGAATTACTTGATTGTATTAAAAGACTTTACTTTGAAAACTGGTGTGCACCAACAATCCGTGTTCTTCTCCATCGATCTTTAACAGAGTCCTACAGATGGATTTAGGCAATATTGATCTTAAGAGTGTGGTGATACAGTACGTAGATGACATTTTAATTTGTAGTATGACAGAAGATGAGTACAGACAAGACTTGATTCATTTGATGACTATTCTAGCATACAAGGGATATAAAGTAGACAAGGAGAAAATGCAGTATTGTCAAGAAGAGGTGTTATACATAGGACAGTTGATTTCACATGAAGAAAAAAGAGGACACCTGAAAGAGCTGAGGCAATTATGAAAACCGCAAAATCAAATACAGTGAAACTAATGCAGCAGTTTTTGGGATTATGCAAATATGTTACAGCCTGGGTGTTTGATCACAGTTCATACACGAGACCCTTTCTGCAAGCTTTAAAGAAACCACAAGTGGATAAGGTAAAAATAGAATGCACTGAGCAAATGGAGGAAGGGTTTGAGGAATTGAAAAAAGCAATTTTCACGGCTCCT
Source organism: Ambystoma mexicanum (assembly GCF_040938575.1). Lineage (NCBI taxonomy): Eukaryota > Metazoa > Chordata > Amphibia > Caudata > Ambystomatidae > Ambystoma > Ambystoma mexicanum. The sequence goes on along the minus strand of NC_090925.1, from coordinate 611,848,049 downwards.
GTTTTGGGAATTCCCAATTATGCGGAGGATTTTTATTTATTTTCACACACAAATGGGACAGTCATGACAGCAGTGCTTACACAGAGAACTACTTTGGGGTACAAGCCTTTAGCGTATTACAGTGGACTTTTGGACCCAGTTATGAGAGGTAATTGGTAGCTTTAAGTATTGTCATTGGCTGCTCTATGACCCTCTTCGTGGAGCATGCTCTGTTTGCCATTTTTGAGAAACCTAAAGGTACATTGACATTCCTATGAGCTTCCGCCTATGAAGTAATGATTTCAAACCCAACAACCAAAATGTTCAGATGTAAAATAGTGAATCCTGACGCGTTTATAGCTGAGCCTATAGCAGAGGACGATCAAGTGCATGACTGTGCTAATTATGTTACATTTTATGATGATATACCTCGAGTAAAAGAAAATGCTTTGGCAGGAGGGGAAATTCTCTTTATTGATGGTTCTTCGAAAATTGATCAGACGAGTGGGGAAAGGCATTCTGGTGCAGCTGTAGTGAGGCATAGATTAAATGGCGAGTTTGAAGTTGTAGCAAGTGCAAGGCTACGTATTACTTTTCGGCGCAAACAGCAGAATAGGTAGCGCTCATTGTTGTGGTCGAGAAACAGGAAGGGCAGGGAGTGACGGTGTACAGTGACTCTGCCTATGTGACGTCAACCATACACTCAGGGCTAGCACATTGGAAAGGGAGGGGCTACCTCTGTGCAGATGGCACTCCAGTGCAGCACGCATACTTATTGGACAGGCTTATTAAAGCACTACAACTCCCACTGGCCATAGGAGTCGTTAAATGCGCAGCTCACACTAAGCAAACAGATGTAATGTCTTTCGGAAATTAAACCAAAGATGTAGAAGCCAAAAGGGTTGTGTATTCCCCAGATATTTCAAGTTTCGATACTCCAAAGGCCAAAGAGAAAGTAGTCACATCTCACAACCATGGTAATGCAAGAAGGGTTAAATAAGATACCAATGACCCAATTAATGGGAATTCAAGGAAGTGCACAGCAAGAAGAGCAGGAACTGTGGAAGCGAAGGGGGTGTTGTTTACCCCCCACAGAAGCATTATGGTGACAGGATAGCACTGGAAAGCCAGTGATGCCAGTAGCATTATTAAAAATAGCACTTGAACAACTGCAGGACCCCGCGCATGTCACTAGGGAGAATCTTGATGCAACGATTGCAGAAGACTGGTTCATTCCAGATTTGTTGGAACATGTTGCATTCTTTGTAGTAAATTACATTGTGTGTCAAAAGTTTACTTCTGGGCATACACTGAGAACGATTAGAGGGGTAATAGACAGACCGAATGGTCCTTTACAGCATTTGCATATTGATTGTGTTTAATGCTGCACATATGTAATGGATTTATGTATCTGATAGTGGTGATTTGTCCCTTCTCTAAGTGGATCGAGGCAGGTCTGTGATTTTCCAAGATTGAGTGTGTGTTTACAAGTACGTAGATCTGATAATGGGCCACATTTTGTTAATGAACAAATAGGGCTTCTATTAAATATTAAGCATACATTTTCTTCTGCTTATCACCTGCAAGGAAACAGGATATGTGAGAGTCTCCACGGCCTCCTTAAAGAAAGGATTGCCAAAATAAAATTGACTTTGAAGAAGGGATGGCTATATTGCCTGCCCTTGGCATTATATGGCTTTCAGAATCAGCCTGGTTCAGACCATCATCTCACCCTACACAAACTGGTGACAGGGAGGTGAATGAGAATGCCTCTTACACCTCCGTTGAGGAGTAGAAGTGATGCCCAGATTACTGCTAAATTGTTAGGTGATGAATTGAATAACTATTTGACATGAATGACCTCTAGCATCTCTCTCATTTCAGATCAACACAAGCGTCAGTGGGGTCGATCTCAGAACACAGATGAAGACCATTCAGCAACCAGATCATCTGAAATATTATCGGCACCAAAGTTATTTGCTGGAGATCTCGTGCTTATTAAGAACTTTACCAGAAAGTGGCATGAGCCACGCTTTAATGGCCCCTTTTTCAGTGAAAATATAACTCCCTCAGCAGTAAAAGTCCAAGGCTGGCGAGCTTAGCTTCATTTGAACTACGTGAAAGTCTACAAAGGTGTGACCACCCCTCCCACTGTTGCCGATCCAGAAGCAAGACAAGAGGAAGAATTTCAGCATGTGCAGCATCGATCGATGACGAAGAAGAAGGACGATAAAGAGATCAACGGCTGATGCAGATTTTGCATTTGGACTAAAACTCAAACGGACACTCCTTATAGATATTATAGCAGGAGTGCAAACCCTTGCTGAGAGTTTTAGGAATCTTGAGAAAGTGAACTTTAGAAATGTGTGGACGTATTAAAGTTATGCCTAAATGTCAATTTCTGATCAAAAATCATAAACGTACACAGTATCCAGATTCATTTTGTGGTGCATACCTGTTCTAAGTAGGCAAACTCCATGGTCTTGAAAAGTGATGTGCATAGGGATGTGCTTGCTGTTTTTGCTGTTTTTGTATTTATCCTTCAAATTTATCCTGCTATTGTCAGAAGAGACTGATATTCACACTTTTTTATTACAGGATGCTAAAAACGGCCCTGTGATTAGGAGTCTGCTTATTGCGATCATTGAAGAAGTACTGCAATTACCGGAATAAAGTAATTTGATAAATTGTATTAAAAGGATGAGAAATTTGGAAGCTGGTACAGTTTTAGAGGAGGAACCACAAAGACTGAAATGTCACAAATGGTGGTTACTTATGTTTTGGTGTATAATGTATGCCTGCACAATCACACTTTGTGTCTTTCTATTTCTCCTCTTTCACAGTCTTTATCACATTAGTATGCACACTAAGATAGAAGCCCTCATGGTTCCTCCCACCACATTAACTGCTCTTGATTTAGTTACTTCCACTAGCATAGAAGTTCCTAAGGTTTTCCCTGGGGGAAGAACTGCTCTTGATGTACTTCGTGAGTATTACACAACGTATGCATATGGGAGACATGAGAGAAGTGCATAGGAAGATAATGAGGGGATAACTGCCTATCTAGACAATGCAGCACATGTGGGTAATAACATGTGTTATCAGCACATGGAAAATGTGAGGGAAAGCACATCTAAGGAAAGTCGTTACGTCTGCGCTCTCATACCCTTTGGCATGAATGCCGCACAAACTTTAATTTCCAGAGAAATTCCAGAGCATGATGTCTGGTGCCTTGTTCATCTTGCAGCATGTATGACTTGAGCACAGTTTCAAGGAAGGTGGGCCACTCTGTGATGGAGATTGAAATGGTCATTTCCATTTCAGGATAATTATATCAAGACATCACAAATTGAGAAACAACCTGGATGGGAGAGCAAGCCGCTCGTGTATCCTGCAGGAGGACAGGAAGAAATAATCATAAAGGACTTGAAGAGAATGGACTGTCCAGATATAACAGAGATAGCTGGATCGCCTGGATGTTGGGAACAAACACAATTCTTGGTTTATGGACAAGTAAAATCTAAGAAGGGATGGGAAGCAGAAATTATGTCCTGTGTAGCTCATCTACTGAAGCTAGAATATGTGCAAGAAGTACAAAGAGTAAACAATGAGTGTTTGAAGTCATGGGCGAAACATGCCAAATTGCTGACATGGGTAGAAAATGAATCAGGTCCAATGATGGTGATTCCATTGGTGAATGCAACATTGAGTTTCTGAAGAGAAGGAAGAATTTGTGTGGGAGATGACGAAGGCTGCAAAACCACATTTGATGTCTCCAGGATGGGAGCTGGGACAGCTGTTCAAATGGATCGATATTGGGCTTGTGGGTCCAGAGCCTATATGAAGATGCCCAAGGATTGGGGAGGAAGGTGTTCCTTGGTGCTCATCCATGTTCCTGCATTAGTGATTCCCCAGAGCGACCTGAATATTGGAGGATTTCCAAATGTAGATGCCCATTTGAGGAACAGAAGTGCACTTGAATTTCTGAATCGAACCAGAAGAGAGATCTACTTCTCAGCAAAATCAATAGAAGCCTTTGAAGCTATTCCCTATGAACATAGGTTGTTTTGTCAGACTGCTTTAATATTTACAACTATCTTCATGCCTGGGATTCAAACGATGGCCAGTGTCAAATGGCTACATATAACCAGATGGGAGCTTCTGCAGACAATTAACACCACCATAAAGTGATTCAATGCTATCAAGGAAGAGCTGAGGGCGATACGACTGATGACCCTACAGAACAGATATGTCCTTGGCATGATCACTGTGATGGAATGAGGAGTTTGCGCCAAAATCGGGCCATCATGTTGCACGTTCATACCTTCTTATGATGACGAGAATGGAATCTTGACAGAGGCTATAACGTTACTGATGAACCTGCATACCAAGATGGAAGATGAGACATAGGACATTATAGATGACAGCTGGTTTGCATCTATATTCTCATGGATTCCACAGTGGATGGCAACCATCTTCAAGTTCCTTAGATCACTGCTGCTAATGGTGATGTTCGGATTCTATATAATCAAGATAATAATCGTTAAGTATAAAAAGACAGCAAAAAAGCAATAGGAATGAAGATCATGATCAATGTCGAATCAGGGTTTGCACCCAAATAAGTGACTGATGAAGATTTCAGGAAATACATAGAGGCCAGCATCATAGCACCTGAAGGAACTAAGTTACTGTATCTGAAGAATCACGAGAAGTATGTGGTACTATGGGTCTATTGTAATCCAAATGGACAATGCAGTTACATGACCTGGAGTGTGTCATGATTCGCCGTTCCAGCCCCTTCTTGACTACTTGGTCCATAAGGCATTGCTACACCCCTTCTAGGGCACAGCCAACATGGCCGACGCTAGTGCGCGAGTACCGTGCTAGCGTTTCCAGGAGTTCGCCAGTTCCTTGAAAAGAGACACGCCCCTGCGGCGCTTTGCGTCTCAACGCTAGTCTTTCCGTGCGCTTGTATTTTCCCGTGCTCTTACTGCCCTTGTTCAGGACCTTAGGACCTTCCCTTCCTAGCCCTTGTGCTCCCCCTTATCCTGGACCTTCGCCCGTTGCACCGCTTCACCCATTCCTTCTCCTGGTTCCATCCTGGTTACTTCCTTCCGGGACTTTCACTATTCCACTCCTTCCTGGAAATTGAACGCAGACTCGCTCGGAATACTCAACACGCTGGCGATGGAGGATATGCACCCGAGTCTTTACAAGTCCCGAGCTGTTTGGAAAAAGGAGAAGAACCAGCCCAAGACTTCAAAGGACAAACAGGTGAGATTTCAAGCAAAGTGTGACAGAGTGTGGATGAACACATCAAATCAGCAGGTTCCCTGAAGGGAGTGATGAAGATCTGGACCCAGAAGAAACACTTCTATAAAAGAAGATATCAAAATGTGGAGACTGGTGAAAATGTGATCGATGACTTGACCAAAGGGGGAGTGTAGAGGAGCAGCCACATGCCTCTGCAGGAAGTCCCGTCCCACTCTACTACCTAAATGCTGGAAAACTGAAATTGTGCCATGTTTGACACAAGCAGTTGTGACCATTCCGCTGTGAATATTCGAGAAAAGGTACCCATTGAGAAAGCAGTATCAAATGTATTCCAGAAGAGAAGACAATCTAATGGAGGGGCTGCATGAAGGAATCTGAAAATGAGAGAAAGAGGAGCTGGTGACGTCACAAGAAATGAGCGTGACTGTCATGATGCCTACCTCCAAGGAGCCAGGTCCGACCCAGCAACCCCAGAGGCAGGCATCATTTCCCCCAGGGGAGTGCCAGCGGGCCCAAGCTGGGGCCATTTGGACACAGTCCTGGCGCCTTAGGCGCCAGGCTCATGTTGGACCTCTGTCCTGGCGCCTTAGGCGCCAGGCTCATAAAGCTAGACATGTGTTCAAGTGTTTTAATGTGCACTTACCTGATGCAGACCATGCTGCCACATCCAGGCCCTCTTGAGGCCTGAATAGGAACTGTGGGACTACTTTCCACCCGGGTGTGGTCGGGGAAGGATACATACCTGATCGGAGGAAGGATACACACTTGGAACTTCTTCCAAAGCTATTTAAACCACACCCGATCAGCAACTCACGCTTCGCGTTGTTCTGCTCCTTGCAGCTGGACGCTCACCGTGTCAGCTCCTGCATCTGGACTTCAGCCACGCCTGTCAGCATCCTGGGTCACCTGCAAAGGGAGACAAGAGACCTACCAGCTAATCTGCACCACAGAGACATCACCGACGATCCTGAAAGGGAAGACATCATTTTTAAAACCATTTTGTTACGATCGCTGCAGCGCTGCATTTCACTCACCTTTCCTGGGTTCCTCCATCTTCAGCAGCGATCATCCGGATACACAGCCACTTCCCAGAGCCTAGAGAAAAAGACAAGAATAAGAGGTGAGAGAAGGAAGGGAATAGGAAAAGCTCAGTTTCCTTCTAAGACTTACCTGTTGGGTCATTCCCATTTCATTTCGGGTCTTGCTGTTTCCAAGCAGGACCCCGGCCCCTATGGGGAAAAAAGACAAAGGCCCTCATTACGACCCTGGCGGAAATCGAAAAACGATGGCGGAAATGCAATACCGCCATCGAATAGCGCTCGGTGCGATTATGACCCGTCACCGTAAAGTACGATGCCATTAGCGACACCGTAGTGAACGCCAATGCTAACTGCACCAAGTACGCGGACGCGCGCCATGCCAAACCATAATTACCACCATGGCGCAACGGTACGCGAATTCTGACCTTAGCGGACATGTACCTAACGCCATCAAGCATGGCGGAAAGTACCATTCCGCCATGGTGAGAAGTACGGCATCACGAACCAACCGTAAACGGCCCTACTGAGTGCCTGTACACCACTCCCTGGCCACATTGCACAACTCCTCGTAGGTGCAATGAAGTCACACAATGGAACCAGTGAAATGTACAAGTCACCCATGCATGCCAACGAACAAATGAATCTAGGGGCTCCAAGTGCCTTGTGAGTGGCCATCCATATTTGCCATGTCACCATTGCCGTACTGATGCAGCACAGGCATGTGAAGGTCCAAGTACAGCAATATGAACTGAAATATGAGACAAAACAACAACAGGCCCCCATCGCTTGACACCAGTGTAAGGCAACATTCAAAGCAGTATCCTGAGTGAGACTGCACCAGCCCTGTACTCCGGCCAGTAAACAAACCAACCATCAGCATAAGCATGTACCACACAAGTTGGCAGAGTGACTGAGCAGCCAGGCTCATCTCAAGAGGGGCCAATGGGAGCTGCAGGGCACAGATGGCACGAATACAGAAGCTATTCCAATGGACATGACCTCAGTCTCCCTCCAAGAAACGCACGCAAACACAGGCACCTGTGACCAGCCATATTCTGATAATCACATCATTCCACCAATCCACCTGGCTGACCGGCATCTGTTACACAAAAGCTAATCCCCCGCCCCTGAGCATGACATAATTAAAACAGTCATAATGGTAGCCCCTATCCCTGACCACACTGGGCTTCGTAGGCAAACGCAGCCAGTACAGTACCACGCAACTATACTCAGAAGCCGGAACCCAATGCAGATCTTCTCACAATACATCGCTCCACAAATAGGAATATGCTACATTACTTGCAAAGAAGAACGCTACACGGTTAATATCAGAATAGAAATTTAATGCACAACAAAATCACCAAGCCCATACAGCCATTAGGTCATGAACTCCAAAATATATTCCATTATTGTGGGCTGCATCCGCAAAAAATGATCAGCTTCTTCTTGTGTGACGCCCTGTTCCTTCATGGTACACAGGGGCTACATTCACGTTCAAAAAGGCAACATGGAAGCGCCTAGAACCGCAGTGCCGTCCCATTAGGTAGGCACTAGTCCAGCTGAAAGGTCGATATGTTGCTCCTAGCCACTAGTACTGCGTAAGGGCATGTGGCCCATTGGCGATCGTCCCATAAGATCGTAATGGTGCTCCACTGATTAACACGAAGCAGCAGGTGTCGGGAGTAAAAGCCATCTGCAGGAGTGGCATACAGATGGCAGCGGCAAAAGGGGAGGAGATACCTGTCACCCAAATGAAATGAAAAAGAATAGTATGGGCATCAGAACTTCATTTGAATTACTCACTTCAATGATCACACTAAATCCACAGCCATATGCATGCTAGCCCACTCAAAAGGATTATTCCCACCCAAAAATCACTTGCGAATCATAACTATAAAAATCGAGGTGAAAACACTATTACAAACGAATGTTTGTGTGCATGCGTCTGTCAAAACAGAATCCATTAGATGGGATTAGTAACGTGCATAGACACAAGTGTTTGAAGGCGCGTCGAGACAGGGAGGCTTCAACAAGGGCAGATAGACGATGGTCCCACTATGGCAGCTCTGCATCACATAGCGCAGGGGAGGTGGAAAGATTCCAAAAAGCCCTGTACATGGCAAACTCTCCATTAAATCATCTGTCCATGCATCCATACATCATTCCCTCATCCCGGAATGAAAACGCCTGATTATTTACTCACATAACATGTGAAATTTCCATTGAGTCTGTGCGTAATGCAGTCTGCAAAATCCACTGTGCTCCAGCCCGGAATTCTAGTGTTGTGAAGTAACATGTATTTGGGAACGTCCTGCCTTATCGTCCACTACGCTATTGCGCATCCCATACTATTCATATCAATCATTGCATTCTCGCCATGGCCCCTGTCCCAAGGACATTAAACAATAGAACGTTATATTTGCAGTCAGACCTGTGGGCGTCTCCTCGCCGCTAGCTGAAAACCGAAAGCGCTGTCCTTCGAATTCCTCATTTGCAACATCACGTCGAAAAGGCATCTGTGACCGCTCGAAATCACAAATTCATCCATGTAGTGCGGCAGTGTGTGAAAATGGCAACTGGCTTCACTCACAAATGGGACGCCCCGCCCGTCGGTGAACCTCGGTACAGTGCTGCATGAGGGTCCACCGTTAATCGAGTACTACATTCCACTGACCCTACACAAGTTTGTTCGCGACTGCAAAGATAGTATGTGAAACAATGGGACCATAGCAGAATGAACATATGAACCAATATTTCACTGCCATCGGGATCAAATACATGATTGTAATAGCAAGATGCCATGCGTCGAATTGCAGCGTTGTGTGCGGGACGTGCTCGCCCAAAGGGGATTGCAGCTTGCACAGGTGGAATGAATCACCACAGGTGGAGGCTATACAGCCTGAAAACACATAAATTGCACACCCAACCCCCTCCCACAACCACACCCACTCCAAAATGCTACCGGCAGGACTAGCGATGTTGGCCCTGGGGGACCTGATAGCACTGCAAGTACTACAACTTCAAGAAGAAGACGAACACCAACTACTACAACAACCGGCCGCACAGAGGAGACGCAGGAGGAGGAGGAGGGCAAGGCAGGGCCAGCAAGGCCCGCCAGCACAGCCACTACCACCACGCAGGCAGCCCGCAATCCCACGCCTCCGAGCACATCCGTTCAACCTCACGGATGAGCAGATCCACACCCTCTACCGTTTGGACCGGGACACCATAACCGCCATTGTGGACATGACACAGGCTGACCTTGTCAGCATGATAGATAGCCCAACCGCCATCCCACCCCTACTGAAGGTGGTGTCTGTACTCCACTTCCTGGCCACAGGCACCTACCAGCACACAGTCGGACAGTTGCATGGCATTTCACAGCCACTGTTCTCACGGACACTATTGCAAGTGCTCGATGCCCTCCTGAAGCACGCAGACGACTACATCTCTCTACCACGCTCGGAGCAGGAAATTACGAACACAAAAGTGGGATTCCATGCACTTGGCGGCATACCGGGTTGCATTGGTGCCATCGACTGCACCCATGTGGAATTGGTCGTCCCACATGCCATGGAGGCCCAGTACCGCAACCGAAAACAATTTCATTCTCTTAATGTACAAATGGTGTGTGACTCCAACAGGATCATTACACATTGTTGTGCCCGATTTCCTGGATCAACCCATGATTCTATGGTCTTGAGGAACTCTACAATACCATGCTACATGGAGCGACACGCAGGGAACAGATCCTGGCTACTCGTGAGTCTCATTTCATGCATGATAATGTGGGGTATGTGATGCGGCAATGACCTGGCAGGAAGGGGGGGGTGGGTACGTAGCAATGTCATTCCACAAACATCCTTTATTGTCCACATACAGGTGATGCCGGGTATCCACTGAAGAGATGGCTCCTTACACCACTCCGGAACCCACAGAACCAGCATGAGGAGGACTACAACCATGCCCACTCACGTACCCGTGTAGTCATAGAACAGGCATTCGGCCTACTGAAGACTCGGTTCCGCTGCCTCAGCAGGTCTGGCGGGGCACTCCTGTACCGCCATGAGAAGGTTGCAAAGATGGTCATGGCATGTGTCATGCTACACAACATGTGCGTACGTAGAAATGTGCCCATGCCCCCTGACGCAAAACTGCAAGCACCTGAAGATGGTCATGATGAGGGTGGGGATGTGGCAGCACCTCAAGGAGTCCGCGAGGCACAGGAGGGCCGTGACATTCGTCAGATTCTCATAGATTCATGCTTCTAGCACTCACGCCTGGTGGCTGATACATGGACACGGGACTTGTGGCACTGTGTGTGTCTGGAACATGCACAATATGGACTGTACGCCTATAAAGGCCTCGTACACAAAGATCAATGTCCACACATCTCATTGGATGATCGTGCATTGTTTATAGCATATGTGAAATTATGTTACACACCCCATCGACCCGCCACCCAAGTGAGCCCAACACACCCCCTCCACCCTCCTACCTCCCCCCCGAACACCAGTGTCCAAAGATACTCATTGTCAGTGGGCAGACGCTATTGCAAGCCCCCTCTCCGGGTATCAGGGGCACCCCTGCCTGTGGAGCGCAGGTTCCTCCCAGATCTACGTTGGGGGCTGCCCTGGACGGAACTTGCAACGGATGATGTCTCTGCCTGCTCACGTCCATGCATGTCCCTAAGGGTTTGTGAGAGCTCAGTGAGCACACGGCGCACAGCGGCAAGTTCAGCACATACGTCTTTGGACGTCGCATGCAGTTCCCCCCTCAGGCTCTCGGTGCTTCTCTCCATTTGTACTCTCAGGCTCTCGGTGCTTCTCTCCATTTGTGCCCTTAGTGTCTCTGTACTTCTCTCCATTTCTGCCCTAAGTGTCTCAGTTGATATTTCTATGGCTGCCTTAGTACCCCCACATTCATCAGCATGGTCCTTGAGGAGCGTGGCCAGTTGCTGCTGTTGCACGATCACCTGGTCGAGGGACTGTTGCCTCTGCTGTGCCATGGCCATTTGCGGTGGTGTCACAGAGGGGCTGGTCACCTCATGTTGCCTTGCCACAGGGCTTGTGGGGGATGGCCAGTCGTCGTCTTGTGGGTGCCCCTGCGTGGTATCCTCATGGTGTACGGGATGAAACAAACAGGGGGATTGAGACAGGTCATGGATGGATCCTACATCGACATCCCCGTTTTCTGTGTCGGAGCATGCTGCCATTAATGCATTGTCACCTATGGTGCTGCCGCCACCAGAAGCAGTGCCTTCTGTGGCATCCATTGGGGGGACCTGTGGTGGTGCTGTTGTGGGCATGCTGGCTGCTGGGGTGCCTGTTGATGTTCCCTCCTGTGTGCTGCCACTTGATTTGTGCTGCTGCCGTGTCTTGATCCGTGCAGCTGAGGTGGAGGGTCTTTGGCCGTTGGTCTTGGCCCTCTTTGCAGGTGTGCTGGTAGGGGTGTCCTGGAGCTCGTCGTTTGAATCGGACCCTGTGGTGGAGTAAAGGAGAGGGCGAGCGTTATTAATGGGTCTGTGGAAATTGGAATGGCAATGTATCACATGCATTGGGGTGGTACCTGAGGGTGATTTGGGTCAGGGCCTTGGAGGTGGTTTCATTTTTGTGTGGATTGAGGATGCAGTTGTTTTGCAGCCTGCAGTTAGGGTGTGCCTGCTGCACGTGTAGAGGGTGTTTTTAGGATTTTTAATTATTTATGTATTTAATGTGAGTTTTAAAGTGCGCTATCAGGCCAATGTATGTGGACGTTCTCCTGGACATGTGTTACTGTTGCACTATGTGGACACATGGTACTTCACATGATTGGACATTGTGGATTTAGCATTGTTTTATTTGGCCCACCTACCTGATTCTTCGGATGTCTGCACTCCTTTCTCCATCCCTCCGACTCCCTCTATACTCTCCATTCCAATGGTGGAGGCACAGATTTCTTCCCAGGGGGTCAACTTGATGGGTGATTCCGATCCTCCCCCGGTAGCTGTGGCAATGTTACGGTTGGCGGATAGTATGCTCCGTACGCGTATCCGCAAGTCGTCTCATCGCTTTCTGCATTGCTGTGGGTTGCGGGGTGCGGTCCCCACCGCACTTACCCGCTGTGCCACCAGGGCCCGTATGGCCTTCTTGTTCGCAAGTGCCGTCCTGGTCATTTGCGTCGAGAAGACGACGGCAGCATTCTCCTGGAGGGTCTCTGTGAGCACGGTGAGTTCCTCACGGGAGAAGTGGAGCTGCCGCTTGCGGTCGCACGCTTTTTTCGCTACTTTTCCCATTTTTCTTGCTTTCACTAGGGTGGATGACGGGTTGGGATGTGTCTCAGGGTAGTATTTTTTATGGTTGTGTGGGAATTCTGATTTTATAGGTGTACGGCGTGCTGTTTCCCGTTCCGGGACCATGTTTTTACTTCCGTTTCCGTATATTTACGGTCACCGTACTTTCCGATTGCCGCTCATTACGGTGACCGCTAAGATGGGTGGCGGAATTGCACCTAGGGCGCCGTACGACGGCGGTGAGGGGCGTTTTGGGGACATTTCCGCCATCGCGGACTTTGCACTTCCGCCATGGCGTAGTGCTCGTGCCCGATGGGTCGGAATTAGCGGCACTTTGCTCCGTCGTGCAATGGCGGAAACGCTATTTACGCTATGGCGGTCAGGTCAGTCACTTTCCGCCAGGGTCGTAATGAGGGCCAAAGACATTAGATGAGCGAATGCAAAAACATTACCTGAGCGCTCATCTAGGACTTACCAGATCTTTACTGGAACTGCACGTTTCACTTCGGGTTGGCGCCATATCTCCGGCATTCCGAACCCCGGCCCCTATGGGGAAAAGACATCAACATCAGCGCTTTGTTGCAAGAACTCTCCAAAGGAATCTTCATTCATCACCTGAAAAAAGACAATGAACATTATTATTTAAAGCTTGAACTTTTGAACTTGCAACAGAACTTTTACAGCGCCTTACCAGTATAATCAAGCTTACCTGAACTCCCATCCAACCTCAATCCAGTGAAGTAACTGGGTTCAACGCGCCCCTGCGTCAGAAGCAGGATGGAGAGCTCGTCCTTTCAGACCCTAAGGTGAGACTTCACGGGGAATCGTGGAAGGGTATCGTGGAGGGTTGGAAGAGAGTGGGAGGCTTGAGCATAACTCAGTCAGTAAGTAATACTCCCTTTTCACGCACAGGGGAACATTCCTGCGAGCCGGAGAAGCCAGAGTAGAGGGCCCTTCCTGTCCATCTTCAGAGTCCTGCGCTTCACCATTGAAGAAGCATCAGCACTCGAAGCCAGACCTGCGCCTCTGTGGGAATCAGGTGAGTGTTACAGAACGCGAAGCCTACCCACAATTTCCCACCCGGGCGCTATGGAGACTTCCGAGACTGACCAGCTGGCCCAGCTTTTGGGGGAATTACGGGCAGAGGTGCACTCAGCCCGCCAGGAGACTAACGCTCTCAAAAGAGAACTGATCTTATCTAAGGAAAGAACTGATGACCTAGCCAAAAGGTTATTACAGGCCCAGGCAGGGCACACTCCTTTACCTAATTCCGGAGACATTTCCACATCAATGGGTTTGAGTAACCCGGTACAAATTAATCTACCTGGACACATGCCTTTGGCCCCGCCTGAACGTTTTGCGGGGGATCCCAAGAAATATGCCGTCTTTATGAACCAATGTCGTTTACACTTTCTATGCAGACCCAGAGCCTTCCCTAACGACCAGACCAAGGTAGCCTTTATACTATCTTACCTCAGTGGCAGTGCTGCCGATTGGTCTATTCCATTGGTAAATCAGGATGATCCCATTCTCCAGAATTTTCAGGGCTTCCGGGCCAGCATGGAAAGATTGTTCGCTCGACACTCTTAAGGACAGGCCCTTGATAACGAACTGCTATCCTTACGACAAGGTAATCAGGATCTTCTGTCCTACATAGCCACCTTTAACAGACTGGTTGTGGAAACTGGATGGCCAGAAAGCAAAAGGATCACATTGTTTCATCGAGGCCTGCGCGGAGAGCTTAAGGATGTTCTAGCTCAGATAGTAAACCCACCCCAGGTCTGCGCAGACTACATTGACTTGGTGGTTCAACTTGATCACAGACTTCAAAATAGAAAAGCAGATCGGTTCAAGTATGAAAACCGAGCACCGATCAAAACCCACGCTACCTCCAAGAGTACCGACGTATCTGAACCTATGCAAATCGGTGGTGTTAAAGGACCATTAACGCAGAAAGAACGAGAGAGAAGGCGGCAAATGCAACTTTGTCTGTATTGCGGGACTTCCGGTCACTTTCTTCGAAATTGTCCAGTTAAACCACTTAAGAAGGTGGTTGGAGCTACTGATAACGAATTAGTGACACCTGATTCGGGAAACGACCTAGCCCGGCGTAGGGGTCCGCTTGCCGAGCTTGTAAACTAACTCTTTGACCTCGCATTTCGTCATGCCAATGGTGCTCGTGGACCCAAAACAGCCTCAGCAGTTGCATGCTATAAAAGCATACATCGACAGTGGAGCTATTGGAAATTACATAGACCGTGAATTGGCTTCCAGGATTAAGCTTCCTCTCCGCCCGAAAGTAACCCAAGATGTCATTACTACAGTAGATGGAACCGAAATAGCCTCAGGGCCTGTAACGCATTCCACTGTTGAAGTGACACTGGTGGGTCAGGATGGACATCGGGAAGCAATCGTGTTTGATGTGATCAAGGCCCCACAATTTCAAGTAATTCTTGGAATTCCTTGGTTAGAAACACATAATCCCAGAATTGACTGGCAAGCAAAGAAGATAAGTTTTCCTGATTGTGAACCAACTTGTTATCCAAGAAATCCAGCTATGGGTCTAGCCACAGCAACTTCCACCCCTGTACAGCTACCATCAGAATACCAAGAATTCCAAGACGTTTTTCAGAAAGAACAGGCTAACACGTTACCTCACCATCGGTTTTATGATTGCCAGATCAATCTGGTACCCAATGCTCAACTACCTTGTAGTAGGATTTATGCTCTTACGGAACCTGAGAACCTGCATTTGCGTCAGTATTTAGATCAGTACCTAGCCAATGGTTTTATTCGCCCGTCCAAGTCTCCTGTCTCTTCAGCTCTGTTCTTCGTGCCAAAAAAAGAAGGCGACCTTAGAACGTGTATAGACTATCGCGCCCTAAATCAAATAACGATTAAGAATCGTTATCGTCTGCCCTTGATCCCTGAGCTTATCGACCAGGTGAAAGACGCTTGTGTGTACACCAAGTTAGATCTCCGAGGAGCTTATCACCTGGTGCGCATAAAAGAAGGCGACGAATGGAAGACTGCATTCCGCACCAAATTTGGGCTTTTCGAATATCAGGTGATGCCCTTCGGTTTGTGCAATGCACCTGCCGCCTTTCAGTACTTTATGAATGATGTTCTTCGGGAACTTATCGATGTCTGCGTCATTGTTTACATTGACGACATCCTGGTGTACTCTTCTTCAGAATCTGATCACAGAAAACATGTTAGGGCAGTTCTTGAGAAACTGCGCCAGCACAGACTATTTGCAAAACTCGTAAAATGCGTTTTTCATACCACAGAAGTTGAGTTTCTCGGATTCATCCTGACACCTCAAGGAGTCCGAATGGACTCGCGAAAGGTGGACGCCATCCTCAAATGGCCATCTCCAAGCTCGGTGAAGGGAGTTCAGAGCATGCTCGGCTTTGCCAATTTCTATCGAAGATTCATCCCGGAATTTTCCCGAACAGTCCAACCCATCACCGCTCTCCTAAAGAAAAACAAACGCTTCGAATGGACTCTTGAGGCCGAACAAGCCTTCCAGGACCTGAAAACCAAATTCACCTCTGCACCTGTATTGAAGCACCCGCACCCAGATCTCCCGTACATAGTGGAAACCGATGCTTCCAGTTCGGCCATGGGAGCTGTCCTGTCGCAAAGAGACCCAAAAACTAACCAACTACACCCAGTGGCCTTTTGGTTCAGAAAATTTTCTCCTCCTGAAATCAACTACTCAATTACCGATAAAGAGTTACTGGCCATCAAATCTGCTTTCAAGGCTTGGCGTCACTACCTTCTCGGGGCAAGACACACCATCACCGTAATTACAGACCACAGAAACTTACAGTATTTAAAGACGGCCAAAGCTCAATCTTCACGACAACTCCGATGGGCTCTATTCTTTGCGGAATTTGATTTTGTAATTACCTATCACCCTGGCTGCAAGAATGGAAAAGCAGACGCCTTATCCCGGATTGGCATGGAAGAACCTAATTCGAGCTTAGAACCTGTGCCCATCATACCTGAGCAAAGAATCTTAGGCTTAACTTCATTGCAATCTATTGAGGATATCCAAACGCAAGTAAAACAACTTCTAGACTCTTCAACCTTACTGGAATGGAGTCAAAAGGGTCCTCATTACACCGTTAAGGATGACTTACCCTACTTCCAGGAGCGGTTGTTTCTGCCAAGTAAAGAATTGCAAGAACTTGTTATTGCCCATCATCATGAATCTTTAATGGAAGGACACCCTGGTATCGCTAAAACGGAGGAAAAAATCAAACGCCACTTCTGGTGGCCTTCTTGGAGAAAAGACATAAAGTCTTTTGTAATGTCTTGTGGAATTTGCGCCCAAAACAAGGCTGAAAAGAAAAGGCCAGCCGGCCTACTTCAACCCTTGGATATTCCACCGGCACCATGGCACACCCTGTCAATGGACTTTATAACAGATCTGCCTCCTTGTGCTGGTTACAACACAATCTTTGTAATTGTGGACCTATTCTCCAAAATGGCCCACTTTCTCCCTTTAAAGGGTTTGCCTTCAGCTTCCACCTTGGCCAAGGAATTCCTGGAGAATATAGTTCGCATACATGGTTTCCCTTCCATTTTAGTCTCGGATCGTGGAAGTCAATTTATCTCACATTTTTGGAAGAAGTGTTGCCAACTAGCACAAATAGATGTGCGGTTATCCACCAGCCACCACCCCCAGACCGACAGACAAACCGAGAGAACCAATCAGACTCTCGAGCAATATCTTCGGTGCATGTTACACCAATCCGAGTTAAATTGGAAAGACATCCTTTGGATCGCAGAATATGCATACAACAATTCAGTGCATTCTGGAACCGGACAAACCCCCTTTTATACTTTGTATGGTCACCATCCTCGGACCTCTGATCTAGATCCACCTCTGACCCTGGAAATGCCTGCAGTAAATCATCTGCATTCCACAATAACCCGAGCCTTTAAAGAAGCTGCAACTCATTTACAGCAAGCCAAGAAAAAGTATAAAGAAAACGCTGATTTGCACCGAAGTAAAACTCCTCCTTACCAAGTAGGAGACCAGGTATGGCTAGCAACTAAACATTTACCCCTCAAGGGCCCGCGAACCTTCAATCCCAGATTCATAGGACCTTATCCCATCAAAGCTATAATCAACCCAGTGGCCTTTAAATTGGATCTACCGTCCAACATGCGTATTCATCCAGTTTTTCATGCATCACTTTTGAAGCCAGTACAACCAGGAACCCGATTGTCCAAGCCTCCAGATCCAGTTCAAATTGAAGGGGAATTAGAATTCGAAGTTAAAGACATTTTAGACTCCAAGGTGGTAAAGTCGAAACTCTTCTATCTTGTTGACTGGAAGGGATATGGACCTCAGGAGAGATTGTGGGAGCCTAGTAACCATGTCCACGCACCTCGATTAGTACAAAGGTTTCACCGGAGATTTCCGAACAAGCCCAAACCCCCGGAGGGAAGAACCTTGGGAGGGGCCTTGAGGGGGGGTACTGTCATGATGCCTACCTCCAAGGAGCCAGGTCCGACCCAGCAACCCCAGAGGCAGGCATCATTTCCCCCAGGGGAGTGCCAGCGGGCCCAAGCTGGGGCCCTTTGGACGCAGTCCTGGCGCCTTAGGCGCCAGGCTCATGTTGGACCTCTGTCCTGGCGCCTTAGGCGCCAGGCTCATAAAGCTAGACATGTGTTCAAGTGTTTTAATGTGCACTTACCTGATGCAGACCATGCTGCCAGATCCAGGTCCTCTTGAGGCCTGAATAGGAACTGTGGGACTACTTTCCACCCGGGTGTGGTCGGGGAAGGATACATACCTGATCGGTGGAAGGATACACACTTGGAACTTCTTCCAAAGCTATTTAAACCACACCCGATCAGCAACTCACGCTTCGCGTTGTTCTGCTCCTCGCAGCTGGACGCTCACCGTGTCAGCTCCTGCATCTGGACTTCAGCCACGCCTGTCAGCATCCTGGGTCACCTGCAAAGGGAGACAAGAGACCTACCAGCTAATCTGCACCACGGAGACATCACTGACGATCCTGAAAGGGAAGACATCATTTTTAAAAGCATTTTGTTACGATCGCTGCAGCGCTGCATTTCACTCACCTTTCCTGGGTTCCTCCATCTTCAGCAGCGATCATCCGGATACACAGCCACTTCCCAGAGCCTAGAGAAAAAGACAAGAATAAGAGGTGAGAGAAGGAAGGGAATAGGAAAAGCTCAGTTTCCTTCTAAGACTTACCTGTTGGGTCATTCCCATTTCATTTCGGGTCTTGCTGTTTCCAAGCAGGACCCCGGCCCCTATGGGGAAAAAAGACAAAGACATTAGATGAGCGAA
Organism: Ambystoma mexicanum; assembly: GCF_040938575.1. Classification (NCBI taxonomy): domain Eukaryota; kingdom Metazoa; phylum Chordata; class Amphibia; order Caudata; family Ambystomatidae; genus Ambystoma; species Ambystoma mexicanum. The sequence goes on along the minus strand of NC_090925.1, from coordinate 611,829,148 downwards.
TGCAAAAACATTACCTGAGCGCTCATCTAGGACTTACCAGATCTTTACTGGAACTGCACGTTTCACTTCGGGTCGGCGCCATATCTCCGGCATTCCGAACCCCGGCCCCTATGGGGAAAAGACATCAACATCAGCGCTTTGTTGCAAGAAGTCTCCAAAGGAATCTTCATTCATCACCTGAAAAAAGACAATGAACATTATTATTTAAAGCTTGAACTTTTGAACTTGCAACAGAACTTTTACAGCGCCTTACCAGTATAATCAAGCTTACCTGAACTCCCATCCAACCTCAATCCAGTGAAGTAACTGGGTTCAACGCGCCCCTGCGTCAGAAGCAGGATGGAGAGCTCGTCCTTTCAGACCCTAAGGTGAGACTTCACGGGGAATCGTGGAAGGGTATCGTGGAGGGTTGGAAGAGAGTGGGAGGCTTGAGCATAACTCAGTCAGTAGGTAATACTCCCTTTTCACGCACAGGGGAACATTCCTGCGAGCCGGAAAAGCCAGAGTAGAGGGCCCTTCCTGTCCATCTTCAGAGTCCTGCGCTTCACCATTGAAGAAGCATCAGCACTTGAAGCCAGACCTGCGCCTCCGTGGGAATCAGGTGAGCGTTACAGTGACCCACTGAGAAGATATGTTGAAGAAGATGTATTGACCTTATAGAAACTTATGATGAAATAAAGAATCAAGTGAACGACATTCATATGAGAAAAAGAAGAAGCACTGCAGAAAATTGAAGCCTTTCCATAACTGTACAGATGCAGCAATGCAAGTAGATCAAGTAATCTTAGAAGCTAGCTATAAGTAGTGAATAGACAGACTGCAGGCGATGCCGACATTGTATAGACGCTGGACATCTGCGTCACATATTTAGTAAGTTCAAACCCATGGAGAAGAAAGATTGAAAGGTGTGTTGCAGCAAAGAAGTATCCAAGATCGTGGAAGAGCCTGGAAGGGCTGCCTGGCCTGGTGTCAAGGTTGAAGCAGCCAAGACTGGTTATCTATCCTTGAAGGCGGTGAACGTGAGATGCTGAATCATCCCTTGTTAAGGTGCAAAGAAAGAACACCATGGGTGCCAAGTTTTGTCCATTCAAAACAATTAAATGCTGCAAAATGGGCCAAAGTGTGGTCTCCCATCACATGAAAAGAGTTGGGCATGCAGCTCCAGAACTATGATAGCGCATGCTCACACGCCCTTATATTCCCAGAGACCAGAATACACTGCAAGACCAAGTTCAAAGACAATCTTCATGGCAGAAGGCATGGGTGATGAGAGACGTTGGGCTAATTGGGTGGGGAGGTTAAGTCATATCCACCTCCTGGCACCTGGGTATGAGCTTACGTGTTGCTAGTGAGCAGAATGTTCCAGACTGGCACGAGTGTGCAAACCAATTCTAGAGGGCCGTATAACAAAGGTCCCTATATTTTGAGAACCAATGATATGCTGTGTACTTAACAATGATGAAGATGACTTGGACTAGAGGTGGGTATAAATTGTCCCTGACAGTAGATATCCAATCACAACCCAACCTCTTATAGAAAGTATACTTAGATATTCCCCTTGAGCGTATCACAACCCCTCTTAGGTTTTCTTAGTTTGCCACGTAGTATGACATCACTTATGACAGATTTCTGCTATAAAAGTGTAATTTTTTATGCAATGCTTTGAGTTGACTTGTGCGACGTCCGTTGATGTCTGTTGTAACTCCCTGTTTTTGATAATTGATAATAAAACAGAAATACCTTTGCCATCTTCCTGAGTTGGTTCAATTGTTTGGTGTCAGAGTTATTCTGCATCCCATCCATTGCATGCGTGCTACCAAAAGGGCTCTAACGCTCACCTTCTTTCATCGTTGTCGGCGGTCTTGTCAGGGTATGCAGTTCTACAATTTTCTAGCTATGCAAAAACACACTACAGCTCATGCTTTCCTCCATTTTGCTAACTATGCAAAAACACACCGCAGCTCTGCAGACTTTTCCAAACCTGGAAGGCCTCGCCCAAGGAAAACTAAACATTGTTATCCAGGTACAAACATATTACATCCATTCTATACATATTCCACTCATCCTGCTCACATTATCTGGGTCCGTAGTTTCCTCCCCAGTTTAGACTTCTATTTCATCCCATTCTGCACTTTGCAGCACAACACATGCAAATCCGATTATTAACCGGCATGGACCCTTGACGGACAGTGGACACCTGGTGAGTCAGTTCCTACTTCAGCCATAGTGAAGAACACTGCACACTCTGCGCCTCTGGCCTATTTAGATCCCACAGGCCGCATTCCTTCTGCGGAGAAGGCGGAGTTCGAATTCTCTACAGCACTAACTAAGCTTTTACAATGCCTGGGATCTTACATTACAAATCTATCCAACTAATAGTTAATTGTGCCTATACATCCTTCTGTAGACAATAACTACCTTCTTCAGTGCTTGCCTATGTCTTCGTGTATGTGATTATGCTTGCATGGGAGAGCCTTCCCAGTGCCCCTCCTCCACCCTAGTCCATTATAGTGCCTTGCAGATGTCTTTCCTAACTCTGAAGCGCTTGGGGGTTCGGAAGGACCCTGGTTCCTTCCCAGCATGTTCTGCTACGGCCTCTACATCATGCCTCTCTCATGTAATCAGATCAAAACTTAGATTTAGGCACACTAAGAGTAAAAGCCTACACATGTCCTGCTCCCAACTACACTTGCTGTCCTTGCCCAAGTTCAGGCATTGTTCCCCTTCCATGCGGTCCCCACACTACAAAGACCAAAGTCCGGTGCGATCCCGCAGGGAAGGACGCTATGGCCCGGACTGGAGGTTGCCATGGAGATTTACAACACGGCTGCGGCATCACAGATGGCGCACGCCGCTCCGTAGTCATGTGTTGCAGCATCGTGACATTTAAGCACCACCTTCCCGTTCAGCAGTGCTTCTGAATTTGCAGAAGTACGTGATCCTTGCCTTGCTGTTCATCTGCGTCTGGATTCCTTGGTCTTTTCCTTGTCTGGTTTCGGCACTCGATCTTGCCTTGTTTTCAACCTGCCGACCCGGAACGCCTACTGGAGTGTATTGCCTCACCCACATTGGCTTTGTTTGCTGTTTGCTCTCTACAACATGGGTTCCAACCCGGAACGCCTCCTGGATTTGCCTTGCTTACTCCTCGTCTGCTTCGTTTGCTGTGTTTCTGCTACTACATTGGTTTTTTCCGACCCGGAATGTCCCCTGGTTTGCTTTTCTTGTTTTTTGGCATTCTTGACTCTGGTTGACTTCTACTTACCTGGATCTGCTAACTACTGGAATTGGAGCACCCCACAGATTGTTACACACAGACTGGTGACTTCTGTTGTGTGTTTTGCAATCCCCATCAGGCGTCCTCGTTTCGTCGGGTTAGAGCCTGGACTACAGACATCTCGTTAGGCGTCCTCATTTCGTCAGGGATAGTCAGAAAGGGGTTTCTCCAGTTCTGCACGTCTGCTGCTACGACTCTTACACCTGGGAACACTTACAGTATTAACTCACTGGATTCCACTTTAAGATATATTCCCAAATTCTGTACTGTTATACACACACACACACACGTTGGTAGAGATATTTTCTATGGCTAAACTATAGGGTACATATCTTACAGGTGTCATAATATATCTTCAGGAAGAAAACCTATCAGCAGCTATAAAACCGAAGTTGCTTCTTCAGCAGTTCTGTCCTTATTCATTAAGGTTGGTCTTGAGTTTTTCTCAGTTACTTACACCATTATTGAAAGAGTACAGGATTAATTACTGTCCTTCCTCTCTAGGTTGTCTGCCGGTTCCTGCTTCCTTCTTCACCTGTGTTTGTGGGATCCATTCTTTCAAAGAATAGATACTACTGTCTTGTTTTTTTGTCACAGACAGTAGGTTATATTGTTGGGAAGAATCCGTCGGCTACACTACGAGGGCAAGTAGTGGCGGAGTCTGACAGCAGCAGATTCTGTGCAGCAGAAAGTTGGAGAAGTCTTGCTTCAATTTCCATTGATTGAGGAGGAGCTGGCTCTACAAACACACTGGCGCAGAGCATGCTCTGTGTGTTTAGTGTGGCATAAAGCAGCAGCAGATTCTGCGCAGCAGAACATTGGAGAAGTCTTGCTTCCATTTCCACTGATCGAGGAGGAGCATACTCTACAAACACCCCGCACCGGCGAGCTGGGTGTTTAGTGTGTTCGGTCTTTTTAACTGCACATACTGGAGTCCTGAACTGAACAGAGCGGAATATTGTGATTTGCTTTCCTTGGGAGCATGTAAGCCGGACTGATACCCGGGTGAGTGTTCCAAACAATTGTACTGTAATGATGTATTATTTCCGAAGTTTGGCAACACATTCAGACGCCACCATAGCACAGCAAATGTTTCAGATGGCAAGCAATCTTCCATTGTCTGTCTCTCCTCTAAAGGTTTCATGGCTCTGTGAAGGCATCATGAAGTAAGACGCAGACAACAGATGCAAAGTTAAAAACAAAATGCTTTATTAAATTAAATGTCAGGATGGTTGAAGGCCTAACTTGCTCTATGCTAAGGTGGGATTTCCCTACCTGAACGAAACTAAGGAAAGTCTGAGTCAGAAAGTTCAACTTAAAAGTCTGTCTGTGTCCTAAACCTATCCTTGCCCTCCCAACTAAAGCTAAACAATGTGTAGGGATGTAAATAAAAAAAAGAAACAGTGATCAAACAAAGTTCAGAGCTTCTTCCAGCTCGTAGCTTCCTTCTCAGCTCCCCTTCCCCATGTTCAAGAACATTCCACAAAAGTCTTGAGATTACCTTTCCCTAGTTCACACAGTTCCACAGCTCCTTGAGGTTCCCTTCCCCAAGTTCAAGGCAACACAGTTCCAAAGAAAAGACAACACTATAGTTCATTAAGCCTCAGAGTTCCCTTCCCCAAGACTCCAACATTTCCACTTATATTTGGTTTAAAATGTCCAATGTTCAACACAACCCCAGGTCAACTTGAGACTTCTGGATTGCATTAATAGTTGACATAAAGCGCTCCTTCTTGGTTTGTTTCACAGTGTCTTTATCTTTCATCATTGAGGCGCAGGTCTAGGTGCAGTTGTCAGACCAGACGGTCCACCCATCACAGGTCATGCAACCAGGAACCCTAGGCTCTCCAGCCAACACAGGTTCTTTTTATATTTGCCCCTGTGTGTAGTTTCACATTCACTTAGGTTCTCCTTGTCGGCCTCTTGGCGGTATGTGAAGGTTCACACTCTCTTGTCTTCTCCTGGATAGACTCTTGGCTTTGCCACAATGTGTCACACAACCTCTGCCAGTATTTGGCCTTGCCACATGGTAGTTATTCATAAAGTTCACTTGACTTTGCCAACTCAATTTGGGGTGGTCTTATTTATTTCCCACCACCTGTTAGCTCTTTCACATTTACGCTCTTTTAAATGGGTAACTTCCCATTTGCCTTGAATCATGTCACAACTTTGTCCATAATGTTTTCGATAAGTTTGGTACTCAATCTTTGCTTAATAGTTCTTTTTTTAAGTATTCACCATTTGTTGAATATTTAAAAATGTTCACTGCGTTATTCAGAACTACAATATTCAAAAATGTTTACTTCGTTATCCCGAGCTATGCTGAATGACTTTCAGAACATTCGACATTCATAGTTTTTTATTTCAGTTCATTCGGCACACTCAGAATAGACAGCAGCATTATCGGAGGGCTCTGGACAGAGTGTTCCCTTGATTGCACTCACCAATTATGCATGACCGCTCTCTGCAGCTTCGCTGGTTTCTTTTTGCGATTCTCCATGATCCACGAGCTTCGCCTCCCTTGCAGCAGCACCGAGCGCTTCTCTCACTCTCCCGCTTGCCGCGGCGGCTGTGGGCTTTGGGTGGAGCACAGCCTCCTGCTTTTGCTATTGGCAACCAGAGCTCAGCCAGAGAGTTAGACCCTCTCATAGGCCGCACTCGGCCCAGGTATCTCTCTCCTTCTCCGGTCTCACACGGCTCCCAGTTCTTGCTCCGGCCTGCTTCTCTCCAGCCTGTTTTATTCCCTGCTCCTTCTGCAAGCGCACAGATCCCCGGACTCACACAGGTCTCTTGCCTCACACCGCATTCTGGCCTCACACGGCTCTCTGGCCACACACCATGCTCTGGACTCACACCACTTTCTCTCCATGGCATGTAGACCCACCTCTTACTCCATAGGAGTATTAAAGGACAATATGTGTAGGTCAAGTAAGATATATTGCCTGGCCTCTAGTGAACTTATTAGTGGGGCAAGCCTGAGTTTCCCAATGGTATGTATTCACAGTCTTCTTCTTCGTCTCAGTACCAGAGTGGTAAAAATACCTATTGCTATCCACGACTCCTAGTCGCCTGTTCCTCATCTCAGTACTAGGACAGGTCAAATGAGGGGAGATGTTCTACAATAACCCGTAAAGGCTGGGTGAGGGTTAGGTTGGTTTTCAGAGGGGAAATCTGGATATCATGTCTTGCCTACCTCACCCGTAACCCCTCTTTTCATTACTCTTTTTCTGGTGCTTCTGGTTGGAAAATATCTCATGACATGTTCTTGGTCAGTGGGATAGGTATAGCAATATCCTTTAACTGCCTCTGGGATAAAGGGATCTTCATTAAAGAGAAATGCTGAATACTGTGTCTCACGTGAGAATATTTCATCCCCAATCCACACGGATCCTCTATACAGGTGATCCTCCTTTGCTTCTCCACCTCCAGTGTCGGGATCCACAAGCAATGGCCTTTCAAAGGCCACCTGAGAAGAGGACTAAAGGGGAGTAGATGTGAGGACTCCCTCAGGTTTCTCACAGATCCCGAATGTTATGAATCAGTATCAAAAGGAAAGGAGGGAGACCCTTGAGTTAACCAATTTACTACAAAGTACCAAGTCGAACATGGGTATTCAAAAGTTAAATGCAGAGGTTCCAAATAAATTGGAACTAACGGAGGAACCGGTAAATATCATGGATGGGCATCCCAGTTTTGAATCACCTATTAACGTGCCTTATACCTCCATTTTTAATCCTCCCATCTATTCCGATCAGGAAGAGAATGATTACGTCACAGACACCACAGCAACATCTTATGTGCTCACTCCCCAGCACAAAACACAAGACTACCCAGCAATTAATTTAACTAATCTTACAGACGAACCGGCTCCGAGTGCAGAAAAGGCGTTATTCGCTCTAAAATAAATTTTTTCATCTTTTGTCAGTCTGTACGAACGTATTAGACAAGAGTTACAATTACACACAATTGCCTTGGGATCAATTAAAAAAGGATTGGACACAGCTGCGAATTAGGCTGATTTGAAGGCCCGTTTTATGCCTAATAACCTCTCCCAAAAGGACAGGTCGTCTGACTCATCCCAAGCCATAAAAATGTTACAAACACTGAGGTTTCGTTGTAAGAAGCACTGGATATGTCTGTTTCGGTCATTCATGCTCGACATGTCGAAAATGAAGGCTCGACAGTCTTAGGCTCCCTGGTTGACCCTAGTAACCCGGCGACGATGCTGCATAAAAAAGACACGCAAAAATACAATAACATTGTGGCTCAGACTGGGAAAAAAACACGAACTGTGTTATGCCAAACAATAATAAAAAGTCTTCCAGTACATGTCTTTGTAATTTATCTATGAAAGACACCTGTTCCAAGGCAAAGCCCCTTCAGCAAAAACCTGCAGTGGTGAGTGAAAAGTCTCTTCCAAAAATTATTACAGGCAGTTTTTCGGAAGTTGAAGATTTACCAGAGAATGACTCACCATGTCAGAAATTCGAACTGGGGCAAGCCCAGACGGCTGTATCAAAGGAAATTAATATAAAACTACAATGCCCAGTAGGCTGAGGGGCGAATGTAGTTCTAGTCTCGCGCCACTAGCCAGCTGCGGATGATTGAGGCGTTTACTAAACCGCCGGCCGCCCTTGCACTGGTGCTGATAATTGTTGATTATACAGCACGGGCGGTCACAGCGGTTTTTCTTTCGGAGGAAGACTAAGAATGCAGGCGAGATCGTAATTATGCTCGGAGTCATGCTGCGGTCCGCGCTGGCGGTCCGCGTGCCGGAGACAGCTGGAAGCACAGTCTGTAAGGGTTGCGCTAGCTCCATTCATCGCTGCTCTCTTCAGCAGTGAGCGCATCCCACACGGGAGGCGCGGGTGCCAGAGACAGCTGGGAGCACGCAGGACCCCTACTACACGGTGTGGAAGTTTTGTGCACCGTGGTTTTCCTCGGCAGTGGGCGTCCAGTTCACGGAGGATTACGGCGTTACTGCTGGGAGTCCGGGTGCACTTACGAGGCACCTGGACATCAAGATAAGTGTTTTGTTTGCTGTTACATGTTTGTTCTTATGAGACACAAGGATGTCAAACTTCCTGATGGAAGTTTTTATGTTTGGAAGTATTACCACTAAGTTACATGAACCCTACGCTCACATTTGTGCGAAGAAAGGTCTATGATTGGCAATAGACCTTTTCCTGGAGTGTGATTATATATATCTATTTCTTCCAGGGAAATCACGCGCCCATGCTATGATTATATTGATGAGTGTGCAACAATCCCGGACAATAGGTATCAGGCTCGGAATCTAGAGGGTAGAGTTCTGTCCTCATAATGGGCTCTGCTTATGTTGTTATGTTGCTTGCCTGCCCTTTGGGCCATCTGTTCATGTTTAATTCATATGGAAGCAGCTTCCGTGTTTGTTTCATCCAGTTGGCTGCTTATGTGTTTCCATGTCAAAGTTGATGCAGGATTTTGATGATTCATGTTTTATGTATGGTCAGGTTTGGGTAGGATTCTCTTGAGTCTGCAATAGGTGGGTGTTCAGGATTAGGAGTACAGACTCTGTAGGAGGTGAGAAGGTGTACTTAGGATTTGTGAATTGTATGTTGTTTCCCTCTCTTCCCTTTGTCAATCCACCCCCTTTCCCTAACTCCGTCTTCCCCCCATTGGTTGCCACGTGGTTATCTGTTATATTACTATTCAGACGCCCGTACCAACCACGGTGGGAGGGTCAATCCATTCGGCTTCTGTGGTTCGGGAGAGGGGGTCGATCCCCTATCATCCCTTACGGTTTTGACACACCAGCTAAGCATTCTCAGGAGTTGACTCAGAGTAATGTTACAGCAGTGGAAAAAAGATCACAGCCTACGACCATGGGGCAAATTCCGAACCAATTTTTCTCTTTTAGATATTTGGATAAATTGAAAACAGCTGTGTCAGTTCAAACTGATACCATCGACTTGGCTAAATATGGCACCACAGATAAGAAGCTTATGGGGATTCAGTACCCTGTACAGGGCTGCCCATTAAAGTCATCGGGGCTCCTTTTACTCAACCTCAGGAGTTGACTCCGAGTAATACTACAGCAGTGGGAAAACAAAATCAGTCTACCATAATCGGGCAAACCCCTAATCAATTGTTGTCTTTTATAGCTTTGGATAAAGGGTTAACCTCTGTGTCAGTTCAGACTGACACCATTGACTCCCCTAAATACGGCCCCTTAGACAAGAAGTTTAAAGGGGTTGTGATAAACCTGAAGGTGTCTCACCCACTAGTCCCTGGGGATCTGTCATCCAGGTGTGCATGACACGGCCACCGCTTTTGGATCCAGTTCCTGGGGGTGGACCAGTGCGGGAGGACCACCTGGGTGAGGGGTCTTCAGGGAATGGAAGTGGGACACGGGATGGCGAGACACAGTATCCCCTTCCCTGTAACACCTTTAGCCCATCCTACCAAGTAGGATACTTAGGAACTCAACCCCCCCCCTTTCCCAACACAAACATTTCCTCATGCACAGCTCACTACAATAGAAAACGGATTATCACCCGAGCCATATACCTGACATGGCCCAATACAATTGTCAGACAAGGTCAGGCAATTACCGCTGACCATTGCACACAACTGACTTCCATTACACTTCCCCACACGGATAAAAGGCGGAGGATAAAAGCACACTCTGAGCAAGGCAAAGCACACGAGGAAGCAGCAGTTCCAAGATGGCAGTTTAATACAAGGCAAAAGATGACAAAACCGAGGATTGCAAGGAGGGAAGTGCTCTTGACCTTTTGAACGAAACACTGTTACTTTCATGAACCTTCGAGAATAGGAAACGTAAGACCAGGAATCAAGGCTGAAGAATCTGGCATTGTGCGTCGTAGGTACCCAAAGCTCTCCAGCATCGATAGTCAAGGCTGGGAGAGTTGTTTGCCGCTGTGGTACTGTCCTTGGATCCTACAACAAAGCAGCACTAGTGAAGTCAGTGAGTTGGGGAGACTGACACCAGACTGCTCTGTGTTGAAGCCAAGTTTGCAAGTGGCAACATTGTATAGTGAAAACTGAACAGAACAGTGTAAGAAGCGTATGTGACAAGCAACACAAACACAATTAAACAGCAGATGAATGATTGAACTTTGAAGCCAAGATACAATACTGTAGTCATAGTGATTGGGAACCACATGGGTGCTCATTCAAAAAGTCTCTGTTAGGTATCCAGCTGAAAGGTGGCAAATGTGAAGAGTGATAAAGAATTGTGAAATCGACGTGGTCATGCAACGGGTTAAGCAAAACCCTGTGCACATTCGAAGGTCTTCGATAGTTGATGAAAAAATATATGCAGTTGGTCCGAGCCCAGCGGAAGGAGATCAGCTAAAAGCTTTTGGTTAAAGCAAGTTTTTGTAAAGGTATATTGGAAATTGGAATTAGTCGGAGCCCGGTGGAGGGAAACGAAATTAACATTGCGTTAAAAGGGATCTGATCCCGGAAGAGGGGGATCTGAGATCTGAGCCTGACTGAGTGGGATCCGACTGAGTGGGTGAACCATGAGTCACCTGAGATAGAATATCCTACAAGAAATTGGACACATAAATAATTTACGAACATTGGGCCTCATTACGAGGTGAGCGCAAAGGCATACCGGGCACCGTTAAGGACATTGGTGCCGGTAATCCCCTTGCACCCTATTCCGAGGTCCCTTAGCGGGTCCCTTCCTTAACGCCTGGTTTTAGCAGGCGTTATGGACGGGGCCCGTTAAGGGACTTCAGAGCTAATAACGGTACCGCAATTTGCGGTACCGTTATTAGCACCTTCCCCCTTCCCATCGAGCCCTATGGGGGCTGAAATGGGAATGGGGAATGGCTTTTTCAATGGGGATTTAACGCTTCCGCAAAGGTCGGAATAGACTGGTAAGTCCCCATTGAACGAGGGCGGACTCGGTACCGGTATTGGAGGTAGTCATGGCGCTAATAGCGCCATGACTACCTACAACCTTATAATGAGGCCCATTGTGTTGAGAGGATATGAGCCTGCCTGAGGGGGATCAGAGGTGAATAGTGAATCGCCTAAGAAATTGAGTACTTGTAAAAATCTGAAAGAGGAAAATAACCTAATGCTTGTTTGTCGCATCAGGCCTTCTGAATGAAGAGACTTTGAAAGGCAAAGAGATTTGGGCATGGAAGGCCCTGATGCTAATGATTGAACTGTATCCTCGTGCTAGAGAAGCCAGAGACTGTGCTAAGTTCAAGTGTACCGCCTTGTCCCTTGCTGAAAATGTGGGGAAGGGAGGCCAACGGGCCAAACACCCTGACATATCATTTTGTGAATACTTCTTTGTTTTTCTTCCCATTGTTTCCCACACTATTTGTATTTGGAAGTAAGGATTGGCAATAGGTTCATTAGTATAGGCCCTTTTATTTTGACAAGACACCTCTAGGATTGCATTATTTTTATTTGATGGTCGTAGCTTGTCTGTAGATTTAGGATAAATTAGGTGTTTTTCAAACCTTTTTTTTAGTTCAATAAACACCCTTGAACTGTGGTCACCTGTATCTGTCTTACTGTTGATAGTATGCCTTCCTTACAGGGTCCGATACCGCTCGGAGGGCTGTCCACTAAAGCCAACAGGTTTGCAAAGTGATTTGGTTTCCATGGCCACTAGGCAATGTAACTCTGTGCAAACCGAGAAGACTTTTCTTAGAAACCATATCTTGGCTCTTCCACTTAGGGCTACTAAGTCAACCGGATCACAACATCAAACTGAGGACTTATGGCTTGGTCGGGCCGTGGAAAATCAACCTGTTTTGGGAGGCACCACATGGGTTGCACCATCCAGATCCTTGCAAAACTCTATATCCCATTGGTACTTCAATGTTTCACCCCCGAATGGTTCCTACTACAGTTAAAATTAGGAACGACAATGGGAAGGCAAAGTGACCTGACCTCCCTTGTTACTAGGCAATGTAACTCTGCACAAACAGAGGATGCCTTTTCGAGCTGACAGATTATGGTCAGGCCTCCAAGTGCTGTGCTTCCAAGATGATGGGATTACAACATCAATCCGATGATCTCTGACTTTTTCTGACTACCGACAAACTGTTTTGAGGGGTACTCCGTGGGTCCAATCAGCTGGCACCCACCAAAATATGTCTGACCACCATTACTTAAAGGCATCATATCTGAATCTTAATCAGGGACCCTATGGGGTTAAAGACGTATTACATTCTAAATTGTAAGCTTTGTCTATACCTTTAGCTCAGGTGGGCAATACATCTGAATCCAGGAAAGAATCTAGAGCATTCAGTATTCTAAAGGGTGCACGTGGTAGTGGAAAGTCTGGGGGTGACTGGAATACCATCAATGAGTCAGATCATAGAAGTGTAGCAGTGCAGGTGGAAGCATTATCCCTAACTCCCGGTCCCTCACTGCTGTCATACTGCAACAGCAGGAGAAGGGCCCTATGTGGGACTCCATGTGTTATGCCTATACCGCATTGAACGTACGAGAGACGATATGCACTCAGACAACTGTATCAAATGTATTCACGCACTGAAGGAGTGGAAGGATGTCGTGTGGAGGGATGTCAGCACGCACTACTGGATATCATGTAGTGCTGAGTGGAATGTGACGTGGTGTTATGCTCACCTGGTTTCTGCGGAGGCGTTGGGGTACAGTTGCAGCCCTCCCGGGGGTGCGGTTGCTCGGGTCCAACTTCGCCCTCTGTGCTTATGTGGTGACTGGTGGTAATAGGTGATGCTGCTCGGAACTGCTCCTGCGAGGAGAATAGGGGGCGTGAGTATGCCAGCTTGTGTGCCTGATCCCCTTCCAGACCCCTTCTCCCAAACCGGTGTACCCGTGGGATGCGCTGTCCCTGGAAAGCTCACCTGTTGATTCGTTTTGGCGAGCACTCCATCCTGCTGCTTCTGGCAGGGGTGCTTGTATGATCTGGACCAAGTTCCTTCACTGGTCCCTTGCACGTGGTAGTCCAGTCCTGCTGCGACTAAGCCACTATACTTCAGGTAAGTGTTCCTGTTTGCCTTTGTCTTTCCTCGTCTGTTTTTGCTGTATTGGAAAGTTTATTGTCTTGTATTGCTGCCCGTTCCGCTTTTGATGTTTGCTCTTTTGCTTTCTTCCCTTACAGGTGATGTTGCCGGCCTGGCCCGGCCTGGCAGAAGCTGCGGAGCTCGAGGCGGCAGCCGGAGGGAATGAGGAACGAAGCTGCAGCAGTACAGTAGCTGGTAAATTGTTAACTAGGGGGCGCACGGGGTTCAAATGTGGCGCTGCCCTAGGACAGATGTTCTAACCTTGTCTTTCTTCTTCTTCACAGGTTCTGAGTTCGTGGATGCGGAGCATGGTGCTGCAGCGTCGGGATCAAGATCACTGGATGTCAGGAGATGAGTCTGCAGGTGAAGCGATGAAACACCAGTTCCTGGAGGTGAGTATGCCGGAGAGCGCCTGGTTTCAAAGGTAAGTAAACTGGTCCAAGCGGCGGTGAACATCACGTTGCACGCGAGTACACAGTAACGCAAAGCACCGGCCTTAAGGATGAAGCATCTTATATAGCTGAGCTTCTGAAGCCACGCCCACCAGGTTCAGCCTGCCTGCCACACTCTGCCTCACCCAATGGGTCAGCACATGAAGACCAGGCCTAGGCAGCCACACCCGGCGAGTCAGCACATGAGGATGTTCTCTGGAATAAAGACTTTCAGCCCCTGGAAAGTTCTTGTAAAATAAAAGCACTCCTGCATTGAAATAAAGTAAAAGCACTCCTGCACAGAAATAAAGTGTTCCTGCTCACATCTCTATATGAGCCTGGCACCAAAGGCGCCAGGACTGAGGGCCCCTGTATTTATGGGTCCCAAAGAGACATAAGTGAGTCTAGTGACCCATTGCCCCCATCACTAGATGGTGTGGTTTTTGTGTTCTGGGGCCTGTGGCCATGACACATGGGCAGAGTGATGTTATAAAGAAGCTATACAAGGATATACTGAAACAATATGAAAATATTGAAGAGTAACAATGTAACTGAAGTGATAAGAGAAACATGTACGAAACAATAAAGTAATCAAATATACAAAGAAGAATGAAGTAACTTGCTGACCAATACGTTTAAATATGCAGCAGTGCAAGGTATATGAGACACAGAGAAGCTTGAAATAGAGGAAAATATAACGTGACAAGGACAACCAAGATATAAAAATGGACGCCGGCTTGTGCAAAGATTCAATTCAGCTACCTCAGAAACAGACCAGGGCTGCAGAGTCAGGAGACATTGGAAAATTAGCTTTGAGTGCAAAACGAAGAGTAGTCTTTGATAGCCTGGGATCAAGGACGCTATTTCAAAGAATTTATTTTAAAGTGTTTTTATTAAGATTTTCAAAACAAATTACATACTGAATAGTCATATTTTGAATAGCATTTGTCAGTGGGGAAAGAGGTAAAGGGGGAGAAATGAAGGGAGAAGAAAGGGGAAGTTTATGCCAAGTAACATAACATAAACAAACTACGAAGGTCGTCACATCACATGCCTGCTTCTGGAGCTAGTGTGGCAGGGTAGGTGCACAGTCCACTTCGGAGGGTGGGGTAAGTCGGATTATCATGGGGGTTAGAGCTAGGTTTGTAACCTGGGTTTGTGGGTAGATTGACTTTAGTTCACGGGGGTTTGTCATCGGACGGGTGGAATATGTCCCATACAAGGATTTCCAGGCTTCATAGGTCATGACCGGGCCTCCCCCGGTCTTAATTATTCCTTCCCACCATAGTGCTGTTTCCGCTCCTGACCAATGTTCTAGATCCTTAAGTCATTTGGTATAGCGGGGGCCGGTTTTCCATGTCATAGCGATTGCACTTTTGGCCAGTATACAGGCCATGTCCATGAATTTGACGATGTGCCTGATCTTGCTTATCCGCGGGTAGAATCCCAGCAAACATTCCTTCGGTGTCCACTCGTAGCGGGTCAGGCCTGCTTTTCTGCACGCTTGTTCGATTTTGGCCCAAAAGTGCTGTATCTTTGGGCAGCCCCAGAATATATGTGCCATTCCTGCGTCCTCTGAGTTGCATCGGGGGCATAGCGAGGTCGGAGGTCTTCTGAATTTGGCGATTCTGATGGGTGTCATGTATGTTCTGTGGAGAACGTTTAGTTGGATTAATCTGAATCTCGCATTTCTTGATACTTCTCTAGGATACTGTAGGATTCTCCCCCATTCCTGTTCTGTGAGGCTTATTCCCAGGTCTGTTTCCCATGAGCTCTTTAGGGTGTCGCTCCTGGGATTAGGTCTGTCTGTAAGCTGGGCGTATACCCTGGAGATTGGCTTCCAGCTGTCTCCAAGGTTGTGCAACAGGGTCAGGGTCGGATTCGCTTCCGGTTCCTCCGGCCTTTGATGCTATTTCAAGGAATGGGAGACAGATGGATAAGCCATGAACGTGAGACATATTTCTTCTTAGATTAAAGAAGAAAACATTTGCAAGAACCAAAGTATTGAACAATTAACAATGAATAAGACTCCTACAAGATAAAGTGAGCAAGTCTCTACAGGCCAATGGGAGCAATGACACCGAGCATAATTACATCAAATAGGAGGTAAAAATTGACAAATTTGAGGTCTCCTCGCGTGATCCAGAAGTCGAAAACAAGGGCTATTCATTAAGCTGTGGATGAAGATAGCGATGTGCTTACACTCCCTTAAATGTTCCAGAACAGAGAGCATGCTACAAGGTCAACTACAAATGGGAAACCTTGGCTCATGGCTGGACTGATAAGAGATGGACTAATTGGGAAAGTGGGGAGTAATTTGATGTGACTCAAGCACCTAGGTTTCGTTTTGCTTACGTGATGCTAGCTGAGCCAAAAGTCCAAGGGTGGGTGGGAATGCCAACTGTTGGGAAGGAGAGAGGGTCTTCCCAACCCCTAGGCAATACCAAATGAGAAATAAACGCTAGGGAGCACATTCAGGGAACAGGGGAGGGGGGCAAACATGGAGGAGGATACACAATTACCTCAGTGCATGATTTAGAAGCTATATAGTATATGGCGGGTGTGAACGCCATCTTAAATAACGGCAGCCATTTTGAAACTTAGGCCCAAGTGCGGCGAACAGCATTATATGTGTTAGTATTAGATCCCCTGCATGAGCGCGGACATCACCCCCACTCTGGCCAGGCCTCAGAGATCCATAAAGCTTCCATTGTCTTAGAAGTTACAGGCCTTTGCGCCCTGGGAAGAACGTGCTCTGCAAGGTCATGAGAAGGGAGCAGAGCACCTTATGGCAGTACCATCCCACGGAACAGATAGCAAAGCCCTCCTGCACCCAACAATCCCCACATGAGAAATACAGCCTTGCCATGCTTTCATCCCGAGACCACTGCATGCCACAGTACCATGCAAATCCTGAGCACCGACCATAAAACTTCTATACGCCTCGATTGATCACTAAAATCAGAAGGCAAGGCTATCTTGCCTTCACAAATGGGTCACATGATTTGTGCAGCGAGGTGCAGGCGGGTGTTAAATTATAGCCTAAAATGAAGGTGGGAAGCCTTGGGAGTTGCTGATCTGCCTGGGAGCGAGTGGAGTATGCAAGTTAGTGTGACCTCGGCTCTCCCCCTGAGCTCATCTCTGTGCCTTCCAGGTGCACTGTTACAGTGATAAAAAACCATTGCTTTCCTTAGTAGCTAATTAATTGTTAGGCCAACTTCACAGTGGATGAAGAGCCCAGCAGCGCCCACGTGGACGAGATAAACAGATGAAGATGGACCAATAGCCTAGCATTCCATATGGAGCAGGCCCTACATGTATAGGGCTCCTCCAATTAGTATTGTAGAAATGTGCTGCATGTAATTACATCATCAGTGATGTTGTTTGTGTTTATAACGTGCCGCACATGCCTAGGGAGCTCAGAACATTCGGCGGCAGCAGAGTTCTTTGCTGATGCATTTCTATTTTGTAGAAATAAATACTTGTTATCCTCACAAGCAGTGTCTTGGCACTTTTTCCCTAGCGGGTTGTATTGTTTCTGGTGTGAGCATGCAGGGGCATGCCTTCACAACCAATCAATGGGTCTATGGGGCTACCTGCTATACAATGTTGCATAGACCAATCCGCTGCCAATTTGTCTGCTATAATCAGTATCATGTGTATTAAGATGTAGTTCAAGGCGTGCTTCACAGATAAGAGACAGCCAATTAAGTACTAACCCATATGTAATATATAAGTAGATATGTTCCCCTAACCAATCCCGCCCGTCAATAGTTTTACAGTTTGCCACATAGGATTTCGTTGGGTCGGGGGTTGCCTCGAAAAACTCACCAAGAAATTACAAGAGTAGTCAAAAAGGAGAGCACAGCAGTGCAGGAAAGTAACGCAGTCTTATTGGGGGCCACAGACGCAACTGGGACAGCAAATTCAAACGGACCGTGGAACAGAACTGCATGAAAAGGCGCTGTCAAAGAAATGCCCCTAAAGTCAGGACTTTTATACAATGCAAAGTAATTAACATTCGTGATCGTGTGACATAAAAAAATCTCCACACACAAAGCAGATTGGACTTCGCACTTGGAACCCTTATAGTAAAACATACATTGCGATCAATAATTGGATCAACAAACCTTCCCACACCATCCTCCATTAAAAACCTGTAACATCACAATCCACCCCCAATTCCCACAGCACAAAGTTAAGTCATTGAAACATTCGAGACGACCAGCTGAACTTTAATAAACTGCCATGGTCGCCTCATCCTGATTCTCATGGGGAGAGCTGCTCAATATGTCACCGTCAGAGCCTTGAACCACAGACGCACTGTTACATAAATGTAGCATATCGGGAACACTCTAAACCTTTTCCAAGGCAAAATATTCTACGTGGTAATTTGAAACTGCTGTGGTTCATTGCGGCTTTATTAGAAAATCGCCTTTTATGAGTGATTCTGAAATATAAAATGATCCTGCATTCATAGCTTGTTATTGGAGCCTGCAAGCTGTAATGTGTGACCTCGAAAAATAACAACCATTATGAACCATTCTCAGCGCTGGGCTAGGATCACAGAATCTGCTCTATATCACCAGCCACAGCAGCCTTTGCTGCTCATAAGATGTTAACTACATTTTCTGTAAAAACAAGCTTTATAGGCCTATTTACCACATCTCTTTCACTTTCATTCTCTCACTAAGTTTGATTACTTACCTGTGCTACTGTATTTATGAATTCGTTTTATTATGGGTTTTATTTTATGAGCATCAGAACGGGCCCCCTCTCCTTTTACAGTGCTACTCTCGCAGGTGATAAGTGCACTCCTTTTTACCGCGCTGGACTCGCATCTTTATTACATTAGTTCCCTTTTTATTAATTTATTAATAACTACATTATTTTGGGCCTCCCGTTCCTCTTTAGTGATTTCATTTTTATGTATCCAAATGTTCTTCAATCTGGTCATGTCTCCCCCAGTCTCCTCCCAACCATTCAAATCTACCCCCGCCCTGGGCGCTGGAAAATATTCTTCCCCATTCCCATTTGGGGAAGAATTTCACCCATTTCAGCTGTCCATTTTCTGTGTGTTTGATTTTCTGTGCTTCCTTTAGTGCTTGCAACAATGGCCTGGTGTACTTTGAGTAATCAAAAACCCATGATCTGCAAAAGTGGCCCAAGCCCAAGAACTGCTGTATCTCTTTCACTGTTTTTGGTCGTGGGGTTTTGTGAACGCCCTCTGCTCTCTCTGGTGTTATTTTCCTCCCATCTGCCGACACAATTTGACCCAAATATACCACCTCCTTTTGACAATATTGTAATTTCTCTCTGTCCGCTTTGTATCCTTTGTCTGCCAGCAAAGTCAATAGGGTCACTGAGTCCCTTCTACACTCCTCTTCTGTCATGCTGCATACCAGTAAGTAATCTACGTACTGTATTACTGTGCTAGCAACCTGCAAATTGCTCAAGTCCATTTGTATTACTCTATTGAAGATGCTCGGTCCTTCCTAGTACTCCTGAGGCATTCTAGTATGTTCGAATTGGATTTCCTGATACGTAAAGGCGGTGAGATACCTCGAGTCTGGGTGTGGTGCAATGTAGAAAAAGGTATTTTTTAAGTCAACTACAGTGAAATAGTGTGCCTCTGCAGGAATGTTACAAAAAACTATCACATGGTTGGGGACCAGAGGATACTCTACCTCAATGACATGGTTCAGAGAGCGTAAGTCCTGTATAAAACACCACACCCCTCCCTTGGCTTCTTAATGGGATAGATAGCTATGTTGCAAGGTGGTGAACTCATCTATATTTTGCCTTGCTGCCATAGGGCATGCAGTGTCTCATATATGCCTTCATCTGCTTCTCGTGAAAGTGGATTCTGCTTTACTCGTGGCAATAGTGCTCCTTCTTTTAACTTGATGTGTACTGCCCTGCCACTTGAAGTATTCCTACATCATGGGGTCCTGTTGTCCACAAACTCTTGGACACGTTTTCCAAATCTTCCTGCTAATATTGAACTTTCTTTTTTGTTATCTGAGTCATCTGGGGCACTGCCCTTTCTTTTATGTGTACTGGGCAAGGTATGCTCGGTTTGAACACTTCCTCGCCTTCCTCATTGTCTTTTGTGGCAAACAACTCTGTTCACTTACTCCTGTCAATGTCAGTGTAGGATCAATACATAATGTTGATCAACATCCGATGTTTTTCTCATCAGTAGCGACCCGTATGATCATGTCTTTCTGTGCTGCTACTTCCTCCATGTACAGAAAAGTGTGTGAGACTGGGGCCTGAACAAAAATGTGTTGGACAGTCGGAACACCTTCCCTTCAATCCCTGGCAACCATGCCAACAAAATGTGCATCCCGTACAGTTAGATAATGGAAATCCTTCTTCCTTGATGCACAATCTGGTTTCCCCAGTATCTATAAGAAAGGAAAATCCCCTGTGTCCTATCTGAACTGCTATGTCTAGTTCCTTCTCAGTGTCTTCAGTTACTGCTAGAACAGGACACATTGCACTCCCCATGGGTACCTGTAAGGAAGGCATGGCATCAACAGTAAGATAGACACAAGTGACCACAGTTCAAGGGTGTTTATTGAACTTCAAAAAGGGTTCGATAAAGGCCTATTGAAGCCTAAATATGGGAGCAAGCTACAACCATCAAATACTATTAATGCAGTCCTAGTGGTGTCTTTGTCAAAATAAAGGGTCTTAACTAAATAAACCTATTGCCAATCCTTACCTCTAAATACAAATAGTGTGTGGAATGATTTTATGAAAAGAAAGAAGTGTTCAAAATGATATGTCAGGTTGTTCAGGCCGTTGGCCTCCCTTCCCCATGTTTTCAGCACGGGACAAAGCGGTTCACTCGAGCGTAGCACAGTCTCTGGCTTCTTTAGCACGAGGATACAGTTCAATTATTAGCATGGGGACCTTCGGTGCGCAAGTCTCCTTGCTTTTAAAAGTCTCTTCACTCAGAGGGCCTGATGCAACCAAATAAATAACAAGTTCTTTTCCTCTTCATATTTGCACAATTATTCACTTCAGGGGATTCACTATTCACTCCGGATCTCCCTCAGCCGGGCTCAGATCCCTTTTGCACAATGTCCGTCACAAAGGATCCCCCTCATCTGGGCACAGATCAGATCCCTTTGAGAACATTTTCGTAGTATATTCTTTTCTCGGAAGACTCACGGTTCACCCCAGAACTCCCTCAGCTGGGCTCAGATCCCTTTTAACACAGTTATTCTCCCTCAGCCGGGTTCAGACAAATTTTAGTTTACTTCATATATCAAAGGCTTTCGAATGTCCGCAGGGCTTGGTTTGACCCATTGCAGGACCACTTCAATTTCACAATTTCTCTTGTTTTAACATTTGGCACCTTTTCGTTGGATGCCTATCAGAGACTTTCGAATGAGTACCCACTTGGTGCCGGACAACTCTGTCTATGGTATTGTATTTTAGCTTCAAAGTCCAATCATTCATCTGCTGTTTTGATTATATTTGTGTCGCTTGTGCACTGTTCTCTTCAATTTTCTTTATTCAATGCTGCTGCTTGCAACCTTGGTTTCCACACAGACCGGTTTGGTATCAGTCTCCCCAACACACCGGATGTGCTGACTTCACTTGTGCTGCTTTCTTGTAGGAGCCAAGGACAGTACCATGGCAGCAATCAATTCTCCCCGTCGACACGGGAGAGCCCTCGTTACCTCTGACACACTATGCAGGGTTCTTCAGCTTTGATTCCAAGTCTTACATTTCCTATTCTTGCAGGCTCATGAAAGATACAGTCTTTCAGTGAAAAGGTCAAGGCCACTTCCCTCTTTGCAATCCTCTTCGGTCTTCCGCTTTGTATTAAACTGCCATCTTGGAACTGCTGCTGCCTCGTGTGCTTTGCCCTGCTCAGAGTGTGATTTTGTGTTCCGCCTTTTATCCGTGTGAGGAGGTGTGATGGAAGTCAGGTGTGTGTAATGATCAATAATTGCGTGACCCTGCTTGACCATTCTAGTGGTACCCGTCAAGTATATGGCTCAGTTGTTAGTCCATTTTCTTCCATAGTGAGTTGTCAGTGGGAAAGAGTTCGCGTTGGAAAGGGGGAAAGGATTGAATTCCTAAGTATCCTTCCTGGTAGGATGGAGTAAGGGTGTTACATGGAAGGGGATACCGCGTCTCGCCATCCGGTGTCCCACTTCCACTCCCCAAAGACCTCTCATTCAGGTGATCCTGCCGCACTGCTCCTCCCCCAGGAACTGGATCCAAAAGCGATGGCCGTGTCCTGGCTACCTGCATGACAGATCCCTGGGGACTAGCGGATGAGACACCTTCAGGTTTCTCACACACCCCTATTGGGCAAATGTGTTCACAGATTACGTAAATGGGTTACCGCCCACCATTGTCATTCCTGTGTATTGGGGTATGGTATTCTGTCCCAGTATTATTACCCCTTCTGGTATCTGTATCTGCGTTGGCGTCTGTAGTACGCTCACTGTACCTTGAGTTCCTGTCATTTCCCCACCTTGTAACTGCAGTTTTGCCTGTGTAAGCACACCCTGTGTTTGTGCAGGTTGTATCTCTTAGTTGCTGCTGTTGCAGCATTACCTGCACCTGCTGAGGAGTCTGCTGCACATATGTCGGCTTTGGTTGGCCTGCCTGTGCAATAAGTGGGCATGTTCATGAAAAATGTCCAAAATTCCCATATGCGAAGCACTGTATTCGGAAACGTGGAGTCATTCCCCTGTATCCCATTCCCCTACCATGTGCATAGTATCCTCTCCCAGTTTGATACTGTCCTATGTACCCACTGCCTTCACCTGTCTGTATTACCCCTGGCTGCTGCACATTTATGAATGCAGGTTGCTGCTGCATTTGTACCTGTCCCCACAGCTGGTTGGGTGGCACCGGAGTGTACCCTCCTTGCTGCATTACCGCAGCCATTGGAAGCCTGCCTTGCTGAGCTTGTGGAATAACAACTGGCCCTGTGAGTACTGCTCCTTCCAGATGTATTTTTGCCAGTTTTTTCTGAACTAATTTGTTTTCCGCTTCTGTTGCATTTTCGACTATTTGCTTATCCTTCTCCTGCTTCCTTTTGCAATAGTATACAATTGTTGCCTGTATTTCAGGCCACCCCTTTGCCTCAATTCTCCCTCTCTTTTCTAAAGAAATCTGCACATCTGCAGGGAGCCCCCTTACTAAGATGT
This sequence comes from Ambystoma mexicanum, assembly GCF_040938575.1. Lineage (NCBI taxonomy): Eukaryota > Metazoa > Chordata > Amphibia > Caudata > Ambystomatidae > Ambystoma > Ambystoma mexicanum. Next base: position 611,806,233 of record NC_090925.1, on the reverse strand, counting down.
GATAAAACAATGGTATTTTTTGATCCCATGACTGTTTATTTTCCTGTGTCCACATTTCTTGTATAGATCATATGTATTTCTGTGGGGTCCACATCAGGCTTCATTTTGTGAGCCAATATAGAACCCATATCTGACGTATCTGGATACAGCTTCCTTGAGCGCTTACAAACATGTGCTCGATAGTTATTAAAAGGTACTCCATCATGTATATTGGAGCTTAATTTTACCCCAGCATATCCAGCTTGTTGCCATATTTTGTCTTCTCTCCCCAACCAATACTGCCAATAAACCTTTTATATCCCCTATGGCCAATGGGATTCCTGCTGTCACTTTTTCAAAAACATAAATGCACTTGCTCGCCCCCGCCATTACTGAAGGTAAACTGTAAACTAAATTGTCCCTGTCCATTGTCTGTAATTGTATGTAATGAAACTCAACCCTTGCTTTCTGCAAAAGGGGCATCTGTGTGCGTGCTCTGCATTTATTGCTGTGTTGTAGTCTCTTTGCTGCCGCTATTCTTGTCTTCCTACCCAAAGCCTATTTCCCCAGCCCCCAGACACTCTTCTCTTTCTTCCTCTTCTCTCTTATTTCTTCTCCTTTCCCGTCACCTGTCTGTCAAATTGTGTGTGTCTGTTTAGTCATCCCCCTGATCTCTGTCAGCACTGTCCTCCCAGCCCTTCTTCTGCTGTATCCGTTTCATAATTGTCTCCGTCCTATCCCAAATTGTCTATTTTAAATTGTATGCATCCTGCTTTACACCCCTGTTGATAGGCTCCCTTTTCGTGTTCCTTTTTCCTCTATCTCCCTTTACATTGCTTTTTCTGCCTCCTTGAACAAAGTGTCAAGTTGCTGCTGCATGCTCCTCTCTGTCATTTAAATATTTCCTGCTCCCCTTCTCCTCCTTGCTAATAGTGCTTGTGTTACCTTCCTCTTTTCTTTTATATGTTTCTTTCTTGTCTTGAGACACTCGCTTTGAATTTGTGTACCCTGCAGCTAGTTTTAATTATCGATATATCGTATAGGGTGGGGGCAGTGCACTTCCCTGCTCCTCCTTCTCTTTACCTTTCGCTGTCTCCTTTTTTTTATCATAAAATTTCCGAAGCCCTAAATTATCCAGTCTCTTTTTAAGCTGTGCACCTTTGTATGTGGATGACAAGTATGAATACATACTGGGGCTCATTAGGGTACGGTGGTAACCCTGCCGGTGCTACCGGTGGGCTGCCGTCAGACCCATGAAAAATTATTGGCACCTGACTTCCATGTGCCACCGGGCTATTCCAAACCCGGCGGCCAGGGAGTCAGGCACCGGTAATTTCGTTAATCCCCATTCCCATAGAGCCCGAGAGGACTCTATGGGAGTGGGGACACAGAAGCACCGGCATCATTGTTATAACATATTTTTTATTGTTTTGTCTTTTAAGATCAAACGTTACATCATTCAAGGTAACACATGGCCCAGCATGGCCATTCAAAGAACTCTCACTCATAGAAAAGAAAATAGGGTCTTAAGATGTCCATTATACATTTTGCAATATGTCCCTCTGGGTTTCGTCTGCACATCACACATTCCTCTTACTTTGTGAACATTAAGATGGCTACCTTGCCTCTTCCCATCTGTTCCAGATCTTGCCAGCTTTCCTAGGACATCCCCTAGCCGTGTATACTCTTCGTTCCATTGCAATACCAATGTCTACATCCGTGATCCATTGTTCATATTGTGGAGTCGTTTCAGAACCCAACAGTTTTGCAATGTTCCTTTTAATTAAGGCAGTGGTTGTTGATAAGAACAGTTTCTCGTATCTGGACAGTTCTCCCTCCTTCTCCACCCCAAGTAGCATTCGTTTTGGATCCCTGTGTATTGCTTTCCCAAAAACTCGTGAAAGCTTGTTGCAGCATTGCTGCCAGTATTGTTGAATGCAATCACATTCCCACAGTATATGAAGGAAGGTTCCTTCTACCCTTTTACAGCGTTGAAAGTATGGGTCTGTAGCCTTCCCCCATTGGTACAATGCCACTCTTGGATAGTATATCCTATGCAGAATTTTGAATTGTATAAGTCGGGCACTGGCCGAAATGGCTACCTCACGAGGAAACATGAGGGCCGTCGTCCAGTCTTCCGATTGTATAGCTGCAACGTACCTCTACCATTTAGACTTCAGGCTGGTTAACTCAGCCGTGGCAAAGGAGGTTATTACGGTGTACATAACAGATGTGATTTTAGTGTCAATTTTTGTCTGCACTATATTCCTTTCAAGAGGGGTGCTTTCGGCCATGTTTTCTAGTTCTGGGAGGTGTGCCTGTATTGCATGTTGCATCTGTGTGTAGTGGTATTGTTCATTGGTTGGGAGGTGAAAGCGGGATTCTAGAGCTTTGAAGGGCACTAGTTTGCCATTTTTGATAATGTCACCAACTGTCTTTATCTCGTGCTATAGCCAGTTGTGCCATCTTGGGAGTTTGTTCACTTCAGGTAGATTCCAATTGTCCCAAAGTGGCTGCATTGGGGTGATTCTTTTTTCCCACCCTATGTATTTATGTGTTTCTTTCCAGATCAGGGAGGTGTGTGATGGAGCATTGGAGGGTGCTCAGCGCGATGCATGAGCGACCCCCACACCACAGAAGTTTTCTAAGTGCGCTATTAATCTTTTTAAATTCGCTCGGTGGGACGTGTAGCAGGCGTTTTGTAGAATGTACAGGAAGCGTGGAAGAGCCAGCATCTTGAATAGTGCTGCCCTACCCAGTAGAGTCAATGGGAGAGAGACCCAGTAGCGGAAGTCCTCCGTGAACTGGCAGTGATTGGGTGTAGGTTGTTAACCATATAATCGTTCAGGGCATTAGTGATTTGTATGCCGAGGTATTTGAACTGACCCGTTACGATTCGGAATGGGCAGTTTTCAAGTCCAAACAGGCTTATGTTACCGACTGGGAATAGGATTGATTTGGACCACTTTACGCGTAGCCCGCTAAAGGCTCCATATCTGTTCAGCAGGCTTGTTATCGTAGGATAGGAGTTATGCGGGTCTTGCAGGTAAATTAGCAGGTCATCTGCATACACGGACACTCTATCCTCCCTTCCGTCCGCACAGCGGAAGCCTCTCCATGCCGCTCCATGCCGGCGATGCTCTCAGCAATACAGCCAATGGTTCAATGGTTCAATGGCTAGTGCGAAACTCATGGCCGACAGGGGGCACCCTTGCCTGGTACCTTTTCCCAATAAGAAGGGTCTGGAGGGCCACCCGTTTACTCTCATTTGTGCCTCAGGGGATTCGTACAGGAGTTGCACCCAGCTAATGTAATGGGGACCAAAGCCCATATGTCGCATTACACCCCAGATTGCCTCCCAGTACACGGAATCAAAAGCTTTCTCAAAGTCTACTTCCAGCAGGGCTAGGGGTCCTCGTATATTGTGAGTTTTTTCTATTACTGCATGGAGTATGCATATGTTCTTGCATGTGGATCACTGTGGCATGAATCCGCACTGGTCAGGGTGTATTAGTGCCGATATCACTTGTTGTAGCCGGTTAGCGAGTACCTTTGCCAGTATCTTGGTCTCACTGTTGATAAGAGAGATCGGTCTATATGGGCTGCAGCAGTCTGGGGGCTTGTCTACTTTGGGGATCACTATTATCGTAGCTCGCGACAGATCTGCTGGCAGGCAGCCCTGTTTCCTAGCCTGCTGGAACATTTGCAACAAGTAGGGGGCAATCACGTTTGATCCTATTTCATGCCACAACTCGATTGGGAAACCGTTCGGCCTGGGTGTTTTTCCTGCCTGGAGTTCCGACATTGCCGTTGTCAGTTCTTCATTAATATCTCTTTCCAGTTGGGCTTTCTGGTCTGCACTGAGTGGGGGGAGGGCAATTTCATTTAGTATGGATCTATCAAGAGGCGACGGGGGTGGTTTATATTGGTCTGCATAGTACGATGCAAACCCTTCAGGTATGACTTGATCAGTCAGTAGCGGGTCCCTCCCCTCCGGTCTTATTTCCCTGATTTTGTTACTTTCTGATTCCCGCTTTTCTAACCATGCCAGCATTTTACCCGCTTTGTCACCAGTTTCATATACTCTGGCTCTCATCGTTCTGTGGTCCTGCTGAGCACAGTCTCGTTCAACATTTTGTAGGCGTTTTTGGGCCAGCACCAATAAGTGATGTGTTTCTGGCTGGTCTAGGGTTAGGTGGTTCGTCTTGGCCTGCGTTACTTGTTGTACGGCCTTGACCAATTTCTGCTGGTGTTGTTTCTTGTGTGCAGCGGACCATGAGATGACTGCCTCGTAGTACCGGTTTGTAAGCCTCCCACAAAACCCCTGGGTCGTCTACCGAGCCCGCATTTAGGTCAAAATATGTTGCTAACTCTACTTTTTCCAGGAGTTCTGGGAAGCCCAAGTAGTAGGTATTCAGGCGCCTCGAGGGAGGGGGTCTCGGTCTGGTTGTGTTTAGCTCAATCAACAGGGGGGAGTGGTCCGATATACCAACGGGCAGCAGGGTTGCCGTGGAGGCCTATGGACATCTATTGCTGGGAGAAAGAGGTAATCCAAACGCGATAGTGAGGCATGCACTCCAGAGTGATACGAGTATTCTCTTGTGTCAGGATGTAAGTCACGCCACACGTCTCGCAGGCCCAGTGCATTAGTGAATGTGGCAAGTTTGGTACGGATGGCAGGGTTTCTCCCTCTTAGGTGTGAGCGGTCCATCCCCACATCCATAACTTCATTGAAGTCTCCCCCAATTATCAACAGGTCTGATTTGTCCCCAGAGATTATGGGCATGATGTCCTGTATTAGTGTTGTTATCAGCGCTGGGGGAGAGTATACCACCAGCATTGCAACGGTTTGGTTCCAGAGTGTCCCTGTAATGCAGGAAAACCTACCACTCGTATCCTGCGTGACACTTATAAGGGTCAGGGGCAGTTTTTTATGTATTAATAAGAGTACACCGCAGCAACCGGTTATAGGTGAAAGTTTCGAATGCATAGGATCGAATGCCAAAAGGGTCGAATCAAAAGTACCTAAAACCAAAGGGTCAAATTAGTATTATTATTATTATTTTTTTTCGGGGGGGTCACCCCCTTTTTTGTGGTAAAACCACTTTTTTTTCAAAAACGGAAACCCCAAAAAATATATATTTTAAAAAAAAAATGTGACCCTTTGGTTTTAGGTCAAATTGAGTCGACCCTTTGGCATTCGATCCTTTTGTATTAGGTACTTTAACTGGACACCACGGCAACCAGTGGTGAAACCAGTGTGTATTGCCATTCTATAATTGGTACGTTTGAACAGGTTGCATGTGGTGCCCGCCAGGTGTGTCTCGGTTAGGAAGGTTACATCCGGTGCGTTTCTGTTCAAAAGCTTTGTTACAAGCCGTCTCTTGATCCCTCCGCCCATCCCGTTGACATTCCATGTTAGGAGCCGCAGGGCTCTGGCGTCAGCGTTAGTGGGGGCCATATTGTAAGCGGCAGAGAACATTTAGCAGTGCATTGCGTTGCACATGTGGGTGTGGCACCGTATGCGGTATGGTGTGTGGTGCACTTATTGGACGTGTATAAGTTGACTTCTGGACCCTTTTCTTTACAAGAACACATTTAACTGAACTTCCCATCCCCCACCCTATACTCCACCCAACCTTGAGCATCTGTCACCCAAACATTCAACAATCCCAGCTGACTAGATCAGCCGACAAACAAAAGCAGAGGAAGGGAGTAAGAGAGAGTTCTCTGACTCCGCAGCACTTGCCGCCTTTCTAATCATTCTTTGGTTCTTCGAGTTTGCCAGGGGGCATCAGTTGCTCCCAACACATCGAACTGCAGTTGCGTTATCCGCTGGCTAGGTTATCATCATTCATTCGGCGTGGTCCGCCACCTGTTCCAGGATCGCTGGTTCCTGGGCTTCTGGTCGTCTCCCAATGCGGGCACGGGCCAGTATAGGCCGGGACCTCCCACCTCGGTCCGTTGGCCTTGCTGTCCAGTCTCCTTCAATGTGTGTTTCCACCCATGTCCAAGCCTCTTTTGGATCCGTGAAGTGGACTGTAGTTCCTTTATAGTAGATTTTGAGCTGGGCCGGAAATAGCAGTCCGTATTTCACATTCATGTGGGTTAGTTGTCTCTTCAGTGGTTCAAAGGACTGTCTCGCCCGTTGCACCTCCCGGGTGTAATCGGGAAAGAACGCGATCCGGGAGCCATTATGGGTAATTGACCCTTTGGAGCATGCCATCTGGAGTAGCGCATCCCTGTCTCGGTAGTTAAGTAATTTAGCTATTACTGTTCTGGGTGTTGCGCCTGGCGTTGGCCTGCCCGACGGCATTCTGTGGGCTCTCTCCACAGAGAAGAACTTGGAGAAGGAGTGGGGTGCAAAGATGTCCACCAGCCATTGCTCCAAGAACAGCTCCATGCTGGGTCCCTCCTCTCCTTCCGGAAGGCCAAGGATGCACACGTTGTTGCAGCGCGATCTACCTTCTCCCTCGTCCACGCGGGCTTCCAGTGTCTTCAACTGGTTCAGTGCTTGTGAGAGCTGTTGATTAATGCCTCTGATGTTATCTTCGGTTCCTGAGATGCGTTGCTCCGCCTCCCCCGTACGGGCATTGAGCTTCTGTAGGTTGTGGCGGAGAAAAGAGACATCCGCCGCTATGCTTTCCATTTTCATCTCCATTGAGGAGCGGGAATTAGATGTGGCTGACATCACATCTCTTAAGGAGAGGGCGTCCTCATCGTTGGGGGAGGTCGGTTGCTGTGTGTGGCCCACTGGTGCCTGAGCACTTGCAACTGCGAACTGGTCCATCTTACTTGTGTTGTCGCCTTTTTTAGTTTATCCTTGCCCATCTTCGGACCGGGGAGAGGGGTCGGCCGTTCCGCCAGTGTTGTGGTGATATTGGCTCTGGTGCCGGTGAGTCATATGCCGCCAGGGGGTATACTCGCTGGAGCCAGTGCCCTGCGTTCTATCTTGCCTTCCTCTATCTAGTATAACGTCGGATGACCCCGAGGTGTGCCGAGTCCCATCCTCCCTCGTGTCACGCCTGGGCCCCAGGGCTCGTGTGGGCTGCTCTCGACTCACCGCTGTCCAAGTGCAATTGGGGTCCTAGGCTGTTGTCATCTCAGGCCTAGCAGGGGCAGCGTATGCATGTTTCCACCAAGGCTTCAATGATGCTGTTGTGTAATTTATCCTGGCTGGAGTGTTGCAGTTCCTGCCAGATAGTTAGATAGGGAGTTTTCAGATCTTCCACTGGCCCACTGCGGATTACAGCGTTTGTGTGCAGGTAGGTACTCAGGCTTGGTGGGCCTGCGTGCAGCCATGCGGCGACAGTCTAGAGGTATCCCCTCTCTCCACCAAGCCTCATCCTTTCATGCTGGTGGTGCTGTTGTCTCTCATGGGAGGGTTGGGCGGTGGGCCAGGTGTTAAGTTCTATAGTTTTGGCCTGGGCACCGGTAGGATGTTCAAGGCTGCCATGGCCGGTTTTTGCCGGTTCCCCCTGGGTCTATCTGTATCACGGCAAGTTAGCGGGTGTCCCTGTGGGCTTATGCTGCCCCTGCCTCTACACACAGCATGTGTGATGCTATCTAGGGGTGCACACCCGTCATTCCCCTGTACTCACCTCCAGGCCGGCCCTCGCTTTCTGACAGCTTCCTCAGCCCAGCATTGCTGGCTGTTTCGTGGTGACAAGGGGGGTGGGGATCTTTACAAAGTCCCCACGATGTGGTTCCTCTCGGGAGCGCCCGGTCGGTGCACGCCCCTCCAGGCACCAGCATCCCGTGTCACCGCTGGGTATAGGGGCGCCGCCTCGTTCAGTTCCTCCAGTTGCAGTTTGAAGTGGACCCTCGCTGTCCTCCCAGAGAAAATCTTGGGGGAGATATTTGCGCCAAGAGAGCGCACTTTTCGCCTCTGATTGTAGCCGTTTCCGGACGCGATTCTCCTCTCTGATGTCTTGCCACTGTGGAGTATGCTTTTGGAAACCGCTGGCTGTGTTTAGTTCCTGCACATGTCCACGGAAACAGGATCTGTTACAGGATATCTGTGGCGGCTGCAGGAGGTCCAGTGGACTCATGTCCTCTCAGCTCGCATGCTAGCCACGCCCCCTACCAGCACCATTGTTAACTGTGCCAGTGCTTCCATGACAGATCTGCCTACCATGTCCGCTGTGCCCGGCAGAGTCAGACCATACGGACATGGCAGCTCCGGCAGGCAGATCTGTAATATGCCGGTCCGGAAACTACGATGCTGGTAAGCTTACCGGCACCCTTGTTTCCAGACTGGCAGAGTCAGAATGAGGCCCACTGTCTATAATGTCTTTATCGAACATTCCCTCCCCTGGCCATTCTTTGTAACACTTTCCCACTGTGTCATTTACCCAGTCAAAATGGTACTTTGTTATTTTATCACGATATTGAGGCGATTTTCTGCACATATGCTCAAGTGGGACATCCATCCAGAAGGATGTCATGTCCCCTCCTTAACCCCCTATCCTTCCCTCCCTTTTCCTTTACAATTGTATCCCTTTAAACTCTCACTCTTTCTTCAAACAATTCTACTCGTGCAATTTTTATACTTACCACTTAACTTGATCTCCCTATATCAATTTGCTCTGGCCTTCTTGACAGGCCCCGTGCTCTCACACCTCGCATGCAACACCTGCACACACTGGCCTTCTTAACAGGACCGCCTTAGTACCGAAATGGCCTTCTCCCCAACGACACCGCCTTACCAAAGATGCCCTATGTTAATGCGTAAGAAAAAGCGTCTCCTCCTCTCCTCAATCGACTCCATATTTTACTTGCACTACACGGCTCTGCAGCTATTTACAAGTTATTTCGGCTCTGGCTCTTTGGTTTTTTTCCACAGCCACATAAAACAAATAATACGATCACTTTTCACAACACTAAAACAGACTGTTGCTACTTACAAAATGTTAGGCGATCCTCTGCACACCAGGCCACGACACATCAGAACACTGCTCACATTCCCCCAACATCTCCTCCCAAGCTTCGAGGCTCAAGTGATTCGGTGAAGCCACAGAACCGAAAGCTCCGTACCGTTGTACGGGCTCGATTGCAACCCTTTCTGCATTGGCAACTGCCTTGGAGAACGTATTGCAGAAAGGGCGGCCTTACGTCTCCACGCCGGTCACGTGATACGCTATGGCGTTCCCCATGTGATCTTGGTGGACGTCACATGATCCAGAGAAGTCACGTGACCCAGGGGCGATCAGTATAAAGGTCTGAGAGACAGAACGCTCATTGCTTCTCAGCTGGCTTCGGACACTGTTTGGCGTTACATCTTGCTCCTTGTTACCTTGATCACGGAACTCTATCTCGGACTCCCTTGGACACCCCTTGGTACTTTTGCTTGGAACTGTTTACCTGTTGCCGGATATTTGGACTGCACCTCGACTTGTCTTTGGATCATCCCTTGGTACCTTGCTGATCTTCTACGCCTTTTCCCTACTGGGGATTCAAGTCAAGCCCTGACTCCCACAGGTGGCTACCCTTCATCCACGCTAACCTGCGGTTCTACTATTCCAGGGACCGCCGCATCTAATGAGCCTCGAACCTCCCTACTAGGTTACCTGGGTCTCCCTTACACCAGATAGGTAAGACACTTTAGATTCTTTTGTTTACCTGCCTGTATTGTGATTGCCTGGTGCTTAACCTCCTTCCTTCTTGACAGCAGCATCGGTGTTCCAGAGGCTCCGTGGATCTGGGAAGACATCTCTCACCTGTGGCCTCAAGGGTCGCACAGCGGGTTTCTATTTCGTTCCCCTGTGCGTCACTTGGGGACGGAGGTCTCATCGGTCTACACGACACTCAAGTCAGAACAGACTGAGAAGCCGTATAGTCGTGTTAGACGATGCAGGGATCCACGGACGAACCCATAACTGCTTTAGTTCAGGCAATTACAATACTAAGGGCAGACATGGCCGCCGCGAACACAGTGATCCACCAAAGGCTGGATACCATACAGAGCGTTCAGCATCCCCTTCCTGCAGACCCGGAGTTTGGAGAGGGCAGCTCCTCCCCTACACCGCCAGTACCGACTCCAATAGTCCTCCCAACTCCTTCCCCCCTGGCTGCTCCTGAACGTTACCAGGGTGATCCCAAGACATTCAGAACCTTTGTTAACCAGTGCAAGTTACATTTCTTATGCAGGCCTTTGGCTTTTCCCACGTCCACTGCTAAGGCCGCCTTCGCCCTTTCCCATTTAGCTGGAACAGCTGCCGCTTGGGCTAATCCCCTGTTAGAAAACAATAGCCCGGTTCTTTATGACTTTGATTTGTTGGTCCTAGAAATGTCCCGAGTATTCGATACTCGGCACAAGGCACAGTCTAGGGATTTGGAGTTGTTGGAATTGACTCAGGGCAAAAGAACGCTGATAGATTACATCACCAGGTTTAATCAGCTAGTTGCGGAAACATCATGGCCAGAAAATAAGCGGGCGGTGGTCTTTTACAGGGGGTTGAGTAACACCATGAAAGACGCTTTAGCAGTAATCCCTTCTATGCCTACTCAGTACCAGGAATTGGTTGATCTCGTCCTGCAGGTAGACGCACGCCGAGCGGAGCGTAGAGCTGAATCGGGGGCCTCCTCCTCTCCTCCTCTTGTTAATACTCCCGTTTCCGTTACTGAAGAACCTATGCAAGTGGGAGGGGTACGCAGTCCTATTACAACATCCGAGAGGGAACGAAGAAGGGTTGATAATGCGTGCTTTTACTGTGGCACCACTGGACATTTCGTGAAAGAGTGTCCTCGACGTCCCAAGAAGAGTCAGGTTTTTCGGAGGGCTCGACCTTAGAACCGGAGACCAGGTCGAGTGTCCCATCTTCTTCTCCGGGAACCCCTCTTACCTTTGCTCGTGTTCAACCTATCTCTGTAAAGGCTACTCTATGTCCCTCTACTGGCCTTCTGCATGCAGTCCATATCGTTATTGATTCTGGTGCCACTGGTAATTACATAGATATTGATTTGGCCCATTCCCTCAATCTACCTTTAGTGGTAAAAACACGACCGGAACCTGTCCAAGCCGTAGACGGCTCCGCATTGATTTCTGGTCCTGTTAGACATCAAACCGCACCCCTCTTGTTGAACATACAGGACATACACACAGAAACCTTGAGTTTTGATTTGATCACCGCACCTCAATTCGGTATCATACTAGGGATACCTTGGTTGCGTGAACATAATCCATTGATCAATTGGCAAGCAGGCACTGTACTCTTTGAGTCCGATATTTGTCAGAATTATTGTCTTCCGATCCATCAAGCCCCTGACACACCCTCTCGGGTCTTGGGAGCCCTAGCACAACTCACACTGACGGTTGACGATCCAGAAGTCATACAGTCCCATACTGTTGGGGGGTTGGTGTCTGGGATCCCGCCAGAATATCTGGCTTTCGAATCTGTTTTCGATCGAGGCTCGTCTGAGGTACTTCCTCCACATAGACCTTATGACTGCCCAATCGAATTGCTTCCTGATTCCACCGTTCCTTCGGGCAGGATCTACTCTCTGTCTCCTTCGGAGGAACTGGTGTTAAAAGAATATGTACAGAATGCCCTGCGTTTAGGACACATCCGCCCCTCCACTTCACCAGCGGCAAGTCCTATCTTCTTTGTACCTAAGAAGGAGGGGGATTTACGTCCTTGTGTGGATTATCGGCGTCTTAACGCGATCACCAAGAAGGATAGATATCCCATCCCGTTAATCACTCCACTTTTAGATCATTTAACACATGCTACCGTTTTTACCAAACTTGATCTACGCGGCGCATACAATTTGGTACGCGTTCGTGAGGGAGACGAGTGGAAAACTGCTTTCTGTACACGTTACGGGTTGTACGAATATCTTGTCATGCCCTTTGGCTTATGTAACGCCCCGGCCACGTTCCAACGGTTCATGAATGACATTTTCAGGGATATTCTGGATGTGTACATGGTTGTATATTTGGACGACATCCTGATCTTCTCTCGTGACCTGGATGATCATGTAAAACACGTCCGAGAAGTATTAACCCGTTTAAGCAAACATTCCTTATTTGCCAAACCTGAGAAATGTCAGTTCCATAAGACCTCGGTTGAGTTTTTGGGTTTCCACATCACCCCTGGGGCGGTATCCATGAACGAGTCTAAGGTCAAAGCAGTCTTAGATTGGCCAGTACCTCAAACACTCAAGTCCTTGCAGGCCTTTTTAGGATTCGCCAACTTTTATAGGCGTTTCATCTCTTCCTTTTCCACGATTGTAGCCCCACTCACGGCCCTGACTAGTCCTCGGGTGCCATATCAGTGGCAGAGAGAACAGCAGGAGGCTTTTGTGACTCTGAAAACCGCCTTTACTACCGCACCGGTACTCCAACATCCCAATCCGGATCTTCCGTTCATAGTCGAGGCAGATGCCTCTTCCTTTGCCCTCGGGGCGGTGCTGTCACAAACGTGTCCTAATACCGGCAAGTTACATCCAGTGGCATTCCACTCCCGTAAGTTTTCCAGTACTGAGTCTCATTATACCGTTACGGAAAAAGAACTCTTGGCGGTCATGGACGCGTTCCGTGTTTGGCGTCATCATCTTCTGGGGGCTAAGTATCCTGTCACAGTATACTCCGATCATCGGAACCTACAGGATTTGGCCTCCCTGAAATGCATTAATAGCAGACAGGTCCGATGGCATCTTTTCTTTTCCTCCTTCGACTTCCGTATTATGCACCGTCCTGGAACGGCGCATGGGAAGGCGGATGCCTTGTCACGTTCCCCGGGGGGGGTCCAATTGCCTATTTTCCCCGACACTGTTCTCGAAAAGAGTCATGTGATTTGTCTCTGTACACCCTCATTGTCACTGATAGACTCGGTTCGATCCTGGACTAGCGATCATTCTGACCAGTTGCGAGAATGGGATCCGGTATATTCTGATGGTTTACCTTTCGTACATGAACGCCTGTTCCTTCCTACACCTGATACACGTAATCTTGCCCTTGAGTGGTCTCATGACGCCCCCTTTAATGCCCATCCCGGACAAGAGCGCACTTTAGACCTTCTCAAGCGTTGGTGTTGGTGGCCTTCTATGAAGCGCGATGTGGAGTGTTACGTCAGGTCTTGTGCGGTATGTGCTCAGGCTAAACATCAAAGGGGTCGACCGATTGGGTTGTTGCTTCCGCTTCCGGTACCTCCCAAGCCCTGGCATACATTAACGATGGATTTCGTTACCGATCTCCCCAAGTCGAAAGGCTTCGATACCATCTGGGTAGTGGTGGACACGTTCACAAAAATGGCCCGTTTTGTCCCTTGCAAAGGTGTCCCTTCGGCCCCTGTCTTGGCGGACTTGTTTTTTGAACATGTGTATATGCTATTCGGCCTCCCTTCGGTCATTGTTTCCGATCGAGGTTCACAGTTCACCTCTCGGTTTTGGAGATCCTTGACGAAACTATTGGGCATTGATACGAGGTATTCTTCGGCCTACCATCCGGAGACCGATGGTCAGACCGAAAGGACGAATCAATCGATGGAACAGTACCTTCGTTGCCTCATATTGCAACACCAGTCCTCTTGGTTGGCCGTTTTGCGGCTTGCGGAGTTTGCGTATAACAATGCGGCTCATTCAGCTACTGGTTATTCTCCTTTTTACGCCCTCTATGGTCAACATCCCAAGGTTTTGCCGGTCCCTGATGCCTCTGGTTCTTCGAATCCTGCGGCCACGACATGTCTTAGGGATCTTTCTGCTGTTCATGCGAGTACAGTGGTTCATCTCACTGAAGCAAAGGCCTCTATGAAGGCCCGTGTGGATGGCAAACGTCGTGCTGCTCCCCCTCTGGTGGTGGGTTCTAGGGTCTGGTTATCTTCCCGACATCTTCGCCTAGTGGGTTGCCGGAAATTGCTGCCTCGCTTTGTCGGGCCGTATGTGATCTCACAGGTTGTTAATCCGGTGGCTTTCCGTCTAGTCCTCCCCAGCTCTTGGCGTATCCATCCTGTGTTTCATGTCTCCCTCCTCAAACCCTGTCCTGACTCAGTCCGTCTTCGTACCCCTGTTGCGCCGGTGTCCTTGACCTCTCCTGATGTTTTTGAGGTATCGGCCATTTTGGGTTCTAGATGGTTTAGGGGTAGGCTCCAGTATCTGGTGGATTGGACGGGTTACGGCCCGGAGGAGCGTTCGTGGGTTTCCGCATCTGATGTGAACGCCCCGCGGTTGGTAGCCCGCTTCCATAGGGATCATCCGTCCTGCCCACGGGGTCGTGGGCCGTTGGGGGGGGGCTATGTTAGGCGATCCTCTGCACACCAGGCCACGACACATCAGAACACTGCTCACATTCCCCCAACATCTCCTCCCAAGCTTCGAGGCTCAAGTGATTCGGTGAAGCCACAGAACCGAAAGCTCCGTACCGTTGTACGGGCTCGATTGCAACCCTTTCTGCATTGGCAACTGCCTTGGAGAACGTATTGCAGAAAGGGCGGCCTTACGTCTCCACGCCGGTCACGTGATACGCTATGGCGTTCCCCATGTGATCTTGGTGGACGTCACATGATCCAGAGAAGTCACGTGACCCAGGGGCGATCAGTATAAAGGTCTGAGAGACAGAACGCTCATTGCTTCTCAGCTGGCTTCGGACACTGTTTGGCGTTACATCTTGCTCCTTGTTACCTTGATCACGGAACTCTATCTCGGACTCCCTTGGACACCCCTTGGTACTTTTGCTTGGAACTGTTTACCTGTTGCCGGATATTTGGACTGCACCTCGACTTGTCTTTGGATCATCCCTTGGTACCTTGCTGATCTTCTACGCCTTTTCCCTACTGGGGATTCAAGTCAAGCCCTGACTCCCACAGGTGGCTACCCTTCATCCACGCTAACCTGCGGTTCTACTATTCCAGGGACCGCCGCATCTAATGAGCCTCGAACCTCCCTACTAGGTTACCTGGGTCTCCCTTACACCAGATAGGTAAGACACTTTAGATTCTTTTGTTTACCTGCCTGTATTGTGATTGCCTGGTGCTTAACCTCCTTCCTTCTTGACAGCAGCATCGGTGTTCCAGAGGCTCCGTGGATCTGGGAAGACATCTCTCACCTGTGGCCTCAAGGGTCGCACAGCGGGTTTCTATTTCGTTCCCCTGTGCGTCACTTGGGGACGGAGGTCTCATCGGTCTACACGACACTCAAGTCAGAACACAAAACACGCGTGCGTATGACCCTTTGAAGCAATTCTTCCCCAAAAGGAAATAAAATGACACAACTATACCAACTGCCTGCACTACGCGAAATTTGTGTCTAATAGGGTCCGCCACTTCTCCAGCATGGGGTCTGGTATAGATTCACATGCTCATGAATATTCCCCATCGTCTGGCCAGGAATCCTCAGTAAAAGAAAAAACAGTTTCACTTTCACTTAAAAACTGTATTTCTCCTCTAAACCAATCACTGAACTCTGGGTCATACTGCCCCCAACCAATGACTGCCCTCTCCCTAAGCCCCTCCTCTGGCAGCCATCTTCAGATTTTTACTGCTCATTCAAGTGTTGGGAGTCCTTGTGATTTTTCCCTCTTTTTCAGTAAAAAGTTCAATTTTTTCTCAAATAGAGCCTGTGTGCTCTTTTCTACATCGGCCGACAAGCAGTGACCTGTTTGTTGGTGAATTACCCCTCAACGGTAGAATCGTCGAAGTTTCATCGAAGATTCTGGAAGGCCATTAGGTCTACTAAGCACTCCGGACCTTGTCGGAGGAGAAGAATGAGGGAAGCTCCCTTTTCAAGCTCTGCTCCAGCTGCAGACTGAGGAACGTGTATGTGGAGGACAAACACCTCCAATGCCTCTACTGTCTCAATCCGGATTACATGGAAGTGGATTGCAAAATCTGCCTCGCGTTCTTCAAGAGAACCGTGAAGGATTGTTACAGTAGGCTGGCGGTGTGGCTCAACGCCAAGGGCTCTACCCCGTACAGGAAGCAGGGGCATGCCTCACCCAGGACCGGCCGGTCACAAGAGCGGGCTTCTATGTCCTTTGAGGGCGCTCCATCCGTGGGGGCCCAAGACAAGCACAAGCACTGTGAGTCAGTTTCTGTCAGGGGCACCGCGCAGGCGGGTCCCGCGACGGGCAGGGCACGCTCATCTTCACTGTCTGCCTCCATCTCCAGCCATCGCTCCAGCTCCTCCTCCAAGGGGAAATCAGCTAACACAGTGAAGCTGCGGGAAAAGCCAGAGAAGACCAATGCCCAGGAAAAGATGACCGACCTGCCCCAGAAGGCCCAGGTGGCCCAGGTGAAGTCGTCGTCTATGATCGAGTTGGTGGCGGCCGCCCTCTCAAAGGCCAAGGGGGCTGACCCAGAAATGGTAGCCCCGACACTGGCCAGAGTATCCCTGCCCCTGAGATGGGAGGCATCGGCCAAGCTGTTGGAGAGGACACCGGAGAAGAGGATGCCATCCCTGAGACTGAACCCAACTCAGCGGGATGCAAAAAAGGGGATGGGGGTAGAGGAGGCCTCATCCGTACTCCAGGGCATGGATATTTCTTCCTCGGACGAGGAGGACCAGGCATCCGTTGTCACAATTCGCTCCCTTAGCTCCCGTTCCCACCACTTGGGGGCATGATTTGGGGCTTATTCCCTACTGAACTTTCCTTCCGAACCTTATGCTACCATGCTGTGATGAAGTGGGAGCACTAAATCCTTATTTTCCAAGCTACTTCCCTTCCGGATCCATTCCAGGTTTTTGGCAGCCAGCATGCTGCTTTAATCAAATGACTATGCTTCCCAGAAGGCCTGGCCCACTGCTTCATCTCCACCCTTGCAGGACAAGGTTGGGTGGAGGATAGGCAACACCTGTGGCTGCAGGTGCAGCAAGCAGCACACCTGCGGCGTGTGCTCGTTAAGCAGCTTTAAAAGCCTCTGTTTGCAGCGCTGGTCATTGATGCAGTGTTCCTGTTTGTGGCTGGTCCCTTGTTCCTGGTTCTTAGCTTTGTGCCTAGTTTCTAGTTTTTATTTCTTGTTCCTTATCCCTGGATTTCAAATGTAATGTGCTTAATTGATTTCTGCTTTCTAGATTCCCTTTCTGTCTTCCTCTGTTTGCAGGCAGCATTTGTCAGTGCTTTCCTTTTTGATGCAGCCCAGTTTGCCTGTTGCCTTTTGCTGCTGTAAACCTTGATACTTTAGTCTTTCCTCTTTATAGATTTAGCTTCCTGCCTTTTTCCTTGGATGGGTGGGGGAGGTTTGCCTTTGTAATTACGTTTTCTCTGCTCCTGTTCCTTTACTTTCTCTTGGAATCCATTCCAGGTTTTCCCTTGCATTTCTGCATTTATTTTCCCATTGATTATTAGGTGTGGTGTGCTGTTGTAGCTAGCTCCTGTGTGAATGCCTATGTTTTCCTCACTATTCTGTAATCACTATTCCTACTTGCCCCTTGTCTTGAGTCTTGTGTATTTAGTTATCCTCCCATTGCTGTTATAGCCTTTCTGGGTCCCTGTTTGAAAAGGGTTCGTGGGCTTGCTGACATTCAAGTGGTATTTCTTGTCCTCGTGAGTACTGTTTTTAAGTTACCTTATTCAATACCATAAAGAGTCTTAGCTCACAGATCCTGTCGTTGCTTGCCCTGTATGTGGGCTTAGCGGTGTCAGTACCTGTAACAGGAATTGTGGGTAAGGAGCTCGCCGACTTTCCTTGTAACCATAAGGAGCTTCTAAGTGCTTACCCCACATCCTTTCTTACATATTTGTATTGTTGTCACACTCTATTTGCACACCTGGGTTTTAGTATACATGTGCCTTGGTTCCTGTGTGCATGTTGTTTGACTCAAAGCTATCACTGTGTGATCTTGTGCACATTACCTTTGCCATATTCACTGTTTTGTACTCACCTAACAGAATGACCAGCCCACTATTCCCATTGAATATGGCAAATTTAAGAAAGAAAGGCAGCAAAGCCTGTAACAAGTTTGTACAGAAAGTTTCCCCTACATTTACCTGTGACAATCAAATCACTAGTCCTGACATAAATGAACTCCTTGTCACTAATGGCCATTTACGTGCAGAGTATTTTTCCCACAGGGTGGCCCATCTTACATTGCCTGATCCTAGTTCTGTCTTTTATTCTGACCCAGATTCTATGTCAGAACAAGCCTTAGCAGCAGAAAACAACCCACTGTTAGGCTTAGTACACAAGAGTACCTCTGTTGTTGAACCCCATGATTCCAGTTGTGATTCACCTCAGATTGAACAGTTTTATGACACAACCATAACGAATGGAGGGGTTCCTTGCATAACTTCTGTTTTCTACCCTCAGTCTATAGCATACTCCTCTGAACAAGTACATACTGTAGTCCCTAATGCCAATAGGTCTGATGTCAATAATTTGCTTAAGGGAAACACAGAGCAAGTTGGTAAGAGAAAGAATAAATCACAGAACCTGCAAGCAGTAAATGACAATGTACAATCGATGCACCTCTAGATTGCTAGTGCAGGATCCAGCCCTGATGCCACCATGCCTCCCACTGTGCCTATTGATAGTGATGTACAGTTAATGCAGGGCATGTTAAAGGCTAAGCTTGAGGAGTTAAGACAAGAATTCATTTCTTTACAAGAGGAGAATAAAACCTTGCAGTCTTTACTGAATACACCTCAGACTTTATCCGTTGATGTTGATGAAGTGAACACCGTTCAGCCCCTGAGTGCAGAGACTTTGGTAAACCATGATATTTGTCAACATGTAAGATCTATTGGGAGTGAAAGTCTTTCTTCTAGCACAGCGCTTAATCTGGGAACAGTTTCTGACAATTGTCCTGCTGTTTGTGAGGGATTTCAGTTAGCTGAAGATTTACTAGGCACTCCTTTACCTAATGTTTCCAGTGTAGCAGCTCGTCATAACCCTGAGCTAGCACACATGCAAGCTTCTGATTTCCAAACACAATCCACAATGGTGGCATACACAGATTCAGTCACTACAGTAGGCTTAGGCCCTGCTCTTGATCCAGCTGCTGAGACTGAAGTAGATGTTCAAGCTGATGTGTAAAACGATTCTACCTCTGGGTTCACTGTACCTTCTGCCAATTTTGATCACAACGAACAGTCAGAGACAGTACAGATTTCATGTTCTGATGGACTCATTCCACAGTATACAGAACCAAAAATCCGGCAGGTGATTCCTGAACTGTTGATTGTTAATCTGCCACTTTCAGAAGCTAAGACAGATGAATGGACAATTGACGAAAATCCTGATTAACAGAGACTTTACCATGGTGATTCCACTGGTTGATTTGGACTTCTACAAAGAAAGAGACTCTGTGTCACCCACTAAGGAAAGGGACTGCAAGGGTACAGCTCAGTCTTTGGTTACTGGTACCAAGGAGTCTACTGCCCTAAAGGTGCCCCCCATTCCTGAGCCACAAATGTGTCTGTCGACTTCTGAGACGTCTGCCTGTCCTCCTACAACCATTGACTCTTATATGATCCAGTCCACAGCTCTGCAGTCATCTTTGGCACACGTGTCTTCAATCAATGAAATGCTGCCATGTCTGTCATTTACTCAAGAGCCTCCACCAAGCACGTGGTCAGTCCCAAAGACCATGACATGTTTGTATTCAGCTACCGAGATTGCTCCAGCTTGCATGCCTTCAGCCTCAATGTTTCCTCTGGCCTGCCTGTCTTCAGCTACAGTGACTCATCCAGCAGATCATCCTTCAGCCATAGAGCCTCCGGTAGTCCATCATAAGTGCATGTCTTCAGTCCCAGAGCCTACTGCTTGTTTGCCTTCAGTTCATGAGACACCTGTATCCTGCTTAGCCTCGCTGTCAATATCAGCGGTATACCTGTCTACACCGTCAGATCCTGCTGCATTTTCTTCTGCTCCAGAGATTCCTCCTGAATCCCAACCATTTACTGATGATGAACGTCCAGCCTGCCCTTCTTATGCTTCAGGGGGATCACCGGAATGCCTGCCTTTTACACAAGACGATTCTCCCAACTGCTTGACTTTAGCATCAGAGCCTCCCGAATATGCAGCATCAGAGTTTGAGACTTTTGCCAGCTCCCGCTTCAGAGTCATCAAGCTGGACCACGGCTCAGGAGAGCCTTACAGGCAAGGCCGCTAGACTTCTCTGGAGTATTAGGAGAG